>NC_134270.1:30943183-33343183 GCF_031893055.1 Leptodactylus fuscus | reverse complement strand
GTGCCTCATAGTAATAGCAGTTAACCCCATCATCTCCCTCACATTAACCCCTGTTTGCCTCACCATAAGAGTTACTGATATGTGAGACATATGGGGGTAATAGTAATGAAGATACTTTATTATTACCTCCACGTCTCTCACATATCAGTAATTCTTATGTGAGGTACACAAGGCTTAATGTGAGGGACATGATAGGGTTAACTGCTATTAATATGAGGCACATGAAGTTACTAAATTGTAATGCACAGGACCAGATTTTTTTTTATCCACAATTTGTCCTGGTATAGCGGTCAGCGGTGACAGTATTTAGTCCTGTAGGGGCCACTAAGGGACATAATACTGTGTGCAGGGGCCACTAAGGGATATAATACTGTGTGCAGGGGCCACTATGGGACATAATACTGTGTGCAGGGGCCACTATGGGACATAATACTGTGTGCAGGGGCCACTATTGGGTATAATACTGTATGCAGGGGCCACTATTGGGTATAATACTGTATGCAGGGGCCACTATTGGGTATAATACTGTGTGCAGGGGCCACTATGGGACATAATACTGTGTGCAGGTGCCACTATTGGGTATAATACTGTATGCAGGGGCCACTATGGGAGATAATACTGTGTGCAGGGGCCACTATGGGGACATAATACTGTGTGCAGGGGCCACTATGGGACATAATACTGTGTGCAGGTGCCACTATTGGGTATAATACTGTATGCAGGGGCCACTATTGGGTATAATACTGTGTGCAGGGGCCACTATGGGACATAATACTGTGTGCAGGGGCCACTAAGGGATATAATACTGTGTGCAGGGGCCACTATGGGACATAATAGAGCGCGCAGGAATGCGTAGGAGGGACTCGGTCGAGATCTTCGGTGTCGGGGGGGCCCCATGTCAAAAGTTCGCCACGGGGCCCTGCCATTCCTAGTTACGCCACTGGTTCCCTGTATAGTAAATGGCACAGCTATTGGAAAAACACTCATTTGGTGGACAGCTATCTCCCCCAACATTCCCATACACATGCA
This sequence comes from Leptodactylus fuscus, assembly GCF_031893055.1. Taxonomy (NCBI): domain Eukaryota; kingdom Metazoa; phylum Chordata; class Amphibia; order Anura; family Leptodactylidae; genus Leptodactylus; species Leptodactylus fuscus. The sequence goes on along the minus strand of NC_134270.1, from coordinate 33,342,154 downwards.
TGCTAGGCTCAACCATGCGTACATGTATATTTCAATGTAAAAGAGACACAAGCTGCTTCCAAATCTTCACTAAAAATCTACAGACCATAAAAATCTAGTTGTATTGATCACATGGTATAGAGTCTACGACTAGTACTAGACACAGGATGTTAGAGAAGCGTCGGCTTCGTAGCGATTAGATTCTAGTTTGTAGTAATAGGAGAAACAAGCTGGGTTGGTGCAAGCCTGGTTAATGACTACAAATATTTGACATCCGAAATTAACAGAACAAGTGCTAAAGTGCTTAAAAATCATTACAATTATAACACTAATGGCATTCATAAGTATATGCAGGTGTTCTAGAAGCTCTTAAGGGGAGCATGTCACATTGAAGATGGAGTCTGATCTGCCAGAAGCAAGTTATAGAGGAGAAGCTGCTCAGCCGATTGATATAATGGGGATCCCTGTACAATTCCTTACTTAGGAGTCCAGGGGGCGGTCCTAATCAGTAACTGAGTAGTGGCAGTGACATGACCTTCCCACTGGACTCCTAAGCATAAAAAGAGCAGAGATTGACATCAATAAGTTACAAGTCATGGAGAATATTTTAGATTCTGATCAGCTCCTTTTGCTCTATAACATGGCCATAAATTGGAAATTTTCAAGATTACAGGTTCACTTGAAAAACAACAAATTAACGGTTATATGTTGATGGAAAGGTATTCAACAACACAGAGGCCGGTTAACATCTGCGTTCGGGTTAAGCAGCATTTTTCGTGCAGAAACCACACAGATCCCCTTTATGGGGTCCTGGGTTTTTATACAGATTAGGTTTCTGTTTGGGGGATCCCCAAGCTGACCCCGAATGGAAACCCATGAGCAGATATGAACCGGACCAGAGAAAACCCCCGAAAAAAACATAGTACAACAACTCCCTCATATTATACTATTATTGGTAACAGTTCCTTAAAGGGATCCTATCAGAAAAATGGCCACTTACACAGTAAGTAAGCGGCCATTTTCTTGTGGCCTGTGGGCATGCGCAAGCCTAGAAGTTTGACCCCCAGCACCGGAAGAAGATGCGTGAAGAGGCCGTTCCTGAAGAAGATGGAGGCAGTGCTGGAGGGTTCTTTGACAGCATTGGGGACGCCCCCAGTGCTGTTTGAGCGCTGGGGCCCGCCCCCAGTGCTGCGAGAGAACTCATTTGTATACCGACGAAAACCGGGATTTCTACCGAACGGCGCTGCGGAGAAGACATCTTAAGGCTTAAGGCTATTCCTACGTGTTAGTCACAAAAAACTGAGTTTTAATGATAGGATCCCTTTAAGTCATGAAACGCGGTGTGTTAAAGCATGTGCAAGACTAACAGTCATACATAGGCTCTGAAAGAGACAGTTCTGTTTGTTTCTGCCACCAAGTAGGACATGAGAAGAACCAACTAGAGATGGATTTTTCCTCTTCGAAGGCTCCGAGGCAGCCAAATGACAAAAATTTTTACTATTCTTTTTCCTACAAATCATCTTTTTTCTTCATTTAGTAATAACAATTAACTTATATGAGTTCCAATTTACTTTATGCTGTAAGCTATTTATTCTTGCAAGCGCGGAAAAGCAATACTTATAGAGCGGCCAATATGGAGGATTTTACACAATTTTTTGTCTCCAATCAATTTTTTTTACTTATTTTCAGTAAAACTTTTTTTAAAATTTCTTTTTCAACTCTAATAAAAGGATTTTGCAATAAAAGGATATTGCCACAAATATGATTAATATGATCATCATTGTAAAGTTATTTTGCCCATTTTGGGCCCTCAACATTACAACAGCTACAACTGCATTTTGGGTCAATTATAGGGATGTTTATGCACATGAGAGCGTGAATCACAAATTCTCGGAGACACACCATTACCGTTTCTGGCTCAGCAACTGTCTCCAAATTACCGTATATACTCGAGTATAAGCCGACCCGAATATAAGCCGAGGCTCCTAATTTTACAAAAAAAAAAACTGGGAAAACTTATTGACTCGAGTATAAGCCGAGGGGGAAATGCAGCAGCTACTGGAAAATTTCAAAAATTAAAATGGTCGGAGTTTTTGGGTGCAGTAGTTGCTGGGGAAGGGGAGGGGGTGTTTTGGTTGTCTGTCTGCCCCTTCCCTGAGCTTGAGGACTGTTTTTTTTTTTCCTTTCATTCAGCCTGGCTGAATATAGGGTATCTGCAGTGCTCCAATTAACCCCTTCCCGATGGAACAGGAGCACTGCAGACTGGGGACTGTCAGACACAGGATACTTAATGTGTTTGTGTTTCATAGTAATTTTCTACTTTTATATGTATTCTAGGGAAAGGAGGGATTTACAACTTTTATTTACTTTATTTTTTTTATTATATTTTTTTTAAAGCTTCTTTTTTTTTTTCCACTATTTTATGGGAGATTCTATACATTACTATTGCGGCTGGTCATAGACCCTCCCTCCAAAAATAAATAAATAAATATATATATATATATTTTTTTTTTTTTGCTTAACTCGAGTATAAGCTGAGGGTGGCTTTTTCAGCACAAAAACTGTGCTGAAAAATTTGGCTTATACTCGAGTATTTATGGTACTTTTAAGTGGATGAAGAGTATCCACATGGCATCCAATGCCTATGAAAAAAAAAAAAAAAAAACCTCTACACATATATACAAGAGCAAGAGTACCATAAAATTCACAGGATTTCTTTACTGTAGTAAGGCGTTGTAATTTATGGTCTATAGACTCCAAAAGTATTATTTTTTGGATTTTTTTGCAAGATCATTTTTTTGTTTGTTTTTTAATAAATCGCTGTCTTTTTGCATCTTCAAAAAACCCCCATTTATTTAAAAAAATAAATCGATTAACAAAAACAAGTTGGGTTTAATAGCCCCAATACTTGTGTGCACAATAACATTTACTATATGTACCGCGTATGGTTGTTTGACTCAGAAAGGTAAAAAAAAAAAAATAACACTGGGAATAATGGACATTTCAATAATTCAAGAAGTCTCGTAAATGTCCTGGTGAGTGCGATGAATTATGTAAGCTGAACAAACCTATTTAAAAAATCATAAACCCTACAACATGGAGGGAGGTTTTTATGTGTGTGCTGCGGGATAACTGGGCCACACTTTTATGGAGTCAATCTATTTTTAAAAGGCTCAATATTTATTAAAAGCTTGTTATCATCTACGGGGTGTGACGGCCAACGCCGGGCCTCTTTGGGGTTTTATCCTCTGGTGTAATGTTGTGCTGTCTTTATTCTGTTAACCCCATATCCTCTATCTGCCGAATATGTTACATATGATGGTACAACAATACCACATCATTAGGACATATCAGCTCTTCAAGACATGCCAAGATGGGTTACTTCTCCTGTTTTGTAAATATTTATATTTTGTACAATCTTAAAAATCTGCATTGCATCTTTCCTCTGTTATTCCTCCTGGAAATATATGAACTAATTAACAACTAGTTCTCCTTCATCTTAGTCCACATTCATACAACGGCAATAAAAATCGGTTGGTTGATGGCCGGGCTGGATTAATTCACTGCATAGTCACATGACTAATTTAATGGAATGTCAAACATAGAACATGTCCGGGGGCAACACAGTGGCTCTGTGGTTAGTGCTGCAGCCTTGTAGCACTGGAGTCCTGGGTTTGAATCCTAACAAGGACAACATCTGCAAAGTGTTTGTATGTTCTCCCCATGTTTGCGTGGGTTTCCTCCCGTACTCGAAATACATGCTTATAGGGAAAAATGTAGCTAGTGAGCCCTATATGGAAAAAAAAACCCAAAACATAGAACATGGCATTTGAACAATGTTCGTGGGAATCTAGCCTTATAGTACATAAGGACACTCCACGCTTTACAAGGATAATAGTAATACCAATATACGCCCCAACTTTTAAAGTACATAAAGAAGGACAAAATGTGGGACCTTACAAGAGTATAGCATTTATCCAGGAATAAGAGCCGGTGGCTCAGACAAAGTTTGTTCATGTGGATAACACTTCAGGGACATAACGGGATAAACTATAAGCCGTCTGGGACGACACGACAGCAGTGTAAAATCAGGACTGTCCCACCGAATCCGGGACAGTTGGGATCTATGATACCAAGGCAGTGGAGTCAGTAGGCTAAACCACCAATTCTGCTTCTTCTATTTTTTCACAGCCTGACTACAACCTGCTTTGACACCGACTCCTTCATAAATGGCTGACAATCCTGGTCTGTCGGAGGCAGTAAAGCTCCTCGGTCATTAAAAAACTTGTGACAGTAACAAACTATGTATCTATTGAATTGTACAGTCCCAATGATTCTATAATATAATAAATCACTTTATTTTGAAGTTGGAGTCGGTATCTTTATTTGACTCCAATTTCACCCAAAATGAGCCCTGACTCTACGACTCTCACTCCACTGCCCTGAATAGAACCCATTTACTGGTTTGTTCCTACATTCCCAGGAGGGTTACACAATGCAGGGGAGGACTAAATGCTCTACAATTAATATTGATAATATTTAGTATAATAGACAGGATTTACAATAAAGGGTTACTCCAGACTTTATAATCTAATTGCATATAGGAGTGGTAGTTGAGGGTCAAACCTTTGGAATACCCCAAACCAGCAACCATTGATGGCAGGAGTCCTGTTGTGAAGGTGAATAGTAGTAAATCAAGATTGGGGAGGGAGGGTGTCGGAACATGACTGATCATAAAATGATGACATATTTTAGAAATATGCTATTACTTTGGAACTTCACATTAGATTTATCGGTGCACATTAGATTTATATGCCTTAATATTGTTCTCTTACATATAGAACATGGATATTTAGACTGGTTTGGTGGTTTAGCAGGTTGCCTTTTAAAGTAAATTTATTGTATAGGTCTGCAATGAAATTGCTAATCAAATCCTAAGCACTTCTAATACCACCTTGACAATGATACCTACTTCTGAACATAAGGGTTGGTGTCAATGGGTCTCTTTACAGGGAGTTGGTCATCAAAACTCAGCATATCAACCCAATCCCACAGACAAAGGGGTCACTTGAATCAAATAGTCTTTTCCCCTTGTGGACATGTACTGGGTTCTGGTGACAAGATCCCTAAATTTGTAGGAGTTGTTACATGTCTTCAGTATTCAGGTCCAAGCTACCCAATAAAGTTATATGTCTATCAAGGTTCAATATTGCCTCATCTTGACAATGACAATCTCTAAATTTTAAGCCAAGAAATAATTCAGTTATCCAAATATATAAAGATGAATTTTAACTGAAAGATATAGATAACGACACATGGCTGTGAAGCCAGATTTTGCTTTAAAGGGATTCTACCACTAAAACACCGTTTTGTGTGCTTTAGATGTCGGAATAGCCTATAGAAAGTCTATTCATCTCTTACCTTTAGATGTGGTCTACGCCGCGCCGTTCCTTAGAAATACCAGTTTTTACTAGTATGCTAATGAGTTCTCCGCAGCAATGAGGGAGGGCCCCAGCGCTCAAACGGCGATGGGGGCGTCCCCACTGCTGCCCGAGAATCCACTCCAGCGATGCCTTCTTCTTCACCTGCATCTTCCCCTTTTCTGTCATCTTCCTTCTTCGTCGTCTGTGACGCCTGAGAGCCAACTGTGCATGCCGGCCGGCGGCCATATTTTCTAGGCCGCAAGACTGCACAGGCATCAGAGCTGACGAAGAAGGAAGACGACAGAGAAGGGGAGGATGCAGCTGAAGAAGAAGGCGTCGCTGGAGCGGGTTCTCGGGCAGCAGTGAGGACGCCCTCTTTGCTGCAGATAACTCATTAGCATACCGGTAAAAAACGGTATTTCTAAGAAACAGCGCGGCGGAGACCACGTCTAAAGGTAAGATACGAATAGCCTTTCTAAAGGCTATTCCGACGTCAAAAGCACACAAAACAATGCTTTAGTGGTAGAATCCCTTTAACTCCCTGTAAATGCTGTACTGACCGGGAGTACACTAGAGAAGAAATTGGATATGCTAAGTGCTTTATTCTCGCAGACCAAGTCAAGTTCTTTACTAACTTTACTTAAAAATTACTAACTATAATGTTAGTAATAATAATAATAATAATAATAATAATAAATCATTAGAAGGATCTAGGTTCCCTTTAGATCTTTCTTCTGACTATGCAGCCCTATATAAGCTTCATATGAGCGAACCCCTCATGAGTATACTAGCGCCGCTATCTATTTCTGTATATATATATATATATATATATATATATATATATATATATATATATGCAGCATATAGTTGTCGTTGCTGTAGTTGATTTCGGTGACCCATCCCCTAACTATGTACTGCAGCACTTTCCACATTTGTGAAATTTTACATTGCATTATAGTAATAGGGTAAACCACAAGAAATGCCATACTGTACATCAAGAGTGGAAAAACTATTTCCTCCAGCACCTCCTTAAAGAGGACCTTTCACCACTTTTGGGCACATACAGTGTCATATACTGCCAGAAAGCCGACAGCCACTGGAGAGCCACCAAAAAACGTGATCATAGAAAAATTTGTCCTTTTCCAGAATATGATGGCAGCAGCCTCCTTAGGCAAGATTACAACTCCTGTCATGAGACCAAGATGAGTTTCAGAGATGGGAACTGCTTCTATCATGGAAATACCATAAATGTCTAAATTGGAAACAATTTGGTTCTCTGGGATCAGTCCCAAACCACCACTTTAAAATACAGCAGATCAATCTGTCTAGAATATGAAAACGTGGGCAAGATGAGATGAAATATCCACAGAATCATAACAAAAACCATCCCATTCTCAAGAACGATAGATCCAGTTCAACGCCTACATTATCCAAAACAGAAAGATCTCAGCCAAATGTTTGTAAAGGGGACCCGGCATATCCCAAATGGGCTTTTTGGCGCAATGAAGGAATTGCCATTGATCCAAAGAGGAAAGACGAAACCCCCATCATTGCTCCAAATATCTCTTTTATGTATTGACAAAAACAGCAATATCTTGGCAAGGAGGGCACGATTCACAAGGGTAAGGGGCACTGTTTGATTCATTTGACCCTAAACAACCACTAACCAACTTTACTGAAGTTGGCCAAAGTGTGGTTTAAGTCAAAGATGAAGTAAAATATTAAAAACATTCAGCCTATCAATTCATTAGAAACTTGTGTTATCTTAGCACTTAGTATGTAGTGACTTGATGGGCTCGATGGTCCTCTACAGACCACCGTCTTTTTGAACAGTTGACATAAAACTAATTTGGTGTGTTTTTACAAAATTTTCAGTAAACACTTTTTTGCTTTAAACTAAAACCAACCGAGCTTGTTTGAGTGTTAATGTAAAAAAATTGTCTCTACGGGTCATCTACAACTATCCTTTAATGACTATTGGCATTGGTTACGTTAGGCAGTGTGGTTCTGGAGCACAACTACGGGTTAGGTATCTCGTTCTCTGAGTACAGCATTTCACAGCTAATTGGTTTTATACCTCTTGTTTCTGGGGCCGAGTCCACGAAGCCTGGAGAGAACAGATATAAAAACACAACAAACACAGAAAGCAATAAAACATTTTTTGTGGTTATTGTATGTGCTGAGTTATGCTATAGTCAGCTGTCCGTGCAGTGCATGCAGTTACGTGAATAGCTTGGGTGAGTCTTCTGCAACCTGAGGCTATCCAGGCAGGCAGCGGACCACAATTCCAGCATAGTGAACAATGGGGCATGCTGGAATATGTTGGAAGCAGCTACTGGAAGGCCCTAGGATGCCGACAACTGTTTGAAGGTTATGACACATTTTCCCAACACAACAATTAGTAAATCTCACATGAATGAAGAACACCATTTTATCATATTGACACTTAAAGCAGCAGTACTTTGAATTGTGAATGCGGAAATTGGAAAACTAAACATGTGACCATATTACGGTATGCCCATAAAAATATCCAAAAACATCTTCCAAAAAAGAGGTCACCATGTCGTGAAAAAAGTACAATGAGTGTGATACATGTGGGGCTTATGTGGAAAACATGCTATTGCTTCCCCGAGTGCTTGTCCAGTTTTTTTCACAGTTTGGACCACCTATGGCAAAGCTGACAATGGCGGATTTTGATGTTAAACCATACTATGAACAGCTACTATCACTAAAGAGCTGCAGTGTATTGTATTGTATAAAGCTCATTCATATCAATTGGGAACCAAAGTCCTCCTGAACATAAAGCCCAGTCTGATCTTACCTTCAGCTCTGACAAAAACTGGCCACACATTTTAACGATCACTTATCCAATGGCTACACCTTCCAGACCTCCCCTACAAACCTGAACTCTAGGCCAAATGTGCATGCACTGGCAGACATGTCTAACCTCTACGTAAGAAGTCTAGCAAGCCTAACCCTTCATTCCTTGACAACAGCTGTCGAGATACCACCAAGACATTAGATGGTCAAGCCAAGAGGTGAAAGATAGTCCAGTCAAAATTGGCAAGTTTGGCTAACATTTATCTAAATGGCTATGGCCACTTTGACAGAGCCCTAATCTAGAAGGCATTAATGACCAGACAATGGTCACATGAAGATATCACATGGATCTAGATAATAAAAAGGACCATAGAAGCCCCTTATAGTGAACCCACAGGGTTTAGAACACCAGCAGATAACGTGTCCAATAATGTGTACTCTATGTATGCTCTATTGATCCCAGAAATGAATGGACCATTACAATAGACCATGTTATATTCTCTTGGTCACTGGAGACCCTTGGAAATCTAGTTTAGTAAATCGGCCCCCTTTTTCCATCTAACCAGAGCTGGCTTAAGACAGAGAAGGCTTTAATTTGTCCATCTGATAAACTCAACTACTAGTAGACATTAGGCCGCCAGATATATTGCCTGCTAGGTGTTCAATATACATGTGACTATATGGAAAATTGTTCATGAAGACTTCAAAAAATGGGCCTCAAGTATCACTATGGTCCAAAAATGTTACGGAAATGAAAGATGAATTCTCTGATAATAGTAATTTTGGTACATAAGACCTAAGCTTTATTGACAGTGTCCTAGAAAACTACTCTTTGAGTCCAATACATCATTCCAACTGTAAGGGCATTGGAAGTTACGCCTCCATTTTGTATTCTAGAAAATCAAAATTAGTTGAGTCGTTTGCAATTCTGGGCTTATATTACTTTCTGGAGTTGACTTCATTATGTCTGGGCTTTACATTGTTTTCAGTACTGCTGCTTCATCTGATGAATCATATAATCCATTCACTGTTATGTGGCCGTGAATGGGTTAAGATGGCAGATTTTATAACCCATATTGTGGCAGCCATGATGAGTTATTAAGACATTTTTACACTTAAACATGCACACCCAAGCAGTTATTGGTTACATGCACACAGTGAGGTTCAATGTACACAATGATGCCATGTCGTTCCACATTACATGCAGGAAATGCAATGGATTGTCATTATTGCCTAAAATAAAATTAAAAAGTTCAACCGGATCCCACCAATGGGCAGCTTACAAGAAAATATTTTACCAGATCGTAATATCTGAAGCACCAAAACGTATGTTTACAAATAAAATCTGTTCCATTACATCTATGGCACCAAAACTACTCCTCTCCAATGAACCTATTTCATCTACGGCACCAGGATGATCGTTCTAGCAGATGGAAATCGCTTCAACTGAACCAAACTTTTATGTTAATACTGTACTAAACCTCATCAGTAACTGCTATGATTTCGCTCCTAGTGATGTATGTGAACAATGTCTTGGTTCATAGGACACTAAATCATATAAAAATTGATAACATGTCATAGACACAAATCTGCTCCTTGAGGTGGCCATACACCTTCAAGACTTGTTGTCCAACAGCTAATCCTCTTGACCCTGTATACATATGTACCTTGGGCTCAGCTGAGTGAGCATGTGTTCTTGATATTGGGAAAGACGAGTAAACCACTATCAGACACCTTTGACTAATTTTCAACGTCAAAATTCAACATGTCCGATCATTCTTTTCCCTGATGGGTTAAGCAGTTGAGACAGTTGACTAAGAAAGCGAGTTTGGCCAATATTAAAGGGTTACCACCTTCTCGACACATGAGAATAATCGCTCTGCTCAACCAGAGCTCTGAGGAAGGAACTAGACGTTCCGAAACGCGTCTGCGTTTTTTAGGGGTTTTCTCTTTACTTATTTTTTTCGTTACATCAATTTTTTGGTCATTTTATGATGTTGATACAATAAAAGTTATATTTTAAACGGAGAGCTGCCGGACATCTGTTTTTCACTTGGATCAATATTACACGCTCTTGGAATAGAGTGTTTTGCCGTGCACCCCGAACGATTGTGGACATTCAAAGCCTATTTGGAGACTGTCAACTCATAGGTGAGCCTCACCATTTTTTTTTTCTATATATTGATATTCTGTAGATGTAAGCTCGCTCCAATCCTTCTGTCTCTTCATGTCATCCCAGACAGACTGGACGATGCTGAGATCAGGGATCTCTGAAAGCCATATCACTTCCAGGACTTCTCCAACTATAGATATGATTTACACTACATTCATTCTACTGTTCGGATCTCCATTGTTCAGGACTGCATGGGGACCCAAAAGATGGAGAGCCTGTTTTTTTAAAAAGTGGACTCATGGACCCCATAGACTCCTCCTTGCAGGACTTTTCTCTCTGATCCTACGCAGATGTGAAGTTAGCCTTAGGGTATGTTCACGAGTCTACAGGTGAACACTTCCGTGCGGCTAGCCACGACGGGATGTCGATACCGTACCACCATCCTGTCGTGGCATTCCGCTCCGGATTAGGCCCAAAGAATGACTCGCCCTGAGTCAGCCGCAGAATCCGCGGCAAGATAGAGCACTCGCTTCTATTTTACACTACTAGCTAGCGGAAAAAAGAAGCAAATGGCTCCCATTGAAGTCAATGGGAGCTGTTTTTGGAGCCGGATTTTGAAGCTTATTCCTCAGTGTCAATGTATCTTTAAATTTCTCTTTTCTTGTTCACTTCATTTTGTCAGCTGACAAAAATAAACCATTACCACCTTCACCTACGGAACCATTCTTACTTTTGTAGAATTTTTTTCCAAACCTGCCTAAAACTTATCATATATTATCGTACCCTATATACACTGTAACCTTCTGTAATCGCTCTTCTTCTACTAATAACATCCCTTACATTACAATACTATACTCCATTCAGATCCTGGCCTAAATTCTCCAGCCTCTTCTCCCAATATTCTGAATTTCACTGCAATAACAAGAACTAATCTCCATCCTTATGAAAAGTGCTTTTTTTCGCATGACGGATCTCAACAGTTACCAGTAGTTCAATGGCTCCTATTAATGTAAGTTCATCATAACTCATTACAATGCTGCTGTAATTTCTTGGGCCTGCGGCTGATAAAGACATTGCTTTGTTCTGCGGGGGCCATGGTACTTCAGGCATTTTATAGAAATGCTGTAATGTGGAAGACCGATAGAAAAATATGAAGATGAATATTTATGCTGTGACAAATGCCATTGGAAGCTTGCAGAAAATGTTGGGTTTTTTATGTATATTTTTCATTTTATAAGGATAAAAGTTAAATTTAAAGTTGCGCTTTCAACCAAAAAAAATAAAATAAAAATTAATTTTAAAATCTCAATACATATATTCGTTATTCTTACCAGTGTATCCAAATACGTAAGTTTATTTAGCACTGATTTTTTTTTTTTTAAATAAATTGCATTTAATAAAAGAGTACCATTGTTGGATTTTTACTTACAGTTTTGACTTTCTGACAACTATTTTCTCAAGTAGCCAATGGCAATCATCATAGTCAGAATAAAAATGCAACAACAGCTCTCCCTGGATTTAGACTCGAGGCTTGGAAGAATGACTGTCTATGGCCGATCGAGAACGTGACCAAAAAAATATACAAAAACAGAAATATCAATTGTTCCAATTTTACGATGTAAAAAAAATCTATTATATAAAATTTTTCAATGTGCAATTCACTTTCTTGCATTGATATTGTCTCCTTGTTGATCATATTAGAGTGGATTGTCCTTGGTCAGAACAATCTCTAGAAGTTTTTTCTTTAATTTTTTGATTTAAAAAAATCGAAATCCTCTTAAAACCACCAACAAATTTCTCTTTGTTCAGCCAATGTTCTATTTATATCCTTGTACAGCTCACAATAGAACAGACTGGTATAATAATCATCTCCCATACAATAGTATGTACTATGGTCTAGTATCGATGTAGAGAAATTTTTTGTTTCAGTTTTAATTTTTTTTTCTTTAAAGGGGTTTTACTGTTCTTATATGTCCCCCCTATTCAAAGGAAACGACATAACTTACCAACTGGTGGCACCCCCTTACCCCCAAATAATGTGGATGTTCATACATGAGCGGCCACGGCCACTACTTTTACTTCTAAGGGACTGATGAAGATAGCCATAGTCATATAGAGAATGAACAGAGTATCAGTATACAACATCAACCTGCTACTCCATATAGAAGGGGAAGCGAGACCTCCGTTGGGGGTCGCACAGGAAGTTGGGAATAGGAGGTATCTTGAAATAATTGGAATGCTCCTTCAAAGACATTAGGACTAGAGATGAGCAAGTAGTATTCGATCGAGTAGGTATTCGATCGAATACTACGGTATTCGAAATACTTGTACTCGATTGAGTACCACTCACTATTCGAATGGAAAAGTTCGATGCAGAACCAGCATTGATTGGCCGAATGCTACACAGTCGGCCAATCAACGCTGGTTCTTCTCCTACCTTTAGAAGTCTTCTCCGTGCAGCTTCCCCGCGGCGTCTTCCGGCTCTGAATTCACTCTGCCAGGCATCGGGCCTGGGCAGAGCCGACTGCGCATGTCCGCTTGTAGTGCGGGCATGCGCAGTCGGCTCTGCCCAGGCCCGATGCCTGGCAAAGTGAATTCAGAGCCGGAAGATGCCGCGGGGATGCGGCACAGAGAAGACTGCTCGGAGGATCCAGCCCGACCCTCACTCGTGGACTTGATAAGTATAATTTGATCGAACGTTGCCTACCCCTGAAATGAGCATTTTCCTCGCATAGACTATAATAGCGTTCGATATTCGATTCGAGTAGTCGAATATTGAGGGGCTACTCGAAACGAATATCGAACCTCAAACATTTTACTGTTCGCTCATCTCTAATTAGGACTCAACCAACTGCTAGAATGCTCTTATATTAAAAAAAATTATATATATTTTAGAATTTTTGGTTAAATTATGAACTAAAAAAACTAATGCTTTTCAAGTCGGTTTTGTGACATACTACATAGGGTGCACTTTGGATCAGTCACTGGACAGACATCATTCTTTGCAAACCTCTGGTTTAATCTTCCAAAGAGAGCTGGGAAAATGGCATGGAGTATCGGTTTATAAAATGAGGTCTTCTTGGTCCCCAGGGCCATCTTCTTTATGAAGGGTTCAAGCTAAACAGTACCTCAAAGTGATTAGCAAATATTAAACACGTGCAGTTACAGGTTGACATGTTTGATGGGACAGCCACTCAGAAAACACAGTACGAAACAAGACAACCAAACACGAATACTGCACTAGGACAGAGAAGCCAGAACTGGACCCAATATAATACAACCTTGATGTCATAATATGTGCAATTGTGGTTGTCCCCAGGAGTACAATGTTATGTATCTATACACACAATTTGGTAAAATGTCTACACTCATATAATGGACAATCCCAATACAACGTTTTCTGTATAGAAAATTCTTCCAACACCAGTAATTGTTGATTCAACTTTTTTTTTAAAAAAAAGTTAAAAAGTTTTGTAAAAATCTACCAGATCCTCATTGCTTTCCTCAACAAGCCATCCATCGTGTCTTCTATTCACTGGATATCATAAAGTTATGCACATAGAAATATAAGAAGCCAGTACGCTCAAGTCTCAACATTTATTTATTTTTGTTACGATATACAATAGATTTTTGAGTACTTTAAACAATATACGGTAATATATACCTCAATAATAAGGTATATAAGATCTACTTAAGGTCGGGGCCCCACAGGCCAGAAATGCCGCAGGAAAAACCGTGGTGTTTTACAGTATCTGCAAACTGGATTGGATTCATGCGAATCCCATGCCCAACTTGTGTTTAAAACCGCAACGCGGATACGCTGCGATTTCCAAAACCGGCACGGTTTTGGAAATCGCAGCATGTCAATTATATCTACGGAAACGCCAGCGGCTTTCCCGTAGATATAATGGTAACAGAAAATCTGCGGAGGAAAACTCTGTCAACTCTCTGTTCAAAGCGCTTCGGGAAGAACCGCGATGCGTTCCCGTTGCGGTTCTTCCCACAGCGTTTAGCGCTACGTATCATCCTGTGATCCTTAGGCCTTAGCCTAAAGGATCAATAATAATAATCCTTTTTGGTGGCTGGAAAGCTGATGTTAATTATTCTTAATGTTGTTTAATGTTAACTATTATTTTAATAATTTTTTTAAATTACATCCCTTTTTGAAAAAGTTTCTATCTTAGGAATCATCTTATATCACAGATCAGGGCTCGTTCACATCTGCACCCGGTCTCCGTTCTGCAGGTTTCCTGCACAAAACTGAGCAGGAGACGGAAACCTGCAGGAGTCTGTCTCGCCCATTCATTTGAATGGGTTTGAAAGCTGTCCAGCCATGAGCGGCGGTGAGCATTTTAGGCTCTGCGCCGCGAAACCGTTTTTTAAAATCTGGGCACAGAGTCGGACATGCAGTACTCTGTGTCCAGTTTAAAAAAAACGGTTTTCCGGCGCAGAGCATAAAACGCTCACCACCGCTCATGGCCGGACCCGTTCTGTGGTTTCCGTCTTCTTGCATGCAGAAGACGGAAACCACAGAACGGAGACCCGAACGCAGGTGTGACCCTAGCGTCAGTTCAGATCTAAGGCCTGGTTCATATCTGCGCATGGGGATCCCCTGAAAGGAAAGCTAATCCACATACCCTAGGAAACCAACGGGCCCCATAGACTATAATGAGGTCCGTGTGGTTCCGGACGAAAAATGTGTAGAGAAAAGTGCTGCTTGCAGCGCTTTTCTCTCCGCATTTTTCATGTGGAGAGAATAACGGAATAACCCCAACGCAGATGGGAATCGGGTCTTAGTACTAAATCAATCTTAGAAACAGGATATCACCTTTTACAATTTTGCACCATTTGGTTTCTCAAGCTTGCATGAATTACAAAACATAGCAAGCTGCAGGATGCCATTTACAACCAAATCTGTCAGAGCGCTCGTCTGACAGCAACTCTTATGGTCTATTTTCCAATATACTTTCTATGTCAATTCCTCACGGTTTTCTAGATCTCTGCTTGCTGTGATTCATTATTTAAAAAACAGACCCGGGTCATGGAATGGATATGGTCCATGGTCATGTGATATGCTGAATCTGGACAACATCTTTTAATCATAATTGAGATTAGCTGAGTATGTTATACACATCAGCCAATCAGAGGAGGCAAACCTGCAGGGAGGAGGGACAGAGAAGAATCATGAACCAATAAAAAGACAGGAGATGTGTCTCAGGCCGGGGCCCCGTGTCGTGAATACGTTGTGAATATTACGGTATCTGTAAATTGCAGTAACAAATCTGCTGTGGAATTGCTGCAATTTCCATAAAAGTTTTTGCAAGTCACAGGATGTCAATTATACCTACAGAAATGCTGATGGTATCCATATAAATATAATAGAAGTCAACAGGGGGAAATTCTGCGTACTTAGGCTGGGATAACACTACCATCGTAAACCCCTGGGGAAACTGGACAGGGGTCATTTGAATGGATTTTTAAAGATGACTGCCAGTGTCCGTATACAGCCTCTCCGCCTGGAAACCATTTTTTTTTCCTACATGCGTTTCTGCTGCGGTCAGTAGTTTTTGCAGCTACGCGAGGCTTTAGTTTCCCTTCAGACTCCCTGTAGGCACTGTAGCTAACCTCTAGTTACAGGTCACAGCTCTACACAAATGGAGCTGAGATAAGAAGCGGTCAAGGAGCAAGAGAAAAATAATTCACAGCTAATCCTCTTCTGTGGTTGATGGTTACTGAAATATATTTTATAACTCCTCATTGGACAGTTGCTTTAATACGTTTGTGCGGAGTAGCGTCGGTCTATATAGCAATGGCAAACTAATGCTATTACTGCTAAAGATACACATCAAAGAAGATAGACCTAAGCTATAAGCAATCACCGCTCAATGAAGACTTCTAGCAATATCTAGAATAATTTTTTTTTGCCATTTGACCATACACAAATTATGAGGCGGATGTTATTGCTTTTAACAAGTCTTATCTAAACTATTAGCCAACTACTCAGTGACTATAGCCATCTATATAGAACGGAAAACGGGTATGACAAAAGTCACTGCTTGTCTTATCTGATAGGTAAAATATTATTCTACAAAAAATTACTTTTTACAGTTTTTACCCTAAGTTATTAAGCTTTAGAGAGGACCGTTCACCACCTTCACCTATTCCAACCTTTAATAGGATTCCGGTATCGTTGTATCAGTGCAGTTATGCTGGTCTCTCTAATGTCAGGTGGACGTCCCGGGGCTAGAGAAGATGACCATGGACCGCCCACCGGACACTAGATAGAATAAGCGTTCTAATATTGACAAATGATTGGTAGCTAGAGAAACAATTCCAACTGCACTGAAACCAGCGGAGCAGCGCCTATTCAAGGATGCAAAGAGTGGACGTTGGTGGAAGTGGTGAGAGGCCCCCTTTAATTCTTATTATGCATTCCAATTAGATCTATAACTTGCTATACCATTTCATACCATAGCACTACTACAACAACAACGCCGCCATATCCTAGCTTGGTTTTCAGTAAGTTATTATTTGTATCTTTGCAATGTCTTAACCTCGGTATATAAGATGGCATAGCCTTGAGGTCTATCCCTCAGTGTATAAGCTTATTTAGCCTGGAATAGCCCTTATATATGCCTGTCTACAAAGCAACCCCTTGTCGGGGGGGGGGGGGGTACAAAGAATAATAGTCATGATATATAAAGAGCTATAAAATATGTAGAAATATGAGATCAAAGAAAAGGTGTCCTAAAAGTTTCTAGACGTGTGAGCTAAGACACAAGGGACTGTAAAGTGAGAGACCAAAGACAGCAACTCAAGCAGAACACAGAGCAACAAGCACTGTATATATCTCAGAAGAACAGCGTTCTGCCCCACAATTACACCTGACATGGTGTCAGGAAAACAACGCCAGACAGGAGAGGTGAGAGTTTCAAAAATAGTCAGCAGTTTTGCAGATTTGCATGGAATCTGAAGAATCTTCCAGCTTACTGATTGTCTCCTCGATGGATAGTACCATTTAAAGGGGAATCCTAACATCAGCTTCCAAGGCATTAAAAACATCGAGATAGATTCCGTAATATTAGATTCATCCATATTTTGTGTGCGTGTCTGCCTAGGCTGTAGAATTCCCTGCAGGTAGAGTTCCCCTTTAAGGCGGGCTGCTGAAAAAAAGTGCCATGCCACTTTAATACAGGTTTGGAGAATAACCCGTGCCCTACATGCAGCCCAAAAAAACAGCATCTCCCATTCTCGGTACAATGATATAAAGCGGTGACGTTACTGACTCCCATCCGTGTGGCGGGTTTTAGGAGGCCGTAAGTGAGATTTACAGGGGAGCACCGGGCAGAAAAGGGATATGACCTGCGCTACTGGAAGCAAAGTCAAAACTACTGATTATTTTTGCCTTCGTCACAGTGACAATCCATCCGCACACAACTGCTGTGGTGCTTTCAGTGTATACTTACATTTGTTTGCGCAAACAAATGGCGGCCATTGAAGGACACCAAGCTCATATGGCTCCATTCTCAGTCCAGCGTTCAGACACCAGCTTTCCCCTCCTAAGACCCAGTGATGATGTCACTGCACACTGATTTAATGTCATTGGACAGACCCAGATATGATGTCACTGCACGCTGCCTTACTGTCATTGGTACTCATTATATATTTGAGGCCTCAGGAAGGTATCGGATGGTTTATAGTT
The DNA here is from genome assembly GCF_031893055.1 of Leptodactylus fuscus. Lineage (NCBI taxonomy): Eukaryota > Metazoa > Chordata > Amphibia > Anura > Leptodactylidae > Leptodactylus > Leptodactylus fuscus. The sequence goes on along the minus strand of NC_134270.1, from coordinate 33,324,117 downwards.
AGGTCTTTATAGCGCTCACTATATACGGCTTGTTCGTATATATACCCAGCAACAGTGATGTATCTGACATAAGGGAAGACATTTGGTATATGGAACATGGAGGACCAAAAGGAGGCGATAAAACACCCATGAATTTTGATATTGTATAGGGGTATGGTCCCCTTTATGTTACTGACCCAGGATTGGTAGTGATAATGAGCTGCACTGCTGCCGAACCGCATGAGGGGTGCCATATTTTCCTATGTAATACCCCATCGTCTGTGCATACTAATGCCCAGTAATATTACTAGGCACACTGCATGTATTCCTCAGTAGGCCTTAACTGACTCAAGACTGCTCCGAATATACCAGATAGTGGTCTGTCCCCACTGTTGGGGTCCCATATCACCTTATGCTTAGGGTTACGTTGTGCAACCAAAAATAGCCATGTAACCCTGCAACTCTTTCATTAATGCAACAGAATGGAGTAGCATGGCGACCCTGATAATCCTGTGACTGCGTCTTTGCAAAGAAATTGAGCATTGCTTGATGTTTTTTGCAACAAGAAGTAGCAGTCATGGTACCCTCAGGGTCGCCATGCTACTCCATTCACTTACATAGGTGAAGGAGTTCACGGCCAAAGTTGTCCGATAGCCCTAGTCTTAAAGGGGGTAATTCAATTAAAATGGTCTTTGGCTATTTGACAAACTCACATTAGTGAAGCTGGTTATCTCCAAATGGCAATGTACAAAATGCCTCTATGGAGTGCCCTTTGGTACCGCCTGGAGATTTCTGATATTGGAAATTACAGTCTGAGCAAAGGACCATTGAAATGGATAATGGAAACACATATGTGACTGTAGCGTTCCTTCTATAGAGCCGCTGTGGTTGTGATATAGGCCTACATGTATAATGCGGATAGGTTATGTACTGTATATGTACTAAGAGTTCCTATCATACATGGCTCTAATATGACTAGTAGGTCACTCAGGCCTTCCTTATTACGATCTATCGTATCCGGTAGAGGGGGAGGGGTTGGGCTTTGGGTTATAAATCATCTGATTTAGTAGTTATATGTATAAATGCTACTGGGACTTAAAGGGAAAGGCTGTGGGTCCAGCTCAGTCCGTTCACACTTTGCTGTATACATGAAAAATATTGACTGAGTTATCCTGGATTAGAAGACATGTTAGCTCTCTTCTTTTCCCCAAGTGACATTACCTCTATTGGTCACATGATCATGCTCCAGCTCAGTCCCATTCGTTTAAATGGGGCTGAGCTGTAGCACTGCCATGCGACCAATGGACATGAGAAGGAGAAAGCAGCCATGTCTTCTAACCCTGGATAACCCCTTTAAGCTTCAGTGTGTGAGCAGGAATCAGGACTTACAGTCGTTCTCTATAAGTCATAGAGTAAATATAATAATCTTATATATAGTAACCACATCCAGACATTCCAGAGGCTGTAGTAAGAATATCCAAAGCGTTGCTCATTTCTCTCATGATTATATCAACTTGCAAACCAGTTGTCATCCAGTGACATCATAAGCCAGAAGTCCAGTGACATCACAAATCAGCGCCCCATGGGAAATAATCAAGATAACCATACCTTGTCCTCTTCACTGATGTTACGGGTGGCGGTCCTCCAAGTAATGCTGGGCAGAGGATCTCCGGACGCCTCGCAGGTCAGGGTGATCTCATTATCCAGCTCCACCGCTGTCTTGTTTTCAACGTAGGTGATCTTAGGTTTTGCTAAAAGTCAAAGAGAGAATATTATAAACCTGAGCAATGTATGAGCAGAACGATATAGAGCAAGGAGAGCTGAGCAGACTGATATATAGCAGAGATAGGTGTCGATCCCATTATAGTCTTTGGGATCCGTGTGCTTTCACCGCACACCGCTTGCCAGTGCGTTTGGTAGTCCATTCGAGGGGGGCCCATGCGGACTTCCCGAACGGATTACCAAAGGCAGATGTGAACGAGACATAAGATATTAGTCACCTGCATACCTGGCACCATGAGGTTAACACTTGAGTACCAAATCTATGTCAACAGCACTTTTAGACCTATAAGTAGCAGCCACTTGAGTAAAATGCAACAAAAGACCTTGTCTACAATAGTCACTATCTGTTCTCAGCGTAAAAGCTTATAGGCCTCAAAAGCCAGCGTGATCAGGTTTTATAGTAAACCTCTTCAAGAATAAATCTCACCCAGAATCTCGGAAACAAGATTCTTCTGTAAGAGCAATAATAACAGGATACAACTTGATGTCCACTAGAGAGTAGAAGAGCACACTACATACTGCTTAAGTATTGACTTCAATAATAAGGGATTGTTCAGATTGCCGTAAGACATACTGATAATACATATGCGTATTAAACTCATACGTCAGCCGAGAAGATAGACCAGGAGTGACCATTGTCTCCAATGGTCTCCAAGTCTGTCCTTCGTAAAAGAGACTGAAACAATGAATACTGTGACAGGGACAATATGTCAGCGTGGATGAGGCCCAAGATGCATTATGAGTCTACGTTCCCTCTAGTGGTCGCCAAATGTGGTCAGTCATATCAACACAGATGGATGTGTCCTCACCATAGACCTTGAGAAGGATGGTCGCTTCACTGTCACCAGCTTTATTCTCGGCGATACAGTTATATTCGGCCTCGTCCTCTTTTTCAATACCATGAATGGTCATCTCGGACATGTCGTCACTGAAGGAGTATTTGTCTTCTCCATCCTCTATTGTTTCTCCTTTCCTGTAACATGAAGAGTTCAAGTTATATCAAATTCCTAAAGATTAGTATTCTTAAAGGCGATATCTACCACCAGTTGGCATAGAAGTGGCACATCTTTAGCACATGGCCCTCAATTTACACAAAATGTGGCACTTTGTCATGTTTCCATCACATTAGTTAGGTGCGGTCATGGTGAGCTGAGGCAGGGACATCATGGCCCATCAGGTTTACCATAACCCTCACCAGAAAAATGTTGTGAGTTATGGCTGAAATCGAGACATGAATTTCATTTCTGGTGCATGGTGTCACAACCACTTAATAGTTCTGGCACATTCTGCACCAGCATGGCACCTGATGGAGACTGGCATAGGAAGCACCTAAGGGAGCCTTTCACACAACCCAGTATATTGACCCAACCCCATAGATAGATATGTTAGGGTCACCTGGATCAAATGGTGATTTCCCATTGTGAATCAGTGCTTCAGTTGTCAATTTTCTCAATATGCAAATTAGTTCTTTGGAGCAATAAGGGTGTTGCCAGTGCTCCAAAACACTAAGCGGCAATGCTATTGTTATTCCAAAGAGCTCAATTGAATATCGACAAAAACAGCAACATCTCAGCAATGGCGGCGGCAGCCATTCACAAGGGAAAAACTTCCTTTACTGGGTTAATAGCTGGCTGGGTCTTCTTTAATAATTCCAGACCTGGAATCGTAATAACCGTATGACCCAGTCAGAGGTATTAGTTGGCCCCGATGCAAAGTATACTCTATAATGGAGCCCCTTACCTACCTTGTGCCATTTAGAGTAGTGGTACATTTGATGTAGTAAAGGTCCAGGGCTCAGTAGCGACTCCAACCTCTGCACCCCCTATAGCTACATTGCTCTACTGAATCCAGAAAGCAGATGCCCCCTAGGATTCTTTCCTTCACCGTGAGGTTGGTTACTTTTATTAGATAACGTGCCTTTGTGTTTCTCTACATATGTCGTTACTATGTAAGTGAATGTGATATTCACTTACTTTGTCCAGCTAATTTCAGGTTCGGGAAATCCATCAGCCTCGCAGCTTAAGGTCACGGACTCTCCCATGCTGGCAGTGGCATTGACAGTCATTTGTTTGGCCCGCACAGTTGGTGGAACTGTGGAGGAGAGGAAAAAACACGGGGTTATTGATCCAGATCATACGTTCCATATGGTTAGTGCACTGAGTAGTTTTTCTACAACGATACAACCAAATATTAGTATAGCAACTACAAGGATAAACCTTTCTGGAACTGATCGATAGATGAATTGGTAAGAGCAAGGAACTTTTTTGAGTATTTTTCTACATAAAAATGTATCAGTTGTCTCACCGTTCACTACCACTTGAATATCCTTGTAGTTTATCTCTCCTCGTGCTAGGATCCGGCCCTCACATCGGTACGTCCCTTCATCCGTTCTCTTGATGCCACGGATTTGTAGATAGTTATTGGAAAGCATAATAAAGCGATCTACAAAGGAAAGAGGAGAGAACGGTGAAGATAAGACTTTGCAGGATAGAATGGGACAAGTGTGACAGACTCTATGGTGCCAAAAGTGTTGGATTCTGGTGAAGAGAAATCGGATCGATCAGTTGGAACATAATCGCAGCCTTTACTTTACTATTGTCTTTTTTAGTAGACGCTTTGGAAAGTAAAAGCCCTAAGGGGCATAAATAAGAGTGGGGGCTAGAGTGGTATGTACCCTCAGTGCTAAAGCGGTACGAACCCGCCACTCTGCCTTGTCCACGATATTTAGAAATAAACCTAGGGCCACGGGAGTTTTCAGGAATCTCTTTAACAGTGTTAGGATTAGTTATATTTTCTCTGATGCAAACTATTTAGTTTCCAAATTTACATCTTTCATTTCATATCAGAATTACTAAAGAATGTCACCATCAGCTATTTACAGAGATGAGCGAACACTAAAATGTTCGAGGTTCGAAATTCGATTCGAACAGCCGCTCAATGTTCGTGTGTTCGAACGGGTTTCGAACCCCATTATAGTCTATGGGGAACAGATACTCGTTAAGGGGGAAACCCAAATCCGTGTCTGGAGGGTCACCAAGTCCACTATGACACTCCAGGAAATGATGCCAACACCTCTGGAATGACACTGGGACAGCAGGGGAAGCATGTCTGGGGGCATCTAACACACCAAAGACCCTCTATTACCCCAACATCACAGCCTAACAACTACACACTTTCCACATTCAAAAAAACCTCTATCAAAGTGGGAAAATACCTGTAAACCTTCTTTACTCCCCAAATGGATGGACACAAACCCCAATTTAAGCTCAACAAACAGTAACAACCACCCCTTTAAATCACGTTCCCCATGACAACCACAAATGGAATAGGTAATGGGAATTCCAAAAGCCCTCACCCTTAACTGTCATTTTGAGTGTGTGTGTGTGTGTGTGTGTGTGTGTGTGTGTGTGATGTGGTAAGACCTTCCAAAATTCACTTTTCTAGCCCTTAACATGAGCCCTTCCAAACAAAGTTACATGACCTTAAGCTGAGCTACCAGCAGAGATTGAGGCCCTTGGCATGAGTAGAGCCTTGCACCAGCAGTGTTTTTGGCACTTAGGGTGAGTTGAGCCTTGTACCAGCGTGTGTCCCTTAACATCAGGCGGGCCCTAAGTTCTGCGCTTTGCACAAAAGTTCCACATTAACTAGGCTGAATGGTACAAAGATTAGTAGGCCCGAGAACCAGGAACAGGTCTTGCAATGGCTGTCGGATAACGCTTAAAGCACATTGTCCACCAGCCAGTCAGCCTCTACCTCCTCTTACCCAACAGTCTTGTCCTCCTTCCACCCAAAATTCCCAATCTTCCCAGAACAATAACCCCAACTGTCCCTGCTCCCCAGAGCTGTTCTCCCTTCCTTTGACTGTACCGCAACCTGCCCCTCCATTTCGCGATTCCACGGACCTAACAGACGAGTATCTGTGTCCAGATGCTCAAACACTAGAGTCTCCTCCATTCCATCTCCGGTCGATTTGGTGGCGGATGACCAGCAACCCACCCTCATCGACGACGATGAGACGCAGTTGCTGTCAGGGCAGCCAGTTGACATGCGCATTGTGCAGGAGGAGGAGGCGAGACAGGAGTTGGAAGAGGAGGTGGTGGACGACGAGGACACCGACCCCACCTGGACAAGGCAGATGTCAAGCTGGGAAAGTAGTGTGGATGTTGAGGCAGGTGCAGCACCAAAAAGGGTAGCTAGAGGCAGAGACATGTCCAGAGGCAGAGGTCAGCTGCTTTGCCGAAGCCAGGCCAGACCCGGAATGTCCGAAGATGTTCCCTTTTGTACCCAGCCCAGAAAAACTCCCCCATCGAGGGCACGTTTCTTGAAGGTGTAGAGTTTTTTCAAGGAATGCGCCGAGGACAGATATAGTGTCGTCTACACAATTTGCCTCTCGAAATCGAGTAGGGGCCCTGAGAAGAGCAACCTGTCCACCACTTCAATGCACCGTCATTTGGAATCCAAGCAATGGAATCAGTGGCAGGCAGCAACGGCAGGACAAACGTCGCCCGCCGTTCATGCCACTGCCTCTGCTCACAGTGCTGGCGATGCACTCCAGAGGACGAGCCAGGACATCACTTCATCTGCCTCCGCCACTTTGTTGACTTCTCCCTCATCCTCCCCTGTTTCTGTCTTATCTCCTTCTCCTGCACCATCAAAGGCACCATCAGGCGCTTCTTTACAACAACCCACCATCTCTCAGACATTGGAGCGCCGGCAGAAATACACCGCTAACCACCCACCCACGCAAGCCTAGAACGCCAACATCGCTAAACTGCTGGCCCAGGAGAGGTTGGCGTTCCGGCTTGTTGAAACTCCCGCCTTCCCGGACCTGATGGCAACTGTGGCACCTCACTATGCCGTCCCTAGCCATCTCAACTTCTCCCGGTGTGGCGTCCCCGCCTTGCACCAGCACGTGTCACTCAACATCAGGTGGGCCCTTAGTTCCGCGCTTTGCTGCAAGGTCCACTTGACCACCGACACTTGGACAAGCGCCTGTGGTCAGGGATGCTGCAGTGCTTATCTTTAATGACAGGCAGGGTGAATGTGGTGGAGTCTGTTCCCCGGGTGCAAACTGGGGTGGCCTATCTCCTCTCCCAGGCCAAAATTCATGGCAGGAGTAGACTGAAACCCTACGACGCTGCAACCTCCACCACAGCTACTAGCGGCAAACGCTAAAACACTGGTGTGGGGAGACGTCAGCAGGCGGTGCTGAAGCTCATCAGCTTGGGGGACAGACAGCACAGTGCCTCCGAGGTCAGGGATGCCATCCTGGCTGAGATGGCATTTTTTTTTCCCTGCTACACCTGGGGCCTGGCATTTTTACGCCTGTGATAATGGCTGGAACCTGGTAGCGGCTCTGGAGCTTGCCAGCCTCCAACACGTTCCATGTTTGGCCCACGTCTAATCTAGTGGTGCAAAGTTTTTTAAAAACATACCCAAATGTACCGAAGCTACTGTTGAAAATGCGGCGCTTGTGCGCCCACTTTTGCAAGTGCACAGGAGTCGCTGCTAGCCTAAAAACACTCTAGCAAGGCCTACATCTGTCCAAACACAGGCTGTTGTCCGTCATTCACACACGCTGAAACCCTACAATACCATATCTTGAGCAGGGTGTGTGAGCTGCACAGACCTTTGATGGAGTTCCATCTACAAAACCCAAGGGTTCCTCAAAGTCAGCAACCAAAGTTTCTGCACCATGAGTTTCCAGGGGTGGCAGAGTTATGGCTAGGGGAAGAGGCATGGATAGGGATGATGTCTAGGGGCAAAAGCAATGTGGATGTGGAGGCAAGCTAAGCAGGAAAAACTGGGGGTACAAGCTAAGGCATGGACTGGGGTGATGTCTAGGGGCAAAAGCAGTGTGGATGTGGAGGCAAGCTAAGCAGGAAAAACTGGGGGTACAAGCTAAGGCATGGACTGGGGTGATGTCTAGGGGCAAAAGCAGTGTGGATGTGGAGGCAAGCTAAGCAGGAAAAACTGGGGGTACAAGCTAAGGCATGGACTGGGGTGATGTCTAGGGGCAAAAGCAGTGTGGATGTGGAGGCAAGCTAAGCAGGAAAAACTGGGGGTACAAGCTAAGGCATGGACTGGGGTGATGTCTAGGGGCAAAAGCAGTGTGGATGTGGAGGCAAGCAAAGCAGGGAAAATGGTGGCTAGAGGCAAAGGGATGTCCATAGGCAGCAAGGGCAAAGATGCAAAACTCTCCCGTTTCAAGAATTTTCCTGACTTGTTTCCCCACAAAACATTCCTGGGAGGAGGGCTGAAACACCACCCTCCTCCTCCTCCGCTGTTAGATTTACCCCAGCTACGAGCTGAAAACGCTGCAACACTGGTGTGGGGAGACGTCAGCAGGCTGGGCTGAAGCTCATCAGCTTGGGAGACGGACAGCACACTGCCTCTGAGGTCAGGGATGCCATCCTGGATGAGATGGCAATTTGTTTATCCCCGCTGCCCCTGGGGCCAGGTTTTTTAGCTTGTTGGAGGGCTCTGGAGCTTGCCAGCCTCCAACACGTTCCATGCCTGGCCCACATGTTCAATGTAGTGGTGCAATGATTTTTAAAAACATACCCCAAATTAGCTGAGCTAAGGGTGAAAGTGCGGCACTTGGACACCCACTTTCCCAAGTCTACAGTACCTGGAGCTAGCCGCAATACACTCCAGCAAGGCCTACATCTGCCTGAAGCACCTACTGTTGTGCGAGGTCACCACACGCTCTAACCCTAGATACCGTATGTTCAGCAGGGTGTGTGAGCAGCAGAGACCTTTGATGGAGTACCAGCTACAAAACCCAAGGGTTCCTCAGAGTCAGCTCCCTCACTTTCTGCACCATGAGTTTCCATGGGTGGCAGACTTATGGCTAGAGGCACAGGCATGGATAGGGGTGATGTGTAGGGGCAAAAGCAGTGTGGATGTGGAGGCAAGCTAAGCAGCAAAAACTGGGGGTACAAGCAGCCGGTGACATCATCACTGACAAGCACAGCTGTCTGTCAGCTGACAGGCTGACTTTCACCAAAATGAACAGACAATGGATAGACTCATCATATACATGTCAGTTACATGACAAATTTAGTGCAATTTGCAAGTCCAAGATGGTTTGGAGATCTGCGGAGAGGAATCTCACCACCTCTTGCGGGTGCCATCATTTGGAAGGCAAGCCCTGGGCTCAGTGGGTGAGAGCAAGCGCAGGATAATCGTCGTTTGGCCTGGCGGCCACTGCCTCTTCCACTGTTGACAGGGCTGGCGCTGCAGTCCAGACCAGGAGCCAGGACACCTCCACATCTGCCTCTGACACTTTGGGGAGTTCACCCTTATCCTCACCTTTTCCTGCCATTTCTCCTTTTGCCCGCGCCATCATGCGCCTCTTCCCAGCAACTCCCCATCTCCCAAGCCTTTCATTTCATGCTAAAGTACAGCGCAACCCACCCACATGCCCAAGGCTTCAACGGCCTCATCTCAAGAAATCTGGCCCAGGAGATGTTGGAATCCCGGCTGGGGGACACTCTGCCCTTTTTGGGCAGAGTGTCTACTGCGCCACCGCACTGTGCCGTCCACACCAGCACTTTCCCCCAAACATGAGGCGGTCCCTAAATTCAGCGCTTAGCCCTAAAGTTCCATGTGACCAGTTACGAATGGACAAGTGCATGCGGACAGGGACGCTACCTTTCAATTTGGGCACAGTGGTTGAATGTAGTTGAGGCGTGGACCGGGTCGCAAAATGTGGTGGCCTGACTTGTCTCCCCACACAACATTCCTGGGAGGAGGGCTGAAACACCACCCTCCTCCGCTGTTAAACTGACCCCAGCTACGAGCTGGAAACGCTGCAACACTGGTGTGGGGAGACGTCAGCGGGCCGTGCTGAAGCTCATCAGCTTGGGGGCCAGACAGCACACTGCCTACAAAGTGAGTCATGCCATCCTCGATGAGACGGCAATGTGGTTTTTGCCACTGCACCTGGGCCCAGGCATGTTGTCATGTGTGATAATGGCCGTAACCTGGGATTGGCTCTGTAGCTTGGCAGCCTGCAACATATTCCATGCCTGGGCCACGTTTTTAACTCATTGCTGCTAATCTTTTGAAAAAGGTACCCCAATGTTCCTGAGCTACTGGTGAAAGTGTGGCGCTTGTGCGGATAGTTTTTAAAGTGTATAGTTGCCGCTGCTAGCCTCTATGCACTCCTACAACGCCTGTACCTGCTGGAACAACGGCTGTTGTGCGACGTCTCCACACTGCTGGCACTAAACATATCATGTGTTGAGCAGAGTGTGTGAGCAGCACAGACCTTTGATGTAGTTCCAACTCCAAAACCCTCGGGTTCGTCAAAGTCAACTCCCTCAGTTGCTCAACCATGAGTGGCCATGGGTGGCAGACTTATGTGAAATCCCATCCCATCCATTGCACTGGACACGAAACATTAGCATGCGCTCAGCACAACTTCGGATATGGCAGATGCGTTAAGCAGGGTGCAGGGTACAACACAGACCAGGCCCGAGCACCAGGAACAGGTGTTAGAAATACTGCAGCATCTGCCATTTCCTTCCAATTTTGGGGTTTTGGACCCGCCACCGACTTGTCTGGACCTAAGTGGGGATCATGAGACACAGTTGCCATCAAGGCAAGCTGTGGTCATGTGCGGTTTGCAGTAAGGGGGCAGTGCGCAATTGGAAGAGGAGTTGGTGGATGACGAGGCCACCGACCCCACATGGACAGGGGTGATGTCTAGGGGCTAAAGCAGTGTAGATGTAGAGGGAAGCTAAATCAACAAAAAACCTGGGTAGAAGCAAAGGCATAAACTGGGGTGATGTTTAGGGGTGAAAGCAGAGTAGATGTGGAGGGAAGCTAAGCAGCAAAAACAGTGGGTAGAAGCAAAGGCATGCAAAACTCTACCCTGTTGGAAGACTTATTCCTAGGTCTGGAACACGTTAATGGCCCCCCTGGACAAATTACTGCCACTCAGGGGCCTAGTGTCACCAGGAGGGACAAGTATAGGCGCATGTTGTGGGAATACCTGGCCGACACCAGCTCTGTCCTCTCCGATCCCTCTGTGCTCTACAGCCTAAACTTATTTTCTCATCTTTTTTTCTGAACTGCACATCTCTTGCCTGCTTCCTTTGGGATCTTAGAAATGGTGGTCCACTTCCACAGATGGTAACTTCAATAGACAGTGTAACGGGAGTAGCTGAGGGATCGCTGTCTTAACCACTTTTTGGCACAAAATTAACTTCCAAAGCCAAATATGGTGCAAGTATATGATGCAAGGACACCTACACACCTATCTCTGACACATTGGGGAGTTCACCCTCATGCGCCCTTTTGGCCTGCACCATCATGCGCCTCTTCCCAGCCACTCCACATTTCCCAAGCTTTTCATTGCAGGCAGAAGTACAATACAACCCACCCCCATGCCCAAGCCTGTAACAGCCTCATCGATAAACTGCTGGCCCTGGAGATGTTGGTGTTTGTTTATGCTTCTGGAGACCCAGGCCTTCCGTCAGCAGATGGCAGCTGGGGCACCTCCCTATGCTGGGCCTAGCCGTTACTACTTCTCTTGGTGTGCTGTCTCTGCCTTGCGCCTGCATGTGTCCCATAACATCAGTCGGGCCCAGAGCTCTGCGCTTTGCTGCAAGGTCCACTTGACCACCGACACATGGACAAGCGCCTGTGGTCAGGGATGCTGCAGTGCTTATCTTTAATGACAGGCAGGGTGAATGTGGTGGAGTCTGTTCCCCGGGTGCAAACTGGGGTGGCCTATCTCCTCTCCCAGGCCAAAATTCATGGCAGGAGTAGACTGAAACCCTACGAAGCTGCAACCTCCACCCCAGCTACTAGCGGAAAACACTGTAACACTGGCATGGGGAGATGTCAGCAGGCCGTGCTGAAACTGATCAGCTTGGGGGACAGACAGCACAGTGCCTCCGAGGTCAGGGATGCCATCCTGGCTGAGATGGCATTTTTTTTTCCCTGCTACACCTGGGGCCTGGCATTTTTGCGCCTGTGATAATGGCTGGAACCTGGTAGCAGATCTGGAGCTTGCCAGACTCAAACATGGTCCACGCATGGCCCACGTTTTCCAACTTGTTGGTGCCATGTTTCTTTGAAACCTACACCATTGTGCCTGATATACAGGTCAAAGTGGGGCCATTTTCGTAAGTGAGAACTAGCCTCTGCTAGGCAGAAAACATTCAGAGCACACTCCTCTCATCTTCGCACCGTTGGCTGGCGGAGGAAGACGAGGGGGTTGGAGTGGCATCTGATGTCCCTATCCCACACGAGGCTAGAGGGTGCACTTCAGTGCATCCCATTGCTTCACCACAAATGGTGTGAAGGGGAGTGGAAAATGGAGGAAATGGAGAGTGACCCTTACAGTTGGGGCCAGCAAAGGCATGCCAAGTAACACACTGGCACACATGGCTGACTTCATCTTGGGTTGCTTTTCAACACATATTTCACATCATGAAGAACAAATAATACTGGATTTTTTCAAGCCTCGAACCCCGGTCTAGGTCTAATGTCTGTTCCTTTCTTATATTAGGGGAGAGGGAAAAAAATTACTTCAGTGATACGTTTAGCGTACATAGACTGACTATTAATGTGTATCCCACTTAGTGTTGTTAGGGTTACACACCGTCACAACCTGGCTAAAGCTTCTATAGCTGTTAATAAAGTCAACATAACTTTACGGTATCCAAAAAGACAGCTGGTACCGACAGAGAGCAAGACAAATGTCACCCAAAGCTGTGAGCTCTGAACACCCACAGTGACTTTGGCGTCATCATCATTATAAGGGAGCGGGTGGTAATAAATAACTTGGCAGTGCCTAAAACCCAAAAAGCTTATACAACTATATTTACATTAAGATACACAAATGAAACTTTTCAGTAGCATGTCATGAGACAAGCTGATAAGCTCTTCCTTTGTGCAGTGCTATTTGAAAGTTAAACGCTGCCTTTATTTTAATTCTGGAGAAGGTGCAGACATTAGATTTAGAACATGTTGTCTTCATTGTCCAAATCCTCTATATAGGTAACGTGTTTTTCGGGCCGAGCTGTCTGGGAACGAGCTGGTGCAGCACTGACAACCTGGGTGAATATGGCAAGAGCCTGAGATGTAGGGTGAATGAATCCCCAAATTATTTGTGGAATTCCCAGTGAGACAATGGCACTGTATACCAGTATTAAAAATTGTGGGTGCACATAACCCCCATATATTCTTTGAATTCCCAGTGAGACAATGGAACTGTATAGCAGTAGCAAAAATTGTGGGTGCACGTAACCCCCATATATTCTTTGAATTCCCAGTCAGACAATGGCACTGTATACCAGTATTAAAAATTGTGGGTGCACATAACCCCCATATATTCTTTGAATTCCCAGTGAGACAATGGCACTGTATAGCAGTAGCAAAAATTGTGGGTGCACGTCACCCCAATATATTCTTTGAATTCCCAGTCAGACAATGGCACTGTATACCAGTAGTAAAAATTGTGGGTGCACATAACCCCCATATATTCTTTGAATTCCCAGTCAGACAATGGCACTGTATACCAGTATTAAAAATTGTGGGTGCACATAACCCCCATATATTCTTTGAATTCCCAGTCAGACAATGGCACTGTATACCAGTATTAAAAATTGTGGGTGCACATAACCCCCATATATTCTTTGAATTCCCAGTCAGACAATGGCACTGTATACCAGTATTAAAAATTGTGGGTGCACATAACCCCCATATATTCTTTGAATTCCCAGTGAGACAATGGAACTGTATAGCAGTAGCAAAAATTGTGGGTGCACGTAACCCCCATATATTCTTTCAATTCCCAGTCAGACAATGGCACTGTATACCAGTATTAAAAATTGTGGGTGCACATAACCCCCATATATTCTTTGAATTCCCAGTGAGACAATGGCACTGTATAGCAGTAGCAAAAATTGTGGGTGCACGTCACCCCAATATATTCTTTGAATTCCCAGTCAGACAATGGCACTGTATACCAGTATTAAAAATTGTGGGTGCACATAACCCCCATATATTCTTTGAATTCCCAGTGAGACAATGGAACTGTATAGCAGTAGCAAAAATTGTGGGTGCACGTAACCCCCATATATTCTTTGAATTCCCAGTCAGACAATGGCACTATATACCAGTATTAAAAATTGTGGGTGCACATAACCCCAATATATTCTTTGAATTCCCAGTCAGACAATGGCACTGTATACCAGTATTAAAAATTGTGGGTGCACATAACCCCCATATATTCTTTGAATTCCCAGTGAGACAATGGCACTGTATAGCAGTAGCAAAAATTGTGGGTGCACGTCACCCCAATATATTCTTTGAATTCCCAGTCAGACAATGGCACTGTATACCAGTAGTAAAAATTGTGGGTGCACATAACCCCCATATATTCTTTGAATTCCCAGTCAGACAATGGCACTGTATACCAGTATTAAAAATTGTGGGTGCACATAACCCCCATATATTCTTTGAATTCCCAGTCAGACAATGGCACTGTATACCAGTATTAAAAATTGTGGGTGCACATAACCCCCATATATTCTTTGAATTCCCAGTGAGACAATGGAACTGTATAGCAGTAGCAAAAATTGTGGGTGCACGTAACCCCCATATATTCTTTGAATTCCCAGTCAGACAATGGCACTGTATACCAGTATTAAAAATTGTGGGTGCACATAACCCCCATATATTCTTTGAATTCCCAGTCAGACAATGGCACTATATACCAGTAGTAAAAATTGTGGGTGCACATAACCCCAATATATTCTTTGAATTCCCAGTGAGACAATGGCACTGTATACCAGTATTAAAAATTGTGGGTGCACATAACCCCCATATATTCTTTGAATTCCCAGTCAGACAATGGCACTGTATACCAGTATTAAAAATTGTGGGTGCACATAACCCCCATATATTCTTTGAATTCCCAGTGAGACAATGGAACTGTATAGCAGTATTAAAAATTGTGGGTGCACGCAACCCCCATATATTCTTTGAATTCCCAGTGAGACAATGGAACTGTATAGCAGTAGCAAAAATTGTGGGTGCACGTAACCCCCATATATTCTTTGAATTCCCAGTCAGACAATGGCACTGTATACCAGTATTAAAAATTGTGGGTGCACATAACCCCCATATATTCTTTGAATTCCCAGTGAGACAATGGAACTGTATAGCAGTAGCAAAAATTGTGGGTGCACGTAACCCCCATATATTCTTTGAATTCCCAGTCAGACAATGGCACTATATACCAGTAGTAAAAATTGTGGGTGCACATAACCCCAATATATTCTTTGAATTCCCAGTGAGACAATGGCACTGTATACCAGTAGTAAAAATTGTGGGTGCACATAACCCCAATATATTCTTTGAATTCCCAGTCAGACAATGGCACTGTATACCAGTATTAAAAATTGTGGGTGCACATAACCCCCATATATTCTTTGAATTCCCAGTCAGACAATGGCACTATATACCAGTATTAAAAATTGTGGGTGCACGTAACCCCAATATATTCTTTGAATTCCCAGTCAGACAATGGCACTGTATACCAGTATTAAAAATTGTGGGTGCACATAACCCCCATATATTCTTTGAATTCCCAGTGAGACAATGGCACTATATACCAGTAGTAAAAATTGTGGGTGCACATAACCCCAATATATTCTTTGAATTCCCAGTCAGACAATGGCACTGTATACCAGTAGTAAAAATTGTGGGTGCACATAACCCCCATATATTCTTTGAATTCCCAGTGAGACAATGGCACTGTATAGCAGTAGCAAAAATTGTGGGTGCACGTCACCCCAATATATTCTTTGAATTCCCAGTCAGACAATGGCACTGTATACCAGTAGTAAAAATTGTGGGTGCACGTAACCCCAATATATTCTTTGAATTCCCAGTCAGACAATGGCACTGTATACCAGTATTAAAAATTGTGGGTGCACATAACCCCCATATATTCTTTGAATTCCCAGTCAGACAATGGCACTATATACCAGTAGTAAAAATTGTGGGTGCACATAACCCCAATATATTCTTTGAATTCCCAGTGAGACAATGGCACTGTATACCAGTATTAAAAATTGTGGGTGCACATAACCCTCATATATTCTTTGAATTCCCAGTCAGACAATGGCACTGTATACCAGTATTAAAAATTGTGGGTGCACATAACCCCCATATATTCTTTGAATTCCCAGTGAGACAATGGAACTGTATAGCAGTATTAAAAATTGTGGGTGCACGTAACCCCCATATATTCTTTGAATTCCCAGTCAGACAATGGCACTGTATACCAGTATTAAAAATTGTGGGTGCACATAACCCCCATATATTCTTTGAATTCCCAGTGAGACAATGGCACTGTATAGCAGTAGCAAAAATTGTGGGTGCACGTCACCCCAATATATTCTTTGAATTCCCAGTCAGACAATGGCACTATATGGCAGTAGCAAAAATTGTGGGTGTATATAGCCCCAATTCTATTGCTAGGGGACTTGCAGGGTATTTCTGAGGTGAAGGTGGGGGGGCACACCGTTGGAACGGGGATTTGGGGTGTATATATGGGGTATACGGGAATACACTGTCAGTGTGTTCCATTCAGGATCCTGGGAAAGCTGGGTTGCGGCGATTGAGCCCGTCAGTGCCACGTTACACTGACAAGCTTCTCCCTGGAATTGAAGTTATATGTAAGCCCAATATATTCTTTGAATTCCCAGTGAGACAATGGCACTATATGGCAGTAGCAAAAATAGTGGGTGTATATAGCCCCAATTCTATTGCTAGGGGACTTGCAGGGTATTTCTGGGGTGAAGGTGGGGGGGCACACCGTTGGAACGGGTATCGGGGGTATATATCGGGTATACGGGAATACACTGACAGTGTATTCCATTCAGGATCCTGGGAAAGCTGGGTTGCGGCGATTGAGCCCGTCAGTGCCACGTTACACTGACAAGCTTCTCCCTGGAATTTAGCTCTTATAAGAGCTGTTGGTTGTCTTCTCCTTCCTATCCTAGCCTGTCCCTGCCTACCCAGAATCTAACCCCTAGCTAACTGGACGGAAACCTCCGTCCTCGGTGAATTGCAAGCTCAGAATGACGCGAACCTGGGCGGCGCTGTTCTTTTAAATTAGAGGTCACATGTTTTCGGCAGCCAATGGGTTTTGCCTACTTTTTTCAACGTCACCGGTGTCGTAGTTCCTGTCCCACCTACCCTGCGCTGTTATTGTAGCAAAAAAGGCGCCAGGGAAGGTGGGAGGGGAATCGAGTAATGGCGCACTTTACCACGCGGTGTTCGATTCGATTCGAACATGCCGAACAGCCTAATATCCGATCGAACATGAGTTCGATAGAACACTGTTCGCTCATCTCTAGCTATTTATACATATGTCCCACAAGGAAAAAAAACAAGATTTCTTAAAACCATCCTTAGGTCCAACCCCATCTTTACTAAACTGTATCACTATTAACTGCACTGAATCACTGTTTTACCATACAGTATCACTACTTTACTGAGCTGAATTACTGCTTTACTATATAGTATCACTGCTTTACTATACAGTATCAACCACTTTAGTACACAGTATCACTGCTTTACTGAACTGAATCACTGCTTTACTGAACTGAATCACTGCTTTACCACACAGTATCACTGTTTTACCTTAGGCCGGGTTCACACGGAGTTACGTGCCGCGAGATTTGGCACGTAGACGCCGCGTGACCCTTTGCGTGCCGTACACGCTCCCATTCATTTCAATGGGAGCGGGGAGCGTATGCGCCGCGCTAGTTTGCGGCCGTGAATAAATGCACGGCCGCAAACTAGCGTGGCGCATACGCTCCCCGCTCCCATTGAAATGAATGGGAGCGTGTACGGCACGCAAAGGGTCACGCGGCGTCTACGTGCCAAATCTCGCGGCACGTAACTCCGTGTGAACCCGGCCTTACATTATCACTGCTTTACTGCACCAAATCACTGCTTTACCATATAATATCACTGCTTTACTATACAGTATCACTGCTTTACTGAACTGAACCACTGCTTTTACTACACTGTATCACTACTTTACTGCACTTAATCACTGCTTCACTATACAGTATCACTGTTTTACTATACAGTATCACTGCTTTACCATACAGTGTCACTGCTTTACTGAACTGAATCACTGCTTTACTACACAGTATCACTACTTTACTATACAGAATCACAGCTTTACTGCCCTGAATAACTCTTTTACTAAACTGCATCACTGCTTTACTGCACTGAATCAAAGCTTTACTACACTGTATCACTGCTTTAGTAGACTATATTACTGCTTTACTGCACTGAATCACTGCTTTACTACACTGTATTACAGCTTTACTACACTGTATCACTGCTTTACTAGACTGTATTACTACTTTACTGCCCTGAATAACTGTTTTACTAGAATGTATCACTGATTTACTACACTGTATTACTGCTTTACTATACAGTATCACAGCTTTACTGCCCTGAATTACTCTTTTACTAGACTGTATCACTGCTTTACTAGACTGTATCACTGCTTTACTACACTGCATCACTGCTTTACTAGACTGTATCACTGCTTTACTACACTGCATCACTGCTTTACTAGACTGTATCACAGCTTTACTACACTGTATCACAGCTTTACTAGACTGTATCACAGCTTTACTAGTCTGTATTACTGCTTTACTGCACAACACAATAAACACCTTCCAAGAAGTTTTACCTTATTGCAGGTAAACTTGGTAGAAGTTAAAATAAGTTGCTAAGACTGTATTTTGAAACATAGTAAATACATCACGTAGTGTAATAGTAGTGTGATTTTTCATGTCTCATATAGAATCTGATGCTATATATTGCACTCTTTCATTTCTAGGCTAACGTCTTACCATCCTTCTTGAACTGTACATCTCTGCCTTTGTGCTTCCAGATAATGACCGAGGGCATTGAGCTTGAGACATCACAAACGATAACAGCGTCTGTCCGCTCTGTGAACTCCTGCGGGGTGGGTGCGTTTTTAAAGGTCAGCTTCTCTGTGGAGAAAGAAAAAAAGCCAAACTTGTGTCAAGAACCAGCTCAAACAATTTTTGAGAGCTGATGTAGCTTATGTGACCTACCCTGTGGGGTTTATTGGCAGAAGATGTTACTTAAAGGGGACACCTAAGCTCCCCCAATACGTCTGCTTTAGTACATACTTGTATTCTGTATGAGATAACAATATCAACTCTCCACGGCAAAATCAGGAGCCGATCACAGATGATCAGAGTGATGGCTCTCATATTAGAGGGGCTGTACATGATTTCTAAGGTGCATTACTTCTCATAAGGAGACTTGGCCTGCTGATACTAGGCACACTTTCAATGCAGTGCCTAGTTTGCCTAAACCTTCTTATTTCATTTAAAAAAAAACTTTTATAGAACGATATTCTATGATTATTGATATTTTCTATCTATTTTCTATTTCCATCTCACAAAAAACATTAACCATCTAATCGAAGAATAAGTGACAAATATATGATCACCATGGGCCACACCAATCACTAGAAGGGGGTCCTGAGCACCCTACTAAATTTAGCAGTGGTCATGTATGTACCCTGTCCTGTTGCTCCATTCAATTTGGTCTGAGCACTGGACTTGGATAACTACTTCAGTCCCATAGACAGTGAATACTTGACTACTGTAACTCCTTACTAATCGCTCTTCCCCTCACTAAACTCTCTCCTCTACAATCTATTCTGAATGCAGCGGCCAGGCTCATCTATCAGGCTAGATGCTACAGTGATGCCTCCGGTCTGTGCCAGTCGCTACATTAGCTGCCTATTCATTATAGAATACAATATAAAGTTATCCCTCTCATCCACAAGGCTCTCCATAATGCTGCAACTCCCTACATTTCCTCCCTCATCTCTGTCTACCGCCCAACCCGTGTTCTCCGTTCACTCAATGACCTAACACTTACATCCTCTATTATCAGAACCTCCCACGCTCGTATACAAGACTTCTCCCAAGCTGCACCACTTCTCTGGAATGCTCTACCCCGGACAATCAGATTAACTCCCAATTTCTACAGCTTCAAGCGCTAATTAAAGACGCATCTTTTCAGACAAGCCTATCACAATTCCTAATGTAAACCCTTCCGTACCGTAAATAGAATCCCCAAAATTTAACCCTCCTCTGTTCCCGCTCCCACATTACCCCACATGATATGATGCCATTTCAGACTAACTTTATATGTCCAGGCACCATCCGCATGTTACAGGACACCACTAGTGATGGCTCATAAAGATTTATGTTTGTGTAATCACAGTCACCACTGACTACTGTATAAGCAATACTGCCCCTGCTACCTCTTGTGTCACCCCCTCTACCTCATAGATTGTAAGCTCTTGCGAGCAGGGCCCTCAGTCCCATTGTGTGAAATGACTTTCTTTGTAATGTATCTTTCAGTCTGTATTTGAACCCTACAAATTGTACAGCGCTGCGGAATATGTTGGCACTATATAAATAAAATTAATTAATTCATTCATTCATTCAATGGAGGTGAATAGAGATGTGATCTGCTCACCATTCAGTGGAAACACAAAAACTTTTATCGACTATCCTACTGAAAAATTTGTTTCAAGGGATAAGCCCTTTAAATACGTCAACATTGAGGAAAAAGCTAATGGTCAACAACATATTGCTCAACTCATTATTCAATTTTCTAGGCTTCTATTTCCCCTGGAAATGAATGAGCAGTCTTACGATAAATCTGGAGTGTGACAGTGCTCTCTGATCGTCCTTCTTCTGGGCTGGTGGCGATGCATTTGTAGGTCCCGGCATCCTGAATGCTGGCATTGTATATGGTAAGCGTTGATGAATAGTCATCGCTCCTCACTACCGAAATCTGCTGTTGGTTGCTTAGTTTTTCACCAGTTGGAGATTCCCAGTAGATTTCACTTGCTTCACCGATTACTGAGGTGCAACAAAAAGCAAAAGAGGACGAATCGGTGAATTTCACTCAACCAGGAAAAATGCGTCTTTGTTTGGGGGATGGGGGGGGGGAGAAAGTAAAACAACAAACACGAAAAAAAAATGTAATTGAAACATTTCCAGAAAACCCTAGATAGTGTATACGAAGGTCAAAAATCCACATGACATTTGAATGACATCCGCGTGCTGTCTATTCTCCACTGATTTCAATTGGGGATTCTGTTTCGTTCCTATAAATACAATTCTGCTCCGTGACATCGGAACATAAAACCTTACAGAGCATTGGTCACCCCTTCGGACAGCACACTTGGTAGTCTACATATAGCCTTACAGGGCATGCGCCAATTTGGTAAAACAAGGATAAAGGTCATGATTGGACAGGATTAGGGCTCGTTCACTTCTGCGCCCGGCACTCCGTTCTGCAGGTTTCTGTTTCCTGCACAAAACAGGGCAGGAGACGGAAACCTGCCGGAATTTTTTCAAACCCATCCATTTCATTGTTGATATTTACTCATAACTGGGCACCTTCATCCCTGTTATCTATTATGTTACCCCAATTTTTCCCAATTTACTACTTTTGGGAATAGATAGTAAGATCTGGACTGTGCGGTATATGGTGACATTATTGGATTTCACAAGATCCAAACTCACAGACTAGTTTCTTAGGTCTATTCCTCTTTTGAGAAGTATCATGCTGGCTTTAGTGGCAGCAGATTGACACTGCACACTATTATTAGAACCTATTGTAAACCTACCTGTTTTTTCAGGTTAATTCAAGAAAGGTAAATTTGGTTACTGGTGGGATCCTGAATCTACCACAAAAATATCAAGCTAAAGCAAAAAACAGAACTCCTCTACTTATTCATGTAGACATTCTACTGTGTAATCCATTGACTATGTAGATGTTTACCTTGACATAAGAAGAATTTGGATTCCCCGAGGCCTATTTCTCCTTGATCAGGAACAATGGTAACTTCTAGAGCTGCTGTAAATGGAAAGAGTAAAACAATTGAGTTTTATGTAGAAAATTACAGTTCACAAGACTTTCTAGCTTGCACGTTTTTACAAGTACTGGAATGGATACCTCCAATACCAATATCTGTACAATTATTTATAACAAGATCTGCCTGCAGAGTCAAGTCCAGTTTTGTATAGTGGTACCCAATGATTTTACCTAATCTTATCACTTCCTACATTTTCATATATGAAGGAAGAGCAGCACAAAGGGCCCCTTCACACTGCGTAAGCGCTCGGCTCATTCCGAGCCGTACACATGAGCGCTTCTAAACACTTCCCATTCACTTCAATGGGAGCACTCGTAAAGCCGGCTTTACGCGCGCTCCCATTGAAGTGAATTGGAAGTGTTTAGTAGCGCTCACGTGTACTGCTCAAAGTGAGTCGAGCGCTTACGCCGTGTGAAGGGGCCCAAATACCTAAATGGTCGTATGAGAGTGTGGACAATTTCAAGCTAATGGTGGCCAAAAACAATTGAGCACGGCAACCATATAGTGGTGTCCTCTACTTTCACCCAATGGAAAGGATGATAGAGCAGTTGGATTTCGACATCCTGCCCAATGCTTTCATTCTCAGGGGAGGTAAGCTACTGTCAAAGGTGTCTGTGGCTTTCTCCCCTTGGAAAGTTCATACTCACTCAGACAAATTGATAGGAAGATAGTCAAGAACAATATTGGATGGTTTGCTAAGATCCTCAAATGTAATTGCTTTAAATGGGCTTTCAAACCTCAAGTGGATAGGACCTCCAAAGGAGAGGTCTTCAGCATGTTGGGATTGAACAACCGGACCCAGCACAGATCAGTAGTTCTAGCCTCTCTGGGTGCCAAAAGCTGTTAGTAAATGTGAGCCACCATGTGCAAGTAATAGGAGAATCACTGGAATTGCCCCAAATCATGACTACAGTGGATGGGGCTGCTGCTTTGCGCCTATTATTTTAGTAGTAGAGGTGATCCCCTTCCACTAGCAGCTTTCTGAGGCTGCTAGAACAGCTGGTCTGTGCGGGGTCTGCATCTCGGACACTGACAAATCATATAACGATGACCCATCCACCAGATAGGTCATCAGTAAGAAAATCAGCTTGGGGCCGGAAAATCCCTTTAACTGTATTTGCATGTGCCTGTGATATGGAGGGAACGGGCAGGTAATGCAATAATTGGTAACTTGGAAAACTGGGAAAGTTAACTTCGGTGAAACTCGCATTATCATGGTTTACTTTCAGAACTTTGAGCCGAGCACAGTTTTATTCCTCTTGCTATCAGGCTCATTATTACATATATAGATCATCCATCTGCTTTTCATGGTCATCTTCTTTTAGCAATTGTGGGGAGCACGGATCATCTTTTTTATTTCCTCTGCAACCACAGGTCCCTGTACACAATTTCCAATACGTGATTAATGACTGTCTCATGTCGTAACTGGTCTGACTATATGAATTTTAGCAAAGTGATCAAGAATCCCCTTAACAATAAAAGACTATGAGCAAAAAGCAAATTGGAAAATCAGAATGATTTAAATGACTCAGAGAGAAGTCATTTTGCAGAAACGACTCGGAGCTGGGTCACCTTTTGTGACTCGTCTATATCTACTTTAATGAAAGCGTACTTCTCCCTGTCCTTCACTGTATAGAGAGGTGAAAGTGTTACCAAGTACAATTACAAAGGCAGTTTTCTATTAGCGCATACACTGCAGTTTGTTCAAGAGAATGGAAAAGGTTTAATCTGTAGAATTTATATTCTTCCCAATCTCCCTTAAAGAGGACCTTTCACCACCTCCACCAATACTAGCACCTGTTAATAGGCTCCACTCCACAGATTCCAGCACAGTTGGAATTTTCTTTCTAGCCCCCACCATTCCCAAGCTACGAGTGCAGTTAGTTTTGATGCCTGGTGTGATGCTTAAGCTCTGTAATGTCAGAAGGGGGCGGTGTCAGGCAGGGGGGTGTGATTTAGAGCTCCAATCAGAGGCAGCCAGTGTCAGAGCTCAGAATCACATCCCTTGTATGCCCCAACCTGACACTGCCCACCTCATAAGTAGTATATCAGGCACCAAAATTATCAGTTTTGACTGCTCAGGAATGGTGTGGGCTAGAGAAAAAATCCAACTGTGCCAAAAACAGTGGAACAGCAGCTATTATTTGATGTAAAGAGATGGAATTAAAGGGTTTCTTCAATGTACAAATAAAAGCAATATATAATAATATTCAACTGAAGTATTACCAACAATGGAAGCTGTATCCCACTTAACTCCAATGACTCATCGATCTGCTTCTTTTATGTTGTCTGCTCCCTATTTACTGCTCATACAATCCAAACACAATAAACTACACTCGTACGAAGGTCTTGTCCTCAATTACTATTATATTTCCTAGGGAATTTGGGTGGTTTTATACTTTAGTATATTATGTAAAAAAAATCAGCAACCCAAGAAATATGCCATATAATTTGACCGGAATAAGATCTCCTAGTAAAGTATTTCTCAATCATTTAAAGGCAATCTTTTAGTTTCTGACCAGCTTTTAACTCATCAGAGCATAGGTCAGAAGCCATCAGTCTATTCAATAGAGGTTTTTTGGGCAGCTCTAGCCCCCTCACCCGACAGCCTCAGAACCCAATAAGTTTATAAACCTGTCACTTCCAGAGCAATGGTTCTCAGCCATGGTGCATTCCCCTCAATGCTACATGGCATACCCCCTGGGTTACATGAGCCACATGTTGAGAACCACCGTCCTAGTCAAAAGTCTATAGCTCAAACACAGAGAATAGTGCCGTCTGCTTCCTTTTCCATTCTCTTTGAGAACAGCTGGGGGCTGCCAGCTATCAGATGACCGTCAATCTGAAACTGATGATGTATCCTTACAATAGGTCATCAATATTTTAATCCTGGACTACACCTTTAACCAATGAGCCACTGAACCATCTATTTAGAGCTCATGTAAAATTTCTGGAGTGCCGCTATACCAGCCCCAGGTTTCTGAGATACGTGTGGTCCAGAGAGGGTCTGGAGTAGGCCTCAGCCCAGGTGTAGGTCATAGGCTCATTACTGGGCCATTAAAAGGCTGAAGAGCCTGCACTTCAGGGCAGATCCAGGGATTGAGAGAAAGTGACCGGGTCTGTCCTGTTACTCTGAGTCCGGTGAGACTGTATCGTGCTTATTAGTTTGTTCATGTGGCTGTTAGTAAGCCACATGTATAGTTAGCTTATTATTACTGTCTAGTTAGTAGCTCAGACGAGCAGGATTTGGTTTCTTATTGTTTTGCCTGAAGTTAAGGCTGTATTTTATTTTGTTCATTTTTGTGCCTGCTGTAAAGCTTTATTTATTTTGTTTTTTGTTGTTGTTGTTGTTTTGTTTTTTTTACTAAACCTGTTTGCTGCAAGTTTCGTGTCCCTATGGCTCCCTTCCCCACACAGAATAGACAAAATCCTGGGGTAGATCACATATATGGTAGAATTCTTATCCTAACACTGACATTGCCATGCAGATGAAATACAACCGTAACGTTAGATAAGCCGTATACGTGACAGTCAGCACTGACATTTTCCTTTTTCATGCCAAGACTAAAAAATGAAATAAGGTAGACTTTCTGAGGACAAATTCAACCACAAGACCTCTGAACTGAACAGGCATGAAATAGATGTTACAGCAGGTATGGGAGAGAAAAGGTCGTTGCGATACAAAATGACTCATCAGTAGGATCTAACTAGAAGGGAAAGGATTTGGAAGTGCCGAGCGTGATGAACGCAGTGTCAGCTGGTGAGGCTCCCCCTTAGGTCGGAATAATGGGGATCACCATGGTGATGGAACATTGAGTTAAAGGTTCTGTGTCTGCTCTGCCTCTCTGATCTCATCTCGAGCTGACTGCCAGTAATTAAGGTTGTACCCTGTGGGATACTGCCGAAATGACAATATCATACAAACACGGCTCCTGGGCCCTCACATCATTGCAGGAGGAGACATTATATGTTACAGGTGACTCCGGTCTCCTCCGGTCTCCTATTCTTACATACAGTACGGTCTGCACCCCCTTACCCCTCTAGAAATACATCAGCCGGGCTGCTGTCACATGAGATGAGTATCTGTATTCATGTCTGTGATAAACTCGTATGGTTATCAGATTAGATAGATGAGTACAGGTAGATTTAATTACAGAGAGATGGCGGAAAGGGAGGAGGATACCGGAGGAGTCGGAGAGAGGCAAGCTGTCTGAGTACTGTCATTTTAATGGCATGTCAAGGCAAATTATTAACCACTTGTGGGGTGCATTTGATGCGGGAAAATATTATCTAATCTTATCTCGTGCTGGAAAAGAACAAGCCGGAACAGAATTAATAAACCGAAATGTACATGGCGTCAAAAAGAGAGTTAAAGGGAGTCTGTGTGTATCTACCCGGACCCACGGATAGATAGGAAGATGAGGCTCCACAGACTGTTATACCCCAAACCACCTGCCCCACCCCACCTCCCCATATAGCGGTCACCAACTAAGAGGAAGATGAGACTCCACGGACTGTTATACCCCAAATCAGCCCCCCCCATACTCCCCCCCTCGACTCCAACTCCCCCCTCCCCACTTTACTAACTTTGGCAATGCCAAATATCCATTCATTCGTGCCAATAAAGCTTGTTTGATTTGATAGGTCAGGGTCATCTGAATCAAATAATGTTCACCCCATGCAAATCAAGATATGTAAATAAGCTGTGGAGCAATGAGGGTGTTGGCATTGCTCCAAAAAGGTCAGCCTCCCACCCCTCCCTCCTCTGACTGATAGGGCAGGCTAGGGCAGGCTGTATATATGTAATGTCTCCTTTCCCTCAGTTTTGTTGCATTTGCTACTGCTTATATTCTGGACGTTTGGGCAATACATGTGGCTGACCCTTGGTTCACACCTGCATTTGGTAATCTGTTCGGGGAGTCTGCATGGGGACCCCCCCTCCGATCGGAATATCAAACGCATTTGCAAGCAGTGTGCAGTGAAAGCACATGAACCCCATAGACTATAATGGGGTCCGTGTGCTCTCTGTGCGCTTCCCGCACAAATCATGCGGACATGAAAGTATTTTGTGATCTACTTTAAGGCCCGCATGATTCAAGCGGACAGCGCGCAGATAGCACACGGACCCCATTATAGTCTAAGGGGTCCATGTGCTTTAACTGCACCCCACTTGCCAATGAGTTCGGTAGTCCATTCAGGGGGTCCCCATGCAGACTCCTCAAACGGATTACCAAATGCAGGTGTGACCCAAAGGTCAGACCAGGCAGGACCACAGCAATATGTCAAATGTACAGGAGAATATGGGCAGCAGCAAGGTTAGGTACCCTGTCCTTTCAATCAAAACTAGAACTAAATCTCCTCAGCTGCTTCTGCTCTATAACATCCCGTCTGCAGATTGGACTGCATCTTCTATGTCATGGGTCCAGTGGGCGGTCCTAACAATTACTGACAGTTACCGTATCTCTGTATGAACACTAGGGCTGGCAATTAGTCGAAAAATAACTGAAACCGAACATCAAGCAGGAAACCAATGTGATGTTGTTCACGTTGGTTATTTTAGTTCAGTTAATACAATATTTGCGAGGTTCAAACCAAAACTGCTACTATTATACTCTGCAGTCTCGCCTCTCCTGGTTTCCGATGCAACTCCCTGCTCTTTTTGGGTCTTCTGACTGAGGTTCGCCCAATACATGCTCATACTGTAAAAGGGGAGTGACCAAAATAATTGTCATTATTCGTAATCGAGGTAAAATGCCTGATTAATAGCAATTTTGGTTTAGGTCATAATCGCACCCAGTCCTAATGCGAATAGGGCTACATCCAGAATGAGAAGTAAAAAAATAATAATAAAATCACAAAAAAAATCACAAAATCTTTTCCCACATACTAATGTCCCTGCTCTATAACAGGCTGCCCGCAGATCGGACTATATTTTCAACGTGACATCTTCGCTATAAATTAATGTAAAGGGTTAAATCACTTTATTTGAAGGTAAATATCAATGTCATACCTAATTCATGAGACAATTATTTTCTTCCAATTGACTTTTACAAAGGCTAGAAAATTATTCACCAAAATGTTACTTCCTTTAATATTTCATTATCAGTGACCGAGTTGGAGACCACTGACCTGGCTTAGACCACCTATATGTGTCAATTCATATTTCCTATGGTTTTTTTGGTCTATTTTTGAACTTTTTGAGGACAACTATTCGAACTCCAATTTTGCCTTCTCATTTTTACAAAATTGTGACCCGAATTCTATTCCTATTTTTAATTGCAAAGCTGGCCACACACTGCATATAGCTTTCGGGTGGACACTCTTCTACGTGAGCCTTCATACTTACACCCTAGTCCTACACATGCACTCTCGTTTCGGCATATGTCTTAAATATGAACAGAGGAGTGGTCCACTGCCAGTCATCTTTGACCACCGTCAAAACAAAAGGATCAGGCATGTTAAAATCCAGCTGCCTGATCCCTCCCACTTCCGACAACTGCTATTATGGAGAATCGGGAGATACTATACACATTAGATGGTGAGCTAGTCCTGATAGAATCAATAGGTTCAACCAATATTACTCTACTGTGTATGGCCATGTTAAATGGACATAGGAGGACAGATTTATAAAGACTTTCATACGCCATTCTTAATAAAGGTCCCAAGTGGTGCAGGGACCAAATGACTTATGAGCCAGAATGGAGATCTACACAATTTGGGAGCTGGCCTAGTATTCCATCACCGACCCAGCCCTCTACACGCACATTCATACAAGCAAGGCATAGCAAGCAAGGCACAGAATGGTGGTGGTGCCTTGCACCAAATTTATTCCACAATATCACCCCTCTATCCAACAGAAAACTGGCCTAGAGTGATTGATAAATTCCCACCATTGTATCCCAAGTCATAAATCCATCAGGACATCTTCAGGACCTAAGTGTGTGTGGTCACCATATTGACTATACAACTCCTATCCTAATCTAATCATTGTGTGGTCATGTTAGACATCCAATCCATTGTGCGTGGGGTTGGCGTACTCTCCATATCAGCCTCTAAAAAGGACGCTCTAAGCATTTAATTGAAGTTCTGGGAAAGGAAAGACTATTCAATTATTCAGCTATTTTTCTGTTAAAAGTAAGTTCTTGACCGAAGGACAATTAAAGCTGATAAGATCAGGCAGGCAATCCCGTGGACCATGGACTAATTTGAAAGTTGCTTTGCCTCTCTCTTACTAAAAAAGCAACCTGTAGAAACGCGATCGATGCCGGGACAATGGGTCAAATCTCTGCAGCAATGTGATTGATTAGTTAATGAGTTACTTGAGATAAGTCTCCAAAAACACACGCGGATCATTTGTGATGCTCCTGACTTAATTAGCCTACAATCAAGTCGCCTTCGGTGGGAAGCACTTTTTGTGGTCCACCTTCCTTCAAAGAAGCTACTGGATGTACATTTAAAGGAGCTGCATGGTGCCATGTCCTAGGACCCCCACCAGTCTCTACACTTGACCCCCAGTGATGGTTTTTGGCATGGACTGGTTCCCATGTTGACATGTCCTAGGACCCCCACCAGTCTCTACACTTGACCTCCAGTGATGGTTTTTGGCATGGACATGTGACATCTGAGGTTAATATGGTCACCAGTGACTGGTTCGCATGTTGACATGTCCGTATCAAAACATCTTCCTGTTTTCGGACTCCATCTCAAAATTAAACCTTTACCACCTGAAATTTGCCCTCATTGTCTTCAATGGGATGCAATAATGGGCTCTAGAAAAAAACAAGCGCCCTGCGTGATCTTGGTGCCGTTTCAGCAGCACAAGGTTTCATCACACTGCCAGGTGACTCTAACCTATATATCTGCAGGGCTGGGTTGATATGCTGGGTTCTGGTGACAGACTCCCCTTAAAGGGATGCTACCATTAAACCTTTTTTTTGTGGATAAGACGTCGGAATAGCCTTTAGAAAGGCTATTCGTCTCTTACCTTTAGACGTGGTCTCTGCTGCGCCGTTCCTTAGAAATACTGTTTTTTACCGGTATGCAAATGAGTTCTCCCACAGCGATGGGGGCGGGCCCCAGTGCTCAAACAGCGATGAGGGCGTTACCACCACTGCCAGAGAAGTGTCTCTAAGCGCCACCTCCTTCTTCGTCCACTGAGTCATCTTCAATGTCTTCCGGCGCAGGCTCAAAACTTCTAGCAGAGCAGAACAGACTGCGCAGGCGTACAGGTCATGGGAAAATAGCCGCTTGCACAATATTGTTAGTGGTCAATTTCCTGTGGCCAGTGCGCCTGTGCAGTCTGCTCTGCTCTGCTAGGTTACGAGCCTGCGCCGGAAGAGTACATTGAATATGATGCTGTGGACGAAGAAGGAGGCGGCGCTTGGAGACACTTCTCTGGCAGCGCTGGTCCCGCCCCCATCGTTTTTTTGCATACCGGTAAAAACCGGTATTTCTGAGGAACGGCGCGGCGGAGACCACGTCTAAAGGTAAGAGACGAATAGCCTTTCTAAAGGCTATTCTGACATCTTATCCACAAAAAAAAAAAGTTTTAATGGTAGAATCCCTTTAAAGTTATAGGATTTCCCATGAATAAAACCATATTTCAATTTGTAAAGAATTAAAAGTTAAACATTTTTGCAAATATAAATAATCTATAATTTTTGAAGAGTTTTAAAGATTTTCTTTAACCATCTTAGTGGTGTTCTGATCGGTTGCCAGTGGACGTGATCATGTGCACAGGAACTGTCTATACTCTGAAACAAAGGCTTGTCCAGGCAAAAATGGACAATTCTTTTAATGTTTAAATCAGTTTGGAGCAGTGAAAATTTTTTAAAAAAATGCATACTCATCAGTCCCATAATTCCAGTGCCTTCCTGCGCATCCCAGTTTATCTGCTCGGCAGGTCTCTTACAAGGTTGTGCTGAAGCTGCCGATTGGCCTCAGCGGCCTCTGAAAAAGGAGCCGTTATGTCACAGGTATGACATTCAGACCCATGGCTGATTGGCCTCAGCGGTCACGTGACCACTGAGGTCAATCAACGACTTCAGCACAACTTTGGAAGAGACCCGCCAGAGCTGATGAACCGGGAGGCGTGGGAGAATACCGGAGCAATGGGGACAAGGGAGTGTGAATTTAAAAAAGATTTTTTTTCACTGCCTCAACTTATTTAAACATTAAAAGAGATTTCCATTTTTGCCTGGACAACCCCTTTAACATGGTCAAGTAATATTCTAGTGCATGCACTGTCTATGCCTGATACCCTGTCCACAATAAGAATATCATGGCTAAGTTCTGGGGGGGGTTGTAGATTGTGAGCCCAATATAGGGATCACAATGTACATTTTTTTCCTATCAGTAAGTCTTTGTACAACGGAAGGAAATCCATGCAAACACGGAGAGAACATACAAACTCCTTGCAAATGTTACTCCTGACTGGATTTAAATCCAGGACTCCAGCGCTGCAAGGTTGCTTTGCTAACCACTGAGCCACCATGTTGCCCCATCATGGCTAAGTTTCTGACAAGACTATACCCAGTCTACCAATAAGTATTTGGACACCTGTGGCAGAATAGAAAAACAACATATATTCCTATACAATAGTTGGTAGACTCCAGCAGATGATTCCTTACGGATGGGATTGAGCGACACAATACTCCCGGATACCTGGTGACACTCCTGGTGTATGTGAGCCATTGGTTGGGTGCGGTTTCTCTGGCCAGCACTCGTCGCTCTCTATCTCCCAGTTTTGGGGGTCTGCCGACTCGGGGCACATTCCGACAATGACTGTTCACCTTCCACTTTGTAATCACATAGGCCACTGTCGATTTTGGGTAATTCAGTTCACTTGCTATGTCCCTTACGGAGCGAACATTTCTGTGTTACCCCACAATTACCCCTTTCTCGAAATCAGACAACTCTGCACTTTGTGGCATCTTACATGCGACTAATGCCAATGCTGTTTCCTATTTAACATCACGACCGTAGATATCTTCATTTGCATGGGTGTCCAAATACTTATTGGTAGACAGTGTAGAAGGTTTCTGCATTCATGGTCATATCCATTGGCAACTGATTGAGACAAAAAAGTGTCACTACTAAGATATTAAGAGAAAAGCTGCAAAATTTTGGATTTTTTATATTTGTAAAAAATTTTAAATTTTAATTCTCTACAAACCTAAATATATTGTTGATTACTGTCATTGAAGTGCGATATCAGTCTGTCAATGGTGACAGAGCTTCGTTTTTAGAAAAAAAACAGACTGCAAAAATTGACTTCATCAGCAAAAGCCAGAGGTTTCACAGTGGTGGATCTTCCCTCCTAAATCCAACACGCCAAAGATTTATAGATGGAAGTGACAGGGCTTTGTGAGTGTGCAAGCGACCTGCAAATGAGATCATTATAGCAGTGACCTCTGGGCGCTGATGTCTGGGAAGGAATAGAGCGTACATCATGGCTTCGGGGTAAAACAATATACATTAGAATATGTGGAGCATTTCACAGTGAAATATGTCAGGCACCGGAGATGACCAGCCGGACGAGGCTGATAGCGCCAATTATAAATGACCAGTGATGCACGGTAGGCCGCTCTGCTTTGTATGCCGTAGCGCTCCGATATAATTATAGTCTAGATTAAGCTGTGTGAATCATAAATGATACCATAGGTTTGGGTACAGCACATGCAGATTTAGGCGCACTTCTAGCCATTCTCCCAATGTAATCGCTCTACAACTTTCACTTATTACCATGCCAACCATTATCCTTCCACTGCTATTTTTTCCACAAGATATTTTCTGTCCTTTTACTGTCTACTGAGACATACAATGATGAAAACTACCGCTGGTGAACTCATAATGAAGATATTCATTTGACATATACAGGAGCAATTTCAAAAATTCTCCATGAACCACGCGAGCTGTGCGTCCTTCTATCCTTGTCTTTGTGTGCGTGCGCTACATTATTGCTACAGGATGATACGGAAAATCCTAAAAGAACTCTAAGCTTCCAAAATAGTGGATGCATGGAAGCTTGACAAGTCCCGATTGACATCTGCACATGGGTTTCCATTTGGGAAGTCTACCCTGAATGGAAACCTAGTCCACATAAAAAAGCGGTTACCCACCCGCGGACCCCATAGACTATATTGGGGTCCATGTGGTTTCCGCACTTAAAAATCTAGAGAGAAAAGTGCTGCTTGCAAGGGAACGGAATGACCCAAATGCAGATGTGAACCGGACCTAGGGATATTATTGTGGTAATACCCAATACTTTACAAGATCTCCTGATTTGTCCTCCCTTTGGCTTTAAAACATACCTAGTAGAGATGAGCGAGTAGTACTCGATTGAGTACCACTCGCTGTTCGAATGTAAAAAAGTTTGATGCAGAACCAGCATTGATTGGCCGAATGCTATACAGTCGGCCAATCAACGCTGGTTCTTCTCCTACCTTTAGAAGTCTTCTCCATGCAGCTTCCCCGCGGAGTCTTCCGGCTCTTCATTCACTCTGCCAGGCATCGGTCCTGGGCAGAGCCGACTGCGCATGTCCACTTGTAGTGCGGGCATGCGCAGTCGGCTCTGCCCAGGCCCGATGCCTGGCAGAGTGAATGAAGAGCCGGAAGACGCCGCGGGGACGCTGCAAGGAGAAGACTGCTCGGAAGATCCAGCCCGACCCTCACTCGTGGACTTGGTAAGTATAATTTGATGGAACGTTGCCTACCACTGAAACGAGCATTTTCCCCCCATAGACTATAATAGGGTTCGATATTCGATTCGAGTAGTCGAATATTGAGGGGCTACTCGAAACGAATATCGAACCTCGAACATTTTACTGTTCGCTCATCTCTAATACCTAGCATTTCAACTAACCTTGTGTAAATAAATCATACAATGTGTGTACATGGAAATTAACCCTATTTCTGCCAATATATGACTGGTATGCTGCAATTTTTTAGCACTTTTCCCCTATTCAGACTCTATATATAGTTTGCAGTTTTCCCTGAGCTGATGGGTGGAAACCAGCCACCATACACAGTAAGTAGAGGAGTATCCGCTCTATAACGGTTTCTTTCACTCAAAAACATCCCTAAGACCATATAAGACACACATAGAGAAGTAGTGGCTTGTACTGATGTGAACAAAGTACTTTAGTTATGGTAGAAACCGCCTATGTAGCTCTTGCATCGCACCAATCCTCAGTTTCTGCAGTTTCCTCTCCCTCTGCTCACTCTCCCCCATAGACTGTCCTGTTACTCATAAAATCTGCAGTCTTGAGACTGTTACAGCAGAGATTTGTAGAGTGAAAGTCAGTTTTTGCAGAGGGAGGATGACAGGACAACAACCTGATAAGAGGGAAAAGAAGCATTTTTCCATTATATGATAGGTTACAAAATTCAGCTCATTTATTCTATGTGAATTTGCTCACATTGATTATTTCAGCTATTTTGCACCCATGCCATCCTGTGTCACAC
Source organism: Leptodactylus fuscus (assembly GCF_031893055.1). Taxonomy (NCBI): domain Eukaryota; kingdom Metazoa; phylum Chordata; class Amphibia; order Anura; family Leptodactylidae; genus Leptodactylus; species Leptodactylus fuscus. The sequence goes on along the minus strand of NC_134270.1, from coordinate 33,289,895 downwards.
TGGCATGGGTTATAGGATTTGTCATCATTTGACATTATCCAATCGGGATTGCTGATACATGAATGACCCAAATCAAAACACACATTGGCTTTGCCAATAGCCCGATATTTTGCTTTGTTTTACTGACTCTGGGCTTAGGAGTCCAGTGGGCGGTCCTACTCAGTGACTGATACATACGCAACTAGAGCTGTCAATCACTGACTAGGACCACCCTCTGGACACCTAAGCTCAAAATGAGTAAAATTACATCCATAAATTACTGAAATCTTCCTGACATTAATATTTATATAGCCACATTATTCTGCCTTCCCTTTCATACATACATTTCCGCTCACAATTTCCTGCTCAGTAGTTATTGTACTTTCCATCCCTTCTGCTGTAATTTACAACATGCAATCACATTTTCCTGGGAATTATTTTTTGTCCGTAGCTGTTTTTCCATGATTGGCCACCAGGGGGCAGTATTAAACCGCTTACGTTTTTTGTAATCTGACATGGCCAAGGTTTGCAGAAATCTGCAGTAATCCGGCTACTCTACTGTGGGAAACAGAAGCAGGGGCTAGAGATGGCGCTTCTAATACCAATTCATAAAATATCTGCAGAAAGCGACGTCTGTCCGTGCAGGAGATGCTGCTTCTTCACTATTATGGTGCAGACTTGTAACTATAGAGGTTTTTGGTACCCATATAGATTTGTATATGTGTTTATCAACACTGTAGGGATTGTAGGGTTATAGGTTGGACTTGACGGACTGATGTCTTCATCCAACCTCATCTACTATGTAACTATGTCCACTACTCCCTCTGTCTGTCACTATATATATGGGTTAGTGGCTCCCGGTACTCGGATGGTTGTGCATATACAGGAGCCATCACCCATCGTATACAGCTGTCTCCTAGCCTGAGCTGTAGTAGGGGAAGTCAATGGCTAATTCTTATTTTATTTGCACATTATGGTTCGCAGCTTTCCATGATGGTAATGATAAGTTACATAGTGGTAGGTGATGACGCCCGGCCCATGGCTGGTGTCTCCAGGTCTAATATTCTTTAGTAGAATAGAAACCTTCAACCTATTAAGGTATGTGTAGTATACAACTCGTATAACTGCGCCCAGGGCCGCCGATAGGCCAGTACTACTGCTACTGGCGTTAGGGGCCCGGCCAAATTTAAAAATGGGGGGGGGGCCCGGTTTTGGTAATCCGTTCAGAGGAGTCCACATGGAACTTCTGAACGCTTTTGCAAGCGGTGTGCAGTGAAAGCACACGGACCCCATAGACTATAATGGCATCCGTGTGCTTGCTGCAAGATCTCCACAGGGAACATGCAAATGATTTGTGCGGGTAGCGTGCGCAAGCACATGGACCCCATTATAGTCTATGGGGTCCGTGTGCTTTCACTGCACACCGCTTGCAAATGCGTTCGGTAGTCCGTTCGGGGGAGTCCCCATGCTGACTCCCCGAACGGCTTACCAAATGCAGATGTGAACCAAGGGTTAGTCTACATTCACATGCAGATGATTTTGATGCAGAAATCTCTGACATATTCCATTCATCTCAACAGGGTTGTATGGAGGTCACCATATGCGGGCTCCATGAAGAGAAATGGAACTAAACCCTAAACATCATATAAGTAGGGGGGTTATATTTCTGTGTTTTGTTTTTAACAAAATCTGCCGCACGTGAACATATCCTTACCTTTCCTGCCAGATGTTACAGCCAAACTTATAAGTAGCAACCACCATGTCCTGAATTTTACTAAAGACTGGAGGGACACATGTCTACCAATGCAAAGCAGCTCTGACCAACAAGCTCAGATGTATGGTCCAGTCAGAAGGATTATCTTGATGTCTATCACTTTAATGGTAACCACAGGGAGTTGTATTTCCGCCTGGGACTCCAATTTTAGAAATTAAGCTAAACCCTGAACGTCACTTTATTGATCTCAGATGAAAGGAACTTCTGGAGATCTGTTCCTCCAGTCTGCAACACAATATGGAATGGCCATTATAAACATGAAGGAAAGGGAAAGCAAGTTGGACAAGAAAAGCACCAAGAATGGTGGAAATAGACAAGGTTTGCCAGATGTCCATTGAAGAATATTGTATGCAACTATAGGAACTAAATATATCCGTTGACCCCTCTCCCATGACATCTCTAATACTGGTCATTCTTCCTCTTCAATCTACCATGTTGGAGTATTTGTTTTCTAAATTTCGGTAGACTGGGATTTCTTGAGAAGGCCTATAGACACATATACATTCTCTAAACCATTATCTAACATAATAGTTAAATTGAGTTTTCTGTGCCAAAATCCATCTAAAAATGTATAAACCTTTAAAAAACATAGACTGGAAGAAGCCCAAGAAGATGTTTCAGCTAAAGTGGAAAGAAGGCGCAGATATGATAAAACAAAGCTGCCTGAAGGTGAGAAACAAAGTAAGACCTTAATGCCAGACATGGTGCTCATTGGAATAAGAGGATTACATATCAGCCCCATGACAGTGACTTTTTATCACTTTTTTGACAGGGGAAACTATGAAACCTAACTTGACTTACATGGGAATAAAGACCGAAGGGGCTTAAAAGAGCACAACAAGAACAAAGTCACAAATTCAGAATCTACGAGTAGTTTCCACATCACATGTCTAAGTTACTGAGTTACGGTCAATGCTCATAAAATATTTAGTGTGAACTGCAGATTTTTACCCCATTATAAATCTGGGTGTAAAAGTGTCAACCATTGAGGCAGAAGTTTTTGATGTTTATGGGGTTCCCTCCCGGTAAGTCATTAATGTCAGTTGAACCTGTTGGTTCGGGGTTGTTTTAGTTTGATTGATCCTTTTCTTTTCAAGGGACATAAGCTTTCACCAGAGACACGGCAGCGGTTTACTCCCCACTCCTCATTCAGAACACGTACTTATAGCTGGGGTGAGCATGCATGTGTACTGGGGAGGGGGCGTCAGAAGGAATAGCAATTGGCTAAATGCATAGCTATCTAAAGTATATGGCTGACTTTATTAGCAATGGTAAAACTGAATCAGCACCCCAATCAAGGACCCTGCTGGCATTCATGTATCCACCATGGACACAGTAGTGGGTCTCAACAACTAAGATGGCCAAGCTTTACATAAAGATGAGGTCAAGTTAGAGATCACCATGAATGATGGAAATAAGGTGTGGGAAATTTAAAGGGATTCTACCATTAAAACCCTTTTTTTGTGGATAAGACATTGGAATAGCCTTTAGAAAGGTTATTCATCTCTTACCTTTAGATGTGATCTCCGCCACGCCGTTCCTTAGAAATACCGGTTTTTACCAGTATGCAAATTAGTTCTCTTGCAGCAATGGGGGCGTCCCCACTGCTGCTCGAGAACAGGCTCCAGGGACGCCTCTATCTTCGGCTGGATCCTCCCCTTCTTTCGTCGTCTTTCTTCGGCGTCACCTCCAACGCCTGCACAGTTGGCTCTGCCAGTGAGACACTAGTAGAGCCGACTGCGCATGCGCGCAATTGCGGCCTTGGAGCTATTTTGAACCTAGCCATAGTTGATGTGAAGATTATAAGGGCTATCGAGTTTAACAATCTTAAATTGGCAGGGGTCTGCCTACTGGCACCCCCGCAGATGAACTATTTCATAGTGTCAGCTGTGGTACTCAGTCACCATACTTTTAATGGCGTGTACAGCAGCGGTTGAACCATTGATAATGGCAGTCAGCTGAACAGGAAAAAAGCTGATCTTTGGGGGTTCCGGGAGTCCCCGACCAATTTATAAGTTTTTGAATCCAAAACCCACTCACAGTTGGAGGTTATTATGACGAGAAGACCAGCTCTAAGCTGTGCTATGGGGTCCTATGGTTACTTGTTACATCCCCGTCTACTAAGAACTATATAATTAACACCTTCACATCCACTGTTGTATTTCTAACGAGTTGTTAACTGATGTTATGTATGAGCGCTCATTGGTTAGCAATGTTCTACACATCTACATCACATGTAAGAAAACAAAAGCTAAAATTTTCCCACCAGCTGCAGTGCTCATACATGGATTCCAGTGGAGTGTGCACCATTAAGTCAATGACAAGAGCCATTATGGAAAATAATTTGTTTGATTACTAAATGAGCCGCAGACCGGGCCTCTCGACTGGGGTTTCTTCCATGTTTTTGTTCAACCACTTCTAGGAAAGAATGTGTGGGAGTTCTGCCATGAGTTAAACTATTCTCCTGGGTAAAGGCTTGACAGTCAACGCAAATACCCTTTTATTTCATTTTACAAAATACCACCGGATATAATTTCATAATTGACAAATGGGTACAAAGAAAAGAAATGTAACAAACAGGTGAGGTTTGTAGTAAAAAGAATATGTAAATGTAGTGTCACATACATAGAGTCACATACGTAGGTAGATGTCTACCACGCATAGACTGATGGCTCGGAGAAAATTAATCTAGAAGCTCTCAAGAAATTTCATCTAATAAGTCAGCCTGCTGTCAACCTTGGAACTGTATGTGGGATGTTCTTGACATGATATACGCTATGATAGTATACCGAGAACAGGTGCAAATAAAAGAAATGGATATCTACACCTACAAAGATGACTACTGAGCAGATAATCGAGGTAAGGATGGTCTCCATGATACAGAGGCTCATTATGGTAAACAGAGTAGTGTCTGGTGCCTATTAGGGGCCATTGACACACAGCAATTTGTAGCTGATTTAAAGGTGCGTTCCACTTAAAATTAGCTCTAAATCTGGCTCCTATTGTTTTTAATGGGAGACAGTGATGGAAGCTTTTTCCTTTTCTCAGCACACTGAAGAACCCTGTTCGATCTTGGCGTGGATTTCGTGACTGCAGAACCCAAGGAGCGAGCCTTAAGCTGATAAGCCCCATTGTGTCTGAGGCTAATGAACGGAAGACTAAAGCTTCCGGCCGATGGACAGGCCAAAGGGACGGAATTTGGAAATGAATCTGGGGGAGAAAATGCCGTCAGATTCCTCTCCAAACTCTTCCATATGAACCCACAGTACCTGTAAAGTGGATAGGATTGCGGACATTGCCATCTCCAGTGGAAAAGCTGCGTTTCCACTGTGGTTTTTCCCCATGTTTCGCTACATGGAGTCTTCACCTCAAGGTGTTTTCAAGCCCCAGATCAATTTTTCAGATTGGAGAGCTAACACCTATCTTATTACTTGTATAGGAGTGGTGCTTGAGCTGCCGGCCCACTAGCACCTTCTGGCACCCGAAGACTTCTACGGCAGCTGACTTGTGCTGGGATTGACCCCAACAGATCACATAATGATGAACTATCCTGTGGAATATGGAGTATGAAAAATCAATCTAAGAACGGAAGACCCCTTAAATTTTACAAGCAAAGATTCAGGAGATATTTTCAGAATCCCCTCAAAGGCAGGACTTATGCTTTAGCTTCGCCTATGAGTTCCTTGATCGTTTTAAGAATCTGAATGTAGGAAGGATTGCATGGCAATGTATATAGTTAACTGAAATGAATCACTATTTAGTTCAGTTTATGATACTATTGCCCACCTTAAGGCCGGTTGCAGACGTCCATGTTGCAACCCGTTTGCTGTGAATTAAAAGCATGGGCTGCACACGGGAGACACGGGGATGTCCCCATGTGCCAACCGTGTATAGATCATGCTTCTGCAGCTCCGTTAACTAAATGAATAGTAGCCACAGAAGCATGGGCCACAAAACTGGACAAGAACAGCACCTATCCTATCTGATGCGGCCCAGACTATCGGCCCACATACGGGACCATGAAAATCATAGAACCCATAGTACCCATAGAAAAGAATGGGTCAGTGTGCTATATGTGAAATACATAGATATGACACTGACCCACATCATGGTCGTCTGCAATGTTCATCAACGTCATTCAGAATAGTCATTATGCAATATCATGTGGGAAATATCAGATCCTAAATCGTTCAGCAAGCACATAATAAACACATCAGACACTCAGTCAGTCTCGCCATGAGTGTGATCATCATAACGCTAACATGTATAGCCATCTTAACTGCACTCAGAGTGACATAAATCTTATTATATGCTATAACAATGGAAATGAGCTGCAACAGGGCACCCGCCATATTATTTCAAACATTTGCATCTTTATTCACTTAAAAAAATGGCAAGGCTTGGTGGGAGTGGACAAGATCTCAATTGGTGCAATATATCTATGAAATTTAAAGCCAAGAAATAGCCCAAAAATCAGAACAAATCTACACCTGCTCGTAATGTTACAGAAAAAAAAATCTGTCTGCCAGTAGCACCACTATGGGTGACAACCACAAACTGATCTATCATTAAAGGGATATTCTAGGCTATATATTGATGACCTATCCTAAAGATAGTTCCTCAGTATCAGATTGAAAAGAGGGGGGTGAAATATTCGGTACCCCCAACAATTGGCAACTGATCCACAGAGAATGGAGCAGGAAGCAGGCAAGAGTGTTCTCTGTGCAGTGATTGAATCGAGTCCCTGTAGCTCAGCTCCCATTTACGTGAATGGAGGCCGATCTGTAATACCCTGGTCTGGCTACTATATGGAGAACAGAGCTGTCTGCTTCCTGCTCTATTCTCTGTGGATAAGCTGATTGATGGAGTCCCTTGGATTCAGACCCTCACCAATTTGATGATAGACTGTCCTTAGGCCAATCATCAATATTTTTAGACCAAAAAAACTTTTTTTAAATTCAACACAAACTGTCTCCGATAAGCTCCCCCTAGTGGTGGCTGCCAGCAGTCAGTATTATTTTAAGCCTTCAAAGGTAGATATTCTCTTCAAATACATGATTCTAAAAAAAGACCAACATGAATAGTAGAATGGGAAACCACTGGCCAATACATCTAAAATTCATATGGAAATTATATTTCTTTTTTTCTATTATTTTTGACTGAAACATGTTTGCACAGTGATGCCCCAGTTTTCTCATCGCCAAGTCCCCAGATATTTGTCTTTGAATGTTTGAGCTTGTTCAATAAAAGGAACTAATCTGAACTTGTGTTTAAAGAATCTGAAACACGGGCAAAAAATAAATCAATCATTTCAGAAAAAGGAATATCGATGTTTTAGGATAGGAGGGGAAAAGATTGATTTTGCAGACGGAGTTGGCTGTGAAAAGCTACACTTGTCTGGAGCTGTATGGATGATGCGGATGTTTATTGAGGGCTATTTACACCTTATTGCCATTCCGTTCTCATAGAAACAGTACAGTTATCTCCTGGGAACCAAAGAGGGGACACAGGGGGGATAATTGAGAGGTGAAATGCAACCTTTTATATTCACAGTGGAGTACTTCTTATGGCAGGCTTTTACGAAATGCGCTCAATTACGAAAGAAAAGAGAAAAAAGATATGTAAATCATAAAAGAAAAATTCATCAAGTCCAAAACTACTTGTTCAACTGGGTGTATTATTTACCTCTCAGGTGCATCCACTTGGTAATCGGTCTCCAAATATGACAATTGCTCCAATCCTGTGAATCTATGAATATTGCTGACTATAGGATTCCTCTGCGGACCTTCCGTTTCCATTATACCTATAGGGAAACCGCCAGCGTTTCCGTAGCTATTATTGACATGCTGTGTTTTCCTAAATCACAGCGGTATTGGAAATCACTGTGTATATTTTATCATCCGCTATGCAGGGACTGTAAAATTCTGCATTTTTTGCGGCGCTTACACATGGGACCCCGGCCTAAAGGAGATAAGCTGGGAACGGTGGTATCTGGTTGCAACTTCTCGATTCACATTGCGAATGCGTGGACTAGGCCAAATAGAGTATACATGTACATGGAGGGAACAGAAGAAAAAGATTGACAGCTGCTCAAAGGGTATAGCCAGTTTAAAGAGGACCTTTCATCAGATTGGGCACAGGCAGTTCTATACACTGCTGGAAAGCTGACAGTGCGCTGAATTCAGCGCACTGTCGGCTTTCCTGATCTGTGCCCGGTTTAAAGCGCTATCGGTCCCGGTACTGTAGCGCTTTACAGTCAGAAGGGCGTTTCTGACAGTTAGCCAGGGACGCCCTTCTGCCCAGCAGCGCCTATCGCGCTGTACAGTGTGAGCGGGGAGGAACGCTCCCTCCCTCTGCTCACAGTGCTCGTCCATAGACGAGTATTATCAGGAGGGGAGGGGGCGTTCCTCCCCGCTCACACTGTACAGCTGCTGGGCAGAAGGGCGTCCCTGGCTAACTGTCAGAAACGCCCTTCTGACTGTAAAGAGCTACAGTACCGGGACCGATAGCGCTTTACCCGGGGCACAGATCGGGAAAGCCGACAGTGCGCTGAATTCAGCGCACTGTCAGCTTTCCAGCAGTATATAACACTGCATGTGCCTGATCTGATGAAAGGTCCTCTTTAAGGCTAAGGGTTGCAGCACAAAAGCGCCGTGAGAAAAACCACAGTGGCAGCGCATCGCAGTTTTCCCCGCAGCACTTTTCACAGTTTTTCTTTGCAAACTTTTTGCTTCTATTACACCAATAGGGAAATCACCGGCATTTCCATAGGTATAATTGACCGCAATGGTTTTGGAAACTGCAGCATGTCTACCACACAAATTTTTCCGCAACGTGTTGCTGGGATTCACTATAATCCCATCCACTATGCAGGGAATGTAAAATTCCAGGGTTTATTCTGTTTACACATGGGATCCCAGCCTTAAGCAATAACCCAGCCACAACAAGTAACCCCCCGCCCACAGAATAGAGGATAACTTGCTGATTGTTGGGGTCCGACCAATGGAATCCCACTGATCATGAGAACTGGCATATTTTCCACCCAAGTGTGAATGGAGTTGCAGATCAGAAATGAAACCAATACTAGACAATAATCAATATAATGGATTGTCTATGGACTACTTCACAACTGTAATGGAATGTCATGAGGATACTGACAAAATGGGTGACCTCCCGGACTCCCTAAAGTTCAGAAAGGGCTGTGGCTTCACCTGAAAATCTTCACACCGCACTGTCTGCGAAATTCTCCTTATTTCCTCAGAATTATCAGCAAGTATGGTCTAAGGGTAACAAAACTTTTAGGCTTTGGTTGTTATGATACCATCGAGCAATCCTGCAAGGTTAGGTTCTGTTCATATCTCCGTGTAGGGCTCCATTGGGCGCAGCCATTGTAGATTTTGTAACAGTTGAAGCACGGTATGCAGCCGGTCAACAGAATGTCACCTTTTCCTTTGTTAGATGGATGCTTTCTACCAATGGAGGGCAACAATGGTTTATGACGTTCATTCAAACCTGTACTGAAGCTTCTTTATTTTATAGGTGGCCATAAACCTTCAATAGCTGTCGGCCAAATGCTTGTTTCGTCAACATCTACACAAGCATGCTGGTCTGGGCTGAGGATGCATGTGTTCTCAATGGGCGGATGAAAATAAACTACTGCAAAACACCCCTGGTGGGGTTAAAAAAAAATCAGTCCTGTCCAATCCTTCTCCCAGTATCATCTTAACAGGAAACCCATATACACATCAAATAGTCAGTTGGTATTGGGTTCAGCCAATGTGTATGGGCAAAAGATGGAAGAGGATCATAGGTAGCCATAAGTCTGCAATGGCTGCCTGTCAAATGGTTAAGGGGATACTGTCACTCCTTGGGGAGAGACCACCATATAGGTGTGTGGAGACTTATTAAGCCTTTAGCACTCCACTTCGCAAGGGACCATGGGAAGAATATGCAAATCTGCCTTCCATGATGTAATTAGGAAGTCAGCTGCTGCCTCAGTGTTGCAAACCAATAGAGGGCACTCACTGGAATGTGCAAGCCTGTCTTCCCTGATGTAGTTAGGAAGACAGAATTTCAGTGAAATAACCCAATAAAGGTTTGCTCCCATTAAGCATCATGCTCGACCTTCCAAGAGGCCTTCCAGTGAGCGCCCTCTATTGGTTTGCAACACTAAGTCAGCAGCTGACTTCCTAATTACATCATGGAAGACAGACTTGCATATTCTTCCCATGGTGCCAAATGGTTATTAAGCCAACAGCTATACCTAAATAGGCTTAGCCAAGCTACACTACATGGAAAAGAGGAGTAAACTGGTGCAAACCACCTGATGGCGCTATATCTTCATCTCCTGAACAGTCAGGACATCCATATAGTCGGCCGGCCCTCAGTTAAACAAATACTAATCTAACGTGTAAGGACAATTTAAGGGCCTCGAGTCAGCGGTTGTTTCCAAGTCCATTGATAAGTGTTAGACTTTCGTATCACTGTGAGTCTGCTCAATGTATGTTGAAGGAAGGCACACCAACGCCCCGTAAAATTAAGGTCTTCTGATATAATCTAATTATTGTATAATCCATTTAGCCTTGGGAATGCTCCAATAATAACACACAGGAGTGGGGAATTTTCTAGGTACTCGCCCTGCAACCATGATCACACGATTACTGCTTTATTACAATGATGCCTCATCACGTTCTGTCATGTGATATACATTATAGAATATGAACAATAGCCACGGTGCAAGTTACAACCATGCCATTATTGCCTACTGAGGACACGCACGGTCACAAATAGATTGGACGCTGATATAATAAATATCGGGACGTCTTAAGCCTCTTCATAAAGGCAGTGCGATCGTCTCATGAGGCAGTAACTAGTTTGATAAAAAGCAATATTTCTGCTTTAATGCGCAAATCCCAAGCACACTGAAGAAATCAACTGATAAATCAATGAGGTCTTTGATGGAGCCAAAGAATCCAGAGTGTTATAAGCCTTCCAACCATGGCCTGATGTTAGTGCATAGCATGGAGATCGATCCTTGGAGAAGGTTCTCGTTTTTCATTTATACGGTAATCTAATGTGCCTGCGCCAGATTAAAGGTTATGTGTACATGGCGGGCCTCAGTGACGCCCTATATAAGGCATTATGACACTCGGGGGGTGTCCAGTAAATACATGGGATTAGTGGCATAGTCGGCAGTATCCTCATTTATCTTTATCAAAGTGAATGTGCAACGGCTTAGGGTGATATCCTTTATTTATGTCGTATACAGAAGGTTTTATAGGCGTAATAAATAAAATGACGGAACGTAAAGAGCAATTCAAAACTGGGATATGTTTTAAAAGGATTGTCCACTTGTTATAATCTCTTTTTCTAATAAGGGTTCCCAGTCCAATGAACTGATCTGTTAAGGAAGATAGACAGCAAGTGATTGATTTCTCTGCAGTGCCTCCAAAGGCAAAATGAAGCATTACACTGAGTCCATTAAAATTAACTATTAATGTAATAGGCAGATGTAGCAGATCCTCCAGACATACAGATACACCGTTTACTCTATTAACGCAGAGTATCAGTATTCTCAACCAGATAAAATCTTTAGGCTTGAGGTCCTACATTGCAGATTCTTTTGTTGCAGATTTTGCTGCGTTTTTTTTGAGCCAAACTTAGGAGTGTGTACAAACGAAATGGGAAATATATAGTAAGAATTTACACTTCTACCTTCCACTTAATCCACTCCTGACTTAAGCTCAAAAAACTGCAACAAAATCTGCAACAAAAAAAAAACTGTGTTCCAGCAACGTGAGGCGTTAGCCTTAAAGGAATTTAAATATTAAGGACTAATCCTAAGAACAGGACATTAATATTAGATTGGTGAGGGTCTAAGAAATGGCACACCAGCAGCTGATACACAGAGAATAGAATAGGAAACAGACAGCACCATTCTGTGTGTAGTGGCCAGACCAGGGTATTGCAGATCAACTCTCATTCACTTGAATGGGAACTAAGCTGCAGTGACACAATTTGGCCACTACATAGAGAATAGAGATGAGCGAACACTAAAATGTTCGAGGTTCGAAATTCGATTCGAACAGCCGCTCACTGTTCGAGTGTTCGAATGGGTTTCGAACCCCATTATAGTCTATGGGGAACATAAACTCGTTAAGGGGGAAACCCAAATTCGTGTCTGGAGGGTCACCAAGTCCACTATGACACCCCAGGAAATGATACCAACACCCTGGAATGACACTGGGACAGCAGGGGAAGCATGTCTGGGGGCATAAAAGTCACTTTATTTCATGGAAATCCCTGTCAGTTTGTGATTTTCGCAAGCTAACTTTTCCCCATAGAAATGCATTGGCCAGTGCTGATTGGCCAGAGTACGGAACTCGACCAATCAGCGCTGGCTCTGCTGGAGGAGGCGGAGTCTAAGATAGCTCCACACCAGTCTCCATTCAGGTCCGACCTTAGACTCCGCCTCCTCCGGCAGAGCCAGCGCTGATTGGCCGAAGGCTGGCCAATGCATTCCTATGCGAATGCAGACTTAGCAGTGCTGAGTCAGTTTTGCTCAACTACACATCTGATGCACACTCGGCACTGCTACATCAGATGTAGCAATCTGATGTAGCAGAGCCGAGGGTGCACTAGAACCCCTGTGCAAACTCAGTTCACGCTAATAGAATGCATTGGCCAGCGCTGATTGGCCAATGCATTCTATTAGCCCGATGAAGTAGAGCTGAATGTGTGTGCTAAGCACACACATTCAGCACTGCTTCATCACGCCAATACAATGCATTAGCCAGTGCTGATTGGCCAGAGTACGGAATTCGGCCAATCAGCGCTGGCTCTGCTGGAGGAGGCGGAGTCTAAGGTCGGACCTGAATGGAGACTGGTGTGGAGCGATCTTAGACTCCGCCTCCTCCAGCAGAGCCAGCGCTGATTGGCCGAATTCCGTACTCTGGCCAATCAGCGCTGGCCAATGCATTCTATTAGCCCGATGAAGTAGAGCTGAATGTGTGTGCTAAGCACACTCATTCAGCACTGCTTCATCACGCCAATACAATGCATTAGCCAGTGCTGATTGGCCAGAGTACGGAATTCGGCCAATCAGCGCTGGCTCTGCTGGAGGAGGCGGAGTCTAAGATCGCTCCACACCAGTCTCCATTCAGGTCCGACCTTAGACTCCGCCTCCTCCGGCAGAGCCAGCGCTGATTGGCCGAAGGCTGGCCAATGCATTCCTATGCGAATGCAGACTTAGCAGTGCTGAGTCAGTTTTGCTCAACTACACATCTGATGCACACTCGGCACTGCTACATCAGATGTAGCAATCTGATGTAGCAGAGCCGAGGGTGCACTAGAACCCCTGTGCAAACTCAGTTCACGCTAATAGAATGCATTGGCCAGCGCTGATTGGCCAATGCATTCTATTAGCCCGATGAAGTAGAGCTGAATGTGTGTGCTAAGCACACACATTCAGCACTGCTTCATCACGCCAATACAATGCATTAGCCAGTGCTGATTGGCCAGAGTACGGAATTCGGCCAATCAGCGCTGGCTCTGCTGGAGGAGGCGGAGTCTAAGGTCGGACCTGAATGGAGACTGGTGTGGAGCGATCTTAGACTCCGCCTCCTCCAGCAGAGCCAGCGCTGATTGGCCGAATTCCGTACTCTGGCCAATCAGCGCTGGCCAATGCATTCTATTAGCTTGATGAAGCAGAGTGTGCACAAGGGTTCAAGCGCACCCTCGGCTCTGATGTAGCAGAGCTGAGGCTGCACAAGGGTTCAAGCGCACCCTCGGCTCTGATGTAGGAGAGCCGAGGGTGCACTTGAACCCTTGTGCACCCTCAGCTCTGCTACATCAGAGCCGAGGGTGCGCTTGAACCCTTGTGCACACTCTGCTTCATCAAGCTAATAGAATGCATTGGCCAGCGCTGATTGGCCAATGTATTCTATTAGCCTGATGAAGTAGAGCTGAATGTGTGTGCTAAGCACACACATTCAGCTCTACTTCATCGGGCTAATAGAATGCATTGGCCAGCGCTGATTGGCCAGAGTACGGAACTCGACCAATCAGCGCTGGCTCTGCTGGAGGAGGCGGAGTCTAAGATCGCTCCACACCAGTCTCCATTCAGGTCCGACCTTAGACTCCGCCTCCTCCAGCAGAGCCAGCGCTGATTGGCCGAATTCCGTACTCTGGCCAATCAGCACTGGCTAATGCATTGTATTGGCGTGATGAAGCAGTGCTGAATGTGTGTGCTTAGCACACACATTCAGCTCTACTTCATCGGGCTAATAGAATGCATTGGCCAATCAGCGCTGGCCAATGCATTCTATTAGCGTGAACTGAGTTTGCACAGGGGTTCTAGTGCACCCTCGGCTCTGCTACATCAGATTGCTACATCTGATGTAGCAGTGCCGAGTGTGCATCAGATGTGTAGTTGAGCAAAACTGACTCAGCACTGCTAAGTCTGCATTCGCATAGGAATGCATTGGCCAGCCTTCGGCCAATCAGCGCTGGCTCTGCCGGAGGAGGCGGAGTCTAAGGTCGGACCTGAATGGAGACTGGTGTGGAGCGATCTTAGACTCCGCCTCCTCCAGCAGAGCCAGCGCTGATTGGTCGAGTTCCGTACTCTGGCCAATCAGCGCTGGCCAATGCATTCTATTAGCCCGATGAAGTAGAGCTGAATGTGTGTGCTTAGCACACACATTCAGCTCTACTTCATCAGGCTAATAGAATACATTGGCCAATCAGCGCTGGCCAATGCATTCTATTAGCTTGATGAAGCAGAGTGTGCACAAGGGTTCAAGCGCACCCTCGGCTCTGATGTAGCAGAGCTGAGGGTGCACAAGGGTTCAAGTGCACCCTCGGCTCTCCTACATCAGAGCCGAGGGTGCGCTTGAACCCTTGTGCAGCCTCGGCTCTGCTACATCAGAGCCGAGGGTGCGCTTGAACCCTTGTGCACACTCTGCTTCATCAAGCTAATAGAATGCATTGGCCAGCACTGATTGGCCAGAGTACGGAATTCGGCCAATCAGCGCTGGCCAATGCATCCCTATGGGAAAAAGTTTATCTCACAAAAATCACAATTACACACCCGATAGAGCCCCAAAAAGTTATTTTTAATAACATTCCCCCCTAAATAAAGGTTATCCCTAGCTATCCCTGCCTGTACAGCTATCCCTGTCTCATAGTCACAAAGTTCACATTCTCATATGACCCGGATTTGAAATCCACTATTCGTCTAAAATGGAGGTCACCTGATTTCGGCAGCCAATGACTTTTTCCAATTTTTTTCAATGCCCCCGGTGTCGTAGTTCCTGTCCCACCTCCCCTGCGCTGTTATTGGTGCAAAAAAGGCGCCAGGGAAGGTGGGAGGGGAATCGAATTTTGGCGCACTTTACCACGCGGTGTTCGATTCGATTCGAACATGGCGAACACCCTGATATCCGATCGAACATGTGTTCGATAGAACACTGTTCGCTCATCTCTATATTGAACACTTAGTAGCATAGTTGGTATCTTAACTACAGCACACATTTCTTAAAGGGGTGGTTGGGAATGTAGAAAAAAGAAGGTCAACTCTTTCATCCCTATACTGTGCCACGCCAATTTCAGGGTTATGTCTGGTATTGCATCTTCCCCCATTTACTTGAAGCCCTTTAATCTAGATATGTATAATTATCTCTTTATTGCGTTAAACTAGTCCCGGGGGATCCACAATAAGAATTTATCAGTGCCAGAACCTGCAGCCTTATGATGCTTCAAGACGTACAGCCTGGAGTTAGAATATAAAATGTATAATTTGCATGTTATTGATAGAGCTAATTGGAAAAGCTGTACAAACAAACCCTACTTTAGCACATGGTTAGACATTACAATACATAGCCTGAAACAGCAAGAGAAAATTGTTCTAAATTACAGGGGTTCAAGGAAACCGCTTAAGTTTTAGGATAAAAATGAACAAGAAGAAATGCCAACATCACAGACACTGGATACTAGTAGAAAAAAGATCAGTCCTGGATGGAAAATGTCACATACGACTGTTTAGGAGCCCTAGATCCTTATGGAAACTGTTTAATGTACCAGGAGGCCAGCACAGAGCATGCTTGTTCTTGGAGTCACCATATTGATGGTGCTTTCAAGTCATGGAAGAACTTCCTCCTTAGGTGGCGACTGACATTTGTTCCACCTTGTTCTAAAGAAGCTCACGAACTGGCCCTTGTGGTTTACCCCAGTGCCAAAAATGCAATGACTTGCTATTGAGTCAGACAGCTTTTAGCCGGAGACACATGAGAACTTCCTATGCTCTTATGTTTTCAGCTTAGCCATCTTTATAGCTTCTGGTAAGACCCAACCTTTGCATATCTCAGATTTCTTCCTACTTCTTACATGCTTCGCCTCCCATCGGCTCTCCACTGATTACTATGAAAAGCTCTCACATATAAAGATTTCATCTGTCATGGTCCTTAGGAACCAAAGCAGACATAATCTTGCCACTGTGCACCCCTCGCCAACAATTAAGTGATTGGAGAGAGATCCTCTTATTGCACATGGCAGCATGAAAAGCCTGTGGAGATCAGAAGAGAAGAACTGTTAATCGTGTAGTGACATGAGAAGGGGAGCTGTCAGAGAACAGATTTAGGAGAGCCTATATTATCAGCCATTACTAGAGGATGGGGGAGATATGGTCATATGGAGTAGGATCTTGACTTTAATATTTGTATGGGAGTCCAGAATGGTAAGAGAAACCATCAATGCATCCTAATTTGTCAAAATGATGACGTCTATGTCCCATTTACAAAAAAGATATCCTATGGCTAGGTAATGAATATCAGATTAGTGGGGGTCCAACACCCAGCACCAACACTGTTAAAGGGGTTTTCCAATCTCAGTGTTTCAAAAGTTGCCTGCTGTCTCTTCTTCTCACTTCCTGTATTTCTTCTGAA
The DNA here is from genome assembly GCF_031893055.1 of Leptodactylus fuscus. Lineage (NCBI taxonomy): Eukaryota > Metazoa > Chordata > Amphibia > Anura > Leptodactylidae > Leptodactylus > Leptodactylus fuscus. Next base: position 33,273,203 of record NC_134270.1, on the reverse strand, counting down.
TGGAACACTATGAAGTATCACAATATTTGTGCAGATCAGATAATCTGAAGATGCTTGTAGAGAAGGGACTCAGTGTTATCTGTGTGTTTACATAGAGAGATAACAGACTGGGCTTTATCAGCAAGCTGCAGTTAGCTGAACTGACTATCCAGGCAGCAGAGTAGTGAGTGATGTTACTTGTCTCGCAGTTCTGTGGTTATGGAAACGGTGTATAAACAATGGAAGGAATAAGTTCGCATAGCAGGCAAACAAAGCAGCATTTAGGAAATATAATAATAATAAGGGAATATATTTAGGAAAAGTCTTCAATTTACATAAGCTAGCAGTATAGAAAGGATCCTTGAGATGGGAATACCCCTTTAAGCTAATATCAGCAGCTGCTGGCACTGCACTGCAGACAACTCTGTAAACTGTGTAGTAGCCATGATGAGTTATTGTAGCGTAGCTACCATTAAGGCCTCATGCACACAACGGTGGCCAATTTTAGAGTTGTATGCAATCAGATGACACTGAGATGACATCCAAATATCATCCAAGTGCCTTCTGTCCCCCTTATTTTCAATGGGAGCTTTGCCGCTGTTCCAATATCACAGAGTATGATAGCACTTGCTCTAAAATTATTGGATTAGAATGGAGACTCAGAGCCCAACCACTCGGTTGTATGCATGTAGCCTTACTCAGCTCTCTATGCTATGTTTAAGACATCTTATCCAGCCATCAAATAACCCTGCTCTGTAGTGATAGGGGCAAGAACTCCAAAGCTGCTGTCAGCGGCACTACCAGTCCCAAAGCAGACATGGTTAAACGATTACATTACAGAAGTCTGTGGCTACCACTAGAGGGAGCTAAAGAAAGCAGTGCATACCGGTTATGCATTGAACTCAGTGCTGTATACAGTAAGATCCAAAGTTTACCCTTTTTCTATCAGGTATATACAAGTTATTAGGAGCTTTGGCAAAGCTTTTGCAGGTCAGTGATGTCCTCTTCAATCATCATATGGCCAGTTATAAGACCCATTCATGCAAACGCAATGCACAGCACAGTGAAGAGGCCATTGTACTCGCAGTCTCTTCAAATAGCTGATCAGTAGAGGTCCTGAGTGTCAGATATTGATGACCTGAAGACATCTTGAATTGAATCAGCAAAGAATTTTTGAACTGCGAATGATATGAAGATAAAGGATGGACATTCTCTTCCAGTTTGTATACCTCCATCATATATATATGACTTGTCAGAGAGTCTCTGAGAGTAGACAGCTTCTCTCAGGTTCCCGGTTTACACCTACTGCTCAGTTACGGTCCTTGTGTGTCACAACACTTTGCCAAGCAGGAAGCTCAATTGTTCCCTTATTATATCACACTGGCAGCTTTGCGGAGGAACGGATTCAGGAGCGCCACTCCAGACACTTTAGTGAGATATGATGATTGCTAGGTAAACCATCTGTGTTAGGAATATGCCCTGCTTTCTGTATACTGTAGATTTGGCTTCATAAAAGGCAGTTACAGGCAATCAGGTGAGGTCATAAAATATAACAAATGCGCAATCTGTGCACTACAAATATCCGGGCCTATCAATGAGTCAGTCTGCAAAAGCCGTAAAGTCAGGGCAGTGACTAATGGAAGGTATTTAAACATGAAATGCTGGTACGGAATATGGGAAGAAAAAAACATTTATGGAAAGGGGATTTTCTTTTTTTGTTCTCTCTGTAAAATGATCTCAGGCAGTATTTTATCAATACTTCTAGGAAATATGATGTGTCAGTATATTACAGCACAATGTGGCGGCTTATAATGACTAATACCTCCGTGGTCTTATGATTAATCCGAACCAATTCTTATTGTTCCCAGCAGAAGCGGTAAGTTCTATTACTGCTATTATTTTATACGGTATTATGGTCTAACAGGTTACAAATGATAGGAGGAGAAAATCAAAGCAACACGTTATGGGTCAAAGTGTAGCCAATGTGGCCATTGGACCTCTAAAGAAATGTATCTGATGAGATAAGTTTTCGTTCTAAATATTAAAATGAGAATTTTATCAGTCCATCTAGAGAATTAGAGAGCTCGTGAGTCCGGTGTATCTATGAGCTAACGCCCCCCCCTAACCTAAAAAGTAAACCCTTGTCATGTACCTCCTCTGCTGAGAAATAACAGAATCTGAACACTAACCAGGGTAACCAATGTGATTTCGTTCACGTCGGTTATTTCAGTTCGGTTATTAGTAGAGATGAGCGAGTACTGTTCGGATCAGCCGATCCGAACAGCACGCTCCATAGAAATGAATGGATGCACCTGGTACTTCCGCTTTGACGGCGGCCGGCCGCTTAACCCCCCGCGTGTCGGCTACGTCCATTCATTTCTACGCGAGCGTGCTGTTCGGATCGGCTGATCCGAACAGTACTCGCTCATCTCTAGTTATTAGAAAATTGGCAAGATTCTATCAGCAGTTTTGACCGGACCAAACACATCTGTATCAGAACTGCTATTATACTCTGGGATCTCTTTAGACCCCATAGTATAATAAAAGGTGGCCTAGGGGAGATGATCAAACATAAAAAACAGTGTTACTCACCTTCCCTGGGCTCCGTGCTGGTCTTCATCTCTTTAGGCTTCCTGGATGACGCCTGGGACCGTTGAGGCTTGTGAATCGGCCTTTGCTAGTCCTGTGGTGTTGTGACACATAGACCTACAGTATGTGACCACTAAGGCCCATTCACAGGTTAGGGAGTAACATTAGAGCCAAGCCAGTGTTTTTTTTATGTTTAATCACCTCCCCTGGTCTTCCATTTATTATAGTTTGGGGTCTCTTTGACCCCAGAGTATAATAGCAGGCCATGAATTTTGGGAGGTTTACCCGACACATGTTCATACTGTAAAAGGGGCATGGTTTAAAGGGGCCATGACCTAAATAATCACCATTAATCGTAATCGAGATATAATACCCAAATAATCACAATTTTGATATGGGTCATAATCGTCCAACCCTACTTGTAAGTACACTGAAATGAGCTGTCTCAGTCTCTAGTTGAACTCCTAAAAGGGTCATTTTACTATCAAATTGAAAACCTTAAAAATTGATTATATGGCCATTGTGATATGGCACAACAGCCGCCAGGTCTAGATATGTATAACTAGTTCACAAGGTTTCCTGTTGACGGTCTAGACAAGCACATGCTATTCATTTCGTAAAACAGGGAACTCACAATGTCCCATTCTCATCTTTGCCGGGATCCAAACCCGTGTTCAATGTGGGAGAGAAAAATCAAAAATATAGTAAAAAGACTAAATCCCAGTTGGTGGGAAACTTCACACTGCCCATAGTTGTGAAAGGACGTATATATTTATAGTAAATCCATATCAATATTCTGGAGAATCTTTTCCTATACTGTATACTGTGCTGTTCATCTGTTATTCATACTGAATAGATTAATAATCTGACAACTGGGTGTTACTAGTTAGGGGGCGGGTCCCTGAACACTGTGACATGGTCCAATCAGTGCTGACAATATAGACCAGGTAGAGACACACCCCCTTGAGAAGAGAAATAAGAACACCCAGTTGTCAATTTATTCATACATTTTTAAGTAGGAATAACAGAGGAACAGCAGAAGACAGAGTTATGAATCTATTTCATGGAGAATATACCAATAAGACAGGCAAGTCAGTAGAAGTGGCGGGTTCTCTTTAAAGGGAGTCTACCACTTTCCCCAACCGTCGCGTTACAGTTGCACATTGCAGTGATAAACAACGTTACCTTTAGGCACGATTTACATCTGTGTTCGGGTTTCCATTTGGGGAGTCCGCTTGGGGACCCCCTGAATGGAAAACTATCTGCATAAAAAAGTGGTTACCTAAAGGAAGCCCGCAGACCCCATAGACTATAATGGGGTCCGTGTGGTTTCCACACGAAAAATACGGAGAGAAATGCGCTGCTCGCAGGACTTTTCTCTCTGCATATTTCATTTGGATAGGGAAACGGAATTACCAAAACGCAGATGAGAACCGAGCCTTATGTACGTCACTTTTATAGACTTTTACGTGCACTGCTTTTGCTGCTCAAGAAGGATGGATGATGTCATAGCATTGGAGGATCAATCCTCACTGCACAGGGTGGCACAGGCAGAAGATGGTAGGGGTTTGAGTGGCAAGAGCAGTGTTCCAAGAAGCTGCAAGACGTGATATACACAGCAAAGGTATATTATTTATTGCTGTATTACCACAAAAAACTGGGAAAACTTATTGACTCGCATATAAGCCGAGGGAGAGAAATGCAGCAGCTAATGGAAAATTTCAAAAATTAAAATGGTCGGAGTTTTTGGGTGCAGTAGTTGCTGGGTGCTGGGAAAGGGGAGGGAGTGTTTTGGTTGTCTGTCTGCCCCTTCCCTGAGCTTGAGGACTATATAAGCCGAGGGGGTTTTTTCAGCACAAAAACTGTGCTGAAAAATTCGGCTCATACTCGAATATATACAGTATTTTTCTGGTACATCCATACGAATCACATCGTGATACTGTGGATATGGAGCTATTCTATGGAAGCTTTGCTTTTAGGGGTTTGTAGTTCTGTACATCCCTCACCTAAAGCCTCATTCACATCTGCGTTGGTATTCTGTCCCCATGAGGACCCTCCAAACGGAATACCGAACGCAACTGCAAGCGCTGTGTAGTAAAAGCACACGGACCCCATAGACTATACTGGGGTCCGTGTGCTTTCACTGGCACACCGCTTACAGTTGCATTCGGTATTCCGTTCAGGGGATCCTCATGCGGTATGGAATACCAACGCAGATATGAACGAGTTCTTACTGAGCACACTATGGCGCCATACCGCATAGTACTGATGTTTCCCACTATAGAGAACCAAGTCAATACTATATACCATGAGACAAGTCACAGTTAATTTAATTTTCTACCCTGAGAAAAAGTCAAGGAACCCGATGGGTTAAAATTCCTTAATCGCGGCAGAGAAGCAAGAAGCGCTGCATAAAATATTCACTTGTAATGCGTCGCTCCTTCATAACTGGCTCAGCTTAACTGGGGATGATTAATCAATTATTTACTTAGCGTAGACCATTTCTCTGTCATATAAATTACATTTAATACTGATCCATTACTCTCCATTATATAAGTGCGGAGATGACTTCCTGGTTTGCTGGTGACAGGTATTAATATAAATATAAGCGTACATGAAAAGCATAGGGTACCTGCGCCATATTCGTACACACGCTTTTGTTCCCTTTTCCGGGAAAATTACACGGTAGGGAAAGACATTTTCCATCCTGCCAATCATGACATAGTAATAGTCGATAGACTATAAATGGGTCAGGGCTCGTACACGGTTCACATTTCCGCTGACGCTATAGGTTAAACCATTTCAGGTGATGGAGTCTGCGGTTTAAGTGGGTTAAACCATGTTGGGTAAAAGAGGCAGCAAGCGTCCTATGTAGGTCAGCCGTTTGCTGCTGGCAGGCTGCACGCGGAGGGGCTGTGGCCGGTCGGATACAATCTAAAGCATGCACTGCTGGAACGGCGTGTATGCACTTACAGGGAAGATCAAGGAACTGCATTAACAGCAATTCCTTAATATGTCATCAAATGAATCACTTCCATTAGTAGCGGTAGGGGTGATGTGAATATAGAGCAGCCGGGGGAATATAAATTACATATACAGGATATAGGCTGGAGACGGGCTCACCAGCAAATTGCATATAGGATGATGTGATTATTGCTGCAGCTTTATTTTTAGGAAACCGTTCTAGGAAAAAATCCACAGAGGTGTTTGTATGTAGAATCGCATGTACTGGCTATTACATTTTATCATTACGACTGCAAATACTGATCAGCACCCTGCAAAAATGTTATCTGCAGCCACGGATCTGCAAAATGACTTGTATCGATCCCCTACGAAGGTGGACAAATATAGAACATGCTTCATAATCTGCGGACCCCGTCCATGCCCGGAGTGTATGGGCCTATTGTAATATATGGGACTGCGCTTTTTTTGCACAATTGCGGAATCATGTCCATGGGGCCTTATTGTATTGCAAGAAACAACGGCATCATGTTCATGTCTATTATTGCATCCTATGGGTTTCAATACCAGACGCAGCCAAAGGACAATAGTTTTGCTTTTTCTCTTGCCGGGGCCCCACGGGACAGGAACGGCAGAAACGCCGCAGGAAAAATCGTGACAGTTTACAGTAAGTGGAATCCCATGCTCACGTTGCGGTAAAAAGTTCATGGTGGACAAGCTGCGATTTCCAAAACTGGCGCGGTTTTGGAAATCACTGCATGTCAATTATATCTACAGAAATGCCAGTGGTTTCCCCATAGATATGATTGTAACAGAATATCCCCGGAGGAAAATTCCACAAACTTTATGTTTAAAGCGCTGCGGGAAGAACCGCGTTGCGTTGCCGCTGCAGTTCTCCCCACAGCGCTTTATGGCTGCGGGTCATCCCATGGGCCTTAGCCTTATAACATGAGTAATAACCAATTTTTAATAAGTAACAAACTGAAAAATACATAGCACGTTCCATCATACACAGTAAGCATAGAGATATTCTCCCTCTAACAACTGCTTTAGGCTAAGGCCCCACGTTGCTTTTTTTGTTGCAGATTTTGTTGCGGTTTTTTGAGCCAAAGCCAAGAATGGTTATATAAGGAGTGGGAAATATATAGGAAGTTATAAGTATAAGTTCTTATACTTCTCCCTTCTGCTCAATCCACTCCTGGCTTTGGCTCAAAAAACCGCAACAAAATCTGCAACACTAAAAGCTGCATTTCCGCAATGTGGGACCCCAGCCTTAGTAGGTAAAATATTTCTAGCTTATTATTACATGGGATACTGCATTATTTTATAATTGGAGGGATTTGACCTCTAGGCCTCGGGCACATAGGAGAACACCTTACATCATAGTGATCTAGGAAGCTAGGTGTCCCTGCCTGCTTGCGACTCTACTGTCCATACTATTGTTTTCTGACTTGTTTTGGCTGATGTATGGGCTGGATTTTCTGGCTTGACTTCTTCTGTGTGCATGGGGCCTTAAGATCCTCATTTATTTGGAGAAGGCTGTGCAGAGGAGAGGCTCCTCGGTTCCATTCTCGAAAATACAGTTATGCGTGTAGGGGTCACAGCCCTGAATCAGAGCTACATTCCCTTTATTCTAAACCAAAGGTTCCCAAACTTTTTTTTTCTCATAGACCACTTTCAACATTTTACTGGTTTCGGTGGACCCCCTGCTGCTACATTTCTACCATATTACCAAAACGCGTAAAAAAATGTGAAGATTAGATCTAACGATGGAAATTTGCATCACAGCTGAAACCGCCGGGGGGTCCACCTGGACTATTTTGGGAAACTGTTCTAACCCCTCGTTTACATCTGCGTTTGGTATTCCATTCCCATGAGGACTCCCCGAACAGATTACCAAACACAGATGTGAACGAGGGGTAAGTATCAATACGGGTCCCAGAAGACAGAGCCCAACAACCACAATATGAGATGGGGACAAACCTGTAAAGAGGACCTTTCACCACCAACTCCAACTCATTACGTTCTTCAATAGGTTCCCCTCCACCGATTTCAGGGGAACATTTCCAACATGGACTACCATCTGACCATTTATATTGTACAGATTTTATTTGAAGCATAGATACATCGACCTCTACCCCTATACCCTCCCATCCTTGACAGAGGTCACATATATGACTCAAAAATAGCTTTATTCCATCCCGATATCTTTTTATGGACAATCGTTTGGACAAATGTTCATTTCAATATAATGATAGCAGAAAGAACACAAAACCTCAGTTAAATAAATGGTATATAATAAGTAATGTAGATGAATTGGATTCATTCTTCTCGACGTGTTCCTCCAAGGTGAATTACAGCTTATAACAGCTACACTCACGGGTTGCTCTAAAAATATGACTTCTCCTGACTGCTGGAAGGGATCGCAACTTTAATTGCGGTTATATATCTACCAGGAGAAAACATACGAAACACTCCAGTGGCATTGAAAATACCAATATAATGCACAAACACTGGAAGTGCTATAGATGCGGTGAGGTTTATCTTAGGAGGTACCACGAAAATGAACATTATATTTCTTACCTTGAATTGGTCACCAGGCAAGTGAAGAAAAGGGAGAAAGAGAGAGGGAGACAAAATGAATCACAATTAGTTATTTGCATTGACTTGCTCATTAAGCTATACATAGTTACATAGCAAATGTCTTAGGCTCGGTTCACATCTGCGTTCGGGCCATTCCGTTCCCTCTCTGCATGAAAAATGGACCCCATTATAGTCTAAGGGATCTGCAGGTTTCCTTAGGTAACCACTTTTTTATGTGGATTAGATTTCCGTTCAGGGGGTCCCCAAACCCATGCACAAATGTGAACCGGCCTTAGTATGGTATTTCCAAAATTGTATCCCTAGGCTGCCTACAAAATATATGGCAAGGAGCCAATGGTTCACCAAGACAGCATTAACATGTTTAAAGTCAGAGTTGTGAAGTCGTAGTCAGAATCAGGATCAATTTTGGATGGAGTAAGAAAAAAAGTACCAACGCCAACAAAAATTAAACTGAGATATTATAAATATAGTCCAATGAATTTATTCCTTCATTTTACTATTTTACTCATTTTTATCCATTTCAGAATATCTCAAAAAATTCATATTATTGGAATTTACATTGTAATATGTGTGACCTTAGTACACTAGTGCACTAGTGCTCCAAACGTGGTATACACACTACTATACAAAAGGAATACACGCCACACCTGAATATCAGTGCTCGGAAGTGGCAGATTTAGTGAGTACTCAGGTTCCAAGGCTCATGGGAGTGGGGGCTAGTGCTGCCCAAACCATCCATTATCTTCAAATACTGAGATACTGAAGGTGTCAGAAGACATCTGGTCAAGGTTAAGGGCACGAGTTTCCTCTACCAGGTGGTCAGTGCTGAATAGACAACTTCTGATCTAGATTGTCATATGTGAATAGCTGGTTAGAAGTTAGTCAGAACATTTCAGAACTTTGTGCCCCCATAAACAATAAGATTTGCTTGGCACCAGTTTTTCTTCCCAGTGTGAGATCGGAACCAGGCTCGGCCACATGACAGACACCACAGTGTCCATTGAGGGTACTTGGTTTACATTTTTTTCATGGTGGAACACTTGGCTTGAAAGAGTTGAGAAACACTGCACTAGTACAATTGCTATAATATTTATGTGCCCACACAAAACTACTTTGAATACAGGATATTAAGAACAATCGCAGATTACCATCAACCAATAATTGTAATTATTTTCTTCTTTGCTATAGAGCTACATTTCAGATACTCATACATACGCTATAATTATTAAAGCTATACCCGATGATACATGGGATGCCAGAAAGATCTGCACCTGCTCGGTCAGGGCAAGAACTAATTACAACCATTAATTATCTTTATATAACCAACATCTGATCTGAGCACTCAATGTGTTAAGATTATTCTTTGCTTGCAAGATTTCTTGTAGCTTAGGCTCACGTGTCTCAATGAACTGTCCTAATAGGACAACTCCTTCACTATTGAACCCTGGTGATCCACTGATTGATGTGAGGCCTGTTGCCAAAACCTTTAACGATGCACTGCTCTTAAAGGGGTTATCTATGAATTTTGGAGATTCTGGAGGAGGCTGGGAAGGGGAAACATAAAAAAAAAATGTATACTTGCTCCATTGTCATTGGCCGCTGCCTGGTGCCAGTAGAGTTCCTACATGCATGTGACAGGACAAGTGACATCACTTACACCGGTCACCGGTTCCTTTCCTTAGGCCGCTGAGACCACTGATTGGCCTCAGCGGTAACATATGGAGAGGACTTCTGCTGGCACAGGCACTGGCATGCCCCGAACTGATAAATATGCATTTTTTTCCCACTTGTATACTGAAAAGTTGTACAATTTTCCATATACTTACTATATTAATTCCTCACAGTTTTCTAGATCTCTATTTACATTGTTAACCTCCAATGGTTACAATCAGTCCCTAGTCATGTGATGGACAGTCTATGGTCATGTGATGGATAGTCCATGGTCATGTGATGGACAGTCCATGGTCCTGTGAAGGACACACAGGTATTGTAGTCAATACTATTTAATTTTGCCAACACATGGCTAGCGTATAACCAATGGTTGTCCAAAATGTCCTACTGCCTGTTAGTCAGGCATGTCAATGTGATATCTTCATAATTTCTTTGTCTATATCCATCTATGGATGTCATTATGCGTCTACAGTCTTTTCCATCAACCGTAATTGCTCTTTCCAATATCTCAGGTCTGCTCATTTGTCCAAAACAATTGGACATCCACAGCCTTGACCTTTACCTTCCAAATAGGGATAAGCTTGGAGTGGCAAGGACTCACTTGTTTGGATTTTGGACAAAATCTGTGACGCGGGATCCCAATGCCTCCAATGCTAACGAATGAAACCTTACACCAATATCTGATGCAAATATTTAATTTCTAGAGTATAGCAACACCACTATCATTTATGATCAAAGTTGACTATTCTTAACAAAATTTGCACTCTTGATACCGTTCCACATGGATTAGTCAGCTAATTACTTATCTACTCAGCCGTATTTCAGTGTCTCCTACATTTGAGCATGACAAAATCCGAGATTAATGATGCCGAGTGCTGACTTGGCACTAAATGGGTTCTATGAAATGTAACCCACTTCTCAGGACACAGCTAATTTATCAAAGATCAAATAAATGTAAGGCAGCGGAGCCCTGAACCTATATAGTAAAACCAAGTTCACAACAAACTCCTACTTAGAAATAATTGCTTCTGTCCAGTCCACTGGGTCTACGCGCCAGTATATCAGCCCAGAAACACTAAATCCTGACTCAAAGGTCAGCTTGACACCAAGGCACTCATTTCCTCTTCTAGAGTTGCCACCTTGGGAAAGAGATACTCTTAATGATGCGTGGAAGAGTGATACACAGTAGAGAGCGCATTGAAAAAACAATAATTTATAGGGGAAATGCGAAGATCTTCCACTCCTCTGTGTTTAATATGCTGACTATGTTCTCAGTATGTGCACTGGAGGGACGAGGACAGATGTCTGCACCCCATAAAATTAGCATGTGTTTATTTCTGTGACGGCTTGGGCTGATCACATGGCCAGTCTATTAATCTAGGTTCCTGCTGGTCCGTCCTCTAATTACAAGCTTTCTGATTATTGCCTGTGGGCTCCCGGAACATAGAACAGCTGTAGTAATGGAATGTAACCAAGGAAGATTCCTAATCCACACTCTGCACACTCGCTCATAGCAATCTACACTTAGCAATACTCAGAAGAACACAATGCATCTAGTTTAACCACAATAGTAACATTAAAAAAACTTAGAAATGACACCTTGGTGACGACATCAATTTTTTAAAATTTTTTATATCACATTACGGATATCAAGCCAGGACACTTTTGCTCTAAAGCATTCCTTAGCACTGGTACAGCAGGACCAATGAAAGCCCACAGCTGTCACTAGGCTAAATTATACCCCCGACAGCTGCAAGGAAGAAATCTGCATGTGGTATTACATTCTGGAGCTGTACACTACGGATTTATCAAAACATGTATTATAAGGAGCAAATGTTAGTAAAGTAATAATTAATGGTGACAACGTCAAGACCTAACAAGGGTTGAAAGTCATTGAAGATCTATCTCGACTAGAATAAGTGGTTGGCCATTTAAAGGGGCTTTCCAAGACCTATCCTTAGAGCGGGTGATCAAGCCAAGATCGGTGGGGATCTGAGGCTCGGTTCACATCTGTGTTTGGGCCATTCCGTTCCACTCTCAGCATTTTTCGTGCAGGAACCGAGTGGAAACCACACGGACCTCATTATAGTCTATGGGGTCCACGAGTTTCCTTAGATAACTGCTTTTTTATGTGGATTAGGTTTCCGTGCAGGGGGTCCCCAAGCAGACCCCCCCCCCCCCCGCTCCCAAACGCATATGTAAACCAAACTGGGCTATTTGAAGATTTAAAGAGACCACCGTATTTGGGTGAGCACTGCAGCTTCTTCATAGAAAACCAAGCATAGTGTTCTACATCTGTATGGCTACTGTCCTTAGTATAGCAGATCAGCCTTTTCACTTGAAAGAGATTGGGCTGCAAACATTTCATGTGACCAGAGAATGGGATATCACGTGGCGATATTGCTTAGAGAGCACTGCTGCTGTAACAACCAGCTGATCTGTGGAGGTCCCCGGTGTCAATCTTCAATTGATGACCTAGTCTAAAATAAAATAGCAACATTGACAAATTGACAAGGGGAGATGAGTAAAGAAGATAGTAAAAAATATTCCTGTTCAGGATCAATTTGCAATAATCTACTGACTAAGGCCTGGTTCACATCTGCGTTGGTAATCTGTTCGGGGAAGTCCGCATGGGGAGCCCCCGAATGGACTACCGAACCCATTAACAAGCGGTGTGCAGTGAAAGCACACAGCCCCCATAGACTATAATGTAGTCTATGTGCTTTCCGCACGATCTCCGCACGAGTCATGCAGAGAGGAAAGTAGATTGTGAACTACTTTTCTGTCCACATGTTCCGTGCAGAGACCGTGCGTAAAGTACACGAACCCCCTTATAGTCTATGGGTTCCATGTGCTTTCATGGCACACTGCTTGCCAATGCGTTCAGTAGTCCGCTTGGAGAGGTCCCCATGTGGACTCCCTTGAACGTATTACTGACGCAGATGAGAACCAGGCCTAAGATAAGGAAAATCTGATTTAACATGTATATCTTTTATTTGCTATGCATATTACATTCAGCGGACTTCCAATGGTCTGAATAAAGCAATTATTTGGCATCACTGGGAGAAGCTGTGAGTGACCCCTGAAAGGCATCATACTACAGCCCACCCACGAAGAGCCCAACAGGAAAGAAGCTATTTTGCAGTTGCTCCACTATGACTATATACTGAGGATCCAATTTTATTACATGCTTATGTCCTAATAGAGAGCATGGAGGTATATATACATGTTCATATATATATATATATATATATATATATATATATATATGAGGCAGATTATGACATGAATGTCCATCCCTAGCACCATTTTCCAGTTTACATTGATCCTTATATGTTGACCTAGATAACCTTAGCAGTGGGATTACTCATTCTAGGAATGCTACACAGTGTGACCAGCAGCCTATCTGTTCTGGTCGATAATAAATAAGAGACTATGGCCTGACATTGACAGCAGACAGTTCAGAGCTGAGCGTGATTTAATGGCCTTGCATTTGTGGATCTACAATTTATTCCAAACATCAGTTCACCTGGAATGAAATCTCCGCAACCTAATAATAAATTATCCTTCTCCACTCTGTAGCTGAGCCAGATAACAATGAGTCCGGAAGATGGGCTGAGTATAGATAGATGGACAAGTCAGGAACAAAGGCCGTGCTACTCAAGGTCACGGAGTGGACATCAGATTGTCGAAAAAAACAGATGAGAAACTTAAATGACAGTGACTGGTTTACGATGGAAATACACCAGAACCAGGAGATGGTGAGTTGTAGCCGAGGACAATCGTAGATGTAGTTGTAGTCGGAAAAAATTTTACTTTTTAACTACATTATACAATTGTTAATATTTGTAATTTTTTAGAGAAATTTCAGGTTTGACCATGGCCGTTAACCATTTACGAAGGAGCCAGAGTTGGAGCAGGAGTCGAGTGTGGACAAATAGAGGAGACAGTTTGACCAACCGGTTCCTTAGCGCTGAGATATACAACTACCACCTCCAACATCCTTATACTACAACCAATGGTCACAAGCTTTAATCCAATTTGACTCTGTAAGCCTCCTGAGTCATTAGTTTATAATTGGGGAGAGAAAATCCCCAGTGACCACCGTTCTTCCAACCTAAGCCGTAAACCAAACAAGTCCATATATCTCAGCTTCTATAGTATAAGATTAGCTATAACAAAGCATTTATATGCAAAAACGGTCAAAATACATAACATGAATTCTTCATGCATTCATCTATGAAGCCCTGTGGAAATTTCCTCTGTGGTTGCGGAGGAACATTAGATTTGGCACGCCTAAACTAGCTATAAATTGTGATGAATGCACTGGTACGGCAGGGATTTTTTTTCCCATAAAAACAAAATAAAACTTGCAACACAAGTCAAATCCATCACGATTTTATATAGAGAGAAAAAACCTAATTTATCTTCATTTAAGAGCAAGGTTTCGTTAGACTTAAAGAAAGACTGTCAGCACATTTTACCCTAACTAACTGCACACGTCGCTAGATAGATGCCGTGAAACCATTAAAGCAGTAGTATATAATAGAATATAAGTTTTATTTTGTGGCCTGAGGTTTGGCCAGTAAAGCCTCCTACAATGCTCCCCTCTAGTCTTGAAGGATGGCTTTAGGCCTCAGCCACACGACCAAGTATGGAGGCCGGAGATCTTCTGATGGGGAGTCTTATGCTTCATTCTGTTCTAGTGATTATAAAGCAGGGCCTATCGGAAGAGAACCCACCATTGAAGTCAAGCGGACCCCCCCCCATCGGAAATCTGAACACAGCAGGTGTGAACCCAGCAACCGTATCCAATATTAAACAATTTTTAATAACTAAATTTATGGAGTTGATAAAGAATCCACGTTTAGTATCCTCATCAAGTGGATAGAGCAGGAGGTATCTACCAAGAATGTCTAGTCCTTTGTAGTACTCAACATGTCCATGTACTGCGAGGACAGTCCATTGATCTAAATGGGACTTGCCTAAAATATGATTTTGCACCACAGGGTAATTGAATATTTGTTGCTGAGTTTTCCCATAGATTACGACAGGTCACGGAGGAGTCCTCCAGTGGGACACTCTGTGATCAGCTTACCAATGGGGAGCCTTCTAAAAAGAGATGGACCAAACAAAGAACCCCATAAAGTTCATAGAACATTACAACAGTTAATCCGGTTTGGCTGCAGAATAACACAATGTACACTGTCTACAATATATAACCTGATATTTGGATGCCATTAAACAAATTTGTGACCGCACAATGGACGGTAAATATTCAATGGAGAGCACACTTCCTTTAGACAACATACAGTATATTACATAGCGTACATTAGATTGCCCGTAAGGTCAGGAGTCTCCTTTTATAACCATCTATGGTTTCGGAACAGTCAAGAAGATGTCCTCTAAATGTTATTGGCAGTCATTGATCGGCTTCACTCATTTGGCTTCAGTCTTTTGTTCCTTTGTCAAGTTCAGTGGGAGACAGAAATGGAGAAGAAGCCATCAATCTGTGATGTAGACGCAGCGCTATGAATAACCAGGGAGCGACACAGCCATTGACTAGAGCTTCCTGTGCACTGCGGGGATGGCAATGGGTCTAAAAAAGATAGGATCTCGCCTGAAGAGCTTACTATCTCACGTACACTCACAGCTATAAAGCTGCAGTCAGGGTTCATTTTAACTCGAGTCAGAAAAAAGTTACCGACTCCGACTTCATTATTTTTAATAATACAGTCATTAATATTGTATAAAGGGGTTGCCCGAGTTCTGGGCAATGTGTTTTAAAATAAAAAAAATAAGTATTGCCCACCATCTAGTTCCAGTACCATTGCTTCCATCATGCTGGTTTAGCGTTGTTTACCCACAGCGACGTTGGGTTGATCACACTCGTGACGGCTGACACCGAGACATCACTCAAGCCCACCGCTGCTGCCAGGTAAGCAAAGCCTGACAAGCGTAACAGTAGTGGCGTACTGGAACCGGCAGGTGTATAATTAAAAAAAATGAATGATCACGCTATATATATATATATATATATATATATATATATATATATGACAGCACTCAGACATCCTCATTAAGGGGTGTTGTCTACAAGTGCCAATAATGACTTATCCTTAATTGGAGGTCAGTAAAAGGTCAGACACCCAGGCTCTGTACCGATCAGATGTTTTCAGCACAGTATATGCAGCAAGAGATAGGCAGCTCTGTACACTGTGTATTATAGTTCAGCTCCCATTGAGAAGAATAGGGAATGAATAGTGACCACTGCGCAATGTACAGAGCTTTCTGATTCTGGTTTTATACATTGTGCTTAAAATAGACGATCAATGTGGCCCCAGGGTGACAGACCCCCACTAAGCTCAGGTTAATAACCAATCCTAAGAACAGATCATTAGTTGTTATTCTCAAACAATCCATGTAATGTATCTGTCTATCGGCTCCTACAGCTCCTCTCCATCTTTCGGTGGACCTATTAATATAATATATCATAACATGTTTATAACAAATACACAGTCCAGTCATATTAATGTGAGCACCGCCTACTTTTGACGTCAACATTAAATAACCAATGGCAGAAGGCACGTGTCATCAGCCATCTGGGTGCACTCATCATTGTGGAAGGCACGTTGGATCAACACAAGTATGCATCTATCCTTGCTGACCATGTTCACCCCTAGATGCGAATTGTTTTTCCTCAGGATGATGGCATCTACCAGCAGGACAATGCGACGTGTCATAAAGCTCGCAGTGTATGTGCGTGGTTTGAGGAACACCAGGATGAGTTTACCGTACTCCCTCGGACAGTAAATTCCCCGGACTTGAACCCAGTCAAGAATCTGTGGGACCACCTCGATCGGGTTGTTTGCGCCATGGATGCTCAACTGCATAACCTAGCGCAGCTGGCCACGGCACTGGAGTCGGCATGGCTCAACATCCCAGTGAATATTAAAGGATTATCTTATCTTATCTTATATCATCACAACATCCCCTCTCTTCCTGCACGTCTCGCAACGGTTCGCTCTGTGAAAGGTGGTTATTCTGGATTTTGACAAGTGGTCACATTAATGTGACTGGACTGTGTGTGTACACACACACACACACACACACACACACACACACACACACACACACACACATATATATATATATATATATATATATATATACGCATTATATATAAAACATATCTATAACAAATGTGATGTGAAGCCAGACTTAGGCCTTGTGCACACAACCATACTTTTTATCTGCAATCCATTTCAATGGGCGCATACACAGCTACACGTCATGTCGTAGTAAAGAGCTGCATAATATGGAGAGGGTCCTATAGCCATCCCCAATTGCAGCTGTCAATTCATTTTCAATACATTGGTTAGTGAAAACCCCGAATGACGCACGTTTACCAATTTGTGTGCCCCCCTTGCCGCAGACTGCACAGGCTTCATGTAGGAAAATATTGTATTTATAGAAATGGCTGCCAGATTATAGGGATATAGTCAAATCACCAGTCCAATATCCAAGAGCGACGCGAGATTTATTAATCCCCAATTTGTTTCGTAGTGACCGTCGCCATCATTATACGTGCGTGTTTTTTTGATTTCCTTAACTCTTGCTCCCTCTCCAGCTATGCACCTGGCTCTTCTCTTTGTGGGCCGAATTAGCATCTGAAAACAGTGGTGAACCTCACAGATGCAAAGTGTAGACAATAAACACCCTGTGCGCGTCCTGGGGATACACAAACAGCTTTCCTTTTGTTCGCTCAACCACCAGCCTGCCCATTGTTATTCACTAGGCCTCTGCGGCTTTCTTGTTGCCATATCAACCCTCCAGCATCCTCCCATCAGAGAAGAACGAGGTCTCAGCCATAAACCGGCTGCATCATAAAAGCAGCAGGGAAGAGCCAGACCTGGGAGCGTCTTCATTAGAAGGCCTTTCGCTTTTCACTGCATTTTTTTTTAATTGCCTGCTTATTGCAGCTGAGTTATTTTAACGGTTTCGCTGGGAAGGCGGCGGCGGCGGCGGACGGCGCGCGCAGCCCCCGCCCTATTACAGCACCTTAGCACAAGCACAACATCCAATATAATATCATTGCGCACATATGAATTTCACTTTGCAACCAATTATACTCAAGGCTATAATCTAATGAGCAATTAGATAACCGCGAGTATAAAGCGAGACCGCCGACTTTCTCCAAGGTGACATGCAAAATGGCAACTTTAGCTTTGTAATGGTAATTTGTATTGTTTCATAGACAACGTGCCGGGCTCTTCTTCCGTATAACATCTGTCACTAGTGGATAAAGATATGACTATAAATAGATTTTAGTCCCTAGGATATGCATAATAAAAGTTTCCAAGCCGACAGCCAATCCTATCTGTCATAGGGATGCAGAAATAATATGGCAGGATCCTAATAGGAATGCAATGAGAGATAACCTCATAACTAGATGGTTATATTCAGAATAATATTCAGTCCCATTCCTATAGCTGGATCGTTCATACGGAGCCTTGGCCACTGCCATAGAAACTATATCAGGTGCCTATGGGTAGACGTATTCTTCCCTAGGAGTTTTGTTTCTAGGGGAGAATTTCTTAGCATGTACGTAAGCCAAGGAAGCATGCCTCGATTTCTTATCGATTTCTTATCTCAAATTCGTAAAGAATTTCCCCACCCCTTGTTACACTGGAGGCATGGGGAGATACAGCAGAGTGTGGACTGCTACGATAAACCTTCAGATCTCTACAAAATAGAGCTATATATAGTTGTACCTATATGTGTTATATAGGAGTCTAAAATCTCCCCTAAGTATATTCCGTTTTCTCCACCATGTATATTACAGTGATAAACATAATATATGTCACTTTTTCAGAAGAAAAACAGCTTTGAAATCTCATGCAAATGAAGTAGTTGGTGTACTACATCTCCTTGCCGCACTACATCTCCCTGGTGCACTACATCTCCCTGGAGCAGTACATCTCCCTGGTGCACGACATCTCCCTGGTGCACGACATATTCCTGGTGCATGACATCTTCCTGGTGCACTACTTCTCCCAGGAGCACTACATCTCCCTGGTGCACAACATCTCCCTGGAGCACTAGATATCCATGGTGCACAACATCTCCCTGGTGCACAACATCTCCCTGGTGCACAACATCTCCCTGGAGCACTACATCGGCCTGGTGCACAACATCTCCCTGGAGCACTACATCGGCCTGGTGCACAACATCTCCCTGGAGCACTACATCTTCCTTGAGCACTACTTCTCCCTGGTGCACTACACTTCCCTGGAACACTACATCACCCTGGAGAACTACTTCTCCCTGGTGTACTACACCTCCCTGGTGCACTACATCACCCTGGAGAACTACATCTCCCCGCTGCACTACATCTTCCTGGTGCACTACATCTCCCTGGTGCACTACATCACCCTGGAGAACTACATCTCCCCGCTGCACTACATCTTACTGGTGCACAACATCTTCCTGGAGCACTACACCTCCCTGGAACACTACATCACCCTGGTGTACTACATCTTCCTGGTGCACTACATCTTCCTGGAGCACTACATCTCCCTGGTGCACTACACTTCCCTGGAACACTACATCACCCTGGAGAACTACACCTCCCCGATGCACTACATCTTCCTGGAGCACTACATCTCCCTGGTGCACAACATCTCCCTGGTGCACTACATCTCCCTGGAGCAGAGTTCTGGCTACTCAAGTATGATGGGTGATGTTATAACAGTAGGAGGATCAACTCTCATGGCATGCAATCTCTGCTTCCGTTCAGATCTAGTCTAGTACAGGTGTCGGAAGTGGCCACCCCATACAGATGATCAATATAAAGGTTGCTGGCCCCCCAAGACCAGAAATGTATGACGTAGCATAAGGATCTGCTATAAAAACATACATCCTGGACAATTCAATTAAATATTGGTTTTTCCATGACTTAGCAAGTGCACTAATATAGGAGCCCAATGGGTAAAAAAAAATCCCAGATGGTGCAATGAACTGGAACGGTGCTACATATAGTGTTGAAACTCAAGAACTTGTGATCATGTACAGCTGTTCTGATCTGTATTTTAACCTATGTGCTCTTTTACTAAGAGTGCCAAACAAAGACACATGTGAATTCCTATAAAATGAGATTATCAACCATACATGTGCCCCAATGTTTTATGCCACATGCAAAGACTGAGATTCCAAGACAGTAATGGTCTTATAATAGGATATGTGTTGCTACCCACCATACATCACCCTACGACATATCATAATATGACATCATTGGTGTCACTTCAGCCATAATAGAGAATTCATAGAGGTGTACGTGCCCCTATTGTGCCATAACAATCTGCATCGAATTGCAATTCACAGCACTGGATTCCATATTATAGAAGTATTATATAGTGATGTATGGATGCACCATGTTACATTATGGACATAGATCCTCTAGACACCATGATCCTTATACTTCAAACATCTCAAAGCTAGTCTATCATTGCACAAATATGCAAACAATACAATTTCCCCACAGCGCATATTCTACTACACAAGATGAAATCTTCTAAGACGATTCAATTTCCTGAATATGAAGATGAGCATTCAAGTGGAAATGAAATTAAGCTCTAGCCTGAGATATGTAGACTACAGCTCCCAGCGACACGTTTAGCTGAGGAATGGAATATCGGACTGCAATGTACCGAGGGTCCCATCATACTAAACAAACCTGCCAGCTCTATAGCCCAACCCCATTTCTATAGCTGTTCTTATTAATAACCACCTTAATCCTTCTCTATCACACAAACCCATCCTGACCATATGTCTCACGTCTGCATGCAATCTGTATGAACTAATATTCACCCTCACCATTTTGGGTTTTAAGCAGAGTAACAGAACCATAGTAATGAGGATGCATATTGGGGTAACACTGCTATATGCTACTCAGTCCTATTCAAAAGAATGGATCTTAGTTGCAATACTGGGCACGGCCACTGCACAATGTATGGCGCTGTTCCTGGTAAACAATGAAGTGCCATCATCTCTTTAAATTAATATGTGAGGGTGTCAAGAGTCAGATCCCTAATGATCTGAAATTGATGGTCTATTTTATTGTAACTGAACCCCAAACACATCACCATAGTATAAGTTAGTACCAAACTTTATCCCATTTCTGAGCCTGCATTGCATTGTTAGGACAGGTCATCAATATCAGACCCAACACCAGCTGTTTGCTCCCACTTCACAGGCCAATTATTTCATGTTCATTGGTCACGTAACCAGTCACACAGTCTGTTCACAGATCAGTCTCATTCAAGTGAATTGGGCTAAGCTGTGATATCATAAACAGCCAATATACAATGTATAGCACTCTACTTGGTTTTCTGTTCACCCAAGCAGCTGTATGACAGGGGTCTTGGGTGTTAGACCCTTGCTGATCTTTAATTGATAAGTCATCAATTAACACGTCCAGAAAAGCAAGTGTCCCTGCACAATTTGATCAGACAGTGCAGAGACTCGCTCACCTTTACCGGCTATGCCCAGATTTTAATACCAATTTATTCACAAATTCCTAGGAGAAATACCAGAGGAACGGCACAAATGATTTAAGAATAGATGCACGAGAGTAGTTCTTTTCTGCTAAACACAAATGCTTACTAATACATACATTTCAGGAGAACTCTAAATTGTCTCCAAGGTTAGTACTAAAACCTTGCTAAAAGCTTCCTCATGAGATCAGGGCAGAGGCTACGTGACATTCACTGGAGGAGATTTTTCATTGATGGCCTTATGTCATGGATTAGTAGCCAAGAGGAGCTCCATTTAGAGACCTTGGTACAAACATCGACTTACTCTCCAAGGTGAAAGCAAGCATAGACACCAAAAATATAGGAGGCCGAAATACATTTATCCTCATAGATCATCGCCAGTGCCATGTGAATGCATAATGACCCCTGTATGGAGAGAAACAGGTTGTGTGTTTTTCTAAAAAGTTATTGATGTGCCGATCAGATATGATCACATACTGGGGGTGGATTTATTATGAATGGCCATTCTTACGCCAGTCTTCATTTATTCCCCATTTGGTGGAAGACACGGGATTATTCCTCAGAGTCTCTGGCCTCTTAGTAATCCTTGCACATGGAGGTGCGCCTGACCTCAAATGTGCGCTACTCGGGGACTGGCGTAGATCTATGGCACAAATCAGCCAAATTTTTGACCTTGCCCTGGCCCACTTAGATTCATGCCCAATGAGATGGACCACGGTGCGCCAAAAATGTGCTGACCTGAGTCCCGATTTTGGCCACTCTAAGCGCAATAGCCTTAGTAAATAAGGGTTACTGTTCTTGCTGTGGGGCAAAGTCAAGATCATCACACTATTTTAGATATTCCAGGCCTCTCCCCAAACTGCTTTCCATTGCTTCCATCATTTGGTATCCAACCCACAAGCTTGGGCGCCCAGAATTCTTATTGATAGAGGAAGGGAAGTGGGCTGGTGGACCCCCATTATCCCCAGTCTTACCGTTACCATCTCACTGACTATAAATACTAACTCATTAACCTAAAGTGTAAAGTTTACCAGGGTCGCTGCTAAAACTGGGCCCATTCATTAAATTAATTTGACTAATTTGCAGTTTCAAAGAAGCACAGTCCTGATTTTCATCAGAATGGTAGAATCAATGTTGACCCCACTCCTGAGTGTGATATATTCCATGCTGGCTTTGTCCTCCTGCCGCAAGCTATGATCAATAGTTTCTTCGCAATAGTCAATGCTGGGTGGTAGGATGAGGAATCGTGCACTAGATATATCTGATTCCTTCTCATTGCGCAGCTCACTGAGCTTTTATTAGTTTCTGGTAGCAAAAACAAGAGGATCGAGATTAAAATCCAGAATCTCCTATAAACTTAAAGGGGCATTCCAGTGATTTTTTGATAGACTATCCTCTCAATAGTATTGTTTTTCTACTCATAATGGAGGAATTTATTAAAACTGGCAATCCAATCTTAATTGATTCCCCTCCAGGCGCACAACTCGCTAGACTTACTAAAAAGCTCCAGCCTCTTACTAAGTCTAGCGCATGTAAATGTGTCTGGTTGCAGATCTACGAAAGCCAAGTGGTGAGCAGGGTACAGAGTAGAGATGCAACACAGTACGCCAAAGATGTGCCAATACAAGTCACATGATCACAGCGTGACCTCTTTCTCCATCACGGATTGCTGTATAGATATGGGTACGGGTACTAGACATGGGTGACAACATCAGCAATACCAGATACTGAATGTATATCAATGACTTTCTTGCATAGCTATTAGAGATGAGCGAGTAGTGAAATATTCGAAAATTCAAAATTCGATTCGAGTAGACCTCAATATTCGACTATTCGTTCCCATTATAGTCTATGGGAAAAACATGCTCACTTCAGGAAAATCAAAATTCGACCAATTGGAGTCACCAAGCCCACAATGACACCTGAGGAAATGATGCCAACGCCTCTGGAATACAACTGGGACAGCAGAGGAAGCATGCCTGGGTGCATCTAACATGCTCAAGTCCCAGTATTATTATTATTGCTGCTGCCCGGGCGCTGCTGCTACTGATTTAGCCAGCCAATGACTGTATACGGTTTTTTTTTCCCAATGCCTACGTTGTCCTACTTCTGTCCCACCTCCCCTGCATAGTTATTGGTGTAAAAAAAGTGCCAGGGATGGTGGGAGGGGAATCGAATTTTTATTGCATTTACCGCGTGGTATTTGACCGAGTACGAGTATTTCAAATACCGTAGTATTCTATCGAATACCTACTCGATCGAATACTACTTGCTCATCTCTAATATATAGTTACATAGTTGATAAGGTTGGATAAAGACATTAGTCCATCAAGTCCAACCTATAACCCTACAATCCCTACAGTGTTGATCCAGGGGAAGGCAAAACAAACCCCATGAGGCTCATGCCAATTGCCCTATTTCAGGGGAAAATAGCTATATATGATTAAAAAAAATTTGGATTGTTGGTTTAAATAACATCAAAATTATATTTTTAGGAAACCTCACCCAGTTCTAATGGCTGGTAAAAGTTAGTGCTGTGTGTTGGCAAATATTGACCTATCCTTGGCCCATCCTAAGTATATAAAGCAGCGTGCATGATGTAGCTTGAGGGGGTGCAGAGGGTGCAGTCGTCCTGGGGCCCAGGAGCCTTAGGGGGCCATAAGCACTGGCATCAGTATTGAGATTGCAGCTTCCATCTGGCCCATAAGCCAAGGAGACCACAGATTACCCTAACCACACTAAGGTGGATTAAACTCCTTAGGACCCGTAACCATTGACTATCAAGAATTCACTGTAGAGATGAGGTAGGTGGCCTGGACAAAAGATCGCAGCGGGCCCACAAGACTTTAGTTACGCCACTGGTCGCATGAGTAGGAATATTTGGTTTACGACAGCCCAAACCCTATAATGTTTATTAGGGCACAACCCCTACTCAGAGACCCAGCAACACAAATAAAGATCGATCTTAGCACCCATAAAAAAATAATAAATTCTATTAATATAAAATATTTCCATTTGCACTTGGACGTCATCTCATCTTATACTATGCCTTCAATATTTTTTATAATAAAATGACATAATACAGAAAAAAATAAAAAAAGGTTAACTTTGGCTTCTCCAGACCTGGCATATGGGAAGTAATGGCTTTAATATATAATGTCGTCGTGAAGTCTAATAAGCCTCATACAAAGAATCTCACTAAACCTTGAAAGATTAGCACTCAACCTTATTAAATTCCTCCACTGTTTCTTATAGAAAAGGGCAGCAGAATTAATTTCTAGCTCATATCATACAACTCCAAAGTTCAGAAACGTATTAAATTTAGTGGGATCAACTTCATGTATTATTAGGATGTAAAATTAACATTGATCAAAATACACCATTCTCGGGCAGAGCGAAATGATGTTATTATATACCAGGAGCGATCTCTATGGCAACAACTTGAGCTGACGTAGTAATGCAGCAGTAAATTGACAATCTTACATACAGAAGATTAACATGGTGCCACTTTGTAGAAAAAACATCCATGTGCCACCCACTAACAGAGCTATTACTCATTCCGCGTTCAATTGACCCTACATCATATGACCTACGGATCAAGGGCCAACTGGAAATTCGAAATTGGCGAAGACGACGCAGAGGGGGAGACTTGTCAAGCTGTGGTTCTCGATAATCTCTGCCTTAGAAGATGCCGAAGACACACAAGTCCTCATAAATTAGGCACGTCCTCCACTGGTGCCTGAGCGCAAACTGAAATATACACCGATGCTGCTGGCTCCGTCATGCCCTCACTGCTCCCCTTTTCAGGAAAATGTCCTCTTGATCTTGTACGTGTTTTTCGCTTCTTGTAGTTGGACAACCCCTTTAAGAGCTCCTTGCTTCAGTAGTTTAATGCTGGTTACAGTCTATGTAGTCTATTCAGTCTCCTTCATGCTTCCGGTCTCTGTTCTGGTCTAGTTTACGTTTCTAGTGCTCTGTTTTTGATTTATTCTAGTTTTCGTGAAGGTATCGATTCCCTGTCCAGTTCTTGTATTTCAGAACTGTGTAATTTGCTTTTCTTGTCTCAGGGGTCTAGTGCTTTCAGGCTGTCGTGTTAGGAACACTGTCTGCAGATTAGGGATAACAACAGGGGTATGTTACGGAGTAGTAAGGGTTAGTGGTTAGAGATGAGCGAACACTAAAATGTTCGGGGTTCAAAATCCGATTCGAACAGCCGCACACTGTTCGACTGTTCGAACAGGTTTCGAACCCCATTCTAGTCTATGGGGGGAAATGCTCGTTTCAGGGGTAGGCAACATTCGATCAAATTCTACTTACCAAGTCCATGAGTGAGGGTCGGGCTGGATTCTTCTCCTTGCAGCGTCCCCGCGTCCTCTTCCGGCCTTGAATTCACTGTGCTAGGCATCGGGCCTGGGCAGAGCCGACTGCGCATGCCCACACTACAAGCGGACATGCGCAGTCGGCTCTGCCCAGGCCCGATGACTGGCAGAGTGAATTCAGTGCCGGAAGAGGACGCGGGGAAGCTGCACGGAGAAGACTTCTAAAGGTAGGAGAAGAACCAGCGACGACTGTATAGCATTCTGCCAATCAACGCTGGTTCTGCATTGAATCTTAACTTCGAACAGCGAGTGGTACTCGATCAAGTACGAGTACTTCAAATACCGTAGTATTCGATCGAATACCTACTCAATCGAGTACTACTCGCTCATCTCTATTAGTGGTGTCCATTATTGGTTTCGGCATTTAGGGATGGCTTCTGGCTATAATAAGAGTCAGTTTTCCGTCTACTTGTTAGCATCTTCTGTTCTTCTGTCTTATGACCAGCTGGCGTTGTTAGAGAGACTGCAAGGGTGACGCAGATAGAAGTAAGTTTTGTGTCCCACCCAAAGTGCTTTCACTGGACAACAATGAACAGTGTTTTTTTATCAATCAATTCCATCATATTTCTGAGTGGGAGAGAATGATTTGGAGAAGGGTCTACTGTTTTCTCTATGGCCAAGACTCTACTAACTCAGGGAAAACATAGATATAGCTATATTCATATCTGCGGCAGAGTCTCTGTTGGAAGACTCAATCCGCCTAAAATCGATGGAGGAAAAAGGATATTTTTTCAGTTTAAATTCGACAGACATTCAGCAGACCCCATTTTAGTAGAGATGAGCGAACAGTAAAATGTTCGAGATTCGATATTCGTTTCGAGTAGCCCCTCAATATTTGACAACTCGAATCGAATATCGAACCCTATTATAGTCTATGGGGGGGAAAATGCTCGTTTCAGGGGTAGGCAACGTTCGATCAAATTACACTTACCAAGTCCATGAGTGAGGGTCGGGCTGGATCACGCCGGGGGGAAGCTGCACGGAGAAGACTTCTAAAGGTAGGAGAAGAACCAGCGTTGATTGGCCAACTGTATAGCATTCGGCCAATCAATGCTGGTTCTGCATCAAACTTTTCCATTCAAATAGCAAGTGGTACTCTATCGAGTACGAGTATTTCGAATACCGTAGTATTCGATCGAATACCTACTCGATGGAATACTACTCGCTCATCTCTACATTTTAGTCAATGGGGTCCATCAGACTCCGTGTGTTGCCGATGTTTTATCAGTCCGCCTCTCCATTGTTTAGATCCTCGTCATTTAATGTCCAAAGATAGTGTTATTGCTCATGTACATACCCATGGCAGCTTATCCTGGAAAGGTATGTAAAATGGTTTTGCAGGCTTAAAATATTTCACATTTTTTCTATATCCTGATGCCACATTTGGAGTATCAAGATAACACGTTGTTGCCAGTCTCTGGGGTTCCAGCTGTGGGATCAGCAGATTCTATAGCTGTCGCTGACCTATTTTGTACTATGTTCTGGGTGGTAAGTAGTAATTACACCAGACACAATAGAAAGATCCCTCACATTCATTGTCCTGTACGTAGTGTGATATGCTACTCCAAGGACTAAGCGTTTGCAGACAGAACATGGAAACCTTATCCCCACAGCTTCCTAATCCTCTCTAAAAGACAGGAAATCCTTGTCTCTTATAATGTAATCTACTTTAAGAAGTGCTTAGTACTAGGGTTTGTAGTGATTGTGTACTACACCCTGTAGTGGATGCTGCAATCCAGGTATGACGTGGACTTGTTACTATACACCGAGAATGTATCCTACCGTGCACCTCAGAAATCGGGTGCAAATGATACAGAACATCAGCAATGAGCTAGCATACATTTGCCATAAGGTGCATGGCCCCAGAGGGTGCACGCTCTGCCGAATAAGAGGTTATGCAGAATGGCATAACATCAGTCTTCATGAATCTGCCCCAATATGCTTAGCACCATCATACGTTACCTAGCCCAGTAGATGTATCATTTTGAAAACCAGTATGCAAATGAGGCTAAAGTGCAACGGGGGCATGTCAGAGGATCTAAGGGCTCTGTCTCTTCTCTGGTCACTTGACATCTCCTATCTAACCTACAGCTTGTGGAATTCCTACACGAGCCCTGGTGTTTCCAGTCTTAATACCTTGGAGGCTCTAACCTGCCCCCATTACACTAGAACCTCATCTGCATATTATAAAAACGGTTTTGTTTTTTTGTTCAAGCAAATTGTGTATCTATTAGTTTAACTAGAGGTACAATGCTACTCAGCATAAAGGTCCCCTACAATTCACTGTGGTTGTTTTTGTATTGAGTTTCTTGGACAGATGGAGTCCATATTGACCGGCACCCCTTGGTGAAGCTGCAATAAGCAGCGAGACACGTGGGGATTTCTGTAGCGCCATTGTGGTGAGACCCCCCCCCCAATTATTGGCATATCTTACTTGATTGGCTTGTATTTTTTCTAATCGATTGATATTTATTTGCTTTTATTACATATCTTATAGCTCTTCTGTTGAATTGGTGCAGACTGTTCCTGTATGGTTTTCATCTGTGACTTTTTGTCTCAGGAATAGTGTTTTTTTAATTATTACATTGTGGGTAAAGGATTATCATTCTGTGATAGGGATCTTGAGCCCTATTATTTTAGGAGTTCAATGGAGCTTTGGGTTTATCCATCCTATATCTTTGGTTTTACTTGTTTTAAAATGTGTTATCTGCTTTGTGTGTATCCTAATAAACTTTGTCATTTATCTGTGGGTTATGTTTATATGTGGCTTTGTTATGCGTCTCCTTAAAGGCATATTTCTTTTTCCATCTCAAGGATCCTATCTATACTGGTAGCTTATGTAAATTAAAGACTTTTCCTATATATATATATATATATATATATATATATATATATATATATTGCTTTAGAAATGCTGCTTTGTTTGCCTGCTATGAGAACATATTCCCCCATTGTTTACACAGCATATCCATAACCATGGACCTGTGTTATAGGACAAGTGACATCACTCACTCAAGGCTCTTGCTTGCCAGACAATCAGTACAGCTAACTGCAGTTTGCTGCTAAAGCAGAGTCTGTTATCTCTCTATGTAAACACACAGATAACACTGAGCATATTATCTGATCTACATAAGTATTGTGATACTTCTTAGCATCCTGTTCAGCAAGCTGGGGGGGGGGGGTACAGGAAGTGAGAAGAAGAGACAGCACGCAAACTGCTGAAACGGAGAGATGGGAAAACCCCTTTAAGACTTTTGCTATTTGTGCTTCTATTGGCACACAGTAGCACCCATTTTTTTTATTGTTGCAGGGCCCATTAATTTTGTAATTGTGTTGACCTGCACCACTATTGCTCCAGACCAAAGCACCAAAGGAACATTTTGTTGTCCCCTGCAAAGAGATGTCAATCAAACCTAGATGGGAGAGATTGTAGGATTCTTGCCTGCTGAAAAACTCCCAGTGGACACTTGGAGATAAACTTGCATGCAGTGTTGAATTGTTCAAAATAAAAGGTATTACTGACAGTACACAAGTGAACTTTTCGGAGGGTCTGCAGTGATTGGAAGCCACACTTAGCAAAAAAATTGCACATTTTCCACAACGTGTGGTCTCAGTCTTGGGAATGTTACTGTAAGTGGACAGACCTTTTACCTTTTATTTAGCCTTGACAGCTTCTTCAGAAGATATAGTCCATAAGAGGTGAT
The DNA here is from genome assembly GCF_031893055.1 of Leptodactylus fuscus. Lineage (NCBI taxonomy): Eukaryota > Metazoa > Chordata > Amphibia > Anura > Leptodactylidae > Leptodactylus > Leptodactylus fuscus. The sequence continues at coordinate 33,243,761 of NC_134270.1, read as the reverse complement.
TCTGAACTTGTACTATAGTCTACGGTATAGTATAGAAACAGAACTTCCGAGACAATGAAGCGTGATCATTCCACCACAACGTGCCATTATACTGCGTAAGGGAAACTAAAGCCCCAGTGTTACAAATTGTAGGGTGTTGTTTAATCTTACGAGTCTGGATTACTTTTATTTGCCATAGAAGTACTTTTCCATTCATTTTTTCTATTTCTTCCTTCTAAATGACTTGTCTTAAAATAAGGTATTGATCCAGATGTGACGCAAATGTTAGAGACGTGGCTGAGAGCTTGCAAGACTCCTGTAACTGCTGTTAACCTGAGACGCCTCTCTGGAATAACACAGTATGCATGTAGCAATGTCAGACAGGATAGGTGCCATTTACTGCTCTGGTATTGATCTCGGCAGCGGATGCAGATTGCCTCTAAAACTGCAGAAAAATTAAAGCTACTTAATGGTATTAAACTTCAATAAAAAGGAGACTAAGACTTCTTAGAGCGATTTCTTCGCGTACACTATAACTAAACATATCTGAAAGATGAATAATACATGATTTAGATACAGGATACCTTTCATTCGTAGGTCAACCCCTTTAATCTCCCAATGAAGATTGGTTGGTCGAGTACACTTTTTGTCATATTTTTTTTTGCTTCATAATTGTATTTCTCGCCACAAACCCTTTAAGGATATCTTCTTCAGGATTCTACATTTTAAAGGAATCCTATCATTCAGAAGGAATTTTTTGTCCCTAACACGTCAGAATAGCCTTAAAGGGATTCTACCATTAAAACTTTTTTTTTGTGGATAAGACGTCGGAGTAGCCTTTAGAAAGGCTGTTCGTCTCTTACCTTTAGACGTGTTCTCCGCCGCGCCATTCCTCAGAAATACTGGTATTTACTGGTATGCAAATGAGTTCTCTCGCATCGATGGGGGCGGGCCCCAGCTCTCAAACAGCGTTGAGGGCGTCCCCACCGCTGCTAGAGAAGTGTCACCAAGCGATGCCTCCTTCTTCGTCCGCTGCGTCATGTTCAATGTCTTCTTCCGGCGCAGGCTTGTAACCTAGCAGAGCAGAGCAGACTGTGTAGGCGCACAGGCCATGGGAAAGGACGAAGAAGGAGGCAGCGCTTGTAGACACTTCTCTGGCAGCGGTGGGGACGCCCCCATCATTGCGGGAGAACTCATTTGCATACCGGTAAAAAACGATATTTCTAAGGAACGGCGCGGCGGAGACCACGTCTAAAGGTAAGAGACGAATAGCCTTTCTAAAGGCTATTCTGACGGCTTACCCACAAAAAAAAAAATGTTTTAATGGTAGAATCCCTTTAAGAAAGTCTATTCTTCTCTTACCTTTAGATGTCTTCTCCGCGCTGCCGTTCTGAAGAAATCCCGGTTTTTGCCAGTATGCAAATGAGTGTTCTCGCAGCACTGGGAGCGGGCCCCAGCGCTCAAACAGCACTGGAGGCGTCCCAAATGCTGCGAGAGAACACTCCAGCGCCGCCTTCATCTTCTTCAGGAATGTCCCCTTCCTCTGTCTTCTTCCGGCGCAGGCTTTGAAACTTGTAGGCCTTGGACCTCAGGCAGAGCCTACTGTGCATGTCCGCAGCCACAAGAAAAATGGCTGCTTACACAGTAAGTAAGTGGCCATTTTCTTGTGGCCTGTGGGCATGCGGTCGGCTCTACCCGAGGCCTATAAGTTTCCTCGCCTGCGCCGGAAGAAGATACAGGGAGAGGATATTCCTGAAGAAGATGGAGGTGGCGCTGGAGAGTTCTCTGGTAGCATTGGGGACGCCCCCAGTGCTGTTTGAGCACTGGGGCCCTCCCCCAGTGCTGTGAGAGAACTAATTTGCATACCGGCGAAAACCAGGATTTCTACGGAATGGAGGCGCGGAGAAGATATCTAAAGGTAGGGGACAAATAGCCTTACTTAAGGCTATTCCGATGTGTTAGGGACAAACAATTCCTTCTGAATGATAGGACCTCTTTAAAGTTTATCTGTTTGTTGACAAATTCACTTGTATAATAAGTCTGGAAAGTTTTCCCATGAATAAAATATTACTGATAATTCTGCACACAGACAAAAAGCGACAAAGTATCTTTGTTACTGTGTGACGTGATTGTTCTCGAGCCTAATTGCACTTAATTATCGGCGCTGTGAAAGAAGAACGTCTGTAATTATGATACCCATGTAAGAGACACAATAGGAGGAGGTGAGGTGACAAAATGATAACTTAAAAAATAATAGTCTTTTTTTTATTATTATTATTCCGGTGCGCAATTTAGTAGTGTTCTTATACCAGGACAATAGACGTGTGATCATGGTTTCCGAGGTAGGACAACAGGTTGATTCCCCTTCAAACACAAAAGAACAATGTCTGAGACGTGGCTTGACAATCTGTCATCTGGGACAATAGTTCAGTTTTCTACTGTAATAATCTAACCACTCTAGACCGCAGTAGCCTTCAAATTTGGGGTCTTCTTCAGGACCATTATTTTGTTAGAGCCTAGGATCCTCTACTGCTCTGGTGGGGCTGGTTGACACCGGCTATGCTTCTGTCAAAAATGGGGGCCTCATGTGCAATCGAAAATTTCCAAACAGATTTCTGGCAATGTTGCACATACAGTCCATCATAAAAATAAGTAGCATGCAGGCAAAAATAAACAAAACAGGGGTTAGAGGGATTCATGTCCATGTAAATATGCAGCAAATCCATTGCATACCAATACCAGGTCCAAAGTAAAACGTCAAGTGTAAACCTTGGATTTCTGCCTCCGATAAAAATAATAGGCAAGAAAAATGTACCAATAGTTAGGATAAACCAGGTTGTCAATTTCAAACAACTTTTCAAAACTTTGCAACCTGCTACACAAGTAGGAATATATCAGGGCTTACCTGTTTAGTAGATAGCACCCAGACAGGGGCGTAACTACCGTAGAGGCAGCGGAGGCGGCTGCCACAGGGCCCGGGCCATTACCCGGCCCGGTGACAGCCGCTACTGCTGCGTTTTTTTTTTTTTTTTTATTTAATAGGCCGTTTACTTGCCAATCCTGGCACTATGGGGCATAATACTGTGTGCAGGGGCCACTAATGGACATAATACTGTGTGCAGGGGCCACTAATGGACATAATACTGTGTGTAGGGGCCACTAATGGACATAATAGAGTGCAGAGGAGGGGGTCGGTTGAGGTCTTCGGCATCGGTTGGGGGGGCCCATGTCAAAAGTTCGCCACGGGGCCCCGCCATAACTAGTTACGCCACTGCACCCAGAGTACTTAGGCTCGGATCACATCTCCATTATAGTCTATGGGGTCCGTGGGTTTCCTAAGGCAACCTGTAACATCTCTGCCTGTTTGGGTCACTGCACCATCCTCTGCTCGCATGGGGCGGTGCAGGAGGCAGGTGCAGTTTGGTTCTTGGCTTAAAGAGGACTTTTCACCGATTTGGGCACAGGCAGTTCTATATACTGCTGGAAAGCTGACAGTGCGCTGAATTCAGTGCACTGTCAGGGTGAATTCACACTGAGTAAACGCTAGCTTATTCTGAACGTAAAACACGTTCAGAATAAGCGGCGTCTAAAGCAGCTCCATTCATTTCTATGGGAGCGGGGATACGAGCGCTCCCTATAGAAATGAATGGGCTGCTTCTTTCACTCCGTGCAGTCCCATTGAAGTGAATGGGGAGTGCCGGCGTGTACGCTCCGGCATGAGCAGAGCTTGCCGTATACGCCGGCACTCCCCATTCACTTCAATGGGACTACACGGAGTGAAAGAAGCAGCCCATTCATTTCTATGGGGAGCGCTCGTATCCCCGCTCCCATAGAAATGAATGGAGCTGCTTTAGACGCCGCTTATTCTGAACGTGTTTTACGTTCAGAATAAGCTAGCGTTTACTCAGTGTGAATGCACCCTCAGCTTTCCCGATCTGTGCCCCGGGTAAAGCGCTAAGGAAAGACGGTTGCTCTAGACGTAAACCAATTGTAAACCATATTCACTCAAGCATGCTAACTTGACGTCTGTATACATTTTCGTAGAACTTGCTGTAAACTTTAATCTGATTATCCCCAAGGAATATTATTGTAAGTAGTCCAATTTTCTAGATCTAGGTTTACATCATGTAGCCACAGCCTGGAGGGTTACCATATTTTATCACAAATGAAGTAGCTCTGGATTTCAGCCTGCAGCATGTAGAAATGCAGACAAAGCTTATTATCAGAATGATTAAAAAAAAATAAAAAATTCACCCCGAGGTGCAATCTGGGATCCATTTTAGTGTGTACACAGAAAAGCAAAGGTACTTCTGCTCAGGTATTGGGAAATCTATTTTTCACCACTGATAGAGAACATATGCTACCTGCCTGTGATGATAGATCAATAAAGCCCAATGTGTTCTTCCGTGAGCATTCGGCTAATTAGTCTCACCCAAAGCCAGGCACATACTGTTTAACATGGAGCACGGAAGAAATTGCAGGAAAACTAGTGGAGCAGAACCTTGAGCAATGTAACCATGAAATGAATGCGAGATTCCTATACTGTTATGCACATTCTATCCGCTCTCCAATCGAAGCATCAGCCCATGAAAGAAATCCGGTTGTGTGTTAATTACCGTCTGCTAACAAATGTAACACTGTCAGCAAAATGTTTGGGACTGGACACGTGACATCCGATTGCAGCCTAGAACATAACAGTCTGCAGGCGGTAGCCGGAAAGGTCACATCACATACAGGTGTTGGCAAGGTGCACATTCAAAGCATGGGGAATTTTCTGAGATATTATATTATTACTGCTCTGACTCGAATGTAATTTCTCATAAAAGTTGCCCAACCATGCACACTGCTGCTCCAAGCGGAGACTAGGAGACTGATGGAAAGAGTTGAGTGGTGTGTTTGGCCGTTTTAATGTAGTAGGGCGGCATATGCAGGACTGCCACTCCATTCAAGTCCTGAGGAGGAGCTCAGGGCTCGAGACCGCCATTGGAATGATTGGTAGAGGTCCTGTAGATACTATAAATAATATATGTCATTTGTAGGTAAATTCATTTATGGTATATCCATACTGGAGGGGTCCACTACTGATTTGACGAGCAATGGATTCTGCATCTGCAAAAACACAACTAAAATGTTGTGAGTTTTGCTTCTTGGAATTCAAAGATGGAAACCCTGCCTTGATTGAAACATTTCTGCCAGGAAGATCATAAGATCACCAATGACATGAAAATTTTGATTTTAAGAGGGAATTATAAATCAAGGAAACAGCGACTGATTCATGAATACAAGTGCATGACCCTGCTTAACACTCTGGATAATGGAATGAATGTCTCACATGGGTTCATGTCATTCTATACAAATCACTGAACTATGACAGCCATAAAGATAAGAACCTGGGAACTGTGACTTGTTTATTTGTTTTTATATGTATATAGTAATAAGCCTCTTCCTCCTCCCTCCTGAAATCCTATCCCTATGTGTCCTGTTGTACATAAATATGCAGCCTGCAGAAAGTGTTTTTAGTTATATCTGAAGAAGAAGCCTAGAAGCTTCGAAACGTTATATTCTGTCATCATTATGAGTTAGCCATTAAAAAAGGTATCACCTACTGAAGACTCGCAAGTTTTTTGTTTTTTATATTGCATACCCACTGGCTAACACGGTACAAAAACAAACATTTTCCTTATAACAAGGAAGCATCATCTAAGTATAGGCAAAAAAGTTTCCAGATAGAGACAGGATATTGATCCAGGGACGTAGTCCAATTGGCGCTGGGAAGGAATTTTTTTCCTGATGGGGCAATTGGCATCAGCTTTATTGGTCCATTTCACTTGCTCTGGATCAACTTGGTAGGTTTATAGGTTGGACTTGATGGACTTGTGTCTTTACCCAACCTATCAACTATGGTACTATGCTACCATAGCCATAGGCAGGGCTTCTTTACAGGAGGAGCACTGACCCTATGGACTTTATTGCTGCCAGATGTGGTGATGGTTGATATCTACAAAAGTTTAAGAAGGGTCTGGGTGACTTTCTCCAAAGTAAAAAGGTTATACATAGTTACATAGTAGATGAGGTTGGATAAAGACATTAGTCCATCAAGTCCAATTTATAACCCTACAATCCCTACAGTGTTCATCCAGGGGAAGGCAAAAAAAAACATGAGGCTCGTGCCAATTGCCCTATTTCAGGGGAAAAAATTCCTTCCGACTCCAAATCTGGCAGTGAGTATAAACCCTGGATCAACGTCATGGGAAATACAATTTTGGAAATGGCAATTGGCGCCCATCTATTTTTTTGTGCTTTCTTTATCCTCCTCTGGATCAGCTTGGTAGATGTATAGGTTGGACTGGATGGACTTTTTTTCAACCTTATCTACTATGTTGCTATGTATTTTACGCTCCTTTTTGTTAAAATGTCATTTTGCTGCTACTGTACAACACAGTGAATTCTATGGCTGTAAGTTGGGTATTCCAGTCTTATGTAGTTTTAGCAAATCAATAGCAGTCAATGAATGCGCTCACTTGCATCCCAAAGCTGGGGCTAAAGATCAAAGCGGCCAAGACCCCTTCAGAATTTTCATTGCACAGAGCAACTTCTGTTTAGGTGCTCACCAGAGAATTATGCCTCAACCCCATTACCCGTTCTTATTCATTGCAGGGAAATCGAGCAGCTCTGTGTAAAGGGAATGCTGAAGGGGCTTTTCTACACTTGTTTTCATATTCGCTAGGTGTCTTTTCTCTTGGACTCCCACATTGAGCAATTTAGGACTGCAATGTTTCAAGAGCCATGGTGCTGCACTGAGTGCTGTATCCGCTTCAATCTACCAGTGTGGGATTCATTGGCCCTATCAGATGATGAGCAAATATCAAAAACATATCCTTAGGACCTTTCCTGAGTTTTTCCACCATACTCATGACTCCCATACATGACTATGTATAAGGGGCAATGGGACATAGCTAGCACATCCTCAAGACGCAGATAAAATCAACATATACTATAAATTATGAGTAATAATCCTATTATTTGTCTACATATTACCGTAAGTGTTGCACATACCGATACGCCCACGACCAGGGTAATAACAAGTACAAGGATTATTTTTTTATAACCTCTGTAAGAAAGGACATGATCCTATTACCTATTTCTCAGAATATCCATTAGGGAGTATTTTCTATATCCATACCTGATCCATAGTTTTATGTCTTGGCATGATAAGCCTAGATTTTTTAAAACATCTTCTCAGTTACACCAGCATGTCTGTCTCATAGTACAAGACACTTACTAGAACCATTAAAAACATATTCATTACTATTTCATATAACTGTATTTATATGTGGGCTTTAAAATGAAGCAACATATGCCAAAAATGGCAAATAATAACTTTCCATTTTCCAGTGTCACGAGTCACACCCCCTTGTCTGCTCCTATCTGACACCACCCACTTGACATTAGATAGTCTGGTTACACATCAGGCACCAAAACTAACTGTGTTGTTGCTCCAGAATGGACGGAACTAGGGAAATAATTCCAACTGTGCTGAAATCTCTGCAGCAGGACCTCTTAGGGGGCTTTACACACGGAGTAACGCCGGGCGTGTATCTCAGCCATACACGCAGGCGTTACGGTAGACTGCCGAACACTTCCCATTCACTTCAATGGGAGCGCTCGTAAACGCCGCTGTTACGAGCGCTCCCATTGAAGTGAATGGGAAGTGTTCGGCAGTCTGCCGTAACGCCGGTGTGGACGGCTGAGATACACGCCCGGCGTTACTCCGTGTGAATGCCCCCTTAGGGCTAGTTCACACTTAAAAATGCCTGGCTTATTTTGCTCCTGAATAAGACTTCTTCCTAATTAGGAAGCTTTTTTTGACTTTGAGGCGTTTTTTTGGAGTGTTTTCTGGAGCGGTTTTTGGTAAAAACTGCTTCAGTAAACGCCAGGTGGTTTTCCCCTCCCCTAAAGTGAATGGACTGTAAAAAAAATGGCAGGCGTTTTTGGTCGCGTTTTTCGCCTTCCATTCACTTCTATTACTTTCCTCAGGCGGAATCCACCTCAAAAAGCTAGCAGTCTCCATAGACCACCATTGTATGGAGGCAGATTTTGACGCGAAATCTGCTTTCAAAATCTGCCTCATTGCCCCCGTGTGAACTAGCCCTTAAAGGATGAAAAGAAACGTTGGTGTAGGTGTTGAAAGGTTCCCTTTAAGCCATTCGACTCAACTACATAACTCTTACCCTACCTGTAAGAGTAAGTTCACACGATGTAACGTGCCGCGTGATCTGGCACGTATACGGCATGTGAGTTTGCGCGCCGTAAACGCTCCCATTGATTTCAATGGGAGTTAGGATCGTATACGCCGCGTTATTTTGCGGCCGTGATTTTGCAGCCGCAAAATAACGCGGCGTATACGATCCTAACTCCCATTGAAATCAATGGGAGCGTTTACAGCGCGCAAACTCACATGCCGCATACGTGCCAGATCACGCGGCACGTTACATCGTGTGAACTTACCCTAAGAGGATGCAAGGTGCCAAAATGCCGATTCTACAATGTTATATGCTGCTGTCTCACAAGATGCTCAAGACGTTTTCCAAAATTGATACACCCCCCATCATATTAACCATAGTATCCATTATATATCTATAATCTCAGGCCATATTGTCCTCTGTGATTGAATTTACTGTATCGGACGTGTTACCAGAAAATAAAAGACTTTCTTTGCGTTACTTCACTGCAGCCACTATAAGGAAACTGACCCAAAGGAGAAGATTTCAAGAGTTAATGCCTATGGGAAAGAACAGACCTGCGTCAGAAAGGACCACGGAGAAAAACACTGTGCAGCTACATAGAGAATAAGGGCACTGACAGCGGATCGGCTCACTCTGAAAAGGTTAAAGTGAAAATTGCCTACCTCGATTGCTGTAACTACAACCCTATACAGCATGGGTACAGAATATATATTTCAATTCACATCATGCCGTGAAGTATATATAGGAAGCTCTTTCTGCGGAACAAGAGATTTCTATTCCACAATACACAGGCAAGTTTAGGTCCCTCGACTTAGGTAGCCGGAAACATGAGACAGGACCGAACAACTCAGGAAATAATACAAGGAACAAGCCTAACATATAGCAACCAATGCCAGGCATCTGCTGCCAAGGCAAACAGGGTCATGAAATCCTTGACAAGAGGTTCAGATGCAAATGATGAGGACAAATTTAGGCCTCTATACAAATCACTAGTGAAACCACACATGGAGTACTGTTTATAGGGTTTGGCATCAATGTACAGGAAAGAAATAAAGTCTTCCTGGAAAGAAATACTTTATTGGACTGTTACGTGAGAACCCACTGACCACATAGGCACAAAGATTGACACAAACTACCGGCACAACATCTGACCATTATGGACAGTAACTATTTGTTAGAAGAATAAATTCATAGTATCACAGCCATAGTAAATATATTGGGTCTGCAATCTGTGGGTGGGCTCAGTAGCAAGCATGCAGTGCCCCTGCAGCCCAACCTATTATGGAGCTGCCACTTAAGCAATTCCCAAGGTGTTGGAATTTCAACTTAAGAAATTTCCTAATATTCAGCACGTCTAAGGCTAGACATTCACCACAGCCACCCACAAGGTAAGATGGACTAAGCAGATCAGGGCCTAGGTTGCAACTACACAACAATGTGTCAGATAAAGAAGTCAGGGTCAAAACCAGGAAAGTATGGAATATGTTAAAGGACAACATTGGAATAAAAAGGAGTACAGGCCAGGGTCAAGTCCAGGAAGTCACAGATAAAGCCAAATTAGCAAGGGATAGGATGTCTAGGAGACAAAGCCAAAATCAGTAACCAGGGATTCTGAATAAAATGGGGTGAGTTCTGAGCACACAGAGCCAGAAAACTGGCATAATCACAGGCAAGTGATAAGTCTCAATTCTAGGTTTAAATACCCCATCTCTTATCTGGATTGGCTCTGCATCGGTGAGCTCTGACTAGTTGAGTAGGTCCTGCCTGAGTTTGACTTGAAGGAATTGCAACCTTAACGGGGAGAGGCAGATACAGATATTGAGATTCTGCACAACCACAGGGAAACTACACTACACGAGATGCAGTCAATACATGGGCCATAGACACTGCTACCATTGTCCAGACTGTCTAAAAGATAATGACCTTGTACAGAGAGTCCCCATCCCATTAAAAGGGATCTGATCCAAGGGCCGAAAATGTAATAAAATGATAAAAGTTTCATTACTCCCCTAATACAAACCTTGCTGCTCTGCACCATTCTGCGCTTCAGCAATGACATACCCAACTACCCATGTGATCGCTGCAGCCAATCACTGGCCTCAGCCCTATTCCTCTAAGACCAGTTTGTGACTACCGTAGTCACATGGATAGTTGAGAAGATCATCACTGCAGCACAGTATTGGGGATCGGAACCACAGAACTGGAATTGCAAGGGATTTTTTTTCCAGGTGAGTAATGGGCATTTTTGGCATTCCCCCATCCCCATTGGCTCCCAACCAGACATCACTGTCCTGCTCAATTGTATATACACCAGATCAGAGGTATATTCTTCTTCAAACAAACCGACCCCTTGATGTTAACATCCCCGACTAGCCCGGGTGCAGCCCCCTCCCCTATAACGCACACCTCTTCTCAATGTTGATTACATTCTGCGATTTGGTTATTTACCTAGTTGTGAATGTTCAGACTTCAATGGATTGAACATTTTTGTAGGATATTGAACATATTCCCTATTTCCGTTCTGCAGTTCTAAATTATTATCTCCTTGGGTGGTGTCAGTGTTTGCGGAGAGAAGAAAAGAAATAAACAGAAGAAAACGCGGGACTATTAGTAATGTATCTTAGAGAGTCAGCTTTATACCTTCTCGCACGCTTATTGTTCTTCTGATTACATTGAAGTAAAAAAAAAAGATGATAATTATACCCCATGTGCAGACACCTCGCAGCTGTTCACACTTCAAAGACACAAATTCTCCGATCCTGATTATAATATTGAAGTGAGATCCATTCCCAGGTACAGTATGAGAGTCGGAGCAATGCTATGTAATTCCAGGCTTCTTAACTGTGAGGCAAATAGGATAGAAAAGCCTACTTAAGGCTGGGAACCCACGTTGCGAAAACTTAGCGTTTTACATTACCAGCAAGGTGGATGGGATTCTGGCTAATCCCATCCACACGTTGCAGAAAAAAAAAATACTATATGTTTCCACGCAGTCTTTTCCGCAGCGTTTTTTGGTCGCAGCTCGCTATTTGGGGCCTGAGCCTAAAAGTCTACCTAAGGCTAAGACTTCAAACAGTGAATACTCTATGGAGGGAGCGTGAGCTGTGACACACTCAGTGTTATCTTCTATTGTAATCCCTTCTGTGATGTAAAAGAGGTGATTGCTGAAGTGGTCAGAGTAACAATTGCACAACGGGGAAGCTGCACGGAGAAGACTTCTAAAGGTAGGAGAAGAACCAGCGTTGATTGGCCGACTGTATAGCATTCGGCCAATCAATGCTGGTTCAAGTGAATGGGTTTTAAAACTGAGCACCCGGAAGCCGTTCTCTATGCAGTTTCTCTGGGGAATAGGATGGTGATCGGCGGGCGGACATGGGTGCAAGTGTGAGCCTCTGTACTGCCCTAAAGAAGACTAGCCATTTTTTTTTCGGATCTCCATCTCCTATGGGCCTCCGTTAATGATACTCTGGGGTCTGAAGGCTTATAATAGGAGTTCCGGTTTGGATGTATTTAGACCAAACAAAACTGTAGGCAAAGGCTCACAAATAATATACTAACCAACGTATACAAAATCATGTCCATTATTATTTTTCGGTGAAATGTCCAGTCCTAATATAAGGAATGCATTCAGAAAACACGTCACTCAGAAAACCAATGAAAGTAATACATATTATATATTATTATGGCTATTACGTGCCATCCAGTCAACTTTGATTTCTTGCATTCCCACCGTATGAACCGTTCCGGACTGCATGAAAGTCATAGTGAATGAATAGTTCTAATAAATATATACCGACTGTACAATACATCAGAAAGCTCCGCAGCAGCAGCTGAGTCTAGTAGGTCTATTAATAAGTGCTGTAACCATCTGGTGAGCTCAGGCCCATAGACTGTGAATACTGATCAAAAGAAAAGATAGAAAAGCTCTAGAAGGAGCTGCATTATATTATCGGTGATCATATGGTGTCCCTGCCAGCAACAGAAACGCAGTTTCGACAGCAACTGTTCCGCCATGAATGTACTTCGCATATGTGTACATGCCTCATGTTTCCTGGTGGTTGGAGAAAGCATGCCGCACGCCACAGCTGTACAGATCTGGAATATCCCACATGACAACGTTCTGAGAACATTCTCACCATCAGCAACTGCTTGATACATATAAGACACAACATTCTTATCTTGTTTTGTGTTCAATTTTTCCTGCTGGTATGACCTACAGACTGCAAACTTTATCATGGACGGCTTTAGGGGTTGATAAAAATGCTTTCCAAGTTGCCCACTCTTCCAGCAAAAATAATGAGCCCCCATACGTAACCGCTGTGATCACGTGTCGAAACCACTGAGGTCACCATTGCAGCTCGTGATTTGCTACAGGGGTCACATATACTTTTCGCCAAACACAACTGGAGCATAAAGAATAGCGACAGGTAATAGACCTCGGAGGCATCAGCACCGGAGTGAAAGAGATGGGTAAAGTCAGTATTGCTCTTTCTGTTGTAAGCAATTTTTCAAAAATTTAATGTGGTTGGACGACCTGCTCAAATTCACAGGTTTCTAACAATATCATTCTAGATTACACTTTTTTGGTATATTGTGAACTCTGCCTGTTCCATGAGACATATGTATATTTTTATATGTGGGGGAGGTAGCTCAGTAGCATCAGTGGTGCGGACCCAATCAGCCAAAGACAGGGACACCAAATAAGCAGGAATCAGGTTTATTTAGAAAAAACTGAAAAATATAGAAACCTTGACAAAATGAGCAAAATAAAATACAGCCTTAACTTCAGGCAAAACAATAAAAACAAAAATCCTGCTCGTCTGAGCAACTAACTAAAAAGTAATAATAAACTAACTATACACGTGGCTTACTAACACCCACACGAACAAAACAATAAGCACGATACAGTCTCACCGGACTCAGAGTAACAGGACAGACCTAGACACCTCCTGTCACTCCCTGTATCTGCCCACAAATGCAGGGTCTGTAGGCTTTTATGACCCAGTAAAGAGCCCAGGACCCACATCTGGCGCTAAGGCCTATTCCAGACCCATCCTGGACCACACATAGGTTAGAAACCTAGGCTGATATAAAGAGACTCCAGCACTCTGCCTGTCACCTTCTCACAGTATGTATAGAATCCAGCAAGTTTTCCAAAAGCAATTTCAAGGGAGACATTGCTCACAGAGAGTTAACATCCCTGCCTGCTTGCAAACCGAGTCACATTCGGAATATGTTGTTGCTAAGTAATAGACTTGCCCTGAGGCTAGCCCCTTTGTATCTTGGGTAACAGATGAAATTGTCAGGGCAAAGCGGCCTCATTGTCATCTTACTGTTTTTCCTCGTAGAGAACTCTTACAAATACAATATGTATTTGAAAAGGACAAGTAGCTCAAGGGTTATCACAAGAATCCTGCAAGCCCCGAAACCGGCACAGTAACAGAACATATTGTCAATACATCAGAATTTTCACAAGTTTGGGAAAATGTCATCTCTTATTTGTCTATTTTTCTTGTTGGCCATCAGCAAATACTTAGAATGACCAGATCCTTTGGTAAAGGCTACACCAACCTTCCCAACCAATGCACCTAGAAATAGACATGAAGCAACTCTGTATCATTTTGTATCTCCATAGTAACAGACGACAACGAAACCCTGTGTAGACAGGTCCCGTAGTCAGGCTCTTTCCACCAAAAATAACCAACCAACATGATATTTGTTTGTAGTCTGTCACCACCGAGACACAAAGGTAAACCCAAGGGAGCAGTCTATAAGATCAAATGCACCACGGATCTCAATATAGTCAAAGGGGGTCCATCGGGCGCTATTTTAGCAGTCCATATGTCCCTTGTTCTGGTCCTCCAACGAACAGAGTGGCGCCAATGTGAACACAACGTAACTTTATCATTCCTTAAACATCTGCGTCCCTGTATTTGGAACCATGAAGAAAATACGGTCCGTCTATGTGCTTTCAGAGAGGTCAGGTAGAATTTTCTAGAGCTGTCAGCCATCCTTTACTTTTCTTACCAAAATAATAGCACTTGTAGACTTTCATAACTTTTATTGATCTGAACGCTAAGCTACTTGCTGGAAATAATTACCGGAAAACATTTGTTCCGAGCATTGATGGATCCACACAAAAACAGAAAATTGTCCTGTATCCCAAATCTTTACCTAATGGTATGAAGACAATTTGAAAAGTAAAAGCATCAGAAAAAAAAAAGCTGCTGAATGCCGGGTTTTCTTATTATTTGGTGCAAAGCTTTATTTTTCTAGCAACGTATTCTGCCAGCGGATCCTTTCAACCTTCCAAATAGATGTGTTGGGCATACGAAAAATTCCAAAAATATACAATGTAAAGAAAAAAAAGTCACACAATGCACAAAAAGCTTCAAATTCAATAGGTAAAAAAAAAAAAAGTTCAATGTTCAAGATGGAGGCATGACCCGATATCGGAAATGTTTGGATAAATTAACTGGGGCTGGAAACTTTTTATGAAACATCCAAAACTCATACACAATAAATGTTTTTGCTTTCCATTATATACTATTATATAATGGACAAAGGACAACAAGCAATCGCATGTATTCATGTGAGCAGATGTGGAGATGCATTGTCTATTTGGCTCCTGGGATTTGGACGATCGTCTAAGCCCACAATGGAGTGAGATTTTTATTGACTTAAAAGTTGGACGTGTTAAAAAAAAAACGAATCCAAAAAAATAACTATTTTAAAGAATGGAGTACTGCTCAATACCAGACTGTATAATTCTGGAATATTTTTCTCCTACGACTTTCCTGCTTATCAATTGTCTCTGCTACATTTCTTGGCTCTTGCATGAATCATGAGGAATCTTTGGCCTTGACCAAAGCACGAGCCAACGGTAGCATCCCCAAGCACAATAACCCAACTGTTCAGAGCTATCCCGGTGACGTTGGCCAGCGTGGAACTTATTCTGCCGTACACTGCTATGTCACACTGCACTAGAAGTTGCACGGCACATTCTGTTTGACCTAGTTTGGAAGAAACTGAATGTACAATGATATATTGTTCTAGTTCGTAACAGCACAATTTGGATATTAGAAAGGCATTGCGAGACAGGTCCCTAAAGGAAAAACATCCTCCAGACGGTGGTGTCACAGTCTAAGGGTCATGGCCTAGAACATGATGCAGAGTCATTTGGAACCATTTTGTAAGGGTTAAAACTAGCTCTTCAAATTTATTTAGCCATTAAAAATTAAAACCGGATTTTTAGCATCAATTGCCTACTAGTTTTTTGATTATTTTAAGATTGCCTGGATTTTGAGGTTTGATGTGCCTTCATATTAGATATGATAGATAGATAGATAGATAGATAGATAGATAGATAGATGATAGAGAGATAGATAGATAGATAGATAGATAGATAGATAGATAGATATGTTAAAGGGGTTAATTGGAGGTCTGACAACAGTTGCATTTTCCACTTGGTTGGACTGTGTCCACAACAGTGGTACAGGATGCTCGATTTCACAGTACAGTACTACGTTTGAGTATCATGGAGAGTTACCACCCCCAGCACACCTCAGCTGAACCTAACATAGTTTAGTTCAGCTGATGCAGGTTCAAGATGGTAATCCCTGCCAATACACCAAGTGAGCTTCCCAACCCGAGGATCGTTTAAGACCAGCTCAAGACCAGCTCCTAGCCCCGTTAGGGATTACCTGCCATAAAGTTCCATTTTAACAAGGGTTTACAGTTTGTACATTATTGATTGGGATCCAACAGCAGGTACCACACCGATCTATGTTCTTGGGATTAGAAGGGATCTCTGAAATTGGACACCACCCTTTAAAAGTGTCATGGCAAATCCTAGTGATGGGCTATAACAGTATACATTGGGAAAACCCTTTTATATGCAATGGATAGTAAGCTGGTCTTCAGCTCACTCAATAACGTTTGGCATAGTGTAGACGGGATAATAAGTCTCATTAAGAAGTTATCACTATATTGTGTCCATGGACTTATACACGCTAAGAATTCTGGGGAAAAAATATTAAAAGCAGTCCTCCTTGGTAAGGGGGTACTTACTCCAGAGGGACCCATCCTCAAAACAATGGGTCCCTCTTCCTTTTGGAGGTGGTATTCTGGCTTGAATTTCATGGAAAATCAAGCATTTATTTTATAGGAAGCTACCTTCCAAAAGGTGGCGCTAGGACAAGTTCCCCAATTCTACCAAGGAGGACTGATTTGCATATTATTTTCCTGACTTAGGGCAGACAACACATTTTTAGTATAGTGTATATTATGGTGCACTAAGTCTGGCTCAATTTTCTGTTCCGCAGCAGTATAGGAGAATTATTATTAGTATTGTCCAAGCAATGTGTGCAATATCCCATTGAGATGGAAGTGAATCATCCATGTTAGTAATGTAAAATGTTTTCCATGGGTTTCCTCATGGAAAATCCATTACCGGTAGTTAACACTGGTCTAAAGTTTCCAAATTTAATCTAATATGCCAAAAAACATTCCCATGAGACGTAACGTGTTAAAGTGAAAGAATTAACTTGGAGAGGCCGGAATAGATTTTTACCAAATACTATAAATCAGTACTAAAACTTACAATACGCATCCACAGAATCATAAATATTTTCCGCTCGGTTTTGCTTTGCAATGTTCACATTACGGGAGAAATCATAGACCCATTCAGGTAACAGAAACCAGAACTGCCATTCAGTGATACACATTTTATCCTTCAAAAATATAGGATTGTCAAGGATGACATTCTCAATAAAGCGTCTTCAAGGAAATGAGGGGGTGAAGTGGATTACTGCGCCATTGTGAAGACAATTACAATTACCCTCACCGCATCCATGGTAATAGACCTAGTTGCATGGATGACAGGTTATAAGACACGAAACTAGATTTTCTGCATGAACACTAATATCATCGACGTTTCGTTCCTATATGATCTTAGATTAAAAGAAGAAAACGGTGAAGACTAAAATCTATGGAAAATATAATAATCTAAAATGGAAATGGAGGCTGGAAATGTGGGAAACTTCATGTTCTGTAGAAGTCAACACAGCAACAAACTGACCACAATTTCATGTCTACCATCTTTCATCAGATATTGGGGTCCAAACCCCAAGTATATTATTGGCGTGAACAATACGCGGAGTGTTAAAGGTCATCGGTATGAATGAAAATGTTACATTCTATTAGTCAAGCATCCATCACTAGGTTCTACCTCTCGTGTCATCCAGAATTGAACCCTATAGGTCGGGTTCTTGGCCACTGCTTGACGGCTCTATATATTATATTTCTCCGGAAAAAGGGTCATACTATTTACATGCTTTCCCTATACGCTTGTCCATACATACATGTAAAATACATCCATAAAATACCATATATTAGTAACATGCTAGGAGCATAAGTACACAACATGGCCTCTGCATAGGATAATATATACAATATGGCCTCTTCTTAGGATCACATACACAACATGGCCTCTTCATAGGATAATATATACAATATGGCCTCTTCTTAGGATCACATACACAACATGGCCTCTGCATAGGATAATATATACAATACGGCCTCTTTGTATGATCACACACAACATGGCCCCTTCACAGGATAATATATACAATATGGCCTCTTTGTATGATCACACACAACATGGCCCCTTCATAGGATAATATATACAATATGGCCTCTTTGTATGATCACATACACACCATGGCCTCTTCATAGGATAATATATACAATATGGCCTCTTTGTATGATCACATACACAACATGGCCTCTTCATAGGATAATATATACAATATGGCTTCTTTGTACCGCGGTACATACACAACATGGCCTCTTCATAGGATAACATATACAATATGGCTTCTTTGTATGATCACATACACAACATGGCCTCTTCATAAGATTAAGAGTCTCATTGATGGTGGTCCCACCATAGTGAGGGTCCAATAATCTCCATTTTTCACCACCTCCACTAACTCCAACTCTTCATTCTTCAATAGAAATCACTCCACTGATTCTGATGGATTTGGAATTTTTTTCTTTAGTCTGCACAATTCCTGAGCACTCAGTACTGTTAATTTCAGTAGTCGATATGCTAATTACACGTACTACTGTCAACTGGGCGGTCCTAAGCTGAATTAAACAGACACACACTGCCCATCTGACAGTAAAGATCCTGTCTAGAAGATTAGGTGCTGAGACTAACAGAAATGATTACTCAGAGGGGCAACACAGTGGCTCAGTGGTTAGCACTTGCAGCAATGGAGTCCTGGGTTCGAATCCCACCAGGAACATCTGCAAGGAGTTTGTATGTTCTCCCCGAGTGTGCGTGGATTTCCTCCCATTCTACAAAGACATACTGATAGGGGGAAAAAAAATTACATTGTGATCCCTACATGGGGCTCAAAATCTAAATTAAAAAACGGTGGGGGCTATATGGAAGTGATACAACACAAGGAATTTGGAGTTGGTGGAGGGGGTGAAAGCTCCTCTAAAGACTCCAAAGAGCTAAAATTGATGAAGGTGGTGAAAGGATGTCTTAAAATGTAGCGGTAGTCCTACATGTAGGCTGCTTCATCATTCAAAGTCTATGAGACCGATGGAGATAGCTGAGTAGTCTTCGACAGTCCATAGACTTTGTATGGAACAGCAAACAGGAGACACGGAATCCATATACTTATGACCAGCAAGGGGCGCCCTGCTAGGACCCCCAGTAATCCCCTATAATGTGGATAGGATATCATTCGTGGCACAATGGCCTAATAGGGTATGTGCTAATATATAACATAACATAAAGAAAATGTGTTCTTCTTTGAAGAAAATGTCACACCCCGTAGCCGAGAACAAAAGTGTTGACAGCGCGTACGATACAACCCAGAAGCGAAAATGCGAGATGCCATGGGATTGTGTGTTGTTGCCAGCCTGCCAATATATCCAGGCCAATGCTTAGGAAACAATGAGGCTACAATTATTCATTAGGGAGCGCGATATAAGTAACCACAGAGAACAATTGTAAGGCAGCTGCTAAACATATCAGTAAATGAGACATATTTTTAGATATGCATGTGCTATGTATGACAGCAAGAACCAGAAGCCTATATACACCCTATTCTCCCGTATACTCTATTGCTACAAGACGAAGTGCTTTTGTCTGCTGAAAATATATTGTTCTTGATCCCATTAAATGGGTCAGTAATAGCGTAAGCAATAATCCATGCACTCCAATGTTACCAAGAACAGCGAGCGAATTAATCTGCCAATAACAGATGCAATGCATCTCCCAGACGCTGCTATTATAATTTGGGGAAGCGTTGGTGTGTGAGGCTCCACTTTACACGCTGTGTCCATCGCAGCTGCTTTAAATATTTTAATCTCGCAAGCTGAATACCATTTGTCTCTTCCAGAGTAGATAACACATACTGTAAGTATTCATATATAGCGATATCCCATGTGACAAAGTGTGGGAGAGTAAAAATTCCAAGTCATCGCCTCACTACATACCTGATGTGTAACCCTTAGAAGGTCCTAGTTCTCAGCATCACGGTATATTAGTCAATATGTATGCAGCTCTCCTCCATACACTGAGCAGGATTTTACATCTTAGCAGGGGTCTTGGCCCTACTAACACTGGGGTCCACTCAGTAAGGTAAAAGTCCCCAGAATTTACTATGAACCAATAGAAGATATTAATATATAACAGCACCGATCTCTACCCACTGTCAGAAGGGCATTCCTGACAGTCTACCTGGCTGTGAGGAACGCCTCCTCTGACTACTCGTCCATACACTAGGACTGGGGGGCATTCTCTACAGCTTAGCGTCATCGCTGGTCGGTAAGGAACACTCCCTCTGACAGTACAGGGCTACGGACGAGTACCGTCAGGGGAGCGTTCCTCACAGCCCAGCTAGACTGTCAGCAACGCCCTTCTGACAGTGGACAGAGATCGGTGTAGTTAAAACTAGGGTTGAGCCGATCTTGACTTTTCAGTATCGATTTTGAAATCCGATTGCCGATCATTTTTCATTCGAACCCGATTCCGATCCCAATGCAAGTCAATGGGATTTTTTTACTAATCGGAGATCGGATTTTAAAAACAATCCTATTCACTATACAGCATGGAATCTAACAATTGAACGCTTTAATTGTTAGAATCTACACTGTGTAATGATTTTTTTAATCACTAAAGTAGCCAGAGGATTTTTTTTAATCCTCTGGCTACTTAGTCCCCCCTGGTATCCACTTACCTGCAGAGATGGCTGGTCCGGTGCCCGATGTTCTCGTTCTTCTTCGCCTCGCTGCCCCCTGCCTCCCAGGTTAGGAGAGTGTAGGCGGGTACTGGGAGGGGAGACGTCTCCCTGCCCTGTACTCGACCACACTCTCCTAAGCCACAAGCCCCGTCTTCTTCCTAGCTCTTTCTAAACTGGGAGGAAGGGGCAGCGAGGCGAAGAAGAATGAGAACACCGGGCACCGGAGCAGCCATCTCTGCAGATAAGCAGGTACTAGAGATGTTAGCTAGTCTCCCATTAGAATGAATGGACGCAGCTGGCGCACAGGGGGTTAAGGCTGTGTGCCGGCTGCTTCCATTCATTCCTATGGAACTGCAGCGGAGCCTTCACACTGAGAATAAACTCCGCTCAGTGTGAAGGCTTTTCCCACAATGCTTGGCCAGTAGCAAAGCATTGTGGGAAATAATCACCGATCTCTATCCCACTTAAATAGATCGTGTTCGGAATTCCAAACGCGACCGTGAAATTTTCTCGATCACCGATCGGAATCCGATCTTTTACGAACACGATCGCTCAACCCTAGTTACAACGTCATTAATATCTCTAGCCCCGAGGCACATAACGGGAAAGCCAACAGTGCGCAAATTCAGCACACTGTCAGCTTTCTAGCGGTATATAAGACCACATGTGCAGGAGGACATGAAAGGTCCTCTTTAAAATAAAAAAAGGGCCTGTATCTTTACTTATTTGTTTCCATCTGCAACCGATCATATCTGTACAATAGATGTCTATGGAGAGGGGTGGGATGAGGAAGAGGAGAGCTCACCATCTGCAAAATGGCCAAAGCCACTTGACTATCTTCAAGGGAATAAACTTCGGGCATTTTCAACTGCACCATCGGGGGGGAAGTCAGGAGGTCCCATGCACATTAGATGGTTAACTGAAACAGAAGGGTTTGGCCGATATATTTTTAATGTGAATCGCTAACCTTAGACAACATTCACACTAGCCTGATGTTTTCATCTGACAGCTACATCAGATGTGTTTCTGAACTGATGGCGAAGAATCAGGTTAGAGCTCAGTGACTTATAATGGGTTTGGCGAGCTTATCTTGGGCTTCTTGTATTTTTGAAGGTAATAATAACTCTGCACACTTCACTATTCTTGACAATACTTGCAATAATTCCAGAATGATCATAGTATTAAATTCTGTTCTTATTGTGTATCTACCCTTGACATCAAAGACTGCCAAAATTGCAAGTGTCAGTTCTGTCTTAAGACGAAGAACGTGAAGGTCAGGAACGAGATATTTTTAACCTACACAATTCCTCCACAATAAGGGGTTCAGTATCCGTGAAATAACTCCGGCATTCGTCATCCTATAACAGTGGTAGTTCTGGCAACACGGCACAAACAAGATATCTCAGCTCGAAGGCACAATCCAATAGCCTGCTCCATATTGTTGAAGCTCGCACTTTGGGCAGCAGGAATTCTGGGGATTTAGCAATATATCAAGGGGATTTTATAAGTGCCACGAGCTCTACTTGTGCAGCACAAAGAAGGATTCACATTATTTTCTATGCATTTCTTAGCAATATTGAAGTTTTAATGTAAAATTCATGAAGTTCCAATATCATTACCAATGCAAATGTCGGAACGCTGCATGCCTTGAAGCAATCTATGTGCACATTAATTTCCCTTGAGGTGAGAGACCTGTCTCCACTTCTTTACCTAACAGGCATCCAGAGGACGACCCAATGAAAGGTCACCAGTGGCCTCTTTCTTGAAGCCTTCGGTAGAATGTAGTGTTTAAGTATTCTCTAGACCCTCCGCACCCGCACATTTCACATGCATAATCTACTTTTTATTCTGAATTCTCCCAAAAGCCATTAATTACCAGTAGAACAGTCTACGCAGGCTCATCTTTCTTGGCTAAAACTTTCTCGCTTTGAATTGCAGATGTATTACTTATTTATGTTTTTTAGCAGGGGGTTGTCCTAAAAAACATAATGTGAAATTAAAAATATGTAGAATTGAAAATGATATTGATATGTCATCGCCTCGTGTGCAGGTCAATACTAGAAAAACCACGGAACAACTGGAATTGTAAGAAGTTATACTCATATCACCATCATGTACCAATTGCTCCTTCTCGTTACGGGGCGTGACTGTAATATCAACAGTAGAGACCATATCAGGCATGTGATGACTAGAGATGAGCGATTGGGAAAGATCGGATCCCGATCGGCGATCGAGCAAATTTCACCATCGCAATCGGCTGGAAAATTATTGAGAATTGGATTTTGAAATCTCAAGATCGGGTCAACCCTACTGTATATATAATATATAATTAGGGTTGAGTGATCGGGAAAGATCGGATGTCAATAGGCGTTCGAGCAAATTTCACGATCGCGGTCAGGATTGGCTGGAAAATGATTGGAAATCGGATTTTAAAATAGATCTTGAAATCTCAAGATCGGCTCAACCGCAGTGATGACTGGACGTGATGTTATCTTTTTCAGTTGGCTCTATGTAGCCGTCTTCCAAAAACACTAACAAAAGTCCAATTTTAAAAGTAAGGGCTCGTTCACATCTGCGCCCAGTCTCCGTTCTGCAGGTTTACGTTTCCTGCACAAAACAGAGCAGGAGACGGAAAGCTGCAGGATTCTTTCAAACTCATTCATTTGAATGGGTTTGAAAGGTGTCCGGCCGTGAGTGTTTTATGCTCTCCGCGGCAAAACCATTTTTTTTTTTAAACAGACACAGAGTCGGACATGCAGTACTCTGTGTCCGGTTTTGAAAAAACGGTTTCGCCGCGGAGAGCACAGCGCTCATGGCCGGACTCGGCATGACAGGTTTCCATCTTTTGCATGCAGAAGACGGAAACCTGAGAACGGACTGCCGAACGCTAGTGTGAACCCAGCGTTAGTGAATTACAAAATGAATGGTCCCTCCCTGTGTTTGGATATAGAGAACCCCTTTAAGTTTATGACTAAGTAATGGATATGGATGATAAAACCAGCACCAACGTCAATAAATATATATTAAATCATTAATCAAGGCAAAGTTTTTAACTTAATAACAATTTGGAATTAGAAGTTGGGCGTTTCTTTCACCGATTCTAGCTACATTTGTAGTAAAATACATGGATATCACATAATTAAAGGGGTTTTCATATATGATGACCTATCCACCAATCACATATTGATGACCTATCCTATATCATTTAATAGGTGCCGCTCTACTAATTATGGCACAGTTGGAATTTTTTCTCTAGCCCTCACCTTTCCGGAGCAATCACTGCTGATAGTTTTGGTGCCTGATATGCTACATATGAGGAGGGCAGTGTCAGGCAGGAGCAGACAAGGGGTGTGATTTTGAGCTCTAAAACTGACTGCTTCTGATTGGAGCTCTGAATCACGCCCCCTGCCTGACACCCCCTTCAGACATTACAGAGCTTAATTAACACATCAGACAACAAAACTATCTACAGTTGTTGCTCAGGAATGGTGGGGGCTAGAGAGAAAATTCCAATTGTGTTGGAATAAGTGGAGCATCACCTCTTAGCATCACAGATGCTAAGAACTTGAACAGGTGTAGGTGGTGAAAGGTCCTCTTTAACTATTTTCTACATTTGCATGAAATGATAAAATGTATGTAGAATGAAGTGAAACTTCAAAAAAAATAATAATATAGAAAAATAATACCAATTGTACCCCCTTATTTCTATAAAGGTATTGCAAGTCCCTGTGAGGTCTGTCCTTCATACATATGCATTATGCACAAGGACATGCTTTTTCCTAGGAATGAAAATATAGTAATTAACTAAAGAGCAAAACTCCCAGGAAAATGCCAGCACCGAAAGACTGCTCCATCCAAATGCACAGGCCATTTTCTACTCATTCAGAAACCTCCAAACCTGTAATAGAAGGTGTTTAGCTGGGCAAAGGGCTGAAATCATCCCAGAGCGAGCGCCGCAGGAGAACTCTATTTAAGTAATACTAGAAGATAACACATGGACCAATCACTTCAATTGCCAATGCATTTCCAACAAATGCTGCCATTTAACCAATGAAACTGCTGTGTTCTTACCATGGGAAAATGTGTCAAGAAAGAGCTCTCAATTCATCTAGTAAAACCACTGATTTTAACATTTTACCCCCTGATGATTCTAAAGTGACATCCAGCATGTTATATAGAGCCAAAGGAGAATGTGCGCTTCAGTAAGTCACAAGACGGAGACTCTATAAAGTTTTCTATGACCATTTGC
This sequence comes from Leptodactylus fuscus, assembly GCF_031893055.1. Lineage (NCBI taxonomy): Eukaryota > Metazoa > Chordata > Amphibia > Anura > Leptodactylidae > Leptodactylus > Leptodactylus fuscus. The sequence goes on along the minus strand of NC_134270.1, from coordinate 33,219,024 downwards.
GGCTATCAGGGATTCCTAGTAGTTTCATTCACTTTAATAGGGGTGAGCTGCAGTACCAGACACAGCCATGAGATTAAAGTGGCGCTGTTTCTACAGAATTTTTTTTTCTAGTCTTGAAACCTTCTTTTAGCCTAAAACCACATGCAGTGCAATACAGGTAAAAAAAAAAAAAAAAACTTGGGGGGGGGGGGGAATGCAGCAGAAAAACAGCAGGAAAAGACAGCAAAAACACTTTTTCCCCATATAAGTCAATGGGTAAAATATGTGTTTTGGAAGACACTGCATTTTCCACAGCATTTCTCTTCCACAATATGTGGATAAGTATAAATGGAATCTCATTTACTTTGTTGGGACTATAAAAAAAATTTCCACTCTGTTTCTACAACATGGGACCCCAGCCTAGGGATATATTCACATGAAAGTGAAAACTGGCCATGTGATGTCCAATTTTTTAACAGATGTCTTAAATATCCCTTACAATTAGATAATAAGTGTCAGATAATAAGAACAGACATCAAATTTGTTACAGTACATAACAGTGCCCATTCATATGGATTATATTGTTAGAACCCACCAATTACAGAAGGAATGACCACTTAACGTGTAGGGGGGCCTCCAACTCTCCCCCAATATCAGCCATATCCCCCGATATCAGGCCTCCTAAACCTACAACCTACAGCTCATATAAACAGCATCTATTGCCATTCATTGGTAGCGAAGAAAATGTTTAAGTGGTCAAAGTGGTCAAAATAATTGATATTTAAAGGGGTTGTCCCATCTCAAGGATCCTATCTTGTAAATTGAAGACTTTTCCAAAATATATTGCTTTAGAAATGCTGTTTTGTTTGCCTGCTATGTGAACTTATTCCTTCCATTGCTTACACAGTTTTGCTATAACCACAGACCTGTGTGATAGAACAACTGCTCTTGCTGGCAGAACAATTCTTCAGCAAATTGCAGTTTGCCGATAAAGCCTGGTCTATTATCTCTCTATGTAAACACACAGATAACACTGAGTCCGTTCTGTACAAGCATCTGCATATTATCTGATCTGTAGAAGTATTGTGATCCTTCTCTAGCCCGGGTACAGCAAGAGGGTGGACGGAGAGAGAAATACAGGAAGTGAAAAGAACAGACTGTAGGCAAAACTGCTGAAACACTGAGATGGGAAAACCCCTTTAAGACAATCTCATAGAAGAATGATTTCCAGATTCTCCTCAACCCGAAATGGCTGCTTACAGAAAAGTAGCATTCATTAAAGGGGTATTCCCATGACACTTGTTCACCAACCTGCAGGCTGTTGTGCTCTCTTCACTTCCTGCTTCTCTCGGCACATTGGTGGGCGGGGTTTCACTTGCACGGGATTGGTTATAAATGAATTACCACAGTGTGAAGCTGATGTAGCAGAGCTGGATTTGAGTCAGTTTGCATTACATACAGAGGTAACGGACTCCCTATCTCAGCCCTTATCAGCCAAATTCAATTAAACCGACTGATAAGAGCTCAGAAATCCTGGAGCTCTCACCTCCCCTATCTGAGAAGCTCCGCTACTTAATAGACACAAACAGCTCAGAGCTGCTCCCAGAAAATCCCCCCCCCCCCCCGAGAGCAGGCAGCTACATCACTTGACAAATGAGCAGATAATCCCGAGGGCCACAGAAACGGAGTGTAAACAATGAAGTGAATAAATTGAGATAGCGGCCAAACAAAGCAGTTTTGATAAAGCAATGCATTTAGGAAAAGTCTTAAGTCCACATAAACTAGCAGCATAGATAGGATCCTTGTGATGGGACAACCCCTTTAAAAGATGACTTTTGACAACCTCCACCGGCTCAAACTCTTTGCATCCATCATAGGTGCTGCTCCACAGATTCTGGTACAGATTGAATTTTCTTCTCTAGCCCCTACCCTTCCAGATCAATCGGTAATGTTAATTTCAGTACAAGTATGATCTCTACTGTCAGAAGGGCGGTCCTGTGTTTCTGCTCCATAACAGGACAGTATAGAACCTAAATGTATTGAAACTAACTAAAACCCCAACTGCACTGGAATCAGTAACACCTATAGAAGAATGCAAAGAGCTGGAGCTCATAGAGGTGGTCAAAGGTCCTCTTCCATACTCAAGCACTTAAGCTCTAGATACTGCATATTATTTATTAACTACTATATTTTTCCTGTTTTTCACACTTCCTAAATATCAACCATGTCTATACCAAATTAGCCAAGCCTAACGTAGAGAATGGAAAGTTGTTCGTTACATGGACGTGGTAATGAGCATTTTCTCAAGGACGCCAAGTCAATGGTTATTTCAGTTCTCTGACCTAATGTGTTAACCAGAGGATGTCTCTCAAAACAGTTCCTTCCAGACTGCTAATCTAACTCTAGATGAGGTCATAGCCATGTCCTGGTGCCTGGAAATAAGACCAAGTCTATTACTCTACATACAAAGCAAGCCAAAACTAACCTTCCTCTTCTCCTTGTAAGGAAGTCATTGTCTACGTCCAAAATTACTAATTTACAGCGTACAGTTAGCCAAGGCACATGCTGAAGTGTGCAGGATTACATATGTCTAGCCTGGCCAGGTTTACGGTTTTGAGAGGAAGTCGTCCAACGCTAATGTTCAGGTGGAAATCCTTGTGGACAATGCAAGATGTGTGTTTTATTTCTTAAGTCATGCACGGGTAACATGCTGTGCATGCCGGTGAAACATGAATCACGGCTTTGGTAGAAAATCATAAAGGAGCTTTTGCCAACATAAAAAAGAAACTTTCATACAATCCCATGTCCCACTGGTAAGAATTTCAACATGGTCAGACGTCTTGCGATCGCTGCCCGATTGCCTGCAAATTTTTCCCTGGGTTTGTTGGAGTCTTTGAGCTGAGGTTTTCAGTCCCATTGTGGTGAGAATCCTCACTGGCTCCCTATAAACAATGAAGTTTTTGCAAAACAAAAGGGGGAGGAGGCAGAATATTGAGGTCTATAAAACAAATTGGAAACACTATGGGGTGGGGTGGAATTCATCAAATGTGTCTAAAAATCACTTAACTTAGCATCTCATCAAATTAAATGCTGCAAACTGTGACAAATTCACCAAATAGTTAAATATCATTGATGAATTTGGTAAAATTTAATAAAGGATTTTTGGAATCAGTGCCGTTTATCCAGTCAGTGTGCATAGCTCCAGAGGCGTGAAGGGATTAGGAAACTTCTCACCGTTCTTCATCCCTGTCATTTAGCATTTGGCACAAATCTTGGGTTTTGCGCAACATTGTAGGCACAAAGCTTGAATATTGTTCATTTTAAGGCTCCGTTCCCATGGAGTAATGCGCCGCGCATTCAGACGCACGTATACACGTGTCAGAGTGTGAGCGCTCAAAACAGATCCCATTCACTTCAATGTGTGCCGACTAACGGGTGCTACACATTGAAATCAATGGGAGGCTTTTTAACCCATTGATTTTAATGTGTAGCGCGCGTGAGCCGGCACACATTGAAGTGAATGGGATCTGTTTTGAGCACTCACACTCTGACTTGTGTATATGTGTCTGAATGCGCGGCGCGTTAATCCGTGGGAACGGAGCCTAAGGCCGGAGCCCCACGGGACGGCGTTCTACAGTATGGGCAAAGTGGATGGGATTCTAGTGAGTCCCATGTTTACTTTGAGGTAAAAGCCACAGTGTGGACACGTCGGAATTTCCAAAACCGGCGTGGTTTTGAAAATCGCAGCATGTCAATTATACCTACGGAAACGCCAGCACCTTCGCCATAGCTATAATTGTAACTGAAAGACCACGGAGGAAAACTCGTAGCGCTTTTTTCCTGCTGGTCGTCCCTTGGGGCCTTAGCCTAAAAAAAAGTTTATGTCTCGGTACAAATCCTTTGGTTGTGATTTTTTTAGGAGCAATTCTTGTATACTGCGCTTTTTAGGAGGTTACTCAGGGTCGGGGTAAAGTGATTTATTGGAAATTAGAACAATTGGAGAATTTGACTAATTTCTCAACACAATTGTTAGTCCCATTTTTTTGGTTTACATTTTTTTACCATGAAAGCATATCCTATGGGTCAGACATATTACATGAACGGAAAGGGAGACGTGGTGGCTCAGTGGTTAGTCTTACAGCGCTGGAGTCCTGGGTTTGAATCCCGCCAGGAACAACAACTGCAAGGAGTTTGTATGTTCTCCCTGTGTTTGCATGGACTTCCTCCCATTCTCCAAAGACATACTGATAGGAAAAAAAAATGTATATTGTGATCTATATATATATATATATATTAGGAGAAAGGCAGAAGATGCCAAATTTCTCATGTAACTCTCGTGGACATCTTGCTAGTCAGGTTTGCTCCTAAAAGGCCTCCCGGTTGATTTTAGGACAATATTTTTAATATTAAAAAAAGTTGTACTAGATATTATTAAGAAATTCGGACAATTTTAGAACTCAACTTCATCATGTTCCCTTTGCTAGACTCCGTCCTCCTTTTGCCATAGCAAATTTGCGCCAATATGCCTCAGTCTGTTCGTAACAATAAGAGATATTTTTACCCAAAATGACTTGGTGTGAACTACTGAATTACAAGGCTCTATGTATCCGTCATTTATGTGATATAGATACATTTTTTGAATCAGTTCCATAGATGTAAGGCGTAGCCAATACAATGATAGGTACATACTGTACCCGTCCTCATAAACAAATTAGAAATGTTGGCACGTTTCTTCCACCATGACACACAACGCATCAACACATATTACAACCCACATGCTTTGCTTTGGTTCCCACAATGATTCAGCTCCCCCTCCCCCGCATCTGCTCGGGTGCTTACTACAGTATAAAGCATGTTCCACAGCAATGAGGTAGTGTTTGGCTGCAGGTTCATTCAAGGGAACATCAGGAGGTCATTTACTACCCAATGTTACATTCCTCCAGGACCAGACTCAGCTCTGCGAACATTTTTCCAAGTCCCTTTAGAATCGGGCTTTGAAAACCTAATGAAAACCAGCGCTTGGAAATGAAAGTCATCTTACCTTTATTCAGTGATTAATGCCAGAAGCCGGAGCGGTGGAGAACACACGGCAATATTCGGCCAAATAAGAGGATTGGAAAGACAAGAGGGGAGGGAGAGAGAGGAGACCAGGTCAGATTTGTACCCAATAACTCACAATGAATACAATTTTATTTCAAGGCAGAGCAAATTCTGAAATTCAAGACTTTTATCAAACCCTTTACAGAATCAGGCCAATGGTCAAGAATAGTCCTATATCGTATACGATCTACATGGCAGTACTTGTATCCATGACGTCTGGAGATACACCGCTCATATGTACGATATACATTTATAATCAAAGATTGGATATTTAGGAGTCTTCACACATTTCATTTATCCTTTAAGTTTTTAAATCTGGACAACTCCCTTCTATATCCTCTCATAGTACACCACACTGTATGTGTTGCAAGGAGGGGCTTCCATTTGTAGAGCAACCTTATAATAAATGGTCACGAATTCATTTAAATGGACGTCATGTAATTCCGCATATCCCCTGCAGTGGCCGCTACAGAGAAAATGAGTAGCTGTTACCTGCAGGGTTTATGTAGGTGCCATGGCTATTGGTTGATCTAAGGCTCCATTCACACAGAGTAACGTTGGCGTTTTTTGTGCTTATTTTGTGCTTATTTTGGCACATAGCGCCGCGTAACGCCGCGTATACGCCGCATTTGCGCCGTTCAACGCGACCGCAAAATAGCGCGGCGCAAACGCTGCATATACGCGGTGTTTACGTAACACTATGTGCCAAAATAAGCACAAAATAAGCACAAAAAACGCCAACGTTACTCTGTGTGAATGGAGCCTAAAAGCGGTCACATACCGAAATGTTCTACTGACAGCCACCCATCCCAACCCCTCACACTAGAGTTAAAGGGGTTGTCCCATCACAAAGATCCTATCTATACTGCCAGTTTATGTGGATTTAAGACTTTTCCTAAATGCATTGCTTTATCAAAACTGCTTTGCTTGGCCGCTATCTTAATTTATTCACTTCATTGTTTACACTCCGTTTCTATGGCGCTTGGGATTATCTGCTCATTTGTCAAGTGATGTAGCTGCCTGCTCTCAGGGGGGAGGGAGGGGCTGAGAGCAGCTCTGAGATAGACGATGTGAGAGCTCCAAGATTTCTGAGCTCTTATCAGTCAGTTTAATTGAATTTGGCTGATAAGGGCTGAGATAGGGAGTCTGTTACCTCTGTATGTAATGCAAACTGATTCAAATCCAGCTCTGTTACATTAACTTCATACTGTGGTAATTCATTTACAACCAATCCCGTGCAAGTGAAACCCCGCCCACCAATGTGCCAAGAAACCAGGAAGTGAAGAGAGCACAACAGCCTGCAGGTTAGTGAACAAGCGTCATGGGAATACCCCTTTAAGTGTGCATATGTTATGAATGGGGACAGACGCAACCTCTCTGGTGCTGGATTACTTTCCGTGAGTACAAAGATTCAGAGTCGCAAGATGATGGTTAGTTGGTTATGTCTCATACACAGTAGATCTGTGGGTTCGTTTAACACGCATAATATGGCCAGCTTAAAGGACAATGCCATTAGGCTAAGGCCCCAGTTTGCGGAAACGCAACTTTTTTTGTTGCAGATTTTGCTGTGTTTTTTTGAGCCAAAGCCAGGAGTGGATTGAGCAGAAGGTAGAATTATAAGAACTTCCTATATATCTCCCATTCCTTTTGTAGCCATTCTTAGCTTTGGCTCAAAAAACCGCAGCAAAATTTGCAACAAAAAAAGCAAAGTGGAGCCTTAGCCTTAAAGTGGTTACACAGAGAAAGCTTACTTACTAGCATATATGCTGACCCTAAGTGTCTCCCTATTCTTAGTTTGCACAGCACAGTGAGGTCGTGAGAAACCTAGTATCTGTCTCCCCTGCTGATGGTCCTGTTCTTGATCACATCATCAACTCATGTACAAGCATCAGGAGAAAAGCAGGGTTGGTTAAACGACAGAGTCGGAGTGTCAGCAGGGGAACAGAGGAATAGACTTCAGGTTTCTCCACTGCGCCCTGCAGATTAAGAAAGGAAGCTATGGGAGACAGGCATATATATAGTACATATATCTACCCTGTTTCCCCGAAAATAAGACATCCCCCCTTCACCTCCTGGACCACCTACAACCGGCAGTCATGCCGGCGCTCCGCTAAGGAAGCGCCAGCATGATTGCCGATTGTTCCCCGCTCCAGCCGTTGCATAAGACATCCCCTGAAAATAAGACAGGTCATATATTTCGGAAGACAATTTAATATAAGACACTGTCTTATTTTCGGGGAAACAGGGTAGTAGACGTATTCAGTACAGAGAATGCACTGGTATGCTTCTTATATCCCCACATACTCCCTTTAAAGAGGTCCGTAACCGTCTCCAAATCTTTGCATTCTCCAATAGGTACCACTACACAGATTCTTGGGCAGTTGGGAGTCTGTCTCCGGCCCCCACCATTCCAATCAATCTTAATTTGATTCACCCAATATGCTGATTAGGCTCTAAACTGTCAAGTGGGCGGTCCATTTTTGTCTGTGCCAGCCCAGGACCACCCATTTGACAGTATATTGGGTGCTGAAACTAACAAAAATGACTGCTCGGAATACAGAACTGCACAAGAATCAGTAGAGGGGCAACTATTGAAGAATGTATTGGTGGATGCGGTGAAAGGTCCTCTTTAAGGGATAATATACAAAGTATTTGAAGACACCAGAATTTACCGATTTCTGGAATCTTACTTTATTTCCCTAAATGAAAATCAGAACAAAGTGCAGTTGAACTTTATATATAAGACCTAGAATGTCATGACAGTGCGCAGCTCAATATAAATTCATCAATACCCTGCATGCTTAGTGACATTCATTGTCCTGGCAATCCTGATGGCAATCTTCTATTTCTCAGGAATTTTAGTAAAATATATTATAAGAACTGTATTTGTCTGGTGCCTAAGGGAAGGAGCCGCAGCAAATCTCCAAGCTTGAGAGGATTGTTTGGAGACCATGTCTGCAACCTATTAGAGGGGATCTACCAGGGCCTATGAAGAATAATCTGTACGTCTGGAACATTGTATGCCTCATGTACTTTAACTGAGCCGTAGTAAGCCAAGAGAAATGTCGCACATGTCACATATTATTAGGACACGGCCCTTTCTTATATTACATATGGAAACCACTACGCTATCGATGCATGGCCGGCTAACCAACGGCAATGGATATTTTTCTTCATTAGACAACCTTTTTAGGTTAAGGAGGCCTGTCAACTCACCCGACATGTCTGCTCTGGTTTGCACTTATTTTCCCCATAAAATAAGAATTCTGGAGATTTTCTCATAGCACTCTATATTGTTCAGTTCCTCTGTTATTATTCATAGAAATTTAAGAATTAATTGACAACTGGGGGTTACCCCTTGAGGGTGAGTCCATACAGCCTCTGGCATTATCTTATGAGTGCTGACATTGTCAGTTTACCCCACAGGGGCAATATGGTGGCTCAGTGGTTAGCTTTGCAGCGCTGGAGTCCGAATCCCACCAGGAACAACATCTGCAAGGAGTTTGTATGTTCTCCCCGTGTTTGCATGGATTTCCTCCCATTGTACAAAGACATACTTATAGGAAAGAAATGTACATTGTGATCCCTATATGGGGCTCACAATCTACATTTAAAAACAAAAAAAAGGGACGCACCCATACACAAGAGGTATGTTAGTGTCCAGGAATAACAACAGAGGAACAGCACAACAAAGAGTTATGAGAATTTACTATTTCACTGTGAAACAGCTTTCTGCGGATGGGTCCCTCTTCATTTTGGAGGAAATATTCTGGCTTGGTTTTATTCCCATATTATGCTACTAGGTTTATGGAAAATCAGGCATTGATCTATAGGGAGCTACCTTCCAAAAGGTGGCGCTAGAGCACGGTCTCCATATTAGTTTCCCACAATCCTTAGCAGGGCATGCATGGTCTTATAAGTCCCTGTAAACTGTGAGGCGAACTAAAAGGGAAATAATCTGCTTATGGAGACAGTAACCCTTCAAATCCTACTGAACCAGACAGTACCCAGCATTACTGAGAGGCAATAACCCCCAAAACAGCTGTCTGCAGAGGGGTCTCTCTTCATTTAGGAGGAGATATTCTGACTTAGCCTTATCCCCATATTATGCCCCTAGGTTTCAGTAAAACCAGGCATTGATCTATAGGGAGTAGAGATGAGCGAGTAGTATAGTTTCGAATACCTCGCTCCCATAGGAATGAATGGACACGACCGAACACCAAGGGGTAAAGCGGCCAGTCGCGTCCATTCATTCCTATGGAGCGAGGTATTTGAAACTAGAGTTTCGAATGCTCATCTCTAATAGGGAGCTACCTTCCAAAAGGTGGCGCTAGAGCAAGTTCTCTTTTTCCACCAAGGAAGACATGTATGCATATTTATATGGGGAATACAAGTATTTATAAAAACAGACATGTCAGGAAGGGTGACAGATCCTTTGTAAAGCAGAAACTTTTGAGTCCCAAAATTCCCGTTCCGGTCAAATGTCCTATTCTTATAAAGGGCTGAGCAGCAGCTATTGAGGTGGAGCAGAAGTACCAAATACTGCCTAAAGACAAGAGTGGCGCTGTTTCTGGGGAAAAAAAACACAGGCCTATATTTAAACAATGTGAACTGTCCCTGACTGTTCACTGGTTTAGGGAGACATATTCATTTTCTTTCTCACCACAACCTTAACTCGGTATCCTGGCATTATCCCGCTTTGTACCTCAACTAAATAGTCTCACTTAATGCTCAATTTCCATCTCTTTTAAGTGACTTAACCCAGATTTCCAGTCTACAAATGACCCCATTAATCTGTTTTCACTGCGTCCAGGAATAGCCTCGGTACCAAGCGTTTTCATGTCTTTGTGTTTCATAACTGCTCCGTCCCCTCCCCAAATTAATTTCTGTGCCAAAGAAAGAGTCCTTTGTGCATGTTAATCATCAGCCCCTGGCATCAAAAAGACCCCAACGTTTAGGAAGTTGTACTTCCACTCGGGGTGAAGACTCTGCCAGACAAACCCTTCCATTGTATCCTCCTCATCGCACCGGCATCATAAACACAAGGCATTGACTACGTTCATGTCCATCAACGTCTTTTACATGTGACCTATACTAAAAGAAACGGGAACAAGTCAGAAGCTATGGCAGTGACAGGCCTGCACCGTATACAAGAAATATAATATGACGGCCGTAGATTGTGGATTTATTCTTATAGTGCAGACCTATAGGTTTGCTTATTTCTGCTTTCCTTCAAGGGTAAAGGCTCATTTTGCTTCCAATGCCATGACTGTAGATGCCCTGACTAAATCTTGCTGGTATACAACATGACACCCAGCACCCTAGGGGGCGCAAGTCCTGTTGTACAATAAGCTACATCTCTATTATGTATATGCTAACACATGCCTTCAGCAACCCCCTGCATGTGACAGGTTCCCTTTTTCCAACTGGACGGACCCAATGGACCCAATTCTAACGTCCATTTTTTGCCTAATTTAATGGTCTTTAAAAAACAGATCAGTGGCTTGCGTCAAAAAAAGAAAAACAGCGATGAAATTAATCCAGTAAAATAAAAAAATATTAAAACCAGATGAAGCCGTCCGTCTCACAATGTCTGTTTTCTGTCTGTGTCAATTATCTTTCATCAGTTGTCCATCTGTCAGTTTGTAATGTCTGTTTTCCATCAATTTGTCATCCTTTATTAACCGACAGTTTCTGGGTGAACTTCATTGATCTAATTTTTTTATTTTTGGACCCAACCCATTCATCCATTTGCGATGCCCATCACACAGATGCAAATTTCTTTTGGAACATGTTGAAAATAGACCTACTGACCTATATGTGTCCGTCCGTCCATGAAAACGCAAAAATAGGCTATGCCCTATTTCTTAATGGTCCGTTTAAAAAACGGGCATGTGCATGTCCCCACTGACTCCCATTGTTCTAAAAATGGACATGTAACATATGGTAAGAAAATAGTTGTTAGGCTAAGGGCTAGTTCACACGGGGATAAGTGCCACGCACTTTGGTCCTGATTCTGATGCGGAAAGCCGCATCAGAATTGGACCAAAATGCGCCTACTACGACTGTCGCGGCTTCCCCCTCCAAAGCAGGCTCAACTGAATGGGTCTAGTCCGGAGCTTGCTGTCGCAAGCCGGACGCCAGGGCCTGACTCAGCCACGGAATCCGCCTGAAGAAAGGGCAGCTCGCTTCTTTTTTCCGTGAGCCGGAACCTACCGCTCATGGAAAAAAGGAATCTAGCGGTCTACATAGACCTCTATTATGAGGGGGCGGATTCTGAGCTGGATTCAGCAACAGAATCCGCCCCCTCTTGCCCCGCGTGAACGAGCCCTAAGCCCCCACGTAGCGAGCCGCAGCCATAAAACTGTGCAGAAAAGACTTCAGTGTAAATGCATTGTGTTTTTTCACTTGCAGAGTTTTCCTCTGCGGATTTTCTGCTTCTTTTACACCTATATGGAAAACACTGGCGTATCCATAGGTATAACTGGCATGTTGCAATTTGCAAAAACGCTTTTCTGCTGCAGATTTTTTTTCTGCAATTTGTGGATGGAATTCACCAGAATCCTATCCACCAAAATGCAGCATTTTCGGAAGGTGAAGCCCGGACCTTATACATCCATTTTTCACATCTGTGTGCATGGGGCCTTAGACAATCAATAGACGTGACATGAATGCAACTTTGTAAACATCTGGAGCTGAGCAGAGGACTCCCTTCTAGGATGTCCATATGCCCTGACAACAGCTACACAGCCACAGGTAGGCAAGTAATTGGCCAATTATGTGTTTTTAGGAACAAACCCAATTAAATGCATATTAGGAAATGAAACATATGAACGTTTTATTAAACAACACAAAACAACAACAGGTAATTCTGTTACAAAAATGTTTCTCCTCCTGCACTTAACAGACTGCTTGTCCCGTATCGCTAATTCTAACTTAAAGACCATTCAGCCGCTGCTTAATTACAAACAATTTAGCCGTGCAGACATACATCAGATTTTCAATTATGGAACCGAGACTTCCCAAAGATGTGATTTTACACCTAGAATACAGATTGAAGCATTCAGCCAAACATGAGGCATTCAGCTTATTTGCTCAACTCTATTAAGATTGTTATTTTAATGGTAAAATGATACTCAGTTGGTCAATTTATTCCAGAGAGGAAAATCATCCTTTATAAGTAAATATTGGTGAGATTGCTGAGGCTATATTAATATGTAGCCGGCATTACATCTATTCTACTGCCGCCATGCCGCAACGCGGGGCCTTAGTCTAACTGGAGTTTTAAAGTACTATATAACATTCATGCAAACAGTCCTGCACTGTGATAAAGTATATATGTATCCCTCCACCATATACATAAATACATCCCTCTATGTACATAAATGTATCCCTCTATATCAGGGGTAGGGAACCTTTGGCTCTCCAGCTGCTGTGAAACTACAACTCCCAGCATGCTCCATTCACTTCCATGGGAGTTCCATGAACAGCAGAGCAAGTATGCATGCTGGGAGTTGTAGTCTTGCAACAGCTGGAGAGCCGCACGTTCCCTACCCTTGCTCTATATACATAAATGTATCCCCCCATCATATACATAAATATATCCCTCTATGTACAGAAATGTATCCCTCCACCATATACCGTATATACTCGAGTATACGCCGAATTTTTCAGCACAGTTTTTGTGCTGAAAAAGCCCCCCTCGGCTTATACTCGAGTCAAGCAAAAAAAAGATTTTTTTTTTCTTTTGGGAGGGGGATCTATGACCAGCCACAATAGTAATGTATAAAATCTCCCATAAAATAGTGAAAAAAAAGAACCTTTAAAAAAAATAATGAAAAAAATAAAGTAAATAAAAGTTGTAAATCCCTCCTTTCCCTAGAATACATATAGAAGTAGAAAATGACTGTGAAACACAAACACATTAGGTATCCCTGTGTCTGACAGTGCCCGGTCTACTGAATATAGGGGATCTTCAGTGCTCCTGTTCCATCGGGAAGGGGTTAATAGGAGCACTGCAGATCCCCTATAGTCAGCCAGACTGAATTCCAAGTGGGGGGGAAAAAAACGCAGCTCCTCAAGCTCAGGGAAGGGGCAGACAGACAACCAAACACCCCCTCCCCTTCCCCAGCACCCAGCAACTACTGTACCTGAAAACTCCATTCTAATTTTTGAAATTTTCCAGTAGCTGCTGAATTTCCCCCCCTTGGCTTATACTCTAGTTAATAAGTTTTCTCAGTTTTTTGTGGTAAAATTAGGGGCTTCGGCTTATACTCGGGTCGGCTTATACTTGAGTATATATGGTACATAAATGTATCCCTCTATGTACATAAATGTATCCCCCCCATCATATACATAAATACATCCCTTCGTGTGCATAAATATATCCCTCTATATTCATTAAGATATCTCTCTATACACATCAATGTATTCCTCGTGTACACAGTAACCACAATTTTGACATAAGGAATATTCATTTGTACGTTCTGACTAAACAGTTTACTTAACACATTGAAAGATCTTAGACAACATATGGATTATGCTTTGCACAAAGGACGATATCCATATGCATATTTTTTTCCTGCTAAAAAATTTAAAGCAAGGCTCCAGCAGACATCACTTTAGCATACATCTATCCTACCAAGACATAGGTACCCCATATATATTCATGACCTATACATGCCCTATGGCTGGAAGCAATCCAATTGGTAAGGGGGAAAAAACAAGTGAATTCATCTGATTTGCTCCATCTGGAACAATCCATTCTACAGTAATGGACTGATGGGCAAGGGTCAGGCTAAAGGTGGCCGTACACATTACATTATGTAAAATGAAGCTGTCAATTTCAGTGGGATCTGCCATTTATCTGATGTGTATGGAGGCCTTCTGACTCTACTCCGACAGCTGCAGAAAGTGTATGGCCACCTTAGCACATGAGAATTACTGCTATTACAGCGGAGCTTCATTCAGGGACTCATTTCTCTGCACCCTTTGCAGCAAAAATTTACTATTACGCAGAGCACCTTCAAAGTATGGCCAACCATGTCATATATGATCACATAAAGTCCACCAGTCACTCTACTCTCTGCAATAGATCTCTAAGTGGGTTTCCAATTGGAGGCTCTCCTCAATGATGTCAAGACTGAGCTACATAGTATGGCTTTATTAACAGTTCCTGGGTGTGTTGCTTGTGGCTGTAAGGGAATTGCAATAGGAGCAATTCCTTAGTAGCTGCTGGTGAACCCTGGGGGGATGGGCACAATAGACAGTGAGCCCTAAGCTGATTTCCCCCTGCTTGCCCTATCCCTTCCTGCTTGCCGGTCCTATCCTAAGCAATAGGCGGCAACTGGTCGACAGGTCCTTTCTATATAATTGACAACACATAATGCAGACAAGACAAACAATAAAAAGGGAGGTCAGCTAGCCAAGGGTCCGGTAACAGTCGAGCAGCACAGTACAGAATCAAAATCCAAGAGAATAGTCAAAGGGTAAGCCAGAGGTCAAAGGTTAGCAATACAATAGTAACAGAAGAGGAGCTTAGCAGAGACAAAGTCACAATATCTAGGTGGTCAGAAATAATAGTTGTTCAGCCAACACCTAGTGAACTTGTATCGGGAATACAGTATATAAATATTTGAGAATGGCTCATAATGCAATTCCCTAATATACAAGTGTTCTATATGCCTAAGGCCTCATACCCTTTACCAGTTGGGGATCAAGGTATGTTCACATTCATTTCTATGGGCCCATACACACAGCTGTAGTTTTCACAGTTGTGGGTCTATAGTGAGCTATAGTCTTATACCTGTCCATATTTGCAGTTCGGAGGACTCATTTCAATGTATGGGTCAGTGAAATACATGGCTACCAATCTGTGTGATATCTGTGCTGTTACTGACCCCTACACTGAACCTGGTTGTTTACATGTAGCCTATTTTTCACGACAATATGCCGTCCTTTAATACAGCCTTCTATACAACGTATATCTCTGTGGCTTACAAGGGCGTTTGCCTAGAATTGACATCTTCGCACGTTCCATTTTCCACTAGTAAAGAACAATAAGTGATGCAGGCAGTTGTGTTTGCTCTTTTACAGAAGGGTATCAGAGCACTGCAGATCTACTGCAAATCCGTTCCCCCTACGGAGCGAAATTTATCCTGAAACTAGGCCATCGTACAAGTGTCCATTAAGCTGCTTAATATAGGCCGAGAGTCTCGTAAGTACCCCAATGGGCTCGTAAGCCTTCCAACGGACTGACAAAGCATGCTGTTCATTTTCTCTTCATAAAAGGACTCATTAAGGCGTATCCTAAATATTCGCTGATGCCCAAGAAGTGGCTGCAGCTCCAATAAACTAACACTATAAATAACCGCAGCTTATTGCCCAATACTATTGGTATATTGATACGCCCTGGAGAGATCTGCATAGTAGAGACTGTCACTGTCACTCACACATGGCGTGAACCAGATACTTCTACATGAAGACATTCCCCCGAGGACTCATCATGGACCAAAATGTCAGAAACATTACATTTAACTAAGAGAACTTTTATACAATGTGATTTGTCCAAAGAAAAGGTTTTTTTGTTATTCTATTTTTTAATCAAAGTTCTGTTCATTATAATAAGGAATAAAAGCTGCCAAATAACTTCTTGGCACGTTCCCCCATCTGGAGGGGTTATGTGGGCTAGATTGTTTTTGCGATAACAGGATCTGGCATTTATATTGCCTCGGAATGTCTCACCACTTCTTACTTTGTTTGTTCTAGAATTGCATTGTTCTAGATTCTAGAATTGGCAAAGTATTACATTTAGAATTGAGAGCTATTGTGTATGTAGGTGGTAAGGAGCTATAACGTGTGACGTGTGCCTCTGCTTGTTGCTTCTATCTATAACACATAGTGTATAACACTGTCAGGGCTCCTAGGAACCTATCTATAATACATAGTGTAGAACACTGTCAGGGCAACTAGGAACCTATCTATAATACATAGTGTAGAACACTGTCAGGGCAACTAGGAACCTATCTATAATACCTAGTGTAGAACACTGTCAGGGCTCCTAGGAATCTATCTATAATACATAGTGTAGAACACTGTCAGGGCTCTTAGGAACCTATCTATAATACATAGTGTAGAACATTGTCAGGGCTCCTAGGAACCTATCTATAATACATAGTGTAGAACACTGTCAGGGCTCCTAGGAACCTATCTATAAAACATAGTGTAGAACACTGTCAGGACTCTTAGGAAGAGGAACCTATCTATAAAACATAGTGTAGAATACTCTTAGTGCTCCTAGGAACCTATCTATAATACATAGTGTATAACACTGTCAGGGCTCCTAGGAACCTATTTATAAAACATAGTGTATAACACTGTCAGGGCTCCTAGGAACCTATCTATAATACATAGTGTAGAACACTGTCAGGGCTCCTAGGAATCTATCTATAATACATAGTGTAGAACACTGTCAGGGCTCCTAGGAACCTATCTATAATACATAGTGTAGAACACTGTCAGGGCTCCTAGGAACCTATCTATAATACATAGCGTAGAACATTGTCAGGGCTCCTAGGAACCGATCTATAATACATAGTGCAGAACACTGTCAGGACTCTTAGGAAGAGGAACCTATCTATAAAACATAGTGTAGAATACTCTTAGTGCTCCTAGGAACCTATCTATAATACATAGTGTATAACACTGTCAGGGCTCCTAGGAACCTATCTATAATACATAGTGTAGAACACTGTCAGGGCAACTAGGAACCTATCTATAATACATAGTGTAGAACACTGTCAGGACTCTTAGGAAGAGGAACTTATCTATAAAACATAGTGTAGAATACTCTTAGTGCTCCTAGGAACCTATCTATAATACATAGTGTATAACACTGTCAGGTCTCCTAGGAACCTATCTATAATACATAGTGTATAAAACTGTCAGGTCTCCTAGGAACCTATCTATAAAACATAGTGTAGAACACTGTCAGGGCTCCTAGGAACCTATCTATAAAACATAGTGTAGAACACTGTCAGGGCTCCTAGGAACCTATCTATAAAACATAGTGTAGAACACTGTCATGGCTCCTAGGTACCTATCTATAAAACATAGTGTAGAACACTGTCAGGGCTACTAGGTACCTATCTATAAAACATAGTGTAGAACACTGTCAGGGCTCCTAGGAACCTATCTATAATACATAGTGTAGAACATTGTCAGGGCTCCTAGGAACCGATCTATAATACATAGTGTAGAACACTGTCAGGGCTCCTAGGAACCTATCTATAAAACATAGTGTAGAACACTGTCAGGGCTCCTAGGAACCGATCTATAAAACATAGTGTAGAACACTGTCAGGGCTACTAGGTACCTATCTATAAAACATAGTGTAGAACACTGTCAGGGCTCCTAGGAACCTATCTATCTATCTATCTATCTATCTATCTATCTATCTATCTATCTATCTATCCACCAAGACCAGACTCAGGACCAGTTTTTGGTAGAGTTGGAATCGGAGAAAAGTTACTGACTGACTTCAAAATAAAATTATTATTATGGAAATCTGTTTCTCCTGTACAAGCCGTATAGTCAGGGGCGTAAGTTGAGGGGGTGAAGAGAGTGTAGTCACACCCGGGCCCAGGAGCCTTAGGGGGCCCATAAGCACTGGCATCAGTATTAAGATTGCAGCTTCCATCTGGCCCATAATACAAGGAGACCTACAGATTCCCCTAACCACACTAAGGTGGATTAAACTCCTTAGCACCCGTAACCATCACTATCAAGAATTCACTGTAGGGATGAGGTAGGAGACAAAAGATTGCACCGGGGCCCACAAGACTTTAGTTTCTGCGTGTGGTCAAAAACTACACTGCAAGACTGTGTATGCATTTGTACTAGTGGGACCCTATGGCTATGTTCACACCCGTCTGGTAATGAATGATGCTGTTTTTAATAAGGGTGATAATTATTTCACATAGAAAAGTCGTAAATTGCTCACCAGTCTATAAAAGGCCTAATAATGTCCACTGTGAAAGTGCCACGATGGAGGGTGTTGATGCCTAGAACCAGTGAGCAGCGTGATAAATCACTATTTCTATACCAGCCGTGACCGCTCGGAGCTTCCATTGCGGTAACCGTTAGCTGCGTAAATCCTTTTCTAATATCCTAATCCATTGGGAAAAAAGTAAAAGTGAGGGTTTGTACATTTAGCATGATGTACCATCTTGACTTTTCCCATCAGAAATAATGAAAAGGAATGGCCTTAATCATTTCCATTTCAACATCAAAGGACCAACATGAGTTAATGTCGAAATCGGATTTCTTAATTTAGCTCCTACCGGCATAAAACTGGAGGTGTGAGATGTAGTTCTTTGTTATGAGGGGATGACTCATCCTGTCAGCAGCATCTTTTATGTCTAACACAATTCATTTCCACTGATAGGACGGAGGGTGGTATAGTGTGTGCAACAATGTCCACCTGAATTCTGTCTCACCTCACAATGGCGGCGCGTCTACAAGAAGCAAAGCACAACAGAACTTTTATCTGCGCGCTTTATGCTGTGTATTATATGGCGGGTCATCCGTACTTTCATCTTCTGAATGGAGCCTACCATTCAACCGGTGTGAATTCAGCTGCAATCCACAATTATATCCATCTATTCAGCCAATTAAAGGGAAAGATCGCGTAAAAAAAAACAAATACCGACACGCCATCCTAATGGAAGACTTAACCATTGCACTAGTGTAGCATGCAGCATGGGGCTTGTGGAATATGATGGTTTCTAACCCCTTAAGGCTGAGGCCCCATGTTTGGGACTGTCATTGATAAGTATTGAAGATGCTAGAGCGCTAGATAAACGTTGAAACCCCCTTCAATCATCTGATTTTGGGGGTGTTGGACTCCCAAATATCTGATATTGAGGACGTGACTTTAGGATATATGACCATTACTATAGTCCAAGAGAACCCCTTTAAAATTTTAGCAATAGACAACCCCTATCACTTGTCACTAGGATCTGTTTCTTAAAGGTTGAGGCCCCACGTTGCGGAAACACAGCTTATTTTGTTGAAGATTTTGCTGCGGTTTTTTAGCCAAAGTTAAGAATGGCTACAAAAAGAATGGGAGATATAAAGGAAGTACTTAAAGGGGTATTCCCATGATGCTTGTTCACCAACCTGCAGGCTGTTGTGTTCTCTTCACTTCCTGCTTTTCTCGGCACATTGGTGGGTGGGGTTTTACTTGCACGGGATTGGTTGTAAATGAATTACCACAGTGTGAAGCTGATGTAGCAGAGCTGGATTTGAGTCAGTTTGCATTACATACAGAGATAACGGTCTCCCTATCTCAGCCCTTATCAGCCAAATTCAATTAAACCGACTGATAAGAGCTCAGAAATCCCGGATCTCTCACCTCCCCTATCTGAGAAGCTCCACTACTTAAAAGACACAAACAGCTCAGAGCTGCTCCCAGCCCCTCCCCCCCCCCTTGAGAGCAGGCAGCTACATCACTTGACAAATGAGCAGATAATCCAAAGGGCCATAGAAACGGAGTGTAAACAATGAAGTGAATAAATTTAGGTAGCGGCCAAACAAAGCAGTTTTGATAAAGCAATGCATTTAGGAAACGTCTTAAATCCACATAAACTAGCAATATAGATAGGATCCTTGTGATGGGACAACCCCTTTAAATTTCTGCCTTTTGCTCAATTCACTCCTGGCTTTGACTCAAAAAAACCCGTAGCAAAATCTGCAACAAAAAAAGCTGTGTTTCCGCAACGTGGAGCAACTTTATACACTAGGTGGCGCCACAATTTATAATAAAATGTCAAACTCTTCCCTTTTTAACATTATGTAAATAGCAATCTCTTATTTTTTTTTACTATCTACGAATAGAATATGATATTTATTGGCACGATATCCGCTTCACAATATGTATAAGTGAATACTCGATAAGAATGGGTTGCACAGTAAAATATTGTATAGCTTTTAATGAGCAAAATTTAACAACTGCTGCTTATTCTGATCCTGTTTTCGTAGGCCTGTGGCGTCTTGGTCACACCTTTGTTAAAGAAGCAGCTTCTTATATTGGAGTCTAAGTAATTTTGGCATAAAAATGGTTGTTTTTCTGCTCTTTCCATGGTGAAGCCCCCTCCATCTTAATGGAACTCAGCAGTAGATAAAGGGAAGTCGCTCATTTTCTTGGCAGGGAATTTCCGCACCAGTAACATAAATCATATTTGATGCCGGCGAAGAAGCCATGATAAAGAAATATACCCCAGCCTCACGGCTATTACCAATGTTGTATTATCCATATATCTATGATATTGTCTCTGTATAGTCACTTAGCCATGATCATGAAGCATCCAATGACTGCAATGTCCCGCTACAGTATCTCAAATATTGTGACTGACAAGGGCATAACATGGGCACGTCATCTGGATCAAGGCACGGCTAGGGTGAGTCGTGGTGAGTGACAGGGGACAATTGGGAAAAACAGGTTATGTTCAATAGGGTTAATTCATAAGAGACAACCTTGAGACTAAGATGAACAAGAATAGCCGAAAGGAATGTGGGAAAGATGATAAAACCCTGGAGGAACACAAAAAAGAGTAACATATATTCCACTTCCAATAAAGCTTGATCCATATCTGCAATCTGGGAGGTAGATGTGCCTGGGATTTGTCGCTGGATGTAATGTCCCAGATAATAAATGAGACCCCAGAGAGGAGACTTGGAGACTAGATAAATCGGGGATCTAACTAGCTGTTTCCCCGGTGAGAAAGGTTCAGTATTACCACCATCTGTTTCACTGAGCGATATCAAAGCTGATTTATAAGACGGCACACTGGCATGTACCTGCAGAAAAATCACATGTTCTAGAAAGACTTTATCTCATATGTATCTTTACCTTCCAAAGAATAGAAGACACTGGAGCTAATATGCCGTGTAAAAACAGGTCACGTTGAAAATACAGTCCAATCCATGGACCGCTTATCCTGTCACATTAATGGAAAACTCGGCAGTTAGTCATGGCTCAGGTAGAGATGTAAATGATTACAGGTGTGGTCTCAACACAAGTGCTTTCCCCTCTGCCCTATAAAAAGGCACTCAGAGGCTACTTTTGGGTAGTGTACCTCTTGGTGAGAGATCCTGAATACTAGACATGACTCTACGATGGACTTGAAAGACGTTTTGTCCAACTGACAGACTTTGAGAAGGGGCATATCACTGAAGTGAGAGAAGTATGATCTGCCCTCCATCTAGGCTGTCCTGATCTAACTGTGTAAAGGACTGGTGGATGCAGTGGTCACACAAAGGTATGTATGGCCACCAGGAAAGGGGATTGTTTAGTTGGCTGTCAAAAACAAGCAAATCCTGCAGTTTCACTGACCTGTCTTCCTAATTACATCAGGGAAGACAGGCTTGCACATTCCAGTGAGTGCCCTCTATTGGTTTGCAATACTGAGGCACCTGACTTCCTAATTACATCATAGAAGACAGATTTGCATATTCTTCCCATGGTCCTTTGCAAAGTGGAGTGCTAAAGGCTTAAAGGGGTATTCCCACCTCGCATACTCAGCAGTCTTTACTGCTGTAAAATCTTCTTTCTTCCATCATTTGGTGGGCGGGGTTTCACATGCAACATGCCATTTAGCTCCACCCCCAAATTCGTGTGTAGCTCCGCCCACCCATATTGGACTATGAAGTACAGGCAGCAGCAACTCCATTCTGTGTTACATACAGAGACTGCCTGTCTCTGCTATAATGAACACAATTGAATTAGCTAGCCTGATAACTGGGAGAACAGAAGAAATGAAAGCAGCTCCTCTCCCCTATCTGAGTGCAGGAAGCTAGGTCACGTGGTGTAGACACAGGAATAGCTAGATACACAGGCTCACTCCCTGCACTTAGCCCCTCCTCCCTCCCCCCTGAGAGCAGGCAGATACATCACTTGACTCATGAGCAGCTAAGTCAGGGCTGTGGCCACAAAGAATTCAATAAAGTAAGATAATGGACAAACAAAGCAGTTTTGCTGAAGCAATGTATTTAGGAAAAGTCTTACATCCACATTAACAAGCAGTATAGATAGGATCCTTGTGATGGGACAACCCCTTTAATAAGTCTCCACACACCTATATGGTGGTCTCTCCCCAAGGAGTGACGATATCCCCCTGACCTCCATCTAGACACAGATGACACCTTCATTACACACCCCTGTCTCTGCCTGGACCCTTTCCAGACAGTTAGACAAAATTTGGCATCACGGTGCCCACTACTTGCCATTGACAACCAGTCAATGTCAACTTTGTTTGCAGAAGTGTCATGACCGAGAAACAGGGACTGATATAGACAGAAACCATATTGTCTTTAGCAACAAAATCAAATTACATTTGGGTTGAGAACTTGAGACGACTGGTTCAACTATGGAGGCCTTGTGGTGATGCTTCAGTCCTGCCTTTGAGGTGGAGCAACACACTACCCCAACTGCTGGTGTGAGGATCTGGGGAGCCATTGCATAAGGAAATGGGTCAACCCCAGTAGTGATATGAAGGACACTGAGCTTGGCATGTTTCGGCCTCATGTGTTGCCTCTGATGGTAGGGCTTCTTGGGAATGTCTCCACCATATTGCAACCCTTCCTTGGCCTCCTAGGTTAGAGGATTTATCAGTAATCGAGTGTTTATGGGATTAGTTGGCACCCCAGCATCAGGAACTACAAGCCCGGCAGCAACATCTATGTGTAAATGTGTCACCATATGGAACCTGTATACCTCTATTTCCAACCATATCTCATCTTGTATACAATGGTACATTAGAGCCCCCAATGTACATTTCTCTCCAATAAACTCCAATGCTCTAATATTGTATTCACGTAAATATTATATTACATTTACACTATTTGATTCCAACAACTTCTTCATGGTGCGTTATTTTTTGTCAATTAGTATAAAATTGCCAGGTCTACAATTATACGCCGAATCATTATTTGATGAGATGACTCCAGGACCCGGGCTGCAGGTATACAGCGGCTACTGAGCTGACAGTGCAGATATCTGGAGTCCGTCGCTCCATTGCTTTGGGCTCATTCTACATTATGCAGTCAATTCTGCTGACAACCTTCCCCTCTGCCCAATTGCTGCTGAAGTCCATGACCCCATCTTCTAACTCATTTCCTTGTAAAAATAAATTCAATGACTGTATTTTACCAGAAATTACAATTATCTTTATTGTCTATTCTGGCAGGCATAAATAAGAAAAGCGGCGCAATGATAAACACGCCTCGGCCTCTTCTCTCCTTTTAACATTTGCCAGTGGCATTTTATACAAAGAGAAAAATGACTAAGCAGAATTTCAAGAATAAAACACATTTGGCATCTCCAATATGAGGCCCTAGTCTGTAAACTGGCGGTACACAAAGTGAAGAATTGAATTTAAGACAAATTTGTCATCTGAGACTCAGTTCAGATCTGCACATGGGTTTCCGTTCGGGGGGTTCCTAAGCATAACCGATTCTACATGACCTATTCTGCAGACCCCATAGACTATAATGGGGTCCGTGTGGTTTCCGTATGAAAAATGTGGAGAGAAAAGTGCTGCTTGCAGAGAGGGGAACGGAATCCCCGAACGCAGATGTGATCCCGGGCCTGACCCATTATGTTAAATGTGGAATCTCAGATAAACTCACTGGGTAACCTTAGAGGGAGTCACCAGAGATGAGCAGATATGAGTAGACATACAGCTAGATAGATTAAGCTCACCCAATTGGAATGGAGGTTTTCATTTCCCGTTATGGTTCTTTCTTCCAAATATAACAAATTTGGTTATGTAAATGAGCAGGCTGGACTACCAAGGGTGTCTCCGCCACTCCAGATTGCTCCCGCTCCATGCATTTTTATTGTTTGCTCATAGCAGAATGACAGCTCCAGATAGAGATGTCAAAGTCTCGTCTTGTGGTCGTACCACCCGCGCATGCGCATTACACCAGCAAAACAGTTTATCCTCTACATACAGGATATATAACAGTGGAGGTCCGAATCCTGCGACTCCTTTCACCGTGCACCCAGCGGGGGTCCTTTATACCCCATCTGAACGGACTAACAGTCATGCAGAGGTACTACCACATTATTCAACTATATGTCAATTTATCTCCAAAGACCTAGCAAAGCCTTGAACTACATATCAGAATTCAACTACTATAAAAACATATCAAACAGCAGATGACAGAAGTGTATTCACGTGTACAGATACATACATGACCTTGCACATAGCCATGTCCATTGTTTATACTGCCATGACATAATACACAGGAGGTAAGGTTCATATAAGATGGTAATTGTTACCCTAGCACTGGGCAGTACTATTCATGAAATGGTTTGGACCTTTCCTAAACCCCACATCTATCAATGGCATGCACTTGAAAGACCTAAACATGTTTTGTAAGGAGTCAGGGTGGATTCACACTACTATTAATTAGGCTAAGTCCGCACGTTGCATTCACGTTGCATATTTTGCTGCATTTTTTTTTTTTAGCCAAATCCGAGAGTGGATTGAGCAGAAGGTAGAAGTATAAGAACTTTCTATATATTTCCCATTCCTTTTGTAGCCATTCTAGGCTTTGGCTCAAAGAACTGCAACAAAATCTGCACCAAAAAAAGCTGTGTTACCGGAATGTGGGGCCACAGTCTTAAAGGGGCTCTATCAGCAAAATCATGCTGATAGAGCCCCACATATGCGTGAATAGCTTTTAAAAAGTCTATTCAGGCACCGTAAGTGTTATACTAAACTACCCCCCCCCCCCTGTTTTAAAATAAAACCCTAAAAAAGAATGTTATCTACTTACGGATCATGCACGATGGGCGGGTATTCAGGGTGCGCCGTCTTCTTCATCCACGCCTCCTCTTCTTCCGATGTCCTCCGGTCCTGTCCTCCTCCGGCGCTCGCGAACGGACACTGGTATTAAAAAATGGCCTGGGCGCCTGCGCAGTAGCTGTAGTAGAAGCCGCATGCTACTGCGCATGCACCCAGGCCATTTTTTTATATCAGTGTCCGCTCACGAGCGCCGGAGGAAGACAGGACCGGAGGACATCGGAGGAAGAAGAGGCGGGGATGAAGATGAAGACACACCTTGAATGCCCGCCCAGCGTGCACGATCCGTAAGTAGATCACATTCTTTTTTAGGGTATTATTTTAAAACTGGGGGGTAGTTTAATATAACATTTACGGTGCCTGAATAGTCTTTTTAAAGGCAATTCACGCATATGTGGGGCTCTATCAGCATGATTTTGCTGATAGAGCCCCTTTAATGTCTGCTGCTCTCATCCATCGCAAGCCACAGACAGAGGGGGTTTACCTCTTGTTCACATCTGTGTTTGTATTCCATTCGGGGGAGTCTGCATGGGGACCCCCCAAACGGAATACCAAACGCAATTGCAAGCAGTGTGCAGTAAAAGCACACGGATCCCCATAGACTACAATGAGGTCCGTGTGCTTGCCGCCAGATCTCCGCACAGAACATGCGGACAGGAAAGTAGTTCACAATCTACTTTCCTGTCCGCATGATTCATGCGGGCAGCGTGAGGCAAGCACACGGACCCCATTATAGTTTAAGGGGTCTGTGTGCTTTCACTGCACAGCGCTTGCAATTGCGTTTGCTATTCCATCCGGGGAACGGATTACCAAACACAGATGTGAAGATGGGATTACCATAATGGGAACATACCCGTACCTTGTTCCACATACCTTTTAGGCTCCAAATAGCTTTTACATACTAATGACATATGCCCAGATAGGTCATGAGTATGTGACCTGTTGGGGTCCGACACCCAGGGCCTGCACAAGTCAAGTGCTGCAGAAGCCTTTGAATAGTGGAAGCTGCTATCAGACGGGGGTAATAGAAGCAGTGCTGCAATTCCCTGGAACCAACACTATACACTGGACAAGGCTGCCGTTGTGGATAGGTGGACAGGTTATTAGTATGAAAAACGGGGCCAGAAAACCCCATACTTAGCCTTAAAGATGAGCTATATCTATGCATGTCATGTGCAGACAATTGTAATGCTGTAGCTAAATGTGGAGGAAATGATTCCCCTATACATGACAGTTTCAGCTCTGCAACATCTGTTTAGCATGCCCATCACCTAGAAAGGGTTAAAGTGCCTGGAGAGGTTATTAGCGGCTCAATTCACTGGACAGAGCTTCATTAAGCTCATTAACAGAATGTTCTCTAGGTGAAGCAGAGTTAAGAGACAGCCTGTAAGGTCATTCCGTGTTACTGACAGCTGCACCCAGGAAACTTTTCACCTACTTGCAAGGAGATAACAAGCAGAGAACTTATAATGATTTTCTCCTTGTGCGCAGGGAGAGTGACTATAACACATTTTCTAGACATTGCACATGCAACCTCAAAATAAATCAACACGTCTAATGCTCAGTTCACGCTGACATCATTGCTGAACTGAATGCATGAGGCATCAAATAGCCAAGTGGGCAAAAATATATATTATAGAATTGGGACCATGCAAAAGTGCCCTAGAAGTCATGATATGGCCCCCACAGATCTCAGCATCATCCAGTCTGTCTGGGATTACATGAAGAGATAGAAGGATTGGAGCAAGCCTACGTCCACAGAAGATATGTACTTAGTTCTCCAAGATGGCGGGAACAACCTCAAAGACTGTCTGCAAGTGTACCTAGAAGAACTGATAGAAGGCAAAGGGCAAAGGTCGCACCAAATATTGATGGGATTTAGATTTCTCTTTTGTTTATTCCCTTTAAGGGCGTGTGGCGGGGACGAGACCATCAGCCCCGTCAGATTTATGATCATTTCCGCTAGTTTATAGACGTAAATGATGCCTGAAATAGAGTTCAGTGCAGGCGCACGCTACCGCCAGAGGATGTGTCTGATTTATGAGGAGGCGCACCCTCCGGTGGCACAGGGATTACCAAGACCCATGCACTATGTGTTCCTGATAAATCCCTCCAATGATCTAAAGATAATACTCACAAAATGTAATATTCAAAGCAGTAGATCCATGGGACTGTTTGGAGGTATGATCTAACCATCAACATGTCAGATCATGTCAGAATGAGTGTGGAAAGACACAGTGGACTTGTACAAAGAATAAAGGAGGGACCAGTAAAGGATGGACGCGCATTTTCAGACAATAAGATCCACCATAACAGATAAAAATTTGACGTTAGGTTCACAACTGCACCAGGCTCTCCATTGTTCGGGTCCAAACTACGCGGAGCCAGCACACTAAGACAGCGGTTACATGCAGACCCCAGTGAACCCTATTGACTGTAATGGGGGCCACCATTATCAAACTGAAAGAGGTGGACAGTCCTCTATGCCAGCGGTTTCTGCGACAGAGTCTACAACAGAGGTGAACCTAGCTTTAGGTATCAAGTACGAACTATCAAGTACAAATCCTGAATGACCGGCAGCCAAGAAGGTCAAAATTGTCCATCACTAATCTTCTATCTGGACAGGTTACGGGATGTGTCCTATAAAGGCATTCTGAGTCCATAGACAGAATACAGTGTCCAGAATTCCCCTCTATCCACCATAGCATAGAGTCACTATATAAGGGGAGATTCATCAAGACTAGGGTATTGTATGCTGGTTATTAGGCCCAATCTCCTTGCCTGGGTAGATTTGCGCCGTCCCTTACACCACTTTGTGACATAAATGTTACTGAATGCTGCACGGTGGCGGTGGCATTTGGAAAGTGGTGAGGGTGGCGCAAAAATAGCCTTAAGTGTCCTTAAATAGTTGCACATTTCCAATCTATGACTTTATACTAAAAAAAGTGGAGTACCAATAATGATGAATTCCCCCAAAGTGTTACCCTTGGTTTACATCTGCATTTGGTAATCCATTCGGGGAGTCTGCATGGGGACCCCTCAAACAGACTACCGAACGCATTTGCAAGTGGTGTGCAGTGAAAGCACACAGACTCCATAGATTATAATGGGGTCAGTGTGCTTTCAGTGCGGTGATGTGGACAGAAAAGTAGATTGTGAACTACTTTCCTATCCGCATGTTCCCTGCAGAGATTTTGCGATAAGCACACGGACCCTATTATAGTCTATGGGGTCCGTGTGCTCTCACTGCACAGCGCTTGCAAATGCATTCGGTAGTCTGTTCGGGGGGTCCCCATACCGACGCAGATGCGAACGAGGCCTTAGCTTGGCGAGTGATCTTGGCGTGTATCAGCGTCTGAGCAACCACAACTCACGGATGTCAATTTGCAAAAACATGTCATATTCGAGCTGAACTACAAAGTGTTGTAGTTTTTTCATTTGACTGCAACGTAAAAAAAAATGCAATATGCCCTGCAGCGATGCTATAGGGGGGATTAATAATAGGCGCCTGCAGATGACACAGAAGTAGAACACCTGCCATAGTCTCATTAGCAGGGTTCAGCCAAAATACACATCCCCTTTAACAAAAAAATCAGGTGCCCCTTGCCCCCAGGGTCATTTCAATTGTTGTGCGGTGTACAGGCTACAGCGACATCCTGGTAGCGTCCGACAAATAATTGGCAATGGATATGGCAAACATCTGACCAGACCCGTTCAAACCACTTCCACTATAAGACCAGACAATACGTAGAATATTGCAACGGAATGACATTTAATAGATGAAAGGGTCGCCACCATCTCCCGGTATAACAGGGCGTCTGCTCTAAACCAAATTATCCCACTATTCCCAGAACATACATTTCTCTGCATCCTTCCTACATTATTGCGCTGCTCCTAGGAGATGGCTTTCTGTGCTTTGATAATGCCGGATAAGATCCAATTAAAATATATCTGACACTGGGAACAGCTGGTTCAATGTTATCCATTAGATATAGCTGTAAAGTGACATTGTGCCTGTCTCCAGACGGCACTCTCTCAGCCCACAGGCAAATGATCACCAATGGAGCGCATCACCTACTCTTTTTATGTAAAGAGAGAATACACTGATCTATTTCTATCTCCATACACTGTGTTAAAGCGTAACTAAACTTTCAACAAACTTTTGATTTCCTGGCATTGTCATGTGGGTGGAAACGCAACGTGAAAACAACTCAGAGACTTTATTGTCCTCAGAGGCTTTATTGTTGGTAAAGAATCTGTGTGCTGGAACATTTCTAGTGGTAAAGTATAGGATACGATCGCAGATAAATACAATGTAACAATTCCTTAGAACTTTCTCTTCTACAGCGGAATGCCTGCGGGGAGGGAGATGTCTTCTCCTCCACCTCATGTCGACCACTTTGCTCCTCAAGAACATCAGCCTTAAGGCAACTATATATACTTTGATGGTAAGACGCATTTAGTCTAGTGTACCATACCAGTAGTTTATATAAGTAACTCAACAGACTTGCTACTGTCTCTGACCAGCAAACGCTAGTCCTATTAAACTCAGAGTGTAGTGGGACTAGTTACACACCCGGTATATGTTGAGCACCTTATGCTCCAACTCCCACACAGCCACTAAGTTGGCTTGCCAACAAACACTCCACATGTCAGGAGCACAATAGTCTAACATCACAACAGGGGCTGCCCCGTGTCCCCGGGGTGCTCCCTACTCTACATAGCCGTCAGTCAAGAATTTACTCTTCCTATGAAGAGTCATTCTCTAAGCCAGCTCTGATCTAGTCTAACATGGTCCTTGTGCCAGCTTCACATGTGCCACCAGTTAGTGACAACCACGACGTGACACTGGAACTATACACCTCTGACGTTACCGAACCAGGATTTCTGGTGGACTCTGCACCGGAGACTCGGAGCAGAGACCCAACGCAGGCCAGACCTTACAGTATATAACCTCTGCAGACTTTCTGTGAAAAACGCCGCAGAAAAAAAGTCTTTTCCACCACGTTTTCCGCAACGTGGCCCTTTAGCCTGAGGGTGAGTATTTTTGGTCAGGATTTTGATGAGGTATTCACTGGGAGCCGCTCAGGAGCTTTTTTCCGGGAGCCGACACAAGCGAGAAAAAGAAGCGAGGTGCTCATTCTTCAGGCCGTTTCACCTAACGATTCGGCCTGAAGAAACTCCCTCCTCCGGACTAGGCCCATTCATTGGGCCTAATCCGGAGCGGAGTGCGTTGCTGTTTCAGCCGTTTCAGTCGCGGCTACCCGGCTCAGGTTCCGATCCATAAAACCCCGTGTGAACTTACCCTAAGGATGCATTCACACTACTGATACGCTGCCTGATTCTGAACGTGAAAACACGTTCAGAATCAGCGCGTATAAAGCAGATCCCATTCATTTCAATGGGAGCCGGCATACGAGCGCTCCCCATTGAAATGAATGAGCTGCTTTTTTCACTACGAGCGCTCCCATTGAAGTGAATCAGAATCAGGCAGCGTATCAGTAGTGTGAATGCACCCTTAATGTGTTTTTTTCCTTTTTCTGCATTTTTTAGTTACCCTATGCTACTTGAGCCTTTAACATAACACTTCATACCAATAAAATAAAAAATTCTAGGCTGCCTTACGGAAATTGGATGCCATCGATTTGCAATAAGTATGTCATTAAATATTTAATAATCCCCAATAAATAAAGCCCATAGTGTCTTGAAAGCTATAAAGCTACTATATTGTTTCGTATATACTGTCAACCAGACTGTATGTAAAGGAACAACCTACATGAGAACAAAGCGGAATGAACATTGCTACAAAGGGATTTACTGCGGACAATGTGGAGAAATAAATTGGACGCTGTATATTTTTGTGTCCGACTGAATCTCAAGATGTCACAGGCTTCAAAACTCCTGGTGTTTGATCTTTTCACCTACCACCTAGACATCATGCAAAGCACAGTTGTCTGTTGTATCTGTGCTCTCCTGGGAAACAGACAGAGGCCCGGGCTGAATCCTATTAGCTGGAGATGACAACATGATGTATAACATAACAGTCTAATTCTAAAGCACAGCTCCATAATGAATTAGACATGCCCCGTATGGAACCCACTTATCCGGAGTGGAGGAAAGGCAGCAGGCGTATACAAGGAGGGGGGGTGGGGGGTAACAAAAGGAATACAAAAAAATCCCCGAAAGTGACAGAAATGCTGAACATGTTATCTATTGTTCCAGCGTCTAAGGCTTAACATCTATTTTAGGATAGAAATATATTTTGTTTCCACATATCCCAATTCTTTGGGGTATCCGCCATATAAAAGGCAACAACTGAAAGTAAATCTACACACAATTCATACAATGTACACATGCTCATTTCATATAGGGAATCCGTGGGCTATACCTTTTTGTAATGGGTAGCACATAGACCCATTATTTCTATGACCTCCAAACACATGACTGTTCACGGGTCCATATGGGTGCTATGAGGGTACCTAGGACACACCAGTAAAATTCATCCTGGGGTCTACTATACAGGTACATGCAAATATTATCTGACAAACATTCAGAAATTCCTAAAATGTAAATGTAATATACGTTTCATATATGTGTCAATATAAGTTTTTCAGTAGCTGCTTCCTTCATATCCTTGCCTCTGACTGTTTCAGTCCTGGGGTCCGGCCAGAAGTCTCCTACCTGGCTCTCACCTTGAACTGGAACCCTCTTAGCTCCGTAAGCTATGAATGTGTACTCACACATCAACAGGTATGGTTATTGGGCACCATGAAGTGTGATTGAGAAAAGGGAACCGATGGAAGAAGGATATTGGTTGGCCTGACGCTAGGTTTACACCTGCACTGGGGTTTCCATTCTATGTGTCCACTTAGGAACCCTAAAAACGGAAACCCAATCCACTTAAAAAATGGTTACCCACGGACCCCATAGACTATAATGGATTCTGCCATGTGTCCGCCCTGTTCCCACCCGAAAAATGCGATGGGGAATGGAATTCCAGATTGGTCATCCAACACAAGTGTGACCGTAGCCCAACTCGGACCTAGATGTCATCTCAGATGCCCATTGTGTCTATAGAATATACAAATAAAATAAGTAGTTTCTCAAATAATCTATCCAGTGTGTTATACTGATCTATAGCCTGGTTGAGATATGTACGAGTATCTGTATGAAGTACAGTAATTGTAATATACCATGGCAGGGTTTAACTGGAGGATTCACCTATGATCCTAAAATAAAGAGTGGGGCTTCAAAATCACAAAGAATATCTTATTGGAAAAATATGGAAATACCAGACCCAACAAAATATTGTTAAAGGGAAAGAAACTGGCATGAATTAATCTTCATCAAATTTTATTGCCCATGGTACATCCACATGGATATGCTTTA
Source organism: Leptodactylus fuscus (assembly GCF_031893055.1). Classification (NCBI taxonomy): domain Eukaryota; kingdom Metazoa; phylum Chordata; class Amphibia; order Anura; family Leptodactylidae; genus Leptodactylus; species Leptodactylus fuscus. The sequence continues at coordinate 33,186,688 of NC_134270.1, read as the reverse complement.
CCCTTTAAAGGCCCCTATATACATAAGAAAGAAGTCAGTAAACACAGGAGCAGCCAACTATCTTATGTGTATGGGGCCACCAAACTCGCCTAGTAAAAGATGTCGCAGGGTCAAAAAAAAAATCCGGTTGAATTTCAATATTTGTCTTCATGGCACAAGAACATGTACCGTCATGTCCGAGCCTAGCTGCATATGTCCTGGGTATGGCAAGGATATCTCACAGCTATTGTATTTGCAAATTTGGTCATACTGTGAAATGTCTCTTTAAAATAAAAAAACACATAAAATAATAAAAAATAAATGACTAAAATATATATATAAATAATAATATTTATAAAACATGGCAGCTATAATTGTATAATTCCGCACGGACAATGGTAATTGAAGACAAACCTTATGTTATCAATCACCAATCTGCGCAAAAACAAACAAAACCCAGCGTCGAGATTTTTGTTAACAATTTTCTCCAGTCCTGTGTTTTCCTTCGAAATTGGCTGTGGCATCTGTTCTTCCTGTGTTCTGCAACCTCTGTGATTTTACTCCAACTGTTCTTTAACCTGCGTCTGACCTTGAGCAGGTGTGTGGGTTATTGAAAAACTGAAGGGGTCAACTGAGCAGGCGCAAGTCGTAGAGAGTGTGCGGTGCTTGGCGTCCCCTCCCCCACAGACATGCATCTGGTTCTAGCTAAACGCTCGGTATTCCTTGCTAATATACTAGAAATACAATGTAAGCAGAGAAAGGGCTCCTAAGGTTGTCAAGAAAAAACTTTTTTTTTCTTCCGAGTCTTTCATCTTTGTCTTTGACAGTGAATTGAAAAGCTGGAGGTATAAGGGGCTCACATCATTAAACAATGCAATGATACGAGAGACACACAAAGCATAGAGAGCGTACTCGGAGCACTAAAGAATGGAGACGTCTGTCATATATTGCATATTGTTCCCGCTCACCTCCATCTATCCTCTCTCTAGTTGACAGAATGGAATAGTAAGTAACATAAAAACCCATCTACTCATTCAATTACTTATTTTTTTACTTATTTTATAACATTGACGTTAATACTGAAATATGTCCATGGCCCCAATGGGGCTCAATCTCATATACACACACACAAACAGACATACAAACACAATAAAGCCATTTTTCACAGGCCAAACCAGGGAAGGATGAACGTTGATCGACAATATAATAAGTCAAGACCGAGCACCTTTTTTTCTTGGCATTGTAAAATGCAGCATTTCTATTCCAATTGTGGGGAAGGTAGCTCGGAGCGGACTCAACCAGTCAGAGACATGGACATGATGTCTGGTGCAAATAGGTTTATTTGGGAAAAAACAGCAAAACAAATACAGAATAAACAAAATAAAATACAGGAAAAAACATCAAAGAAAACCCTGCTCGTCCGAGCACTAACTAAATAGTGGAATAGTGACTATATGTGTGGCTTACTACCAACCACGAGAACAAACAAAGTATCACAATATGGTCTCACCAAACTCTCGGTATTTCAGGACAGATCCAGGCGCCTCCTCTCACTCCCAGGATCTGCCCTGAAGTGCAGGCCCTGCAGCCTTTTATGGCACAGTAAAGAGTCTATGACCCACACCTGAGGCTGAGGCCTACAGAAGACCCACACTGGACCAAATATACATCAGAAACTTGGGGGAGATATACCGTGATTCCAGCACTCTGCCTGTCACCTTCTCACACAATGCATTTCCACAAATTAAGGCCTTAGCCTTAATGTGGAATAGCCACAAGTTGCTGTGTCCACATAGCCAGGGTTATGCAGGAAAATAATAAGCTTATTCCTGCCTTCCTTACCTAAATTTACTTACTAATAAATATGCAGATCCCACATCGCCCCCATACTTAGGGCACAGTGGGGGTCTGTAAGTCTAGCTCCTCTGTCTCCCTGACTTGGTCTCTTGACCAAGTCAGGGAGACTTATCAGGAGAGGAATTGGAGCATTATCAGGAGAGCAATTGGAACAAGATTTCCAGTCCCCATGGTGTTCTGCAAACCTAAGTATGGGGTGACAGAGGAAAGGTAATTATGGAATGTTCTGATAAACTTTTATATCCCTGTATAACTACCAGGCCATGCATGCTACACAAAGGGAAAGCTACCTCCCCACCCCACACACTGTGCAGGTACAGAGGAGCATGGCCTGGATATCTTGCCAGTAGGGTTTCCCTATGTAGTCATGTTCACAATCATATATTCCATCAGGATTAAGTCATGGGAACCAATTGAGCCTATCCGATTGTTTCCCTACAATCCTCTATCAACCATTTTTATAGAAGTATCCAACCCTTAGATCTACATTTCTTAAGGGGCTAACCTGAGGACAACTCAAGAAGACCAGAAGAAGTTCTATGGCAAGTCTAGAACCCCAAAATGGAATTTGATTGGACATTGAAACATGGAGGCTCTTAAAGTGCAGAAACTCCAGTTCCCTATAAAGGGGATGTAACGTCTACAATCCCAGGATATTTCTCCAAGTCGGTTACTAACCAGTTCTCCCGAAATAAGCGCAACCATGATTATTAATAATAAACCGAAGCTTTGTCTCCAAAACTGGATCATGCAAACAGGGATTTCTTGAGAGGTCTGGTTATGTGATAAATCATTACGGCGCTGCTCTAATTAATCGTCTACCGTTTAATGGAAATAATGCATTATAGACTGGCTTACGCTAATAAGCTCGGGCTGCACCTTCTACAGCAAATCATTTCCAAAGGGCAGACGGATCCAGGAAAGTTATCTCCATAAAATGAACAGAGTTTTTAACTCACATAGGAATAACAGGAATATTGTAACATCAGAAATGGCTCGTACAGAAGTCTAGTGTATGACATGAGGGCGGAGTCATGTGGTCAGGATGTTGTCTGATACAGCGGCAGGGATGCTATAGAAAGGGTGGACCAATAAAATTTAAAGTATCCAAAAAATTGTATGGACACACGGAGGTAATATCATTATATTGTACTCTTGTAGGAAAGGGTGTTGTGCACAGATAAGGGGAGGGATTTAAAAGTCACCAAAGTGGGAGTGGGTGTACAGTAAACCAACCAAGAGTTGGCACAAGGTAGAAAAAAAATCTAACATGTCTGGAAAGATGCCCTAACTTTTAGAGATGAGCGAGTAGTATTAGATCGAGTAGGTATTTGATCGAATACTACAGTATTCAAAATAGTCGTACTCGGTCAAATACCACGCGGTAAACAACTTTTACATTTACCACGTGGTATTCGACCCAGTATTCGATCAAATACCTACTCGATCGAATACTACTCGATCATCTCTACTAACTTTACCATACAGCATACATCTTTTTGTATCCTTTAATATAGTGTTCCATGGATTCCAGTGTAAATTTAATTTTTTCACTAGGCCCCACTGTTCCTGAGCAATCGGTGCAGTTAGTTTAGGTGGCTGATATAGTAACATGGTTCTCTGCTGTGAAGTAGGTGGTCTTGAGCCCAAGCACATAAAGGGGTGTGAATCAGAGGTAATCGGTGTCAGAGCTCAGAGCTATGGCAAGGGACCACCCACTTGACAGTAAAGAAGCTACTCATTATATCCGCACCAATCTGTGTGCACTGATTACTTGGAATGGTGTGAGAAAATTTCAGCTGTTCCAGAATTAATGCATGCAAGGAACTGGGAGTTGGTGCTGGTGGCCATATTTGACTTTTTTATTGACTGCCCTTAGCTTCCATACTCCGTGATGCTTATGGACAATATATGGCGCACACTGTGTGTTGGATTTCTTTTCCACAACAGTCAAACATACACAGAAGCTTGTGTTACAGTCTTCAGAAAACTAATTATATTTTTTTTCCATAGTGACCATCAGTAAGCGGCCAGAAAGTCTCAAGGTGCCCATACACAAAGAGAAAGTTGGCCGATCCTGCTAACGTGTATGGGGTTGTGCCAACCCTCCTTTGCCAGACGATGTCGGATCAACCAAGCGGAATATCCAAATCCGAGTTCCAATTTGTTAGGCTTGACCTTCGTACCAATTAACGACCTTGAGAAATCATCTAAGTGTCCTAATTATTTACCTCCTCAATCGTACAGATGTAGCCAAATGAGAGCGATTGTCCCTCATAAGTTAACCCATAAAATATGGGATGCTGCGGTTTTAAATTGATCAATTTAACACGATAGGCTAGGCAATTTCCAAACTTCTGTCAGAAGATAAATCTGTATTAAGTGCTCCTGTCATCTAGATGAATGGGGTTCATTAAGTGGCATCAACACAGGCCTAAGCCAGACAACACCAAAAAAAGCCTTACTAATAGAGATGAGCGAACAGTGTTCTATCGAACTCATGTTCGATCGGATATTAGGCTGTTCGGCATGTTCGAATCGAATCGAACACCGCGTGGTAAAGTGCGCCATTACTCGATTCCCCTCCCACCTTCCCTGGCGCCTTTTTTGCTCCAATAACAGCGCAGGGTAGGTGGGACAGGAACTACGACACCGGTGACGTTGAAAAAAGTAGGCAAAACCCATTGGCTGCCGAAAACATGTGACCTCTAATTTAAAAGAACAGCGCCGCCCAGCTTCGCGTCATTCTGAGCTTGCAATTCACCGAGGACGGAGGTTTCCGTCCAGCTAGCTAGGGGTTAGATTCTGGGTAGGCAGGGACAGGCTAGGATAGGAAGGAGAAGACAACCAACAGCTCTTATAAGAGCTAAATTCCAGGGAGAAGCTTGTCAGTGTAACGTGGCACTGACGGGCTCAATCGCCGCAACCCAGCTTTCCCAGGATCCTGAATGGAATACACTGTCAGTGTATTCCCGTATACCCGATATATACCCCCGATACCCGTTCCAACGGTGTGCCCCCCCACCTTCACCCCAGAAATACCCTGCAAGTCCCCTAGCAATAGAATTGGGGCTATATACACCCACTATTTTTGCTACTGCCATATAGTGCCATTGTCTCACTGGGAATTCAAAGAATATATTGGGCTTACATATAACTTCAATTCCAGGGAGAAGCTTGTCAGTGTAACGTGGCACTGACGGGCTCAATCGCCGCAACCCAGCTTTCCCAGGATCCTGAATGGAACACACTGACAGTGTATTCCCGTATACCCCATATATACACCCCAAATCCCCGTTCCAACGGTGTGCCCCCCCACCTTCACCTCAGAAATACCCTGCAAGTCCCCTAGCAATAGAATTGGGGCTATATACACCCACAATTTTTGCTACTGGTATACAGTGCCATTGTCTCACTGGGAATTCAAAGAATATATGGGGGTTATGTGCACCCACAATTTTTAATACTGCTATACAGTGCCATTGTCTGACTGGGAATTCAAAGAATATATGGGGGTTATGTGCACCCACAATTTTTAATACTGGTATACAGTGCCATTGTCTGACTGGGAATTCAAAGAATATATGGGGGTTATGTGCACCCACAATTTTTACTACTGGTATACAGTGCCATTGTCTGACTGGGAATTCAAAGAATATATGGGGGTTATGTGCACCCACAATTTTTAATACTGGTATACAGTGCCATTGTCTGACTGGGAATTCAAAGAATATATGGGGGTTATGTGCACCCACAATTTTTACTACTGGTATACAGTGCCATTGTCTGACTGGGAATTCAAAGAATATATGGGGGTTACGTGCACCCACAATTTTTAATACTGGTATACAGTGCCATTGTCTGACTGGGAATTCAAAGAATATATGGGGGTTATGTGCACCCACAATTTTTAATACTGGTATACAGTGCCATTGTCTGACTGGGAATTCAAAGAATATATGGGGGTTATGTGCACCCACAATTTTTAATACTGGTATACAGTGCCATTGTCTGACTGGGAATTCAAAGAATATATGGGGGTTATGTGCACCCACAATTTTTACTACTGGTATACAGTGCCATTGTCTGACTGGGAATTCAAAGAATATATGGGGGTTATGTGCACCCACAATTTTTAATACTGGTATACAGTGCCATTGTCTGACTGGGAATTCAAAGAATATATGGGGGTTATGTGCACCCACAATTTTTACTACTGGTATACAGTGCCATTGTCTGACTGGGAATTCAAAGAATATATGGGGGTTATGTGCACCCACAATTTTTAATACTGGTATACAGTGCCATTGTCTGACTGGGAATTCAAAGAATATATGGGGGTTATGTGCACCCACAATTTTTAATACTGGTATACAGTGCCATTGTCTGACTGGGAATTCAAAGAATATATGGGGGTTATGTGCACCCACAATTTTTACTACTGGTATACAGTGCCATTGTCTGACTGGGAATTCAAAGAATATATGGGGGTTATGTGCACCCACAATTTTTAATACTGGTATACAGTGCCATTGTCTGACTGGGAATTCAAAGAATATATGGGGGTTATGTGCACCCACAATTTTTACTACTGGTATACAGTGCCATTGTCTGACTGGGAATTCAAAGAATATATGGGGGTTACGTGCACCCACAATTTTTAATACTGGTATACAGTGCCATTGTCTGACTGGGAATTCAAAGAATATATGGGGGTTACGTGCACCCACAATTTTTAATACTGCTATACAGTTCCTTTGTCTCACTGGGAATTCAAAGAATATATGGGGGTTACGTGCACCCACAATTTTTAATACTGGTATACAGTGCCATTGTCTGACTGGGAATTCAAAGAATATATGGGGGTTATGTGCACCCACAATTTTTAATACTGGTATACAGTGCCATTGTCTGACTGGGAATTCAAAGAATATATGGGGGTTATGTGCACCCACAATTTTTACTACTGGTATACAGTGCCATTGTCTGACTGGGAATTCAAAGAATATATGGGGGTTATGTGCACCCACAATTTTTAATACTGGTATACAGTGCCATTGTCTGACTGGGAATTCAAAGAATATATGGGGGTTATGTGCACCCACAATTTTTACTACTGGTATACAGTGCCATTGTCTGACTGGGAATTCAAAGAATATATTGGGCTTACATATAACTTCAATTCCAGGGAGAAGCTTGTCAGTGTAACGTGGCACTGACGGGCTCAATCGCCGCAACCCAGCTTTCCCAGGATCCTGAATGGAACACACTGACAGTGTATTCCCGTATACCCCATATATACACCCCAAATCCCCGTTCCAACGGTGTGCCCCCCCACCTTCACCTCAGAAATACCCTGCAAGTCCCCTAGCAATAGAATTGGGGCTATATACACCCACAATTTTTGCTACTGGTATACAGTGCCATTGTCTCACTGGGAATTCAAAGAATATATGGGGGTTATGTGCACCCACAATTTTTAATACTGCTATACAGTGCCATTGTCTGACTGGGAATTCAAAGAATATATGGGGGTTATGTGCACCCACAATTTTTAATACTGGTATATAGTGCCATTGTCTGACTGGGAATTCAAAGAATATATGGGGGTTACGTGCACCCACAATTTTTAATACTGGTATACAGTGCCATTGTCTGACTGGGAATTCAAAGAATATATGGGGGTTACGTGCACCCACAATTTTTAATACTGCTATACAGTTCCTTTGTCTCACTGGGAATTCAAAGAATATATGGGGGTTATGTGCACCCACAATTTTTAATACTGGTATACAGTGCCATTGTCTGACTGGGAATTCAAAGAATATATGGGGGTTATGTGCACCCACAATTTTTAATACTGGTATACAGTGCCATTGTCTGACTGGGAATTCAAAGAATATATGGGGGTTATGTGCACCCACAATTTTTACTACTGGTATACAGTGCCATTGTCTGACTGGGAATTCAAAGAATATATGGGGGTTATGTGCACCCACAATTTTTAATACTGGTATACAGTGCCATTGTCTGACTGGGAATTCAAAGAATATATGGGGGTTATGTGCACCCACAATTTTTACTACTGGTATACAGTGCCATTGTCTGACTGGGAATTCAAAGAATATATGGGGGTTACGTGCACCCACAATTTTTAATACTGGTATACAGTGCCATTGTCTGACTGGGAATTCAAAGAATATATGGGGGTTACGTGCACCCACAATTTTTAATACTGCTATACAGTTCCTTTGTCTCACTGGGAATTCAAAGAATATATGGGGGTTATGTGCACCCACAATTTTTAATACTGGTATACAGTGCCATTGTCTGACTGGGAATTCAAAGAATATATGGGGGTTATGTGCACCCGCAATTTTTAATACTGGTATACAGTGCCATTGTCTGACTGGGAATTCAAAGAATATATGGGGGTTATGTGCACCCACAATTTTTAATACTGGTATACAGTGCCATTGTCTGACTGGGAATTCAAAGAATATATGGGGGTTATGTGCACCCACAATTTTTACTACTGGTATACAGTGCCATTGTCTGACTGGGAATTCAAAGAATATATGGGGGTTATGTGCACCCACAATTTTTAATACTGGTATACAGTGCCATTGTCTGACTGGGAATTCAAAGAATATATGGGGGTTATGTGCACCCACAATTTTTAATACTGGTATACAGTGCCATTGTCTGACTGGGAATTCAAAGAATATATGGGGGTTACGTGCACCCACAATTTTTAATACTGGTATACAGTGCCATTGTCTGACTGGGAATTCAAAGAATATATGGGGGTTATGTGCACCCACAATTTTTACTACTGGTATACAGTGCCATTGTCTCACTGGGAATTCCACAAATAATTTGGGGATTCATTCACCCTACATCTCAGGCTCTTGCCATATTCACCCAGGTTGTCAGTGCTGCACCAGCTCGTTCCCAGACAGCTCGGCCCGAAAAACGCGTTACCTATATAGAGGATTTGGACAATGAAGACAACATGTTCTAAATCTAATGTCTGCACCTTCTCCAGAATTAAAATAAAGGCAGCGTTTAACTTTCAAATAGCACTGCACAAAGGAAGAGCTTATCAGCTTGTCTCATGACCTGCTACTAAAAAGTTTCATTTGTGTATCTTAATGTAAATATAGTTGTATAAGCTTTTTGGGTTTTAGGCACTGCCAAGTTATTTATTACCACCCACTCCCTTATAATGATGATGACGCCAAAGTCACTGTGGGTGTTCAGAGCTCACAGCTTTGGGTGACATTTGTCTTGCTCTCTGTCGGTACCAGCTGTCTTTTTGGATACCGTAAAGTTATGTTGACTTTATTAACAGCTATAGAAGCTTTAGCCAGGTTGTGACGGTGTGTAACCCTAACAACACTAAGTGGGATACACATTAATAGTCAGTCTATGTACGCTAAACGTATCACTGAAGTAATTTTTTTTCCCTCTCCCCTAATATAAGAAAGGAACAGACATTAGACCTAGACCGGGGTTCGAGGCTTGAAAAAATCCAGTATTATTTGTTCTTCATGATGTGAAATATGTGTTGAAAAGCAACCCAAGATGAAGTCAGCCATGTGTGCCAGTGTGTTACTTGGCATGCCTTTGCTGGCCCCAACTGTAAGGGTCACTCTCCATTTCCTCCATTTTCCACTCCCCTTCACACCATTTGTGGTGAAGCAATGGGATGCACTGAAGTGCACCCTCTAGCCTCGTGTGGGATACGGACATCAGATGCCACTCCAATCCCCTCGTCTTCCTCCGCCAGCCAACGGTGCAAAGATGAGAGGAGTGTGCTCTGAATGTTTTCTGCCTAGCAGAGGCTAGTTCTCACTTACGAAAATGGCCCCACTTTGACCTGTATATCAGGCACAATGGTGTAGGTTTCAAAGAAACATGGCACCAACAAGTTGGAAAACGTGGGCCATGCGTGGACCGTGTTTGAGTCTGGCAAGCTCCAGATCTGCTACCAGGTTCCAGCCATTATCACAGGCGCAAAAATGCCAGGCCCCAGGTGTAGCAGGGAAAAAAAAATGCCATCTCAGCCAGGATGGCATCCCTGACCTCGGAGGCACTGTGCTGTCTGTCCCCCAAGCTGATCAGTTTCAGCACGGCCTACTGACATCTCCCCATGCCAGTGTTACAGTGTTTTCCGCTAGTAGCTGGGGTGGAGGTTGCAGCTTCGTAGGGTTTCAGTCTACTCCTGCCATGGCCTGGGAGAGGAGATAGGCCACCCCAGTTTGCACCCGGGGAACAGACTCCACCACATTCACCCTGCCTGTCATTAAAGATAAGCACTGCAGCATCCCTGACCACAGGCGCTTGTCCATGTGTCGGTGGTCAAGTGGACCTTGCAGCAAAGCGCAGAGCTCTGGGCCCGACTGATGTTATGGGACACATGCAGGCGCAAGGCAGAGACAGCACACCAAGAGAAGTAGTAACGGCTAGGCCCAGCATAGGGAGGTGCCCCAGCTGCCATCTGCTGACGGAAGGCCTGGGTCTCCAGAAGCATAAACAAACACCAACATCTCCAGGGCCAGCAGTTTATCGATGAGGCTGTTACAGGCTTGGGCATGGGGGTGGGTTGTATTGTACTTCTGCCTGCAATGAAAAGCTTGGGAAATGTGGAGTGGCTGGGAAGAGGCGCATGATGGTGCAGGCCAAAAGGGCGCATGAGGGTGAACTCCCCAATGTGTCAGAGATAGGTGTGTAGGTGTCCTTGCATCATATACTTGCACCATATTTGGCTTTGGAAGTTAATTTTGTGCCAAAAAGTGGTTAAGACAGCGATCCCTCAGCTACTCCCGTTACACTGTCTATTGAAGTTACCATCTGTGGAAGTGGACCACCATTTCTAAGATCCCAAAGGAAGCAGGCAAGAGATGTGCAGTTCAGAAAAAAAGATGAGAAAATAAGTTTAGGCTGTAGAGCACAGAGGGATCGGAGAGGACAGAGCTGGTGTCGGCCAGGTATTCCCACAACATGCGCCTATACTTGTCCCTCCTGGTGACACTAGGCCCCTGAGTGGCAGTAATTTGTCCAGGGGGGCCATTAACGTGTTCCAGACCTAGGAATAAGTCTTCCAACAGGGTAGAGTTTTGCATGCCTTTGCTTCTACCCACTGTTTTTGCTGCTTAGCTTCCCTCCACATCTACTCTGCTTTCACCCCTAAACATCACCCCAGTTTATGCCTTTGCTTCTACCCAGGTTTTTTGTTGATTTAGCTTCCCTCTACATCTACACTGCTTTAGCCCCTAGACATCACCCCTGTCCATGTGGGGTCGGTGGCCTCGTCATCCACCAACTCCTCTTCCAATTGCGCACTGCCCCCTTACTGCAAACCGCACATGACCACAGCTTGCCTTGATGGCAACTGTGTCTCATGATCCCCACTTAGGTCCAGACAAGTCGGTGGCGGGTCCAAAACCCCAAAATTGGAAGGAAATGGCAGATGCTGCAGTATTTCTAACACCTGTTCCTGGTGCTCGGGCCTGGTCTGTGTTGTACCCTGCACCCTGCTTAACGCATCTGCCATATCCGAAGTTGTGCTGAGCGCATGCTAATGTTTCGTGTCCAGTGCAATGGATGGGATGGGATTTCACATAAGTCTGCCACCCATGGCCACTCATGGTTGAGCAACTGAGGGAGTTGACTTTGACGAACCCGAGGGTTTTGGAGTTGGAACTACATCAAAGGTCTGTGCTGCTCACACACTCTGCTCAACACATGATATGTTTAGTGCCAGCAGTGTGGAGACGTCGCACAACAGCCGTTGTTCCAGCAGGTACAGGCGTTGTAGGAGTGCATAGAGGCTAGCAGCGGCAACTATACACTTTAAAAACTATCCGCACAAGCGCCACACTTTCACCAGTAGCTCAGGAACATTGGGGTACCTTTTTCAAAAGATTAGCAGCAATGAGTTAAAAACGTGGCCCAGGCATGGAATATGTTGCAGGCTGCCAAGCTACAGAGCCAATCCCAGGTTACGGCCATTATCACACATGACAACATGCCTGGGCCCAGGTGCAGTGGCAAAAACCACATTGCCGTCTCATCGAGGATGGCATGACTCACTTTGTAGGCAGTGTGCTGTCTGGCCCCCAAGCTGATGAGCTTCAGCACGGCCCGCTGACGTCTCCCCACACCAGTGTTGCAGCGTTTCCAGCTCGTAGCTGGGGTCAATTTAACAGCGGAGGAGGGTGGTGTTTCAGCCCTCCTCCCAGGAATGTTGTGTGGGGAGACAAGTCAGGCCACCACATTTTGCGACCCGGTCCACGCCTCAACTACATTCAACCACTGTGCCCAAATTGAAAGGTAGCGTCCCTGTCCGCATGCACTTGTCCATTCGTAACTGGTCACATGGAACTTTAGGGCTAAGCGCTGAATTTAGGGACCGCCTCATGTTTGGGGGAAAGTGCTGGTGTGGACGGCACAGTGCGGTGGCGCAGTAGACACTCTGCCCAAAAAGGGCAGAGTGTCCCCCAGCCGGGATTCCAACATCTCCTGGGCCAGATTTCTTGAGATGAGGCCGTTGAAGCCTTGGGCATGTGGGTGGGTTGCGCTGTACTTTAGCATGAAATGAAAGGCTTGGGAGATGGGGAGTTGCTGGGAAGAGGCGCATGATGGCGCGGGCAAAAGGAGAAATGGCAGGAAAAGGTGAGGATAAGGGTGAACTCCCCAAAGTGTCAGAGGCAGATGTGGAGGTGTCCTGGCTCCTGGTCTGGACTGCAGCGCCAGCCCTGTCAACAGTGGAAGAGGCAGTGGCCGCCAGGCCAAACGACGATTATCCTGCGCTTGCTCTCACCCACTGAGCCCAGGGCTTGCCTTCCAAATGATGGCACCCGCAAGAGGTGGTGAGATTCCTCTCCGCAGATCTCCAAACCATCTTGGACTTGCAAATTGCACTAAATTTGTCATGTAACTGACATGTATATGATGAGTCTATCCATTGTCTGTTCATTTTGGTGAAAGTCAGCCTGTCAGCTGACAGACAGCTGTGCTTGTCAGTGATGATGTCACCGGCTGCTTGTACCCCCAGTTTTTGCTGCTTAGCTTGCCTCCACATCCACACTGCTTTTGCCCCTACACATCACCCCTATCCATGCCTGTGCCTCTAGCCATAAGTCTGCCACCCATGGAAACTCATGGTGCAGAAAGTGAGGGAGCTGACTCTGAGGAACCCTTGGGTTTTGTAGCTGGTACTCCATCAAAGGTCTCTGCTGCTCACACACCCTGCTGAACATACGGTATCTAGGGTTAGAGCGTGTGGTGACCTCGCACAACAGTAGGTGCTTCAGGCAGATGTAGGCCTTGCTGGAGTGTATTGCGGCTAGCTCCAGGTACTGTAGACTTGGGAAAGTGGGTGTCCAAGTGCCGCACTTTCACCCTTAGCTCAGCTAATTTGGGGTATGTTTTTAAAAATCATTGCACCACTACATTGAACATGTGGGCCAGGCATGGAACGTGTTGGAGGCTGGCAAGCTCCAGAGCCCTCCAACAAGCTAAAAAACCTGGCCCCAGGGGCAGCGGGGATAAACAAATTGCCATCTCATCCAGGATGGCATCCCTGACCTCAGAGGCAGTGTGCTGTCCGTCTCCCAAGCTGATGAGCTTCAGCCCAGCCTGCTGACGTCTCCCCACACCAGTGTTGCAGCGTTTTCAGCTCGTAGCTGGGGTAAATCTAACAGCGGAGGAGGAGGAGGGTGGTGTTTCAGCCCTCCTCCCAGGAATGTTTTGTGGGGAAACAAGTCAGGAAAATTCTTGAAACGGGAGAGTTTTGCATCTTTGCCCTTGCTGCCTATGGACATCCCTTTGCCTCTAGCCACCATTTTCCCTGCTTTGCTTGCCTCCACATCCACACTGCTTTTGCCCCTAGACATCACCCCAGTCCATGCCTTAGCTTGTACCCCCAGTTTTTCCTGCTTAGCTTGCCTCCACATCCACACTGCTTTTGCCCCTAGACATCACCCCAGTCCATGCCTTAGCTTGTATCCCCAGTTTTTCCTGCTTAGCTTGCCTCCACATCCACACTGCTTTTGCCCCTAGACATCACCCCAGTCCATGCCTTAGCTTGTACCCCCAGTTTTTCCTGCTTAGCTTGCCTCCACATCCACACTGCTTTTGCCCCTAGACATCATCCCTATCCATGCCTCTTCCCCTAGCCATAACTCTGCCACCCCTGGAAACTCATGGTGCAGAAACTTTGGTTGCTGACTTTGAGGAACCCTTGGGTTTTGTAGATGGAACTCCATCAAAGGTCTGTGCAGCTCACACACCCTGCTCAAGATATGGTATTGTAGGGTTTCAGCGTGTGTGAATGACGGACAACAGCCTGTGTTTGGACAGATGTAGGCCTTGCTAGAGTGTTTTTAGGCTAGCAGCGACTCCTGTGCACTTGCAAAAGTGGGCGCACAAGCGCCGCATTTTCAACAGTAGCTTCGGTACATTTGGGTATGTTTTTAAAAAACTTTGCACCACTAGGTTAGACGTGGGCCAAACATGGAACGTGTTGGAGGCTGGCAAGCTCCAGAGCCGCTACCAGGTTCCAGCCATTATCACAGGCGTAAAAATGCCAGGCCCCAGGTGTAGCAGGGAAAAAAAAATGCCATCTCAGCCAGGATGGCATCCCTGACCTCGGAGGCACTGTGCTGTCTGTCCCCCAAGCTGATGAGCTTCAGCACCGCCTGCTGACGTCTCCCCACACCAGTGTTTTAGCGTTTGCCGCTAGTAGCTGTGGTGGAGGTTGCAGCGTCGTAGGGTTTCAGTCTACTCCTGCCATGAATTTTGGCCTGGGAGAGGAGATAGGCCACCCCAGTTTGCACCCGAGGAACAGACTCCACCACATTCACCCTGCCTGTCATTAAAGATAAGCACTGCAGCATCCCTGACCACAGGCGCTTGTCCAAGTGTCGGTGGTCAAGTGGACCTTGCAGCAAAGCGCGGAACTAAGGGCCCACCTGATGTTGAGTGACACGTGCTGGTGCAAGGCGGGGACGCCACACCGGGAGAAGTTGAGACGGCTAGGGACGGCATAGTGAGGTGCCACAGTTGCCATCAGGTCCGGGAAGGCGGGAGTTTCAACAAGCCGGAACGCCAACCTCTCCTGGGCCAGCAGTTTAGCGATGTTGGCGTTCTAGGCTTGCGTGGGTGGGTGGTTAGCGGTGTATTTCTGCCGGCGCTCCAATGTCTGAGAGATGGTGGGTTGTTGTAAAGAAGCGCCTGATGGTGCCTTTGATGGTGCAGGAGAAGGAGATAAGACAGAAACAGGGGAGGATGAGGGAGAAGTCAACAAAGTGGCGGAGGCAGATGAAGTGATGTCCTGGCTCGTCCTCTGGAGTGCATCGCCAGCACTGTGAGCAGAGGCAGTGGCATGAACGGCGGGCGACGTTTGTCCTGCCGTTGCTGCCTGCCACTGATTCCATTGCTTGGATTCCAAATGACGGTGCATTGAAGTGGTGGACAGGTTGCTCTTCTCAGGGCCCCTACTCGATTTCGAGAGGCAAATTGTGTAGACGACACTATATCTGTCCTCGGCGCATTCCTTGAAAAAACTCTACACCTTCAAGAAACGTGCCCTCGATGGGGGAGTTTTTCTGGGCTGGGTACAAAAGGGAACATCTTCGGACATTCCGGGTCTGGCCTGGCTTCGGCAAAGCAGCTGACCTCTGCCTCTGGACATGTCTCTGCCTCTAGCTACCCTTTTTGGTGCTGCACCTGCCTCAACATCCACACTACTTTCCCAGCTTGACATCTGCCTTGTCCAGGTGGGGTCGGTGTCCTCGTCGTCCACCACCTCCTCTTCCAACTCCTGTCTCGCCTCCTCCTCCTGCACAATGCGCATGTCAACTGGCTGCCCTGACAGCAACTGCGTCTCATCGTCGTCGATGAGGGTGGGTTGCTGGTCATCCGCCACCAAATCGACCGGAGATGGAATGGAGGAGACTCTAGTGTTTGAGCATCTGGACACAGATACTCGTCTGTTAGGTCCGTGGAATCGCGAAATGGAGGGGCAGGTTGCGGTACAGTCAAAGGAAGGGAGAACAGCTCTGGGGAGCAGGGACAGTTGGGGTTATTGTTCTGAGAAGATTGGGAATTTTGGGTGGAAGGAGGACAAGACTGTTGGGTAAGAGGAGGTAGAGGCTGACTGGCTGGTGGACAATGTGCTTTAAGCGTTATCCGACAGCTATTGCAAGACCTGTTCCTGGTTCTCGGGCCTACTAATCTTTGTACCATTCAGCCTAGTTAATGTGGAACTTTTGTGCAAAGCGCAGAACTTAGGGCCCGCCTGATGTTAAGGGACACACGCTGGTACAAGGCTCAACTCACCCTAAGTGCCAAAAACACTGCTGGTGCAAGGCTCTACTCATGCCAAGGGCCTCAATCTCTGCTGGTAGCTCAGCTTAAGGTCATGTAACTTTGTTTGGAAGGGCTCATGTTAAGGGCTAGAAAAGTGAATTTTGGAAGGTCTTACCACATCACACACACACACACACACACACACACACACACACACACACACTCAAAATGACAGTTAAGGGTGAGGGCTTTTGGAATTCCCATTGCCTATTCCATTTGTGGTTGTCATGGGGAACGTGATTTAAAGGGGTGGTTGTTACTGTTTGTTGAGCTTAAATTGGGGTTTGTGTCCATCCATTTGGGGAGTAAAGAAGGTTTACAGGTATTTTCCCACTTTGATAGAGGTTTTTTTGAATGTGGAAAGTGTGTAGTTGTTAGGCAGTGATGTTGGGGTAATAGAGGGTCTTTGGTGTGTTAGATGCCCCCAGGCATGCTTCCCCTGCTGTCCCAGTGTCATTCCAGAGGTGTTGGCATCATTTCCTGGGGTGTCATAGTGGACTTGGTGACCCTCCAGACACGGATTTGGGTTTCCCCCTTAACGAGTATCTGTTCCCCATAGACTATAATGGGGTTCGAAACCCGTTCGAACACACGAACATTGAGCGGCTGTTCGAATCGAATTTCGAACCTCGAACATTTTAGTGTTCGCTCATCTCTACTTACTAACATTTCCTTTCCCTTTTTAAAGGGAATGTGTCACCGCTGATCTATGTTTAAATTTTTTTTAATCACATATAATGTTAAACATATTTTTAAAGAACTTTGGTGAGGTTTTAAAAAAATTTCCATGCAAAAAAACCTGTTCCTTTAGGTACATTCTTTGCAGTATACCCATAATCCCAGCTATCTAGATAAGACATAGGGTCCACAATAGGTCCTAGACACAGCTTATCTATTCCCATCTACCTATGTGCAATGACCTCTGCAGACATCACATCATCGCATGCTTAAAGTATTCTACAATAGAAGTCAATGGACCATGTCTGGGAAACAGGAAGTCGCATAGCATTTTAGGCTTAGTGGCCAAGGTTGAAATTTGTAGGATTTTTATTTTTTTTTAATCGAAACTAAAACATAATAACATATTTTGGATACACTTTCTCTATAAGAAACATCTATCCTGTGGGGCTATCCAGAATTATTATTGTTGAAACATCACATTGATCAAAGCCAAATATGCTATTCAAAGACCACTAAGCCTGGGTTCATATGTGCATTGGGTCTCCATTTGGAAGTCCAAATTTTTTGTCTGGCAGTCTCAGTTTAAAACAATGGACATACGACAGACCCTATTATAGTCAATAGAATCCGTCAGTCACCATTGGTGTCCGTCTATGTGTCTGTCCTCCAACAGACTAGAAAAAGAAACAGCAATGCTTCATGGAAGAAAAATAAGTAAGTTACCCCTCCTATGGAAGGAGGATGACTATCTCCAAGAATCCACCCACCAATAGACAGCCCTGACAGGATTTGTCAGTATAGGGCAGGGGACTTGTTGGATGGATGAAATGTCCTTGAGACCAAAAACCTCCCAGAGCTGCAAGAGGTGTCTTCTCCTGCCAACCAGTGTCCAGCTTCAACAGATGAGTGTCTCCACCTAATGTGTATAAAATATAACACAAAAGAGAAAGCCAAAGGAAAAAATGGGGTTTGATCGAGCGCTGCTTGGAAGATCGAACAGTAATGAACTCAGCGAATAAAAGATAAATTTTCTTTCACGTGAAGACTCAGATAGAAAGCAGATAGGGCAACGCGTTTCAACATCGAACAGATGTCTTCATCAGGCCAACAGGCAGGAAAAACAGGAGCATATGTATGTTCCTCTGTTTTATTGATGACTAGGGTTGAGCCGATCTTGACTTTTCAGGATCGATTTTGAAATCCGATTTCCGATCATTTTTCATTCAAACCCGATCTCGATCCCAATTCCGATCCCAATGCAAATAAATGGGATTTTTTTACTAATCGGAGATTGGATTTTAAAAACAATCCTATTCACTATTCAGCATGGAATCTAACAACTGAATGCTTTGTTAGAATCCACGCTGTGTAGTGATTATTTTTAATGACTAAGTAGCCAGAGGGTTTTTTTTTTTAATCCTCTGGCTACTTAGTCCCCCCTGGTGTCCACTTACCTGCAGAGATGGCTGGTCCGGTGCCCGGTGTTCTCGTTCTTCTTCGCCTCACTGCCCCCTGCCTCCGAGGTTAGGAGAGTGTGGGCAGGTACTGGGAGGGGAGACGTCACGTCTCCCCGCCCTGTACCCGCCCACACTCTCCTAAGCCGCAAGCCCCGCCTTCTTCCTAGCTCTTTAAACACTAACCTGGAGGTGGGGGCAGCGAGGCAAAGAAGAACGAGAACATTGGGCACTGGACCAGCCATCTCTGCAGGTAAGTAGCTACTAGAGATGTTAGCTAGTCTCCCATTAGAATGAATGGAGGTTAAGGCTGTGTGCTGGCTGCTTCCATTCATTCCTATGGAACCGCAGCAGAGCCTTCACACTGAGTATACACTCCGCTCAGAATAAGTGGAGCATATACTCAGTGTGAAGGCTAACATTGTTAGCTTTTCCCACAATGCTTGGCCATTAGCAAAGCATTGTGGGAAATAATCACCGATCTCAATCCCACCTAAAAAGATCGTGTTCGGAATTCCGATCGCAATCGTGAAATTTTCTCGATCGCCAATCGGAATCCGATCTTTTCCGAACACGATCGCTCAACCCTATTGATGACCTATCTTCAGGATCGGTGGGGTCGTCCACTTTGGATCCCCGCTAACCAGCTGCTGCACTCTGGTGACACTACTCCAGCGAGTCTTACCCTAGGCAGTGGGTATTGGGAGTAGTTCATCACATTTGGCAGAGATATGTCAACATGAGAATAACTCTTTAAGCCAAGCAGAACTACCAGGGGCTGTCACACAGTCATATGTCGTATGGTTGACTTCCAAAGCTCATCCTAAAAACGGACCATCAATTGAAAATCCCATAAGATCCTTTTAAAGAATAGTAATAGTTAGTCCCATCCATTGTTACAAAGTAATGTTTGTGCATTTGAAAAACACTAGAAGGTAATATAAACCTCTATGAAAGTAAAAGCTGATGACATAAGGTTTTCTCATGTATTACTCCGCACCCATGCAATATTACGACAGAAAGGAATAGTGCATTGGTTTCAATTCACAACCCATAAGAAGACTCAAGAGACTGCAAATTAAGTCAAACCAGCTGAGCTCGTCCCTATGGCTTCTGCAAAAATTGCTGCTTTCATTGACTGCATTCAGGACTATTCCGTAATGAACAACATCCTGGAGTAAACAACCCTGGCGCCATCCAAATCTGGTGTAATACACAAAGGTCCAACATCTCCCAGAAACCCGCTATTACATTATAGCAGCGGTGTGTACATGACTGAGAGCCCAGTGAATCTCCACCTAATAACAGGCTACCGGTAATAACCCGTAATCCACCAGAAACAAAGGCAGTGGCGACATTTTTTCCATCTCATTTGGATTGTAGAAACAAAGACAATCATTAGTATTTGTATGTACCTAACAAGGTTAGGAGGTAAGCACAACAAAACCCTACAGGACTTTTTGGAGAAAAAAACAAGCATGACAAAAGAATTAGGCTTCCATCCCTTTTTTTTTTTTACATTAGAATCAATGAGTACTCCATTTGCATGATTCATTCTCTCAACTTTTCTGTCCGTTTGTCTGATCCTGTGACGGATCAGTACACAATGCCCTATATGAGTTTGTGATTGTGCAGTGACAGCTGTCAATCACTGAGTAGATCCGCCCACTGGACCCCTAAGCAAATGAATGAATTACAAGGTATACTGAATATTTCCCACAAATATATACACATTAATCCAAACTACTCCTGCTCTATAACATGGCGCCCATTACAATTCCCCACAACGGGTTCCCTTTAATACCGAATAATGAAGACTCTTACGTCTATTCATTTATAACATTGCCATTGTACTACAGGCATTAGCTCACATACACTGAGGAATTCTTATTAGCAATATCCATGTTGTTTCTAAGCTGCACTGAGACTCTTGCAATTAGATGCAAACAAGCATACGTTGCAACGGTTCAATGCAAAGCTGTAACGAAAGAGAATGAAAAAATCCTTCATCTGAAAATGATTAAAGAAATGAAACAAAACATCTATATGAGCATTCAATAATAATCACATGGATTGCTACTGATGGTCAAAATAATAAATCACTGTATACAATATAATATTATATAATAAGCAGGGGTGTAACTACTGGGATAGCAGCTGCCACAGGGCCCGGGACATGAGGGGGCCCGGCGACAACCACTACTGCTGTGTTGGGTTGTTTTTTTTTGTTTGTTTTTTTTTTAAATAGGCCATTACCTTCTTAAGTAACTCCAGCAGGTAAGGGACCCTATTTACTTACCGATCCTGGCAGGAGCTGGGATCAGTGAGTCAGAACATAAAAAACAGTGTTACTTACCTCTCCTGGCTCCAGGTCGGCTTCAAGCCTACTTGTGTGGGCCGATCTTATGTCCTTATGTGTCGCGACGCAAGCCCCAGCTCAAGTGACATCCCGTACGTTATTGAAACCCGGGAGAGGTAGATAACAGTGTTTTTTATGTTGTCTCCTCCCCTGGGTCTCCGATTATTATACTCTGGGATCTGAAAGGACCTCATGAGTATAGTAATTGTTCATGGGTGTCCACAATAGGGCATAATACTGTGTGCAAGAGCCACTACGGTAAATAATACTGTGTGCAGGGGCCACTATGGGGCATAATACTGTGTGTTGGGGCCACTATGGGGCATAATACTGTGTGCAGGGGCCACTATGTGTTATAATACTGTGTGTTGGGGCCACTATGGGGCATAATATTATGTGCAGGGGCCACTATGGGGCGTAATACTGTGTACAGGGGCCACTATGGAGTATAATACTGTGTGCCTGGGCCACAATACTGTGTGCAGGGGCCACTGTGGGGCATAATACTGTGTGCAGGGGCCACTATGGGGCATAATACTGTGTGCAGGGGGCACTATGGGTCATAATACTGTGTGCAGGGGCCACTATGGGGGCATAATACTGTGTGCAGGGGCCACTATGGGGCATAATACTGTGTGCAGGAGCCACTATGGGACATAATACTGTGTACCGGGGCCACTATGGGACATAATACTGTGTGCAGGGGCCACTATGGGGGATAATACTGTGTGCCGGGGCCACTATGGGACATAATACTGTGTACAGGGGCCACTATGGGGCATAATACTGTGTGCAGGGGCCACTATGGGGGATAATACTGTGTACCGGGGCCACTATGGGACATAATACTGTGTACAGGGGCCACTATGGGGCATAATACTGTGTGCAGGGGGCACTATGGGTCATAATACTGTGTGCAGGGGCCACTATGGGGGCATAATACTGTGTGCAGGGGCCACTATGGGGCATAATACTGTGTACAGGGGCCACTATAGGACATAATACTGTGTGCAGGGGCCATTATGGGGGATAATACTGTGTGCAGGGGCCACTATGGGACATAATACTGTGTACCGGGGCCACTATGGAACATAATACTGTGTGCAGTGTTTATAGAATACACTAAATATGTACAAACAGGCGAATCTAAAATACACACAGCAGAAACGCTGTGATTTCCAAAATCAGTGCGGTTTTGGAAAACGCAACCTATCCATTATACCTACGGAAACACTGGCGGTTTCCCTATAGGCATAAAGGAAGCATGGACGATATAAATGTTATAAAAACATGGAGTAATATATCCTATAAAACTACTACTATAATGTGTGTGGATTGATATATGACAGATAACACATGGGTGGATGGATAGATATGAGACAGATATTTGGTGAGGACTATACCGTAATCTGTATTTAAATAAGTCCTGAGATTTGTTTGTAAGCACAATGCCAAGGGTAACCATAAAGGCCAGGAAAGCAAATCAATCAAGTCACATTTTGCCTGTGAAAGACTAGGCACACTTGTTTTTAAGGGCTGGGTGAGCATATTGCTCCCCATCTGCCTTGCAGGAATTTTAGAAGTATCAAATTGGTTTTCCAGCTCTTGTTCTCAGACAACAGACCTCGCATCTGTCACCTCTCCCAACTGCCAGTTGTGACTAAACGTCTTGGTTGCACATCCTAGCAAAGCGCAGGTCCTTCTCGCAGCAGACACAGCTCGCAGGGGGGTTATTAAAATTTTTGTTGTGTCCAGACGGATGCAGCTTAGTCTTTATCGTCCTGTCTGGCGTGCAGGATTCTCAGTCATCTATGACCGGGTTGCTGATTCCATCAGCTAATCTTTGCAAATAAAATTAGTCTGGTCAACATTAACCTTTTGCTTGCCTGCTCTGCTAGTGTATGCTAAATACTGCGGCGGTGCCTTCAAGGATCGCGATTCATTTTTTTATACCGTAGATTTTTCTCTAAATATTTTGGTCATTTTGACTCATTTTGCTTGGTCTGTTTTTGCAGATTGACCCACCAGACGACCTGAGGATCCTGCCATGCACCCAGATTTTAGCACGGTAATAGGCTGAACGGTCTTTGCAAATGGAGGTGACCTTGGAGCCAGTCACTTGACACTAGGGTTTATTTCTTATGGGATCATTCACAAAGATCCTATTAGACCTTATTGATCATATGTCCTGGGTGAGCAATGACAATAGTAAAGTTTATGATCCAATGAAAGAGGATCTGTCCAGCTCCTGACATGTCTGTTATAGTATCAACTTATATCCACCATGACAAAATCATTTTTCTTTATGGCGATCCCCCTAGGAACGACTAAATAAATTAGCAAGTGAGCATTGTCATTCCAGTTGTCAAGAGATGTGTCCATACAGAGTACACACCAAACAATGGTCCCAACCGGTAGTCCACTGGGCTTTGGAGCTGGATTGAGCTTTGGGTGCACATGGAGTCGGAAAAAAGTTGCCAATGTGTCAAGTGAGGTTCTCATTCATAGATACAACTATTCTCTATAGGTGGAGGGTGGTTCACTGGAATCACTGAGTATGGCAGTCCTGAGGCTGACTACACTACGAGGCTCAAATTCACCAATCGAACTTCCATCATGGATTAGCAGACTGAAAAAAATCTGTAAAATTGAGCAAACTCATAAATAAAGCACCCAAGGACTCCGGCATGAGATGTTAGCTGACACAATGTGGCGAGCCAGGCACGGAATAGTGGTCGTGGAGAACGGTTGGCACTAGCCTGGCACAGAACATGAGCCATAATATTATCCTTCTACAGTATATGGAGGGATTGATAAATGTACCAAATTATTTAAAACATACATGTCACGCAGAACATGCGGTCCGATCTGGAGGCACCAAGTCATAGAGTGGGTAGCGTTAAGCAGACTGATGGACCATATTATGGAAAAAATTAGTACAAATTTTAATGTAGTCCTCTATTTCTCTGGGCGGAATAGCTTTAAGAAAGGCTATTCTTCTCTTACCTTTACATGTCTTCTCCGGGCCACTTCGCTATAAATCCCGGTTTTCGTCAGTATGCAAATGAGTTGTCTTGCAGCACTGGGGGCGGGCCCCAGTGCTCAAACAGCACTGGGGGCGGGCCCCAGTGCTCAAACAGCACTGCGGGCATCCCCAATGCTGCAAGTGAACTCTCCAATGCCACCTCCATCTTCTTCTGGAACTGCATCTTTTCCAGCACTGGCTTAAAACATGTAGGCCTTGGGCAGCCAACTGCGCATGCCTGCTGGCCACAAGAAATTGGCCGCTTACAATACTGTGTAAGCGACCATTTTCTTGTGGCTGGCAGGCATGCGCAGTCGGCTTTGCCCTAGGCCACAGCCCTAGAAGTTTGTAGCTACCGCCGAAAGAAGATGTGAAGAGATGCCGTACCTGAAGAAGATAGAGGCGTTGCTTTTAGATTTCTCTCACAGCATTGGGTATGCCCCCAGTGCTTTTTGAGCACTGGGGCCCGCCCCCAGTGCTGCAAGAGAACTCATTTGCATACCGACAAAAAACGGGATTTATACCGAACGGTGGCCCGGAGAAGACATCTAAAGGTAGGAGAAGAATAGCCTTTCTTAAGGCTATTCCAACGTGGTACTCAGAAAAAAATTGCATTTTAATGATAGAATCCCATCAAAGGGAACCTGTCATATGAACAATACAATCCAGTCTGCAACAATGGAACAATGTAGATTCATTATAACCTGTCATTTATCCATTGTACTCCATGTGTTTTCTATGTGGGGAAGTCAAGGTGGCTCTTACATTGCTGGAGGACCAGTCACTTTTGAGCTTATTTCAAGACTTTCTTATAACATAAATGACTTGTGTACTGGAGTTATCTTTACGACAACAGATATTATCTCTAGCTGGACATGAAGGCCCATGGATAGGGAAATGTGGCCAGAGCGATGATACTTTCTCAGTGGAAGCCATTGGTGGTCGAGGTGGTCCACCAAGTTGACGTCTACTTGCAATATGAGTACTGCCTGGGAGATAATGGTGTGCGAGATAATAACCTCATAACAGATGGCGAGCGCGGATTAAAGATGAGATCTGTTTAAGGGCTATATACTAGCCGGTCTATACCCGAGCTGTGTCTTATCCCTCCTCCATCGCCTTCCTTTATAAATAGTTTTTTCTTTTTCCTTCTTATTATGATACTGTAGACATTTGTATGTTTGTAAGTAGAAAAAATATTAAAAAGTCACAGATATAGTCTTGTCAGTGACTGACAGCCTCTCCTCATATATAGAGATAGCTGTCAACCACTTATAGGATCGCAGCTTTGATTTTTTAGCAAAGAAAAAGCAGAGATTTTAATGGATAATTGACAAGTTATACTGAATCTTTTCCTACAATAATATGTATCAGTCTGCTCGGCTCCTCCTGCTCTATAACATGCTCATTGTCTGCAGATTGAGCTGCATTTTCCTGGTGACAGTAAAGTGGGTGCTAGGAAAACAAGTGCAAACCCCAAAAAGCTGTTGATCATTAGCAAAAAGTCTTTAAAGTACAACTTAAAGGGATGTTCCAGTCCCAAATCAATTTTTCATACTGATGACCTAGCTATAGGATATCCCGGACCCCACACAGACGCTAGGTGCCAAAAGCTGCTAGTAGATGGGCAGTATAGGAGTGGAACTGGATTTCCTTGGAAACTCCATTAAGTAGTGAATGGGGCTACTGTGCTGATCCTATTACTATATAGGCATGGTCCTGCACGCACTCTCCATCCACTAGCAGCTTGCAGATGATCTGAGCGGGGTTCGGGTGCCTGACCTCCATAGATCTCATACTGATGGCCGATCCTGTGGATAGGCTATCAGTATGAAAAATCGATTTGGCACCAGAAAATTCCTTTAGGACAGGGCCCCAATGCGATTTGCCCATGGCAGAAACACCGCAGGAAAAAGCGTAATGTTTCACAGTTACTGCAAAGTGGATGGGATTCTTACGAATCCCATGCCTACCTAGCGGTAAAAACCGCGGTGCACAATTTCCAGAACCAGCACAGTTTTGAAGATTGCAGCATGTCAATTATATCTTCGGAATCGCCAGCGGTTTCCCCATAGATATAATTGAAATAGAAAATCCGAGGAGGAAAACTCTGTGAACTTTCTGTTTAAAACACCGCGATGCGTTGCCGCCACAGTTTTTATAGCTGCAGATCATCCCGTCGGGCCTTAGTCTTAAGGCTGAGGCCGCACATTGTGGAAAAGTTGAATTTTTGTTGCAGAATTCGAGTGCTTCCTATGTATTTCCCATACCTTCTGAAGCCACTCAAAATCTGCACCAAACCTGCAAGAAAAATTCAACCTTTCTGCAATACGTGACTTTAGCCTAAGGCGGCATGCACATAATCTTGATTGAACGGTACGGACGGCACATGGATGACATCCGTGTGCCGCCTCCGCACCGCATTCATTGAGGTTATTAAGCAGGGGCTGCAAAACAGTCAGGAATAGGACCTGTCCTGGGTTTATCGCAACGTCTAAACCGCACCGTGAAAATACAGGGTCGTATGTATGGAGCCATAGATATGAATGGGTCTGTGTGCTAGCTGTGAAAAACATGGCTACCACCCTGACTGTGCACAGGGTCATCTGCACCCTATATTGAAACTGACAAAAAGGAGGGGGCATTCATGCCTTAATTCCCCGGTCTGTATATTTTAGTAATCATAATGCAAATAATAATTTCTTATTACTATTATCATTATCCATTTTATTGTATTTTGCTCTTTTTAACTCCTGCAAATGCATTTGGATAATAAGGGCAGCGCCAGCTGTCAGAACATAGAAGGCGTGTAAATGCTATTCACAGCACGTATAGTTCTTGCACTGTCAACAAAATTTTCTTCTGGGAATAAAATAAAAGCATGATTTCTTTGTTTTCTAGCTTGAATATTCAATCCCATTAGCAGCTTCACTCAAGCTTTCTTAATACCTTCAGTCAGCCAAAGGCAGAGCAACCCACTGAAGATTACAGCCGAAATAGACAGAACCCGGGACTTCAATAGCATGCAAAATGCTTGAATAGGCAAATGCATTAGCCTTAAATTCAATAAAAATCCTTATTCTCTCGCAGGCAATTACAGATACCAGATTAATAATAGGAAATTGCTATAATTTACTTATAATTATTGCAAGTAAATATCCACTGCGCCCAGAAAGGTGGAGTAGAAAGTGCTATCAAGGATGTCTGTCTTATCGTCCTCCAATGGTGCTCTTGTCCATTCAGAAGAGAACTACAAAAGGTCCATCTATGACCGGGATAAGGGATCCTTTATTAAAGAGAAAAATCTGTTTTCGGTAACCAAATTAACATGAAATAGCCATGAAAAATGGTTTTATATGCATTCATGCACTGTGTATGTCCGTGTCCGCTCGGAACTCCATGGATCCATTCATTCACTTCATTGACCCCCCTAAAATGGAAAGGAATGAGATATGTCGTGGTTTTGGCCAATACAGGGCCCATGATAATGCATGGTTATATGTATGGGGCCATAAAATATAATGGGTCCGTGTGATTAGGCCTTAGCTCTATCAACATTAATGGGATTCTAGGCTCAACCATCACGAGAAAAAACAAAAATCATCATCAACCCATGTTGTTTGATGGCAAAGGTGCGTCCATGTAATGATGAAGGTGCGTCCACGTAATGATGAGGGTGTTCCATGTAATGATGCGAGTGCATCCATCTAAAGAGGACCTTTCATGGTTTGGGGCACAGGCAGTTCTATATACTGCTGGAAAGCCAACAGTGCGCTGAATTCAGTGCACTGTCGGCTTTCCCGATCTGTGCCCCGGGTAAAGAGCTTTCGGTCCCGGTACCGTAGCTCTTTACAGTCAGAAGGGCGTTTCTGACAGTCAGTCAGGTACGTCCTTCTTCAAAGCAGCGCCTATAGTGCTGTACAGTGTGAGCGGGGAGGAACGCCCCCTCCCTCTGCTCACAGTGTCTGTCCATAGACTAGTATTATCAGGAGGGGAGGGGGCGTTCCTCCCTGCTCACAATGTACAGCGTGATAGGTGCTGTTTGGAAGAAGGACGTACCTGACTGATTGTCAGCGCCCTTCTGACTGTAAAGAGCTATGGTACCGGGACCGAAAGCTCTTTACCCAGGGCACAGATCAGGAAAGCCGACAGTGCGGAGAGAGAGAGAGAGAGAGAGAGAGAGAGAGAGAGAGAGAGAGAGAGAGAGGAATAATTACAATGTCCTTCCACGGGAAGAGATGGTACTGGCTCTAGCTGCCTATGTGATGCTGTGCTGAGGCAATATGAGAATGACAGAGAAATAGAAATCATGATGGTACTCAATTAGAACAGACAGGATGAGTGTAATATACTAAAAAAAGATGTAAGGTTTGGGGTGCAGTGTTTATCAGCAGACCACATGAATGATGGGAAAAGCAGCCGGAAAAGTGGCCCTGAGCTTTCCTAGTGATAGTTGCAGTGGCGTAAATAGAAATGGCGGGGCCCCGTGGCGAACTTTTGACATGTGGGTCCCCCGACCGAAGGACCACCTTTCCCCCCCTACAGACCCCGACCGACCCCCGCATTCCTGCACTCACTATTATGCCCCATAGTGGCCCTTTCACACAGTATTATGCCCTATAGTGGCCCCTTCACACAGTATTATGCCCCATAATGGCCCCTTCACACAATATTTTGCCCCATTGTGGTCACCCATGAACAATTATTAATTCAAATCTTTTCAGACCCCAGAGTGTAATAATCGGAGACCTGGGGGATTATACAAACATAAAAAAACATTGTTACTTACCTCTCCCTGGCTCTGCTGCAGTCCCTGCTGATGTCAGCCATCTTCAATGACATACGAGACGTCACATGAGCAGGAGCTTGCGTCACAACGCATAAGAACGCAGGCCCCGTCCATGTGACATCAGGGACTTCACACAAATAGGCCTGAAGCCTGTCTGGAGCCAAGGAGAGGTAAGTAACACTGTTTTTATGTCTGAAAAGACCCCTGAGTGTTTGTGGGTCCCGTGGCGTCACTTACCAATCTCGGTCACAGTGGCCTCCACAGAAGGAGAAGAAACGGCGGCCGTGAGCAGGAGCCAGGATCGGTAAGTAAATAGGGCCCATTACCTGTTGGAGGTGGCTGAATTCCCCCTGAGCAGAGACTGCTGACATATATTTTTGCTATATCACTAATGTCTAGGCTGCGATAACCCTGTAATAGAAATTTCTGCTTCCAGTGGGGCAGGACCTACAAGTGTAAGTGCATAGTTGTATCTCCCTGTACATCTGCAATTACAGTCCTATGAAAAAGTTTGGGCACCCCTATTAATCTTAATCATTTTTTGTTCTAAATATTTTGGTGTTTGCAACAGCCATTTCAGTTTGATATATCTAATAACTGATGGACACAGTAATATTTCAGGATTGAAATGAGGTTTATTGTACTAACAGAAAATGTGCAATATGCATTCAACCAAAATTTGACCGATGCAAAAGTATGGGCACCCTTATCATTTTATTGATTTGAATTCCCCTAACTACTTTTTACTGACTTACTGAAGCACAAAATTGGTTTTGTAACCTCAGTGAGCTTTGAACTTCATAGCCAGATGTATCCAATCATAAGAAAAGGTATTTAAGGTGGCCAATTGCAAGTCGATCTCCTATTTGAATCTCCTCTGAAGAGTGGCATCATGGGCTACTCAAAACAACTCTCAAATGATCTGAAAACAAAGATTGTTCAACATAGTTGTTCAGGGGAAGGATACAAAAAGTTGTCTCAGAGATTTAACCTGTCAGTTTCCACTGTGAGGAACATAGTAAGGAAATGGAAGACCACAGGGACAGTTCTTGTTAAGCCCAGAAGTGGCAGGCCAAGAAAAATATCAGAAAGGCAGAGAAGAAGAATGGTGAGAACAGTCAAGGACAATCCACAGACCACCTCCAAAGAGCTGCAGCATCATCTTGCTGCAGATGGTGTCACTGTGCATCGGTCAACTATACAGCGCACTTTGCACAAATAGAAGCTGTATGGGAGAGTGATGAGAAAGAAGCCGTTTCTACACGTACGCCACAAATAGAGTTGGCTGAGGTATGAAAAAGCACATTTGGACAAGGCAGCTTCATTTTGGAAACAAAAATTGAGTTGTTTGGTTATAAAAAAAGGCGTTATGCATGGCGTCCAAAAAGAAACAGCATTCCAAGAAAAACACATGCTACCCACTGTAAAATTTGGTGGAGGTTCCATCATGCTTTGGGGCTGTGTGGCCAATGCCGGCATCGGGAATCTTGTTAAAGTTGAGAGTCGCATGGATTCCACTCAGTATCAGCAGATTCTTGAGAATAATGTTCAAGAATCAGTGACGAAGTTGAAGTTACGCCGGGGATGGATATTTCAGCAAGACAATGATCCAAAACACCGCTCCAAATCCTCAGGCATTCATGCAGAGGAATAATTACAATGTTCTGGAATGGCCATCCCAGTCCCCAGACCTGAATATCATTGAACATCTGTGGGATGATTTGAGAGCGGGCTGTCCATGCTCGGCGACCATCTAACTTAACTGAACTTGAATTGTTTGTCCAAAATACCTTTATCCAGGATCCAGGAACTGATTAAAAGCTACAGGAAGCGACTAGAGGCTGTTATCTTTGCAAAAGGAGGATCTACTAAATATTAATGTCACTTTTCTGTTGAGGTGCCCATACTTTTGCACCGGTCAAATTTTGGTTTAATGCATATTGCACATTTTCTGTTAGTACAATAAACCTCATTTCAATCCTGAAATATTACTGTGTCCATCAGTTATTAGATATATCAAACTGAAATGGCTGTTATAAACACCAAAATATTTAGAACTAAAAATGATTAAGATTAATAGGGGTGCCCAAACTTTTTCATAGGACTGTATATACAGTACTTATATGATGGTACCCTGGGCCCGGTGCCGTACATTCAGTGCTAAGCACTGGACACAGACAAGGAGACGGATCACCTCTTAGTGAACCCATAGATAAGACCATAAACATCAGTGACTGGGGGAATATTGTTCTAGCCTTTGATGTCTGGTATCGCTAATACAGATGCTAAGGCTATCATGTGGAACCAAAGCGAATCAACCTAAGGGTATTTTTCTTCTAGAAATGTGTCACCGAGGCTCATTTACTCTAAAACATTTTGGTCCCTAAATATAGCATCTAAACAACAACTGTTCCTTGGAATGCTCAGTCTTTTTCATTTGTCTCCTAGCAGTATTTATTACAGACACAGATGGTCAATATCTGCAATAACAGGGCTTTTTTTCATTCTTTTTATCATTATCATTATTGTTATAGTTCTCTATGGTGCGGAGTGTAGGACGAGTCGCTGCCATCTACTGGAGTTGTAAGCATTTCATTAGTGCAAGATGTCACTGTTTTTTATCGCTGCAATGGAGGGAAACAAATCAATGTTGCTACAATTCCACACCAAAGTGACATCATGGAGTCTATGCTGCAGAGTTTGGATTTTTTTTGCAATATTGTTGCATCTTTATCATTGCACATCAATACATTCCTATAATGGTAGCGGCACAGATCAGTGCCATGGATCAATTATTCTATCTTTTCTAAGTATTTATTCATACAGAGTACAGGACAGAATATTTTATCGTCATGAGACAAAAGATATTGCATATACGTTAAATCCTAAAATTTACAGCAAAAAAACTACGATTCAACAAAAGAAGAAATGAAAGGGATTCTACCATTAAAACTTTTTTTTTTTTGTGGATAAGACGTCGGAATCGCCTTTAGAAAGGCTATTCGTCTCTTACCTGTAGATGTGGTCTCCGCTGCGCCGTTCCTTAGAAATACCGTTTTTTACCGGTATGCAAATGAGTTCTCTTGCAGCGATGGGGGCGAGCCCCAGAACTCAAACAGCGATGATGGCGTCCTCACCGCTGCCAGAGAATTGTGTCCAGCGCCGCCTCCTTCTTCGTCCGCTGCGTCATCTTCAATGTCTTCCGGTGCAGGCTCGTAACTTCTAGCAGAGCAGACTGCGCAGGCGCACAGGTCACGGGAAAATGGCCGCTAACAATACTGTGCAAGCGGCCATTTTACCGTGGCCTGTGAGCCTGCACAGTCTGCTCTGCTCAAGACCCGACGCCTAGAAGTTACGAGCCTGCGCCAGAAGAAGACATTGAATGACACTGCGGACGAAGAAGGAGGCGGCGCTGGAGACAATTCTCTGGCAGTGGTGGAGACGCCCCCATCGCTGTTTGAGCGCTGCGGCCCGCCGCCATCGCTGCGAGATAACTCATTTGCATACCGGTAAAAACTGGTATTTCTAAGGAACGGCGGAGCGGACACCACGTCTAAAGGTAAGAGACGAATAGCCTTTCTAAAGACTATTCCAACGTCTTATCCACAAAAAAAAGGTTTTAATGGTAGAATCCCTTTGAGGTATTTCTTCTGACCCCAATACACAAGCATGCTCATACCGGCTGAGCGTGCATGTGTTCTCAAGTTCTCAGTGAGGAGAGGGGACTAATCTGTTGCTGATACGTCCGGTGGTGGTTTATTTCTTCTTGGAACAAATGCGTTGGGTATATTGAAATTCAACATGTTCCATCCTTTTTTACCCCTGTGTGTGTATTGACTCAAAAAACTGTAACAAAATCTGCAAAAAAAAAAAAAGCTTCATTTCCGCTCTGCCTTAATCTCTCGTGAATGGCGAGCTCTATGGAGATGCAGTAGTGTCATCCACTGTGTAAGGGGTAGTGATACAGTAAGAGACGCTACAACTTCTGGATACTCGGAATCCAGTGGAGATGGCTGTCAGTCCCTGGTGCTTGGGCATGGATTTTTGGGGTTCTTCTTACTATGGAGCCCATTAATGGATGACAATGAGACTTTATGTCCCTACCAGATTGTTCTCCTGACTTACTTTGGTTCTAGTAAGTGATACAGAAAGTGCTTAATGCAGCTTCTGCTCTACATTTCTGGCAACGATCCCAGAAGTGATAAGTAATGCAGAATAATTGCTCAACAATTAATTGTCATGGTCTATTCGATATAAATACTTTATTCTTTGCTGAAGCTTCTAAAATTCTATTGTTTGGAAAACAAAAAGTATCATCAAGAAAAAAAAAACCAAACGTCCATTGTTGGAGCGGCCCAAGGGAGCTTTTAAGCTATTGGTTAAAAATCAATGAACTGTGCACACTGACCAGGCTAGAATATTAGGATTGTGGTGGATAACTGCAACTTCAGGGGTATAGCATTAAAGGGGCTGGACTTATATATTGATGACCTATCCACAGGATCAATATGTGAACTGTGGGGGTCCGACACCTGGGACCCCCATAGATCATCTGGTTTGGATGAGCTCTGTGTCAGGCCCCCCACCGTTCTCATATTGATGTGTACAAACCCCTTTAAGGCACATGGGCAAACAGACTTGCAGAGTAGATGCCATGACCCCACATTTTCATTGTCTAGAAGAAACGGGAGAAGTACAGATGTCAAAAAAATTCAGCTGCCGGCTTTGAATATTTGGAGTGCAACGTGGTGCATCCGCATACAGACTCAAGAGGATGCCCTATTGGGACGATCTCTTATCTTCATTTTTCTCACATATCAGCATCATTTTCACATTATTAACCATTTGCAGCTTGCAAACCCGTCACCTGGTCTGGTCGGCACAGCACTTTGGTGTAACTTTATGATGGTGCCCATTAAAAATATTGATATCGCACATTCCAAATTGCTAGCAGTGACCGGTCAGCATCACCTCCACATTACATTTGCAGCACGTTACACTCGTGATTCATTTTGTCACATGCGATGTACCTTATACACCTACACTGCCTGGGGCTAACGCATCATAAATCAGCGACGTTGTTGATAATTATATCTGACAAACCCACTCAGCTTTATAAATGTGCATGCGTGCCGCTGGTAAGGAATTGTACATTTTTAGCAGCTAACCCTCAAATAGCCTAGTTTTCAGCATCCATTGTTGTGTATATGTTGTATCTATCTATCTATCTATAGACTGAGTGTTGCGAGGCTTCTCATTTACTTATCGGGCATACAATTTTCAGATCTGAAGTTGTACATTGCTACAGATAGATAAGTCAATTATGATATGATTTATGATACAAACAAGGGTAAAAACTGAGCAGCAATTCTCTATTCTGCCATATTTATAAGATACAAGAGTCAAGTCATCTTCCCTTAATCCCCTATCTACAAAGTCCATATGACCAAGATATATTTTTCCATGAAGGGAAGAGAATAAACTGCTGTAATACACAACAGTCATCGCTTATCACTGGGCAGTTCCCATAGACATATCAATAGGTGGATCCACCAACAAAGATCTTATTTAACTGGCCAAATTTAAGCTGAGCATGCACTCTAGAAAGCTGATTTGGCCAATAGCTACTTCTTCTGAACCCCTCTCCATTCTACTATATACACATGCATATGCCGTCATGCACAACAGTGTCTTATCTCCATAGAATAAAAAGATTAGGCATGCTAAAACATGCTAAAATTCAATAGCCGGGAGGACCCAAATGCACATCAGATGGTTGGCTCTCAAATTCCGATTCTGTAAGTTTGGGTAAGTTTACTGCTGACCTCAATGCTGATGAAAAAGTTTCTCCGATGTATGCATGATGTAATGACATTTCCTGACGCGCCATGATCAAGAGTACCCTGGTAAAGCTATTCTTAGCTGTAATCCATTTAAAGGGCCGAATTCCAAAACTAGCAGTAGCCTTGCCTTCACCAACACACAAACCAGATCCTTGTGTTCATGACAGTGGATAAGATAAAGCCTTCATTTCAGATAAGAAAGGGTATTGTGTTGCACATGCCATTGCTTGCTACTGCTGGCGCCATGCCCAATTATATAATAAATGACAGATGGGTTTTAGGCACAAAGACATTTCCAGATAAGTCTGAAGTACTAGAGCTGGAATAAAACCTACAAAAATAACTCATCCCGGCCAGCATAATTATTCCTGTTTACAGATGTCAATATGTTGTAGTCACCTGCCGCCTGCGAGCATGCATTTTATGCTGAAAGTGTCTATAGGAGGACGGTAATTAGAAACTTCTATCTGGAGACACAGCAGGTCAGATTTGTGCAAAAACACTTCTTCCCCTGTATGCATGGCTCTAATGAATGTGGAAAGCCATGGGCGGCATCACTGGCACTACCCAGGCTTTCATGTGGCAGGTGCCAGATATAAAATGCTGCAAAACTTGTTGGATGTAACAGTATAAAAGTGTCGTTGAGTAAATCGCCCACAAGCAGTGGCATAAGAATGATCATGAATTATAAAAATCAGACCAAAAATTAATTTTTTTGTGCCTATCTTCATATCTTCTATTGACCCATATATAAGAGAAATCAATGCTTTCACATCGGTGGGGGTCTGATTCGCCAGGACCAACACCAAGCATCATGTATGTAGTATGAAGCAGATGGCGCCATAGCATTGGCCCAGTTGAGCTGTTACAGCTCAGCGCCCACTTGGGTTCCAACTCTTTTGGACATGTTGCATAAAGGTCCGATTCTCATCTACGTTTGGGCCATTCCATTCCCCTATCCGCATGAAATATGTAGAGAAAGGTCCTGGAAGTAGCACTTTTTGCATTTTTCATGCGGTAACCACATTGACCCCATTATAGTCTATGGGGTCCGCCGGTTCCCTAAGGTAACCACTTTTTCCATTGAGAGGGGTCCCTAAACTGACTACCCGAATGGAAACTTGAACGCAGACGTGAACTGGGCCTTATTGCAGCATTTCCAAACGAGTTGGAACACAAGTGAGACCGGGGCAATCTAGCAAGAGCAGGTCCTGAGATATCCAGAGAGTCTGAGATAGAAGTGGTGTATTACTTCTTCGGTCTGTCTACATGGTGTTCAAGGAGTCCTATGCAGTGAAAAAAGAAAGCCAAGGAGCCTCCGCTTCTATTGAGTTCCTCTCGGGGTAACTGCCGGTTATAAGGAGACCCAGTTCTGCCAGTGACTACTGTCATTATAGGGGAGCGGTTTTCATTTGCAACTATGGATACCCAGTTACAGTAGAAACCTACATAATAAAAAAGGAAAGTGTGAATGTTCCATTGGGGTCTTTTATTACCTCATTGGGGAAATATTATGTAACAAAAATGAAATCATACCCCGTTCCGTTAGCAGAAGAATCACATTGTTACCGCGGCATCCCGGCTCCCGGACCCAGTCATACCCTCATCCTTCTCCCGCTGTATGGAGAAAAGCTGAAAGCTACAAGGGAAGAGTGCACAGAAGCCAACAAGCCGCCACCATGCCAAAAACTAGTTCTGTTTGCACTTGAAAAAGGGCCCGAAACGCGTCGTACTATATCACAATAAATTTATTCCATTGGACCATTTGGTCTCCGCATCATTTCTCCACCAGCGAGAGCAGATCCAGCACGAACTTCTGGTTCTTGGTTCCTAAACCTCACAAATAACTAATACAAATAATGACAAAAACATCATACCTGCCATCTGAAAAAGATTGCAATTCAATAGGGGACACATTATCACACATAAGCCCCAATAAGACTAAGCAAATCTTTCTGAAAAGAGTCAGAATCTTAACTGTCAGTAAGGAAGTTCATGGAGAACTTTTGAAGAAACTCGGCTAGAAAGAAAATTTGCAACTTTGTATTGTTGAAAATTGATAATCAGGGCTAATTAGCATGAAGAGTGGGTGAAAGTGATCGCTTCCTTTGTGGGGTGGATTTTTGCCAAATAATCTTTTATTATTTAGTGCCTTTTCAGCAAGAAGCTGACAGGGAGAGAAATGTTCAGATCTTGGCTTCGGTCCATCAGGCTTCAAGTAATAGTTTTGCAAAGAGGTAGCTAAGAGGGTCAATTTTGTTGGCTGGCAGAGAGTAAAAAAGGCCATTCTTGGAGGAAAACCATTATAATATTGAAGGTACTTAACAAACCCACTATCTAAAGAGTAAGATTATCCCTCCGGAGGGTGAAACGGAATATTGTTTACAATTTTGGGCACCTGGAAGGATGGAGATGAACTCAAAGAGGGCAACCAAAGATGACATTTTGCCGCCTCCAACAACTCCAGTTCTTGAGATCTGATTCCAGCACAGTTGGAATGTTTTCTATATTGCCCCATTCCTGAGCAATCAGTGCCATGAGTTTTGGTGTCTGATATGTTATTTAGACTCTGTACTGTCAAGTGGGTGGCCTCTATGAAGAACATACAAGGAAGCATGACACTGAACTATGCCCCCTTGTCTGCGCCTACCTGAAAGCAGGCATTTAACATTACAGAGCCAAATTATCATATCAGGCACCAAAACTAACGTTTAAAAAATATGCAAATCTATTCTCCAGGATGTAATTAGGAGAACAGTGCACTCTGTATGCCACCCTATAGAGGGCAGCATCCTTAACATCATGAACGATCGTTCATGATGATCGTTCATGATGTTAAGGATGCTGCCCTCTATAGGGTGGCATACAGAGTGCACTGTTCTCCTAATTACATCCTGGAGAATAGATTTGCATATTTTTTACCCAGAATCCCTAGCGGAGCAGGAATGACTTGTAAGCTTCCATACTGCCTATGTAGGCACACACTCTCCCTGATGTGTACGATTATCCCCTGACCAAAACTAACTTCACTGATTGCTCAGGAATGGGGAGGCTAGAGAAAAAAATTTCAACTGTGCTGGAATCAGCATCAATTAAAAGCTGCAAAGAACTGGAGTTAATGGAGATGGTGAAAGGTCCTCTTTAAATGAACAGCTGGACTTATTAGATAGAGTTGTTCAATTTAGAAGAATCTAGTTACAATGTATGAATATATTCAGTCCAGACCTTTCTAATGATCTCTTTGTTCATAAAAATGGCAAGGAGCATCCTTGCAGTTTAAAGGCTTTTCCCAAGACTAAGATATTGATGATAGGCAGCACGGTGGCTCAGTAGTTACCACTGGAGCCCTGGGTTCGAGTCCTGCCAAGGACACCTGCAAGGAGTTTGTATGTTCTTCCCACGTTTGTGTGGGTTTCCTCCCACACTCCAAAAGACATACTAATAGGAAAAAAAAAAAAAAAGATATTGATGACTTATTCATCACGTGGCACCAGAGCACATGGTTCAGATAAACCCTGAGCTCTCCTCATTACTTACCAAGCAGAGCACCTTACAATGTACACAGGATGGTGAAGTCAGAGTTGTGCACTTCGTGTTGGGCTCAATTTTGGCTGGAAGAAAGTTAGGCTGGTTTTACACAGCCGTAATGATTTTACGGTCCGCAAGTTGCTGATCAGCAACATAAACCCCGCAGAAACCCGTAAACTGCCGCAGTCGCCAATAGAGTTCTATGGGCGAGTCCGTGCAGTGCCGCAATTCACGGCCGTTTTGGACATGTTCTATAAATTGCGGACCACGATTGCGGCCCGGCCACACCACGGATAAAATATCCGGTGGTGTAAGAGGCCGCATTGAATATAATGTGTCCGCAATTGAAAACTCTCAATTGTGGACCATTTGCGGACTTACATTAAGACCGTGTAAGACCAGCCTTACTGACTCCAATCACTGGTTAATTATTAATTATATTATATAGTTATCAATATTGTATTAATTACATAGTTTGTTACATATTGATTTGGTTGATATTATAACATAACCCCATTCATTGGAACGCTACTGAGAAAACAGGCCGTATGGTCTACAGTAGGTCATCAGTATTTTAGTCCCCCAAAACCCCTTGATTTTGTCAAGTGTTCATGACCAAGGTTATCTCATTTGACCTCTGCAACGCATACATTGACTAAAGCTACCAGGTCACATTAGAAATAACAATGATGGATTGCGTCCATGACATAATAAATACACAGGGAATTACAGTGTGATTGTTGCTATCAAATCACAAGGTTTCATTATGAGGAGTTACGTTGAAGAGAATCTCAAATATTTGGCCATGAAAAATCTCAACATCAATAAAAATAACGGAAAACAAAAGACAAGGCGAATCACTCAGGAGACGTCACCATACCGCTGATGTCATGCTGTAAAGAATCCACCTCCAGGAACCGGCCTGCAGTGATCATATAGTAACAACACACACTGGCCTGGAACGCAGCGAGCCAACGGGATTTACTTTTTCCCTTGAACGGACACTGCACTAATTCTCCTGCATTCAGCTTTTTCCACTTGAATAGAATTACAAAAAAACCCTTTCATATCAACAATTGCAATTCCCCCCTGTTCCTTT
This sequence comes from Leptodactylus fuscus, assembly GCF_031893055.1. Lineage (NCBI taxonomy): Eukaryota > Metazoa > Chordata > Amphibia > Anura > Leptodactylidae > Leptodactylus > Leptodactylus fuscus. The sequence continues at coordinate 33,147,695 of NC_134270.1, read as the reverse complement.
CTTTTTTTTTCTCAGGCGTACTATAGGTCCCCTCAGTGCACACACAATGCAAAACAGGAAAACCACTTTCACACACTAATTAATATGCAATGGTGGATTCCCATTTACCGGGATCTGAAGGGCCATCCAACAGAGAATGCACAGAGTAGTGCGGGGAACTGGCCACATTTCCAAATATTTACTTACAAGATATTAAGTTTTTTAGTATTTTATGACCTTTCCATATGTTAGAGTTCTATCAGCTGTTATTACCTGTACTGGAGAAGCCTTAAAGGACCTCTCTACTCTATGGAAATAAAGGTAATTCATTGTACAGTGAAAGGTTCTACATCTTATGTTATATACTTGGCGTATCTATCGCTACCTATTGTCCAGAACTCTGGCTGCAATATCCAATTCAGAATGTGATGTTAAGAATTTACATTGGGAGAATCCTTTGAAGAAGACCTGATGGGAGGCTACAGCATCCGGCTGGATAATTAATAATAGGCTCCCATTGTATAAAAACGTATCCCATTACTTTATTCTTTGTAAGGAATCATACCGTACATACCATAAAAAATAGTATATCAACATGCTGAACTGAGTATGGGGATAGTTTATCAATCTGCCCAATTTATACCAGAAAACTAACATTTACGCCAAAAAATGTGCCTTGTTATTTTCCCTTTAAATGTACCACTTTTGTAAAAAGTAAGGAAGGGGTCAAGGTGGGGACAGCCTCCCGGCGTAAGGTTGGGTTCACACCAGTGCTTGAACTCAGGGTTTCCATCCCCGAAACCTGGTAGACTCCATTATAATCTATGGGATAGCTGCTTTTTTAAGCGGATTAGGTTTTTGTTTGGGGAGTTCCAAAGTGGGAACAGAAATCCGAACGCAGATATAAAGCTAGCATTACTCATGCCAGAAAACAAGCACAAGTTATTCCTTAAATTTTACGCCAGTTTCTGGAAGGTGTAGACTTCAATCCCAGTACACAGAATCTCCGAGATGCTCCAGATTTGTTAGAGCCCCTTAAAAAAACTACATTTATTACCACATTTTGTGGACGTATGATGTCCACGAAAATCACAGACTCATTTATTTTAAGGGCGTTATCCAGTTTTTACTATTGATGGCCTATCCTTAGGATATTTGCTGTGTCCAACACTCAGGAACCCTAGAGGTCAACTGCACTGACACATAGCAACTCTGTAATGTTTAATGTCTAAAGATTGTCCATCAACAGTAAAAACTGGATATCCCCTTAAATGAATGCATGCAGACATCCATTCGTCAAGGAATAAGAATGAAGACAAGTTCTACTTTGGGCCATTTTGCAGACCAAGGAGCTCCATTAAAGAGGACTTTTAGCCACCACCCCAATATCCAACTCTTTGTATCCACATACTTTGGTACATTTTGATTTTTTTCTCTATCCCCTACCGTTCCTGAGCAATCACTGTTGTTAGTTTTAGCACAATTATGATCTCTGCTGTCAGGTGGGCGGTCCCTGTCTATTTGTCCCAACCTAGGACCGCCCACATAAGGGGGAGTTCACACGGCCGCAAAATTACGTGCCGTATACGATCGTAACTCCCATTGAAATCAATGGGATCTTTTTGAGCGTGCAAACTGCTGACACGCGTATACGTGCCAGATTGCGCTCCACTTTACACTGTGTGAACTCCCCCTTAAAGTACAGAGTCTAAATAGCATATTAAGTACTGGAGATGGCAGCAGTGATTCCTCAGGTACATTTGGGAGTAGAGAAAACCCTATTTAAAGTCTATTGGTCCCTGGAAAACGAACAATGAACACAAAAATACGATTCTCACGGACATCATACATTCACAAAATTTGGATGTGTGAATAAGTGTTTTTCTTTTGGGCTTTTTGGCTTCTATAGAACTCGTAAAGCTGGTCATACACATTAGATGAACGTCAACTCAACCTGCCAATTTCGGTGGGACTGGCAAACCATCTAAAGTGTATTGTGGTTCCAAACTAATCCCTGACAGATGATGACACGGAAAGAAAAATTGATGATGTTGAATTTCAACATGCCCAGCTCGTATTTCATAAAACAGATAAGGTGTATGACAGAAAGTTCAGTCTTCTCTCCAGTGAAAACACACAAGTACTCAACCAAACCAGGCATACGAGGGTATGGGGGGGTCGTTTGGAATACCTGTTAGCTAAATGAGTGTTTGACAACAACTGAAGGTGTATGGCCACAAGTCACAGATCAGTGTCTCTCAACTGAGTACCCACTCATGACAAAATTTCCAGTTGAGTAACCCAATGGACGCGGTAGTGTCCACCATACGACAAATCCTGCTCCCAATTCCAAGTGGGGAAGAAAAACTAGTGCTTATATCCCACCAAATAAATCCTTTTACTTATGGGGGCACCTGTGCCAAGCACATACTAAAGGTTCAGAGGGTCTTTTAGCTTCCAACCAGCTTTTCACTCATTAAATGACAGATCAGAGGATGACTATTCAGCACCTATTTCTATAGAGGAGACGCTCTGCTGACCCTAACCCAACATCTACTGATTCCTGCCTCATCTTAGTTGCCCCTGTATTAAGGGACACTAAATCTGCCACTTCTAGGGTGCTAATTCTCAGCAATGAAACGTACCTATGGAGACTGTGCAGAATACCCCTTGGGGTACATGAACTACAGTCATACATCACTACACATTTTTGTAAATGACATGACCAAGACATGCATCCAAACCTATGGATGCATGTCTTGGCCATAATGGCGCCAATAATGCTATGCCTGGGCAGCACAGTATTAATTTTACAATTGTTTATCATGCAGAGTATCCAAGTCAGGGTTCCCCTTTACTAACTAAATGGCAAATAAAGGGGCCAGAAGATCATCCACATCTAATACTGTTCAAGGCACCTTAATGATATCTGATTCCTGACCTAAGTAATACATCTCCCACCTTCACAATCTATTCAGCAGAACTCCAGAAAGTCCCAAATTAACTTCTGCTATATACCTTGTGCAGTTCATTACACATCTCATTCCTTCCTTTAAGTGCGGAAACTAATTACATGAACCAATTCCTGCTAATTCTCTTCAGCCTAATGCACCTCCACTATATGTTCTAGGAAATTAATTTCGCTGTTCCCAAGTTTACAGTGTCGGTAAACATGAAAGACTTAGCACCTTTTCGCTGATACCGCAATAGTCCGACAGCCAAGTACCACATACATAACGGAACTACGCAAATGTTTGCACATAATTTGCTCCAACTGACACTACTTGTGACCGCTGGTGGATACTATATTTATATCCTTTTACATGCCACATATTATTATAGTGAATGTCAAGGGTTTAACCATGGCGCCCGCTCAGGAGCTGAGCAGGCGCAATAAAATGGAAAAACAAGTGATCAATAAAACCGTACAGTGTTATGAACACTAAAAGCACTAAAAGATTTTTTTTTTAAAGTTACGAGTCTAACAAAATGGCAATGAAAAGAAAAAATGTTATTGTCAAAAATTTGGAATTTTTGTAACGGTCTTAAAACATGACAAAACTATACGAATGTAATGCATGGTGAACACTGCAAAAAATAAAGCTTTGTGTTGTTTTTTTTTCCAATTCCACCCCTTTAGAATTTTATTTTCCAGCTTCTCAGTACATTGTACAAAAACATCCAAAATTTCTAAATGGCTTTTCTAAAAATGGACTGAAAGTGTACGTGTATAGTACAGGATATTAAATGGCGCCATTATGAAGTACATTTTGTCTCGCGAATATGCCCTCATGCAACTTTGAACAGAAAAAAGCAAAAATGCAATGGCTTTTGGGGGGTGGGAAGTAGAGATGAGCAAGTACTGTTCGGATCAGCCGATCCGAACAGCACGCTCGCATAGAAATGAATGGACATAGCCGGCACGCTGGGGGTTAAGCGGCCGTCCGCCGTCAAAGTGGAAGTACCAGGTGCATCCATTCATTTCTATGGAGCGTGCTGTTCGGATCGGCTGATCCGAACAGTACTCGCTCATCTCTAGTGGGAAGCAAAAAAACGAAAAACACAAAAAACAAAAATCACCGTGACTTCAAAGGGAAACCTATAACCATATTGGTCGCTAATACAGAACATTTTTAATGGGGTTTTCTGATTCTTTAATATTAATAGCCTGTCCCTTGGGAAAGGCCATCGATATCAGATTGGTGGGAGTCTGATACAAAGAAATCCCACCAATTAGACCTTCCTAGGAGTTTCCATATTACCAGGGACGGTGTCTATGTCGTGGCTGTGCCTGGTATTACATGTAGCTCTGTACCACTGGCATGAATGTCAGGTGCCAAGCAAACAATAATGAGACCAGAGTGATACAATCGTTGCAGCCCTATCAAACAGCTGATTGCGAGGATATTGGAATTGGACCCCAATGACATGATGTAGATGACTCAATGGGTTTTCCAGGCTCAATAATCGATGATCACTTGAAGATCAACAAGGGTTCGAAGTCTGGGACCCGAGCCCATCAGCCATTTGAAAAAACTGAAGCATGCCGGTGAGCGGAGAAGTCTCTACAGTACACCTGTACAGCGACTGTGCTCAGTATTGTAGCTCAACCATCTTTTTGAATGGAACGGAGCTGCAAACAAGCCATGTGACCAATGAGCATGGCCTGTGATGTGGAAGTAATGCTCAGGGAGCAGCTGATCTGTGAGGGTCCTAGGTTTCAGACCCATGCTGAACTGTTGACGAATCCTAAGGTTTAATAAGTCCTACAAAAAGCATTTGGAAAACCTTTTTAACATCTTAGGGCATCAGAACATGCAGTAGGGGATCTGTGGGGTAAATTAAGGGCTAAGATTAGAGATGAGTGAACACTAAAATGTTCGGGCTTCGAAATCCGATTCGAACAGCCGCACACTGTTCGACTGTTCGAACGGGTTTCGAACCCCATTATAGTCTATGGGGGGAAATGCTCGTTTCAGGGGTATGCAACATTCGATCAAATTCTACTTACCAAGTCCATGAGTGAGGGTCGGGCTGGATTCTTCTCCCTGTGCAGTGTCCCGCGTCCTCTTCCGGCCTTGAATTCACTCTGCTAGGCATCAGGCCTGGGCAGAGCCGACTGCGCATGCCCGCACTACAAGCAGTCGGCTCTGCCCAGGCCCGATGCCTGGCAGAGTGAATTCAGAGCCGGAAGACGCCACGGGGACGCTGCGCAGGGAGAAGACTTCTAAAGGTAGGAGAAGAACCAGCGTTGATTGGCCGACTCTATAGCATTCTGCCAATCAACGCTGGTTCTGCATCAAATCTTAACTTCGAACAGCTAGTAGTACTCGATCGAGTACGAGTATTTCCAATACCATAGTATTCGATCGAACACCTACTCGATCGAGTACTACTCGCTCATCTCTAGCTAAGATATTATCAGGGCTGTGGAGTTGATAGGCCAAAGTGCCGACTATTTTTCCACAGATGACTTCAACTTCTCCATAAGTGACAAACGCTAGTTTCACAAGGGTACTTGAACAAAAGCGGTTGCCTACATACCCTATAGACCAGGGATAGGCAACCTTCGGCACTCCAGCTGTTGTAAAACTACAACTCCCAGCATGCATACTGGCTCTGCTGTTCTTGGAATTCCCTTCAAGTGAATGGAGCATGATGGGAGTTGTAGTTTCACAGCAGCTGGAGTGCCGAAGGTTGCTGACCCCTGCTATAGACTATAGTCTTCCTTGCAGGACTTTCTCTTTGCCAATTTTAGGCGGAATCTGAAGCGGCGTTTCTTATGAAGATTCCAACGCGGATGTGAACAGAGCCTTATATCCGTGGTCAGTAGTTGAAAAGCTCCTCTACTTTCCAAAGAAAGGCCAGTGGGAAAATAAATATGCAAAAAACTATCATTCTAACTAATTATACAATACTAATAATGGTATGATATAACTGAAACTAATGAATCATTTTATTTGAGGCTGGAGTTGGAGTCGGTAACTTTTTTCCAACCATGGCTGTTATTAGAGGAAAGGGGTTTTGCAAGTAGATTTTTCAGTGAATCTTACACCATGGGACACTCAAAATCTGCAACGTCCTATATAGTCTACTTAGGAGCAGTCAGCCATTCTATGTCTCCAGCTAGAACGAGTGCCAAATTGGATAAGAGTCCACTGTCTGTAAGAAATCCCAATGGACCAATCTGTCAATTTCCAGCAGATATTCATCACGATCTGGTTTATTCGGATGACATCATTAAATGTATTTTTCCAAACACAAGGACTCGGGAAGTTGTTATTGTCATCACTTAGAATCGGCAGAGGTTTCATCTAATGCTTCTGCGGGTAATGCATAATGCACCACTTTGCCAGAAAGACCATGTTGTCCGCTTCAGCTACTTACAGCCACTTTCCACACTCCGAGGAAACAACAAACTGATCATCAACTCCAGCCGAAAATATAAAATCAATCTCCATGTGGTTCTGGATGTAATCGTTTCCCCATATGCAAGTTGAGATGTCAGGGACACATTGTTACAGCTGCAAAATTCCATCCAGGTTCGGAAAGTTTACAGGGGTGTTCCTGGGATTACTGATGATCTCTCCTTAAGTCATCAGATCGCTGGGGGTCTGGCACACAGCACTCCCACTGATCAGCTGTTGATATGACTGTGGATCCATATGGGCCTCCAATATTTGGTACTTGCTGAAGTATGCAGAAACACAATGAGGGGATAGCAAAAGGAGTCATCTAAATGCAACCATTGAAAACCACGGACACCCAATGAATCCCATTATAGTCAATGAGGTCTGCCAGGGTCCATGTGTAATCGCTGTTTTAGCAGCCCGCCTTTTGGAGCACTAGTGTGAACCTCCCATAAACAAGAATAAAATGTGAAGAATTTCACAGAGTCTGGTGTCTTGTGTCTTTGTTACTGTCCCTTGTCAAACGTAATTTGCCAATAACAATTCTATTTTGGGCCAAGCAGCCAATATTGAGGGAAAGCAACAATTTTACACAGATACAACATTTCAGAAAGGAGCCCTGACCCTAATCTACATAACAAATAAACAAGGACCTTCTGACATTACTCCTCATTATACTCGCATCACAAAAGGGTACTTCTTTGGAGAAAGGCCTTTTGTTATAGGGCCGGAGGGGGATGGTAATCTGCATGGTCCAATGTATCATTACTACTTAAAGCGTCAGACTGTCCCAGACAATTACTTTATATATTTTACACTTATTTACTAAGTTTTATATCTTACAACTTTTTAGAGTATAGATTTCCAGCTGAAGTAAATTGGCGCAATTCATAGGGCCTGTCCTTATAAAATTCAGTGCAAGTGGGAAAAAGAAGGCTAAAAATTAATTCATCCTCCCCTCTATACCTGGACGCCATCATTACCACTACTCTGTATAGAGTGACATCACGTCAATGGGGCCACAGCACACCATGACCACTCTCAGGTCTATACCGCTGCAGCGGGCCCGTGCTCCGTATATAACCAGAGATGGGGTGGTGACAGAAAGCCCGGTACAGAAACGAAGAGGAGGATATAGGTTAGTATAGATTAATTTTTTACTTAGAATTTTTATAATAAACTGAGAATTCAATGTTAGCAGGTCGGGGGGAAGGGTAATCCCTACAAAGTTGCTGTCGCTGTCCATTCAGTGCTGACAATGGCGGTTTTTCACGATGCAGAGTTATGAGAGAGAGATGCTGCAGAAATCTCAGGTACAAAGGTGAACCTCATTATTATTATTGTTTATTTATATAGCACCATTAATTCCATGGTGCTTTACATTTGGGGGTTACATACAGTACACAGAATATACAGGTAGATATAATACTAACATAATAGTGACCGACTGGCACAGTGGAGTAGAAGGCCGTGCCCGCGAGGGCTTACAACCTCATGATATTCCGTCTACTAATATCTCTGAGATTGGTTCCATTTCGTTCCAAAGCAGTAATGCTATACTAAATGCTGGGCTCGCTTTAGATCCTAGAATATAATAATTGGAAGCTCAGGGGCGGTGCAAAAAATTAGAAACCAGTCATGCTCACTTTCTTTCATCGTGTCTGGCCTCTCTTATGCTATCTGATGGCACTTCCAGCGACATCGACAGACTCAAAATCGACTTGCGTCAAAGCATTATGACGTCAACATCCCTCACATGACCACTGAGGCCCAATCACACGTCACCCAGAAGCGACATCACCCAGTAGGCCTACAAAGACCAATGGACACCCCAATGGAGCCCAGAAGAGGCCAAGTGTTGACTGTTACAAACAGCTTAATTCATCCCTAGTCAGGAGTGATGACAGGTCCTGACTAATGTGACGCTGACTCTTTTATATAAACAGCTAGAAGATACTTATATCATTGTGCTTTACCTGGTGCTATGGCAGCCAGAGGTGCAATGTTCACAAACATGTTATGTATGCTGTATATGACACCTCGTAGCCTGCACCTATGTGCTGAGAGGAGTCGCACCTGCCACATTTGCCTCTCACCTAATGATGCCATCAGGCGCTTTAATTAACATATGGCATGCATGGAACGAGTCGGGGACGTCACTAAGCTTGTACAACCATTGCCGCTTGTAGACTGTAAATATTACACAAGATTCACGACTAGGATCTTCCTACTTGCACAATTTTGCAATATTTGTCACTAGTTATATATCAGCCAACAAGGGGATATATGCATCACTTAGGAAAGATCCCTATGTAAGCGGTCTAGGAGTTTGGCGTATGGAGGCGACACCATAGAGAGCAGCCACCGCTTGCAGCGGTCATACGTGCATACACGCTATGGCATCACAAGTCAACAGGACCACCAAACAAGTGGTTCTGCAGCAGCAGAGGATTTACCAGACAAGTAACAATCTACTTTATCACATTTCCCACCAACTTGATTTTTTCAATTCTTGGAAAACCCCATTGAATAGGCCGGACATGATTCATTCCACTGGACCGCCAAACACCAACACATAAATTGTATACAACTGCTCGGGAATGTAACTCCTAATAATTTAATACCTTTATCAATCGTACTCCCAAAAATATAAAACACAGCAAATCTTACCTCCGCTGTTCGCTATTCATAGGATAGCAAAAGAATATATCAAGCCATGCTGGAAAGGCTTCACGCCAAGCTCACCACATACTGATTCAGTCAATGCGCAACCACAGACCGACTTAACAAATAGCTATAAATATTTCTAAGTAGAGATCGCTATTATACAAAGAGAAAAGACACTGATGACAAGTTGACATATTTGGCACAGTAAATAAGACAACCACAGAAAATATTAATGAGGGCAATAAATACGTCATTATCTGCTACAGAGAGAGCAGGAAAACTTTCTAGTCTAGAAATTACAACAAGCGAATGCATATTAGTCTATGTCAAGTATCCTAAGGAATTATTAATAGTATAAAGTTTTTAATTGATGGGGGTCTGATACCCAAAAACTGCACCGATCATTTGCTCCCATGGATGGGACAAGAAGCAGCTCCTCTTCTATTGAAGTGATAGTTGCAGCGTTGCAGTACCCAGTGCCACCACTACAGAGTGGATGGGGCTGCAGCTGCTTGAATTGAAGCCGAGCTGCTTATGGTCCTAAGCACAGCAGTAGCTTCCGATATCCGGACACAGCTGGATCAGTGGAACCGTGATGGGTCTGCGTATCGCCCCAAACAAACAGATACTGATAATCCTACTGTGCATCACTATTAGGGTTCGTTCACACGTGGGGCGGTGGGGCGGATTTTGACCATATTTTGACTTGGGGAGCCAAGTCAAAATATGGTCAAACCCGCCTGCCACAATGTCGCGGTCGCGGCTTCCCCCACCCCGGAGTCAGCTCAAATGAATGGGCCGATGCCGGAGGTTGCGGTTGCCAGGCGGAAGCTGCGGTTCAGCAAGTCGCAGCTTCCGCTTGAAGAAAGGGCAGCTCGCTTCTTTTTTTCTAAAAAAGGACTATAGTGGTCTCCATAGACCACCATTGTAAAGGGGCCAATTATGACGTGGATTCCGCTGTCAAAATCAGCCCCTTTGGCCCCGTGTGAACTAGCCCTAAAAACACCGTTGGGGAAACCTCTAGTTTCAGGGCGCTGTGCAATAAACATGGGCTAAATGAGTGTCGGGCATAAAAGGAAAGATAACCCTTCCCACAAGGACTTATCTAGAAAGGAAGGTGAACGGAGATAACTGTAGAGGGTAGAAACTGCTGAGATGCTAATGTAGTGGCAGCATAGGCTTTAGGTTTCCAGAAAAGTTAGTTGATACTTTTACCGTTGGGACACTTATAGTGGACACCCCACTAAACTTCCATCACAGAAATTCATAAAAATGTTTTGCTTAAAAAAGTCGAAACCAAAAAAAAATACGTGCAGGAATTTCCAGAGGTCTCCACCTGCTTTCTAAGGCTGAACGTGCCGATAAGACTTTCATCAATCAATCAGTTGGACTTGCACTCCCATTCAATTGCACAGGCCTATTTATTTGGAACAGAGAACCCATTTCCCCAAGGCCATTTAAGCTCTCGTTTTTTGCACTTGAGAAAGGGCCAGTATAAGGCCCGAAACGCGTCGTTCTATATGCTGTATTTTTAACCACTCAATAAATCCTATGAAATTGGACCCTGGTTCGCCATCTTCCTATCCATACCAGTGTGCGCGGTTCTCCCTCAACGGACCTTTGGTCCTTCATTCCCCATCAATCAATAATTGACATATTACAGAATTAAACTCGCAACGCAGGGCAGTGAGCACTGCATGCGGATTAGATTGAGTGAAACCTTATCTACTATGATGGTACTGTACAACCCACTCCGAGTGGTCCTCAACCTAAAGGGTCCAAAGGTGGGTGAGAGTCTAGTCAATTGGGGTAGTGAGGTCCGGAGTATGAGGGCTGAATGGGGAGAAATACTGGAAACAGTTATGTATAGAGAAAACAAGAGGAGAGCAAAGAAGATAGATTTGGGATGTGTCAGGAAATGTGTGCCAAAATTAGGCTACGGACAGCCTGGTATGTCATTCACATTGCGCCAAAGGAGATTGCAGTGTCCGCCATAGACTGGCAGAGGAAAAAGACCTTTGGACACCCAATGGACCCCAATATAGTCAGTCCACTGTTTTAGTGGTCCACCTCTCCGTTGTTCATGTCCCCTGACGGACCTGACAATGCTAGTGGGTACCTAATGTTACACTGTATGACTGGTCTAAGAATAAGAATAATAGTGGTAATATAATGAATCCCTTCTTATGTCACAAGAACGTTGTCTGCCGCCCATCACAATGGATGATGAGTTGTTTAAAGGATACAGTGTTGGCCATGGGGAATATGAAATCCTGCACAGTTCTCAGTACATTACTCCCATGGACAGCTTTTCCAAAATTTCTGTCCTCATTAACTTAAACCAGTTATTGTTTTTCCACTTGGTTGCACCTGGGAATTCACGCCTTTTACATAGGCTGCAATGCATATGAGGTAATATCTATTTCTGTCTACACATGCTAGAAACTGAGGCTCATAAATTATGAACAGGTTGCTATCTAGATTTTATTTCGATTAATATTCCTCCATGCCAGAAAGTCTGTTTGGATAGAAATCTGTAAATCTACACGTTCCAGCTGAAAAATCTAAAAATCTTCTTAAACCCAGAGAGAAGCGCAGTTGTATAGATGGAGCTGTGAGCGCCATGTACAGTATACATAAGACCAATGAAAGAATTTTCTAGGCTAACAGATCCAACGACACATTAATTCCCAGAGATCTACGTCTTTACACCTAGGAGTAAGTGTGACAAAACAGTCTTCATCGCAGTAAAGAATGTATCTAAATTAAGAATAATTATATAAAGATGCAAAAATTGGTGGCAAATTTGTTACACTGGCGACAAAGTCACATATGACCTCATTCTGTAAATCGTTTTCTTGAATCTATCAGGACCTTCCAAATCAATAAGAGGAGCCGAAACACATCCCCACAAACAATGCAGATAATTATCTTTTTATGGATATATAGAACGGTCTACAGGTGCAACTGGGGCCAACTGGCCTGTAATCTGCTTTATGAAATTTTGCTATCCTTTAGAATTGCTGCCAGTTGCTAACTCTTTAGTTGTTTGCAACATTTCTGGCTGTCTGCAGGCAAATTTGGCAAATTGGACCCATCCATAGTGCACTTACAGACTTATTTCCATAAACGAGAATTCAGTAAGCTTTGCCGTGTGGACCCTCCTCTTCCTCCTATAAGATGACTGTACACACTAGACGTATACTGGCCAAACCCACCAATTTGATGGGACAGACAAACCCTTGCAATGTATATGGGGTCCTCTTGACTGTTGGAGGAGATAAGGATTGGGTAATTGGATTTGAACTACCCAACCCTTCTGTTCTCAGGGAAATAAGCGCCTTCTCCCCTTTCTTCACTCTAGGCTTATGTATGGGGGGAGTCAAGTGTTCATCTGACAGCTACATAATGTGTATGGCCAGTTGTACCATGACTCGTTCCCCTCAGGATACATGAGGCAATTACCTGATAAACATCTTTTGGTCCCTGGAGAATTATTAATCTGTTCTTTATAATCTTACTGCCCTCGCTATAATGGGAAACGCTGACTTCCTGGTAAGCATGTGATGGGCTTGTGTATATAAGGTACAGCCAATCTGAAAGGGGAGAGGGGAAATGGCAGGGGGAGAGAAGCAGATTGAGACTGAACCATGATATAGCAGGAGGAGTACCGAAGACTGCTTGTAGGTACTAAAGTTAGGGTTGAGCCGATCTTGAATTTTCAGGATCAATTTTGAAATCCGATTTCCGATCATTCGAAACCGATCTCGATCCCAATTCCGATCCCAATGCAAGTTAATGGGATTTTTTTTACTAATTGGAGATCAGATTTTAAAAACAATCCTATTCACTATACAGCATGGAATCTAACAATTGAACGCTTTAATTGTTAGAATCCACACTGTGTAGTGATTATTTTTAATCACTATGTAGCCAGAGGATTTTTTATTAATCCTCTGGCTACTTAGTACCCCCTGGTGTCCACTTACCTGCAGAGATGGCTGGTCCGGTGCCCGTTGTTCTCGTTCTTCTTCGCCTCGCTGCCCCCTGCCTCCCAGGTTAGGAGAGTGTGGGCGTGTTTGGAGAGTGTGGGCAGGTACTGGGAGGGGAGACGTCACGTCTCCCCACCCTGTGCCCACCCACACTCTCCTAAGCCACAAGCCCCGCCTTCTTGCTAGCTCTTTAACACTAACCTGGGAGGCGGAGGCAGCAAAGCGAAGAAGAACAAGAACACCGGGCACCAGACCAGCCATCTCTGCAGGTAAGTAGCTACTAGAGATGTTAGCTAGTCTCCCATTAGAAAGAATGGACGCAGCCGGCGCGCAGGGGGTTAAGGCTGTGTGGCGGCTGCTTCCATTCATTCCTATGGAACCGCAGTGGAGCCTTCACAATCTTATACAATACAATACAATCTTTTCCGAACACGATCACTCAAACCTAACTAAAGCTCAATGTAGACACTAATCATAACTCTGTCCTTACAGAGCCGAGGTAAAGACCAACAAGAGCAAGAAGTGGTCAAGGGTTGTAGGTCATTTCTGAGCTCCTGCCTGGACAGTCGCTTTAAAATAGACAATAGGACACTGTAGGATATATGAATGCTAAATAGATCTTACTGTACTTCTTGGTTTGATCTGTGGTTTACTCATGTAGAAGTTAATGGTGCATTAGATGGCCAGATCTAGGCCACCCGAAGTCCCAATCAAGGAGAATGACGTTAATACACAGGCCAATGCAAGTTGAATGGGATTATTGGCAGTAATGCATGGATTACTCAGCACAATGCCAATAATCTGCATATCACTTATCCTACATAAAATATAAAATCAGCCAACCAGTCAGTGTTCACTCACTAGACAGCGGATCGGTAGATGTATTAGACAAGGAGCACTTAATAGCCCTGAATATCGGGCAATCTAGTAGGGCCTTTACCCTTACTAAGAGCCTATTCAGATGACCAAGTTTTTCGTCTGTGTGCTGTCTGCGATCAGTACTCAACATTACCGGGACAACACTGGAAGAAAAACATTTGTTCAACTGGGTGGACTTTTGAGTTCTAACCTCACTACATAACTAGAAAATATCCCCAATGTGGCTCCACAGCACCTATTATCTTAAGGATGTGACTTTCCAGTAAGAAACAGCTATTACACCCTAGACTACAAAGCCAAAAGTCAGGCGGATGCTACCTGGCACTCGTAGACACAAGTCTGTATAGCCAAAGTTTGTGCCGACATCCAAAGAGTTTCCAAACCTTAGAAGCAGATCCAAACATTTTCTAAACATCAAACACAACATTCAAGTCTTTGTGGTTGACAACCTGACAACACATTATCAGCATATGGAGAATCCCGTTCCATAAAAATAACACAGTGGGCTAGATTTATCAACCCCTCTACCCCAGTTTTTGGGGTTCAGGGATGAAACAGTGGTAAATGTTTGGTGGCAGGACCTTTCTTTCACCAAGTGTGTACCACAATCCTCATTGTGTACCACTTGCTCGCCCCATTGTGCCAATGGGTTGGCTGCGGATACCTTGGCCCACCTATTCATTATAACTCATGCCAGTGTTTTGGCATGATTTATAATGGAAATCTCTGCCAGTTCCATGGCAGAACCTCTTCATAAGTAACCCATTCCCGGCACCAGTCAGGGCCTTTATTAAAACCGAAATGCCATCCAAAAAACATTTTTTGGATTATCCTTGTACTGATTCTGTCTGTATTCTCTGCTTAGTTGTAAGTTTATATTTAGGAAGAAGTATCTACCCACACAGTGGAAATAAGTCGTGCCGAGTGCCAAATCCCTCCAGTACACCTATAATCATTCGCTAATTCTGCCAACGAAAAACCACTCAACAGTCAAGGACCCTCATTATAGTCAATGGGGTCCACTGGGCGATGTTGGAGTCCACCATGTAATGGCTTTGGCACTTCCACTGCTTTCGTTGTTCTGCTCCTATGATAGAGCAGTTGTAAATTCATTTGCGCAGAAGTGGATGAGCCCTTATAAAGTCAGGAAACATTCTTGACACTTTATGACTCCGTCCTAGAGGTTTCGTTCTTTCAGGATCAAGACTGTGAGAAAAACATTTGTTGACCTGGACGGACTTGTGCGCGTCTTTAAGCTCTTATACTGTGAAGTCGCCGGGTCAGGGGTATCCATGATAATGTGTCGGTAATATATTTACTAGGAGTCGCTTGTCTTAATATTTAGAGGAAACACAGCAAAATAAACTGCACTTTCATCATACGGAGACTTGTTTTCTTTAAGACGAATCCCCAAGGAAAGGGTTTGCTGTGTCTGAAGCTCCTTGGTTCACAACTCCCTGCAGACAGATTGCAGCAGGTGCTGAGAGTTTCACCCCCCACCGCCTCTCCCCAACCAATTGCTTCAGCTTCTCCCTCCTGTCCTATACAAAACCTCCAAACCTTGTATTTTTAAGGCTGTATTCACATGATGCAGTTTGATGCAGGTATGTAACATAGTCACAGTTAGAATTAATACATCCAGATGTCCCATTAAGATTTACATAGCATTTTAATGTTTTTTCTATTTAATCGGCATGCCCCTATTTTCGCACAGATGCCCTTTCCATAAAACGCAGGGGGAAGGGGGCAGAAAAAAAAGCCATCTGCTTGCCCTATAAATCAGCTCTGAAAAGTCTTAAAGAATTGTAATAAACACAAGGGCAAATGAAGGCATTGTTAGGAAGGGGCAACTACTTGTAGGGAAGGGGCAAAAGGTCAAAACTGTTGTAGAATACAATGCCTGCAGATCCATTATGCACAACCCTTTTGTCACTCTCCATTATTCTAATCCAGCCCTCCCTAAAAGCCTGTCCATATATGTTACAATAACCTAAAAAGAAGTCCTCTCCACATTATGGAGGTGTAGGAATAGTCTGTAACTCTCCTGCCCAAAATGTATGTGCTCAGATCCATTCATGTAGTGCACTTGTGTGGTATACAAAGGGGAGGATTGTTTGGCCTGACAAACCTATTCTACACCGGTCGTAGTCCTGCCTTATGCACAAACAAGGTGCCGGCTATGATATGGTGCAAATGGGAAAAAAAATGTATAATATATATATATATATATATATATATATATATATATATATATATATATATCTGTATATCTGTATATATATATTGTGGCAATCGCACAATTTTACAGTATTGTCGAGCAATTACAGATGTGGGGATTTTGGGCACATGTGACTACTGTTACGTGAGTACGTATCCTAAAGTTAAGACCACGCCTAGTGAAAAAGCTGCATTTTGTTGGGGGTTTTTTTAAGCCAAAACCAAAAGTGGCTTGAAGAGGAATTGGAAACACAATGGGAAAGGACACTCTTATACTTTTTCCTTCTTCTAACTCCATTCTTGGCTTTAGTTAAAGAAAACTCAGCAAAATCTGCAACAATCATGTGGCCTCAGCCTCACATGACTGTGTTCCCTCTGACAAGCCTGTGTTGGCCACATGTACCAGCCCAACCATGGCCCCTGTGTTGGCCCCATCTATCAGCCCAACCATGGCCCGTGTTGGCCACATCTACCAGCCAAACCCTGGTCTGTGTTGGCCACATCAAGCAGCCCAACTATGGTCCTTGCTGTCCACATCTACCAGCTCAACCATGGCCCATGTTGGCCACATCTACCAGCTCAACCATGGCCTGTGATGGCCACATCTACCAGCTCAAACTTGGCCCATGTTGGCCACATCTACCATTCCAACCATGGCCCGTGATGGCCCCATCTATCAGCCCAACCATGGCCCATGTTGGCCACATCTACCATCCCAACCATGGCCCGTGATGGCCACATCTACCAGCCCAACCATGGCCCATGTTAGCCACATCTACCAGCCCAGCCACGTCTCAGCCGAACTAAACTCAGCATGTTAATTTACAGTTTTAACAGATACTACTGATAAAGCCACATGGGCCACCAATGGAAACTGTTCGATGAATGGCAAGTACTGTAACTCTCAACCAATAAGGTCAAGGGAAGCCTTACATTTTTTTTTTTATTTTTTTTTTACAGTACAGAAATAGAGCCTTATGTAATTTTAAAAATTCCTTATCTTAAAGGGGATGTCCCAACAATCAACATATCCCCTTGCAGATCAGTTGGGGGGGTCCAATGACTGGGTTTGTAACATACCATGACACCAGGGTTGTTTTTATTCCCCATTTTGAATGAAGTGGTAGATACAAAAGCCTGTCCCTGCTCTATTGATTTTAGTATGACCACTATCTCTAGTGTGGTTACATTGAAATATATGGGGTGGGGACGCGGTTTTGTGTCCACCTCTCCATTCATAATGGGAAATAACAATACCCCCAGGGTAATCCCAGTGGTCACACCCTGGTTAATCTGTGGATAGGGGATATGTTTGTGGTGGGACAACTCCCTTTTAATTGGACCAAGGTGAAAGACCCCCTTTAAAAATAATACAAGTCTTACAGGTAGCCAAGGCCCACCCTTGTCATGTAGAAAGTAAATCACCCTCAGACACATCCAATATCTTGTAGAATTTTCCAGAATGAAGTTCCACATTTCACTTCACAGTTCCAGTACATTGCGGCTCCACCAAACAGTTGATGGGCAAGGGGTGGCAGGTGTCGAACCCCGCCCAATCTGATACAGATGACCAATCCTAAGAATACATCAATAGTAACAACATGGACATCCCTTTAATATGTTTATCTTTTTAGTATAAAATGTAGTGCAACATCTCATAATTGACAGGCTATGTTTTACAAAAAACGCAAATGTTTTTGAAATCACATAATTTCTGTTGCAGACTTTTTTCTGCAATGTGTGAATGGGATTAGCCAAGATCCCATCCACTTTGTAGGTAATGTAAAACACAGCATTTTTGCAAGGTGGGACTCTGGCTTTAAAGGCGTCTACTGGGTTTATATGATTGACAACTTATTCTTTGTATAGGTCATCAAAGGTCATCAGAAGTCCAACACAGGGGACCCCCCCCACAGATCAATTGTTTGAAGCAGAGAACCGATTCCGCTCTACAGGCCATGTGACACTATGTTCATTGGTCACATGACCTGATGCAGCTCAGTTCCATTTAAGTGAAGAGGTTGCAGTGCTTGTCAGAGCACTTTGGTCTCTTGAAACAGCTGATCCACAGGGGTCCCAGAGAGAACTTCACCAATCTTACTTCTCCTATTAAGACTGGTTTCACATCTGCATCAGAGTCTGCTGATGGATCCCAATATGGTCAATAAGGTCCACCAAGTTCCATGCCAATCTCTGCCTTTCCGTTGTTCGGATCCTGATAGAGCCGAACAACGAAGAGCCAGCACTAGAGTGAACCTAACGCAAAAGTCTAAGGCCACATTTCTGGTGCAAATTCTGATAATGGTGGGGGCTGATGGCCTTGCCCCTGTCCATCCTTGCTGGCCAAACATTTCTTTTAACATTTTTCACTTTTACAACCAGCACATGCATCAAAAAACTCTGCCAGGTGGTTTTAATGGCATCTCAAGTGAGAAGGTCTTTGATCATGTCTACCACGACTTCATGGCAAAGGATCTCTACCAACTTGGTATGGGTAAGATGTTCTGTTGTTATGTTATCCTGATTTACTATGACATTTGCAGCACGGTGTTAGTGAACGGCTAGGAGACTGACCCCTTTCTGATCCACTCTGGGGTCAAAACAAGACTCTCCACTTTCACCTCTCCTTTTTGTTTGTGTTATACAGCGCAAAGTCTATCCAACAGAATGGACAGATTAGAAGAATCATGGAACTGGGTCCAGGATGCTACAAGGTCAAGTGCATATGTTTATAGATGATGTGGCCGTCTTCTGTGCTGATCAACGTTCGGTGACAGCACTCATCCAGACCTGCGAGAAGTTCAGACAAGCTCCAAGGGCCAAGGTCAACTGCAAGAAGTCAGAAGCTATGCTCTCTGGGTACTGGCAACTTACTTCCTCTGCCCTGTTCCTGTTTTCAACCGGATTTCATCAAAATGTTGGGAGTCTGGTTTGGAAAGTTCTCCATTGAGAGGAAAGCACTTGTCCTGAGGAACAAAGTTCTGCCTTTGCTACAGTACACCACACAGGTTTGGCCCCTTTTGCCAAAGGCCTTCACCAGGACAGTGTTTCATCTCATCTGGGGCTACAAGATGGAGAGAATGCCAAGGAATGTACAAGGGTGGGAAAGGCATCCTAGATATCCCAACACTCCTAAGGATTGCTTTTGCATATGACTGTGTTTGTAGAACTCTGAGGACAGCAAATGATACAGCAGGTAAGGCCGTCTCGTTTGTTTCTTCTTCCCCTTGTGGAGGGGCCTCAGCTGGGAGAAGTGGGACAGCTCCGTTCCTTACAATTGGACCACCCCTTGGTTCTATGGAGGCGTACCCAAGTTTCTGAGGGATCCCCAACTGAAGGGTCTCCAACCCAATCTTTGGAAGTCAAAGACAACTCACAAGCTCATCCAAACTAAAGATTTGATAGAGTTTGTTTCAGGACTCCCTGCAGATGCCATGAAAATCGTTTGAGATGGGTCTTCTAATCTGCTGACCAATGTGCACATGGATATGTTGTAGATGGCCATCCAATTGAATCTGCCCCTCCCATCATTCATGCATGCCCAAAACTTGAGCAAGACCCGGTAGACTCCAGATACCGAATTGTGGAGGAAACATCTTTGCACCTTTCCTAGGAGTGTCCTTTTCCTCAGGGCCCGTTGGATGTCTTGGAACATGAACTTGGGGATCCCGTTCCCAGGAGCAGCCCTTCTCACCAGACGGTGTTTAATGGACTATTTCCTGGGAGATATCCTGGAAGCTTGGTGCCTTATGAACTGTTTTTAGACTCATTTTACGAAGAGAGAGTGTTTCCATACAGGATTGTTGCAGACAGTTCCACAGCCTGCAATGGGACTATTCTATCATGGATCGCCTGAATGGAGAAGAGGAAGAAGAGGACTGAATCCCCTCTCCTTCCCCCACTCTCCTCTTGTGTGTTGTCCTTCAATAAAGCTTCAGGCCTGTGATTGCCCCCTCCCCTTCCCCCTTTCCCATTCCCCCCATCCCATCACACATCTGATGTTTTTATTGATTGTACATTAATGTTCTACTAGTTAAATGTATGATAGTGTAGCATGTGGGGTTGTGTATAGTGTAGGGTTTTGCCCTTGCTGTATATGTCACTGTATGTTATGTATGAATGTATTATTTATTGCATATTATAATTCAGCTTGTGCTGCGTCGCAATACATTGTATAATTGATGGACGACTGATTGTTAATAAAGGCATTTTCAATGCAATCACCACAATGCAGAGCTCTGTGCACCGACAGCGTCGCCCCTGCACGGCAGAACAGGGAGTCTCCCTCATCCCCTCTACCATAATGTGGCAACCCTGAGCGGTTCATAACGGGCAGAACATGCGTAATAAATAATAATGTCTCAGTCACGTCTGTACTGTACGATGCTCAAGCACAATGGCCATGTACTGCAAGAAGGACACAATCCCATTCAACCTGACACAGAATGCCATCTCAGGTACCCAGTTATCTGTAAACACACTGACTACAATGGTCTCTGCACATATAGAAATGGATGTATATTCCTTTCCACAGAGGGTTAAAATGGATACAATCACGTATTAACCAGGGTGCGACAATGAACCCTAAAATGGTGCGACACATTTACCCATCAAGTACCAACCAGCAGGGGCGTGGCTGAGCCCTGACAAAAACTACAACATATGTATCCAGCCTCTACGCCCGTGTGCCCAAAACTCAGAAATGGCGTACATGTACAAGGCTAGGGCTGACATACAGGCGCCCCCTTTGGTTCAACTTGAGACAAATTCACAAAGTGCCGCCCAATAATCTCAACATTTGCCATCCTATCTATTATCAGTTCACGTTGGTCATGGGCACATATATCTGTAGGTGCCACCTGCCATCCTCCTCCTCCTCCTCCTCCATTTTAATCCGGGCTCTTGAGTACACAAGCAGGGCACATAGGCAGTGTGCGTCCACTCCTTACCACAGCACTGCACTGTTGCGATGTGTTCACGAGAGGGAATGGTTATGGCATACACAAGTGGCAGTGTAATGGGGGCATCACCAAAACACCATTTTGCAACCCTAGGTGTTGTTGTGATGCAACGCACCTTGCAAAAACCCCATCACCCTTCTTTATTACAGTGCACACAATAAAGACCACCATGCCCATCCCGGTATGTGCCCTCCACATCACACCTGCCTCTTTGCAAATGAGCCTGGCATCATGTGGCACACACACACGCATCAAATGGAAAGCTGCAACCATCATCAAATCTGCTTGCAAACAAATCCATGTTGATGCATGAGAGATGAGGGAGGGAGTTCACCCATCTGCAAGCCTTTCTTACAGAGCTGGGTACCATTACCACAAACTTCACATTCCCTTGACATGAAATAAAGCCAGAAATGAAGTTGTGTCAGCCACAGAAAACATTGCCTGTTACTATTTATTGCCCGGCCATGGCTAATCTCTCATTTCCAAGCCACATCACATAGAGAAGCTGCATTTTTCTCAAGAGGAATGTGCAAAGGATACAGATGTAACATCCATTGTAACAAAAAAAAAATCCAGGGCACCGTGCAAAGTTCAACACATTTTGGAATAATGTAGCGTACAATGTCCCCCTCCCCTGACACCACCACCTTGTCTTCTGTGCACTATTCTGTGCACTACATGTTTTGCATGCACAGTAGATAAATACATCACTGCCCAGTACATGGCACACAAGAGATGAGGATGAATGTGCCATGTAGAAACCCACACGTATGGCTGCAATGTGCAATCTATGTGCTGCATAGATGGCCATTCATCATCTTCTAGCATGTAAGCATGATGTAAATGACACAGATGCAGGCTGGGGTAAAACAAAAGGGTCTTCTCAACCCAATCCCCCTGCAGTTTATCCCAGATCTCTGATACAAAACCATCAGCATATAAAACAAATACTAGAGTCAATCCCTAGGCATACACAGAAAGGGCATCACAACAAAGAACACAAGCATCTTCTGGCTGAATGTAAAGAGAAATCCTCTAAATGCACAGGAACAAAATAAACAATCAAATGCAACATAAGACAAAACAGAAGAAAATACCTGCAGCTCCAAGGAAAAATAAAGTCCAGATGAGATCCTTAGTTTGCAGCATTGTAAATCTGCAGACAGAGGAATTTCTCCTGCTGCTCCTATTTGTTACAATGGGTCCAAAGATGAACATAGGCGTTTAAGATCCCCCTTGTTGCAAAGGCTGTAATAGTGCAATGGTAAAAAGATGGGGTCTTGATGCTTTTTTTTCTGCAGATTGTGAGGATTTTTGCAAAGAATTCTTTTTTTTTTCTGTAGTGGATTGCCAGCTGCTGTGTAAGCTGTGTGCAGGCACTGATCAGAGAATGAGTGACAGTCTGAGCCTCAGCACAACCCCCAGCAAGCAGACCTGATCAATGCGCCCAGCCACAAACTCCAAGTTGGTGTCTGGATGCAAGAGAAAGAGCCCAACAGCAGTATCCCTCCGCAGCCTCTGTACAAATATTACTGAGCACAAGGAGAGAGGGGCAGAGATAAGAGAGCACATGCAGCTGCTTGCAAAAGATGGAATGGATTGACTTGCTATCTGATGCACACAGGATACAATGTTACCATTCTTGTAAACTGCATTAAATGGATGTCATTTTATTGAACTACCAGGCTTATTGAGATGGAGTGGGGATTGATTTTTGCACTATATGCTACTTTCTGCTGCATTTTTGGTGCCTATGGCTTTTAGTCCTGTGCATCTTCTCAGCCCAACAGATATATTGTGGAATTGCACTATTAGCATTTATTTGATGTATACCTGTGACTTCTATGGCTCACTTTGGGTTATAGATGCTGCAGGGACATTGATTTCCTTGTAGATGTTCACTTATTATTGCCCATATTGGTTTGGTAAAGGATAATTCGGCGTTCACACTAGCGCCTGTGTTTCCACTTACAGAAAAACTGCACAAGGGCGGCTTGCTGGCGGTCAGTTTAAAGAGATTCTATCATTAGGATCCCATTTTTACCTAAGAACACGTCAGAATAACCTTAAGAAAGGCTGTTCTTTTTTTACCTTTCTTTTTCTGATCCGCAGAAATTTCTTCCATATGTAAATGAGCATTTAGACAGCACTGGGGGCGTTCCCTGTGCTGTGCGAAAACTCTCCAGCAACGCCTGTGTCTTCTTCTGCCGCCTGCCTCTTCGCCGCATCACCGGCCACATCTTCATCTAAAAGCGACGACTGTGCGTGTCCGTTGGCCAATTTCTTGTGGCCAAATAGGCGCTCGTGTAAGAGGCCACAGGTAAATGGCCAATGGACATGCGCAGTCGGCACTTTTGGATGAAGATGTGGCTGGTGATGCGACGAAGAGGCGGCCGACAGAAGAAAACAGAGCCGTTGCTGGAGAGTGTTCAGGCAGCACAGGGAACGCCCCCAGTGCAGTCTGAAAACTCATTTACATATGGAAGAAATTTCTAAGGAATGGCAGCTCGGATCAGAAAAAGATAAGTAAGAGATGAATAGCCTTTCTTAAGGTTATTCCGACGTGTTCTTAGTTAAAAAAGGGAATTCTAATGATAGAATCTAAAGATGAGCGAGTAGTCAAATATTCAATATTCGTTTCAAGTAGAGCCTCAATATTTGACTACTCGATCGAATATCGAATCCCATTATAGTCTATGGAAAAAAAATACTCGTTTCAGGGGAAGCCACTATTCGACTAAAGGAGAGTCACCAAGTCCACGAGTAGCAGGGGAGAGTGTTTAGGAGGAGTGCTGTGCAGTTAAAGTGCACGGACCCCATAGACTATAACGGGTCCGTCTGCTTGCAGCGCACTGCCCACACGAATGATTCGTGTGGGCAGTGCGCGGCAAGCAGACGGACCCCATTGTAGTCTATGGGGTCCATGCGCTTTAACTGCACAGCGCTTGCAGTTGCGCTGATATTCCGTTCGGGGGCGTCCTCCTTCGGACTTCTTCCAGACCAGAGGCAAGCGCTAATGTGAACCGGCCCTTACTCGTCCTGCAGAACCAGCATTGATTGGCTGAATGCTATACAGTGCATAGCATTAGGCAAATCAAGCTGGTTCTGCAGCAGGCTCGTCTTTGCTAGTCGGGAGAGCTGGCAGCTTGCGGTTATGTGGGAGCTGGCTTTTTCTCATAGGAATGCATTGACCAGCATTGATTGGCTGAATGCTATACAGTGTACAGCATTCGGCCAATCAACGCTGGTTCTGCTGGATGCTCGTCTGTGAAGAGGCGGAGTCTAAGATCAGACCACAGCAGTCTCCTTTCGGGTGCGATCTTAGACTCCGCCTCCTCACAGACAAGCCTCCAGTAGAACCAGCATTGATTGGCCAAATGCTGTACACTGTATAGAATTTGGCCAATCAACGCTGGTTCTGAATCGAATATTTACTGCGAATAGCAAGTAGTATTCGAACGATTACAAATATTTCGAATACCGTAGTACTCTATCGAATACGTACTCAATCGAATACTACTCGCTCATTTCTAATAGAATCCCTTTAACCAACCGCTGGCAAGCCATCCCTATGCAGTGTTTCTGCACAAAGGGCGGACAGTGGCGCTAGTGCGAACGCTGTATAACATTCAAGTTGTAGCATCTGGAAATCTCATAATTTGTGTACCTAACTCTAAATTTGCATCGGTGTTGGAGACTCCAATCCCAAAGTCGCGGACAAAAAAACCTGCGAGTGCAACTTCTTTGTCCTGCGACATTTTATTGAATGCTGGACTTGGAGCATGTTCTGACAGCGTCTGAATCCCCAAAACCGCACCATTTTTTTTGGTGATAGGCCCTACCCAATGCACACTGAGAAAGGTGGTGAGCCCTATTACAGTGCTGAAATGGTAGAACCACTGTATGCCCTTTGGCTGGGGCTAGTCATTAGGTAACATGACCTAGGTGTCACCCTATGGCGACGTCTCTAACGATTAGCATTTTCAGATATATTTGTGGGGTTACAGCCACTCGTGGCATTCTAGTGTGGGATATCTGCTGTGGTATCACCCACAGAGGACCCACCAATGGCAAAAAATACTGTTGTTTAATACCACGGGTTTAACCTCTGCAGTCACAGCAGTTTTCAACTTTGTATTGCCAAGACCGAAAACCGCGGATGAATCTACATCAATAGTTCACATACCGCAGGCTGCAAACCCATAGCACGTCACACTTTGCACTTCAGGTGCCTTCTGCAGTCTGTGAATGCGGTTTCTTGAGATTCACTTCACTGCTACTTTAACTATTGATGCTGCTGAGAAATTTTAAAGTAGTCACCGCAACCAAAATGACTTCTGAGCCACCTATATACTTATATGTAACAGAGCAGAGTTAGGTGGTGACCACAAGATGGCCCCATCCCTGGTGCACCAAAAAAATCACTTGTATGCAGAATACAGTTAAGACCCCACGAAACGAAATGCAGGTAAAAACATAACGAAACCTTGCAGTGTTTTTAATTCAGCATCATTTTTTACAGAATTTTTACTATGTTTTACATTGCACTTTTTCTTCACCTGTTAAAGGGATTGTCCAGGAAAAAACAATTATTTCTCTGGAACCTGAGGAAGGTAAAAAAAAAACTAAAAAATCCAACAAACTTCAATGCTCTGGTGTCTCCTGTGGTGTCCTTTATATTTCCTATTCATTTTGTGGCTACTTTTGGCTTTGGCTCAAAAAACAGGTAGCAAAATCTGCAACAAAAAAGCTGCTTAAGGCTAAGGCCCCACAGGCCGTAATTGCAACGCTAAAGTGCTGCGGGAAGAGCTGCTGTGTGAACGCATTGCAGTTCTTTCCGCAGGGCTTTTAAGAGAAAGTTCACAGAATTTTCCTCCGCGAACTTTCTCTTAACATTATATCTATGGGAAAGCCGCTGACGTTTATATAGATATAATAGATAGATTAGATATAATTGACATGCTGCGATTTGCAAAGCCGCAACAGGTTTGCAAATCGCAGCATGTCTGCGCTGCGATCTTTTCCGCAAAGTGGGGATGGAATTCGCATAAATCCCATCCACTTTGGCTTCACTGTACAACGCCTTGATTTTTCCCGCAGTTTCTCTGCTGCGGGCAAATTGCAACATTTACGTCCCGTGGGGGCCTGGCCTAAATAAATCAATTACCTGGTTGGTTATCTGGCATTCAAATCTATATGGATCAATTGAGATGTAGTGCGCACTAGAAGGCTGAGTTCACACAGAGTTTTTTGCTCAGGAATCCACCTCAAAATCAGCCTGCAAAAAAATCCTTCCAATAGAGTTCTATTCCTGACCAAAAATCTCCATGTGAACTCAGCTAAAGAAATGACACACTGCACACAAGTTCAGAGTGAACATAACTTCCTTTATTTACCTCAAAAACATGATCTTATATAGCATTGCATACGACATGACATGACATTGATATACCCTGTTTTCCCGAAAATAAGACAAACACCCCCCCTTCACCTCCTGGACCACCTACAACCAGCAGTCATACCGGCTAAGGAAGCGCCGGCATGACTGCCGATTGTTCCCCGCTCCAGCTCTGCATAAGACATCCCCCAAAAATAACACAGGTCATATATTTCGGAAGAGAATTTAATATAAGACACTGTCTTATTTTCAGGGGAAACAGGGTATGTGTCACATTGCTATTGGATGTAGCATCTTGTGGTTTTCCTCTTCTTACATCTTGTCTTGGGTGTAGGTCATGATATAGGCGCCACTAGGGAATTTAGCTTTTCTACAATGTGGGGCCTCAACCTAAATTGTGTGTTTTTGAAAATGCAGCTTTTTTGCAGCATTTTTTTTCCCGCAACTTGTTGATGAGTTTAACCAAAATCTCATTGACTTTGCTGGTACTGTAAAACACAGCTTTTTTTTTCCACCATGTTTCCACCGCGGATACAATCATTGTGTTTCCACAACATGGGACCTTAGGCACTATGTTTTCACTGTCAGTGAGAGCTGTCTGTATCTTGATATCTAGGAAAAAGGTCAAAACTAATAAGCTTACAAATGACTTTTGTTTTTTATTTTTAGGACTAGCGGAAACTGTTAAAGGGGTTTTCTGGGCAAAATCTTTTTTTTTTAAAGGTATGTTTGTGCTATTAATGGGTTAAAAGTGCGCCCATATACCTACCATGTACTACTAGGCCCCCTCCTTCCCTGTCTCTCAATCTAAACGGTTCTGCCCACTACTACCACTTCTCAAATAACTAAGCCCACCTCCCCACTACATCTTACTTACCTAGCTTCTGATCTGTGAGACAGCTCCTCTTTTCCTCGTCACCTGCGTGCAGACCGTAAGTACCTGTGAGGCCTGCACAGTAGAGATGGATTGCCATCTCTACTGCACATGTCTTGCAGTCACCACCAAATTGCACAGGCGCTTCAGGAGAGGAGGAGAGAAGGAGCCGTCCTAGACACAGTAAGACAACAAGTATTGAAGGGGTTGGGGGAGGGGATATATGTAATTCTACTTTTTTAATACAAGTAAATTAGAAGTTTGGCGGGGGGGAGCGGGTTTAGTTTAGGAGAATATTTGTAGTTTATCCCAGACAACCGCTTTAAAGTTAAGACCCTATAAGGAATATCATAATGATTACTTATAGAGATGATTTTACACCACAACAGGATAAGATAGGCCACACCCTTTCAATGAAGCCACTCCCCCTTGTCGTACAAGTAGTAAAAGTGTCTAAAACATTTGATAAATGTGATGAACATCACATTAGACAGTTTTTGGGAACAAATTATGCCAGAATTCCAATAATTCTTGATTCCTAATTTTCTCTATAATTGAAGACTAACCCCTTGTAGATTTGGATACTTTGCACTACTGTCTAGTTGAAATAGCCACTAGATATGTGGATGGCTCTGAACTAAGAGAACCTTTTCTGTTGCAGAACATAAAATAGAGACAAGAACCCTATTAGACTATAATATCATGTATAATATTAAAAAAAAGTAGACTGCCATAAAAAGATCCAGAAGGAACTTTCAAGGTACTCCCAGCATGATAGCGTTACCTCCTTGAGGTCGGAGCCCCACGTTGAGAAATCACAGTGATTTGTGCCAAGGTTTTTTTTTTTTTTTTAAATATCATATGGGTGGGGGGCTGATAGCCAGCCATTGCACTCATCGGATATTGGCTTGTGCATCAGGTCTGTGTATGATGCAGTGCTGAAAACTGATAGCGCCATGCCTCATATAGTGGTTGGACAATGTCACTGCAGGTCAACTCCCATTAACATCAATGGGAGCTGAGCTGCAGTGACAACTCCCAGCCACTATACAGTGCATGGAGCTCTTTGCACTGCATAGTACACCTCCAAACAGCTGATCCATGCAGGACCTGGCATTTGGCTGGCATCGATCAGATAATTATGTACTATCCTGAATCAAACAGTGTTACTCCTTGTGAATAGGTGGCTCCATTGCCAAAATATTGCTGTTTTTGTCAATATGCAAATGAGCTCTTTGGAACAACAAGGGCAAAGGCCAAAGACTTCATTTGCATATTGACAAAACATCGATATCTCAGCAACGGACACTCCGATTCACAAGAGGAAAACACAGTTTGATAGCGGAGACCCTAACCTGTCCATGAGCGGCGTGGGTGATATGTCAGGTATAGTAAGTGACTCCCTTTAAGCAATTTAAAGATGTGTCATGATTTTGTGGTATTATCCCGATACATTGTATAGTATATTGTAACTCTATGGTACCGTAAGGTGGATTATTATGAATTTGGGACACTTACTTTTTAGGACACCATTGCTAGATCTATTCCTCTTTGAACTGACACCAATAGAAATATCATGAGCTTCTCCGCCTGTGGCTTCTAAATAAAGTTTCCAGTTTGCCGCTCATAAAAGGCTCCTTTTAAGATGAGGTGATGTGTGATGGTACATTGCTTGAAGTTGGACAAAGCCGTAAAGATGGACAGTTGATAATAGGTAAGCATTGAAAAAATGTAAGATAGGTGATACGTAAAAGACATCTGATATCTAATAGATAGACGATAGTAAGACCCCAACATTAAGAAAGAAAGAAAACCTGGACCGAACGTCCACGTATTATGTTATCTATTACCACTAGGCTGAAAGAATTAGGCTAAGGCCTCACGGACCAGAAACGCCGCGCTAAAGTGCTGCCGGGACAACCACGGCAGGAATGTATCGCGGCTCTTCCCGCAGCGCTTTGAACAGAAAGTTCACAGAGTTTTCCTCTGCAGACTTTCTGTTACCATTACATCTACGGGGAAGCCGCCAGCATTTCTGTAGATATAATTGACATGCTTAGGGTAAGTTTAGACGTTTTTTTTGGACCAGAACCTGAAGTGGAGGTCACCTCAGGTTCCGATCCTAAAGATGGGTGGCCGCAACTGAAAGCTGGTGCAGCGCATCGGCATCGGCATCCAACCACGTACTCCGCTCCGGATTAGGCCCAATGAATGCCTAGAGGAGGAGGTGTCTTCAGGCCAAATCGCGAGGCAAAACGGCCTGAAGAATGAACACCTCGCTTCTTTTTCCAGGAGCTGGAACAAGCTCGCTCCTGGAAAAAACTCCTGAGCGGCCCCCATTGATTTCAAAGGGAGCCGTCTTTTTGGTCAGGATTTTGAGGCGGATACGGCCTCAAAATCCTGACCAAAAATCTCTGCGTGAACTTACCCAAAGATTTCTAAAAACGCACCGGGTTTTGGAAATCGCAAAGAGGGCATAGGATTCACATGAATCCCATCCACTTTGCTGTTACTGTATTACACTGCGATTTTTCCCGCGGCGTTCCCTGGCCTCATACCAGGGGGTCCCTATACTGATGGGTGCGGTCCTGCATGGCATCCTCTGCCACCTCAGATGTCGCAACTTCCGGGAGGTAGACCTAGTAACAAAACGGGAAGATGGGAGCAGAAAGCCTCAATATGGATGCATAATGCTTTTTTTTCTTTTCTTTTTGCAGATTTTACGGGGGTTTTTGTTGTTAGAAATGCGCACAATAGAATTTATATAGCAGTACATTTAAAAAAAATGACTAAATGTCGACTAAAAGGATGTGCACACAATGTTTCATATAAAGAAGGGAACAAACAATGAAATAAAACAGCTACTGACCATGTCATAACCACATGGCAACTGAATTTAATAGATCCCAATTACTTATAATGGGCACTTTAGGTTTCAGTAATTTAATTTTTATTTTTTTTTTTATTTGGGGGGGGGGGGGGGGATGGCTTGTCTGTATCTATTTGTGATGCCATGTGAATGAACTATCATGCAAGGTTGGTTGAAATTCTGCCGTGATAGAAATGGCAATTTTTATTTTTCCGCTAATTGTTTTCATTGTTTGAGATGTTGAATATTCTATTTATTGTGGCTCTAGGTTATTGGAGGAGGATTTAATATAAGATAATAAGATAAGATAAGCAAATATTTGTATTCCTTTGGTATTTTCTTATAGTTCTACCACATTGTTTCTTTGTTATTCTTCTTGAATATTTAGGAATAAACTGACAACTGGGTGTAACCAATCCCCTTATCAAATGTTGTGACTTCCAATGGCTTATTTACATCTTGATAAAGTGACTCCGTATGGAACTGGGTATTTACTGAAACGTGTCCATATGTGATGACACCTCATGACGATCGCTTTGTGACCTGTGAGGGGCTGATCCCTGGGACCTGCCCCGATTATGTGAGTGACAGAACCACAGGGTTAGTTTAGTGCGGAGTTCTGCATTTACCAGCACAAGGGTGAACTGGTCTCATGGCGGGGAAAGTACTCCATTGCCACACATAGCTGGGGACCAGGTGCGCCATTCTGCAGGGAAAACTTCTATGGGTACACTACTCTACATTCTGGTGTTGTCCCAGAGGTGAGACCTCTACTGATCACAAAGTAACAACATATCCATCATATGAGCGCTATCCCATCACTGTGTGAGATATGGATAACCCATAATCCACCAACTCCAGTTCTTTGTATCTGTTAGCAGGCACCCCTGCACTGATTCAGCCCTGTTGGAATTTTTTTTTTTTTAGCTCCCACCATTCCCAAGCTGTTGTTTTGATGCATGATATGCCGATTAGGCTCTGTATAGTCAAGTGGGTGGTGTCAGGCAGTGAGAGCTTAGAATTGTGCCCCGTTGCATGCTTCTACTGGAAAACACCTGCTTGACAATAGACAGCCTCATTTCTATATCAGGCACCAAAACTATTATTAATATAATAATGTACAGCACTATGGAATTAATATAACGATGTACAGCACCATGGAATTGATGTAATAATGTACAGTACCATGACATTAATATAATAATATACAGCACCATGGAATTAATATAACAATGTATAGAACCATGGAATTAATATGATAATGTGCAGAACCATGGAATTAATGTCATAATGTGCAGCACCATGACATTAATATAATAATGTACAGCACTATGGAATTAATATAATAATGTACAGCACCATGGAAATAATATAATAATGTACAGCACCATGGCATTCATATAATAATGTACAGCACCATGGAAATAATATAATAATGTACAGCACCATGGAAATAATATAATAATGTACAGCACCATGGAAATAATATAATAATGTACAGCACCATGGCATTCATATAATAATGTACAGCACTATGGAATTAATATAATAATGTACAGCACCATGGAATTAATATAATAATGTACAGCTCCATGGAATAATTTACAGCACTATGAAATTAGTATAATAATGAACAGCACCATGGGATTAATATAATAATGTACAGAAGCATGGAATTAATATAATAGTGTAGAGCAGCATGCAATTAATATAATGATTTAAAGCACCATGGAATTAATACAATAATGTATAGCAACATGGAATTAATGGTGCTATATAAATAAATAATAATACTCATCATCATCATCATCTTTATATACTTCCATTGATTGCTCTTATGGTAATATATTATAATATAACATTGGATGACAACCTGGTGACAAACCAGTATGGAAGTTGTGTATGGATTTGAATAATACTGGATCCAAACACCCCCACATTACAACAATGATATGGACAAGGTCTGTGCCTAGTCTCTGGTTTAGCCAATTCGGACGGTTTCCTTCTTCTACCCTGCGAAACTGGACAGGAGACGGAAAGCCCAGCGGTCAGGAAATGCAGGACTTTGTGTCTGGGTTAAAAAAAAACAGTTTCCCCACTGATAGGCAGAAGATGCTCACGGGCGGTCACCTCTGCAAACCCATTCAAGTGAATAGGTTTGAAAACTGACCGCTGGGTTTCCGTCTTCTGTCCAGTTTCTCTGGGCTGAAGACGTAAACCGGCCGGATTGGCTAAACCAGAGACCAGGCACAGATGTGAACCCGCCCTTACTGGTATATTTGAGGGACTCTATACTGTAGTTGAATTGGCAGTGTCTCAAATTGTCTATTCAAGACTTGGAAATAGATAATCCTTGCAAATACATTTATCGCAGTTAACAACAAAGCTGCAAACTTTCAATCTCCAGATCTTGTTATTACTAAGGCGGCTCAGTCATTCGCACGTATTTACCAAAGAGCAGAAACATTGTAATTCTGAGGCTTAATTGTCAGCTCCAGACTGATGTGCTATTGGAGGTACGGGAGTTATTCCAGTACATTCGGAGTAGACACTATGATGTCATTTATCACCTTGTCCCTGTATTTTTAGGGCAATATACAGTCACCGGCCTCTTTATTAGGTACACCATGCTAGTAACCGGTTGGACCCCCTTTTGCCTTCAGAACTGCCTCAATTCTTCGTGGCATAGATGCAACAAGGTGCTGGAAGCATTCCTCAGAGATTTTGGTCCATATTGACATGATGGCATCACACAGTTGCCGCAGATTTGTCGGCTGCACATCCATGATGCGAATCTCCCGTACCACCACATCCCAAAGATGCTCTATTGGATTGAGATCTGGTGACTGTGGAGGCCATTGGAGTACAGTGAACTCATTGTCTCAGTTTCCTGTTCTTAGCTGAAAGGAGTGGCACCCGGTGTGGTCTTCTGCTGCTGTAGCCCATCTGCCTCAAAGTTCGACGTACTGTGCGTTCAGAGATGTTCTTCTGGCTACCTTGGTTGTAACGGGTGGCTATTTGAGTCACTGTTGCCTTTCTATCAGCTTGAACGAGTCTGGCCATTCTCCTCTGACCTCTGGCATCAACAACGCATTTCCGCCCACAGAACTGCCGCTCACTGGATGTTTTTTCTTTTTCGGACCATTCTCTGTAAACCCTAGAGATGGTTGTGCGTGAAAATCCCAGTAGATCAGCAGTTTCTGAAATACTCAGACCAGCCCTTCTGGCACCAACAACCATGCCACGTTCAAAGGCACTCAAATCACCTTTCTTCCCCATACTGATGCTCGGTTTGAACTGCAGGAGATTGTCTTGACCATGTTTACATGCCTAAATGCACTGAGTTGCCGCCATGTGATTGGCTGATTAGAAATTAAGTGTTAACGAGCAGTTGGACAGGTGTACCTAATAAAGTGGCCGGTGAGTGTAGATTCTCTGCTAGAGTCACACTACAGCAGATGTATCTGTACACAGAGAAGAGATGGAGAATGTTACATTACTTGAAATGGAACACCATGTGTAGAAACCTGCCATTAAAGTAGTGGATGCTCCTGAAGAAGAATCCAAGGAGTCTTCTAATTTCATTTTGTAGGATATTAATAGACTGTTATGTAAAGAGAACCTGTCTTATTTCCTGTCTTTTTAGTAAATACCAGAATATAACAATTCAGAGCGCCATTTCTTATAATTCTGCATTGTGCAGGTATGGACAAACAAATTGACAACTGGGTGTTACTAGTTTGGGGGGGTGTCCCTGACTACTCTGATACTGTCCAATCAATGATGCCTTAGACAAGAGGGGATGGTAACGGCCAGGAAGGATAACAGAGGAATGGATTTGCAAATCCACCAACTTTCCACACAAGAATCAGCATGTTGTGAAAGATTTTAGCTATTTGTGGATGGGGTTTGGAAATCTCTATCACTGGTATTGTTCTCTGCTGTAAATGACTACAGATTTTCTATACAGACCTACACTTCATAGCAAATCCGCCATATGTGAACATTCTTATGGAGCCATGTTATATTAATCTATAATACAGTACCCATTGACTATTATGAGTCCATACAATATATATATTTTTTTTAAATGTAGATTGTGAGCCCCACCTAGAGCTCACAATGTACATTTTACCCTATCAGTATGTCTTTTTTGGAATATGGGATGGAAATCCATGCAAACATGGGGAGAACATACAAACTCCTTGCAGATGGTTTTATGCCCTTGGCGGGATTTGAACACCAGGACTCCAGCGCTGCAAGGCTGTAGTGCTAACCACTGAGCCACCGTGTGGCCCCACGAGTCCATACAATATTTGTGCTGGCTCATGCAAATCCTGTGGGGAAAAAAAAAACAACAAAAAAAACTGTTTCATGTTGCAATTCATTCCCTATTGCAAAGGTATTCTCCTCTAGTAGCTTAAGGGAAAAATAACATGATGTTCAGAGAAAGACTCCATTGCTACCACTTATGGTCTGTGCAAATACCTTTGCAGTGTGCATGGATTCTAACTTGTTTTATAATATGCCCAGGTAGGAGTAGGGCCGGAGCCTTCACAACAATGTGTGGAGGTTGCCAGTCCTCTCCTTGTTTCTGCTCCTGACCCTCTACTTCCGGGTCTCAGTGAGTGGGCCAGAGCCTCTGCAGTGGTGTGCGGGGCTACCGGTCCTCTCCTGAGCCGGACCTCGAACTTCTGGGGCTGGAGGTAAGTCAGTGGGCCGGAGCCTATTTAAGATGGGCTCTTGCTCTGGCTCAGTTTCCCTGGAAGTTAGATCACCTGTTGCCCGTGTCCTGTTTTCTTCTGCTGTGATTCCCTGGTTTGCCTTCTGACTCTGCCTCTGCCTCCTGGTTTTGTACTGTGCTTTCTCCTGTTGACGACCCCTACCTTTAGACCTCTGCTCCTTGGACCTGATTCTGTTCTGCTCTGCCCTCCTGTTACCGACCCAACCAGCTTGACCTCCCTTCTGGATTTTCTTTTGTACTGCGCTGACCTCACTTTGACGAACTGGTTGGGATGACTACGCTTAGGTGCTCTGCTGCCATCTACCGCCAACCGCTGCCTTCTGGCTCATCAGTCCTTCTCTTCCCTGGGGACCTGTTGGTTTAGTGATTCCAGTTTCTGGGTTTGCTGTGATTTGTGGTGTGCTGTGCCTCCAGTTTTCACTAACCCTGTCTGACAGTAGTCTTCAAGTCCATCCCCACCATCAGGGGCTCTGGTGAATATCTCTGAAGGGTTGGGATTGGTGCTTCCCTGAGTTTGCTGGACACTCGGCACTATGTTAGCCATTTTGATCATTGATTCTGGTACTGGTACTCACTAATTGCTTTGTGTTGCATCTGCAGTCCTAGCTCCCACTACCTGTTCTTTACCCATTGCCAAAAACAACGCACCAAGGAGATGTTGGAATCAAATTAAACTTTTGATGTTTGAATGTATTGATGATAGATGTAAGTGACGTTCATAGGGAAAAACTTTACAATTTAATGGAGTCTGTAGGTGTTTCGAACAGACAGGCATAAGAAGTGTTGGAATCTGGCAAAGCCATTCCTGGGAAACCCTTGATATGTGTGGAGAGCATTATCCTGCAGAAAAATGTCAGATCGCTGAGCTGTTAGTGCCCCTTGTATTACCACTGGGAGTAACTGACTTTCATTCTATCACCCCAGCAGTTGGGGCAGCAAAGGCAGAATTGAAGCCTACGAGACCTCCATACTCAGATTTGGTCCTTGGATCCCAAACAGGACCGGGATTTGTTGCTACAGACGATAAGGTTCCAGTCCAGTTTTCTCGATCATGACACCACTTCAAACAAAGGTGATAAGTCTAGGGTTGAGCGATCAGGATCGGAAAAGATCGGATTCCGATCTTTTCCTGCGGGATCGAGGTCAGAGGTTGGCTACTGGCCAATCATTGTTAGCTTTTTCCCACAATGATTGGCCAGTATCCAAGCATTATGGGAAATAACCTCTGACCTCGATCCCGCGGGAAAGGATCAGAATTGGAATCCGATCTTTTCCAATCCCGATTGCTCAACCCTAGTGATAACGGTTGATATTCAATGCGAGGACACATTGGCGCAGTGTCACTAAATTTTCTTCTTCTAAGTACCTAGAAAGGCTGCCGATGTCTGGTTAATGGCGTGAAAACTTTGTAAACTGCTCGTGCTTTTTGAAGGATCAAACAATCCTCTATGCTGGTGGTCTGTCCTAACCATCTTCCATCAGTCTGAGTTTGTTGGCTATTTATGTGTGCCCTGATGTAACTACTGTTCCCAGCATCTCCTAACGCCTAGGTTACGACACTTAGATGGTGGACAATTTATCGAAAGACCCAGCTTATCCACTGCATAGTGTAGTATTGGAACTCCACTCCTAGCACTTGAATAAGAAATGTTCCTCATTAGAGATGAGCGAGTAGTACTCGATCGAGTAGGTATTCGATCGAATATTACGGTATTCGAAATACTCATACTCAATCGAGTACCACTCTCTATTCGAATGGAAAAGTTCGATGCAGAACCAGCATTGATTGGCCGAATGCTATACAGTCGGCCAATCAACGCTGGTTCTTCTCCTACCTTTAGAAGTCTTCTCCGTGCAGCTTCCCCGTGGCGTCTTCCGGCTCTGAATTCACTCTGTCAAGCAACGGGCCTGGGCAGAGCCGACTGCGCATGTCCGCTTGTACTCCGGACATGCACAGTCGGCTCTGCCCAGGCCCGATGCCTGGCAGAGTGAATTAAGAGCCGGAAGACGCCGCGGGGACGCTGCAGGGAGAAGACTGCACGGAGGATCCAGCCCGACCCTCACTCGTGGACTTGGTAAGTATAATTTGATCGAATGTTGCCTACCCCTGAAACGAGCATTTTCCCCCCATAGACTATAATAGGGTTCAATATTCGATTCGAGTAGTCTAATATTGGGGGGCTACTCGAAACGAATATTGAATCTCGAACATTTTCTGTTCGCTCATCTCTGTTCCTCATCCATCACTGCCGGAACAACTGATCTACATGGGGTACAGGTGTCAGATCCCGACAGATCACCGATCCTTTGAAAAGGTCCTCAATATGAAAAATCCATTTGGGGACAGAAAACCCCTTTAAAGCTAAATTACCCACAGTATAAAACTTCACCACTTACATGAAAAATAAGTGAAATTTGTATTTTCACCACTTCTAAGTGAAATATTAAGTTGCATTAGGGTATTGTTGGCTTAGTATACATCTTCGCGCTTGGAGGTGATAACAGATTTATGTCGGCCTTTCACAGGAGAAATATGATTTGCGCACTCTAACAATTCATTATTAACACGCCTTAAAAACGGAGAGGAAATGACTTAATGGTTTAAATTAAGAAATCTGCTCTAACCACAGGAATAGAAAACACTGGGCAGCCTGCAAAGGAGCCATTTACTTAAGTTGTATGGTAATAAAAGAGTCATCAATTGGGGTTAGGACCCGGCACCTGTTGTGGGAGCCGTCATGTTTTATGAGGACTGGATTTATATCCATATATGACCTGTGACTTGCTTAAAGGCCAGACACTTAAACAGATTGATTCCATTCATTACACATATATAGAGAGAGCAAACCTGTATGTGAGCCAGAAAGGTGAGGTTTGACTTGTGGCATTTGGGTTTAGCGTAGTTCTTACCTACAGCAATCCTTTAGCAATGCTCGCTAGTGGTGTTAACAATCTCACAGCCTAGAGTCATATCATTTTGTATTTCCTTGCCTGTGAATGTAGATCCTTAAGTCTTCTTGTTAAATATTCTAGTTACATTTGTTTCTGGGTGTGAAACCATATGGTTTTCCAAAGGACTCAACGTATTCTTCACAATCACAATCACACCTACTCGGGACAACAAGGGCTGTCATATGATTAGTTAGGGGATACAGAGGTCATACCCTGCTCTATAGGGTTCCATACTCATACAGGTTCGTACTGTGTGCACCCCAGTTATACAGGGTTGTATATGATGACAGGAGACAGAGTCCTTGCGTTATAGTTATTTATAATACTAGGAGTCCCGGCCTGTCTGATACATACTGTCCCATAGTGATTACAATATGGGATAGTGTGTAAGTGGGGAGACAAGGACTCCTAGACTCATCGGTAACTATAATGCTAGAAGTCTACCAGCATAGTGTACAGACCAGTAAATTCCTATAAATACATGAGTCCTGGGGTGTAACTACCGGGGTAGCAGGGGTAGTGGCTGCCACAAGGCCAGGACATTAGGGGGTCCGCTACCACTGCGTTTTGTTTTTTTTTCTTAATAGCCCATTACCGACTGGAGTTATTTCAGCCTGTAAAGGGCCCTATTTACTTACCGATCCTGGCAGAGGCTGGGATCGATAAGTGACGCCGCGGGCCCTACAAACACTATCATTATACTCGGGGGTCAGAGGCCCGGGAGAGGTGAGGGAACGCAAAGAATAGTGTTATTTACCTTTCCAGTCAAGCTTCAGGCCTAGTTGTGTGACGTCCATGATGTCACATGACCAGGACCTGCATCCCAGGTCAAGTGACGCCCCACATGTCATTGAACATGGCCGACACTACCGAGGAGTGAAGAGGAGCCGGAGATAGTTAAGTGACAATGTTTTTTATGTTGGTTCTCCCCCCTTACCCGGTCTCCGATTATTATATTCTGGGGCCTAAAAAGACCCCAGAGTCTAATCATTGTTCATGACTGTTCACAATGGGGCAAAATACTGTGTATAGGGACCACTATGGGGTGTAATAGTATGTGCAGGGGCTACTATGGGACGTTATAGTATGTGCAGGGGCCACTATGGGGCGTAATAGCATGTGCAGGGGCCACTATGGGGCGTAATAGTATGTGTAGGGGCCACTATGGGGCGTAATAGTATATGCAGGGGCTACTATGGGACGTAATAGTGCACGCAGGATTGTGGGGGGGGATCGGTCAAAAGTTCCCCACGGGGCCCCACCATTCCTAGTTATGCCACTGCATGAGTCTTACGTCCAGGAAACCAGCCTAAGGTTAAAGCCCCCCATTACAGAAACGCAGATTTTTTTTGTTGCAAGTTTTGTTGCGTTTTTTTTTGAGCCAAAGCCAAGTATGGCTACAAAATGAATGGGAAATATATAGTAAGTTCTTATACCTTCTACTTTCTGCTCAATCCACTCCAGGCTTTGGCTCAAAAAACTGCAACACAATCTGCAATGAAAAAGCTGC
This sequence comes from Leptodactylus fuscus, assembly GCF_031893055.1. Lineage (NCBI taxonomy): Eukaryota > Metazoa > Chordata > Amphibia > Anura > Leptodactylidae > Leptodactylus > Leptodactylus fuscus. The sequence goes on along the minus strand of NC_134270.1, from coordinate 33,108,240 downwards.
CTTTCTGCAACGTGCGGCCTTAGCCTACTTCAGAATGGATGGGAGGTAATGCTATGTTGGCTAATTGTGTAGCCAGACTCACCTAAAATAGGTGATCACCAGGGGTTAAGGAAGCTGGACTGAGGACCCATGAGCATGACTAAGTGTGCTGTCCAATTTAGGCCATGTTTTCAGCAGAATGCCCTTGGGTGACACTCACAGTGATATACGAATGTATTCCTTGATGTACTTCCCTCTATAGGGCATTCTGATGAGTTCTGTTCCGACGACACAGGGCAAGATATAACATGATCTATGTTCATTGGAATGGACCATCCAACGCCACCTGGCCTGCACACCCTGTCCGATGCATTAGGCCTAACCATGGCCAGTTGCCCTGGCAGGTTTTCAGAAGTATCAAAGTCCGAACCTGCTGATACCAACTGGACTGACCAAATATTTAATGTTAATACAGGCTTGTAGATTCCCCACCCCCAAATAGATGATGTCATAGATAGTGAGGATCAGACATGTTGAATTTCCTAATTCTTTTCAGTGGAGGAGTTTATGGTGGCAGCTAATTCCCCTCCCCCTTCTGACTACACATTCACAGTTGGCTGAATTGAACATACATATGTATGTAGGAATGAGGAGGTCTATGGGCACCTGTAGAAAGGTTGTAGTTCATGCCCGGATAAAAGCTGTGGACATGATACTATTGTATCACGACAAAAAGAAACAGAGGTGTAACTTGACACTTTTTAACAGTCTTTGAAGATCAGTGAGAGGATGCAGACAGGGCAAAAATTACCCCACAAGAGGCACCACTTTTTAGGGTAGCAGATGGCACCTGGAACACCAGCAGTCAGACTAAATAGCTTTTGTATTTGTATCATATTTTGGAGCAGAAACTGCTCTTCTGCAAGACGTCTAGGAAGTACGGAAAATGTGTTACACAAAAAAGCTACAAAAATTGAAGGTTTCTGCGACCATAAGAAGTTCAGCTTTTGTGCACAAGGGTTTCTCTAGGATAGGCCTTTAATATTAGATTGCTGGAGGTCCAGTGCCTGCCCAGCACACCTACCGATCAGCTGATAGCAGGAGTAGCAGTGTTTGACGTAACATAGTGTATAGAGGAAAAATAACACAACTTCTTCTACTGTGTATTGGCCATGTTAGATCGCTATAGCTCTATCCTGATTCAAGTGAATGGGATCAGATCTAGAAAATGTAAGGCAGTGTTTTTCTGGCTGTGTACATTCTGTTTCTTCCAGCGTCGCAGTTCCTGCTGTCAGGTGAATGGTGGGGGTGATGTTTGTCACACCACCACTGATCTGATATTGATGACCTATTTTAAGTAACACCAATATCTAAATCCTGGAAACCCCTTTAACTCATATCTCAAGCTATGCAAACATTTTTAACATTTTAGAATAGGTCTCGCTGGTAACTCCATAAAGCCTGTAAGCATTTTCTTAAGAGAACAAAATGTGAGAAAAAGTGCTATAAATTAATAGGATAAGGGAACACGGTGATACGTTTTGAAATGGATGGTCAATTTAACACTTGTCCTAGGTCTCCAAAAACAGAAATGATTCAAACAAGACCCATAGATTGTCACTTGGACTGAACACAACAGTAAAAATTGGGTATTAAGAATACAAATGCAACCAAGATATGGATATTAAAGGGGTTGTCCCATCACAAGGATCCTATCTATACTGCTTGTTAATGTGGATGTAAGACTTTTCCTAAATACACTGCTTCAGCAAAACTGCTTTGTTTGATCACTATCTTACTTTATTCAATTCATTGTTGACACAGCCCTTGACTTATCTGCTCAAAAGTCAAGTGATGTATCTGCCTGCTGTCAGGGGGGAGGGAGGAGGGGCTAAGTGTACGGGAGCGAGCATGTGTTTCTAGCTATTCCTGTGTCTATACCACACACAGGGATGAACCTGGGCTTTCTGATGCCTGAAGCGGATGTTAGAAAGCCCCCCCCTTCCCTGGAGGAGGGGGCGGGGACGAGCGGAAGGGGGCGGGGACGAGCGGAAACAGGGCAGGGACGAGCGGAGCGAGCGGCGTTTGCAGGCAGAGAGCAGGCAGGGAGAGGACCTGCTCTCTGCCTGATTGTGAGGGGCAGCCGCTGGAGCAGCGCTGCGTCCAGCAGGGCTGCCCCAATACACTGCTCGCTTCCCGTGTCGGGCTGCAGACACGGTGAAGCTAAGCCAGTCCAGGACAGCTTGTCCTGGACTGGCTTAGGTCAGCAAAAATGCCGCCCTCCCGAGGCCCTGGCATAGCGCCGCCTGAAGCGGTCGCTTCAGGTCACCTCATGGGAGGTGCGGCGCTGACCACACATGTGACCTAGCTCCCTGCTCTCAGATAGGGGAGAGGAGCTGCTTGCATTTCTGGACTTGTCTTCTGTTCTCCCATTTATCAGGTTAGCTAATTCAATTGTATTCATTATGGCAGAGACAGGCAGTATTGTGCATATTGTTTGAGGATGTTTGAGGACCTTTGATGACATCACAGGCCCTTCAGCCGCCTCATAGGATATGTGATGGGCGGAGCTACACACTAATTTGGGGCGGAGCTAAACGGCAGGTTGCATGAAACCCCACCCACCAAATGTTGCAAGAAACCAGGAAGAAAGAAGATTTTACAGCAGTGAAGACTGGTGAGTATGCGACGTGGGAATACCCCTTTAAGGTGCAGTTAGACTGGTAGATATTGAAGTCAGGAATTTCCACCAATTTTCTCATTGTTTTTTGACCTTTCTGCCGCTTGGGCAGGACGGTGACTGTGAGGTTAGCCCTGTTGCCTTGTAGCACTAGAGTTCAAGGTTCATGGACACCAAGCAGTTTGTGTGTTCTCATGTTTGCATGGATTTACTCAAGATTCCTTACACCCTCCAAAGAAATACTGATTCAGTGGCGTCACATTGCTAGAGAAGAAGTGTGACAGCATCCCATAAATGGCCACTAAATGTTTGCAAGATATCGGTAAATGGACATAATAGGGAGTTAAGGGGCTCTGACCACTTGCTGTTACTTGGCCCAGATATTTCTATTGCTCTAATGCTGTGTAATTCTCTTTGTCTCTCTCATTCTCATTGTGTAAACCAGGAGAATTTCTAGGATCTTTAAGCTCTCTTGCCCAAATACATACTTACTGATTTCTGACCCCCGCCCACATCATATGCCAAATACAGATATGCTGATAAAGTCACAAGAAACACAAGAAGACTATATATACCTGTTACCCTCCATAGGTTGCATCCAGTAACTCACAGGTGACCTCTCTTCTGGTTGTAGTTGTAGTAGCCTATAACTGAAGACATGGACATGCTTAGGTCTACTGCACTTCTTATAGCCAATAACCAAACCCAGTTGTATTAATATGATCAGGGTGATATAGACTGCAAACTGGATAGATTATAATACCTACAAGTGCACTTTACAGGGCAAACCGGCAACAAGACAAGGAGCGACCAATTCCAAAGGTAAATAGCCATTAAGAGTAAACATTTCTGGAACAAATGGCTGACATGAGATAGAAGTCGTTTTATGTGCTGTCGAATGGGGAAATGTTAATTCACAGTGACAGGTCTATTTTAATTTATTTGCTACAAGATTGCTTTGTGCTAAAGAAAGCTCCTCTCTTTCTTTCTGTAGGAAAAATACTTTCTGCTTGGCGCTCTATCGTCAGCCATGCTGCCCGTATTACACCTGTATAATGGATAAAACAACAATTCTTTATAATTTTATAATCCAAGACATTATTATGAATGTTTAACAATGACAAGTGATATATTTATTTTTACATACATTCCAGACCTTCACAATCTTTGCATAAAATTATGGTGGCCTATATCCGCCACTAGAGGGAGCTAAGGAACTTATGGTTTGTACATTGAATTTAATAGTAACACAATATAGCTCCCTCTTGTGGTGGTGGCAGAACTCAGAGTAGAGTTCTGGCACACACCATAGTCCAGTGATGGCGAACCTTTTAGAGTGCCCAAACTGCAACCCAAAAGCCACTAAATTATCACAAAGTGCCAACATGGCAATTTAACCTTAATAATGTGCGGATCCACAATTGCACACAATTACAGTCCTGCAAAATGCGGTCGTGTGAATGGGGCTTTACAGAGCTTTCAATTATACAAACAACTTTGTGCTGCATTTGGTATAATTTTGAACAAATAGTGTTCACTATTTATATCGTACAGATCTGTTTTATAGGACCGTGCAATGTTATTATGACCTAATAATATCACGTCTGCTATAAAACAGATACTGTGTGATATAAATAGTAAAGGGTTCCCACACAGTACAATATACTTCACAGTGATCCTACACAGTACAATCTACTCCACAGTGATCCCACACAGTACAATCTACTCCATAGTGGACGCCATTCAGTCCAATCTGCTTCACAGTAGCCCCCACACAGTACAATCTGCTCCACAGTGGCTCTTACACAGTACAATCTGCTCCACAGTGGCTCTTACACAGTACAATCTGCTCCACAGTGGCTCTTACACGGTACAATCTGCTCCATAGTGGCTCTTACACAGTACAATCTGCTCCACAGTGGCTCTTACACGGTACAATCTGCTCCATAGTGGCTCTTACACAGTACAATCTGCTCCACAGTGGCTCTTACACAGTACAATCTGCTCCACAGTGGCTCTTACACAGTACAATCTGCTCCATAGTGGCTCTTACACGGTACAATCTGCTCCACAGTGGCTCTTACACAGTACAATCTGCTCCACAGTGGCTCTTACACAGTACAATCTGCTCCACAGTGGCTCATATACAGTACAATCTGCTCCACAGTGGCTCATATACAGTACAATCTGCTTCACAGTGGCTCATATAGAGTACAATCTGCTCCACAGTGGCTCATATAGAGTACAATCTGCTTCACAGTGGCTCTTGCACAGTACAATCTGCTCCACAGTGGCTCATATACAGTACAATCTGCTTTACAGTGACTCTTGCACAGTACAATCTGCTCCACAGTGGCTCATAGTCAATGCAATCTGCTCCACAGTGGTTCTTACACAGTACAATCTGCTCCACAGTGGCTCTTACACAGTACAATCTGCTCCACAGTGGCTCTTACACAGTACAATCTGCTCCACAGTGGCTCTTACACAGTACAATCTGCTTCACAGTGGCTCTTACACAGTACAATCTGCTTCACAGTGGCTCTTACACAGTACAATCTGCTCCACAGTGGCTCTTACACAGTACAATCTGCTTCACAGTGGCTCTTAGGGCCCCTTCACACGGCGTATACGCTCACTGCTTTGGAGCGTGTAAACGTTCCGTAGCAGCGGCGTCTAAAAGCAGATCGCATTGTTTTCTATGGGAGCCGGCAGACGCGCGCTCGCCATAGAAATGAATGGGCTGTTTTTTCCATTCATTTCTATGGGGAGCGCGCGTCTGCCGGCTCCCATAGAAAACAATGGGAACTGCTTTAGACGCCGCTGCTACGGAATGTTTACACGCTCCAAAGCAGTGAGCGTATACGCCGTGTGAAGGGGCCCTTACACAGTACAATCTGCTCCATAGTGGCTCTTACACAGTACAATCTGCTTCACAGTGGATCTTACACAGTACAATCTGCTCCACAGTGGCTCATACACAGTACAATCTGCTTCACAGTGGATCTTACACAGTACAATCTGCTCCATAGTGGCTCTTATACAGTACAATCTGCTCCACAGTGGCTCTTACACAGTACAATCTGCTCCACAGTGGCTCATACACAGTACAATCTGCTTCACAGTGGATCTTACACAGTACAATCTGCTCCACAGTGGCTCATACACAGTACAATCTGCTTCACAGTGGATCTTACACAGTACAATCTGCTCCATAGTGGCTCTTACAGAGTACAATCTGCTCCACAGTGGCTCATACACAGTACAATCTGCTCCACAGTGGCTCATACACAGTACAATCTGCTCCACAGTGGCTCATATACAGTACAATCTGCTTCACAGTGGATCTTACACACTACATTCTGCTCCACAGTGGCTCATACACAGTACAATCTGCTCCACAGTGGCTCATACACAGTACAATCTGCTTCACAGTGGATCTTACACAGTACAATCTGCTTCACAGTGGATCTTACACAGTACAATCTGCTCCACAGTGGCTCATACACAGTACAATCTGCTTCACAGTGGATCTTACACAGTACACTCTGCTCCACAGTGGCTCTTATACAGTACAATCTGCTCCACAGTGGCTCATACACAGTACAATCTGCTTCACAGTGGATCTTACACAGTACAATCTGCTTCACAGTGGCTCATACACAGTACAATCTGCTCCACAGTGGCTCATACACAGTACAATCTGCTTCACAGTGGATCTTACACAGTACAATCTGCTTCACAGTGGATCTTACACAGTACAATCTGCTCCACAGTGGCTCATACACAGTACAATCTGCTTCACAGTGGATCTTACACAGTACACTCTGCTCCACAGTGGCTCTTATACAGTACAATCTGCTCCACAGTGGCTCATACACAGTACAATCTGCTTCACAGTGGATCTTACACAGTACAATCTGCTCCACAGTGGCTCTTACACAGTACAACCTGCTTCACAGTGGATCTTACACAGTACAATCTGCTCCACAGTGGCTCATACACAGTACAATCTGCTCCACAGTGGCTCATACACAGTACAATCTGCTCCACAGTGGCTCATACACAGCACAATCTGCTCCACAGTGGCTCATACACAGTACAATCTGCTACACAGTGGCTCATACACAGCAAAATCTGCTCCACAGTGGCCACCACACAGTATAATCTGCTCCACAGATGGGTGTCCATAGAAAGGGGTCTGAGTGCCACCTCTGGCACCTGTGCCATAGGTTCGCTATTAAGGCCATAATCCCAAGATGCGCCACAATTTCTAGGCCTCCTAGGAGAATTAATACATGTAAAGTAATTGAATGATCTGGACCAAGCAAACTCCCACTACCTTGATACCTATTTTATGATTTATCAGCACATATGTAATATTAGGGTACGGACTGGGGAATGCTAGATTTCCTTTTGGGATTAATCTTTTTCACTTGAGTATTATAACTTTTCAGAATAAGTCCCAGTAATCCTTCAGTGACCTTCATGGCCATAAATGTGCCGGGCACAGAGGCTGTATATATACTGATATACTCTAGTATGTATCTTTCACGCTTATGTTAGTTTACTAATGTAATACGTAACCTCATAGAGGTCAAGGGTGTTCTTATAAGTAATAGAATGTACATGAATATACACTAAGGAATCAATAATAAAGGTTTCTGAGAAATAACCATAGAATTTCGCTTATATATACAGCTTGTTCTATAGAATAATTCTTCATACATAGAAACAATCTCCATGCATGTTACATCCTTATTCATTCCATAATGTAACTACTCCACACCTCCTCAATCTCTGTTACCAAATTGTTCCACTTGTCTCTTCATATAACAAAACAGATGAATATTCACAATACAAAATATAAGTATTTTCACCTAAGGTGCATTTATACAATGTGATATTGTCCATCTGGATAACAAGTGTTGGTGTCTTGAGAACTAGCCTGATAAACAAAAGGTATAGAGGATGTGCCGCCTTTATCAAGCAGGCTCCATGAACGCACCCAGGCAATAAGCAGTCTATAATATATCACATCATATCTAAAAGCATCCACAAAAACATAAAATAACAAGCAGGAGGTTAATTACAAGGTATCAACACATTATTATTATCATATAATTAGAGATATGGCCATAAATATGGCTTAATTCACCACACCCCCCTGTTCAGCATCGGAGACCCCCCTCTACCAATCCCCTCACTGGTTACCCATTGTGCAGTGAATCGAGTTCAAGTTACTAATACTCAAGTTACAAAGCCATCCACAACCTGTCCCCTCCATATATCTGACCTAATCTCCCGCTATCTGCCCACACGTAACCTCCGATCCTCCAATGACCTCCTTCTCCGCTCTACTCCTATTCGCTCCTCACACAACCGTCTCCAAGATTTCCCCCGTGCATCCCACATTCTCTGGAACTCCTTACCATGAGATATAAGACTGATCCCTACAATCACAAGAAGAATCTTCAAGAAGGCCCTGAAGACTCACCTATTCAGGAAGGCCTACAACCTCCAATAACACTACTGTCACCACACCACCATCTGAACAGCCTCTACCCTCACCTTCTGTCTCTACCTCTCTTCCCTCATAGATTGTAAGCCATGAATGGCTGCCATATTTAAAGACTGCTTTCTCCATACACGCAGATGTGCACCTTTCTCTGCATCCGTTGTACTGATGAAGGTCATGTTTTGACCGAAACGTTTATGTTTGGATGCCTTTAATAAATACGTGATTTCTCTTCGTCCCATTGAGTGCCAGAAAATTTATTCTACATTGAAATGAATGGGTTTTTAAACTGACCGCCGGCAAATTGTCCCCAAGTTGTTTTTCCTGGGGTTTAGGAAGAATCATGGCGGACTGGTGAAGACGCAAGTGTGGACGCTGCATAAGGTTTGATGCAATACTTCTGTGAGCCTCCAGTTTTACATAAAGGTTCCTTATGTATCTCTGAAAAATAATATCTGTTCTGTTCCTACAGTATTTCTTCTCGGAGACTTGTTGGAGCTCTGTGTGCCACCGCAGGGTTTTTGCTTGTCTTCTATACCAGGGAGCCAGGATCCAAGTTTCAGGTTCCAAAAATACATTAATTTTGCATGTAATGAGGAAAGTTCCACATCCCTCACCAGTATATTGTAATTCTGTGTCACTGCAAGAATCTCTTCAAACGGTCAGCATATCGTATAAGGTGAGCTGAAGCGACTGGTGTCTTTTTTTATGTTGCTGTCTGTACTTGGGACTGCTATTATATTGGATTCTGCACACCTGATATTCAGAAAGCTTTGCCTTAGAGACTTATATATACATTCTTATATACATTATTTGCTTTGTAACTATTTCAGAACTTAGTAGAACCGAGTATATGCATTATACTCGGGGGTCTTTGCAGACCCCCGAGTATAATGATCAGAGGCCCGGGAGAGGTAAGGGAACGTAACAAACACTGTTACTTACCTCTCCAGGCTCCGGGCAGGCCTCCTTCCTGACGTCCTTTCTGATGTCTCTGATGTCACATGAACCCGGCCTGCGTCCTGGGTCATGTGACATTTGATGTCATAGAAGAAAGACGGCAGCGGAGAAGACAGTGTAGGAGCCGGGGACAGGTAAGTAACAGTAATTTTTTATGTTTTTATTCCCCCGAGTCTCCGATTATTATACTCTGGGGTCTGAAAAGACCCCCGAGAATAATAATTGTTTATGGGTGTCCACTATGGGGTATAATACTGTGTGCAGGGGACACTATTGGGGATAATACTGTGTGCAGGGGCCAGTAAGGGACATAAAAATGTGTGCAGGGGCCACTATGGGACATAATACTGTGTGTAGGGGCCACTATGGGGGGATAATACTATTGTGTGCAGGGTCCACTATGGGGCATAATACTGTGTGCAGGGGCCACTATGGGACATAATACTGTGTGCAGGGGCCACTAAGGGACATAATAGAGTGCGGAGGAGGGGGCCGGTCGAGGTCTATGACGTCGGTGTCGGTTGGGGGGGGGGCCATGTCAAAAGTTCGCCACGGGGCCCCGCCATTCCTAGTTACGCCACTGAATGAACCCCTGTAATATCTGTAGGATTCCTAAAATACAGGTTGTAGAATAACACAGACCAGTAAACACAACGGCCAAGTTTATCTCCTGTTTACTTATCATTCATTTCTAAATTTAGTGTTCCTAAAAAATGCAGGGTTAAGGGTCAGAATGACTTCCTTTGTGAAGTGCTTGAATATTTCCTCCTCTCGGCAGAAGTCTCCCCGCACCCCATAAAACAACCTGTTTTAGGCTCCTTTGTTCAGAACACCTGCCGTTAGCTGTTTTATGATTTGCGTTTTGGCATCTATTAAAAGAATAGCCTCCTCTGGAGAATTTACAGATTTTTTTTTTTTCTTTTTTAAGATGTCATATTTTCCTATTACAGACTTTGAATATATTGCCACAGAATAGCTGATTAATTCATCTGCTCGGCCAATAAAAGACGCATTAAGCAGATGTGCAGAACATTGTGTGAGCAATAGGAAGTATGATTCATATTATTTATTTCCGACCATCCAATGATATAAATAAAACACCAAACAATATCCTGATAAAGTCAGCGGCGCAATGCCCATTAACCCCTGCAGGGTAAGCCCTTGTTCATTCATCATGGGGTAGAGATGTATAGACAGCAATGAAGCCTCTCTAAGCAATGAGCTTATCCTTAAGAATTAATCCTCAGTATATAGATGGTCAATCCAACCTGATATGCTGTGTTGTTCCTATACCTATTGATGGAATAGCCTCCGATATCAATGCCAATGATTTAGTTAGTCTATAGTCTCTCACTCTGCCAAATCAGTATCCCTGCGCTATGCTGAGGAGACCCAATAGGCCGAAACAGTGCTGTCCATAGCTGGGAATCTGTTCCTTTTGGGATAGAAATACTAATTTGGCAATTAAATCCGCATCATGATATTAGACTTTTTAACTGAGTCATGTATGATGTTAAGGATGCTGCCCTCTAGAGGGTGGCGTACAGAGTGCACTGTTCTCCTAATTACATCCTGGAGAATAGATTTGCATATTTTTTACCTAAAATGATTTAGTTAGAAGAGAAGGACAATCCAGATGTATAGCGGTCGTCCTTCCAGGGCTATATGGTATATATTACACCTATATTGTATGTGGAGTAATTTGAGTTAAAGGGAGGCTCCAGGATAAAAATATAGCTGGTCTATTGTCACAATAGGCCATCAATATCAGACTGATAGGGTCGAACTCTAGTAGGCCCCAGCGCTCACCAAGCTCTTCATTGGTTATATTGCTTCACAGACCTCCATGTTGTCTATTTTATAGCGGCTGTGCTGGATATTGCAGCATTGTCCCACATAAGGTACAGTTCACATCTGCATTCATGCCTTTCCATTCCCCTATCTGCACGAAATATGTGAAGAGAAAAGTTCTGCAAGCAGCATTTCAATCTTCGTATTTTTTGTGCGGAAACCATATGGACCCCATTACAGTCTATGGGGTCCAGGGCCTTCCTTAGGTAACCACTTCGCTGCGGTTCCATAGGAATTAATGGAAGCAGCCGACACACAGCCTTAACCCCCTGCGTCCATTCATTCTAATGGGAGACTAGCTAACATCTCTAGTAGCTACTTACCTGCAGAGTTGGCTGGTCCGGTGCCCAGTGTTCTTGTTCTTCTTCGCCTCGCTGCCCCCGCCTCCCAGGTTAGTGTTTAAAGAGCTAGGAAGAAGGCAGGGCTTGTGGCTTAGATGTGATGTCTCCCCTCCCAGTACCCACCCACACTCTCCTAACCTGGCAGGCAGGGGGCTGCGAGGCGAAGAAGAATGAGAACACCGGGCACTGGACCAGCCATCTCTGCAGGTAAGTGGACACCAGGGGGGACTAAGTAGCCAGAGGATTAAAAAAAAAAAAAAGTCCTCTGGCTACTTAGTGATTAAAAAAAATCACTACACAGCGTGGATTCTAGCAATTCAAGCGTTCAATTGTTAGATTCCATGCTGTATAGTGAATAGGATTGTTTTTAAAATCCAATCTCCGATTAGTAAAAAAATCCCATTGACTTGCATTGGGATCGGAATTGGGATCGAGATCGGGTTCGAATGAAAATTGATCGGAAATCGGATTTCAAAATCGATCCTGAAAAGTCAAGATCGGCTCAACTCTAATCAGTATTTGTAAGACAGAGTCAGGAGTGGGAACTACATAGATAGCAAAAATATAATAAAATATTCCAACCTAATGGTTTTTAGGCTTTGGACCCATTAATGCTCAGAATTCATGACGCCAACCATGAGAAAGTGGCCTGAACTACTAAATACTGTATACGGTTTGTTACAGGTGAACAGTAGACTGTATATATCAGGCTGACCCAAGACTTAAAACTTTTGATGACACAAATACTGCAGCTATCTGTACATGGCCCTAGAGTCGTACTGGAAAGGGGATTAGTAGATTTTTTTTTTACATGTACTAGTATAAGGGTCACTACCCCTATGTTTTCTTTGACATATGACATAAATCTTGCTGCTTCGCCCATGAACTTTTAGACAGGTGCACAGTTTACTACTTTGCAATTAGATGGCCTGGATTTTCCCATAGGCTTCAAGTGCTTAGCCCCGGCCTAGTAGTGACACTTACGTAGACGACAAGTTTACAAAGGCTTCAATGTTCACCTACAATTATGGTCATAGAATTTACTAGTTTTACAATATTTCTACATATTTATACATTGCTGATATATAGATTTACAGATCAGATACAGTAAGAGAAACGGTAAGGAAAGGGACCTGAAGAAAAATCCTATTTTAGTATTTGCATGTTTTATAACATTGGCCTGAGAATAGTGGCTTTTAGAAAGCAGTGAATGCAAAAAAGAACAAACAGGCGAAAATATGAACATAGGCAGTCTGAACATGTGCTGTATCTGTCACAGCAGCTCAGGCTTAGATGATAGTTCTGGCACATAGGGGCGGATTTGTGAAGACGGCTCCTTGACTCTTTTGGGGATTCAACCAATGCTTTGAGAAATATGTATATTTATATTTACTGTTTGGGGCCAATGGCACTATATATTTAGTGGCGTAACGACTGTCTTGTGAGCCCAGGTGCAAACTTTTGTCTGGCCCCCCACCCCCCAGCGCCACCCCCACCAGTGTTCCCCCATCAGTGGCCCCCACACAGTATTATACACCCAGCAGTGGCTCCTGCACAGTATTATATGCCTACGAGTGGTCCCAGCAGAGTATTACATGCCCACCAGTGTCATCCCCCTTCCCCCACACAGTATTATATGCCCAACTGTCGTTCCCGCACAGTATTATATGCCCACGAGTGGCCCTAGCACAGTATTACATGCCCACCAGTGTCATCCCCCTTACCCCATACAGTATTGTATACCCAGCAGTGCCCCCCCACAGTATTATATGGCTAGCAGTGTCCCCCCTCCCACTTAGTATTATATTCCCAGCAGTGTCCATCCCCACGGTATTATATGCCTAGCAGTGTCCCCCCTCCCACACAGTATTATATGCCTAGCAGTGGCCCCCACACAGTATTATATGCCTAGCAGTGTCCCCCCACAGTGTTATATGCCTAGCAGTGGCCCCTACACAGTATTATATACCCAGCAGTGGCCCCCACACAGTATTATATGCCCAGCAGTGTCCCCCCTCCCACACAGTATTATATGCCCAGCAGTGTCCCCCCTCACAGTATTATATGCCTAGCATTGTCCCCCCTCCCACACAGTATTATATGCCCAGCAGTGGCCCCCACACAGTATTATATGCTCCCAACAGCCCCCGTTTGCTCCAGTGCTATTATTATATTTTGGGGAAGTGCTGGGGAGGGCGCTGAGCCCAGGAGAGGTGAGTATATCTATTTATTCCCCTGGGCTAGTATGTATAGTAGCCGGGGATCCAGGCTTTCCCTGACTGCTGTCATAGTTGTACAGACCCCAACAATCTAGTACGGCTGCAAAACATAGTGAGAAGTTCATAGGTTTCCTATACAAATAGTGTATGTGTCTGTAAAATGGGAGTCCCATTATGGAGAGACACTGGGTTATGGCAATCTTTGTACAACCTCGTAGCGCATGATGGTTCTGTATAAGCAAAGGCACAATAAGAAAACTGCGGCTTCCGAGCAAAACAACATTCCTTTATTTTCACTGGCGCCTAACAATAAAAAGATCAATTATTTCAACTATTGTTCCCGAAAAGCCTCCGTCACCCCCGTCACGGCGCAAATAATGATAATCGTCCCTTTTTGTCTGATGATTTCAGGTGCCAGCCTACAAAACACCGTGTAATAAAGCATCTTCATGTTATCGTCCGTCGCAGTTGATATCTCATTTTGTGAAAGACATAATACTTGAGATGCTGAGTTATAGCTTCCGAATTCACATAGTAAATAATAAATGACAATAGTAAACCATAAAAATAAAGCATTCAACATAAAAGAGAAAAAAACAAAACAAAATGTGAGCGACGAGTCCGCTGTAGGCGCAAGTATTCGTTCTATTACTCACGGCTTTCCTTGAGATGTTAGTGTGATCTTTTGCAAAGTTTAGGTACTGTAACTCCTGAGCGATCTCATACATTAAAATTCCGACAGCGCAAGGAAAGCGATTAGACCAAATCTACATTACCACTTTATTCTCCATAATCATCTATCAGGCGGCAGAATGAGGGGATTGAAATTGTCTATGTATATGAACATTCGGTATTTCTGGGCCGGTGTCTATACCCTGTTAAGGAGTCGTGATAGACATTTACATTAATCCACCTGTCAACATTGCTTCCCTTTAATAGGATTTCTAGATTTCTATTTAGTTTGTGCGCTTGATTGAAAATACTCTGTTTTTCCTGTTCCTTCCTTGCGAAAGCTATGATGGAGAAATTTTTGCAAACATTTTCTACTTACATTAGGATACCTTTAAGTTTTATGGAAATTGGACTTTTTATTGTTTCCTGAAACGGCAGGGCTTGATGATTTATAAATGTGATTGGAGATGGAATATGAATTCTGAAAGAAAGTACTGAGGTTATAGAGAAGAAGTCAACTTTTGTATTCCTTAGTGCAGGCTTATGAAGGAGAAGCGGGTGACATTAACAAAGCAATGGCATTGGGTAGTGAGTCTGGAGTGTATTGAAAAGTAGAGTTTAGGAAAAGGTATCATTACTTTGGAGAATTACTGTATGGGGGCTGTAATGAGAACAGTATATTGTAAGGGGGCAGTAATGAGGACAGTATACTGTATGGGGGCTGTAATGAGGTCAGTATACTGTAAAGGGGCTGTAATGAGAACAGTATACTGTAAGGGGGCTGTAATGAGGACAGTATATTGTAAGGGGGCAGTAATGAGGACAGTATACTGTAAGGGGGCTGTAATGAGGACAGTATACTGTAAGGGGGCTTTAATGAGACAGTATACTGTAAAGGGGCTGTAATGAGATAGTATACTGTAAGGGGCCTGTAATGAGGACAGTATACTGTAAGGGGGCTGTAATGAGATAGTATACTGTAAGGGGCCTGTAATGAGGACAGTATACTGTAAGGGGGCTGTAATGAGGACAGTATATTGTAAGGGGGCTGTAATGAGGACAGTATACTGTAAGGGGGCCTGTAATGAGGACAGTATACTGTAAGGGGGCTGTAATGAGGACAGTATACTGTAAGGGGGCCTGTAATGAGGACAGTATACTGTAAGGGGCCTGTAATGAGGACAGTATACTGTAAGGGGGCTGTAATGAGGACAGTATAATGCAAGGGGGCTGTAATGAGGACAGTATATTGTAAGGGGGCTGTAATGAGGACAGTATGCTGTAAGGGGGCTGTAATGAGGACAGTATACTCTAAGGGGGCCTGTAATGAGGACAGTATACTGTAAGGGGGCCTGTAATGAGGACAGTATACTGTATGGGGGCATATAATGAGGACAGTATACTGTAAGGGGGCTGTAATAAGGACAGTATACTGTAAGGGGGCCTGTAATGAGGACAGTATATTGTAAGGGGGCTGTAATAAGGACAGTATACTGTGTGGGGGCCTGTAATGAGGACAGTATACTGGATGTGGGACTGTAATGAGGACAGTATACTGTAAGGGGGCTGTAATGAGGACAGTATACTGTAAGGGGGCTGTAATAAGGACAGTATACTGTAAGGGGGCCTGTAATGAGGACAGTATATTGTAAGGGGGCTGTAATAAGGACAGTATACTGTGTGGGGGCCTGTAATGAGGACAGTATACTGGATGTGGGACTGTAATGAGGACAGTATACTGTATGGCGGCTTGTAATGTGGACATTATACTGTATGGGGGCCTGTAATGAGGACAGTATACTGCATAGAGGTCCTGTAATGAGGACAGTATACTGTATGGCAGCCTGTAATAAGGACAGTATACTGTATGGGGGCTGTAATAAGGACAGTATACTGTATGGGGGCTGTAATAAGGACAGTATACTGTATGGGGGCTGTAATAAGGACAGTATACTGGATGTGGGACTGTAATGAGGACACTATACTGTATGGTGGCTTGTAATTAGGACAGTATACTGTATTTGTGGCCTGTAATGAGGACAGTATACTGTATTTGTGGCCTGCAATATCAGTAATACTTACATTTTACTTGACAATATGGAGCATTTGGCTTCTATTTTGAGGGATTGGTAAAACTGCTGCTTAGATCCAAAAAAAAAAAATTCCTCAAACCAAGAAGAATGAAATTTCTACTTCCAAATGAATAAATGTTTGGTGCTAAATAAAGGACATGGGGATTCTATTCACAAGGACAAGTATGAAATTAGAGCATAGCACCAAAAATATAGCAATAAGCCCTGCGGCATTCCAGTTTCTTAATAATGTTTATACCTCGGTGACTCATACTGGATACCCACAGAGATCGCTCCATGCAGACAGACCCACACACATCTAAATACAGGCTCACATTTCACATAAATGAAGTCTCTGTATAAATATGTTTATATACGACCACTAAGCTGTGACAAAAATGTGTCCTTGAAAATCCACTTCTGCGACCTGAAAATAGAGTCCCCCGACTATAAGCAAAGGAATATATTGCCGGACAACAAGAAGAATATTTCTACTATCTTATGTTTTGCAAAACAATTTTAAGTGCTATCACATAAAATGTCAGGTCAAGGAATTAAAGCGTCTTATCTTCTCCTTGGCTGCTGCAATGTTCCTGGCAGGTGTAAAGGAATGCAACCGATATTGGGAAACTGGCGGGTGCTCTGTATACAGGCATCTCAGTACACGGGCATTATAAAGGACAAGTGAAAGGTAGAAGAGTAAGGCAAGATGGAAAACAGACTGAAGATACAAATGTGTCCTTCCTTACCATTGTCTTTGGCTGAACATGTCTTGATATCTTTGCCACAAGATGATTAGCTTTTTAAGACAATATCGTTTTGTGATATTGCGTCACAAAGTGACATCATGGATGTGTCTATATTGGGCCACCTAGTGTTTGTTTTGTGTATTGCTGACTTTCAAAGATTTGCTAACATGTTGCGATATTGCATTGGATTGGTTTAATGAGACATTACATAGCTTTCTTAAAGGGTTATTCCAGTTTCTTTTTATTACATAAAAGATCAATGCCCAGTACCCTTGCTGATCAGCTGTTTGAACCCTTCACTGCTTACATTGCATTCTGCCTGATCCATATTTACATTACATACCATTTGGTTATTATTGGCAGCCTCTTCCTTCCAATTCTATAGGAGATACTGTCATTATATTGCATGGCAACTAGGAATCAGATGGTGTGCTGATCAGCAAGTGTCTGAGCATTGGACTCCCACTGATCTTATACTGATAACCTATCATAAGGATAGGTCTTCCATAAATGGAATTGGTAACCAGTGGCATAAGGAGAATCTGGCCATGATGGGGCATAGTCCTGCGTGGAGGGGCTGCTATGGGATGTTAGACTGTATGGAGGGGCCACTATGGGACATTATACTGTGTGGAGGGGCCACTATGGGACATTATACTGTATGCAGGGGCCACTATGGGACATTATACTGTGTGGAGGGGCCACTATGGGACATTATACTGTGTGGAGGGGCTACTATGGGACATTATACTGTGTGGAGGGGCCACTATGGGACATTATACTGTGTGCAGGGGCCACTATGGGACATTATACTGTGTGCAGGGGCCACTATGGGACATTATACTGTGTGGAGGGGCCACTATGGGATGTTAAACTGTGTGGAGGGGCCACTATGGGACATTATACTGTGTTCAGGGGCCATTATGGGATATTATACTGCGTGGAGGGGCCACTATGGGACATTATACTTTGTGGAGGGGCCACTATGGGATATAATACTGTGTGGAGGGGCCACTATGGGACATTATACTGTGTGGAGGGGCCACTATGGGATATAATACTGTGTGGATGGACCACTATGGGACATTATACTGTGAGATGGTGCTGCTGTGGGATATTACACTGCCTGGAGGCCACTTTGGGAAATTATAGAATGTGTAAATGGAGCATTATGCTGTGTGAGGGCCAGAAAAGGGGGCGCTATCCTTTGGGAAATCTTAAGTCAAAAGTTTGCTATGGGGCTCAGTCTTTGCTAGTTACACCACTGCGTATAACCCTTTAAACAAATTCAAGCTAAAATGTAACAAACCTTAACTAATGCTTAACAACACGTTAGAAGGATTCTGACTCCAGACCCCGGCGTATCACCGCAGCTCTGCAGATAGATAGGTTATGGTCACCTGAACCAAACAGTGTGTTCCCCTTGTGAATTTGTGCCTCCATTGCTGAGATATCTCTGTTCTTCCCATCGTGCAAATGAGCTCTTTGGAGCAATGAGGGTGTTGATGTGGCTCCAAAGAGGTAAGAGGCAACACCCTCATTCCTCCAAAGAGCTCATTTACATATCAAATGGGGATTCACAAGGGGAACAGGCTCTATGACCCAAATGCAATTGTTGGGTGTCCCTATCTGCATGACCCCCATGACCTTCAGAATGATGGAGCCATCTTTAGTTTGACGCTTGATTCCCTGTAAACATGTTTCCTCTTGGCTTTGTGTTGTGCAGAGTAGCCAGTTTTAGGCGGGTGGTCAGAATGACTTGTATGCAGAGATCGCTCAGTGGTCCTAGGGTTTTAGACCTCTACCCATATTAATGTTAGAACATTTCTAAGTGATACCATTATGGGGGAAGTAATCCTTTAGTACTGTAGGTCAGTTTAGAAAAGTGCAGTGCAGCATGGCATGATGGGAAGGTACACATACTAATATATCAAAGACTATAATCAAGAATTTACAGTCTATGGCTGTGCTCCGTAGGTTACCTGTGAACTGATGTAAATATCATTCCATAGTTTGTTAGAAGCTGTAGGGATAACCATGGGGAATTTCTTTTCAGCACTACCGTCTTTCTCGCACCTTTGATCACTCACGCTGGTCTAGCTAGCAGAAGAATTTTAGAAATGCACAGAATTGCAGTATATTACTTTGTGTACCTGCAAACCTGCGCTGTATAATGTACCATATAGTAGGAAGTTATGTCACTTACAGTCGTGTCCCACTGTGCCCTATAAAACAGACTCATCGCATATATTGTAATGTGTATGAGAATACGCTGTGCGATCCAGATTTAGGTAATGCCAGGGAACATTTGCAAAAAAAAGTTGATAAATCATAGTACATATTCTTGCGCTCTCTCTCTCTCTCTCCCTCTCTCTCTCTCTCTCTCTCTCTCTCTCTCGTTATTCTGTGGGTTCTTGCATCTGCGCTGCTTTGTTATTTCAAGGGCCTACTTTTTTAGCAGTGACTCTCTATGTGGAACCCTACCCTATGACTATGTTTTCAGACGGGACACTTTACCCATCTTGTTTTTCCATGCAACTAAAAAATAAAAATTAAAAAAAAAAAAAAAATCATAGTACATATTCTTATGTTATATATTACTGTATATATTCATATTCGGTATTATAATATTATTTATGGAGAGGGTCTCTATGATCACCCAGTGTAGTACTTAGAGATTTGGCCATAGCATCCGCTCAGCTTTTTCATAAAATCATTCATTTCAATGGGCAAATCAGTTCCATGTTTTATATTTTCACGGATCTCTGGTGCCACTTGGCCGATGTACTATGAAGAAAACAACAGCGTAATAAACTGACATACAGTACACAATAAGCACTATAATACCACAGGATAGTAATATACATAATAAATGACTAATTCACAGGACAGTACAGGATCAGGATCATGTAAAAGTACAAGGATTCTAAGCGACATAGTGATGTCCTACTTTGTATAAGAAAAATGTATGTATGTATCAGTGGATATGAAATGTAAATATTGAGAGTAGGGTTGAGCCGATCTTAACTTTTCAGGATCGATTTTGAAATCCAATTTCTCATCATTTTTCATTCGAACCCGATCTCGATCCCAATTCCGATCCCAATGCAAGTCAATGGGATTTTTTTTAATAATCGGAGATCGGATTTTAAAAACAATCCTATTCACTATACAGCATGGAATCTAACAATTGAATGCTTGAATTGTTAGAATCCACACTGTGTAGTGATTTTTTTAAATTAAAGTTGCCAGAGGATTTTTTTTTAATCCTCTGGCTACTTAGTCCCCCCTGGTGTCCACTTATCTGCAGAGATGGCTGGTCCAGTGCCCGGTGTTCTCGTTCTTCTTCGCCTCGCTGCCCCCGCCTCCCAGGTTAGGAGAGTGTGGGCGGGTTAGGAGAGCGTGGGCGGGTACTGGGAGGGGAGACGTCACGTCTCTCCACCCTGTACCCGCCCACATTTTCCTAAGCCACAAGCCCTGCCTTCTTCCTAGCTCTTTAACACTAACCTGGGAGGCGGAGGCAACGAGGCGAAGAAGAATGAGAACATCGGGCACCGGACCAGCCATCTCTGCAGGTAAGTAGCTACTAGAGATGTTAGCTAGTCTCCCATTAGAATGAATGGACGCAGCTGGCGTGCAGGGGGTTAAGGCTGTGTTCCGGCTGCTTCCATTCATTCCTATGGAACTGCAGTGGAGCCTTCACACTGAGTATACACTCCGCTCAGAATGAGCGGAGCATATACTCAGTGTGAAGGCTAACATTCTTAGCTTTTCCCTCAATGCTTGGCCAGTAGCAAAGCATTGTGGGAAATAATCACCGATCTCGATCCCACCTAAAAAGATTGTGTTCGGAATTCTGATGACGATCGTGATCTTTTCCGAACACGATCGCTCAACCCTAATTGAGAGTCCTCAGTAGTCCTGTATAAATGTGCTTGCCTTCAGATATTGTGTGAGCCTGATGAAGGGACCTGAGCAGTCCTGAAAGCTTGCAATTTGTTATAATTTTTTGTTAGCCATTAAAAAAGGTCTCAACTCCTGAGAACTCTCAATCTTTACATTTCATAGAGATGTCCTAGTTTATGTCACTGTTCTGATCATCGTGGGTACGTGTTTTATCTCGGCTACATATCAGTCATGTCTACTCAGATGCCAAGTATGACATTAATGAAGCAATTACAATCACCATTGAAATGATCAATTTGAGATGTCGATAGATCTTATCTAATTCCTTTGTCACCATGGGCATACTGGTTACCTTTAAAGGTCCTCCTTATGTTACAGTACATGACTATAATACGGTCCCTTTGATGTGCGTATAATGTATGCAGGGCTCAGTTTTAATGCGTTTCTATAAGTACCTATTTACAAATATTGCTCGGAGCAGTTTAATCCGAAGCAATGTAAATGTAATTCTCCCTTCGGTCTATGCAGACGGGTTGGATTTGATTCTATAATTGCAGTTCTGTTCATTTTAGCCAAAACAAAGATCATAAATGCATTAGACCCTCTAGGACTCAGAGCGAGATTTGGGCAGCTGGGTTCCCTATGGTGCATTCAACAATAACCCTGCAAGAAACATTAGGGTTTACTTAACAACATGCTTTAACATTTTGTGTAAAATGTTACTGCTTTGAAGAAAGTCACAGTTTTTTTTAATATGTTGCCTTTTAGCGTGTGCATAAGTGGTTTCTGGTCTAAAAATAAGAACGTGAAACAGCAATACTATATTAGACTTCTTGTTAATTGTGTAGATTTAGCTCTGGGAAATTTAGACTTGTATATACGGGAACTGCATAAATAACAAGGATCTGCGGTTTGGCACCTGTGTGGTTACATAGTGCTTATAAAGTACACCTAGTGCCGCTCATATGGCCTGGCATCCAAGGCTTGTCATTACCATAAATCTTAAAGGGATCCTATTTATTTTTTATTATGCTTACTTATATAGCGCCATCATATTCCGCAACGCTTTGCAGACAATGACAGTCACTGTCCCATATAGGGCTCACAATCTACATTCCCTGTCAGTATGTCTTTGGAGTGTGGGAGGAAACTGGAGTACCCAGAAGAAACCTACACAAACACGGGGAGAACATACAAACTCCTTGCAGATGTTGCCCTTGGCGGGATTTGAATCCAGGACTCCAGTGCTGCAAGGCTGCAGTGCTAACCACTGAGCCACCATCCTACCTTTTGAAGGCCGTTTTTTTTTTTTTCTAACTATAACGTCGGAATAGCCTTAAGAAAGGCTATTCTTCTCCTACCTTGCGTTGTCTTCTCTGTTCGCTTTAAATTCTGTTTTTTCTCGGTATGTAAATGAGTTCTCTCACAGCATTGGGGGCAAACCCCTGCGCTCAAACAGCACTGGAGGCATCCCCAATGCTGCGAGAGAGTGCTGCCTCCATCTTCGTCTGGAACAAGGTCTTCACCCCCTCTTCTTCCGGCAGTGTCTTCTAACTTCTAGTCCTCGTGCCTACGGCAAGCCAACTGCACATGCTCGCGGCCACAAGAAAAATGGCCGCGTACACAGTACTGGAAGCGGCCATTTTCTCATGTTAGCTAGAAGACACCCCTGGAAGACGATGCAGTGTAGACCTCGTTCCAGAAGAAGATGGAGGCAGCGCTGGAGAGTTCTCTGGCAGCATTGGGCCACCCCCAGTGCTGCGAGAGAGCTCATTTATATACCAAGAAAAACCAGAATTTCAAGCGAACGGCAGGGCGGAGAAGACAAGGAAAGGTAGGAGAAGAATAGCCTTTCTTACGGCTATTCCAATGTGTTAGAAAAAAATGTCTTTGAAAGATAGGATCCCTTTAAAGGGAGTGTGTAACCAGAACCCAGAATATCAATCCAGGCCCGCAGATAACTTATGGTAACCTGAATCTAGCAGAGTTTTCTCCGGTGAATCAGTGTATTACACCTGTCCCTTTGCTCTGTTCTCTCTGGCTACATGGATGGCTTACAGGTCTGTAGAACAGTATGGGGCACATCATTGGACTGAGAGATGCAGGATGCGTATTCTAAACTATTCTGACTGAGGTGTTAGGGGCATTGGGAGTAGTGGTTACAACGGGCATGCAGACAAGCTTTGGAGGACCCAGACAGACCACCAGTAGAGCAGTAGAGAGGACTGTCTGATTTGCCTACAAGTATGAGCAACTCTCAGTATCCTTGTTCTCCATTCATAGGAGACACCTTCATGATATAGCCCTGTCTTTGCCCATACCACTTAGAAAGAGTAAAGTTGGCAAAATTATGTGTCCTGCCATTAACAGCCAGTCACCATTGTCCTGGTTTGCAGTGGCTGGGAATGGCTATAGACTGGAACCATATAGTCTTAACAGATTAATCCAACTTCTGTTTGGGATCTGGCAACAGTAGAGACTTGGGGTCAAGTATGAAGGCCTTGTGGTGAGTGCTTTAATCCTTTCTTTGCTGTCCCAACTGTCAGTGTGATGATATGGAGAGCCTTCACATACATCAGTAGTGATAGGGACACTATCGGGACATCGGGAAGACTTCTGTTTTGCCTCTCATGGCAGGGTTTTCCATCTGCCATTTTTCAGCAGAATAATGCTCAACCACACACAGAAAGAGTTTCTCAGGAACATCCAGATAGTAACACTTCCATGACAAGACCAGTCACCAAACTTATTGCTGATTTACCAGTGTGCAGAATCTACAGACCCAGCTGCAACATCGGTTGGCAAATATGCAGCATTAGACCATATATAACCTGTATACCTCTGTCCCTAACCATATCTTATCTTGAAACCTTGCTAGAGGTGACCCAACAGTCTCCTTTTCCAGTTTTCCCCAATAAATGTGTCTTTCTTCACTGTAATATTATAGTCACTATCACCATTACATTCCTACATAGAAAGTTTCATTCCATTCTATTCCAACCCCCTCTTCTTGATGTGTTCTTTTTTGTCAATGAGGTTATATTAGGCTGATTCAATGAACATGATGGTAGAATTGGGGGTCAGGGTTATTGTTTCATATACAAGATCACAAGACGCATACCACTCGGTACGGTCATCTTTGGGTCATGATCATGAAGTTGTATATTTGAGCATTCGGTCTGATGATATTTGGTATTTTGCTTTACTATGTACTGAGTTCACACTGTGTTGTTTGCTATGTAATGTATTCTCTTTTACAGCAGTAGTTTTTTTCTGTATTATACTGGTCTGTAGTCATTTGTTATATTCCTCATTATACATGTTCTTACTTTAAAG
Organism: Leptodactylus fuscus; assembly: GCF_031893055.1. Classification (NCBI taxonomy): domain Eukaryota; kingdom Metazoa; phylum Chordata; class Amphibia; order Anura; family Leptodactylidae; genus Leptodactylus; species Leptodactylus fuscus. The sequence goes on along the minus strand of NC_134270.1, from coordinate 33,083,957 downwards.
TTGTTACTAATGTTGGAAAGAAACAGCTAAAAACTACTTCAAACAATGTACGAAACGCGCTTCTCCTCTACACAGTGTGTCCTCCATAAACTTTGCCATGTTCTCTGCTTTCATCGGCAACGCCAGTCCCTGGGACATGTTACAAAAAAACATCGTCATTCTTTGAAAGCAGCTTCTTTTATTTTACGTGAAAAAATGTTTCTGTTTCTTTTATTTTTTTCCAAAGCAGAGCAAATAAAAGAAGGACTAAAATGCGTTTGCAGACAAAAAAATATTTTGTTACGCGATAGTTTTTTTTATTAGAAGATTGAGTATTCATTTATGTTTTATTGTCTATTTTTAGCTTTTCTGCTGAGTCCTTGATCTTTTTGTTGAGTCTTCTTCCTGAAATATCCGCAATCTGGTGGGATGAAGCCTTTGTCACTCATCAAAGATATAAGAATATCACATGGGAATAGTTTAGAGCGCAGACTAGTAAGGCCCCCTCCCATCTCCCCGCCAAGCTATACAATGGTCCGTGCCTATAGATGTACGAGTAGATGAAAGACAGCTGGATGATCTTTATGTATGCTACTTGTACAAAGGCTATAGATTTGTATTAGAAGTATGGCTATGGAGTAAGAGAATAGGCAAGTGAGATATTTTATTGCAATGGATGAAATTGATTCGTAATAGTAAAATGTTGAGATTAAAGGGATACTACCAAGTCCCCTTAGCTTACTCAACTGTCACCAGCTTGTTAGAGAGCACATCACAGCGATCAACAACATACCTTGGTTATATCTCACTTTAGTGGATTTGGAGAACATTGAAGTCTTATGTAAATGAGGCAGTTGGTGCATTGGGGGCGGGGCATCAGCTCTGGGAGCACTGCTGTTGGCAATCGGACCCCTACCCTCTCTCACCCATGCTATTTAAAGGGGCTCTATCAGCAAAATCATGCTGATAGAGCCCCACATATGCGGGAATAGCCTTTAAAAAGGCTATTCAGGCACCATAAATGTTATATTAAACTACCCCCCAGTTTTAAAATAATACCCTAAAACAGAATGTGATCTACTTACGCATCATGCACGCTGGGCGGGCATTCAGGGTGCGCCGTCTTCTTCATCCACGCCTCCTCTTCCTCCGATGTCCTCGGGTCCCGTCTTACTCGCGAACTGACATTGATAAAAAAAAATGGCCTGGGCAAATGCGCAGTAGCCGTAGTAAAAGCCGCATGCTACTGCGCATGCGCCCATGCCATTTTTTTAAAATCAATGTCAGTTCGCGAGCGCCGGAGGAGGACGGTACCCGAGGACATCGGAGGAAGAGGAGGCGTGGATGAAGAAGACGGCGTACCCTGAATGCCCGCCCAGCGTGCACGATGCGTAAGTAGATCACATTCTTTTTTAGGGTATTATTTTAAAACTGGGGGGTAGTTTAATATAACATTTACAGTGCCTGAATAGCCTTTTTAAAGGCTATGCACGCATATGTGGGGCTCTATCAGCATGATTTTGCTAATAGAGCCCCTTTAAGCAGTGAGAGCAGTGCTCCCAGGGCTGAGATCCCACCCCTAGTGCACCAACTGCCTCATTTGCATAAACCATGATCTGAGCATCAGTAGCAGCACAAGCCTCATGCATATGGATGTCTCAGTTGAGTGTTGTACATTGCACATTAGTGAACACTGCTGCCCCATCTTCTGTTGATCAGTGGGGGTACTGGGGAGTCCTATGTATATGGATAGGCCATCAATGGGAAATTATATGAAACCCCTATAAAAGGAGGTCTGAAATGCCTCTCAAACCGATAATTGTATCATGTTGGAGTGTTTAATAGGAGCAGATACATCCCATTGTGGCCACAAACTGATGAAGTAATGCAGGAAAAAGCACCTTTTTAACAATATGCAAATCAGTCAACAAATGTATTTGGGCTGGGCCTGATTTGACAGAGTTGCCTATAGACAGTTGAAGATGCTTCACCTCTCCCCTGGAATTGATGCCTAATGTCTCCCCACTTAGTGAATGATAGAGATGGGTGAACCACTTTGGCACGAACTGGGTTCAAGTTGAGTATCCCAAATTGTTCAATATTTAACAAAGTCAAACAATTTGTCATTAATCTCAGATGAACTAAACTGGACACCGTGACATGCACTGTGGTAAATTATTATACTCTGGGGTTCCTTCAGAGTCCAGAGTATAATAGGTGGAGGCCCAGTGGAGGTGTAAAAAACAAACAAACAAACAAAAAAATTTATACTCATTTTCCCACATTGCGTTTGGGTCTACTCGTGATGTTCATCGCTCTCTGGGCCTGTGACATCACAATGCTTGGCTTACCCATGTCACCACTGAGGCCCCATCACAGGCTCCAGGGTTGATCCCAGGCACATGATGTCACTGAGCAGATTGAGAGCACATCGGAAGCCTTGAGGAGGCCCAAAAGACGTGAGGGAAGCTTTTTTATTTTGTATACCTCCCTTGGGTCTCCACCTAATATGCTCCGGGGTCTGAAGAGACTCCAGATTATAATAATTTCACTTGTAGTTCATACTGAACTTGTTCGACTGGAAATAAATCAGGGACCTGAGCCACCTGGACCCGAAACTAAACCCATCTTGGGAGGATTGCTTATCTTAAGTGATTGACATTTTCATCCTTGGTCTCCATTATACTTATCTATAGGACAATCTGGTAAATCAGGTCCCACCTAGCACCCTTGCAGACTTGTTTCCATAGCTATAAAAAAATATATTGCTTGATTGGTTTGTGGCTCTAAAAATATATTGTATTATTATTAGAGATGAGCGAACAGTAAAATTTTTGAGGTTCAATATTCGTTTCGAGTAGCCGCTCAAAATTCGACTACTCGAATCGAATATCGAACCCTATTATAGTCTATGGGGGGAAAATGCTCGTTTCAGGGGTAGGCAACGTTCGATCAAATTATACTTGCCAAGTCCACGAGTGAGGGTCGGGCTGGATCCTCCGTGCAGTCTTCTCCGTGCAGCGTCCCCACGGCGTCTTCCGGCTCTGAATTCACTCTGCCAGACACCGGGCCTGGGCAGAGTCAACTGCGCATATCCGCACTACAAGCGGACATGCGCAGTCGGCTCTGCCCAGACCCGATGCCTGGCAGAGTGAATGAAGAGCCGGAAGACGCCGTGGGGAAGCTGCCGGAGAAGACTTCTAAAGGTAGGAGAAGAACCAGCGTTGACTGGCCGACTGTATAACATTCAGCCAATCAATGCTGGTTCTGCATCGAAGTTTTACATTCAAATAGCGAGTGGTACTCGATCGAGTACAAGTATTTCGAATACTGTAGTATTCGATCGAATACCTACTTGATCGAGTACTACTCGCTCATCTCTAATTATTATAATAAATTGCTTAATAGCCATCTCCATAGGACATATGGGCATGGGGCGCTATCGTCTTTGGCCCCATCATCAACTTTCAATATATGTTCAATGTATTGAGATTTTGTATCGAAAACAATAAGAAAGCATAGCCTAATAATATCACAAGCAACATTATTTTCCATAAAACGCTAAAATCTCCCATAAAGCGAATGTTATTAATCACCGGGCCGTGAGCGCCGACTTATGTAGTCAAAACACAGAAGCCGTTTGCAAGCCTTGTAAATCAACATGTTCCATGTGCGCTTAGGTACGCCGTGGAAATGTGAGCATATGGTCCTGTTATCTGTGGCAATTGCTGGAAGATTTTTAAATAATCGTAAATGTTGTCATTTCTAGAGATGAGCGAACAGTGTTCTATCGAACACATGTTCGATCGGATATCAGGGTGTTCGCCATGTTCGAATCGAATCGAACACCGCGTGGTAAAGTGCGCCAAAATTCGATTCCCCTCCCACCTTCCCTGGCGCCTTTTTTGCACCAATAACAGCGCAGGGGAGGTGGGACAGGAACTACGACACCGGGGGCATTGAAAAAAATTGGAAAAAGTCATTGGCTGCCGAAATCAGGTGACCTCCATTTTAGACGAATAGTGGATTTCAAATCCGGGTCATATGAGAATGTGAACTTTGTGACTATGAGACAGGGATAGCTGTACAGGCAGGGATAGCTAGGGATAACCTTTATTTAGGGGGGAATGTTATTAAAAATAACTTTTTGGGGCTCTATCGGGTGTGTAATTGTGATTTTTGTGAGATAAACTTTTTCCCATAGGGATGCATTGGCCAGCGCTGATTGGCCGAATTCCGTACTCTGGCCAATCAGTGCTGGCCAATGCATTCTATTAGCTTGATGAAGCAGAGTGTGCACAAGGGTTCAAGCGCACCCTCGGCTCTGATGTAGCAGAGCCGAGGCTGCACAAGGGTTCAAGCGCACCCTCGGCTCTGATGTAGGAGAGCCGAGGGTGCACTTGAACCCTTGTGCACCCTCGGCTCTGCTACATCAGAGCCGAGGGTGCGCTTGAACCCTTGTGCACACTCTGCTTCATCAAGCTAATAGAATGCATTGGCCAGCGCTGATTGGCCAATGCATTCTATTAGCCCGATGAAGTAGAGCTGAATGTGTGTGCTAAGCACACACATTCAGCTCTACTTCATCGGGCTAATAGAATGCATTGGCCAGCGCTGATTGGCCAGAGTACGGAATTCGGCCAATCAGCGCTGGCTCTGCTGGAGGAGGCGGAGTCTAAGATCGCTCCACACCAGTCTCCATTCAGGTCCGACCTTAGACTCCGCCTCCTCCAGCAGAGCCAGCGCTGATTGGCCGAATTCCGTACTCTGGCCAATCAGCACTGGCTAATGCATTGTATTGGCGTGATGAAGCAGTGCTGAATGTGTGTGCTTAGCACACACATTCAGCTCTACTTCATCGGGCTAATAGAATGCATTGGTCAGCGCTGATTGGCCAGAGTACGGAATTCGGCCAATCAGCGCTGGCTCTGCTGGAGGAGGCGGAGTCTAAGATCGCTCCACACCAGTCTCCATTCAGGTCCGACCTTAGACTCCGCCTCCTCCAGCAGAGCCAGCGCTGATTGGCCGAATTCCGTACTCTGGCCAATCAGCACTGGCTAATGCATTGTATTGGCGTGATGAAGCAGTGCTGAATGTGTGTGCTTAACACACACATTCAGCTCTACTTCATCGGGCTAATAGAATGCATTGGCCAATCAGCGCTGGCCAATGCATTCTATTAGCGTGAACTGAGTTTGCACAGGGGTTCTAGTGCACCCTCGGCTCTGCTACATCAGATTGCTACATCTGATGTAGCAGTGCCGAGTGTGCATCAGATGTGTAGTTGAGCAAAACTGACTCAGCACTGCTAAGTCTCTGCATTCGCATAGGAATGCATTGGCCAGCCTTCGGCCAATCAGCGCTGGCTCTGCCGGAGGAGGCGGAGTCTAAGGTCGGACCTGAATGGAGACTGGTGTGGAGCGATCTTAGACTCCGCCTCCTCCAGCAGAGCCAGCGCTGATTGGTCGAGTTCCGTACTCTGGCCAATCAGCACTGGCCAATGCATTTCTATGGGGAAAAGTTAGCTTGCGAAAATCGCAAACTGACAGGGATTTCCATGAAATAAAGTGACTTTTATGCCCCCAGACATGCTTCCCCTGCTGTCCCAGTGTCATTCCAGGGTGTTGGTATCATTTCCTGGGGTGTCATAGTGGACTTGGTGACCCTCCAGACACGAATTTGGGTTTCCCCCTTAACGAGTTTATGTTCCCCATAGACTATAATGGGGTTCGAAACCCATTCGAACACTCGAACAGTGAGCGGCTGTTCGAATCGAATTTCGAACCTCGAACATTTTAGTGTTCGCTCATCTCTAGTCATTTCTTTATAGAAGCGATCATTTACATACAAGCAAGCGTCACGCTGTAATATTGAAATACGTTTATATATCAGACTATTGCCTGCCCAAGTGCAATGTCCTGAGAGGAACAAAGCTGAGAGTCTGGGAGTCTATCAGTAGTAAATTGGTTATAAACCTAATTCCGCTACCTTGTAGAGTCTATAGTTTCCAAAGATACCTCTGTTATTCAACTTTGAAGCCCCATTTTCATGGAAGTTACCATTTTATTCACATGCAAGTGAAGATAAAAGTGCTTTGAGTCCGGCGTTAACGTCCCTGGGGTTTGGTCTCATTTCTAAATTCTCAGGCAAAGCACTTCCCCCTATTTTGTATATGAATAAAACAGTAATTTACACGAAAATGGAGATCCAAAGCTGAATAACAAGGACATATTTGGAAACTGTAGAATCACCTCTACAAGGAACTGGGATTATACTTATGACCAATGAGATGCTGATAGACTCCCTGTAAAGGGGATGTGTCACATTATATCAGCATACTAGAGATTGATATATAGTTTTGTGGGAAATGTTCAGTTTAATTTGCAGCTTATTTATTGAAACATATTCTCTTTCTGTGCTTAAGAGTCCAGTGGGCGGTCCTAATCAGTGATTGATAGTTATTCTTGTTTGTATGCTTATATAAGGAAGACTGCCAATGCAGTATAGATCCTAGTGTAGTGTACTGTATACTGTAGTATATTGTGGTGTAGATTGTTATGTAGTGGAGTGTAGACTGTAGTATATTGTGGTGTAGATTGTTATGTAGTGTACTGTACATGTACTATATTGTAGTGTAGATTGTTATATAGTGTACTGTATATGTAGTATATTGTGGTATAGATTGTTATGTAGTGGAGTGTAGATTGTAGTATATTGTAGTGTAGATTGTTATGTAGTGTACTGTACATGTAGTATATTTTAGTGTAGATTATGTAGTGTAGATCGTAGTGTAGTGTACTGTAGACTGTAGTATATTGTAGTGTAGATTGTTATATAGTGTACTGTACATGTAGTATATTGTAGTGTAGATTGTAGTGTAGTGTAGATCGTAGTGTACTGTAGACTGTAGTATATTGTAGTGTAGATTATTATATAGTGTACTGTACATGTAGTATATTGTAGTGTAGATTGTTATACAGTGTACTGTACATGTAGTATATTGTGTAGATTGTTATATAGTGTACTGTACATGTAGTATATTGTAGTGTAGATTGTTATACAGTGTACTGTACATGTAGTATATTGTAGTGTAGATTGTTGTATAGTGTACTGTACATGTAGTATATTGTAGTGTAGATTGTTGTATAGTGTACTGTACATGTAGTATATTGTAGTGTAGATTAGGTGGTGTAGCGTAGATCGTAGTGTAGTGTACTGTAGACTGTAGTATATTGTAGTGTAAGTTGTGATGTAGTGTAGTGTAGATCGTAGTGTAGTGTACTATAGAATGTAGTATATTGTAGTGTAGATCGTAGTGTAGTGTACTGTACATGTAGTATATTGTAGTGTAGATTATGTAGTGTAGTGTAGATCATAGTGTAGTGTACTGTAGAATATAGTATATTGTAGTGTAGATTGTTATATAGTGTACTGTACATGTAGTATAGTGTAGTGTAGTGTAGATCGTAGTGTAGTGTACTGTAGAATGTAGTATATTGTAGTGTAAGTTGTGATGTAGTGTAGTGTAGATCGTAGTGTAGTGTACTGTAGAATATAGTATATTGTAGTGTAGATTGTTATATAGTGTACTGTACATGTAGTATATTGTAGTGTAGTGTACTGTAGACTGTAGTACATTGTAGTGTAAGCTGTAGTGTAGTGTACTGTAGAATATAGTATATTGTAGTGTAGATTGTTATATAGTGTACTGTACATGTAGTATATTGTAGTGTAGATTAGGTGGTGTAGCGTAGATCGTAGTGTAGTGTACTGTAGACTGTAGTATATTGTAGTGTAAGTTGTGATGTAGTGTAGTGTAGATCGTAGTGTACTATAGAATGTAGTATATTGTAGTGTAGATCGTAGTGTAGTGTACTGTACATGTAGTATATTGTAGTGTAGATTATGTAGTGTAGTGTAGATCATAGTGTAGTGTACTGTAGAATATAGTATATTGTAGTGTAGATTGTTATATAGTGTACTGTACATGTAGTATATTGTAGTGTAGATCGTAGTGTAGTGTACTGTAGAATGTAGTATATTGTAGTGTAAGTTGTGATGTAGTGTAGTGTAGATCGTAGTGTAGTGTACTGTAGAATATAGTATATTGTAGTGTAGATTGTTATATAGTGTACTGTACATGTAGTATATTGTAGTGTAGATTAGGTAGTGTAGATCGTAGTGTAGTGTACTGTAGACTGTAGTACATTGTAGTGTAAGCTGTAGTGTACTGTAGAATATAGTATATTGTAGTGTAGATTGTTATATAGTGTACTGTACATGTAGTATATTGTAGTGTAGTGTAGTGTAGATCGTAGTGTAGTGTACTGTAGAATATAGTATATTGTAGTGTAGATTGTTATATAGTGTACTGTACATGTAGTATATTGTAGTGTAGATTAGGTAGTGTAGATCGTAGTGTAGTGTACTGTAGACTGTAGTACATTGTAGTGTAAGCTGTAGTGTACTGTAGAATATAGTATATTGTAGTGTAGATTGTTATATAGTGTACTGTACATGTAGTATATTGTAGTGTAGATTGTTATGTAGTGGAGTATAAATATTGACGTCATAAATCCGTCAGTCTGACACTGCTTAGTTGGCGACCATGTGTTACACTTCTGTATAAGCTTGCCTACATTTCAATGGTGTTCTAAGGGGCAGACCGTGATATAAGTTTAGGCGTCTGATGTCACAAAAGTAGACAAGTTGGCATTGTGCACTCTCTTGTCTCGCGCTGTATAGCTCTATAGGATTCCCCACGGTGATAAGTGATGTTTTGCTTTTAGAAATAATTGATCCCTTTAACATAACCTGCAATTAATCACATTTTCTCAAAAGGTTGAAATATGACACTGCCATTAGTGCGGCGAGGTATAAAAGGCAGCTGCTTCTTTAAATGCGATTGTAACACTCAACAATAGGACATGGCGAGGAAATAATACTTCATCCTACTCTCTATGTATTATTCATTAAAACTCAAGGGCAGAAAGCAAACAGAATGATTTTGTGCACAAGAAAAACACATGCTATGATTTCCTCCGCCAGAACATTTTTATTAACACCTCTCCCTGAATTATTTACAATTGGAGATGGGAAAGTCCACGTGCGCCAGCAGCGAGGAGAGAAAGCCGAGAGTTGTAGCTGTAATAATATACTGAGTAATTTGGATATTAGGGTTGTGTTTATTTTTATCCTCTTGACATTCCAAGATTAATCATGTGTAAATAAGCAATCCCGAATATTTGATTAAAAAAAACCGGAGTGAGAAGACGAGAAGGCGGGTGTGTTGCCATTAGCACCTGTCTTCGGTAAGGAAAGGAGCAGAATGTTTATTAAGGCGCTGTCATTAATGGAAATGATTGTTACCTATAGACTCTCTTTTCTTCTGAGTAGAGTCTATCATCAATAATCTGGTCATGTGTGGTCAGCTGATGCAACCCCTAGAGGCTATCTAGTCTGTGGAGGAACCTGGCAGAAGGTGTTACATTTCTCTGTACTGCCTCCACAGGACAAGTGAGGTATTGCACATTTTTTATTAAAATGAATGGGCTGTCCTTAACTGTTGCGTCTAAGTCATGTACTCTGGAAATGAGTTAAACGTATAATGTAAATAGACAAAGGTGTAATAGGAATAATTGATCCTCATTAGTATGTTGATTTAACTGTTTCCATCCCGGAGCTTGCAGTTTTTTTGTAACCTTGTTATCCATCTAGTACTGAACACGAGGGAATGTTTTAGACCGGTGAAAATTATTTCAATCTGTTCCATTTACATCTCTGACATAGGTTCTTGTCATAACAGAAACCACAACACTGTACTGGATTTGCCATAAAGCAGGTTCAAATGGTACCCAATAGACCATTAGTTATGGCACGGTACAGGGATAATAAACCCAGTGATATCACAGAATAGATAACATACTCAGTGATGTCATAGTACAGGAATAATGGACTATGTAATGTCACAGTACAGGAATAATGCACATAGTGATATCACAATATAGGGATAATGCACACATGATGTCACAGTCCATTGATACTATACAAAGTGATGTCACAGTACAAGGATAATGCCCATTATGACATAATAGAACAAGGATAATATACACATAGAGAGATTGCTGTGTATAATGTGACCTCACAGCATATGAAGAAACTAATTATAATGATGTCACACATAGTCGATTGAGAGACTATACCTGGTAATAATCCCAGCGTCATTGCAAAACAAAGGCCTCTTGGAAGGTCGAGCATGATGCGAAAGGGAACAACCTTTATTGGGTTATTTCACTGGAATTCTGTCTTCCCAACTACATCAGGGAAGACAGGCTTGCACATTCCAGTGAGCGCCCTCTATTGGTTTGCAACACTGAGGCAGCAGCTGACTTCCTGATTACATCATGGAAGACAGATTTGCATATTCTTCCCGATGTCACACATATACATATGATTTCCTAGCAAAGTAATGGAGGCACATTCAGTTTTCAACATCCTTTTACTTCTCTGGTCAGATCATCCATCTAATATGTTACAAAAAAAATCTGCTTATGAAGAACATTTTGTCTAGGTAATGATCTAGGTAACATCTAGGTAATGATGTAGCCGACCACTGTACTCTCGTTCACATGGAGCTGTTATTGACTATCTATGCCATTTATGTAATGTAATCTATGACATTGTTAGGAATGTCTATATTCTTGCATGATTCAGCGCAGGAGGTGTGTCTGGCTGTGATTCTTTCCTTTGGGTTCTTCTTGTATTGTCTGTCCTATTCCTTCACCTTGGTAATTGATTTTCCACCAAATCCATATCCTTCATCTTGGTTTTCCTCTGCCCCTTAATAGTTAATGTTAGTCTTACCTGTGTGATTGACAGCCTATCTTCCTATCAGGTCTGGGGCAGGTTCTTTCTTCCTATTTATTATTTGCTCACATTCTCTTGCTATTTCCTTGTGCATGCTGGTTGTTATTCTTGTTCTTTTGTTACCTGTATTGTTATTCCTGGCCTCTGGCTTTACCTTTGACTATTCTCTTGGATTCCAATTCTGTTCTGCATTGCTCGACTGTTACCGAACCTTGTTTAGCTGACCTCCCTTTGTTGTTTGTCTTGTCTGCATTCTGTGTTATCACCTACATTTAGGAAAGGTTTTGCCGCCCAGTTGTTGTCTGTCACCTAGGACAGTCTAGGCAAGTAGGCAGGGACTGGGGAGGCTTCAGCTTAGGGCTCACTGTCTTGTCGTGCCCCTTCCCCCAGTGTTCACCAGCAGCTACTGATGAATTGCTCCTGTAGCAATTTCCTTCCAGATCTATTATGTTGAAATCCAGTTGCCCAAACTTTTATTTGCTCCTCAATATTTTCAGAAAGACTCAGGAGGTTCCGTCAAACACATTAGATGTTCATGTGATCCCACTGAATTTGCCAGGTTTGGTCAACACTTATCTACCATGTCTGCCCACCCTTTAGTACTGCAGCTACTATAAAGATCATTGAGAAAGGAGGTCCAGCTTCAGTAATAAGTAGATTATTATTTTATCCAGAAGTAATCTCTCTTTGGGGTATAATGCTCAAATTATAGGGGTTATGCCACAAAACATATTTATCAACTATCTATACGATAGATGATACATACCGGTTGGGGTCTGACCACTGAAACTCACACCGATCCTAAGAACGCTATTGTCAATTCAGATAGTTGAAGTATAGCACAGATCTACTCTATCTCACAACGGGAGGTAAAACACCCCTGTTCTCAGGATTGGTGGGAGTCTCAGCAGTCAGACCACCACCGATCAGCTATCCTATAGAAAGAAGGTAAATATGCTTTGTGGCATCAACAATTTAAGGGCCCTCACAATGAGCCCATCTGACCTGAATACATGTCGATTGCCAACTCTGGTTATACCGTGGTCTCCTTTTATTACTAGAGATGAGCGAGTAGTACTCGATCAAGTAGGTATTTGATCGAATACTACGGTATTCGAAATACTCATACTCGATCGAGTACCACTCGCTATTCGAATGTAAAAGTTCGATGCAGAACCGAATGCTATACAGTCGGCCAATCAACGCTGGTTCTTCTCCTACCTTTAGAAGTTTTCTCCGTGCAGCTTCCCCGCGGCGTCTTCTGGCTCTGAATTCACTCTGCCAGGCATCGGGCCTGGGCAGAGCCGACTGCGCTTGTAGTGCGGGCATGTGCAGTCGGCTCTGCCCAGGCCCGATGCCTGGCAGAGTGAATGAAGAGCCGGAAGATGCCACAGGGAAGCTGCACGGAGAAGACTTCTCGGAGGATCCAGCCCGACCCTCACTCCTGGACTTGGTAAGTATAATTTGATCGAATGTTGCCTACCCCTGAAACGAGCATTTTCCCCCCATAGACTATAATAGGGTTCGATATTCGATTCGAGTAGTCGAATATTGAGGGGCTACTCGAAACGAATGTCGAACCTCCAACATTTTACTGTTCGCTCATCTCTATTTATTACATATCACATATCTAAAATATATATATATATGGCATTTATAGTTTTGTTTAGATTTTCCAATTCACATTTTTACGCTCAGTATTTGAAGAAAAATAATAAATTTCAGTAAGTAAATTTTTAAAAAGAAGCTGAAAATGACACTTTGGAATACAGAATTTCATTACTGAGAATGCTCTTGACCGGTGACCTTATATCTTCTTTATTAAGGAAGTTTTTCGACTTGCTTTCCATATTCTCCATAATTCTGTAAATGTCATGGTGTTGAAACCCCTGGCGTTTTCGCATAAAGTTTAGCTAGCATTGTTACATCTTCTTGACCTTATTTTGCTGGGCTACAATGAATTCCCGCCTCCCCAAATTCTTCTTTTCAAAACTTCTAATTAACTAAAATGTCTAATAAGTAAAAGGAATCCTTCCAGCAATTCAGCACTTCATTAGCAATTTATTCCATTATGGACATGTATCATCTGAAATCAGCTCCACATTCACAGGAAACAATTCACTTCCCTTGCCAAAGATAATGGCTTGTAATTTTCATTAAGTTGCAGAATCGCGGGCCTTCAATGTTTCATTAATAGGCGATCGGAGAGGGATATATTCTATACTTACATCTCCCATGGAGGTTGCATCTACAACTTGGATGTGTTATTTGGGAAAAAAGGATATAGAATAATCAATGGAATAATTAAAATGATCGGATTCTGAACAAAACTGGATAAATATACTGTACATTGTAGTGTATTTATTCTTTTCATATACCATATATACACCAATACATACAGTGTTACTTATATGATAGCAAAAACTTGATTTATGTAAAATACAGATATATATATATATATATATATATATATATATATATCCTCTTCTCTACAGCACAGTATCTGTTTGGGTGGGATCCATAGCAGTGGTCATCTAGGGACAAATATGGCATTCCAAATGTATTACCGCTCAGTACAGCCGGCAAAATTACTCTCCTGCTTTCTTCATCCCTGACTTAACCCTTTAGCGACCGGCCTATTGTAGACCATTTTTTTTGCATTTTTCCATCTTCAGATACTAAGTCATAGCAGTGTAGAATGGTTACAGATTAATCGTTATGAGCAAATACAGTTCAAAACTCGGATAGGCAAAGTTGGTTCCAGAAACGAGGTTCTTACTAGAAGCTATGGTCTAACATCTCTAAGCCCCCTGTGCCTCACAACAAAGCCAAGTCCAGCTTCCAGACGTGTTCACCAGAGTCCCTAGTGGTGGGGTTGGACTTGGCAGATTCCTTTGGCCAGAGTTAGCAGCTATTGAGAAGGCACAGCAAGTTCGGCACACCATAGGTAACAGCAGACCCAGACGATCAGGACAACTCACCAGAATTGTGTTGGAGTTGACAGATGGTCTGAAAGTGTCCGTTGTTGCAGGGGATCCACTTCAGCCACGAGGTTAGAAGGCAGAGTAATAATCGTGGTTGTTGGTCCAGTTGGTAATGAGAAGTCAGCGAAGTACAAGAGGATTAGGCAGGGGAATAGTCGACAGTCCGATTGGCACCAAGAGATCGGCATGATACAAAATTGGTATCTGAAGTCTAGAAGGCAAGTAGAGGTCATAACAGAGAGGAGCATAGAGGCAGTCAGAAGGCAGGATAGCCGAGCCAGGGGTCAGATACAAATAACAAGCAGATACAAGTTCAAACAGCTTAACCACCAGGAATACTGAATAGCCAGCAGTGAGGCAAAGATGGAAGTGGCCTAATAAAGACTCAGGACAGACAGATGAACAGTTCTTAAAGGGGAACACACATAATTACAGAAAGCGTTACAAAAAGACTGGCAACCTCACAGTTGCAACTGTCACAGGTCTACTCCTAACATTGATATTAAATGTCCCTGAAGGTCTGGAGTAGAGATGAGCGAACAGTAAAAGGTCCGAGGTTCGATATTCGTTTCGAGTAGCCCCTCAATATTCGACTACTCGAATCGAATATCGAACCCTATTCTCGACTAAGGGGGGAAAATGTTCGTTTCAGGGGTAGGCAACGTTCGATCAAATTATACTTACCAAGTCCACGAGTGAGGGTCGGGCTGGATCCTCCGTGCAGTCTTCTCCTTGCAGCATCCCCGCGGCGTCTTCCGGCTCTTCATTCACTCTGCCAGGAATTGGGCTTGGGCAGAGCCCCACTGCGAATGCCCGCACTAAAAGCGGACATGCGTAGTCGACTCTGCCCAGGCCTGGCAGAGTGAATGAAGAGCCGGAAGACGCCGCGGGGAAGCTGCACAGAGAAGACTTCTAAAGGTAGGAGAAGAACCAGCATTGATTGGCCGACTGTATAGCATTCGGCCAATCAATGTTGGTTCTGCATCGAACTTTTACATTCGAACAGTGAGTGGTACTCGATCGAGTAGGAGTATTTCGAATACCGTAGTATTCGATCAAATACCTACTCGATCGAGTACTACTCGCTCATCTCTAGTCTGGAGTCATTTTGTGGCCAACATTGTAAAATGGACCTAAACTTTCAAAGAACTTTTGATTTTCTGCTAGTATTTGTGCCATTAATATACTTTATTAAAGGATTATTGCCCTTTTCCATGAAATCCTGCATTGAAATTCTCTTTCTTCTGCCTCTGTATTCTTCCCATTATTCATAACAGAAAGCCTTACTGCTTCTGACTGTGAGTATGATAGAGTATGGGTATAATACAGAGAAAGTCAACTTTGAAGAGAAGGTCACTTTTAGCACGTATCATCATAAAATGTAGAAGTGTTTGTCTGGTGTCATATAAAAGGTTATGTCCGTAGATACCCCAAATTGAGAACACAGTCTGGACTGTATATTCCTGCAGTTGCATAGAAATATGCCAATACCTACTACATTTTCAACTTGGGATATCTCCGGGAATAATAATAGTAAAACTGTGCTGAAAAAAATCAGATGACACCAGAACCATAGTTCTATGCTTTGTAATGCATGAGATATACAGTAAGTGTTACACTCATACTCATGCTCATACTCCCTCATACCCACAGTCAGAATCAGTCCAGATTAGAGATGAGCGAGTAGTATTCGATTGAGTAGGTATTTGATCGAATACTACGGTATTCGAAATACTCGTACTCGATCGAGTACCACTCGCTATTCGAATAGAAAAGTTTGATGCAGAACCAGCATTGATTGGCAGAATGCTATACAGTCAGCCAATCAACGCTGGTTCTTCTCCTACCCCTTAAGCCTTCTCTGTGCAGCTTCCCCGCGGCGTCTTACGGCTCTGAATTCACTCTGCCAGGCATCAGGCCTGGGCAGAGCCGACTGCGCATGTCCGCTTGTAGTGCAGGCATGCACAGTCGGCTCTGCCCAGGCCCGATGCCTGGCAGAGTGAATGAAGAGCCGGAAGATGCCACGGGGACGCTGCACGGAGAAGACTGCACAGAGGATCCAGTCCGACCCTCACTCGTGGACTTGGTAAGTATAATTTGATTGAACGTTGCCTACCCCTGAAACGAGCATTTCCCCCCCATAGACTATAATAGGGTTCGATATCCGATTTGAGTAGTCGAATATTGAGGGGCTACTCGAAACGAATATCGAACCTCGAACATTTTACTGTTCGCTCATCTCTAGTCTAGATCTGTTGAAGGAACCGAAAGTGGATTTTATCACAGGATTTCATGGAATGAAAATCAACCAATAAAGTATTTTACATCATTTATTAATGACACCACTAATAGCGATTCTTCGAAATTTTGGGTACGTTTTAAGTGTATATTAGACTAATAGTATTAGTCTATACATTATTATTATATGGTTTAGGAAGATGAAGGGGTTAATGGTGGTCTAGGGCAGGAAGGTGTATCTTCTTTGACAGCAATCCATATCCTCTGCTTCACTTTGTACAACTATCCACCGCTATGTTATAGCTGATATTATTTGTCATAACCTTGTAACAGATAGAGAGATAGACAAATAGAGAATCTTGTATCTCTTATATGACAGCTAGAATGGATTTACCATTGTCCTTTCTTTTACACTTCCTTACAGATTCCACTTATAATGGGCCAGTTAGATATCCATTTTCTTTACCGGATAGAATAACACAGTATACAACACTATGCTACAATCCAAAACTGGTTGGAAAGGATGAGCTGAAGCATGAACAGAATAAATGACTGTATTGTTATATTTAGATTATACAATACAATAGTCTGTGCTGCCTCTGTTGGTTTTGCTTCACACTCATCTTTCTCTTTGTATAGATGGATTGTTTACTTTGGATATTTGACTTATTATTGCTGTATCATTTATGCATACACATGTAGTAAAGGAATCTCAAGAGAATGGGTGTAGTAAAACAAGACAGGAGAGCGGAAATAGTGAAAAATATACCTATAAATCAAAGTTGTTAGTGATATGGTAGCGACTAGAGATGAGCGAACACTAAAATGTCCAAGGTTCGAAATCCGATTCGAACAGCCGCACACTGTTCGACTGTTTGAACGGATTTCGAACCCCATTATAGTCTATGGGGGGAAATGCTCGTTTCCGGGGTAGGCAACATTCGATAACATTATACTTACCAAGTCCACGAGTGACGGTCGGGCTGGATTCTCCTTGATGTCTTCTACCGGCGCAGTGTCCCCATGAAGTCTTCCGGCTGGAATTCACTCTGCCTAGGCATCGGGGCCTAGGCAGAGCCGAATGCGCATGCGCGGTCGGCTCTGCCCGGCCCAATGCCTGAGCAGAGCCGATTACAGTCCAGCAACACACATGGTCAAGTGTATGTCGCCATACCGATAGGGAATTTAGATTTTGAACAATCTCTCCCATACTCTCCCCCTCGACTCCAACTCCCCCCCCCCCACTCTACTAGCTTTGGCAATGCCAAATATCCATTCGGACATGCCAATAAAGCCTATTGGATTTCATTTGATTAAAACTAGCAGTTTAAGTCCTATACAGTGTTCAGAGATAGGTCCTAGACACCCAAATGCCTTCACTAGCACCATCCACGAAGCCAGATGGGCTTTTGCTGAATTTGGGATCCAAGTAATTACCACAAAAATCTTACAAGAAATAAACTCTGCACAATCAAAAAATAAACTGAAACCCACAATAAACATACAAGGCAGATTGGGATCAGGAGGATAAATCAGGAAAGTGAACATCCAGGCCAATAGTGAGTTCAGGAGGAACTGTCACAGCTAAAATCAGAAGATAAGCGGTTTCCAGTTTCATGCTAAGGGTCATTTTCTAGAGGTCAGAACCAGGATCTGGAGACAAGCAGATTTCCAGTACCAAGCCAAAAGTGGCTGTAAAGCTGTGCAGCACAAACAATAAAAGCCAGATTAGGTACAACCAATTGCAGGCACCTGGAGGAGGAGGAAGGGAGGTTAAATCTATCAGCTGCTAAATGGAGAAGCCTAGAAGAATTCTGACGCTGCTGAAGCTTCCCATATCGGCAAGTAACCTTAAAGCAATAGTAAATGGACTGAGATTGCTGGCAAGTTTTTGTCTACCCTTTCTTTCTGGATATGTAGTACATAGCAATGTAGTTTCTCCAGCTGCTGAGGAGCTAAACAAACATAGCTTTGTAAACTTTGCTAGCAGTCTTTGTATGCATTTGACTTCAGTCATGTGACTCTACAGCCAGTAAATTCTTAGCAGTCCACCATAATTAAATGTGCCCGTCTGAATGGCTTGGGAACCATATTATCAAGATAAAACAGACCTTATGGGACCCTGCTCTTTATCTGGATGCCTTGATAAAAGGATTAGCCCTCAAACAAGGCCATATTTCCAGATGACACGTGTAACTCAGCAGCTGCTATTCACGTTAGGTCGAAAGGATAAGTCCATTGCCCCGTGAATCCAGAAGGAGAGAAATTTTTGATTTGGACTAGAATGATGGCATTGTGTATTTAAGTATACAGCGGTAGAAGGTGAACCAATCTCACAATCTCTGAACTATTCCCTTTTGTTAATACATCTGAGGCTGATAATGCAAGACTGTAAGCAAAAAGAATTAAATGGAGAATAACAATAGCCTTGTTATCGCGCTCATCTCCATTATGAAGCACTACACCGGACATTACCGTTATATAAACACTACTTTATGCACTGAAAGGTTCTGCAGATGGTTTGTCATTTTTTCCCCAGAAAGCTGTTATTTGATAAAATGTAATTTTGTTTCGCCGTAACTATTTCTGTTACGATAATGGCAAAATAAGCCAAATTACAATTCAGTATATAAGTCCACATCCAGATACTCACCAGCCAAGCATATCCATCAAATATGTATTAATATTATGTTTGTGTTTTTTCACTGCTGCATAATCCGGGTTATCTATAAATTTGTTTGAAGCCGCTCAGCAGTAGTGTCTGCTATATTGTAATCCTTCTGTGAAGAATATGCTGCTTTATATTAAGTTTCTCTGACCACTCATGTGACTCAACAGTTCACGTACCAGGTCTTGCTGATAGGAAATCATACAAAATACATTGTTTGTATGGGAAGTGAACAAAGCAAACATAAAAGAATCCAAGTATAAAACTAAGTATGTATTAAATGGACAAGACAACACACAATATAAAGTAGGTGAAGATGTTCGTGATATAAAATGACTTCACGTTTAGCTTTTCACCCATCCAACTGCATCGACACCTACAGATGGTGAAAATGGTGGTCTTGTGTCTCCTGTATGAGTGGAGCAGAAGTCAAGCACGTGCGTAGCCACACCATTTAAAGTCTTTAAGGCTCCGTTCTCACGGAGTAATGCGCCACTCATTTAGACACGTATACATGTGTTAGAGCGCGACGCTTCAAAACAGATCCCATTGATTTCAATGGGTGCCGGCTCACGCTCGTAACGCATTGAAATCAATGGGTTACAAAGCCTCCCATTGATATCAATGTGTGGTGCCTGTAAGCCGGCAGCCATTGAAATCAATGGGATCTGTTTTGAAGCGCCTCGCACTGGCGCGTTACTCTGTGAGAACGGAACCTTAGACTGCTGAAGTGAAATTGAGGGGAATATACGTATCTGTTTTCCAGGATGTGATTAGGAAATAGGGTTGAGCTGATCATTTTTCATTCGAACCCGATCTCGATCCCAATTCCGATCCCAATGCAAGTCAATAGGATTTTTTTTATTAATTGGAGATCGGATTTTAAAAGCATTCCTGTTCACTATACAGCATGGAATGTAACAATTGAACGCTTTAATTGTTAGAATACGCTGTGTAGTGAATCACTAAGTAGCCAGAGGATTTTTTTTTAATCCTCTGGCTACTTAGTCCCCCCTAATGTCCACTTACCTGCAGAGATGGCTGCTCCGGTGTTCTTCTTCGCCTCCTTGCAGCTCCACGCTGCTCTTCTCTCCTCGCTGCCCCCTTCCTCCCAGATTAGGAAAGTGTGGGCGGGTTAGGAGAGTGTGGGAGGGTACTGGGAGGGGAGACGTCACGTCCTGTACGCCCTGTACCCGCCCACACTTCCCTAAGCCACAAGCCCCACCTTCCTAGCTCTTTAAACACTAACCTGGGAGTCAGTGGCAGCGAGGCGAGAAGAGCAGCATGGAGCGGCATCGAGGCGAAGAAGAAGAACACCGGGCACCGGAGCAGCCATCTCTGGAGGTAAGTAGTTACTAGAGATGTTAGTTTAGTCTCCCATTACAATGAATGGAGGCAGCCGGCGTGCAGGGGGTTAAGGCTTTGTGCCGGCTGCTTCCATTCATTCCTATGGAACCACAGCGGAGCCTTCGCACTGAGTATACACTCCACTCAGAATGAGCGGAGCGTATACTCAGTGTGAAGGCTAAGCAAAGCATTGTGGGAAATAGTACTGATATCGATCCCACCTAAAAAGATCGTGTACGGAATTCCGATTGCGATCGTGAAATTTTCTCGATCGCCGATCGGAATCGATCTTTTCTGAACACGATCGCTCAACCCTATTAGGTAAACAATGCCTCTGCTCGCTGCATCTAGTGGAGCAAAAATGGCTTGTAAGTCTCCATACGCCTGCAAAGTCACTCTCCTTAAGGAGTTTTCCTAGTCTTCCTGTCTAAAGTGAAGTTGAGTAATATCCCTGGCAATACCATAGAATTTAACAGAGCAACAGTATGCCCGATCTGTGTCCCATTACTATGGGGTAATTGTAGACCCCTTTTAGGAATTGGTAGGGATCCCAGTGCTAAGACCCCTATTGATCAGACAATTATCACAATGAATAGGCGATAAGTTTAAACTTGGGATGGCCCTATTGTTATTAATGGCCATGGTTATTGGAAATCTAACCCTAGTATCTACCTAGATATGGTTGACCTTCAGTAATAGACATAATTGCAAGACATGGATACTGTTGTGTTTGGTATTGCAGTTAATGGACTGGGGAAACCTTTTTCTTCTGATGATCACTGCACCCACACAAATTGTATGAGGAAGTCATCTATGGGGGTGATGTGATATATATTGCACATTATATTAGGATAGCGCAGCCATCTTGAGAGCCTGCATTCCTTCACACCTTCTAGATACCCTTTCCTCCTGCCACCATATGCCCCTCTATAGCCCCATGATGGAATGTACATGTCCTTGGGAGAAGGTTTAATGATACCTCTGCTCCCTTCAGCTTGTTGTCTATCATATATGCATCCTTCATCCTTCATTGTTACTGCTCTTTCCTTGTTTCCCCCATACTATACATACTGTGGTCCAGGAGTGACTATCATACACTAATCTAGAGTAGCAAAGTCCCGGGTTCCCAGTTCAGCCAATACTAAACTTACTTCTGCAATCTCCTCGACCTGTCAATCATGATTAAAGCGTTGCTGACTCCCGTCATAGGATGTCAGTGCTAAAGCTTGCTGCTATCTGATTTTGTTAGATGGATCTGCTAAAATAAGCTGATTCTCGGTGTCCTGTGGTTGGAACCCACAGTCATCGGCTGCAACGTGGAAACATGGAAACAAAGCAGCAAACGCACAATTTTTGTTTTGTGCCACCAAAGGCAAGACTAGGTAATACATAATGCTCCCATATGTTAATGGTCTGTCCATGTGATATGTGGACATTACTGTTCCTATAAGAGAATTGCTCTTTAGAGACTTTCCTGTAACATGGTATATGAGGACAGATTTTCTACATCAGACAACCACTTTGGGTGCATGAAAACCCTTTTCCCATCTGCTACGTTCTTTTATTACAGTTTTTTTTTACATTATCTTCATATATAAAATGTATCATGTTAGTTAATAGCCTGAATTATATTTTGTTCAATATCTTATTTTTACTTAAAAAGATGAATATTGTTGTTGTCCTTTTCTTTTCCTAGACAATCAAATCTAAAGCTAGCCACGACTGATCTATATCCATCACCATATGTTCAATGTGATTGAGGGATGCAAGGCCCACAATGGGTAGGTGTAGACGTAGGGTCCCGACCCCGAATATATAAATTAGAAATGGAACGTCACACTTGTAGATGTGCCAAAACAATTTATTTGAGTAGAGTAAAACGTTTTTCGATATTTCATATATCTTCTTCAGACTCTACATACAAAACAAGAAAAAAATAATAAAGAAAACAAGTACATGCGTTTGCATTATTATATGTGCACAAACATAAAGGAGCATAAATTGCAAGAATCAGTCCAAACAGTGTAAGTATCAACGTGATTTCCAAGGTCAGGTGAGTATAATAATGTCCATATGAAAGCGGGGTAAATCAGGTTGGAGACCTTGAGTTATAGAGTGGGAGGTTAAGACTACAAAATCTAGTATACATGATAATGTACTATAGATAATATAGATAATATAAATGGAGGGATAGGAAGAGGACTCACAAGACAAAAAGTCCTAGTGAAACATCAAGTAGATGTAAAGAGACAAAAGGCAAAACAACAGTAAAGATAGGAATACCTTCAGTTAAAGTAATCACTTCCTAGTTTAGGATTCCTTGATATGAGTAGCAGGTTCTGTAAATCATGTCAAAAATGGGAAAAACTGAATATCATGTAGGACTATATTGGACAAGTCCTTAAAACAAAGTAGGAAAATGCAGTGTCAGGTGTACAGATCATGAATGATCTATATACACATATCACAATATGTAGACATTGTTGTTACATACATACACAGAGTTGTACAAGTTAGTAGTACTAGGTACAGTATTTACTAGGAAGGTACACAATGTGTGGAGAGGCTCGTTGCATAGGTATGTGAACTTACCTCCGCACGGTGGAGCCTGCAGGGTCCGTTTAAATAAACAAAATTAAACAAGCAGTGGATGGGTAGGGTGTAGTCGCCAATATGAAAATGCCGTCCGGCTGAGCAATGTTGGCGTGCGGCGTAGTCCCGAGTGCCGGCTTATAAATAAAGCCGGGGGCCGTCACGTAAGAGTGCACCAACTGCGCATGCTCAGGGAGGAGGGGCCGCAACAACGTGAGTGAACGAATCTCAGGATGTTATTAGTGTGTAAAGAGCTATCGATGGAACCCAATACCCAGTCACTAAACAATAGTGGTAAAGAATGAAGAGGACCAAATAAAAAAACCAAATAAAAAACCATACATAAATACATCTAGACAAATCTATCTGAAGCAGGAAAACACCAATATAAGTGGTAAGAGACAAATAGAGGAACAAAAAGTTGAGAAGAAGGAGAAATTAAAAATAGCAAGAATGAAAGATTGAAATAAAAATGAAAAATTTAAAATAAAAATAAAAATGAAATAAAGTAAAAAAAAATAAAAAAAATAAAGATAAAAATAAAAATAAAAATTACGAAAAAATTACGAAAAAATTAAAAAAATTTTTTTAATTTTTTCGTAATTTTTTCGTAATTTTTATTTTTATTTTTATTTTTATTTTTTAATTTTTTTTTTTTTACTTTATTTCATTTTTATTTTTATTTTAAATTTTTCATTTTTATTTCAATCTTTCATTCTTGCTATTTTTAATTTCTCCTTCTTCTCAACTTTTTGTTCCTCTATTTGTCTCTTACCACTTATATTGGTGTTTTCCTGCTTCAGATAGATTTGTCTAGATGTATTTATGTATGGTTTTTTATTTGTTTTTTTTATTTGGTCCTCTTCATTCTTTACCACTATTGTTTAGTGACTGGGTATTGGGTTCCATCGATAGCTCTTTACACACTAATAACATCCTGAGATTCGTTCACTCACGTTGTCGCGGCCCCTCCTCCCTGAGCATGCGCAGTTGGTGCGCTCTTACGTGACGGCCCCCGGCTTTATTTATAAGCCGGCACTCGGGACTAGGCCGCACGCCAACATTGCTCAGCCGGACGGCATTTTCATATTGGCGACTACACCCTACCCATCCACTGCTTGTTTAATTTTGTTTATTTAAACGGACCCTGCAGGCTCCACCGTGCGGAGGTAAGTTCACATACCTATGCAACGAGCCTCTCCACACATTGTGTACCTTCCTAGTAAATACTGTACCTAGTACTACTAACTTGTACAACTCTGTGTATGTATGTAACAACAATGTCTACATATTGTGATATGTGTATATAGATCATTCATGATCTGTACACTTGACACTGCATTTTCCTACTTTGTTTTAAGGACTTGTCCAATATAGTCCTACATGATATTCAGTTTTTCCCATTTTTGACATGATTTACAGAACCTGCTACTCATATCAAGGAATCCTAAACTAGGAAGTGATTACTTTAACTGAAGGTATTCCTATCTTTACTGTTGTTTTGCCTTTTGTCTCTTTACATCTACTTGATGTTTCACTAGGACTTTTTGTCTTGTGAGTCCTCTTCCTATCCCTCCATTTATATTATCTATATTATCTATAGTACATTATCATGTATACTAGATTTTGTAGCTATTTATTCTTAACCTCCCACTCTATAACTCAAGGTCTCCAACCTGATTTACCCCGCTTTCATATGGACATTATTATACTCACCTGACCTTGGAAATCACGTTGATACTTACACTGTTTGGACTGATTCTTGCAATTTATGCTCCTTTATGTTTGTGCATATATAATAATGCAAACGCATGTACTTGTTTTCTTTATTATTTTTTTCTTGTTTTGTATGTAGAGTCTGAAGAAGATATATGAAATATCGAAAAACGTTTTACTCTACTCAAATAAATTGTTTTGGCACATCTACAAGTGTGACGTTCCATTTCTAATTCATATGTTCAATGTGGTCACCAGGGATATAGAATTTGAAAAGTATCCAGAGACCATTTAAATTGTGTTGGTGTTGGAATCTGTTCTCATATTACATCTGGTAATTCTATATTGTGCAGAAACAATTCTAGAGATAGTGAGTGTGTACGTCTCAAAATATCATCTACTCATTATCTCCAATGTTACCCAAAGGGATTGAGACATAGAAAGTACAGTGGGATCCAAAAATCTAAGACAAAATGACAGATTTCTTCAAAGTGTCCCTCTGGTTGTAAACAACTTTATCTATGGCTACATTCAGATGACCGAGGTGCAAAATGGCCATGGAGAGATTCGTGAAAACACACAAAAATGATTACAAAGGGCCATCAAAATAGCGGTCATGTGACTAGCCCCCATTTACTGACATTGAATTTAATGCTATCACTTGACATCCATTACAAAAACGGATATCACACAGCCATTGATCGCTGTCATGAATGTTACTTAAAGGGCTGGTTAAGGACAGGTTTACATCTGCGCCTGGTCTCCGTTTTGAGGTTTCCGTCTTCTGCCGACAGGAGACGGAAACCTAGCAGACAGTGTCAGCCCGTGAGCGCCTGTGAGCGTTTTGTGGTCTCCGCTCACGGGCGCTCTCGGGCGAACACTTTGCAAACCCATTCAAATGAATGGGTTTGAAAAGTGACTGCCGGTTTCCATCTCCTGTCCAGTTTCTCGGGCAGAAGACGGAAACCAAAAGCGAAGACCGGGCGCAGATGTGAACCCGCCCTAAGCTTTATTATTAATATTCCTCAAGGTTCATTGCTTTTGCAGAGGGCAGCTGGGGAGGAAGGAACTCTGGCATTCTGCTCCAATACGATATATTGCAATGTTCTTACCTTACTTTGTACTACGTCAGAACTTGTCTATAACCCGAGGTCCATTTTTAGAGCTTTGTCACCATAATGTTGTATTTTAGTGTTTTTTTTTTTTTTTTGTATTATTACATTACAGTAAAAAAATCTGGTCCACCTGTGGTTCTACTAAACTGAATATACATCATTGTAGAGTTTAGTTCAATCAATGTGTGTGTTTTGTTGTCAAGGCGTTGTGACCTTGATAAATGCCAAAATGCAGGTCAACTATGGCAGTGTGCAACCAGACTGAGGTCATTTTTTTCAGTATTCTGTATTGGGTATCATTATTTGTAAGTGAAAACCAGAAGTGGAACCTACAGAAAGAAGAACCTACTCCATGTTTTGACTTGCAACTATTGATGCAACATACTGACCAAAATACTACTCACCGGCCACTTTATTAGGTACACCTGTCCAACTGCTCGTTAACACTTAATTTCTAATCAGCCAATCACATGGCGGCAACTCAGTGCATTTAGGCATGTAGACATGGTCAAGACAATCTCCTGCAGTTCAAACCGAGCATCAGTATGGGGAAGAAAGGTGATTTGAGTGCCTTTGAACGTGGCATGGTTGTTGGTGCCAGAAGGGCTGGTCTGAGTATTTCAGAAACTGCTGATCTACTGGGATTTTCACGCACAACCATCTCTAGGGTTTACAGAGAATGGTCCGAAAAAGAAAAAAACATCCAGTGAGCGGCAGTTCTGTGGGCGGAAATGCGTTGTTGATGCCAGAGGTCAGAGGAGAATGGCCAGACTGGTTCGAGCTGATAGAAAGGCAACAGTGACTCAAATAGCCACCCGTTACAACCAAGGTAGCCAGAAGAGCATCTCTGAACGCACAGTATGTCGAACTTTGAGGCAGATGGGCTACAGCAGCAGAAGACCACACCGGGTGCCACTCCTTTCAGCTAAGAACAGGAAACAGAGGCTACAATTTGCACAAGCTCATCGAAATTGGACAATTGAAGATTGGAAAAACGTTGCCTGGTCTGATGAGTCTTGATTTGTGCTGCGACATTCGGATGGTAGGGTCAGAATTTGACGTCAACAACATGAAAGCATGGATCCATCCTGCCTTGTATCAACGGTTCAGGCTGGTGGTGGTGGTGTCATGGTGTGGGGAATATTTTCTTGGCACTCTTTGGGCCCCTTGGTACCAATTGAGCATCGTTGCAATGCCAAAGCCTACCTGAGTATTGTTGCTTACCATGTCCATCCCTTTATGACCACAATGTACCCAACATCTGATGGCTACTTTCAGCAGGATAATGCGCCATGTCATAAAGCTGGAATCATCTCAGACTGGTTTCTTGAACATGACAATGAGTTCACTGTACTCCAATGGCTTCCACAGTCACCAGATCTCAATCCAATAGAGCATCTTTGGGATGTGGTGGAACGGGAGATTCGCATCATGGATGTGCAGCCGACAAATCTGCGGCAACTGTGTGATGCCATCATGTCAATATGGACCAAAATCTCTGAGGAATGCTTCCAGCACCTTGTTGAATCTATGCCACGAAGAATTGAGGCAGTTCTGAAGGCAAAAGGGGGTCCAACCCGTTACTAGCATGGTGTACCTAATAAAGTGGCCAGTGAGTGTATGTGATAACCTTATTCCTGCTGTTGAGGTGCAGATTTCTCAAGTGAATTTAATCTAACCATGAGTGGTTTGTCTAAAGCCTCATCCATACGACCATACTGTGGGTTGAAGTACAGTCAGATTAATTTCTATGGGTCCATACACACAGCAATAGTTTTCGTAGCTGTGTGCCCTGGTCATAGTGAAAAGTCACAAAATATGGAGCAGGTCCTATACCTGTCTGAATTTATGGCTCATTCCATTCATTTCAATATATGGGTCAATGCAAACCCCAGATGACAAATGGTAACCATCTGCGTGACATTCGTGCTCTTCTTACTGACCCTTACGTTGCACATGGTGCACACAATGTAAATGTAGCCTGAGTGAAAGTATTCTAGTTTTATTAAATGTTATTTTTTTATAATAAAAAAAGTTCCACTTCCAGCTCCAGTTCCACTTCCATATGGAAAATGTACACCAACTATTGCCGATTTTGGTGTAGACTTTTACACACATACACACAGCTTCTCGGGTAGAAGACGGAAACCTGCAAAGCGGAGACCGGGCGCAGGTGTGAACCAGCCGTCACCTTCCAAGATAGAGCTCTGATAACTGTATTGTAAACCTACAGACACGATCAGGATTACGTGTGGATATTCCTCATGGATTTTAATGTGGAAATTTGCAGAATAATCTCTTAACATTAAAGTCAAGGAGAAATTCTATTTCTCATGCACGCGATGCAGATATTTTCTACACAAAATTTGACCTATGGTGTAGATATAAAATTATAAAGGATGTCAATTTCTTTCCTTTTTATGGCACAGATTAAAAAAATATGGCTTCAAAATCTGCATGTCAAAATCCACACCAAAATCTGCGTAAAAGTCTAAACCAAAATTGGCAATATTTGGTGTACATTTTCCATATGGATTCCCATGCGTACATGTGGATTTTGGTGTCGATTTTTTATGTAAATCCCGATCATGTGCAGGGGATATTCTTGTTGAATACTTTCTTAGGGCAACTTCACACCTGCGCCCGGTTTCCGCTTTGTGGTTTTCCCTCTTCGGCCCGAGAAACCTTGACAGGAGATGGAAACCTGGCAGTCAATGATGTTCTCCTTTTTAATAAAGGGGTTACCATTTTTAAGGAGTCTGCGCATAGAACTCTAAAACAGTTTTCCAAAAACTATATCTGTTTCATCCAAGTCACATAGCCCAAAAAGTGATGATGTCATCAACATGCTTAATGTACTAAGTAACGCTATGTTCACAGCTGTAGCATTATATCTGGTCTTCTAGTATATCACAGGTGCCGAAGAACAAATTATCCTTGAAATGATGGACAGGAACGGGTCCCATTGGACCCCATTGACTATAATGGGATCCCAAAGTATTGTCAAGGGAGGTTTATGTATCAGAACCTGAAAAGGGTCAAAGGCAAGTACGACATTCACCAAGGTGATCTGGAAAAATCTAAATATGGTTTACATTATGTACAATATATCAAACCAAGAATAAACTTAGGGACTTCTCAAGACATGGGTTTCTTGTTTACTCTTGAGCTGGAAACATACCTTCCAATCTTCAGAGATATATACTGTATTGTATGGATTCACAGTGAAACTGAATTGTGACCTAAAATAGACTTTCAAAGAACAACGTGAAGATCAAAGAAGCAAAACTTGAGAAGTTCTAGTAGCTCAACTACAGCAGCGGTGGGCAAAACCTCACCAAGAGGAGAGCCAAAGGTTGCCAACAACTGATCTAGAGGTTGGAATAGTTCACCACCAGTGCGGAAAGAGGATTTAGGATGGTAAATCTGCAGAATTCTGTCACTTGTCTCAGTCATTTAATTTAGTTTTAAAGGACTTTAAGTTCCTTTCTTGAATGAAATGAAGTTATCATTTCAGAGTAAGAAAATATTGCTTTATATAGGCAGGAGGTTCTAAGTCACATGCAAGGTCATATCCTGTTCACTATGAGGACATTTGTCTACCACCTCATAGTAACATTGTTTCTACCTTATTCTGGGCCAACACAAGGGACAAGGTTTTGTGTCTTATTTAAAATATATTTGTCATTTCAGACAAGTTTTTAAAATAAACTAACATGGATGTGTAGATCAGAAATATATACAGCCATATGTATGGCCCTTATATGACTTGTATGTTGCGCTTATCACCACTTATCTCCTTTTCAGGCTCTGTCTATTAGGGCCCCTTCACACGGCGTAAGCGCTTGGCTCATTCTGAGCCTTACATGCGAGCGCTTCTAAACACTTCCCATTCACTTCAATGGGAGCGCTCGTAAAGCCGGCTTTACGCGTGCTCCCATTGAAGTGAATGGGAAGTGCTTTTATGCGCTCGCGTGTACGGCTCGGAATGAGTCGAGCGCTTACGCCGTGTGAAGGGGCCCTTATTGTCAGTTTTTCCTAAGCTCAGGATCTGAGTAGTCACAGACTAGATCCGGGGCAACACAGTTGCTCAGTGGTTAGCACTGCAGCCGTACAGCATTGGAGTCCTGGGTTCAAATCCTGCCTAGGGCAACATCTGCAAGGAGTTTGTATGTTCTCCCCGTGTTTGCATGGATTTCCTCCCATACTCCAAAGACATACAGATAGTAAAAAACGTACATTGTGAGCCCTGTATGGGGCTCACAATCTACATAAAAAAAAAAAAGTAGATCCTACTCCACTATCTCTTACCATATATCAAGTCAGCAGCAGCATGGAGAACATAATCCAGTAATCCATAATCTAAGTGTTAGGATTTATGGAGGAAATGGTTGACTTCCTCTTCCATCCCTCCAGATTTTCGCTTGCTTAGACTGAGTTCAGTTGGAGTTTTTTGGTCCAGAATTTGACGCGGAGGCCGCCTCAGATTCCGGACCAAAAAAACAGTAGCTGCGTCTGGATGCTGGATGCCGATGCATTGCACCGGCATCCAGTCACGGCACTCTGCTCCGGATTAGGCCCAAATGAATGGGGCTGGGAGGGAGGGAATGTCTTCAGGCAGTCGTCCATGGCTGAACAGGCTGCAGAATCTGCCTGAAGAAAGGGGATGTCGCTTCTTTTTCCGTGAGCAGGAAGAAACCGCTCGCAGAAAAAAGAAATGACCGGCACCCATTGATTTCAATGGGAGACGTTTTTTTGTCTGGATTTTGAGGCGGATTCCATGTCAAAAACCTGACCAAAAAATCCCATCTGAACTCAGCCTTATAGGGCTCAGATGAATGGGCTTTAATGAGTGGAGTGGCTGATCTGTGGATTCTGTGGCTGAATCAGCTATTGGAATCCATGGCAAGATCGAGCAGGATACCTATTTTTTCACCAACCTGCTTTGCCTCCCTTTTAATGAGGGCTGAATTAGGTGCTGATTTTGAGGCAGAATCCATCTTAAAATCGGTGCCAAATTCCAATGTACATACCCTTACGATGGAATCCAGGATTGGGGTAATATGGTCAAACACTTATTAGAACAAACAACATTTCTATGAGTTTGTGCGTCTTGCTCTCTGCAACCACCACTCTTCCCTCTCCCTTCCCTTCTCCACTGACTTCTGTTGCACCACATACAACTTCAAATCTGTCTTGTCTCTGCCTCTCCCAAGATGGATTTTACCACTGACTTGAGAGTGAATGATTAGTGCAGAAGGTGGGGGAAGAGGAGAAGTGGCTGATACATGGAGAAAGAGGCATATTTCTATTATAAGATATGCAACCATGTTTCTTATATTTGCTTTCACCATTGATTTTATACAAAGTTTGCTAAAAGGATCATGTCCATTGAAGTTATGACGTACAGACAACATTATAATGCACGGGATATGCATTTCTCTGGATGTATAAACCATTGGCTGTAAGCTATATTGTATAATTAGTATGGTAATCCATTCACAAGCTCTAAGTCGCCTTTACCTCGCCCCTTCCTGCTGCTCCTCATACTCCAGCAATGGTTGTAACATATTAACCCCAGAGAGAAGTATCCTGCGGCTATTTGATACCAGACCAATATTCTGCAGCTGTATGTGTTCAACCATGATAACTCGAGAGCATCACTCTTTGACAGGTTATCAGGCCTACAGAGGATTTTTTACCCATCTATCACAAAATAAAAAGCATCCAGCTCACCTCGGAGGTTATACGGGCTACAGGCATTGCTTTATTGAGTTGTTTTAAAGCACCAGCAAGAACATAAAAGGGATCGGAGTTGGGATAGGACTTAGGATTTCACATGTGCTCTTTAAGCTTCCAGCCTGTACATGTTACTACATATTTTATCAGGTTTTTCGTGCATTGTTCCCATTGACTAGCCTGTGTAATTGTCTAGAAATGAGAATGACGGATCCTAAAAGTGCCGTACACCTTCAGTAGCTCTGAGCTATAGCAGGAGCATGGCGTATAGACACAATGATCTGGATCAGACCCTAGTCAGTTGTATGAGAGAGTTTTTTAGGTATGTTCTGTGACCTGGGCGGAGGTCATTGTGTAGAGAGGGGAGGAGTTAAGCTGTGAAATCCTCTATTGTGATTGGTGGATTCTGTTTTTTATCTGCATATATATGATAGCTGTGCTCAGGGCCAGTTTTAGACAGAGTGTGGCCCTGGGCAAAACTAAAATTGGGGCCCCCATATACTGACACACCATCATATTCAGTCATTTGAGAAGTCAGGGCTGCACTTGCATTGATGTAGTCTCCAAAGATCAAGAATGCAAAAAAACATTGTATAGATATATATACAGTCCTATGAAAAAGTTTGGGCACCCCTATTAATCTTAATCATTTTTAGTTCTAAATATTTTGGTGTTTGCAGCAGCCATTTCAGTTTGATATATCTAATAACTGATGGACACAGTAATATTTCAGGATTGAAATGAGGTTTATTGTACTAACAGAAAATGCGCAATATGCATTAAACCAAAATTTGACCGGTGCAAAAGTATGGGCACCCTTATCATTTTATTTATTTGAATACTCCTAACTACTTTTTACTGACTTACTGAAGCACAAAATTGGTTTTGTAACCTCAGTGAGCTTTGAACTTCATAGCCAGGTGTATCCAATCATGAGAAAAGGTATTTAAGGTGGCCAATTGCAAGTTGTTCTACTATTTGAATCTCCTCTGAAGAGTGGCATCATGGGCTACTCAAAACAACTCTCAAATGATCTGAAAACAAAGATTGTTCAACATAGTTGTTCAGCGGAAGGATACAAAAAGCTGTCTCAGAGATTTAACCTGTCAGTTTCCACTGTGAGGAACATAGTAAGGAAATGGAAGACCACAGGGACAGTTCTTGTTAATCCCAGAAGTGGCAGGCCAAGAAAAATATCAGAAAGGCAGAGAAGAAGAATGGTGAGAACAGTCAAGGACAATCCACAGACCACCTCCAAAGAGCTGCAGCATCATCTTGCTGCAGATGGTGTCACTGTGCATCGGTCAACTATACAGCGCACTTTGCACAAATAGAAGCTGTATGGGAGAGTGATGAGAAAGAAGCCGTTTCTGCACGTACGCCACAAATAGAGTTGCCTGAGGTATGAAAAAGCACATTTGGACAAGGCAGCTTCATTTTGGAAACAAAAATTGAGTTGTTTGGTTATAAAAAAAAAGGCGCTATGCATGGCGTCCAAAAAGAAACAGCATTCCAAGAAAAACACATGCTACCCACTGTAAAATTTGGTGGAGGTTCCATCATGCTTTGGGGCTGTGTGGCCAATGCCGGCATCGGGAATCTTGTTAAAGTTGAGGGTCGCATGGATTCCACTCAGTATCAGCAGATTCTTGAGAATAATGTTCAAGAATCAGTGACGAAGTTGAAGTTACGCTGGGGATGGATATTTCAGCAAGACAATGATCCAAAACACCGCTCCAAATCCTCAGGCATTCATGCAGAGGAACAATTACAATGTTCTGGAATGGCCATCCCAGTCCCCAGACCTGAATATCATTGAACATCTGTGGGATGATTTGAAGCGGGCTGTCCATGCTCGGCGACCATCTAACTTAACTGAACTTGAATTGTTTGTCCAAAATACCTTTATCCAGGATCCAGGAACTGATTAAAAGCTACAGGAAGCGACTAGAGGCTGTTATCTTTGCAAAAGGAGGATGTACTAAATATTAATGTCACTTTTCTGTTGAGGTGCCCATACTTTTGCACCGGTCAAATTTTGGTTTAATGCATATTGCACATTTTCTGTTAGTACAATAAACCTCATTTCAATCCTGAAATATTACTGTGTCCATCAGTTATTAGATATATCAAACTGAAATGGCTGTTGCAAACACCAAAATATTTAGAACTAAAAATGATTAAGATTAATAGGGGTGCCCAAACTTTTTCATAGGACTGTAGTTATGAAACGGCTATGTGTGTACCGTTATACTGGGGAGGACCAGTGCACGCTGCGCGATGACGTCACTATATTGCGTCCCGTGCGCAGGTCCGGCTCCGTCTTATCTGCAGTGATTCTTGGTGACTCCTAGTATCTTTTCTATCTGCTATTCTGAGCTTGTATGTGTTCTTTCTTGAATATATTACTGTTTTACCCATGCAGCTGCACTGAATTTGGCTATGATGGGACTGATAAAGGATAATCTTATCTTAAACTCAGCATCATCGAGTGTTTCCTCCAATGCCCACTCGTGCCCCATATGTCAGAGACCTGGGACCTATGCAAGGTGTTTACCTGCAAAGAATATGTAATAAGGGCACCAAAAATCACATGGACACAAAAATGGCTTCAACTCTTGTTTCATTTGATTCTTGTACACACTACTAGACGTAGGAACCGAAGTAAGGTGATACAACTGAATTCACGGAACTCAACTTTTAGAAGTCCAACCTGTGTGTCTATACACTGTGAGCTTTACCTTGCTCTTCTTCCACTTGTTAGAGACTCAGAGGTTCAGGTATTCCCATATACTATAGGGAGATGAAACTCTACAGTCTATTGGACAAAAGTCGATATAATCAGGGGTTCACTTTTTACTATCTTACCAGGCGCTCCTATGACTCAAGATGACTCCTCAACAATTGCAGTTGGTGCTTTATAGCTTTCAGCCCTTTCTCAGTTAAGAATGCACAAAGAGGGGACAACCCATGTCACCATAGATAGCAGGCACACAAGGGGCATTTATAAATGGTATAGGGTATATCTTTTACAAATAGTCATATTAGCCTTGGATGCAACATAGAAAACACGGTACTTGGGCATAATTGAAGGCTATCATCACATCAGGAAAATGCGCTGTGCAAATGTCAAGTTCCCATTGCATATGAGGCATGTATGGGAGTTGGAGAAGACATCCTATGACTAGGCGAGAAAATTTCATGATCATGATCGGAATTCCGAACAATCTTTTTAGGTGGGATCGAGATCGGTGATTATTTCCCACAATGCTTTGCTACTGGCCAAGCATTGTGGGAAAAGCTAACAATGTTAGCCTTCACACTGAGTATACGCTCCGCTCATTCTGAGCAGAGTGTATACTCAGTGTGAAGGTTCCGCTGCGGTTCCATAGGAATGAATGGAAGCAGCCGGCACACAGCCTTAACCCCTGTGTGCCGGCTGCGTCCATTCATTCTAATGGGAGACTAGCTAGTAGCTACTTACCTGCAGAGATGACTGGTCCGGTGCCCGGTGTTCTCGGTCTTCTTCGCCTCGCTGCCCCCGCCTCCCAAGTTAGTGTTAAAGAGCTAGGAAGAAGGCGGGGCTTGTGGCTTAGGAGAGTGTGGGTGGGTACAGGGTGGGGAGATGTGACGTCTCCCCTCCCAGTACCCGCCCACACTCTCCTAACCTGGGAGACAGGAGGCAGCGAGGCGAAGAAGAACGAGAACACCGGACCAGCCATCTCTGCAGGTAAGTGGACACCAAGGGGGGACTAAGTAGCCAGAGGATTAAAAAAAATCACTACACAACGTGGATTCTAACAATTAAAGTGTTCAATTGTTAGATTCCATGCTGTATAGTGAATAGGATTGTTTTTAAAATCCGATCTCCGATTAGTAAAAAAATCCCATTGACTTGCATTGGGATCGGAATTGGTATCGAGATCGGGTTCGAATGAAAAATGTTCGGAAATCGGTTCGATCCTGAAAAATCAAGTTTGGCTCAACCCTACCTATGACACTAGAGACCAAGCATGACATTAGCCTTATGCAGAGAAGAGGGGCATCTGGGGATTTAGGGTAGAGAAGATGCTGGTAGAGGAACACCGTGAGGACCCCTACGGATAACTTGTACATTATTACAATTTTCTTTTCCCGGTTATCCTACATGTATGATGTCTAACCTCAGGAGCTATCCAGCAGTGGTAGCGGTGCAATGCGGTCAAGCTCCTGACAGATTCCCTTTAAGTTCCCTATTTAGTTTACAATTTCTATAATTCCTCAGTTTATATGCAATTGAACATCGCATCTATATAGAAAATTCTATCAAGTGTAATAAGGATGCAATCAATTTCCTCTGAACGGACTATTCCCTGTATTCTCTTTATAATAAATTGTAATCTCAGGTCTACTATCAACAGACATCAAAAGAATATTGAGAACTGCAATCTCGTCTACCTGAAATTCAACTTTAAATTGTAAGTTATAGCACGGTGATTCATTCCGGGCTCAGACCTTTCCCATAAATCACAGAACTCCTTCCAATGTGAAATGATTTGATTGACATTTCGGTGATACATTATATCGAGGCTGAACATCATGGGAGGGAGACTTTATACAATGCTTCACTTATGGATTTTACAAAAAAAAATGCAACTATCTATAGTTGGAATGGACAAACCCAAACCATAGGATCACCCTTATAGGATCAAAGGTTTGGGGGAAATGAACATTCTTGTAATATAAAGAGGTCGAACACATTGAGACAGCTAAGCATAGGGAATGCCTAAAAACTAAGAAAAAACTCCCAGTTATTCCATTCTTCTTCTTTATTATATCATGTCTTATGCTGCAAGTAAAACTGAGTAATATAAAGAATGCATGTACATTTTCTAACCAGCCATTTCCTCCTCCACCTCACAGTCTTAGCTTTGACCAAAAGAAATGCGATAGTTGTGGTCCATACGCTTTTTTTGGTGGAATGCTCAGCTCAGAGGGGTGTGCATGGTTTCTGAATAGGAAAAGAATATGGCAATGTCTATGTCCTATCTGCTGTCCAGAATCCTGGAGTGGCTACCTGGCCTGTCTGGCCAAGAGGTCCGTGTGTTCATGGCTGTCTCTTCTTTTGGCATACAGGTAACTTGACTGTAAGCGCCATTCATGGAGGGAGACAGATCGGTGCTGTAATTTATATTCTACTCATGCTTTGAACAGTGGCCTAATGATAGTTCTGGGAGCCGCTTATCACTTAAGTACATCATTATAGGCATCATAAAGATCCTCTGTATATCAAGGTGGGAAATTCACTGGTAATTCAGTTACAGAAGGATGGATGGATAAATAGATAGATAGATAGATAGATAGATAGATAGGAGATAGATAGATAGATAGATAGATAGGAGATAGATAGATAGATAGATAGATAGATAGATAGATAGATAGACATCTCTAAACATCAAACATCAACTAAATTAGAAAAGTATCAGACAAAAAGAAAGAAGGAAAAGGGATTTACGATCAAAAGCAAATGTTTCCTTTTGTAATCATTCACACAATGTGAAGTTTGTCCAGCTCTTTGCTTTTTGTTCTACTTGGCACAGGGGGGAATGTACCACATAAAAGACAAGAGTTAAATATTTATATTCTTAGCAGAGAAGGGTGTGTGATCACAAGGCAGTGCTCCTTTGTAAGTGTTGTGATATAGAAAGCTAATCTGTTGTTTGCTACATAAAATATTCAGGATTTGGAAAGGGGGGCATGAAATGACATGCTGCATTGTGAGAATCCGAATCTGACTCCAACTGCATTTCAGTTACTTATCAATTATGGAAATGTACCTGCTGTACACAAGGACAAATTCTGCAATGTCCTTAGAGCTGGAATGCCCTCTGATATTGTGCACTCTTAGTCTTCAAGATATTAAACCGTCATCACTTAAAGAGGACCTTTCATGTTCTCGGGCACATGCCGTTTTACATACCGTTATATACTGTTAGTTTCGGCACTGATTTCTGCCCACTGTCAGAAGGGCATTACTCACAGTCTAGCTGGGTTTGTCCATAGACTTGTACTGAGGGGGACGTTCTGCATCAATGGGTGGTAAGGATTACCCCCTCCCCCTCTGACCATACAGGGCTATAAGCGAGTACTGTCAAGTTGGTAGCTCACAGCCCATCTAGACTGTCAGGAATGCCCTTCTGACAGTGGGTAGAGATCGGTAATGGCAG
The DNA here is from genome assembly GCF_031893055.1 of Leptodactylus fuscus. Classification (NCBI taxonomy): domain Eukaryota; kingdom Metazoa; phylum Chordata; class Amphibia; order Anura; family Leptodactylidae; genus Leptodactylus; species Leptodactylus fuscus. The sequence goes on along the minus strand of NC_134270.1, from coordinate 33,046,507 downwards.
TGATATCTCCATCCAGGGCACATAATGGGAAAGTTGACAGTGCGCTCAATTCAATGAACTATCGACCTTCTAGCCGTATATAAAACCGCATGTGCCCGAGGACATAATAGGTTCTCTTTAAACAAGAAATAAAAAGAACGAGCCAGTGCTGTCATCATTTATAGTGAAACCTCCACCATGGGATCCGGCATACTTGATCTATGTTTCACCCTAAATCGGTTGTATGGGAACTCTTAGGCCCAACGACAGGACAACTCTATGAGGAGGACTTAATAAATAAAAAAATGTGTATGTATAAGCAGTGCCCTCTTCTACTATGACTACCCCTTGACCTTGCATGGGTTTGCCTCTTGTGTTTCCATCAAGCTTAAATTGTTGGCCAGTCCCTGAGGAAATAAACCTTATTTGTACATAAAATACAGCAATCCATTTGTCTATTGCATTATGAGCTTCATTCTTGAAGAATAATGGATGAAGTAAGATGAGTGAAAGAAACCTTGGATTAATGAAACCGCTAACCTGACCTACGGTAAGTCTCACATTTTTAGTGCTAAGGGTTGAAGGTGCAAGGTCTAAGATGCCTATGCCTCTCATATCTGTATGGAAACCATTCTCATGGTCACCCTTTTAAGCCTTCAAAAGTGATGGAGCTCCATGGTAACATAATCACAAGAAAATGTTATTAGAAGACTCAACTCCATTCTAGAATTCTTCATTGTTGATCCAGAAGAAGGCAAAAGACCAGTGAGATGGTTGACAATTACCCCATATTAGGAAAAAAAATCCATCCTGACTACAAAATATATATAAAATCGTAAAAAAATCCCAGGATAAAAGTCCTGGCTCCAGAAAAGTATTAATTGTTGGATTTCTAATTTCAAGCAAGATATCCAGGAGCTTGTGCAATGAATCAAAATCGCAACATCTACTCATTGTAGAGAGTTTCGTAGTGTAGAATAGACATTGATGTTTCCTTGTACTGGTTGCAAGACTAAGTGAGAGAAGATGTTTAGAAAGCTCAGTGATGTATTTTCCTCTGTGCTGACTACTTTACAGACTTATAGAGAAAAACAAGGAGAGACACCAAGCGCTCTGAGTGCAGTATTTAAACCATAAATCATGGGGTAATATGAATAAGCAATAGGATAGCCAGTTGGCCTCTCACCTGGTGGGGTTATGTGTAGTCACAACCCCTTATATAGCCTTTGTGTGGATACCCCAGGTGGGAGTGGCAGCAGATTCGCTGTGACACCGGAGAACCGGAGAGACAATGGATAGAGGACAGGAACCAAAGGTCCGTGACAAAAGAAGATCCGCGCTCACTGGCAATAGAACACATTACAGACTTAGTATCATCTGTAATTATTGGAATTCTACTCTGTAAATTTGCTACAATGTCATTAATAACCCGTATAAAAAAATAGGACACAGTGCTGACAATTCTGGTGTCCCACTGGTAACTGTAACCCTAATGTCTGCCCTAAAAACAGTATAATGCTCCATTAGTTCCCCCTATATAGTATAATGCTCCATTAGTTCCCCCCACATAGTATAATGCTCCATTACTTCCCCCCAGTATAATGCTCCATTACTTCCCCCCAGTATAATGCTCCTTTAGTTCCCCCCACATAGTATAATGCTCCATTAGTTCCCCCCACATAGTGTAATGCTCCATTACTTCCCCCCAGTATAACGCTCCATTAGTTCCCCCCACATAGTATAATGCCCAGTTAGTGCCCTCGCAATGTATAATACCCCTCTGTATCCCAACAAAGTATAATACCCTATTAGTGCCCCACCCTGTATAACAACACATTAGTACTTTCAATACAATATAATGCCCCATTAGTCCCCCCACATAGTACAGTATGCCCATAGTGCCCCGACTTATGGTGTAGGGCCCCAGTAGGAAGCAGTCTTCTTATTTCTGCATAATGACACAGACAGTTTTTGGGTGAAAGACTGACCATTTAACTGATGCATTACAGTAGCGACAGCAGGGACAGGTAATCATCCATGCTGCCTACACAACAGGGTCGCCATGTTACTATTTTTAGGTAACGGGGCAATTACCCATCCCTGTTGACCTGCTGTATAGATATCAATACTAAAGGGATAGCGGTTGGCAGATTGTTCTTTCTCCCGACTGCTGTCATTCTGCAAGTCAAGGAGGCTGGTGTCTAGATACCCGGTGGCCGTAGTTTGGGTTCAGTGAAATACCCCTGCCCTATAGCTACACTAAACTGGACATTGAATAAGTATAATAAACTTAACATGACGTGTAATGGAAACCTCACATCTTGTGGTATAGAGAAGACTCAAAAGTTTCAAAATTTTTTACTTTTGACCCTTTTATTTTTTATTTTTTGCTTAACTGTTCTCTCCTACACAACATGACTACTGCGTTGTATCATCATCTTCAAGTAGAATATATTACGCGTCAAGAGCTTTAACCTATGGCGTGCCAACCATGGAGATAAGGTGTCCAACACTTATGGGGCCCCTGGAGAGAGAAGACCTGCAGGTCCCTCTCATAGCACTTTGATTTCCTATGATGCCTAGCAGTCCAAATGAATTTAATTAAAAATATCAAAAGAAAATACATTATTTCTATTAAAACCGTCCTTATGTACCCTGATTTTTTTTTCTCTATAGGGCCCCATGATTTCTATGTACATCCCTAAGTTCATGAAGGGCAAGACAGCTGACTGAAGAACATTGGTACACCGAAAGTGATTGAAAAGTAAGTAGTCGAGGTCAAGTACATTCAGAATTATTTAAATGTATTTGTTCTGAGTGTTGGATTTTAAGTTGGAATTTGCAGCCAGCTAAAGTAAGTCCATTAGGAGTGCAGGCAGGGACAAAGCAGAACATTACAAATATTGTAGAGCATCAGGGCGACTGAAAATAGGAAGAAAATGCAAGGGCTTGATAGAACTTGGGAACATGGGGCCATGAAAGTTTTGGATAAAGTGAACTTAATGTGTTTTTTTTTTTTTTTGTGAAAAATGTGCTTAGAATCATAGGTTGCATGCCAAGTAGATGCAAGAGGGTACAAGAAAGCAATTCTTATTTTTCCTGTATGTCATATAGTACCCATTCTTGCAAAATGAAATGGTATGACCCACCAGAGAGTAGTGTCCATACAGCATGATGATTGGGGAGGAAATAGCTGGTCAAGCTGTGGCCATTGAATAAATACATCATAGGTAATAAATCAGCTAAAAATATAATGAAATGCAGTAGGCTAAGAAAAATAAAACTACCCCCCCCCCCCCCCCCCACAATTTATTTAAATATATAAATGCAAAAAAAGAAAAAACAAGGAAAGAACAGGGAGGTCCCCTAAATAATGGTAATGGAGGGTTGGTCACCAAGGATCAAGAAAAAGCAGAGCTACAACGTGTCTGCGTATACAGAAGAGCAGGGAGTAGTGGATATAGGTGTCACCAATGCTGGTAATACATCAACCAATATACCAAACTGGAGAAACATAGAAATGGTCCAAGTCACAAAATAACAATAAAGAAAATACGGTAAATGTGAGCAAGGCTCCGGGTACAGACGGTACACCCATCAGTGCTTAAAGTACTCAGTCCCGTCATTGCTGTATCCTAAAGTTTTTAGGAATTCTCTAGTGACTGGTACAATGCCAGGTGTAAGGCCAATGTGGTGCCTATTTTCAAAAAGGGCTGTAGGTCTTCCGCAAGTAACTACAGACTGGTGAGTATAACATCCAATGTGGGGAAACTGTTTGAAGGGCTCTTAAGTGACTATATACAGGAGTATGTGACTATATGTAATATTCTAAGTGACAGACAGAATGGTTTTACTAAGGACAGAAGTTGCCAGAATAACCTGATTTGACTTTATGAAGAGATGAGTAGAAGTCTGGAAGTCTGGATATATTGGACAGAGGGGAGGCTGTGGATATAGTAGACATACAGGAGGTCGTGGATATAGTAGACAGACAGGAGGTCGTGGATATAGTAGACAGACAGGAGGCCGTGGATATACTGTAGTAGAAAGTGGGGAGGCTGTGGATATAGCGGACAAAGGGGAGGCTGTGGATATAGTGGACAGAGAGGAGGCTATGGATATAGTGGACAAAGGGGAGGCTGTGGATATAGTGGAAAGTGGGGAGGCTGTGGATATAGTGGAAAAAGGGGAGGCTGTGGATATAGTGGACAGAGGGGAGGCTGTGGATATAGTAGACAGACAGGAGGCCGTGGATATAGTGGACAGAGGGGAGGCTGTGGATAAAGTGGACAGAGGGGAGGCTGTGGATATAGTGGACAGAGGGGAGGCTGTGGATATAGTGGAAAGGGGGGAGGCTGTGGATATAGTGGACAGAGGAGAGGCTGTGGATATAGTGGACAGAGGGGAGGCTGTGGATATAGTGGACAGAGGGGAGGCTGTGAATATAGGGGACAGAGGGGAGGCTGTGGATATAGTGGACAGAGGGGAGGCTGTGGATATAGTGGACAGAGGGGAGGCTGTGGATATAGTGGACAGAGGGGAGGCTGTGGATATAGTGGTCAGAGGGGAGGCTGTGGATATAGTGGACAGAGGGGAGGTTGTGGATATAGTGGACAGAGGGGAGGATGTGGATATAGTGGAAAGGGGGGAGGCTGTGGATATAGTGGACAGAGGAGAGGCTGTGGATATAGTGGACAGAGGGGAGGCTGTGGATATAGTGGACAGAGGGGAGGCTGTGGATATAGTGGACAGAGGGGAGGATGTGGATATAGTGGAAAGGGGGGAGGCTGTGGATATAGTGGACAGAGGAGAGGCTGTGGATATAGTGGACAGAGGGGAGGCTGTGGATATAGTGGACAGAGGGGAGGCTGTGGATATAGTGGACAGAGGGGAGACTGTGGATATAGTGGACAGAGGGGAGGCTGTGGATATAGTGGACAGAGGGGAGGCTGTGGATATAGTGGACAGAGGGGAGGTTGTGGATATAGTGGACAGAGGGGAGGCTGTGGATATAGTGGACAGAGGGGAGGCTGTGGATATAGTGGACAGAGGGGAGGCTGTGGATATAGTGGACAGAGGGGAGGCTGTGGATATAGTGGACAGAGGGGAGGCTGTAGATATAGTGGACAGAGGGGAGGCTGTAGATATAGTGGACAGAGGGGAGCCTGTGGATATAGTGGACAGAGGGAAGACTGCTGTGGATATAGTGGACAGAGAGAAGACTGTGGATATAGTGTTCTTGGACTTTACAAAGGCATTTGACATTGTACCTCAAAGATGTTTAATGGGTAAAATCAGGACCATTGGCTTGAAAAATATAGTTTGTGATTGAATTGAAAACTGGTTGAAGGATTGTATCCAGAGAGTTGTGGTGAATGGCTGCAGCTTAGACTGGTCATCTGTTATAAGTGGTGTACCCCAGGGATCAGTTCTAGGTCCTCTGTTATAAGTTGTGTATCCCAGGGCTCAGTGCTGGGTCCTGTGTTATATAGTGGTGTACCCCAGGGTTCAGTTCTAGGTGTTCTGTTATGTGGTGTACCCCAGGGTTTAATGCTGGGTCCTCTGTTACAAGTAGTGTACACCAGGGCTCAGTGCCGGATCACGTTACTTAACTTATTTATTAATGATATAGCAGCTGTGATTAATAGCATTGTCTCTATTTATGTAGATGACACAAGCTATGTAGTACAGTACAGCCTATAGAGGATGTATATAGGTTACAGGTAGACTTGGACAGACTGAGTGTTTGGGCATCCACACAACAAATAAGGTTCAATGTGGATCAATTAAAGTTCTGCATCTGGGTAATAATAATCCACATGCTACATATGTCCTAGGGGGAGTAACACTGGGAGAGTCATTGTTAGAGGAGGATCTAGGTGTACTTGTAGATCATAGAATAAATTACAGCATACAATGTCAATCAGCTGCTTCTAAGGCCAGCAGAATATTGTCATATATTAAAAGGGGTATGGACTCACAGGACAGGGCTGTAATATAACCACTTTATAAGTCATTGGACTATGCAGTTCAGTTTTGGGCAATAGTATAAATATATAAATGGCCCATACAAGAAATATGATGAAAAACTGTTCAATGTAAAATACCCTCAAAAGACAAGGAGGTGACAAGACTTCTTCACTGTAAGGACTGTGAATCTGTGGAATAGCCTAACCAGAAGCTGGTCACGACAATCACAGCCGACAGCTTCAAAAAAGGATTTGATACCTTTTGAGGGCAAAATAAGATTGATGGTTATGGAAATGTATAGTCCGTCATGATGTTTCACATCCCCTGGTTGAACTTGATGGACATTTTTCAACCGTACTTACTATGTAACTGTGTGAATCCACCTAATGGGTATTGTGATGAATTATGTATATATTGTACTGAATAGTTATGAAATTTGTCTAGTTTCAATGGATTTCAATTATTGTACTGGTTATGTCCTGCTGATACATTGTGTAGTGTCTGTTGTAAATCTAATTTCTATGTTAATTCCAATCCACAAGCCAGCGCGCAGGGGGTGAATTGAGTCCGGGGTCTTACTTCAATTGTTGTCAATCTAATTAACAAGCCTGTGTGAGGTTCCCTGGCCATACAGGACACAACCGCATGTCTCACCCGAAGGCCTGGAAAATGTATATCAAACTAAGGGAGAAATACGACATCAAAAGCATGTGTGTCATAATTCATGTTTTATAACCAAAATATGGTCAGGAAACCGTAACCAGATAATGACATAAAAAATCTGGACCATCAGTGTGAATAGACATCCTAAATGAGGTGACCATGGAAGGGAGTATGATTTAATCTGTATATTGGGTATGCTTGGATTTGTAATTGGATGGGTACCACAAGTGATGCCAAATGCTAAGTAATGGCATATTCCCAAAATATGTGATATCCCTCTGGATTTGGTTCATGTAATGAGCGGGAAGTTCTAGAAAGTGGGCTGGGTTAGAAGTTCTTCAAAAAGGGACAGAAAATCCTTGGTCAGATACTTGGAGCTTAGACCCAACCTATAGCTCTATGTAATACTTCCTGCCGAGCTCTGTGGCCAGGCTTGTTCTTTATTTTATTTTATATTTTTTTCAACATTAAAATTTTATTAAGGATTTTTCCAAGGGTTGTACAAAAGGGAGGGGGAGGGAGGAAAGGGAAGGGAAAGTCGGGGAAACAATGGGAAAGAAAAAGGGGAAAAATATAGGGGGTCAGGGAAGGAGAACAGGGGGAGGGGGAGGCGGACTCTGACGCAGCAGAGTTACAATGAACAATGCATTACAGATAATCAGATAACTGAAGAAGAAAGGGTAACAAAAGCCATAACAAGTTGTAACAGCAAAACAGAAAAAACAGTGATCTGCAATACTAAAGCACTAGTTGGAACTATGCGAGTACCAGAAAAGTGGGTAGCAGGAAAGAATGTAAGAAGTAAGTAGGCTCACAAGGGTGAGGAGGGAAAAAGGGCACGAAAATCTGAAGAGTAATAGAACATGTTCCACAGTAGCCATGTCTGGTGGTGAAGTCGGTCATCAGGGCGAAGCATCGCCAGCATATCCTCCATTGTACGGATATGGAGGAACTCTTTAAGCCAGGAAAGGAGCGTGGGGGGGGGACTGGGACTTCCACAGCCTCGGGTTGACTGAACGTGCAGCTACCAACATAAACCCCAATAACTTGCGAATAGGCTTCCGAAATTTACGAGAGAAAAGGGAAAGAAGAAGAGGGGCTGGATCATCTTCCAAAACAACACCCGTCACTTGACGAATAACCCCTCTCACGCTATCCCAATAAGGGCAAAGAAGGGGACACCCCCACCAGATGTGAGCCATCGTGCCACGGTCGGTGAGACATCTCCAACACCTATCAGAGGTGGTTGGAAAGATGGTGTGGAGCAGAGTCGGGACCCTGTACCACCTAGAGAGGATCTTATAGTTGGTCTCCTGAGCCTTACAGGAGATAGAGAATTTATGACACATCTCGAAGGCCGATGACCACACACCCGGCGAGAATGCCACCCCCAGCTCCCTCTCCCATCCACCAACGAAGGGTGGTAAGCCATCCTCCGGACCCTCCAACAGAGAGTTGTATAGAAGAGAGACCGTGTGTTCCGGCCGAGAAGCAGAGAGACAGAGGCGCTCTAAGGGCAGAAGTGGCCTATGAACATCTTGTGAACGCTTCAAGGATAAGTAAAAATGGGATAGTTGGGAACAGTGCCAATGGGCAGTCACTGAATCCGGTCTGGAGGCTAAAATCAACAAGTCCGAGCGAGGAAGGAGAGCGGAGGCAGAGGTAACATGCGCAAGCCGAAGGAGAGGGTGGATAGGGGGGCGACCCAGAAAAGAAGAATTAAACGCTGCTGGAAAGTCGGGGTTGCCCGAGACCGGAGTCAGAGGGCCATCATTCCGGAAAAGCAATCGCATACCACTATAAGTTCGACACACCCCCATAGTTTGACTCACAACAAACGGGAGCAGATAGGGTTTACAGTCTGTCCAAAATTTCTTGTGGAGCCAAGGGAGCGCCGTGAGCGGTATAGGGCTCAGAGACTCTTCTAAGGCAACCCAGAGCTTAGAGCAAGATGAATGGTGCCAATCAAGAATACGCGTGGCGACCGCCGCAAGGTAATACTTCGAGCAGTCAGGCACCACCAGGCCTCCTTTCTTCTTAGACCGGGATAGAGTACTCCGAGCAATGCGAGGGGGTTTAGAAGACCAGATAAACTTACAAAAAGCCTGTTTAACCGTTGCGAAAAAAGACGCTGGGAGAATACAGGGGACCGTTTGAAAAAGATACAATAGACGGGGGAGAACGTTCATTTTTAGTATGTTGATGCACCCCAACCAGGAGAGACCCTTAGCGTCTCAACGACCGAGATCAGATCGCAGCGTGCGCAGTAGGGGAAGAAAGTTCAGTGAGTAGGTGTCTGAGAGGAGACTAGGAAGCTGAACTCCCAGGTATCGGATCGACTTGTGAGACCATTGGAAAGGGAAAGAGGCTCGCAGAGAGCTAAGGTCCGTCGCAGGCAAGGAAACATTAAGCGCAGAGCTTTTAGAGAGATTTATCTTATAATTGCTATAAGAACTGTAAAGTTCAATCTCTTTGAGAATAGAAGGAAGAGACGTAAGGGGCTGTGTGACAAAGAGGAGGACATCATCAGCAAATGCGGAAACTTTTAAGTGTAAGTCTCCTGCCTGCAGGCCATTAATATCAGGGTTCTTCCTAAGCGCCACCAAAAGATGTTCCATGACCAGGGCATATAATAGGGGGGACAGGGGGGACAGGGGGCAGCCCTGACGCGTACCATTATAGATAACAAAGGGAGAGGAGAGAGAGCCATTAACTCTAACCCGAGCCACAGGGGAGTTATAAAGAGCTCGGATGCGAGTAAGCATAGATGAGCCAAGTCCTAACTGAAGAAGCGTGGCCTCTAAGAATCTCCAGTCCACCCTGTCGCAGGCCTTCTCCGCGTCCAGGGATAAAAGTAACATAGGCGTACGTGAACGCTGAGCATGACGGATGGCGGAGAAGGCCTTCAAGGTATTGTCACGAGCCTCCCTACAGGGGACAAAACCCACCTGATCCGGGTGAATAAGATCCCCCATGTGCGGGCTGAGTCGGTTGGCTATCAGTTTGGCATATAATTTTGCATCAGTATTAAGAAGGGAGATGGGTCTATAGCTGGAACAGAGGGTATGATCCTTACCCTCCTTAGGTAGGACGGTAATGTGCGCTTGGAGAAAGGAGGAGGAGAAGGGCGTATCAGAAGAGACTGAGTTGAAAGCGCGTAGAAGAGGCAGGAGCAGTTCGGCCTTAAGAGCTTTATAAAACCAAGCCGTGTAGCCGTCAGGGCCGGGGCTCTTACCTCCCGGGAGAGATGAGATACCCGCCTCCAATTCCTGATCCGTGAACGGGGCCTCAAGCAGAGCCGCGTCATCACGTGACAAGGACGGCAAAGCGGTTGCCGCCACATATTGCGCTAATGTAGGAGCAGAAGGCGAAGGAGAGGGAGAAGAGCCGGGAGGAGGGAGATGATAGAGGGAGCTATAATAATCCGAGAAGGCAGAGGCAATGTCAGATATAATATGCGTAATGGCGCCCGACGGTTTCTTAACGGCCAAAACGTGGGAGGCGGCACGGCGATCACGTACAGCTCTCGCAAGAAGGCGCCCCGCCTTGTTTCCCCATTCATAAAAAGAACGCTGCCCCAGTTGACGTAACCTCTGCTGCCTGTGCTCGAGCATAGCTTTTATTTCCTGACGCGTGGTCGTTAGAGCGGCCAACGTCGACTGTTGGAGAGATCGCTTGTGCTGGGTCTCCAAGGACGCCAGATCAGACAAGAGCGAGCGAAGTCTCAGACCTGCCTCCCTCTTCAGGCGCGCCCTGTGTTTCATCAGGACCCCACGAAGCACACACTTCAGGGCCTCCCACTGGATAGGGGGAGAAGTAACATCGTGTGCGTGGTCCTGAAGAAAGTGAGAGGTGGAGAGTTTCAGATCAGCTAAGCATTGAACATCAAGAAGCAGAGATTCGTTCAGTCTCCAGGTATTAGAACGAGGGCACGAGGACGGGGGGCGAAAAGAGCAAGAGACAGGAGCATGATCAGAAAGGAAAGTCAAGTCAACTGCGGAAGCAGTCACAAACGAAAGGAGATCATGAGAGAGGAAGACATAATCAATCCTACTATACGAATTATGCGGGGGAGAGAAAAAGGAATAGTCCCTGTCTAGAGGATGGAAGATGCGCCAGACGTCACACAAGAGCATAGAATTCAAGAATCTTCTAACCCTATTAATAGCTCCATAGGAAAGCTGGGACCTGCCCGAGGAAGTATCCAATAAGGGATTGAGGGCAAGATTAAAGTCCCCACACACAATCAAATGACCCTTAGCGAAATCTTGGAGGGCCGCAAGTGTAGACAAGAGAAAAGGGACCTGATCAGTATTAGGGGCATATATTTTAGCAATAGTGTACATCACCCCAGAAATTTCGCAGATCAAAAATAAGTACCTGGCATTTACATCAGACAAAGAATCTAGGACTTTGATCGGTAAATTCTTATGAAAGAAGACAGCTACACCCCTGACCTTACCTTGTTGGCTACTACTGTAGAACCAAAGCGGAAAGTACCGATTCTTAATCACCGGAACACGTTCAGACAAAAAAATGTGTCTCCTGGAGGCACAGAATCTGCACTTTGCGCTTATGGGCATCATACAGAATTTGCGAGCGTTTCTCCGGAACATTAAGACCTTTAACATTAAAAGATGACACAGAGATATCCGCCATCCTAAGGGGAAGAGGAAGGGAAGAACGGGAGACGGACCAACAGAGTAATGCAACCAGAAGAGGTCAAGAGGAACAACAGATAAAACAAGAGGGGGGGACAAACAAAAAGAAAAGGAAGAGGGCTTTGGGGTCGCCCTCAGAGGGAACTAAGAGGGTTGGAGCACAGGTCTCCAACAGGCCCCACACTGCAGGGACCAAACTATTCGGGGACGAAGAAGACAAGACGCAAGCCAAAGTGTGGTAGAAAGAAAGCAATCAGAAGGAAGAGAGAAATATAGGCGAAGGAAAGTCGAGAGTCAGAAAAGAAAAAAGAAAGAACAAAGAAAGAACAATCCAGAGCAGAGGTACTCCGGCTCCGACACATGAAATTTGCAGCAGAGCCTATAGGACAATAAACACGGTGCAATAACAATACTGGAGACATGAAAAAACAAGAACATGGGCAAAAACAGTCACATCAGACTCGCAACATAACTGCAGAACAACCAAGGGGCAGAAATGCAAAAGAATCCTGTCGGTGAAGAGGAAGACCGCAAGCACAGGTCACGGAGGCAACAACCGTGCCGAAGAGGACCGCCATCCGCGTTGGGATCTCTGGGAGCGGGGTGGGTCCACCGGGCGATGATCAGCCGCATCCCATTGTAAGCGAGGAGGACCAGTGTGATTAGGATCAGCCAAGAGTGAAGACCAGTCCGGTAACTGTAGAGGCGGAAGATTCAGGACGCGGAGGAAGGTCGGCAGATCAGCCGGATGAGCCAGAGAAAGGATACGGTCCCGATGGCGAACCTGGAGAGCGAAAGGGAAGCCCCAGCGGTATGGTATCTTACGGTCCTGTAGGATGGATAGAAGAGGCTTCAAGGCAGAGCGTTGATGCAGGGTATATCTAGAAAGATCCGGGGAAATAGACAAATCGTGGCCTTCAAAGGGCACAGTGCGACTGTTGCGGACCTTCTGCATAATCTCCTCTTTGACAGCATAAAAGTGGATCCTGCATATCACATCCCGGGGTTTAGAGTCATCAGAACTGCGAGGGTGTAGCGCCCGATGAGCACGGTCCATTTCAATGTGAGAGTCAAGCGGGCGCCCAAGTAGAGAATTAAATAGTCCGGTGAGTGTAGAGGCCAGGTCAGCCGCTTGAACAGACTCAGGGAGGCCGCGTATACGTATATTGTTGCGGCGATTACGATTTTCAATGTCATCCATATGGGAGATTAAGTTGCGCAATTGAGAAGAATGAGCATCAGAATCCTGTTGCAGATTATCAATAGAGGAAGAAGCTACACGATGGGAGGTCTATCTGGGTCAACCTATCTCGACAGAAGAATGGTCCCTTATCTGGAGCAGGGGTTTCAGGACCTCGAATTGTGTGACTCATAAAGAAAACTTCTTTAAAATGTTGATGCATTGGTACCACACGCCGGCTCTCCTCCATTCCTTTGATAGTTCTATTCCGGATTGCTGTTGGAGATGTGGTGCACGCCCTGCACACATCTTTCATCTGTTTTGGTCTTGTCCCTCCCTGCTCCCTTACTGGACTCAGGTTCAGGACCTTTTGTGCCGGGTTCTCGGCATTTGCCTCCCTCTATCCCCTAAAACCTATCTCCTTAATCTCCCTCCACTGAAACTGCGCAAGCCGACCCTGCGACTTTTTCTGTTTCTTCTCACTTCTGCCCGGTGTTTGATTGCTAAATATTGGCGTCAGTCAGCACCCCCATCACTGGAGGAGTTATACTGCAGGATCAGGAATGCCTAACAGCCGTGCTTAACGATGATGAGGAGCGGTTTCACGCCGTTTGGGACCTGTGGGACTCGTTCTGGGCCACCCAGCCTCTGTAATTCCACCGCCTTCTGGAACTTCTGTTTTTTTCTCCCTCCCTTTCCCCAGCCTTGTCTTGTCTGGTTTGTGTTTGTCTTCCCTGTCTGCCCTTTTCTTTTTGTTTCTACCTAGTTTACCATTTGTAATTTCGTCATTTTCTATTGTACTGTTCTTTGTGATCTCCTCTGGCTTGGTAGACATGTTGTGTTTCTTTATTGTTACAAATTTTCATAAATAAACAATTTAAAAAAAAAAAAAAAGAGGAAGAAGCTGTAGATTTAAAGTCCTCCAAGGCCTGTACCCGCTGTTGCAGGTCCGAAATGTCAGATTTCACAGCACGCAGATCATGGTGCCAGGCGTGCTTAAGGTCAGAAGCAAGACTGTCCATGTCTCTCCTACTCAGGGCTAGCAGAGCTTGCAGCTCAGGGTGTTTCTGTAAAGTAAGAGCGGCTTCATCAGGGGGGGGGGGATGTGAAACAAAAGAGGGGGCATCCGCCCGCAAGGCCGCAGTGGTAGGAGCAGGCCGGGAGGGTCTCTTACACGTTTCAGGAGGCCAAAAATCTTCATCAGAGGAGGCATCCTCAGAGGGCGACTGAGGGCTCTGCTGAGCAGGATGTGGAGTGTGGAGGAAGGACTTTTTGTGCGGGGAGCTAGCACCCCAGTCAGCAGTATCTGGGGGGGCCAGCATGTGGGGGGGGTGACCTGCCTCAATTGAGGGGGGGTATGTAAGGGAGATCCAGGGGTGCCTGCAACCACCTCACCCTGGGCGGGTAATAAAGTCATTGCCAATGATTCTGCTTCCTGCTGGGAGGCAGTTGGGGAAACGGCCACATCCAGGGCTGTATTCCCCTTAGATGAGGGTGTGTGATGCTGCGGTACCTGAGGGAGTCCCGATGTCATAGCAGAGGGATCCGGGCGTGCAGGAGCTAGCGTGCGTGGGTCCGGAGCGAGGAGAGAGCTGCCGCCATATTCCAGTCCTTGGCGCGCAGGGAGAGAGGAGGAAGAAGATGGCGGCCCGCCAGCACTACAGGCCGCAGAGTCCAGGGCCCCACGCCGTTCGCCGCGAGGGGCGAAGAAGTCCGGAATGGAGCTCTCCGTGTGCGCGGAGGTAAGAGGAGTCTCCCTATGCCTCTGGGAGCGAGTTTTGCCCATTTTAGACGGTATTGCACCGGAGAATGTCGGAGCCTGAAGCGGAGCTCGGATCACAGGCGTCCGCTCGCGTGCATGCCTAGCCACGCCCCCCATTTTATATTTTTTTGTATTGTTTGCATCTTTTATTTTCTGTAAGCATTGTACTTTTTGTGTATATTTTTATCATAAAATTTCATAAGATTACTCTTGGCTCTAAATGTCTTTACTAGAGATGAGCGAACAGTGAAATATTCGAAATTCGATATTCGTTTCGAGTAGAGCCTCAATATTCAACTACTCGATGGAATACTGAATCCCATTATAGTCTATGAGAAAAAATGCTAGTTTCAGAGGAAACCACTATTCGACTAAAGGAGAGTCACCATGTCCACGAATAGCTGGAGGAGATTGTTTAGGAGGCGCGCTGTGCAGTTAAAGCGCACGGACCCCATTATAGTCTATGGGGTCCGTGCGCTTTAACTGCACAGCGCTTACAGTTGCGCTGATAAAAAGTAAGCTCCCTCGTAACAGCAAGCTGCCAGTTCTCCCAACTAGCAAGGACAAGCCTGCTGCAGAACCAGCGTTGATTTGCCGAATGCTATACACTGTATAGCATTCGGCCAATCAACACTGGCTCTGAATCTAATATACCACTGCAAATAGCGAGTGGTATTCGATCGAGTACAAATATTTCGAATACCGTAGTATTTGATCGAATACCTACTCGATCAAATACTACTCGCTCATCTCTAGTCTTTACAATTCCAGAGAGACATACTGTTTAGACTTGTTACCTTTTGCTATTTCGAGGGCCCAGTTATAAGTGATCTATATGGCATCTCATCTACTGTGTCATGTGGTGGCAGCTATTTTTGCGAGTGTGGGTTGCTTCACCTAGTGTGATAGTGGAGATATTGTCACTCCTTAGGGAGGGACCACTTTAAGGTGGTAAGGTGGTCTCTCCCTAAGGAGTGACAATATCCCCATAATCTGGTCTAGAAGTCTCTCACCTCTGCCAAGTCAGTTCTCTCTAGGCTGTGCTGATGAGATCCAATCAGATCGAAACGACGCTGTCCATAGCTGGGACACTGACTTGGCAAAATCCCGCATCATTGCAGCAAAGGCTTGTGGGAAAGTCGGGAACGATGTTCAAGGGAGCTGCCCATAGAGGGCAGCATATAGAGACACTATTTCCCTATTTACATCTTGGGAAACATATTTGTATATTCTAGTGTGATAGGTAAGTGTGGCAGTGGGTGTGGAAACAGAGTCCTGGGTCCACAGGGTCACAGGTACTTGTTTAGTGATTGGAGTGTATGGAATCGTGACAGGTATCATATGATAATACATCTGTTATAATGACATGTTCTTTTTACATCTTTGGACTTCTGATGGAAATAGCACCTAGGGCAGAGCATGCAGTGCGAGGTTTCCAACATTACAAAACATTTTTGTTCTGAAAAAAAAAGTACAAGGGCATCCAATTGTTAAATATTTATTTTAAGCAATCCGGTGCAGAGGAATTGAGACCTGCCCTCTTTATGTTCAAAAGAATGCTACTTGTAAAAGATCAAAGACAAGAGAAATCGCACAATTATAACGGAGGCCGCCATACTCCCCCAAAGCTGCTCTAAAGGCTGCAATTAATTAAAATCTCTTCAAGTTCCTTATGTGCCTTTTCATCGTTTAATATGACGAGGAGGCATGTAAGAAACTGAAGTGAATTTAATTAATTGGTGGTTTGATGTGGCTTTTAGGGAGGTAAGAAAATATGTTTTTTAATTGTTTGTTTTTATCACCACGTCTACCGACTCTCAATATGGAGCTCTGCATTGGATAACGGCACATACCGTATGGACAAAGGACTTGGGGTTAGTTACTAGGAATCGAGTAAACTTTGTATTATTTAAGTGAATTACCTATGATGAGCTTTTGCTATAACATCACCCACAGCCTTGAATTTGACCCCCAAAATTAGACCCCCAACGTCCAGTGATCTGGAGGTGAACATAGTGTATTGTCCAAAATAAAACATGCAATCCACTATCAATAGGATAGGTCATTAATATCACATAGGTGAAGGACAATCACAGATCAGCTGTATACAGAGATCACAGTTTTCAGGTGAGTGCTGAAGACTGTTTACTGAACACCATGCATTACGTAGCGGCTGTGCTTGATATTATAGCTCAACCTCATTCACCTAGATGAGGCACATGACAAATGAACATGATGTCACTGGCCTTATGTGGAACTGGGGCTTACCCGAGCTGCTTCCAGCAGATAATCCGTGCAGGTGCTGAGTATTGGATCCCCACTAGAGATGAGTGAACACTAAAGTGTCCGAGGTTCAAAATCCGATTTGAACAGCCGCACACTGTTCGACTGTTCGAACGGATTTTGAACCCCATTATAGTCTATGGGGGGGAAATGCTCGTTTCAGGGGTAGGCAAAATTCGATAAAATTATACTTACCAAGTCCACGAGTGACGGTCGGGCTGGATTCTCCTTGAAGTCTTCTCCCGGCGCAGCGCCCCCGCGGCGTCTTCCGGCTGGAATTCACTCTGCCTAGGTATCGGGGCCTAGGCAGAGCCGACTGAGCATGTGCGGTCGGCTCTGCCCGGCCTGACGCCTGAGCAGAGCCGACTGCGCATGCGAGGGCATGCCCCCCGCATGCGCAGTCGGCTCTGTCTAGGCCAGATGCCTAGGCAGAGTGAATTCCAGCTGGAAGACGCTGCGGGGACGCTGCATGGAGAAGACTTCTAAAGGTAAGAGAAGAACCAGCGTTGATTGGCAGAATGTATAGCATTCTGCCAATCAACGCTGGTTCTGCATCAAACCTTAAACTTCGAACAGCTAGTAGTGTTTGATCGAGTACGAGTATTTCGAATACCGTAGTATTCGATCGAACACCTACTCGATCGAACACTACTCGCTCATCTCTAATCCCCACTGATCTGGTATTGATGATCTAAGGACAGGTGACTAATAGACACCTCTCTCCAAATGAGGATCTCCCATCTCAGTCTTTCAGCCAGGCTGCATGCAGTGTCTTCTCACTCTCTGTATTTCTCTCCCTCCCCAAGGAAGGCCACCATTACCAACTATGATTGGCTGAATTGTGTCGAAATAGACCTCAAAGTAGAGACCACTGAGGACCCCGTAAGTATTGGAAGAGGAGCAATGAAGTTTTCTGCTGGATATGAAACTACCTGGGGGTCCTGTAATAAAATCAACCAATAACCAGCAATAGGGGGCGTAGGTCAAACTAGCCATAGGATATTTTTTGTTTTCGTTTTGTAAAAGATTGAGACTTGGTATAGTTGAGTATTTCTACGGCTTCTATGGAGAAGATTATGTTGGATCTGTTTGAGGTTTATCTGTTTGTTCTTTAGTATAAGACTATGATACATTGGCAGGATCTGCTCTATGTATATGTTGCTTAGTAAAATTACACAAAATATTCTTTGAACATATTGTAGTTTTATCCGCACGTGATATACATCAAGAACGGAGAGCCATGTGAAGCGCTACCGACTGCTCCTGTACGTCGCTGCTGGGATTGTACATGGTAATTGACAAAACACTGGGGAGTCAGAATACAAGGCTGAGGATGGTACGGGGGATGCATGCTTACACTCTATGTAAGAGATGGCTGAATATAATGATCAGGTGACCTCATGTGGAAACTCAAGTTAATTAACTCCTGTGGTGTCAAAGGGAATATCAGGTCACCGGAGGCAGAAACATAGAAAGATGCCAAGATCTCATAGATTCTTTAAAAGCGGATCACTGCTATGAAGACATAGGTCCACATTTATTATCATTATTATTATTATTCTGGCGCAAACTGCACAGGTCTAACCCCTTGTCCACATCTACGTTTGGTAATCCGTTTGGGGAGTCTGCATGGAGACCCCCCCTGAATGTAATACCAAACGCATTTGCAAGCGCTGTGTAGTGAAAGCACACGGATCCCATAGACTATAATGGGGTCCGTGTGTTTGCCGTGAGATCTCCGCATTGAACATGCGGACAGGAAAGTACTTTACAACCTACTTTCCTGTCCCCTTGACTCGTGCGGAGATCTCGCGGCAAGCACATGGACCCCATTATAGTCTATGGGGTCCGTGTACTTTCACTGCACAGTGCCTGCAAATGTGGTTGGTAGTCCGTTTGGGGGGGGGGGGGTCCCCATGCGGACTCCCCGAACGGATTACCAAATGCATATGTGAACGATGGGTAAGAGTTTCTTATAAAAGTGCACCGTGTTTGTGCAAACAATTTGCAACATTAGTCTTCTCGTTCCAAAAACAGAAACCAGGTGAGAAAACGGGGAAATGGTTCAGCTGTGAAAGTACTTTTAGACTAATTTCTGAAAGGTGAAAATTAAAATGTGTAAATTACAGGCGGAGATATAAGGTGTTCACAGCAGATATAAAAATAAATTCAAACAATCAGAAAATTCCAAATGCACGGAAATTGAAATTTATTAAAAGGCACATGACTTGCCAAATCTTGACAAGTAGCATACTGTTTTTGGTTCAAAATACGTCATTTATTAATAATTCTGGGCCATAGAATTGCATATGTTTACACTGCACAGCTGAAAGGTTTTTCTCAATTAGTTTCCTTAGTAGGAAAACAGTAAAATATTAGTTTATTACTGCATGAAGATTAAGTACACTAGGCTGAGATTTATTGGTCCCTCTAGATAATATGACTGAGCGCACATCTACTTTAAAGGGATCCTATCATTTCAACACATTTTTTTTCTGGTTGACATGTAGGAATAGCCTTAAGAAAGGCTATTTGTCTCTTACCTTTAGATGTGTTCTCCGGGCCGCCGTTCACTTGAAATCCCGGTTTTCGCTGGTATGCAAATTGGTTCTCTCGCAGCACTTTTTTTTTTTTTCTATATATATCCCACAGCAGCCCCTGCAGCCTATATTATGTCCTACAGTGGCACAATAGACTGTGGGGCATAATAGAGGCTGCAGGGAGGGGGCTGGTGTGGGGCATAATAGAGGTTACAGGGACCACAGTGGACCCTTCAAGCTCTATTATGTCCCACAGTTGCCCACCTAACTATTATGCCCCACACTTGCACACCCATGAACTATTATTATACACAGGGGTCATTTCAGACCCCCCCTCCCCCCTGAGTATAATAATCAGAGCCCCAGGGGAGGTGAGGGAACATAATAAACAATGTTACTTACTACTTCGGAATTCGATGTTAATCCTAGCAGGCTTCAGGCCTATATGGTAATGTCCCAGATGCCACGTGGTCTGGAATATTACCATATAGGCTCAAAGCCTTTGCTAGCAGTACCATACCGGCCCAAAGCTTATGCCAATAGTAACAGCCTTTTACCATGCACAGGCTTTGGGCTTACATAGTATTATCCCAGACCACGTGACGTCTGGGACATTACCATATAGGCCTGAAGCCTGCTAGGATTAACATTGGATCCCTGAGGGATTAGTAAAACTGCTTATTATGTTCCCTCACTTCCCCATGGGGGATTATTATATCCCCCGCTGTTGCCGCTTCCTCTTCACCCGGCGATATGACATCTGAGTCTCAGCGTAGGGGGCGTGATGACGCCGCCTGCGCTGAGAAGCAGAGGTCTAAATCAGCGCAGGAGAGAGGCCGCTTGGGTTGTTTTCAGAGTGGGCCCTCTTCTGCACTAGTTTAGGGGGGAAGGGGGGGGAAATTGCCCCTCTGCAGTGCTGCCTAAAGCGGCCTCCTCACCTCACCTCATTAGAAGTGCATGAGGCGCTGTGTATAGATCACTAGGGACCTAAGGCCCCATGGTTATGTGTGTGGGACTTTATTGGATACAGTTCCATGACTATGTTATTTTTCTAGTCTCGGCCTCGTTCTATGTGATCTGCTGATGTGAGCCCAAGTCTAAAAAATAAAATTTAGGTAGTGGTTGGCACAAAGAGGTTTTACTGCACTAAATACCAAATAATCGATAGCCTCCAGCAGAGAAGTAGTTAACAACAACAACCTATAGAATATCTGGAGAATTTCTTCTCCGACAATCTTCATTTGCAGGAATTTTGCCATTATGTTGATATTTTTGCAGAATATATCACACTATGCAAATAATCCAATTAAAAAAGTCATCAATATACTGTGGCAGGTAATAAAAGCCCACTATGAGGCAAGTGTGAATAATAGCCTAATATTACAATAATGAAGGATGTTTTCTCATGTAACTTTATGTACACAAATATCGCGCTTATCACTTCTATTAATGCTGTAGTCACAAAGGAATGATTTGTAATATGAAGAGAATGGGGATGGAAAGTATATTTTACATTATGTCTTATATATCCTTATCCTAATGAAGAATATGATATTTCATCATTTTCGCCATTGTGTGTTATACCGCGTATAGTGTATCATCTGACATAAACCCTTGGATTCTCCATTGATTGTAAGTCATTCTTCATATACAGATATAGCAAAGTTTAACATGACATATGCTGCATAAGCTACATTGTATACAGAACTTTATCTCAACTTTAACCGTGGCTTTTGTTGTGTTCTGTTATAAGATATTGCAACACAGCATTGTCATGTTAATACAAGGGGGTATTTATAAGGGCTAGTAGGGACTTCGGATTAGCTGCTGAAAATATTTATGGCACAAAAACAATTTTTTGCGTTACTGGGACCCCTTATTACATGGCACCAGAGACGCTTAACTGTGACCCGTATGGCCTGTCCGTGGACTGGTGGGAATTTGGTGTAATGTGGTGTAATTCTTTTTCGCCTCCTAACAAACACCTTTATTTTTTCTGCTGCCAGCATACAGGAGCTCAGGATGATTGTTTTAGAGCAGGAGCCCAACTACCCAGAATATCAGAGAAGGCAAAAGACATCTTAAGTTACTGTGCAAGGAGCGGCGATCACGGCTAGGATGGCGAGGAGATGTGAGGGGACACATTTTATGCCGAAATTAAGAAGTCCATCAATCCTCCATTCCTGCCACAGTCCCAACAAAACATGGAGCCATCAAGCCAGCCCTTAGCCGTGTCCTACCTGCAAGCCACTGAAGACCAGAGCTGCCCACCGGGTACCGGGTACATACCAGGCTTCTCATTCCAGCGCTCTGAGTGGCCCTTCTAAGAGGACAATTCCTTTTGGTCATCCTCACCACCATGGCCACTAAGGTACAGTGCTGTATAGTATATACTATCCTTATGCTTCTCTATTACTTGATGCCATTTTTGTATATGTTGTGTCTTTTATTGCAGCAGTTGCCCATAGTAACCAATCAGATTCTAGCTTCTTTTATCGAGGGCAGTTTACAGATTTAAGTGGCGCTCTTGATTGGTTGCTATGGGCGGCTGCCCCGTGTGTTATCTGCACTGCTCGTATATATCAGGCCTTTGGTTACTGTTACTGTGTCCTGAGAGTCCAAAATACTGGGAAAGATTTATGAAGACTGGAGTATTCAACCCCAGGCTTCATACTCTCTGTAGCGGCAGAGGATGCACCTCATGTATGGGGAGACGCTCAACTCTTCATAAATCAGGTGCCCCCTCTCTGCGGGACAGTCATCAGCGGCCATACTGGGGTAATGGTAATAATACTGGTGTAATGGTAATAATACTGGGGTAATGGTAATAATACTGGGGTAATGGTAATAATACTGGGGTAATGGTGATAATACTGGGGTAATGATGATAATACCGGTGTAATGGTAATAATACTGGGGTAATGGTACTAATACTGGGGTAATGGTAATAATACTGGGGTAATGGTGATAATACCGGTGTAATGGTAATAATACCGGTGTAATGGTAATAATACCGGGGTAATGGTGATAATACTGGGGTAATGGTGATAATACTGGGGTAATGGTGATAATACTGGTGTAATGGTGATAATACTGGTGTAATGGTGATAATACCGGTGTAATGGTAATAATACTGGGGTAATGGTACTAATACTGGGGTAATGGTAATAATACTGGGGTAATGGTGATAATACCGGTGTAATGGTAATAATACCGGTGTAATGGTAATAATACCGGGGTAATGGTGATAATACTGGGGTAATGGTAATGGTACTAATACTGGGGTAATGGTAATGGTACTAATACTGGGGTAATGGTAATAATACTGGGGTAATGGTAATAATACTGGGGTAATGGTAATAATACTGGGGTAATGGTAATAATACTGGGGTAATGGTAATAATACTGGTGTAATGGTAATAATACTGGGGTAATGGTGATAATACTGGGGTAATGGTGATAATACTGGGGTAATGGTGATAATACCGGGGTAATGGTGATAATACCGGGGTAATGGTGATAATACCGGTGTAATGGTGATAATACCGGTGTAATGGTGATAATACCGGTGTAATGGTGATAATACCGGGGTAATGGTGATAATACCGGGGTAATGGTGATAATACCGGGGTAATGGTGATAATACCGGGGTAATGGTGATAATACTGGTGTAATGGTGATAATACTGGTGTAATGGTGATAATACTGGGGTAATGGTAATAATACTGAGGTAATGGTAATAATACTGGGGTAATGGTAATAATACTGGGGTAATGGTAATAATACTGGTGTAATGGTAATAATACTGGGGTAATGGTAATAATACTGGGGTAATGGTAATAATACTGGGGTAATGGTAATAATACTGGGGTAATGGTGATAATACTGGGGTAATGGTGATAATACTGGGGTAATGGTGATAATACTGGGGTAATGGTGATAATACTGGGGTAATGGTGATAATACTGGTGTAATGGTAATAATACTGGTGTAATGGTAATAATACTGGGGTAATGGTGATAATACTGGGGTAATGGTGATAATACTGGGGTAATGGTGATAATACTGGGGTAATGGTGATAATACTGGTGTAATGCTGATAATACTGGTGTAATGGTGATAATACTGGGGTAATGGTAATAATACTGAGGTAATGGTAATAATACTGGTGTAATGGTAATAATACTGGTGTAATGGTAATAATACTGGTGTAATGGTAATAATACTGGGGTAATGGTAATAATACTGGGGTAATGGTAATAATACTGGGGTAATGGTAATAATACTGGGGTAATGGTGATAATACTGGGGTAATGGTGATAATACTGGGGTAATGGTGATAATACTGGGGTAATGGTGATAATACTGGTGTAATGGTAATAATACTGGGGTAATGGTAATAATACTGGGGTAATGGTAATAATACTGGGGTAAAAGAAGCCCTTCGGCTAGGAATGGAGTAACATCAGACATCCATGACATCATCAGAGCCGACCAGTGGACTGGTGAGTGGTGAGACGTCAGGGAATCCCAGCTGTATAACCCGTGTAGTGACCTATAGCCGCCATATGTAGTATCATAGCTGTACAGTGAGAATGTTTCCATTCACTGACAGCAAGTGGAAGTCTCTAAAAGGGTTAATGCTGATACTTTGTAGAGAGTCTAGACCTGCTGAGACTGCTCAGTACATCAATTTCTACTGTGGGTTTGACCTGCAACTTTCAACTTCTACAATGCAAAGCTTGAAAGCTACAGGAACATGTAGGAAAACCACCCTGGCCATAGAGAAACATTTCACTTTGGGATAGGTTGATGTATATTTTAGTATGCACTGACATTTCTCTTAGTCTGAATTGATATTTTTTATAACTACAGTATATTAAGTTTTGGTTCTTACATTTTTTCAGTAGGCAGGTGTCCTCAACATAAAAACGGGAACAGGGCAAGATGTAGATCTTGGGGTTCTCCACTCTTCTTTAATGCTTCATGAGGTTAATTCGATTTTGAGAAAATCGCCCCAAGTGTCTGTGTTTGTTTCCAATAGCAAAGCTAGACTGTGAGGGACCCAGGGCCCTAAACCTACTGACTCTTAGCTAGACTCATCTCCTATTCTGAACTGTCCAAGTCCAGGGTCACCAGGCTACCCACTTGTGATGTTGCAGCCAAGAAATACACAATGTCACCAGCATTTACTAAGGCAATAAAACCTTGGTTAACATCAGTCACTTAGCAGTAGGAATCAGCCAGAATCAACAATACACACAACAAAAACAATATTTCACAAATCATGAGAAGTGTGGCATACACAATAGTCGATAAGTTCTCACAAGTTTGTGCTCAACATTCATAAAAGGTTCGCAACACTTTCTCCAACACTAGCCTTCAAACCAACAGGCTCTGCTCCAAATTACACTACATGGACTTAGTTACGGATTGGTAGCACCAGTGGTCCAAACGGAAGACCCAGAGACATGGAAAAATCCTCCTTTTACATGAGAGTCATTCTCTCCAACATGACTACGATCCTGATTCTTGTGTACAAAGACTGTACCATGAGAGGTGCCAATGCACAGCCAATGGGGGCATCCTGATTTCGCTCACTTAGAGACATGATCCTATTCGATCCTATTGAAAAGTCAGACACTCTATGTCTACATATCTGAGGTTCCGGACCAAAATACGGGTAGCTGCGACTGGATGGCGGTGTACTGCACCAGCATCCATTTGCGCACTCCACTCCAGATTAGGCCCAAATGAATGGGACTAGTCAAGAGGGAGTGTCTTCAGGCGGATGTCGCAAGGTGAATCCGCCTCAAAGAATGAGCATGTCACTTCTTTTTGTCGCCTCCCGGAAAAAAGAGTTGACCGACTCCCATTGATTTCAATGGAAGCCGTCTTTTTGGTCAGGATTTTGAGGCAGATACGGCCTCAAAATCCTGACCAAAAAAACCCATGTGAACTTAAGCTTAAGGGTAAGACCCTATAAGGAATATCATAATGATTGCTTATAGAGATCAAGGAATATTAATCGTAATCACAAATTGATGGACATGTTTTATTATAATGGACGCGACCATTTATTTTTATCTATAAACTCTTATACTGTGTTCAATAAAGGTAGAACTTGCTGATAACACCAACCATGTGTGTCGGGTTAGTTATTGCTTTCCTCAGCATTATGAAGATTCCTAGGTAACTGGACCTCCTGCTTTCATGGCTGTATCTCCCACATCTATCTTGAAGAATAACACGCGGGGGGTTAAGCGGCCGGCCGCCGTCAAAGCGGAAGTACCAGGTGCATCCATTCATTTCTATGGAGCGTGCTGTTCGGAT
Source organism: Leptodactylus fuscus (assembly GCF_031893055.1). Taxonomy (NCBI): domain Eukaryota; kingdom Metazoa; phylum Chordata; class Amphibia; order Anura; family Leptodactylidae; genus Leptodactylus; species Leptodactylus fuscus. The sequence continues at coordinate 33,021,136 of NC_134270.1, read as the reverse complement.
CGGCTGATCCGAACAGTACTCGCTCATCTCTACATATGATCCATATTCTCTCATACACAGCAATCTATGGAGATGGGAGGGGGAGAAGGAGGTTCATAACTGAATCCATGCCTTAGTCTGTGTAGTAGTAGACTCTTATCTTGAAACATTGCTAGCAGTGTTAGAAGCGTATCCTGACTTACAAAGCAGCAGAGTGTAGCATCTGCAGGTATCAGTGTTCCTTTCCTAGCATCCTCCTCCTCCTCCTCCCCTCTCCATAGAATAATATGTAAAAAGTAACTCAGCCTAATACATTGAGAAGGAAACATATTTCTTAAATAAGATATATTACAAAGTTTATTATATTCAACTGTACTATTGATTTATAATTGGGGATACACTTCAAATTTTTTTATGAGAAACTGCAGCCATATATGTAGCTGGAGTTATCCTTTAAAGGACATGATGAGATTAGAATAAAAGATATTGTCCATGGGCTGAGTCTGATATTGCATTTCAGTCCATTTTGGTATTGAAGCTCAGCTGCAATTCCAGACAAAGCTCACAGATAAGAGTGGCGCTATAACACCGTGCTAATATCACCCACATGTATCATTGGGTGTACTGGATAACCCGCTGGCTGAACTTCCAATATTTTGCACCGGACATATTGAGTAGGTATAACCTTTGATCTTCCCTGTTCTGATTGTCTATCATTTTGCTGCATCTGTCGCATTTCTGTTATTAGTCATTCTCACAGTTACAAAATGTGCAAAAAAATAAATGATAATACCAGCAAGAGTACACATCTTCTGTGTCTGCCGTGCTTCATGAGACTTGGTCCGTGCCTCGCAGTCCAATATCACACTTTGCCATGGTGTCAGATGGAAACAGAAGGATATGTTATATCAGGAGCTGGCAGCATCTCGCCCAGTAATCACACAGCCAAGAACAAGGCGCGGGATTGTCAGGTCAGGCTTGGTCACATGCTTATCATTCATAGCATCTTCTGTGAAGCTGCCTGCATACAAACATAATACAGATTTAAAGTAATCAATAGCGGGGAAAAAAGTTGTCAGCCCAGCGGCTTGTCAGGATTTACTCAGTATGATTTTTCTCAATGAGCTGCCCATGTACAATACACACAGATACTTTACTGGCATTGTAATGAAACACTAGTATTCCGGCCAAGTCTCATACATGCTTGTACCTAGCTTACGATGGTGGTTGTCACTCTGTACCATTTTACAAATAATCCAGTTTGAAAGTCTATGTATTTGTGCTGTTGATCTCTATAGCGGCAGACATATGTATACAGAGTAGAGATGAGCGAACAGTGTTCTATCGAACACATGTTCGATCGGATATCAGGGTGTTCGCCATGTTTGAATCGAATCGAACACCACGTGGTAAAGTGCGCCAAAATTCGATTCCCCTCCCACCTTCCCTGGCGCCTTTTTTGCACCAATAACAGCGCAGGGGAGGTGGGACAGGAACTACGACACTGGGGGCATTGAAAAAAATTGGAAAAAGTCATTGGCTGCCGAAATCAGGTGACCTCCATTTTAGACGAATAGTGGATTTCAAATCCGGGTCATATGAGAATGTGAACTTTGTGACTATGAGACAGGGATAGCTGTACAGGCAGGGATAGCTAGGGATAACCTTTATTTAGGGGGGAATGTTATTAAAAATAACTTTTTGGGGCTCTATCGGGTGTGTAATTGTGATTTTTGTGAGATAAACTTTTTCCCATAGGGATGCATTGGCCAGCGCTGATTGGCCGAATTCCGTACTCTGGCCAATCAGTGCTGGCCAATGCATTCTATTAGCTTGATGAAGCAGAGTGTGCACAAGGGTTCAAGCGCACCCTCGGCTCTGATGTAGCAGAGCCGAGGCTGCACAAGGGTTCAAGCGCACCCTCGGCTCTGATGTAGGAGAGCCGAGGGTGCACTTGAACCCTTGTGCACCCTCAGCTCTGCTACATCAGAGCCGAGGGTGCGCTTGAACCCTTGTGCACACTCTGCTTCATCAAGCTAATAGAATGCATTGGCCAGCGCTGATTGGCCAATGTATTCTATTAGCCTGATGAAGTAGAGCTGAATGTGTGTGCTAAGCACACACATTCAGCTCTACTTCATCGGGCTAATAGAATGCATTGGCCAGCGCTGATTGGCCAGAGTACGGAACTCGACCAATCAGCGCTGGCTCTGCTGGAGGAGGCGGAGTCTAAGGTCGGACCTGAATGGAGACTGGTGTGGAGCGATCTTAGACTCCGCCTCCTCCAGCAGAGCCAGCGCTGATTGGTCGAGTTCCGTACTCTGGCCAATCAGCGCTGGCCAATGCATTCTATTAGCCCGATGAAGTAGAGCTGAATGTGTGTGCTTAGCACACACATTCAGCTCTACTTCATCAGGCTAATAGAATACATTGGCCAATCAGCGCTGGCCAATGCATTCTATTAGCTTGATGAAGCAGAGTGTGCACAAGGGTTCAAGCGCACCCTCGGCTCTGATGTAGCAGAGCCGAGGCTGCACAAGGGTTCAAGTGCACCCTCGGCTCTCCTACATCAGAGCCGAGGGTGCGCTTGAACCCTTGTGCAGCCTCGGCTCTGCTACATCAGAGCCGAGGGTGCGCTTGAACCCTTGTGCACACTCTGCTTCATCAAGCTAATAGAATGCATTGGCCAGCACTGATTGGCCAGAGTACGGAATTCGGCCAATCAGCGCTGGCCAATGCATTCTATTAGCCCGATGAAGTAGAGCTGAATGTGTGTGCTAAGCACACACATTCAGCACTGCTTCATCACGCCAATACAATGCATTAGCCAGTGCTGATTGGCCAGAGTACGGAATTCGGCCAATCAGCGCTGGCTCTGCTGGAGGAGGCGGAGTCTAAGATCGCTCCACACCAGTCTCCATTCAGGTCCGACCTTAGACTCCGCCTCCTCCAGCAGAGCCAGCGCTGATTGGCCGAATTCCGTACTCTGGCCAATCAGCACTGGCTAATGCATTGTATTGGCTTGATGAAGCAGTGCTGAATGTGTGTGCTTAGCACACACATTCAGCTCTACTTCATCGGGCTAATAGAATGCATTGGCCAGCGCTGATTGGCCGAATTCCGTACTCTGGCCAATCAGCACTGGCTAATGCATTGTATTGGCTTGATGAAGCAGTGCTGAATGTGTGTGCTTAGCACACACATTCAGCTCTACTTCATCGGGCTAATAGAATGCATTGGCCAATCAGCGCTGGCCAATGCATTCTATTAGCGTGAACTGAGTTTGTACAGGGGTTCTAGTGCACCCTCGGCTCTGCTACATCAGATTGCTACATCTGATGTAGCAGTGCCGAGTGTGCATCAGATGTGTAGTTGAGCAAAACTGACTCAGCACTGCTAAGTCTGCATTCGCATAGGAATGCATTGGCCAGCCTTCGGCCAATCAGCGCTGGCTCTGCCGGAGGAGGCGGAGTCTAAGGTCGGACCTGAATGGAGACTGGTGTGGAGCTATCTTAGACTCCGCCTCCTCCAGCAGAGCCAGCGCTGATTGGTCGAGTTCCGTACTCTGGCCAATCAGCACTGGCCAATGCATTTCTATGGGGAAAAGTTAGCTTGCGAAAATCGCAAACTGACAGGGATTTCCATGAAATAAAGTGACTTTTATGCCCCCAGACATGCTTCCCCTGCTGTCCCAGTGTCATTCCAGGGTGTTGGTATCATTTCCTGGGGTGTCATAGTGGACTTGGTGACCCTCCAGACACGAATTTGGGTTTCCCCCTTAACGAGTTTATGTTCCCCATAGACTATAATGGGGTTCGAAACCCATTCGAACACTCGAACAGTGAGCGGCTGTTCGAATCGAATTTCGAACCTCGAACATTTTAGTGTTCGCTCATCTCTAATACAGAGTACACCATACGCGGTATGACCATGCAGTGGACACCAATGGGGGGTGATTTCTAGGTAGCACCCATACTCCGAACCTGGTGCCTAAGGGTGTCCATTGGGATTCAGGAGATAAAAGTTTCACCTTTGCTCTGATCTGTTGACTGAATAAAGTGTAGAACAGTATTGATGGAAAGCTTATTTGGGTAGGCTAAGGTTTTTTTTATTGCTATAAATGTGGCACCTCTTGCTGTTCATGGACTGTTGGGGATTTGCACCCAGAGTATTGCATGCAATACCCAGATTGACCTGCAAAATTGCTAAAACGAACCTTGGCCACACAAATCTACAGACTAGCCGAATTCATTCTGCATGAAAAAGATCTATTTACGTTTTGACTAGGGTTGAGACGATCTTGAGATTTCAGGATCAATTTTAAAATCCAATTTCCCATCATTTTCCAGACGATCCCGATTGTGAAATTCGCTCAATCGCCGATCGGGATCCGATCTTTTCCAAACCCGATCGCTCAACCCTAGCTTTGACTTCATGTTTTTAATGTGATTTTTCTATGACATGACCACAACATGTGACTAAACCCATAGACCTTTACAGGTAATGGCAGAGCAGGCAGGGATCCAAAGGCAGAATCAGATAAGCAGTCCATGTCAAGTCCAAAATAAGAAGCACCAAACGTCTTCACAAATGGACGGTAACCAGGGAATTATTTGTGGCGCTTCTGAATAGATTTAGGGTCCTATTCTATGTGAGAAATTTGTTGCAGAAATTTTTACAAATGGAAACCATAACAGTAAGGCCACAATTTCAGGTTTTTGATCCCGGATTTGAAGCCAAATGTGGATTATAAAATTCAAGAACCAATACGAGAAAGATGGCACTTCCCTTTTCAGTCCACTCCTGGTTTAGCTTTAAAAACTGTATACCCCCCCCCCCCCCCCAAACAAGCGTACATTCACACCTCACAGATTTATTACAGAAATAAGTGTCACATTGTTTGGGTGGGTCTCATTTTTAGATCCCAGTGATGGAAAACCTGCTGCTTAGATATATTCGAGTATAAGCCAAATTTTTCAGCCCAGTTTTGTGCTGAAAAAGCCCCCTCGGCTTTTACTCGAGTCAGCAAAAAAAATAAATAAATAAATGTATTTATTTTTTTAGGAGGGGGGTGGGGGTCTATGACCAGCCACAATATCAATGTATATAATCTCCTATAAAATAGTCCAAAAAAAAAAAATAAATTAAAAAAATTTAAAAATTTAATTTCTGAATCCCTCCTTTCCCTAGAATACATATAAAAGTAGAAAATTACTGCGAAATGCATACACATCAGGTATCCCTGTGTCTGACAGTGCCCGGTCTACTAAATATAGGATTGCAGTGCTCCTGTTCTGTCGGGAAGGGGTTAATAGGAGCATTGCAGATCCCCTATATTCAGCCAGACTGAATTCCAAGTTGGGGAAGAAAAAACAGTCCTCAAGCTCAGGGAAGGGGCAGACAGACAACCAAAACACCCCCTCCCCTTTCCCAGCATCTACTGCACCCAAAAATTCCGACCATTTTAATTTTTGAAATTTTCCAGTAGCTGCTGCATTTCCCCCCCTCGGCTTATACTCAAGTCAATAAGTTTTCCCAGTTTTTTTGTGGTAAAATTAGGGACCTCGGCTTATATTCGGGTTGGCTTATACTCGAGTATATACGGTACATATGGCCTATCCTATGGATAGGTGATAAGTTGTAATAATGGGAACTCCTATAAGGCTAAGTCGCCACGTTGTGAAACGCAGTAGAAAAAAATGTTGCAGAAAAGAATCGTAATTTTTTCCACTGCATTTTTAAGGAGTTTTCCTCTGTGGACGTTCTGCTCTTATTATACCTATATGGAAACCGCCAGCATTTCCACGGGTACAATTGATATTCTGCGATTTTCAAAAACATGGGCATTTTTGAAAACGCAGCTGTACGTCTGCATTTTTTTCTGCAATGTGTGAATGGGATGAGCCAGAACCCCATCCAATTTGCGGGTACTGTAAAACGATATGGCTACTGCACAATGGACATAAATGTAAAAAAACAACAAGTGACCAAGATGAGGATAAAGATTATTTTTTGCGTAAAGGGAGCAATGAAATAACATTTTACTATCTCACCTTAGACATGCATGTTCAGTTCAGCCGAGCAGTCCATGTGTCCTGAGTAGGTGAGAGTAAAGAGTCTATGGAAATCCCATTGCCTGATCCTTATCACCCTAGACATCGGGAAGAGTCAAGAGGCTGCCATATACATTAGAGGGTTGACTGGTCCCACCAAAATTGTTGGGTTTGGTCAATACACAGCTAATGTGTGTGGCCAACTTTACATACAATATAGTACTTGTTGACTTCTAGAGCTGTACTTTATTTGTGACCTATACAATTCACATTCTACTTTACTTTCCTAAGGTGACGATTACCAAGACTTGAAATTGAAAAGGCAGAACCGTATTACCGAGAAAAAAATGGGTTTCGCTAGCAATCTAATACTAGATGCAGCCTGGGTTTTACTTTTCTATTTGTAGAGCTCCAGCTTAGAGTACAGAGCAGACAACCATTAAAGATGTATCCAGACGGCGTTATATGGCTGACTGCACACACTCTCATTCCTAGTTCTAGCATATGCTGCTAAGTGGCAATGCAGTGACTTGCAAGGCTCACTGCTATGAATGTGTATTTCAGACACAATTACGTTACAAAGAGCGGGTCAATAATATTGAACCTTCTGACATGACCATCTGTGTCACTGGCCCGATTAGGAGATTACATTTATGACCCAAAGTGCCAAGTTATTCTTCTGATTTTACATTTTTTTTGCTTATCTCCATTTTTACTTTTTTTTTTTTCAATCCAGCCTGGTGAATTTCAGAAATGGAAGCGCAGGGGATATCAAATTATTCCTAGACATTCAGAGCCATTCAACTATTGTGCAGATAATTGCAAAACAGCAAGCTTACCGTCTGCCTTCGGAGCCGAGTTTCAGATTCCACCTTTAATTGCCAACCCATAATTCCTCTAGAATGGAGATATGTAACCTGCCACTTTCTAGGTGGCGTTGATCTTGAATTCGCAGCAGCTGGCAGAGCATGCTGGTTTATGTAGTTTCATGACAGCTGGAGATACACAGATTGACTGTAACAGTTGCACGGCAAACAGGCGTGGGTAACTGTAACATCTCTGCCTGTTCAGGCCTCTGCGCCACCCTCTGCTCGCGTGCTGCGGCGCAGGAGGCGTGTGCAGTTTGAGAATCTACTTAAAGTTTTTAGTTGCACTGTGTGAACACAGCTCTAGTCCTTAATTGGATTTGCACCACACCCGTCTTCTGCCAAGGTTGCTTCTGTCCATTAAGTGGTTAATCTGGCCTTGCCCTTTGATTGACAGCTGCCTTTCTGTGAACTCCATGGGCGGGTTCTTCCTCCCTATTTAGCCTTGGTTCCCATTCACACCAGTGCTTGTTATTGCCGTGCGCATACCTGCTCTTACTGTACCTGTTGCTTATACTATTATACCTGACCTTTGGCTTTTCTCATTGACTATTCTCTTTACTCCGATTTGGCACTGCATCGCTCTCCTGTTACCGAACCCTGGCTAGCTGACCTCCCTTTGTTGTTGTTCGTCTTGTCTGCGTTTTGTGTTTCACGTATTCAGGGAGGGATTGTCCTCGTGGTTGTCGCCTATTACCTAGGATAGGGCCTGGCAATAGGAAGGGAAAGAGGGGGGCTTCAGCTTAGGGCTCACTGTCTCTTGTGCCCCTCCCAGGGTTTAACCGTTCTGGGAATTGCTGTCTTAGCAATTCCATTACAGTAACATTCACGAAATAACAGATTTAGCGATGTCTGGACACATTATCAAAACCTAAATGATAAAACATTATTTCTTATCGGTAAAATACACGTGTCTACATTTAGCTTAGCTCGAATTTGGTTAAGGACTCCATACAATCATGGAATGCTATCAAACTGTCGCCATTCCGTAACCCACACATAAAAAACATGAAGTATATGTACTATGAGACAGATAACCAAAAAATCATATTCTTTTGAAAAGCTGGTCATCCCATGGCGCACATATCTGTATTTATCAAAGAGATACAGAGGCTTAGATTCTAGACTTGATACCTTTAACAGATCTGAGCAGAGGTAAAACTTGTTTCTGACTTCCAATAGAAAATCTATATCTGAGCCTCTCACCTTCTATATGATGTGTAAAATGGTGTTTTCTTATGTTGCCGAGAGGCCTTTGAGCTACTCAAGGAATCAGGTCCTATGAACTACTGCTACTTATATTGCCTTATAGATATACTCTTGGATTAACGTTGTCTTATGACACTTAAAGGGGTTTTCAGATACAAAATCCATTTCTGATTTCTAATACAAAATGTTGACCTTTAACCTTCTATGTCACATTTGTAGAAGGGCCTGTGGGCAACTAAAGGAAGCAGGTCCCAGGTGCTACTGCTACCAGTGGCGTATCTAGGAATGGCGGGGCCCCGTGGCGAACTTTTGACATGGGCCCCCCCCCCCCCCGACCATTGCTGAAGACCCCGACCGACCCCTCCACCCCCGCATTCCTGCGTGCACTATTATGTCCCATAGTGGCCCCTGCAAACAGTATTATCCTCCATAGTGGCCCCTGCACACAGTATTATACCCCATAGTGGCCCCTGCACACAGTATTATCTCCCTTAGTGGCCCCTGCACACAGTATTATCCCCCATAGTGGCCCCTGCACACAGTATTATACCCCATAGTGGCCCCTGCACACAGTATTATGCCCCATAGTGGCTCCTGCACACAGTATTATACCCCATAGTCGCCCCTTCACCCAGTATTATGCCCCATTGTGGACACCCATGAACAAGTATTATACTCTGGCCTTTCAGGCCTCAGAGTATAATAATCAGAGACCCAGGAGGGATACCAACATAAAAAACCCCCGCTGATGGCAGCCATCTTCATTGACGTCCGGGACATCACGTGACCCGTCGCAACACATAAGGTCGCAGGCCCCGGTCATGTGACGTCTGACGTCATACAAGTAGGCCCGAAGCCTGCCCGGAGAGGTAAGTAATGCTGTTTTTTTTATGTTGGCTTTCCTCTCATGGTCCTCCGATCATTATACTCGGGGGTCTGAAAACTATAATAATATAGTTTGTGGGGCCCGCGGCGTCACTGATCCCGGTCCCAAGAACCAAGGGTTCATAATGAAGATTTGCGCTCACTGGTAAAGAAGTAGCGTTGAGACCAGAAAAGTCCAATGGACAATGAATTTATTGAAGTATAAAAATAGCACAACGCGTTTCGGTCTATCCCTGCCCTTCCTCAAGTGCAAAACAAGCTGCTCTGTAGATTTGGTCTGGACAGGTCAGCTCTTTCTGTGTGGTGGAGGGTTGGGAAGCATTGGAATTGGAGTGGTGTAGGATTGGTCAGGTGAGTATGATTTTTTTCATTATTATTATTTTATAAGATTCATAGTGGTTTTACATTTTTTTTCATGGCTGAACAACCTATATAAAATAAGGGTTGCCGATAACATGCCATGGATTCCCTCTATCCAGGCGACGCATAGCAGGTACATGAGCTGTCTCCTTGGTGCTTAAATATATTTTATTGTAATTTCCATCTTAAATAGCATTATGGTCTCCTGTGGTTGAAGTCATACATTTTATGTAGAAATCCTATCCGCTTTTATTTATACTTAAGCTGATTTCATTAATTTATTCTCCAGAACATAGGACTGTCATTCAGATGTAAGAGCAAAGCACTAAGGTCGCGTTTCGGCAGAATTATTTTACGATGCATGAGCAATTCAAATTTTCAAAAAGGTGTTGATAATTTTTTTTATCCAATTTCCAGCGTGTTACGATCCCATACAAATAAATATTCATATTGACAATGGCGTTTTAGCTAGAAATTGTTACATTTTTCTGGATCTCGGCCACGGCTCCTGTGGGCCAGAGAGAGTTGGATCAGGGACAGCTTGGCATTATGACAATGTTTTACAGAGGTATTTCCCCAGAGAAGAGCTATATAGAGACATATGGAGTGTAGTATCATCTGTATGACAGAACACGTTCCTCGCATGCATGTTGTGTGCTTGACCTTTTAAGCTGCGAGGATAACAATATGGCTTTGACAGAGGTGGTCACCTGGCTTTTCTCATATTCGATGGCAAATCTGCATATTTATACAATGGTACATTACATGACATGGATCTATAGTAATATTTAGAGGCAGATTTGAGGTCTACCATTCCTGCATCTTTACATAATAACACATTAAAGGTCCAGGATTGAAAAAATAATAGCTTGCAATATCATAAAATATAGAATGATCATTGCCTCCATGTAAAGACCCTTGTCTCACCTGTGCTTTGGTTTTACTACTGGTGTGGTTTACTTGGCCTGCAATGATAATGTGCCGTATGTCATTGTGATTGCTCCAGAAAGTAACTGGATTAAGAATTTCAGTGCCTATGTCCTTGTTTCTCCAGTCTGTACTCTGCCTGGGTTGGCTGAGCCATTGAGAACCTTGAGACACAGACAGTTCTGCTTTACCATCTGATCCTGGGTTGAGGCGGGGTATTTAAGATTGGCTTTAGCACTAGGCATTGACCTTAGATTGTTTCTGCAGCTGGGCTCCTTGTGTTTACTCGTTCGAGGTTCGATATTCGTTTCGAGTAGCCCCTCAATATTCGACTACTCAAATCAAATATCGAACCCTATTATAGTCAGGGGTAGGCAACGTTTGATCAAATTATACTTACCAAGTCCACGAGTGAGGGTCGGGCTGGATCCTCTGAGAAGTCTTCTCCGTGCAGCGTCCCTGCGGCATCTTCCGGCTCTGAATTCACTCTGCCAGGCATCAGGCCTGGGCAGAGCCGACTGCGCATGTCCGCACTACAAGCGGACATGCGCAGTCGGCTTTGCCCAGGCACAATTCCTGGCAGAATGAATTCAGAGCTGGAAGACACCGCAGGAAAGCTGCAAGGAGAAGACTTCTAAAGGTAGGAGAAGAAGCAGCGTTGATTGGCCGACTGTATAGCATTCGGCCAATCAATGCTGGTTCTGCATCGAACTTTTACATTCGAATAGCGAGTGGTACTCGATTGAGTACGAGTATTTTGAATACCGTAGTATTTGATAGAATACCTACTTGATCGAGTACTACTCGCTCATCTCTACTCGCTGTACTTACTGATCTCCTTGCTCCGGATATTTTGACTGATTTCCTGCGTTCTGATTTGGCTGTATCTTAGACCTGCTGGACTGCGGTTTTCATACACTTCTGTTTACGACTTGGCAACTCCGCACTCCTCTGGTTTGCACTTGGCTTGGTTATAATCCCCTTGGATCAGTAGATCTTATTTTTTGGTACCTAGTTTTGGCTTTGCAACCTGGGTTCTAAGCTACAAAGTCCAACCTGTTTTGTAATGTGCTCTGGTGAATGTGCTCTAGTGAATATGTTGTGGGTGTAAATAAACTAGGCGTTGGATTATACAGTAGCTAGATGCTTTTTTTCCAGTAGTAGACTTGATCTAGTTCCGGTAGAATATCAGTGAATTGCTCAACTAGCAACCCCAATACAGTTTAGGGAATTGCTCATGTAACAATGCCATAACAAACTGACCTTAGTGAAGATTCAGTGGTTGGCTGCAGTGGTCAAATGTATGTACATGAATGTCAGCAAAGTAAACAGACTGAGGACCAATGGTGGAGATGGTAGTGGCTGATGAAGCAGCTTTATATGGTCTTATATCATAAGTGAAAGCATAGCCACAAGCCTGATTTTAGGCTCCATTGTAGCCATGAACACCAAAACTATTACCGAGGTTGTCTACAATATGGAGACAGCCTGAGAATAGAATAATGCTCTTTGAAAAAATTCAGTTATAACATATCAAATACATACAGTGAGTGTGCCAGTATTGGTTCAGCTTTATAAGAAAGTTGTTATCTTTCATTGTAATCCTGCCTGAGATGATGCGGAAAAGTTATCTCTACAGGACAGAAAGTGTGAGCGTATTGTGGTGTTCTGTGCGCAGTGTAAAAACTGAAAAATTTGAGGGTTATTTTATAAAAATAGAGTGGCTTCGAAAATCAGAAAAAAAATCACCAAAGGTTTTTTTTAGAAACTGCTCAGCTGTTCTCTGCTACTACGTTCTACATTACTACAGAGCTGAGAGTTTTGCATTTATATTGGTTTACATTTGTGTTCTCAGAATCCTCAATTGAGCTATAGGAAAGATAACACAATGTCGTCTTTGGAGACTCACACATCTAGGATTAGACTGTGCTCAGATTCCAGAGCTTCATGTGCACACTTTCCAAGTTACCGGGTTACCCAACCATCTTGGCCAAAGCTGACTTTGGACAGGGCCCACTGCCAGGGCCACCCTTGTAGTACTAGGTTCATATCGGAAACCTTCCTTCTCACAGATGACTTATGTCTCACTGTGATCCTGCAGAATCCTACTTATGTAAACAAGTAAATGCTGAGAAATTCTTACAAGTACATTAGATTATGAGGACTTAGTATTCACATTGAAATCATAACCGTGGCTTGGACTTGTAATGATCTATCTATCTATCTATCTATCTATCTATCTATCTATCTATCTATCTATCTGTCTATCTCCTATCTATCTATCTATCTATCTCCTATCTATCTATCTATCTATCTATCCAGTGGCGTAACTAGGAATGGCGGGGCCCCGTGGCGAACTTTTGACATGGGGCCCCCTGACACAGAAGATCTTGACCGAGTCCCTCCTACTGATTCCTGCGCGCTCCATTATGTCCCATAGTGGCCCCTGCACACAGTATTATGTCCCATAGTGGCCCCTGCACACAGTATTATACCCAATAGTGGCCACTGCACACAGTATTATGTCCCATAGTGGCCCCTACAGGACTAAATACTGTCACGTCACCGCTGACCGCTATACCAGGACAAATTGTGGATAAAAAATCTGGTCATGTGCATTACAATTTAGTAACTCCATGTGCCTCATATTAATAGAAGTTAACCCCATCATCTCCCTCACATTAACCCCTGTGTGCCTCACCATAAGAGTTACTGATATGTGAGACATGGAGGTAATAATAAAGTATCTTCATTACTATTACCCCCATATGTCTCACATATCAGTAACTCTTATGGTGAGGCACACAGGGGTTAATGTGAGGGACATGATGGGGTTAACTGCTATTAATATGAGGCACATGGAGTTACTAAAACACAAGTAATCACCCCATATGCCTGATAGTAATAAGTAACCCCAGTATGTACCTGTGTACCTGATATTAATAAGTAACCCCAGTATGTACCTGTATATCTTTAGTTTCATTTTCCTCTTCTTCTCTCGCAGGATGGTAGGGATAAGCCCCGCCTCCTCCTCTCATTGGTGGGCAGAGGACAGCAGAGAAAGGGAGGGGGGAGAGAGGGGGAGCATCCTGAAGCGCTGAGAGGAGCCAGACCTGCAGCTCCTGTGTCTCAGCCATTGCTGCAGCTTCGGGGCCCCCTGTTGGTGGAAAGTATTCCACCAACAGGGGGCCCTGATCATTATACTCGGGGGTCCAAAAAGACCTCCGAGAATAATGATAGCAGCGGTAGCAGCTGTCACCGGGCCCCTAATGTCCCGGGCCCTGTGGCAGCTGCTACCGCTGCTATGGTGGTAGTTACGCCACTGTATCTATCTATCTATCTATCTATCTATCTATCTATCTATCTATCTATCTCCTATCTATCTATCTCTATCTATCTATCTATCTATCTATCTATCTATCTATCATCTATCTATCTATCTATCTATCTATCTATCTATCTTCTATCTCCTATCTATCTATTCTCTATTTAAACTTTTTGGAACTTTTTGGAAGGACAAGGACAACTGAGTTCTATAGAGATTAAATGGAGGAGCGGGGCACAAACACAACAGCTGCTCCATTGAAATGGGGGATATTAGGCCTATTTGCGTGATCAGTGGGGGTTCTAGAAGTGGGGCCCTCACTTATGGTATGGGACAACCCCTTAATATATATATTTCGGACTCTGTCCCTGACTTTATAATAACAGACCCAAAATCTAATGATAACATTACCGACTCGGATTGGAACACTTTGTGTGGTTTCCTGTGGCCAGCGACAAGGATGTCTCCAGAAATACACACATAATTACAATTATTCGAGCCATGTAAGCAGTTAATTTTTTATTTGGCGATCTGGAACCACACAAGATCTCCATGGCAACAATGCACCTGACGGGAATCGGAAGGGGACATGTTGTCATCCAATTCCCTTAGGAGCAGAAGTTCGGTCTTGTAACTTCAAGTGTTCTCAGCAAGTAAGATATTAAATAAACTATTTTCAGATTTTAATATGTATGTAAAGGCTCTTTCTTTATAATTTTCTTCTGGTAGGTCTACTTTAGCCATGAGAAGTTGATGAGCCTGTAAAACATCAAACACATTATGATTGCCAGAATTATTTTTTTTAATTTTTGTTCGTTTAATTTTTTGGAAACTAATACATAGAATAAAATTTGGGTTTAGAATCAGAACAATTTAATATGATTTAATCATGATAATAATTTTATTATTCAGGGCTCAGTCCTAGGCCCCCTGCTCTTTTCTCTCTACAAAGCCCCCATAGGACAAACCATCGCCAGATTTGGCTTCCAGTACCATCTTTATGCTGATGACACCCAATACACATGTTCTCGTGACATCCTCCCCTGAACTAATACCAGTGACTGTCTCTCTGCTGTCTCAAATATCATGTCTTCGCTCTATCTGAAACTAAATCTCTCTAAGACTGAACTACTACTGTTTCCACCATCTAATAGATCTGTCCCTGATATATCCATTGCAGTCTCAGGCCTTACTATAACTCCTAGGCAGCAGGCCCGCTGCCTCAGGATTATGTTTGACGCAGACCTTTCCTTCACCCTCCATATCCAATCACTTGCATGTTCGTGTCATCTCCAACTCAAAATCATCTCCAGAATACATCCTTTCCTTACCAGATATACAGTAAAGACACTTATTGTCTCTCTGATTCATTATCGCCTTGACTACTGTAACTCTTTACTAATCGGTCTTCCCCTCACTAAACTCTCCCCTCTACAATCTATTCTGAATGCAGCAGCCAGGCTCATCTATCAGGCTAGACGCTACAGCGATGCCTCCGGTCTATGTCAGTCACTACATTGGCTGCCTATTCATTATAAAATAAAATATAAAGTTATCACTCTCATCCACAAGGCTCTCCATAATGCTGCATCTCCATACATTTCCTCCCTCATCTCTGTCTACCGCCCAACCCGTGCTCTCCGTTCACTCAATGACCTAACACTTACATCCTCTATTATCAGAACCTTCCACGCTCGTATACAAGACTTCTCCCGAGCTGCACCACTTCTCTGGAATGCTCTACCCCGGACAATCAGATTAACTCCCAATTTCTACAGCTTCAAGCGCAAACTAAAGACACATCTTATCAGACAGGCCTATCACAATTCCTAATGTAAATCCTTCCGTACCGTAATTTGAATCCCTAAAAATAACCCGCCTCCGTTCCAGCTCCCACATTATCCCCCATGATATGATCCCGTTTCAGGCTAACTTTATATGTCCAGGCACCATCCACATGTTACAGGACACGACTGGTGACGGCTCATACAGTTTTATGTTTGTGTAATGACAGTCACCTCTATTACAGAATTATCTGACCCCCTGTATAAGCAATGCTACTTCCGATGCTGCCCCTGCTACCTCTTGTGTCACCTCCTCTATCTCATAAATTGCAAGCCCTTGCGAGCAGGACCCTCAGTCCCATTGTGTGACGTGACTATTTTTTTGTAATGTATCTTTATGTCTGTATTAGAGATGAGCGAACAGTGTTCTATCGAACACATGTTCGATCGGATATCAGGCTGTTCGATGTCTTCGATTCGAATTGAACATCACGTGGCAAACTCCAAAAAAATTTGATTCCCCTCCCACCTTTCCTGGCGCTTTTTTTGCACCAATAACAGCGCAGGGTAGGTGGGACAGGAACTACGACACTGGAGGCATCGAAAAAAATCGGAAAAAGTCATTGGCTGCCGAAATCAGGTGACCTCCATTTTAGACGAATAGTGGATTTCAAATCTGGGTCATATGAGAATGCGAACTTTGTGACTAAGAGACCGGGATAGCTGTACAGGCAGGGATAGCTAGGGATAACCTTTAATTAGGTAGGAATGTTATTAAAAATAACTTTTTGGGGCTCTATCGGGTGTGTAATTGTGATTTTTGTGACATAAACTTTTCCCCATAGGAATGCATTGGACAGCGCTGATTGGCCAGAGTACGGAATTCGACCAATCAGCGCTGGCTCTGCTGGAGGAGGCGGAGTCTAAGATCGCTCCACACCAGTCTCCATTCAGGTCCGACCTTAGACTCCGCCTCCTCCGGCAGAGCCAGTGCTGATTGGCCGAAGGCTGGCCAATGCATTCCTATGGTAATGCAGAGACTTAGCAGTGCTGAGCCAGTTCTGCTCAACTACACCGTGTGCCAGTCAGCCCATCTGATATAGCAGAGCCGAGTGTGCACACTCGGCTCTACTACATCTGATGTGCCAGTCAGCCCATCTGATGTAGCAGAGCCGAGTGTGGATATAGGAATCCATAGGAATGCATTGGCCAGCGCTGATTGGCCAGAGTACGGAATTCGACCAATCAGCGCTGGCTCTGCTGGAGGAGGTGGAGTCTAAGATCGCTCCACACCAGTCTCCATTCAGGTCCGACCTTAGACTCCGCCTCCTCCGGCAGAACCAGCGCTGATTGGCCGAATTCTGTACTCTGGCCAATCAGCGCTGGCCAATGCATTCCTATGGATTCCTATATCCACACTCGGCTCTGCTACATCAGATGTAGCAGAGCCGAGCCGAGTGTGCACACTCGGCTCTGCTACATCAGATGGGCTGACAGGCACACTCGACTCTGCTACATCTGATGTAGCAGAGCCGAGTGTGCACACTCGGCTCTGCTATATCAGATGGGCTGACCAGCACACGGTGTAGTTGAGCAGAACGGGCTCAGCACTGCTAAGTCTCTGCATTCCCATAGGAATGCATTGGCCAGCCTTCGGCCAATCAGCGCTGGCTCTGCCGGAGGAGGCGGAGTCTAAGGTCGGACCTGAATGGAGACTGGTGTGGAGCGATCTTAGACTCCGCCTCCTCCAGCAGAGCCAGCACTGATGGGTCGAATTCCGTACTCTGGCCAATCAGCGCTGGCCAATACATTCCTATGGGGAAAACTTAGCTTGCGAAAATCGCAAGCTGACAGGGATTTCCATGAAATAAAGTGACTTTTATGCCCCCAGACATTCTTCCCCTGCTGTCCCAGTGTCATTCCAGGGTGTTGGTATCATTTCCTGAGGTGTCATAGTGGACTTGGTGACCCTCCAGACACGGATTTGGGTTTCCTCCTTAATGAGTATATGTTCCCCATAGACTATAATGGGGTTCGAAACCCGTTCGAACACTCGAACAGTGAGCGGCTGTTCGAATCGAATTTCGAACCTCGAACATTTTAGTGTTCGCTCATCTCTAGTCTGTACTTGAACCCTACAAATTGTACAGTGATGTGGAATATGTTGGCGCTATATTGATAAAATTTATTATTATTATTATTATTATTATTATTATTCATTGCTAAAATTAAGCTCTATTCTGAACATTTTTTAACATTATACAGATACTTGTTTACTACAGACTTTTATTTCTTATATTAAAATCTACATCTAGTTATATACAACTTTTCATATATGAGTAAAACAAGTGGATATAAGAAACTTTGTGATATATCTTATTAAGGATATCATTTTCCTTCACCACTTACTAGCTGCTCTACTGCTCCTTATTTTCAATATGGCTGTTGTTTACATACAGAACTGTTTCCATATCCAGTCTCAAAAACTCTATGGAGAAGGGAGCGGTGGAGCAGGAGGCTGCCGCAGGCCAGTTAATTGATTCATTGCCTCATTCAGTGTACTGGTAGACTGTTATCTATAGGCATAGCAAGCTGCCACCCCCCTCTCCTTTTAATAACTTGTATCTAGAAAGTAACTCAGCCTATAAAGAGGAGAAGGAAACATATTTCTTTAATAAGATAAATTATAAAATGTCTTCTATTCATCTACACTATTAATTTACGGTCTGATGCCGGTCAGCGATTGGCTGAGAAGGTGTTTCCAGGCACTTCCTGTTGTGTCTAGGCAGGATCAGGAAGTAGACACTAGTGGGGAGTTGGTAAGCATTGAAATGGGAGCTTCGTCCTCTAATTTTTTTCCCTCCGGTGTGATTTTTTTTCTACATTAGACACAGTTCTGACCTTCCCCAATTTCATTGGTTCCAAGTACAGGAATATTAATGAATGTTGCTTACTGTCACCTTCATATCTGATATGAGGACATGATATCTCACTACTGCGTATGATGGGTGAATAAAATCTTTTAATATTTTTGATGTGTCGCTTCCTCTTTAGATGATTGTCATGCTCATATACAATGTATATTTGCTTATTATTACCCCTGTATCTGTTCTTTACATTACATACAACTATTAAACGTTAATTTCCGTAACTCTCCGGGAGCGAATACTCTGTCCGCCTCCTTATCTTTTACTCACAGCTTCCTCTACTTCAGATTGATCTCGGGCACATAGTAGCCATCAATAAATCTGATTTTCCACATAACTCTGGCAAGGAAAATGAGATTGACGCTTACTATATCAATGTCTGACTAACAGAAAAAAAATATGGTAAGAATTTCCAAGTGTCTTCACAAGTAATTGTTAATAAGTGTCAAGTATCAGAGCTAGAGCTTTATTAAATATGTAATTGTGAGCTGTCACCATCGTGTTCTCACAAGGCCTCCTCCTTGTTGCCGCCAGGATACATGATCTGTAATCTAATGCGCTCTCTGTTTCCCCAATAGCTTTGGTGGCTCTGGAGTTATATATAGATGAATGATCACAATGTCTGCAGCCTTCCCATCACTTGTTCGCCTTGTAATTACTGTATCTATCCATCTCTACCCTTGATATTTCTTCTTTGAAAGCACAGCATGAGACCGAGAACCCCCATGGAAGCAAACGTGTTATAGATACTTGTTAACTACTTGAGTGTCAGCAAAGGAGACAAAAATAATTCCATAGACAGATGTCTTTGCAAATTCATTATTTTGATTTCTTTTTTAGTACTTTGTGTCTGACAAATAATAGATTTAACATTTAAAACTCTGGTAGAAATTCCCTACTGCAAAATTTAGACAATAAGGATATGGGAACTTTTTGGCTTTAGAAGTTGGAAACCCCCGTTAAGGCTAAAGCCCTATGTACTGGGCTGCAGCAAACAGACACTGCAGAAAAACCATGGCGGCACTGGAGGTTTGCAGAGGTTTCCTAACTAAAGTCTTGTGGACCCCAGTGCAGTCTCTTGTCCGGGGCCCCCTACCTCATCTCCACACCAAATTCTTGATAGTGATGGTTACAGGTGCTAAGGAGTTTAATCCACCTTAGTGTGGTTAGGATAATCTGAGGTTCTCCTTGGCTTATGGGCCAGATGGAAGCTGCAATCTCAATACTGATGCCAGTGCTTATGGGCCCCCTAAGGCTCCTGGGCCCCGTACGACTACACCCTCTGCACCCCTTCAAGTTACGCCCCTGCCTCTGTGGACTTTCTGCTTCCATTATACCTACAGCTAAACTGCTAGTGTTTCCATAGGTATAATTGACATGCAGCGATTTCCCCCCAAAAATGGAGTATTTTTCTGCATTACGTGGATGAGATTTGCTAGAATACCATCCACTTTGCTGGGAATGTAAAACACTGTGGTTTTTGATATGAGAGCTTGTTGCTACTGTACATTTTATATATTTCTCTCTGCTGTCTGTTTTTTATGTTTCTTAAGAGAATGCAAGAAAATTCTATACTCTGAGGGTGGGTTCACACCTGCGCCCAGTCTCTTGTTTAGCACTAGGGGCAGGGTTTTAGGGTTTGGCGGGGTGCATTCATGGTGCCCTTTGGGCTGGCTTGCTCCTTGCCTATACTTTCAGCTTCTGCTTGTCTGACTACATCTGCAATGTATTTCTGAGTATGACTCCTGGCTTGTTTTGTCTTTGCTGTGCTTCTGCTTTTGGCTTGCTCCCACTATATACAATCTATGGTCTTGGATACATCTCAACTCTTGCTGCCGTTTCATCTTTGTTGTCACCTTCTATTTGTCTGTTGCTTGAGGTTTCTTGGCGTTCATGTTACAGATAGTCATCTTACTCTCAGTCTATTTCATCCAATTTTACAACCCAATGACCAAAGGTTACAAGAGTGTAGAATAGGAAATTCTTTCAGCTCTTTGCATACTGTTTGTGATTGACATTAGACATTTGCAACAGGAAAGTTCCTGAGACTAACTCTGTATCCATAGAGCCATATTTACCTGATGATTGCCAAAAGGGTGCTTGTTTAGCATATCATAGAAATGTATTGTCTTCATCCGTTTTTTCCTGTATAATATAGTGTAGTAGACTATATTATTCTGCACAGAAGAATACAATTAAAGGGATCCTATCATTGAAACTCATTTTTTTTCTGCCTACCACGTAGGAATAGCCTTAAGAAAGGCTATTCTTCTCCTACCTTTAGATGTCTTCTCAGCGGCACTGTTCGGTATATAATCCAGTTTTTGTCAGTATGCAAATGAGTTCTCTCGCAGCACTGTTGGCGGTCCCCAATGCTGCAAGAGAACTCTCCAGTGCTGCATCCATCTTCTTCATGATTGGGTTTTCTTTGTGTCTTCTTCTGGCAGTGGCTTGAAAATTCTAAGCCTCAGGCCTAGGGCAAATCATACTGCGCATCCCCACCGGCCACGAGAAAATGGCTGCTTACAAAGTATCGTAAGCGTCCATTTTCTTGTGGCCGGCAGGCATGCACAGTCGTCTGACCGAGGCTTAGAAGTTTGAAGCCACCGCAGGAAGAAGACGCGAAGAAGACCCGTTCCTGAAGAAGGAAGGCGGCACTGGAGAGTTCTCTCGCAGCATTGGGGACACCCCCAGTGCTGTTTGAGCGCTGGGGACCACCCCCAGTGCTGCAAGAGAACTCATTTGCATAGCAACGAAAACGGGATTATATACCAAATGGCAGCGTGGAGAAGACATCTAAAGGTAGGAGAAGAATAGCCTTTCTTAAGGCTATTTCTACATTGTAGGCAGAAAAAATTGAGTTTTAATGATAGGATTCCTTTAAATGTATACCATTATGTATATATTTGAAAAGGAATGTAAATAAACCCCTAAGTTTCCCTTACATATAGGAGAAAAGTAGGCTAAACCCACTGATTTTGGTGACAACTTTCTAATGAGTATGGGGACCTCTCAACTCTCCTCAGATATTGGGGGGGGGGAGGAGAATTTTCCTTTTGTCCATCAGGCAGATAAACTGTCACCAAGGGTTACTACCCTCCCCTCATTGACATTACATACATACTCACTAAGCCAACCATGCATGGGGGAAACTGGTCAATTACCATTTCTTGCATAATCTATTATGAAATTGCCACAATAGAAAATTCCGAAAATATAGAACCTGGCAGATACCAGAAATCAGTAAAACAGACTACTTAAATCTCACACACTGTTGGGCAATAGAATCTACGGTTACCGAATATGGTTGAGCCGATCTTGACTTTTCAGGATCGATTTTAAAATCCGATTTCCAATCATTTTTCATTCGAACCCGATCTCGATCCCAATTCCGATCCCAATGCAAGTCAATGGGATTTTTTTTATTAATCGGAGATCGAATTTTAAAAGCAATCCTATTCACTATACAGCATGGAATCTAACAATTGTTAGAATCCACGCTGTGTAGTGAATCACTAAAGTAGCCAGAGGATTTTTTTTTAATTCTCTGGCTACTTAGTCCCCCCCGGTGTCCACTTACCTGCAGAGATGGCTGCTCCGGTGCTCGGTGTGTTCTCCTTCTTCTTCTCGCTGCCGCTCCACGCTGTTCTTCTCGCTTCGCTGCCCCCTCCCTGTGGGTTAGGAGAGTGTAAGCGGGTACTGGGAGGGGAGACATCACGTCTCCCCACCCCGTACCCACCCATACTCTCCTAACCCACAAGCCCCGCCTTCCTAGCTCTTTAAACACTAAGGAGGCGGGGCAGCGAGAAGACCAGCGTGGAGCGGCAGCAAGAGGCAGAAGGAGAACACACCGGGCTCTGGACCAGCCATCTCTGGAGGTAAGTAGCTACTACAGATGTTTAGTTTAGTCTCCCATTAGAATGAATGGAGGCAGCCGTCATGGAGGGGGTTAAAGCTGTGTGTCGGCTGCTTCCATTCATTCCTATGGACCTGCAGCGGAGCCTTCACGCTGAGTATACAGCGTATACTCAATGTGAAGGCTAAACAAAGCATTGTGGGAAAAGATCACCGATCTCGATCCCACCTAAAAAGATCGTGTTCGGAATTCCGATCACGATCGAGAAATTTTCTCGATCGCCGATCGGAATCCGATCTTTTCCGAACACGATCGCTCAACCCTATTACCGAAACATTTTCATCAGAGCCCACCGAAAAGCCAGTTGGTCCCTCCTTTGGGTACAAAATTCAGTGATCTTAATTTGTAAGTCACAATTTAGAAGAGATAGGATTGCCGTTGACCTTATGTTTCATTCTTGTAGTTCCCAGGTTGTCTAAAAATTACATTTTCCCAAAAACAAGCTCAAATCAAGTCAACACAAATTATACAATAACCCAGTTCCCTTCCTATCTCCGTACAAGCTTCCAGGACATGCGAACACATATTTTTCTCTTATTACCGTGCTCGGAAAGGTTACAGGCTAAGTAACACATACTGTGTTCCCAGACCGTAGCAATTTTGTCTAACTGGACAGTTATTCAATATTCTGTCTGCATGAAACATGACAAATATTTGTCTCGATCATTTATAGGACAAGTCTGTATAAGAGCAATAAGTTCATGGGCGGCTCAAGCGAACGGCGTATATGTTTAACCCAAATATGTTGGACTTGACAAATAATTCTAAAATTCTCCAGTCGCTCAAATTATAGTTACAGTGACCAATATAATATCCATTCTTATTGAAATATGTAAGGGCTGACATTTTAAATGGCTTGTCATCGATAGAGAACATGTTATAATAAAGGTACAAATTCGAAGTACTTTATAAAATTGAGTTTACATTGTATAAACTAAGGAAAATGATTCTATCACATGGTATATGCATGTGGTGGGTGTTCGTAGGTGATGCAAACACTACAAAGAAAAAAGTCAAAATTAAAAATCTATATCAGACCCTGAAAACGGGCAAATGTAGCAAAGGAATCCAGAGAAAATAGTTACAAGTATCATTTCTAAAATGTATGGTAAAGCTGCCAATCGTCTGCATTTTCTGGGGACACTAACAAGCTTGACAGATGCCAGTCGGAGTCAGATGTCTCTTGTTCTGTCGTGCTGGATCTTGTCAGTTGTTGTCACTTGCAGTAGTTGAAAAAAAACCAAAAAACAGTTTGAGTATTGTACTGTAGAGTTATTGTCCCCGCATGGTGAATAATGTGAAAAAAATCTACAAAAATATTAACAAAATTGCCATTTTTTTAAACGGATCAGAAAGTATTAGGGCTAGTTCACACGGGCACAAAGGGGGAATATTATGACGCGTAATCCACGTCATAATCTGCTCCCTCACAATGGTGGTCTATGGAGACCGCCAGGCTACTTTAAGAAAAAAAGAAGCAGCCTGTTCTTTCTTCAGGCGGATTCTGTGGCTCATTGTCCACCTCACGGCAGCTACCTACGGAGTCGCCCCATTCATTTGAGCCTGCTCCGGAGGGGGAAGCTGCGACTGTCGGAAGCCACGACAGTCGTAGCAGACGGGTTTTGACCCGAGTGACGTGGCTCCCCGTGGCCTGAACGCTTCCCGTATGAACTAACCCTTATATTCTCTAAAGTGGCAAAAATTTAAATATTAGGATTTTTGGAAATTCCCCCACACACAATTCTGTTCACAAAAAAAAAAAAAAAAGTAGTTATTATATCTCCAAAAACGACATATGGGGTCAAAAGCTATAGTAATATTTCCTGTGCCCACACAATGCTTTATTGATCAAAAAATACTCAAACACTTCTTAGTATATATTATATAGATTACATAAATCACATAGCATATTTAATAATAAAAAAATAATTAAGTAGATAAGTAAATAATTAAATTTAAAAAGAAAAAAAAAAAGAAAATAAGATAATAGATAAAAAATGTTGATAATAAAACGGGCCATAGTATTCATCCAATATTAGGATTTAAAATAGGACTTGAGGTATGCTTCAACCTACAACCCCACAAAATATCCCAACACTCATCCATGCAATTCATTACCCTGCTTATGAAATGCTTATAAAAAGTCCAGTCCAGGAGGCAAAGAATCAAGTGACTGTCACCAGGCATAGTCCACGTCGGGCTAAGTTCCCACCTGAGCCTGCTCTCCACTGGGGGGTTCCATTTCCCATTCCACTTGAAAAGTGTAAAGAGAAAAGCGCTGCAGCCCAGGAACAGGCTGGGATAGCAACAGGTTAAATATTTGGTGTAATAACTTAATAGACAGGAAAAAAGTTCAAGTTTAGGTTCATGGTAAATCAAGCAGTAGAAAAAAGGTACACATTTACAAGACATTAAAGAACTATAAACCTTTGCTCAGGCAGGGGGTGGCAGATAAAGCAGACTTTATATACTTGCAGAGTAACAAACTGGGGAAGTTTTAATGCACATACACTAGTCCTTTAAGTAGCATGAAAGAAGCATGAGCGTCCTATGGGTAACCTAGCAGCACCTTCAATGGCTGCAAGTGCATGGTATTGTAGAGGAACAGGGAATGGGCTGTATGTACACTGTCTACCAATAAGTATTTGGACGCCTGGGGTAGAATAGAAAAACGAGTGATTATGAAGATAATCTTGTTTCCCTTAGTCCTAACAGCGGCACAATGTGGGGTATTTCTGCCCCTGTGTGCTGGTAGGACAGGCGGATATTTAATTAGCCAATCAAATGCGTGGCAGGCCCTATAAGAGGGCACAAGAACCTCACCTCTGCGTGTAAATACAAAAGTACCTCCATTACATTTATATACAGTTTTATACATAAGATATGATTCCCAGGGTGGGAAATCTTGTGCCGCTGTTAGGACTAAGGGAAACAAGATTATCTTCATAATCACTCGTTCCCTGTCGTCCTCAACAGCGGCACAATGTGGGGATATAGCAAGCAGGTCCCCAAGATGGGTGGGACAAACCCATGACCGAACTTAAACTGGTCTGGGCAAAGGCAGTGGAATCTGTCACTTGGTCCTTCAGGCGGTAATGCCGAATGAAGGTGGATTCAGATGCCCAAGAGGCAGCTGCATATATTTGGTCCACAGACAAAGCACTTCTTTCTGCCCGTGAAGTGGACACTGCCCTGGTTGAATGGGCATGAAGGAAAGATGGAGCCGACAGCCCTTGGGCGGTATAGGCGACTCTAATAGTCTCGGTAACCCACCGGGATATTGTAGCTTTGGCGGCTTTGGCGCCCTTGTTTTTCCCCGTGTAGCTGACCAACAGGTTTTCAGTCCACCTAAAGGGGCGAGTGCGCTGCAAGTAGATCTGCAGGCATCTAACCACATCCAGCTTGTGCCATCTTTCTTCTTCAGCAGAAGAAGGGAACGGAAAAAATACTGGAAGGGAAATCAGTTGGTTCCTGTTTACAGCAGATGGCACCTTGGGACGAAACCCAGGGAGGAACCTAAGCTGTACATGGTCAGAGAAAAAGGTGGTATATGGCTCCTCAGCGGACAAAGCTTGTAGTTCACTAACGCGTTTGGCAGGTGTGACTGCCAATAGCAGCGCCATTTTGCCGGTTAGCGACTTGAGGGAGACCTCTTCCAGAGGTTCAAATGGCTGGCCACATAGGGCGTTCAGGACCGGAATAAGGTCCCATTGGTGGACAGGGGTGTTTACCACCGGTCTCAGCCTAGTTGCCCCTTTAATAAAGGTGCTCACTAAAGGATCCTGAGACAAACGCCTCCCCAGATAGGCGGACAGGGCCGCTACGTGTACCTTGAGTGTGGCCGCAGCAAGACCTCTGTCTAGTCCGTCTTGAAGGAAGTCCAGGATCGCCTCCGTAGGGGGATCGGTGGAGTCCACTTGATGCTGCAGACACCAGGCATTAAAGATGTTACCTATTCGACGGTAGTTCCTGTTAGTCGAATCTGCTCTGGCGCTGGATAGGGTCTTCAAGACGGCTTGTGACAGTCCTCTATTTCTCAATAGGGACTGGTCAACCTCCAGGCTGTCAGGTTGAGTCTCCTCAGATCCTGGCATCTCAGCTCTCCTTGGGTTACCAGGTCTGGGAGTGGGGGAAGCCTCCAATATATGCCCTGACTCATTTGTATGAGCTGAGCAAACCAAGCCCTTTTTGGCCAGAACGGGATTATGGCTATTCCCGAGGCTTGGTCCTGTCTTATTTTTATCAATACCTTCGGTATGATTGGAATTGGAGGGAATATGTAAAACAGCCTGAACCTCCATGGGATGGACAGGGCATCCACCGCCAAGGGATTGTCCTCCTGGTACAGAGAGCAGAAGGTCCCCACCTTGGCGTTGAGTCGGGTAGCCATAAGATCGACCTCCGGGAGACCCCATCTCTGGACGATCTGTTGAAATACGTCTGGATTGAGAGACCATTCTCCTGATACGGTAATACCCTGACTCAGCTGATCCGCTACTATGTTCAGGGAGCCCTTTATGTGAACAGCGGATAACTGGACCAGATTCTTCTCCGCCTAGGCAAATATGAGATTCGTCTCTCTCAGCAAGGTTGGTGACCTGGTGCCCCCTTGTTTGTTTATATAGACTACCACCGTCATATTGTCTGACCGGTTTTTGACAGACTTGCCTTTCAATTCCGGGGCAAAGTGTACTAGGGCCAGGTACACTGCTCTGAGTTCCTTGAGATTGGATGACCCCAGCTCCGGACATCTCCATCGTCCTTGTACAGTTTTGTCTTGACAATGGGCTCCCCATCCCCACTGGGATGCATCTGTTGTCAACAGGGTCCACACTGTCGGGACCGTGGACCTTCCGTCTTTCAGGTGTATCCACCATCTGAGGGAAAGACGGGTAGCGGGAGAAAGGCAGATCTTCTTGTGCAATCCCCGTGGAGACCTGTTCCAGGTTCTCAACACTTCCATCTGCAGGGGACGCAAATGCCATAAAGTCCAAGGCACCGCCCTGGCCGAGGATGACATCAGGCCCAGGACTCTCATGGCGGTCCGGATGGTTACCTGCCGAGTGCGCAATAGGAATTGTGCACTGGCTTGGATTCTTTCCTTCCTTGGACTGGAGAGGAAGATCTGCATCGCTTCTGAATCCACAATAAATCCGAGGAATTTTCTTCAGGTGGATGGAACGATTTCGGACTTCTCCCAATTGATAATCCTAACTCCTGTAGGAAGTTGATGGCAAGGTTGAGCTGCTGGAGGAGGGCAGCAGGAGACTGAGCTTTCAGTAGCCAGTCGTCTAGATAAGGGACGATGAAAAGACCCTGAAGTCTGAGGGCCGCGGACCGGAGAAATCACCTTGGTGAATACCAGTGGGGCGGATGTGATGCCGAATGGCAGAGCTGTGAATTGATAGTGCTCCCTGTGGCCGGCCATAGAGACGGCAATCCTGAGGAACTTCCTGTGGAAATGAGCAATGGGGACATGTAGATAGGCGTCCTTCAAATCGAGGGTAACCATCACCTCTCCTGGCTGAAGAAACACAGCCACGGAATCCACGGTTTCCATTCGAAATGACCTCTTCCTGATAAACCGATTGAGGTACCTCAGATCTATTATCATCCTCCAGCCCCCGGTGAACTTGGGGACCAGAAAGACGGGGGAGTAGACTCCCAGACCGAGGTCTGAGGCTGGTACCTTCTCCAGGGCGCCCTTGGTAACATATTCGGCAACCAAGGCTTCTAGACTGGACTGCTGAGAAGGTGGAAGAGTTTGGGTGGAAACGAACCGATCTGGAGGTGGAAGATGAAAGTCGATGTGATACCCGTGTTGTATGATCTTCAACACCCATGGGTCTTGGATATGGGTGAACCATGCTCTGGAAAAGGAGGAAAGACGTCCTCCCAGGAAGGGGGGCCACAGGGAGCTGCCCCACGTCAAAACTCAGGCTTCCTCTTGGTGTCCTCCTTGGAAGCGCCGCGACCAGCTCCCCTAGGGCGATATCTAAAACGCAGTTGTTGGGAAGGGCGTCTATAATTAGAGGAAGAACCTCTGCCTCTAGAGGGAGCACGTCTGCCCCTGGATGCTTGAGGTAGGGACCTTCCCCTACCTTCAGCTAATCCCTCCATAATGGCGTCTAAGCTTTGGCCAGACACCCTTCCCGGCTCAAAGGGGAGAGCACAGAGTGCTGCTTTAGACGCAAAATCTGCCCGCCAAGGCTTTAGCCAAAGGGGTCTACGGGCCGCAGTAGACAACGCCATAGATTTGGCGGAAATTTTTAATTGATGGCAGGAGGATTCCGCCAAATAATCTGCAGCCCTATGAACTCTTTTCATAGAGGCCAGAATCTCATCTCTGTCTACGCCCAAGTCTATATCCCGCTCCAAGGCGGATAAGCGGTTGCGCAAAAAGTCACCAACCATAGAGGAGGCTATGGCCACAGAGGCTTGCGCGGAGGAAGCTGAGTAGACCTTCTTCAGAACGGAGTCCGCCCTACGATCCAGAGGGTCCTGAGGATTTGAACCATCTTCCAAGGGCACCAGGGTTCTGCGGGACAGCTTTGCTACGGCCAAATCCACCTTCGGGGGAGGCCCCCAGGAATCCCACTGGGTAGTGTTAATAGGAAACAAACTCTTGAAGATCCTGGAAAGCGAATGTCCTTTCTCTGGCTGTTTCCACTGCTGCGCCATAAGGTCGGTCAGCGTGGCGTCCGCATGGAAGGCAATATGTCCCCCAGAGGCAGACGTGGAGGCTTCCCCGTCAACATCTCGGCCCACTGTAGACCGGATGGACTTCAGCAGCCTGCCCGTTTGTTCATAATGGAACGCAGTTCTGCTGGAATAACTGAGTCGTCCTCGGAGGAATCATCCTCTGCCACCCGCAGGTGTTACAAGGGGGGGGGGAGAGACGAGGAACGGAGCTCAGAGCATGGTCTCCTGGTGAGCTGAGACAAGGTGCAATGGATCCCTTTGAGGGAATCATCCTGCAAAACAAAAAGGAGAGTACAAGCAAGGGAAAAACTATTTACCCAAGCGATGCCCAAACTCACCATCTCCTTGACCCATGCCATCATATCTCTGGGAGAGGGCTCCACAGGTGGAGGACCTCTGCACCCGCGACAACGGGCCCACTCATAGCCTGAAAATAGGCAAGTTATAGGACCAGTAGTACCCCGCAGGGCACAACCTTTCAAGCCGCTACCTACCATCAGGGAGCGGTGTGTCGCAATCGAAGCAGGAAAGATGTTTCCTCTTGGAAGAGGTTTTCCTCCTACCATCCCCAGGAGGGGTAGTAGAGGATGACATATCCTACAGAGAGAGATAATAGACCATGCAACACTGTCACCATGACATCATACCAGCTTTTAAAAAAAAGGGTAAATCTTACCAGGTCCTGTAGACCGGACAGAGAGGTGACTTGGCGCCCAACGTGCGACTCGAACCCACGACCTTGAGATTAAGAGTCTCATGCTCTACCGACTGAGCTAGCCGGGCTGGCGCTGTGAACAGGATCTGAACCTGTGCGGGGAGACCCCATTGGATTTCGAGTCCAAAACCTTAACCACTCGGCCATCACAGCCGGTTCCCAATAAAGTTTACAAACTGGAAAAGAGTTCAAGATCAATGAACACCACAATCGCACGCCTTCAGCAGATACTGCAGGAAGGTCTCTGACACCAGGCCAGCCAGCCTCTTAATTCTGGCCGGCTGGAAGTGGGGGGAGCCACAATCAAAGCAGGTGAGGCAACCTGCCCAGACAACTAACCCTGTAATCAGGGGTCTGCAAAGATATACATTCCCCCCCACCAAGAGGCCCTTAACCCGGGCACTTACCCCCACATCTCCCCGTCTTTTCCGGCCTTTAATAAGGCCTGAATCTTCCCTGAGTGAGCGGCCGCCAGCGCCAGGGCGTTGCCATGGCGCTATGATACTTCCGGCAAAACCGGAAGTGCGCGCTTACAGCGGCCGGCGGGGAACAGGATACACAACAGTGTGGTTCCACCCGCCGGCAGTCCACGCGGCCACCAGAGGCGGCATGCGGAGTCCCCGGACTCTCACCAAAATGTCAGGTAAGTCACAAGGAGCAGGGGAAGCGGAGGAGAGGGGGGGCAGGGGGGATAGAGGGGGGTAGCCACACATGGCTAACAAGCACCTTCTCCCCGCAGGGCACAGAAGGTGACAAGAAGAAAACAACCGCTCAGGAGGTGAGTGATCCTGCTGAGCTTCTCAAAGAGGACACAAGTCCTCCCACCTGTCCTCTGTCCACACAGGACAGAAAAAAACACGCAGAGGGGAGGTTCTTGTGCCCTCTTATAGGGCCTGCCACGCATTTGATTGGCTAATTAAATATCCGCCTGTCCTACCAGCACACAGGGGCAGAAATACCCCACATTGTGCCGCTGTTGAGGACGACAGGGAACAACATTTATTCATACACAATAGTTGGTAGAACCCAGCAGACGCTTCCTTATGGATGGTATTGAGCGACACAATACTCCCAGATACCTGGTGACACTCCTGGTGTATGTGAGCCATCGGTTGGGTGCGGTTTCTCTGGCCAGCACTCCTCGGTCTCTATCTCCCAGTTTCGGAGGTCTGCCGACTCTGTCGATCACCGTTGATTTTGGGTAATTCAGTTCGCTTGCTATGTCCCTTAAGGATCGACCATTTCTATGGTACCCCACAATTACCCCTTTCTTGAAATCGGACAACTCTGCACTTCGTGGCAGCATTCCAATGCTGTTTCCTATTTAATGGTGGTAGTTGTAATATACATCATGACCGCAAATAGCTTCATTTGCCTGTTGAGAAATGTAGTATGCCAGCAGCATCAGACCATGATATCTTCTGGACATGAGATTCTTTCTGGATGTTCAGGTTTCCTCCTATACTCCAAAGACATGCTAAGGTTAGTTGGTTTCTTGAGAATATGCATACCCATATTACGGAGTCCCATGTGTGACTTTATTCCAATGTATCTTCTATACAGTGCTGACAAATGTGATGCCACTATGTAAATAAAACAGTTTTTTGAGAGTCCTGTGAATTTGTCCATTCGGACCTCTTTCCCTTGTACTTCATATTAATACAATTCTTGGCAATAAGGTGACTTTCATTAGGATTCCCAGCTCCATCCAATTCGTCTATCCTCCCGGCCAAATCTTTTTATGTTGAACCAATGAGCGTGGTTAATAGCATTCTCTCTACTGAGATAAAATATTGATCAAACTCAAATATATATCTAATTTGGTCTGAAGTTATTGTTCTCGAGTCTAGCAGGAATTCACACCGGGGACGTCAGGTTCATTCTGTCTTTCAAAGCTCTCATTAGGATATATGTAAAGAACTTCTGAGTGTGTTATGTAACAATCAATTCACATTTTGTAAACCTACCAAACTAATTATCTTTCTGGCATTGAGAGAGTGTTTTTCCCGCTCGCTGGACACGGAGCTCCTGTTTACAATAATTCCTTAGTGTTCTGGATAGAATGATTAATACTACTTTTTGCTCATACTAATAAGGATAACCAGGCAGTTCCTCAGATATCCATATGCTTCAGCTGATTCCTCAACAGATCTAAGCCACGAGTGGGAAAAAATAAGAGACGGATCATTGGCAATGTACGGGAGTAAACGGATTGGCTTTTGGGAATTTAGATTACCTTCATGGCTTGATTAAGCTTTGGCTTGTGGTTTGGATGAGGGTTGTGCTGGAGTACGTTTCACTTCTCTGTTGTAGAAAGATAAAAACTATATTAAGAACATTTAAGGCTTGTATGCCAACTGGCAGCTCGAGGTGAGTCTTAAGAGTCGTTGTGGCTCTTAACCTAGCTCGTGTGTTGTTTTCTAGGAAGTTTTGGATCCCATTTTTTATTGCTAGACAGGGAATATGAGGTTGAAATGATTACATTGACTCTTACTACCACTCTAGTCTCTCAGGGTAAGTTCACACGGGGTTTTTGGATCGGAACCTGAAGCAGAGGCCGCCTCAGTTTCCAATCCAAAAACTGGGTAGCCGCAACTGAAAACCAGTGCACTGCACCGGCATCCAACCGCGCACTCCGCTCTGGATTAGGCCCAATGAATGGGCCTAGTCCGGAGGAGGGAGTGTCTTCAGGCCCAATCGCGAGGTGACTCGAACTGAAGAATGAGCATCTTGCTTCTTTTTTCCGGGAGCCGGAGGAAACGGCTCCTGGAAAAAAGGCCTGAGCTGCTCCCATTGATTTCAATGGGAGCCATTTTTTTGGTCAAGATTTTGAGGCAGATATGGCCTAAAAATCCTGACCAAATAACTCAGTGTAAACTTACCCTTAGGGTGTGTTCACACAGGAATCCTCTTCATTTTCTGGCCACTTTCGCCACAGTTTAGCCGCGATGGGATGCCGATGCAGTGTATCAGCATTCCATCGCAGCATCCGGCTCCTGAATAGGCCCGGATGAATGGGCCTAATCAGGAGGGAGTCTCGAGGTGTGAACGCCGTGGCTGAATCAGTTGCAGAATCCCAGGCAGGATCGAGCAGGATGCTTCTTTTTTTTGCGTGCTACTACAATCTATGCCTCCTATTGAAAACAATGAGAGACGGATTCCAGGGGTGAAATCCGCTCCCAAATGTGCGGAAAGTTCCTCTGTGTGAACTGACCCTTAAAGGGGTGCTCTGGGCAGTTTCAAGTAACCAACTTCCTCCGGGGATTTATTAAGCTTGGATTGGGGGTCATGTGATCAAGAGCACCCAGGTCACTCTTCCTCCTTCCTTCTTATCCAGACTATATTAATTCAGCCCCCATAGCACAGGTTTCTATAAAAACAGGAGGGAGAAGGTGGGTCTGAACTAGTCCAGAACACCCAGGTCCAGAAGAAGTAGGTAAAATTCAAATTCCCTGGACATTCCCTTTAATACGACACAGTTTGATGAAACTGTCCAATGTCTCTACATACGCTCCAGATAGAAAAGGGAAGGTTGTCGCTAGGCTTTTTTTCCCATGAGATTTTCCATGAACAAAACATTAATTAAATGTGTAGGCAATTAAAAGTTAAACATTTTTGGAAATAGAAATAATAATGAAACATTTTGAAGAGTTTTAGAATTTTTCCTTTAACCATCTTTGTGGTTAAAGCCTTTTGTCTTACTAGGCTGCCAATGGTTGTCAATGACCATGACCATGAATGCAGGAACTTTGTAAGGTCTGGTAGTTATCAGAAACACAGTCATTATGGCAGTGTTGTCTTCTCATGCATGTAATGGCTGGGTTTCTGACAATTGTCAAACCATAGAGAGTTCCTGTATTCATGGTTGTGTCCATTGGCAGCCTATCAAGATGAAACACTGTTATGACTAAGATGGTTAAATATGTTAGTTGAGAAACCCCTTAACCCCTTCCAGCCACGGGCATTTTGACTCCCTTCCCTCTACTCCTTGTAAATCATTCGAGACAAACTAGACATTCAGAAGAAGTGCAGTGAAATCAGCTTTTTCTTTGGTCACAGATGGTACAATCCAATGAAATGTAACGTTTCGGTCTACATATTAGATCTTTATCAAACATGGATTGCAAGAACCCGGAGGGAAGAGAAAAAACACTGGAAAGCGCTGTAGGAAAGGCTGTATAGCTAAAAGAAGAGCTTTCCATTTTTTTGCGGTGAAATCAATCAGCTTTTCATATGATCCCAGTCAGTACAATCCAAAGAAGTATAATGTTTCGATCTACATATAAGACCTTTATCAACCACTAAAACATGGTGAACATCATGGTGTGCATAGATATATCAAACAATACATAATATCTAAAAACATCATAGGTGTCACGACCTGAATATTTGTAAATAAGTTGTGTGTTTTTCTGCTGGGGTTTGGAGGGGGATTGATCTGGTGTTCTGTGGTCTTCTTGCCATTGGGCTGACTGTTGGTGCATTGAATGTTGGCCTTTAGAATATACTTGAGGTTCTTTGGATTGAGCCTCAGGTGTTGGTCATTACCATCATCCTATCGGACGGTTCTGGGGCCTGTATAAGGAGGAGGGCTGGCTTTACTAGTTGCCGGTTTTCATTGTAACCAACTAGAATTCGTGGCTCAGGGAGGAGGATTGTTTGTGGAATCTATAGCTGACTTGGAAGCGGTGTGAGTGTTGCCTTGTGTGTGAGTCTGGTTTCCCCCTCCAAACTTCTACTCTACCCTGTCCTTTAGTTCTGGTTGCCTGTCACTGTCTTGGTGTTTGTGAGGAAGTTTGGGTTCCAGTTTGTTTTGCCCCAGTCCTGTGTTAACCCTTTCCTATCCTCTCCACTGTCCCTCTCCTCATTCTCTTGTTGCGTATTGTGTTGTGTGTCTGTTGTCCAGCACACCCCATCCCATTTGTTTTGTCTGCAGCTGCACTTTGGTTTCTGTAGGGTTGAACACCTTAGTATCCCAGTCCCTAGCTCTCTTTTAGCTCTCCCCCTATCTTCTGGCTAGGTCTTCGTGTTAGAGAGCCAGGAGTTGTCGGGTCCAAGGCTAGCTTGAGAACAGCTGACCACCACCCGCAGACAGGGCCTAGCCAGCCGCCGTAGCGTCAGGGAAAGTCACCTACCCCTGTTCCCTTAGTGGTGCAGTCTGCAGTCCAGATTCTGTGTCTGGACATAGACACGAACGTAACAATAGGTTGGACTTGATGTACTTGATGGACTTGATCCAACCTCATCTACTATGGAACTATGACCTGTATCAGAAAGGGGAGAACCCTTTACTGGATTGCAAAGATCAGGAGGTTGGGGGAGTCAGTGGAAACCACTATTGGAAAGGCTATGTGGCCAAAGGAAATGCACTCAGTTTCCAGAGGAAGTATGTGTGTGCAAATAGAGGCAGCCACCATATCGTCGCATCCAACGTCATCACGTGGTGACGCTGTCACAAGACCACATTGTCACAGGGCAGCCCATGAACTGTCAGAGCACAACAAAGTGCTGTGTGCCCACTTTACGAAAGTCATCAATTGTTAATTGATGACGATTGATTTTTTTCTGTAGACAATGTGGACATACCTTTCTCCTTTAATGTATTTGCCGATAGTTTTTTTTGGTTTCCTATGTACAATACAGTAGAATAGATTCCCACTATATAAGAAAGAAGAAATCAGGGAATAGTTTCTGAATGTCATTAAACCATTTTTTACAACCAAAATAATTGTCATTTTTTAAAAAAACGACAAACAAGTTACAAGCTTGTAAATATGTGATTATATCCATGATTCTCTGAGCCCAAGATCATTCGCGGCAGCAAAGTGCTTCATTGTCTAGTCCGAGCATCGATTTGAGGAGTAATCTGACATTTACTGATGTCAAGAAGTTTATTATTTATTCCTCTCCAAGATATAATTGGCAAATGTTTCCTTGCATTTGTTGGCTAGCTTTCTTCTAAATCAAAAGAGCAATAAATATAAAAAATTAAGAGGCGATCAGCTAGCGAGAAAGCAGTGGAGGTTGAAATGAAAGAATCCATGCTTTAAACTCAGGTTGCAACGTGACAAGGCCATAAGACAAACTGTTCAAGTTTGCCTGCTAAGACCAATGAGTCTCAACTAAAACAGAAATGGATACGTGAAAGTCTTTTTTAACGGTAAGTGGTTTGCATGAAAATTTCATCATTCATGTCTGAATGGGATCTAAAGAACTTTCGAAACATTTCATTTGCAGGGTTTTTGTAACACACAGTAGTTTCTATTGTGAGAGACTTCCCATGTGTTGTCTACTTTCCACCGATATCTCCTTAGAGAGATATTGCCCTATTCAGGCCACCTTGTAGTATGTAGAGTCTTACAGATCATACACGTTCTATTAGGAATTCTGGGAAATGTGTAAGAAAATACAGTACATTCATCTTGTTGGATAAAGGAAACCTCGCTGTAGTGCCGTATAGATAATTGCCTGATTTTCGAAGAAACCTAGAGACATTGTCTGGGATTAAAGTTCAACCCAGAATGTCTCCTCCAAAATGAAGAGAGATCCATCCACAGACAGCTGTTTTGGGGTTAATGTCCCTCATCCGTGTGAAGCAGAGTTTTTCCTTCTTCCATTTAAGAAAACTTATTGGCAATTTTCCAAAATTTTCCAAAATTGGCAATTTTCCAAAATTGGGTTTATCGGTCCCATCATTCTTTGATTGAGTGGAAGTCATGGCACTTGGGCTCTAATTATTAGTTTTAGATCTCACTATGTTCACATCTCCTTCAGAGCCTCTAGTGCAGAGTCCATCAGAAATCTCAGAAGGAAATGTCCTGCAAAACCAACCTTTGGGTCTAGCGATGTCTGTGAAGAAATAACAAACTCAATGGATTCCATTATAGTCAATGCGGTCTCTTTGGATCCATTTATGTTCATCATTAGATGAACCAGAGGAATGGAAACATCACTGGAGATTTGAACGGACCCTTACAATGCTGAGATAGACCAGATGATCTTATAGACCCTGAATCTGTCACTCATTAGTTCTGAATGTTGGATTAGGCTCTGTTCTCATTCAATTCAGCTAAGAAGATAAAGCAATGTTTTGCCGGCATTATACACAGGGGCAAGCAACTTAGCAAGTAATTTACTCTCCATTTTCAATTTCGGCATTTACTCCTAGCTCTAACCAACTGCTAAGTGGCCAGAACAGAGCTACATGGGGCATGGGGTTCCAAAAGCAGCATGGGGTGCCACCTGTGATTCATATGATCCATCCTCTGGCCTATCCCACCCTGTTAGGGCCCCTTCACACGGCGTAAGTGCTCTGCTCATTTAGACACGTATACACATGTCCAAGCACCGCGCTTCAAAAAAGAGCCCATTGATTTCAATGGGAAGCGCGTGTATATGCCTAAGTAGTACAAGTTAGTCTCCAGGACAATGGTCTATGCATAGAATACACCATCATTATCAGATTGGTAGCGGGTCTGACACCCAGCACCACTTCTGATCAGCTGCAGCAACGGACATTAAATAACAGATGCAGATGGAACCTAGCAAAAAAGAAGAGAGGCACCGAGCCGACCTTGGTGTAGTATTTTTTGAATCAAAAAGTCAGAAACAAAGCAGAAACAAATGGCCGCTCACCTGGTGGGGTTGTGTGAGACAAAACCACCTTTATAGTGTATCTTAGGAATGGATGGCACAGGTAAATGTGGGCGACAGCTGGATATACGTCTGGGAGATGTCAAGGCAACGATATTGTGGGTGGACCTTCTCACTCGAGGGGAGAAAAGAAGAACCGCACTCGTCCGGGTAAATCAACAAACGTTATTTGCACAACATGTTTCGAGCCTATCTTGCTCTTTCTCAAGTGCATACAGATATTCTTCCCACACCCATCATCCACTGTGGGAAGGTTATCTGTATGCACTTGAGAAAGAGCAAGATAGGATCGAAACGCGTTGTGCAAGCAAAGTTTGTTGATTTACCCAGGCGAGCGCGGTTCTTCTGCTCTCCCCTCGAGTGAGAATGTCCACCCACAATATCGTTGCAGATGGAACCTACTCCTTCTGGTGTCCGTCTTTTTTCCATCATGCATACATGACTTTTTATTTTGTTTCAGAACTAAAAAAATATGGTGAAAGAAAGTGTCTGTCATGTTTCTTACATAATAGTCAATGGGAATGGACACAGACGAAGGCGGCTCCACCAGTGTCTGTTCCTCAATTGACATTAAGGTCCATCGCTGTCATCCTATGATGGATGACAGCAACGGACTGCAAAAGCTAGATGTCTAGATGGCATTTAATTGACCAACCAGTGACCTAGTATCATTCCCTATACCTGACCCAATAGCCGGAAAGTGTGAAAGCTTCATATTCTTGCTTTTAGCACCATTGATCACCTTTTTCCATCCAAATAATTGATGTGACCAAAGAGGGACCATATATATATATATATATATATATATATATATATATATATATATATATATATATGTGTGTGTGTCTTCTCACAATACAGTAAGGACATCTCAGCACGAATAATCTTCTATTCCATGCTATTCATGAATGATTATGTTATTCTATCCTATGTTGGACAGATACAATAATTGAAACACTTTCCTCTTAATTCTTCAAATTTATTGATAGAAATGATGTTGTCAGGGACACTCTGGCCTTGGAGATGTCATTGGATTAAAATGCATTTCATAATGTTTTTCACTGATAAATTAACATAAAAATGCCTTTTCTCCTTCAGAATGGTTGACATGTATATAAATAGTGATTGTGTAGTTATATATATAATAATATACCATGGCTATATGAAATCCTTGCCCTTGCAGTCATTGAAAAGAGGGAAAAGGTTCAAGGTGTTATGCAATTATTCTATACAAACTAACTCCAACACATCTCATATGTATGTATCTAGCTGGGATTTATCAAAGAGTCTACTGTGTTACCAAGGAGAAACAGAATCCCCTTCCCTGAAAGCCTTGTCAAATATCTCTTACTCAGCCAAACAACCAATAGTCTACTAGGTTCTGGCCAAGTAGAGAAGAGGAAACTCTACATCCTACTGGGAGAAGAAGAGGCCACTGTGGAGATCGCTGCCCAATACGTGTCCAGCTGTCACCAAACCAGAGGAAGATGAGACTCCATGGACTGTTATACCCCAAACCACCCACCCCACCTCCCCATATAGCGGCCACCAACTAAGAGGAAGATGAGACTCCACTGACTGTTATACCCCAAATCACCCCCCCCCCATTACAGCTGTCACCAACTAAGAAGAAGATGAGACTCCATGGACTGTTATACCCCAAATCAGCCACCCCACCCATACTCTCCCCCTCGACTCCAACTCCCCCCCCCCCCCCCCCAACACCACCACCACCATACTAGCTTTGGCAATGCCAAATATCCATTCGGACGTGCCAATAAAGCCTATTTGATTTGATTTGATTTGACTGCCAATGATTGTCTAGTTTCATCTACATCCTAGTCATGTTGCAAGGCCTGTTGAAGGAGCAGACATTGACTTGTATGAAAGCTAGAAATTGGTGAACCCCACACAGGGTTTTCGTTTCGAGGTTTGGCCATCCGGTTAATTTCTGGCTTGATCTGGAGGTACTCTGGGGTTTGCTCAGATCCCTCAGTGTAAAACCTATGGGAGGTGTGGCATATATATATATAAACTGTTATACTCACCTCGCCTCAGTTTTCCTGACCATCCTCATGGCGTCTGGTGATCCCACAAAGTCCACATCCAGCATCCTGGGTGTTGTCATATACCCCAAGGTCACCGCTGACTCCTGTGATTGGGCAAGGTGAGTGTAAAGGTTTATTATGCTGCCGAACCTCCCCTGAGGCTCCACTTATTATACCCAGATGGTTTGTTGGTGCCGACCCGGTTTTTCAAAAAGTTTTTGTCTCGGCCCAAACCAAAAACTTTTCTAAAATTTGGGTTGAATCCAGTTTGAGCCAAATCTCTAAAGATATCTACAAGAGGCGCACAGCTTTCAGTTTAGGAAAGAGCTAATTTTTGTAAACCTTACTATAGAAGAAGACAAAATATTTAGATCAGGTTTCTTTTCTAGTGTCAAAATGTTCATTTGTTGGGAGGAAGATACAATATTTTTGGCAAAGACAATAGAATTACCATAGTTCAAACACAGATGGAGTGAACTAAACAGAACTCTTATAGTACTTTGGTGCCAAGATTGTCTGTTGTATATAGTAGAAATGGTCACACACTCAAAACTTTGTGACCCAAGTCTTGATGACCAAAGTTCAAAAACAGAAAATTTGATGATTTACAGTCACCGATGTCACTGCTCAGCTGCTTTGCCTGTGTGTGCCTTGTGGTTGCTGATGTTTCCTGCAACTATGTATCCCCATAGGGCATCCACATTCTCTCTAGACCTTAAAGTACCAATCACCTTCCCAAAGCACCTCCACCCCCACAAAGGTGTCTGAGCAAAAAGGTTCTTAGCTTAGTAGTTTCTTGTCAAGGTGCTTTGCTACTGTGTACTCTGATTACCTGTGTTCTGACTTCTGCCTGTTTACCTGGCTCTGAACTTGCTCTGCCTAACCTATCCTCTTCCTGATCACCATATTGACTCTGTGCTTCCTATCCTAACCATTTACCTGAATACTGCGGTGAACAAACTTTGCCAGCCCTGACCTCAGCTTGCCCACTGAAATTAAACTACTCCTGGAGATAGCAACCTGGTGGTTTTCTGAAGTCCAGATCCCAATATTGTGCTTAAAAAGGGTGAGCCACCATTTAGACACCTTCCTCAGTAGTTGCCTGTTGTCAGATCAGTTCAGTGGCAGAGTGGGTCAGCTCCTATTGTGTTGCAATTCCAGATGTAGCGGTAAAACTGGGCCCCAGTGCCAATAAGGACTTAAAGGCCTCACAGAGACATAAGAATACACCAGTCTTATAGTGGGTGAGGGACCTGTTATAGATTTTCCATTCCATAGGCAACTCACTTCATGAATCTATATAATGCATAGTCCAAAATATTGCATATAAAATATATTGGAATTCTATTAAACAGGTCATGTTAGCACCACCACACTGATATATTGAAGCTACCTGGCATCAGTATCATTGTGGACAGAGTTCTCTGAGCAGATTTGGCTGAAACCACTGATATTGGTGGGACCGGTCTAAGGCTCACATTGGTGTTTGGTATTCTATTCGGGGAGTCCACTTGGGAAACCTATACGGATTAAAAAGCTGTTACCTGGGAAACCCACGGACCCCATAGACTATAAGGGGTTCCATGTGGTTTCCACACGAAGCATGAGGAGAGAAAAGTGCTGCTTGCCGTACTTTTCTCTCTGCATGATTCATGTGGACACCGAGCGGAAACTACATGGACCCTATTATAGTCTATGGGGTCCATGTGGTTTCTTAGCTAACCTCTTTTTAATGCATATAGGTTTCCATTCAGGGGGTCTTCAAGCCTATTCCAAATGGAGAAGTGAACCGGGCCTTATGCATATGAGAGTGTACCGATGACCCAACAAAGTGCTGTTGACTGATCAGAGGAACTTTGATACAGGCCAATAATCCTGCAAACGCTTGTATATCCAATTATTGGCCCATGTAAAAGTGACTTTATAGAGTGTATTTTCTACAGAAATCCAACTTTTTATTATATCGCTGTGCGGCCCACCATGGGCTTCCATAGGTTATCTAAAGGTAAAGCCATGTTTGCCCACTAATTTAACGGCAGGGGCTACTAAATGTATTACCCTTGCTTATTATCTCAATCTGATATGAATAGAGAACCAAATCCAACAGTCGGAGCCCTTCTGGTTTGGCGTGATATACGAGAAAACAATATAAACAGCTTTTAGCACCAATTTGATGAGTTCCTCTTTACTGATTCAGTCCCTGTTCTAGAAACAATTGGACTTATTTATATCCCACGGATGATAATATTTTAAGGTCCACTGCTTTCCTGCTTAACAGATACTTGATATGTATCTGTTAAATTAATGTTGTTATCATGATTTCTTTACCGCTCAGAACATGAGAGGATTCTATCCTGAGGCGTAATGTTTCCAAACAAGTAGATCATAAAACACATAAATTAAAAACCAACAAACTTTGCAAACAAATTTGCAAAGCTGAATGTTAAGTGGTGTTATCGGAAAACAGAGTGTGCGACTTGTTACATCGCTGAGAGAACATAATGAAAGTGTTTTATGTCGGTAAAGATAGTGCTACACGACTTAGAACACCGCAACGTTTCCACGAAACACATGACTGCCATTCGGCTTATTAGGATCTGACCTGATAACACAAGAATAGAGACCGCAACGTTGTATTAATATGGCTCACACATGTAGAATCTGATAAAATTACATGTTTAACCTTAAAGACCCATTTTTGTCCATTGGTTGCATGGACTGATCTTGAAGTTAAAGAGGACCTGTGACCAAGTCTGAAAAGCCCAATGACATACATCATCTAATAGGTGCTGTCACTCTGAGTGATTTGGTGTTTTCTTTATCCAAAAAATAACCCCCATTCAGCTATTCCAAAGATATAAGCCCTTTAGTGTTGATGCAAATTAAGGTGTTGTAGCCAAGTGGGTGGTAACACTGCTTGACATGGAGCACACAGTGTTACCACCAACTTGGCTAGTTTACCCTAATTTGCATCAATACTAACAAGGCTTATGTCTTTGGAATGGCTGAATGGATTTGGGTAAATAAAACATCAACTTGTTACAATCACAGCTGGTAACGAACTGTGAACCTGTGTGTCCATCACATGACCATGGACTGTATATCACATGACCATGGACGGTATATCACATGACCATGGACGGTATATCACATGACCATGGACTGTATATCACATGACAATGGACGGTATATCACATGACCATGGACAGTATATCACATGACCATGGACTGTACATCACATGACCATGTACGGTATATCACATGACCATGGACAGTATATCACATGACCATAGACTGTATATCACATGACCATGGACTGTATATCCCATGACCATGGATGGTATATAACATGACCATGGACTTCATATCACATTATCATCATCTGACTTTTATCCACTGGAAGTAATTCATTTTCTGGAATTGGACAACCCCTTTAAATAACCCACTCATTTTATTGTATGGATGCATAAGAAAGTTGAGATGCTGGGGTGAGAAGTCAATGCCTCAGCCCCTCTAAGTTCCCATTTTCGAAAAGTCATATGTGCACCACAAAGTGCCAAAAGTTACAATTTGTGTAGGTAAAACAGGCATGTGTGAATTTTTTTTTTTTTTTTTCATGAAAACTGGCATAAAAGGTATAAATATATCAACCCCTGAGTTTCTGTATAATGAATGTACAGTGCTGTTTAAGGAGTGGGGGCTTACCCAGGCTCAGGGAACTAAACCTCACCCAGGCTCGGGGAACTAAACCTCACCCAGGTTCAGGGAACTAAACCTCACCCAGGCTCAGGGAACTAAACCTTCACCCAGGCTCAGGGAACTAAATCTCTCCCAGGCTTGGGGAACTAAACCTCACCCAGGTTCAGGGAACTAAACCTTCGCCCAGGATCAGGGAACTAAACCACACCCAAGCTTGGGGAACTAAACCACATCTAGACTCAGGGAACTAAATTCCATTGAGACGCAGGGAATTAAACCACACCCAGGCTCAGGCAACTAAACCCCACCGAGTCTCAGGAACTGAATGCCACCCAAACTCAGTTATATAACATCACCCAGGCTCAGGAACTAAAACTCAACAAAGCTGAGAGATCTAAACCCCACCCCAGTTCAGGAAACTAAGCCTCACCCATACTTAGTAAATGAAACCCCATTCAGACTCAGGGAACTACACTGACTAAGGGGTCACCTGGAGTTGCTTCCTTGTGGACTGGAGGGACAACCTATATAACTCTTAACCAAATAGACTCCTATTTAATAAGGACAAACACACTGCTTAGTGGGAAAAAACTGGGGGGTTGGCCACAGCTTATTTATTAATTTACAACTTGAGCAAAAATTATGCTAACATTTGCATAATAAGTGTAAACATAAAAAACCCCAAACAAACTCCATGCCCTGTAACCTTGCTCCTG
Organism: Leptodactylus fuscus; assembly: GCF_031893055.1. NCBI lineage: Eukaryota > Metazoa > Chordata > Amphibia > Anura > Leptodactylidae > Leptodactylus > Leptodactylus fuscus. Next base: position 32,977,372 of record NC_134270.1, on the reverse strand, counting down.
GCTTTCGCCCGAAATGCCAGACCGCCTTCCGACAGCGGGCATGCGGACCATCTCATCTCTGGGGCATGGAAACCTTCCGCCAGCTGTGACAACGAAAACCTAAAGAAAAGAACAGTTAGCTATCGACAAAACAAACCACCGTGAGGGCAGGGTGGGAGGGAGATCCTCTCTGCAGCCGACACTGTGAGAAGGTGCTTCCACATCCACGTGACCTCAATTTTATAGTGGCCCGCCCTTTGAAACTAGGGGCCAATCAGAAAAAGACCACCAAGGAGTCTCCAATGATTTTAAAAGTAAACCTGCTAGTCACCCCGCCCTCCAGTCCTAGCCCTTCTCTCTATACGCTTCAAGGGCTCCTAGACTAGTCTGATCTAGTCTGTAGCATATAGAAGTGATATGGGAAGATTGTCCTATCAAACGTCTCCTGGCATGTGAACACCATTATCTACTGGAATGTTGGATATGTGCAATGTGTTTATACTGCATGTTCTGCTTCCATGAACTTCATTATATTGTATTAGCAGAAAGTCATTGCACAAGGCTGTTTGTATGTGAGCTGCCAGGAAGGATTTTTCTTTGTTTTTACATATAATGCAGCAGAGATCTTGAAAGGCTTTCTGTTCCCAGTAGGGATCTATACGGCTAATTATTCAAATTGCGAATACCACTTAGCTGTAAGTGGGAGACAAATGCGTATTTTTCTTGGGAGATTGCTATCTAAATATTCTATAATTAATCTATTTATTTCCATTAAAATGAAGCAAAATCACTCATTGAGAAATGGCCTAAACAAGCAGAATTTATCTGTGCCAGCGTTATCAGGAGAGATACAGCGAGAGAATCAAAGTGTTCCATCACTTAAGGGCAAAATACCAGATTATAATGGAAAATTACACATAGAAAATACTATACAGAATGGAAAAGTTAGAGTTCAAGGAGGTTGCCCAGGGTTAAATACCTGAACATGGTGGGGGGTGGGGCTGGATGCATAAAGGTCTGGCCCCTGTCTAGCGGCTAGGTGCCATTACTGCAACTTGGCGTCCATTGAGGTTAAAGGGAACTGAACTGCAGTGTTGATGCCCCAATGCCATATAGGGTAATGGTGCTTTCTGCTTTTTGCCCTGTGTTATGTACAGGACAGACACCGGAAGCAGCTCTGTACAGCTGATCATTTCGAGGGCTTGCTGTTGGCCACCCACTGCTGAAGTATTTATTGCTTATCCTATGGATAGGTCCAGTGGCGTAATTAGGAATGACCATGCCCCAAGGTGAGCATTTGACATGGGCACCCCCATGACCCCGACTGACCACCCCCAGGGCACAAACTGCATTCCTGCACATACTGCCACATAGTGGCCCCTAAACACACTATTATGCACCTTGGTGGCCCCTGAACACAGTATTATGCCCCATAGTGGCCCCTGTACACAGTATTATGCCCCATAGTGGCCCCTGCATACAATATTATGCCCCATAGTGGCCCCTGCACACAGTATTAAGCCCCATAGTGGCCCCTGCACACAGTATTATTTCCCTTGGTGGCCCCTTCCCACAGTATTATGCCCCATTGTGGACCACCCATGAACAATTATTATAGCAGGTAATGGAGGGAGTGTACATCTCATCCAGACTACTCAGGTGGGTGAGATGAGAAAACTCCAGGAATGTTTATTCTCAGCAGACAACATTCGTCTGCTGAGCATTTTGGTAAATGCTCAGTATTGGGCTGGATTTTTAGGAATGGCAGGTAGGTTTGTAGTGGGACCTGTCATTCCACCCCCCTCCAGTCCACACTTTGGGGATGTTTCGGCAGCGACTCAGCTCCTTGTCAAGGAGGCTTAAGAAGTTTCTCCAGCAGCAACACTTTGTCAGAGTTTGGCTGGAGAGCAGAGAGGTCATATTTTTGGAGTTGTGTCCTGAGTGATTCTACTGGCTTTTGAATTGCTGTTATTCTAGGTGAGGTAACCTATTCTATGTTTAGTTAGAGCCTAGCAGGGACAGGGATTTATTTTTGTATTGTTTCCTTTTGTTGCTGCACTATATTTTTGAGTGAAAATAAACTCTACCTTTGTTTTGGACTAAAGAAACTGGACTTGTGTGTCTATGCCACCCACCTAGCAACCCCAGACCCTGACACAGAATATAATGATAGCAGTGTTTGTGGAGTTCATGGACTCACGACCTCGCTTACCGATCCCTGTTCCTGCTCACAGCCGCATCCACTGAAGGGAAAGCACAGGCGGCCATGAGCAGGAGCAGGGATCGGTAAAAAAAGAACTGTTGTGGCAGTCGTTACAGCTGCTACCCTTGTAGTTATGCCACTCAATAGATCATAATACTTTAATCCTGCACAGTGCTGCGGTCCCTAGCTTCCACCATTAAAATTCAATCTGGGAGCCCCATGTATCACTACATGCAAACATCTGACACCAGATTGTAAATTCCTAAAATATTGCTATTTTTGATTTCAGATGATTGGAGCCCCTGCCTTGTGATTGAGAAGATGTGGCCCAGGGAGGACGGATATTGATTGACTCTGTACCTAGATGTCAGTTAAACATATTGATGACCTAAGGATAGATTATCAGTATCAGATCGGTAAATGTATGACATCAGATCAGTGGTGTCTGATCTCAGCAGAAAATGGAGTAAGCAGCAGACAGTGGTCAGATGAGGTACAGGAGATCAATTGCCTTCATATGAATGGGACTTAAGCTGCAGTGACTCAGTTCAACCATTGCAAAGATATCAGCGCTGTCTGCTTCCTGCTCCATTCTCTGTGTATACAGCTAATAGATGGAGGTTCTGGTTGTCATATCTGATACTGGCATATTAAAGCAGTTTGGAGCAATGGAGCTGCTAAACCATTTTTTCTTGATTCCTAATGAATATCCTACCATCATCTTGGCTTCAATAAGCCAGTCTTGAACTCCTTGACGCATTATGCGGGTCTTAGAAATGATCCTGGACTCCATCAGAAGGCGGCACATTATATTATTATATGAAAGACCTAGAAAGAGCAGAAAGGCAGCTCCGCGGTTCCTGTATCTCACACTGACTGTAAACCTTCGGCTACACGACAATTTGCGGTCTTGTGACATAAGATTGTCATGTCTCATGCTAATGATGGTGAATGTAGTCGTGATGAAATCCTGCAGGCTTGGACTTTTGCCATCAGTCATGCTGTGGTCACATTAACTTGCAACGTGACGGAATTAGACACTAATGATTGCGATGCTGCAGTGAAACGTTGCTGTCTTATGTTGAATGGCCACAAATCGCCAGATATTGTTTACCTAATGGAGAATGATTGTGCAAGTAAATGTCTACGGGAAGCGATGGTGGAGGGACTGATAGAGGTCTGGGGAAGACAATATATCCTGCTAATATTGTAAATGTGAAAGTTTGTATGTTTGTTAGTCAATCACGCAAGAACGGCTGAACGGATTGGACTGAATTTTGGCACCTAGATAGTTTGTAACCTTCATTAAAACATAGGCTACTTTTATCCTGGTAAATGACATGGCTTCACAACTGTTATGAATTTATGTTCACATACTATATTACACTGCTCCTGCAGCAGCCTTAACTCAGGTCCCAGGGCTGTTATCTCTCTGTGTAAACACACGCTAACCCTCAGTGTGTACACACATTTTCATATTATCTGATGTGCTCCAGGCAGTGCAGACAAACTGACATGGACAAATACCTTTAATCCAAATTGGCAAATTGTCAATTTTAAACATGCCGGGAAAAAGAAAATCTAATTTGCAAACAAGGAGAGATTTGAAGGAAGCCAGAAGTCAACAGAGTTCTCCTCTTGCGGAGCTGAGGTGGATCATCAACACCAACAACACGCTCATTATATGGGGTCCTAGCGAGCTACTGAGATGCCGCAACAATCACAGACATGGTGTGAGGAACAAGTTCAGCAGCAGGACAGCTTAAGAGCTGCCAAAACGCCAGAGCAGGCAAACCCTCGACGGCAGCAATTTGCTGAATATAGGCGGATCATCCACTCCAGCAACCCGCAGATGAAGTCGCGGGCAGAGGCTAGTATATAATATAACAAAGACAGTACACGGAACAGTATATAGTAGTGATATCCAATCTCTACATGTAGTAACAGTATTTGTGGTGCTCACAAGGTGTGTGTTTTACCTGCCCCCGCTGACCTTCTGTTTGCTGCTCTCTCATTATTATCCCCAATGGGACCGGATGACAAGTGTATTTTTAACAGCATTTTAAAAACTGTCAATTTACTTTCTGTGGTTTTGCCTGACAAGACTGCTCGACCGTGTACGAGCGTTTCAGATGCACTTAGCATATTAAATTTAGTCTTTCTAAAATTAGCAGCCCTGCTGATGTAATATGTGTTCTGATGTGTTCTCTTTATTATTCTATAAATCCGACAAGTTTACAATCTATATTCTTACCGGCAAAAATTCTAAAAACTCTCCATTTGCTGAAGCTGCAACATAGGGGTGTGAGTATAAATGGCTGGCCCCAGGGCACGAAGCTGAAGGAGCCCTTGTAGCCTCATAAGGGAATGGCTCATGAGGCAATGAACTATTTTAGAAAAAACATTTTTGGGGGTTAAACATTTTTAATTATCATTTGTAATTTTCCATATTATTTTCTATATTTAAAAAAATTTCTTTCAAAATTTTGCAATTTTTACTCTTGCCACTAAGCCTAAAATAATCCATGACTTCTCGTTTCCTGGAGGTGGACCATGGGTCATGGATGCAATGGTCCAGAGAAGGAAGAAGGAAGAGTAGTATGTCCCATAGTGGCCCCAGTACACAGTAGTATGTCCCATAGTGGCCCCAGTACACAGTATTATGTCCCATAGTGGCCCCAGTACACAGTATTATGTCCCATAGTGGCTCCTGCACACAATATTATGCCCCATAGTGGCCCCTGCACACAGTATTATGCCCCATAGTGGCCCCTTGCACATAGTATTATGTCCCATAGTGGCCCCTGTACACAGTATTATGCCCCATAGTGACCCCTGCACACAGTATTATGTCCCTTAGAGGTCCCTGCACACAGTATTATCCCCCATAGTGGCCCCAGTACACAGTATTATCCCCCATAGTGGCCCCAGCACACAGTATTATGCCCCATAGTGGCCCCTGCACACAGTATTATCCCCCATAGTGGCCCCAGAACACAGTATTATGCCCCATAGTGGCCCCAGTACACAGTATTATGCCCCATAGTGGCCCCTGCACACAGTATTATGCCCCATAGTGGCCCCTTGCACATAGTATTATGTCCCATAGTGGCCCCTGCACACAGTATTATGCCCCAGAATGGCTACCGTACACAGTATTATGTCCCATAGTAGCTCCTGCACATAGTATTATTCCCCATAGTGGCCCCTGCACACAGTATTATGTCCCATAGTGGCCCCTGCACACAGTATTATCCCCCATAGTGGCCCCTGCACACAGTATTATGCCCCATAGTGGCCCCAGTACACAGTATTATGCCCCATAGTGACCCCATGCACACAGTATTATGTCCCTTAGAGGTCCCTGCACACAGTATTATCCCCCATAGTGGCCCCTGCACACAGTATTATGCCCCATAGTGGCCCCAGTACACAGTATTATCCCCCATAGTGGCCCCTGCACACAGTATTATGCCCCATAGTGGCCCCTGCACACAGTATTATTCCCCATAGTGGCCCCAGTACACAGTATTATGCCCCATAGTGGCTCCAGTACACAGTATTATCCCCCATAGTGGCCCCTGCACACAGTATTATGTCCCATAGTGGCCCCAGTACACAGTATTATGCCCCATAGTGGCTACCCCGGTAGTTATGCCACTGTATAACACCCTGATTATTAAAGATTTCTTCTGAACTGCATTCAGCTAAGTGACTTTTATTCTCCAAAGCAGCAGACGCATCACCTCAAACAGCAAGAGAAATCTCAGCCAACTGCTAATAACTCACCGACCCCACAAGCCATAGCGTTATCTCGGCGAGATCAGCAACGAGAGATACATCTGATAATGCACGAGCCAACATTCGGTCACGGGAAGGTGACTGCAGTATATTTTCAAGTCAATTACATTTTAGAGTCAATTACAATTACAACATCTTGATGGTCATTCAGTGATGGTGAATGAATGATTAGAAATAATTAGAGTGATGCCACCATCATACACCTGCACGTGCTCCGTGGTGCATTCAGCTCTCACTGGTATGACGGCGACCTGTCGTAGTGAAGATGGTGTCATGGCCATTATGTCATGTACTCATGAGCTAATTAAATAAGCCTCCCCCGAAGATAATTATATATATATATATATATATATATATATATATATATATAAATTTCAAATAATTACAAACTGAAAAAGTAAAATAATTAACTTACAAAATATAAAATAATAAAATAATAGTAAATAATAATAGTCATTTAAAAAAATAAAATAAAAAAAAATAAAATATCTTATGTTAGAAAGTTATATAAAGCATTTTTGTACTGATGACCTATCCAACTGATCCATCGTACACCTGGGCCTACACTGATCAGCTGAGCTGGCACTGGGAGCTATAGAGATGGATGTAACCAGAAGCAATTTTGCTCCTTTTCATATAATACAACCAGAGCTGCTGTACCTTGGCATCCTACTATGTAATGGCTGCAGCCCTTCACTTGTTGCTTGCATCGATGCAGTTTTCCAGTTACGTCCTTCACTATAAACTCCGGGGTTGAAAGTAGCCAGATCGATAGTTAATTGGTGTGGGGTTCAGGTATCGGAGTCCCACAGATCTGATATTCATAACCTATCCTGTCATCAGTATTAAAATTGCTGGGGTCCAAGAGAATCCCTTTAAATTGTATATACCTAGGACTAGATAACGGTATGTGTCACCCCCCTGACTTTAGTACTAATACTTAATACTTGCATTTCAACGTCTACAATGGACTTCAACCAAACAGCGAGAGACTAGAGATGAGCGAACAGTAAAATGTTCGAGGTTCGATATTCGTTTTGAGTAGCCCCTCAATATTCAACTACTCGAATCGAATATCGAATCCTATTATAGTCTATGGGGGGGAAATGCTCGTTTCAGGGGTAGGCAACGTTCGATCAAATTATACTTACCAAGTCCACGAGTGAGGGTCGGGCTGGATCCTCCGAGCAGTCTTCTCCGTGCAGCGTCCCCGCGGCGTCTTCCGGCTCTTCATTCACTCTGCCAGGCATCGGGCCTGGGCAGAGCCGACTGCACATGCCCGCACTACAAGCAGACATGCGCAGTCGGCTCTGCCCAGACATGATGCCTGGCAGAGTGAATTCAGAGCCGGAAGACACCGCGGGGAAGCTGCACGGAGAAGACTTCTAAAGGTAGGAGAAGAACCAGCGTTGATTGGCCGACTGTATAGCATTCGGCCAATCAATGCTGGTTCTGCATCGAACTTTTCCATTCGAATAGCGAGTGGTACTCGATCGAGTACGAGTATTTTGAATACCGTAGTATTTGATCGAATACCTACTCAATCGAGTACTACTCGCTCATCTCTACGAGAGACCCATAGTAGTGAATGCTGCAAGTTGTAGTACTTCTGTATTGTGGATTTCATGGACATGAACAACATTGGAGAAATTGTCACCAATAGCGTCCAAGTCAGACATATGAAAAACAGTCCATTAGTTGTAGACGTAAAACCAACAATTTTCTATATGTGCTTGTAAGTCGACTATATGTACAATAAAATGTTTCAGAATATTTTGCGTTCCTCGTCTCCACCAGAATCCCAGATAGAGTCATAGGTAATATGAGCCAGAAATACCAGCACAATATGAAAAGGCTCCTTGCCCGTAGGGTGCCGTCTCATTATACTCGGAGACATGTGGCGCTGCCATAGATCAGCACTCATTACGGTTTAACAGGTGAAGACATATTGGAATTTTCATTTTGCATGAAGTTTCGGAACCCTCTCTTTGTACTCTATTTGTTTTCATCTTTCAGCCCCCTACATTTTCAGTGTGTGCCGTAATCATTTCTTAAGTAATACAGTATGGGGTGTGAAATGGAAACAGCTGTTCCTGAAGGATTCAGAGGGAGAAATAAAAGCGTCTAGATTGAGAGCTGTATTGTCTCCTGCACTATTCAATCACAGCGTAAGATTTTCTGAAATTGAACCATCATGTTTAAGTCAGTGAAAATCTTCAAGTTCTTGTCACCACTTATGGCAGGCAGTCGACATGCAACATTGCACTTTATGGACTTTGTTAGATGGTAATTGAGTCTATGAAGTCACACTAATATATTGCATTTTTTTGCACGGTTAACATCATATTGTATTGGAGTTTATGATTTGTTTGTTGTAAAGCAGATTCAATAAAACTCACAACAATATCTGCACATTATATGGCTTTAATGAATACTTTATTACTATTGCACGTACTATGGTTTAATAAAAACCTTTATGGTCTATTTCGTATTATACTTGTACATGGAGTTTTAGTGGTTACAAGTTTATTCTGATGATGAATGGGATTTAAAGGGAACCTGTCACATTGACAATGCAGTCCTATCTGTAGACAGCAAGATGCTCAATGATCTATAGCCTTCCCTGGATATGTATGCTGAGACACCTGTCAATCACTGAGTATGACCGCCTACTGGACTCTAAGACCATGTATGAGAAGATCGCCCAATGCTGCCTTTCCAACAGTGCCTGGGACCTTGCTGTACTCCACTATCTACACCTATTCCAACCGTGCAGGAAAAGCTGGGAATGCTACATTTTATACATTTTTCACTCATTCATAGACTAGACGTTGTTACTAGAGATGAGTAAGTAGTGAAATATTCGAGATTCTATATTCGTTTCGAGTAGAGCCTCAATATTTGACTACTCAATTGAATATCGAATCCCATTATAGTCTATGGGAAAAAATGCTTGTTTCAGGGGAAACCACTATTCGACTAAAGGAGAGTCACCAAGTCCACAAGTAACAGGAGGAGAGTGTTTAGGAAAAGTGAAGTGCAGTTAAAGAGCACGGACCCCATAGACTATGGGCCAGTTTACATTAGCGATTGCCTCCCATCCGGAAGGAGTCCGCAGGAGAACCCCCAAGAACGGAATATCAGCGCAACTGCAAGCACTGGACAGATAAGCACATGGACCCCATATCATATAATGGGCTCTGTGTGCTTGCCGCGCTCTGCCCACATGAATCATTCGTGCGGGCAGTGCGCTGTAAGCACACAGAGCCCATTATATGCTATGGGGTCCATGTGCTTCACTGTCCAGCGCTTGCAGTTGCGCTGATATTCCATTCGGGGGGAGGGGGGGCCCTCCTGTGGACTCCTTCCAGACGGGAGGCAAGCGCTAATGTGAACCGGCTCTTACTCGTCCTGCAGAACCAACATTGATTGCCAGCTCTCCCGACTAGCAAAGACGAGCCTGCTGCAGAACCAGCGTTGGTTCTGAATCGAATCTTTACTGCGAATAGCAGTAGTATTCGATAGAGTACGAGTATTTCGAATACCGTAGTATTCATTGAAATACCTACTTCATCAAATACTACTCACTCATCTCTAATTGTTACCAATTATTGAGATAGATAGATAGATAGATAGATAGATAGATAGATAGATAGGAGATAGATAGATAGATAGATAGATAGATAGGAGATAGATAGATAGATAGATAGATAGATAGATAGATAGGAGATAGATAGATAGATAGGAAAGGAGATAGATAGATGATCAATAGATAGATAGATAGATAGATAGATAGATAGGAGATAGATAGATAGATAGATAGATAGATAGATAGATAGATAGGAGATAGATAGATAGATAGATAGATAGATAGATAGGAGATAGATAGATAGATAGATAGATAGATAGATAGATAGATAGGAGATAGATAGATAGATAGATAGATAGATAGATAGATAGGAGATAGATAGATAGATAGATAGATAGATAGATAGGAGATAGATAGATAGATAGATAGATAGATAGATAGGAAAGGAGATAGATAGATGATCAATAGATAGATAGATAGATAGATAGGAGACAGATTTGTAGGACAGTTATGAGGATATATGAGGTATATCTCCCTATATTATAAAAATGAATTTCTGTCTGTCTGTCTGTCTGTCTGTCTGTCTGTCTGTGCTCTAATGCGAACCAAACGACTGGACCGATCTTCACCAAATTTGGTACGGAGATACTTCAGGTATCCGGGAAGGTTTAAGACGAGACTCCAACTCGCTCGGACGCACCGTTGCTGAGATACAGCATTCCAAACACAGTGCCCCCCCTTAGCCAATACAAACCTGCAAGACTTTCACTCATATTCCAACTGCAATACATATGGTCACTCCACATGCACAATACAACACTGATATCCAAACTGAGATACACGCATCAGAGGATTAGATACACAGATCAGCACACAGTATCACACGCCAGAGGATTAGATACACACGTCTGCACACAGTCCCACAAACCAGAGGATTAAATACGCACTTCTGCACATGGTTCCACATGCCGAAGGATTAGATACAGGCGTCTACATACAGTTCCACACTCCAGAGGATTAGATACGCGCATCTGCCCACATTTGTACACGCCATAGGATTAGATACACACGTCTGCACAGAGTACCACATGCCGTAGGATTAGATACACACGTCTACACATAGTTCCACACGCCGAAGGATTAGATACGCGCCTCTTCACACAATACCACACAAGGGAGGATTAGATACAGGCGTCTACATACAGTTCCACACTCCAGAGGATTAGATACGCGCATCTGCACACATTTGTACACGCCATAGGATTAGATACACACGTCTGCACAGAGTACCACATGCCGTAGGATTAGATACACGCGTCTACATACAGTTCCACACTCCAGAGGATTAGATACGCGCGTCTGCACACAGTTGTACACGCCATAGAATTAGATACATGCGTCTGCACACAGTACCACATGCAGTAGGATTAGATACGCGAGTCTACACATAGTTCCACAAGCGGAAGGATTAGATACGCGCCTCTTCACACAATACCACACAGGGGGGGATTAGATACGTGTGTGTGCACACAGTACCACACTTTGGAGGATTAGATGCATGCCTCTGCACACAGTACCACAAGTCAGAGAATTAGATACGCGTCTCAGTACACAGTATCACACGGGGGAGGATTAGATACGCGCGGCTACACACAGTACCACATGCCATAGGATTAGATACGCCCGTCTACACATAGTTCCACACGCCGAAGGATTAGATACGCGCCTCTTCACACAATACCACACAAGGAAGGATTAGATACGTGTGTGTGCACACAGTACCACACTTTGGAGGATTAGATACATGCCTCTGGACACAGTACCACAAGCCAGAGAATTAGATACGCATTTCCGCACACAGTATCACACGGGGGTGGATTAGATACGCGCGTCTGCACACAGTACCACACGGGGGAGGATTAGATACGCACGTCTACATGCAGTACCACATGCCGGGGGATTGGATACGCGTGTCTACACACAGTACCACATGCCATAGGATTAGATACGCGCGTCTGCACACAGTACCACATGCCAGGGGATTGGATACGCGCGTCTACACACTGTTCCACACGCCATAGGATTAGATACGCACCTCTTCACACAATACCACACAGGGGAGGATTAGATACACGTGTCTTCACACAGTTGTACACGCCATAGGATTAGCTACACACATCTGCACAGAGTACCACATGCCGTAGGATTAGATACACGCATCTACATACAGTTCCACACTCCAGAGGATTAGATACGCACATCTGCACACAGTTCCACACACCATATAATTAGATACACACATCTGCACACAGTACCACATGCTGTAGGATTAGATACGCGCGTCTACACACAGTTCCACACGCCAAAGGATTAGATACGCGCCTCTTCACACAATACCACACAGGGGAGGATTAGATACATGCGTCTGAATACAGTACCACACTTTGGAGGATTAGATACATGCATCTGCACACAGTACCACATGCCAGATAATTAGATACGCATCTCAGCACACAGTACCACACGGGGGAGGATTAGATACGCGCATCTGCACACAGTACCTCACGCCAGGGATTAGATACACCTGTCTGCACACAGTACCACACGCCAGAGGATTAGATACACGCGTCTGCACATAGTACCACATGCTGTAAGATTAGATATGCACGTCTGCACACAGTTTCATTTACCGGAGGATTAGATACACACATCTGTACACAGTACCACACCAACAAGGATTAGATACTTGCGTCTAAACACAGTACTGCATGGGGAAGGATTAGATACAGCTTTACTCCAGGTATCCATAACAACTGATCACAGGTTTTTCACTGATAATCAAAATGAGATACACATAATCACATGACACTTATGGACATACACACAAACCACATACAAAATACACCAGTGCAAAACTGGACAATTCTTATGAGGCCACTACACAAACATAAAATGTAATATACCCGTGCGAAGCCGGGTCCTCCCTCTAGTATACTATATTTTTTTGTCTTTCAAACCATCAGGTATGTACATGCTGTGACCAAATTTAGTCTGCCAAAAGACCAGCCATTCTGGATATTTTTGTCCAACGGTCAAACCAAATGCCAATGTGTATAATCATCATGTATTTTCGGCCAATCATCAGCCATTTTGCACAGACTCACTACACTTCAACTTTTTTTAACATCTCTACTGCGCCCGATCAGGCAGTTTAATTACATGTTTATGGTGTGTAATGATTTGTACAAGCGATCTCATCATTGATCAGACGGCCACATGACTATAGTTGCATCTCATCACCAATCTCTGGGTGGTTTAGGGTGTTCTTGCCATCACATTGGGAGCTGAGGGAGATTCCCCCCCCACATCCATTATTTTCTGTTTGCGGAATGTGTCCCGAGTCAAGAGAGGGAAGTAAGGGTTACTGCATACAAGAAGAGTTGCTGGAGGGAAACTCGGCCATTGCTCTCTCTTTTAGTGATGGACAAGCCTTGAAAGACTTATCTCATGAATATTTGCAAGGTTTGCCTACAAATTTCAGTTTAGTCTATATTGCCATATCCTGCAGTCTCTTCAGACCCCAGAGTAAAATAATGAAAGGACCTGGGGAGATTTAGAAAAATAATATGACTCACCTTTTCTCACTTCCCTGGGGTGTCCCATCTTCTGCATCTTCTGGCCTCCTCCAGCCTCCTGGTTGACATTAGGGACCGTTGAAACCAGTGATTGGACCTCAGTGGCCATGTGGCGTGCGTTGCCATAATGATGCTTGTGTGAAAGCATCATGATTGACCCAAAGGGCTGGCGATGTTGAAAAAGAAGACCAGACTCTATAGTGCAAGTGAGGAAAGGTCATTATAAGCTGTTTATTCATTTTTCACTCCTTCCTAGGACCTCTGATTATTATATTCTGGTCTCTGAAGTGAAAAAGCTCCAGAGTATTATAATAATTCCTTGGTGGTAAATGCCATAATCTTGGGTTTGGTTGAACCCAAATTTTAGGAATTTTCCTAACAAGCTCATTATGAACAGAGATGAGCGAGTTCGATCATCCCTACTTGACCCTCTTGAGTCAGTTGTCTGTTGAGGAAACATGAAGAGCTTTATTGTAGGGAATGAATAGTCAAGACTAGGTAAGTTCATTGGTACGGTATGGCGGGGTGTCCTTCTCAGGATGACTAGCTTTACACCACTGTTAGGGCTACAGTAGTCTGGAATGGTGAGTAAGAGTCCATAGGAAGATTTTGGCTCTAGGGACTAAAGATATTGCATTCATCTCCAATACCACATCAGGAGACCCAAATATCATAAACCTTAGCACTCAACAAGTTAATCTGTTGGTGATTTTATTCTGAAATTGTAATCTACAGTACGGTATGTTTTATAAAGTTTGAGTTGAAAGTTTTAATATGGATCCTACTACATAGTCCAGATCTGAGTTCCCCAACAAACATCTATTGACTATTTTTAAAGATTAAAAAGCTTTTAAAAAAGATAGCTAAAAGGTCAATAGGTAAAATGCCAATATGTCCTATCAAGAAATGGCAAGAAATCTTATTCTATTAACAGACGATGGCCCAGAACACATCCTGCTACTCCAGCTTGCTGTACAACTTATTTACGTTCCTCTATGTTCTGTACATCATGTTACATTTCTCATTTTATATCTGTTTTTTTAAGTCACATTCTTATTTGTTATGAATGAAATCTAACTTATACAATAAATAAAAGCATAACGCTAAGGACTCTTTCATTTAAAAGATCCATTTTTGCAGACCATAAAACCCACCAGGAACGTTATATATCTATGTTTATTACTTCCATCCATACAATGCATAGCTGTCTGGTCCTGTGTGAAAAAACCCCAAAAGAATAGTACCATTGACATCTAGTACCAGATGTATCTTCAGTCGCTCCCCTACCCCTTCATTGCTAGCATCAGTGGAGGTCCTAGAGGTAGGAAACCCACCAATCATGAAGTTATGGCATAATCCTAATAATCTGCCATCAATTTGTGAGACTATATAATCATATATCATATAATATATGCACCTTACCTATTAATATATTGTGGGAAAGATCGGTATCAGCAGTGGTCAGAGACAGGGACACAAATCTTGCAGCAAAGTGTTTTTTTAAGAAAAACAGCAAAATAAATAAAACTTCAGGCACAAAAATGAGCAAAACAAAATACAGCCTTAACTTCAGGAAATATTAACATCAAACAAAATCCTGCTCGTCTGAGCTACTAACTAAACAGAAAATATTAATTGTACATGTGGCTTATTACCAGCCACGCAAATCAACAACAACAAAAAAAAAAAACCTGCACATTATCACAAGGTTCTCAGTGTCAGGACAGACCCAGGCACTTCCTCTTCTCCCAGGATCTGCTCTGAAGTGCAGGTTCTGCAGTCTTTTATGGGCCAGTAAGGAGCCTCAGGACCCACACCTGGGGCTGAAACCTATTCCAATCCTCACTGGACCACATATAAGACAGGAATCTAAGGCTGATATAGCGGGACTCCAGCACTTTGCCTTTCACCTTCTCACAAGGTGCATACCAAACATCTTATAGAACTAAGCACAGATCTAGAAGTAGGTTTACTCCAATCCTTCTGCCTCTTCATGCTATCCTAGACAGACTGGATGATGTTGAGATCGGGGTTCTGTGCACCATATCAGCACTTCCGGGCTCCTTCACCAAAGGGCAGTCACACCATTGACTTAATTTAGATTTCTCTTTTCTTTACTCCTTTCATTTTGTTATTTGAGATCTACCATCTATCTATCTATCTATCTATCTATCTCCTATCTATCTATCTATCTATCTATCTATCTATCTCCTATCTATCTATCTATCTATCTATCTATCTATCTATCTCCTATCTATCTATCTATCTATCTATCTATCTATCTCCTATCTATCTATCTATCTATCTATCTATCTATCTATCTCCTATCTATCTATCTATCTATCTATCTATCTCCTATCTATCTATCTATCTATCTATCTATCTATCTCCTATCTATCTATCTATCTATCTATCTCCTATCTATCTATCTATCTATCTATCTATCATCTATCTATCTATCTATCTATCTATCTATCTATCTCCTATCTATCTATCTCCTATCTATCTATCTATCTATCTATCTATCTATCTCCTATCTATCTATCTATCTATCTATCTATCTCCTATCTATCTATCTATCTATCTATCTATCTACCTACCTATCTATCATCTATCTTCTATCTATCTATCTATCTATCTATCTATCTATCTCATATCTATCTATCTATCTATCTATCTATCTCCTATCTATCTATCTATCTATCTATCTATCTATCTCCTATCTATCTATCTATCTATCTATCTATCTATCTATCTCCTATCTATCTATCTATCTATCTATCTATCTATCTATCTACCTACCTATCTATCATCTATCTTCTATCTATCTATCTATCTATCTATCTATCTATCTATCTATCTATCTCCTATCTATCTATCTATCTATCTATCTATCTCCTATCTATCTATCTATCTATCTATCTATCTTCTATCTATCTATCTATCTATCTATCTATCTATCTCCTATCTATCTATCTATCTATCTATCTATCTCCTATCTATCTATCTATCTATCTATCTATCTCCTATCTATCTATCTATCTATCTATCTATCTATCTATCTCCTATCTATCTATCTATCTATCTATCTATCTCCTATCTATCTATCTATCTATCTATCTATCTATCTATCTATCTTCTGTACATGTACAGTATCGTATGTAGAATGTTGCTATGGTAAACCTCTTTGATTTGCTTTCTTCTATGAGAGGTTTTTTACGAATAAGAGAAAGCACAGAAGTATGGCTGGGAAGTGGGGGGCAATAGGAGCATGTGCCCCGGGTGCTATTTCTAAGGGGGGGCATCAATAAGCCACTTTTATATATTTAGATACAAAGTAACATTTGTCAACTGAAATTTTATCCTGGGTGAAGGAACGCCTAGCTACAGTTCTGAACAACCTCCATATCGAGTAGCCTTTCCTCCAGAGGACCTGACACACTGGGCCTAACTCACTACCAGGGAGCTACAAAATATTTTTTTTTTCTTTTTCTAAGATGATATGACTCCTTTAGCTCCAGTTACACACGGATTTCTCCCATGACCTCCATTTGTGGTGACTGTACAAGACACGACTAGTTCCAGCTCCCCATGACTACTAAGCTCTAGTAGATTGGTTTAGTTGCAGAATTGTCTCATAAATGTTTCTTAATCTAATTCTGTGAATGTAATAAAGACAAATCATAAAAGAGGCCACGCAGTGTAAAGACGCCGCTTCATGTGTGATTTTTGGATTAACTTTATAATAGTGATGGCTTGTCTTCTGCTACCAGTCATCTGTACTACACAAGACACTTTTAATTGCTGTGTAATGTGATGGTCTCTTCACTTTCTCATTGTTACAATTTAATCTCCTTGCTCGAGCTTCAGGCGGTTAATCTCGGCCGCAGAGTTTAATGGGATAGGCGATTAATCGCTCTTCCCGAGGGATGGGAGGTGGTTGAAGGGAAAATTTCAAGAAGTTTATTTTCTCTTTTATCTTATTATTATACAAATGGTGAGGTTGAAAGTCACTTTATTGTTAAATGTGAAGATTTGGTTTGAAGTTATGCTAAGTATACAGCGTTGAACCCATAAGAAATGGACCCAAGTGGTAAATTATCAGCCACAATGGCACTTCCAAACTCAGTTGTCTTCTCGTCTTTGAAGCTCATCAATGTGTCATAGCCTGGACTCAATAGAGGATCCATTGGTAGACCAATGTGGCCAGTTTCATCTTCAGCGCATGGTCAGATTATGGAAACGTGTCCAAATGTGTCCATCCATTGGTCCTTCCATTGGTCATGTACACAGAATATTACCGTAATACTCCTGGATAGTAGGCATAGACTGGTATAGGACCATAGGTGATAAGGCTCATAGGAGGTCTTATTATAGATTTTAACTAGAGATGAGCGAACACTAAAATGTCCGAGGTTCGAAATCCGATTCGAACAGCCGCACACTGTTCAGCTGTTTGAACGGATTTCGAACCCCATTATAGTCTATGGGGGGAAATGCTCGTTTCAAGGGTACGCAAAATTCGCTAAAATTATACTTACCAAGTCCACAAGTGACGGTCGGGCTGGATTCCCCTTGAAGTCTTCTCCCGACGCAGCGCCCCCGCGGCGTCTTCCGGCTGGAATTCACTCTGCCTAGGCATCGGGGCCTAGGCAGAGCCAACTGCGCATGCGAGGGCATGCCCTCGCATGCGCAGTCGGCTCTGCCTAGGCCGGATGCCTAGGTAGAGTGAATTCCAGCTGGAAGACGCCGCGGGGACGCTGTACGGAGAAGACTTCTAAAGGTAAGAGAAGAACCAGCGTTGATTGGCAATGTATAGCATTCTGCCAATCAACGCTGGTTCTGCATCGAGCATTAAACTTCGAACAGCTAGTAGTGTTCGATCGAGTACGAGTATTTCGAATGCCGTAGTATTCGATCGAACACCTACTCAATCGAACACTACTCGCTCATCTCTAATTTTAACCCTATTCTGACTGTAACCATGAGGATAATAAAATTCATGAAAGAGCTAGGAGTGAAGCCTTGGTGAGGGAACCGGACAAGTCACTAAAATATTAAGAAAAATGAATCAAAGACCCTGAATAAGAAGATTAATATACGCTTTTACATAGATCAAGAGTCTTCCATACCATATAGGCTGCAGTATGACATCACTTGACTTCAATTCTAAGTATACCCTACATGTATTCCAATTTGTATTGTATTATAGGCAAAAGCAGAATCAAAATCAAGGAGATTGTTAAAAAAAGCTATTTTAAGAAGCTTCACAGTAGGCAACTATTGGTTCACTGTTATTAAGTAGTTAATCCTTGCAATTTCTTTGATATTTCCGCTCCCTAGGCAGTAAAATTCTGGAATATTTCTAGGTGCTTTCCAAACAACATTCTGATCTGTGGCTATAAATACCTTTACATTAGATGCCATCGCTCCATTTCACCTGCCCTTCCCCATGGAGACTGGACCCACGATATGCCGCCTACGTGTGTCTTTCAAGGTTACGACACAGCGCGCGGCTGATGTAAAACACTACAGGAAGACTCAGACAGAATCACTTACACTGTCTGTGCCCTGCATAAATGTATTACCTGTATAAAACATGAATGAAGGGGATACAATCTATTTTTCAATAGTTACATTGTATATTTATGTAATACAATTTTATTAGAACAATCAGGATGACCTAGAAATGATAACCATGTGTAACAATGTGATCTTTGTTCTGCAGTCAATGTAAAGCTGGACAAGCACATTGGAATAGTGTAGGCCAAGCCTGCCAAATCCTTGGGACTATCTGACCATCTAATATAAATAGGACTCTGCACTCAACTCCATGACCGATGTCAAGGTAGAGAAAGATTGAGCAGCTGGAATTCAACATGCCCGATCGTTTTGTTCTCAGGGGAGATAAGCCGCCATCAGAAGTGTCTAGCTTTGCCTTATATTGAGAACACACTCAACTGAGCATTCGGGTGACAGCTATCTAATGTGAATGGCCAGTCGAAGCCAACTAAATTCTTTTGGGTATGGCCCTCACAATGATGGTCACATCAGAATAGGGAATGGAGCGGCTTTTCTTTACCAAACTTATGTTTCTCGTACCCATGTAAGATACATCCATATTGCCGTAGGTTCTTTGACTCTGATGGAAGCCATGAATAGTGTATGATGCTTCTCAATGGAAGGAGCAAAATTAGCAGATGATTATGCTATGAATGTATATCAGCTACTGTAAATTATGAGGATGTGGTATAAAACTGTTAAGAGGAGGATTGGAGGCTCTGCGGTGCTGTGCGGAGGCTGCCGGTCCTCTCCCTGCTGAGCTCTTGAGTCCCCGCTTCCGGGTCTTGGGATGCAGGCCAGAACCTATGTAGCGTTGTGCGGGGGTTGCTGGTCTCCTCCTGATCTGGATGGGGGACTTCCGGTTTTGGCCTAACAGAGCGCTGGAGCCTATTTAAGGAGGGCTTTAGCTTTAGACCGCTGCTGGCTATTCAATTTATCTCCGTGCCCTGGTAGTAAGCATTCCTCCTGATCTGATTACCTATGTTTTGACCCTTTTGCCTTGGCCTTTGACCTTGCCTTTGCCTCCTGATTCCGTACTCTGCCTGCTCCTGTTACTCACTCGACCTGCCTGATGTTCCATTTGGATTTCCCGCTGTACTACGTTGCCCTCTTGCTGATGAGCCAGATCATAGGACTACGATTTACTCTCTGCTACCACCTCCTGCTTCAGTCTTCTGGATCCCTGGACCAACACCGCAACCCAAAATGTCAGCTGGTAGGAGTCTCAGTGTCTGGATTGCCGTGATTTGTGGTGTGCTGTGTGTTTGGCGTTTCCCGACCCATAGTGCTCTGCCCATCAGTGCAGCCATGCCCATCTGGTGAACACCATTGTGGGACTGGAGTTGGGGGATGTTGGACACACAGCGCCGTGTTAACCATTTTAATCGGTGTATCTAGTACTGGTTCTTACTTTGGCTCTTTAGTGTAAGGAAGTATAAGAATATACATTGGTTATGGATATTTACTAGAGATGAGCAAAGACCATTCGGAACAGCCGTTCCGAATAGCACGCTCCCATAGAAGTGAATGGAAGCGGCCGGCGCAAAGACTTTGCCGGCGGCCGGTCACTTAACCCTCCGCGTGCTGGCTACGTCCATTCATTTCTATGGGAGCGTGCTGTTCGGAACGGCTGTTTCGAATAGTGTTCGTTCATCTCTAATATTTACAAAGCCAGCATCAAACAAAAGGCAGCAGTCTTAAAGTGATACATTAAAAGATGCAAGAAATGACAAAGTGAAAAGTCTGTAAATATTTTGTCTAGATTTAAAGTTTTTGGGCACCTTTGTGCCCACACCTATTAAAGTTGATGTATTTTTATGGTTTTTAGTCCAAAATACGTACAATTTATGAATAAAACTGGCTGTACGGTGTACGTATTCTTTAATCATTTATAATTACATATCTTGTCTCCAGTTAAAATCTTAAGGTCAAAGATTTAGAATTTCCCCAAAGTAAACAGGAATTAACTATTTGTTTTCTGTAACAAGAAGTAAAAATTTTGTATGTATTGTAAAGTTCTCATTTTATTGCAATTTTGGGTGGTGGTCTTAAATATATCTTTACATTATTGATGGTTGCAAATTTATCACAATGTGGAATATTATTGCTATCATCATGAATGCAATTATTATGATCACCATTATCATCTCATCATAATTAGAAGTATTATTATCATCATCACTGCATTATCAATGTTATTATCATCCATTATCATTATACTTCATCACCATCATCTTCATCATCATCTTGTGAATGTCTTTATAATCAATATTGTTATTCTCCTCATTGTTACAATGTTTAACGAGTAGAGATGAGCGAACAGTAAAATGTCCGAGGTTCGATATTCGTTTCGAGTAGCCCCTCAATATTCGACTACTCGAATCGAATATCGAACCCTATTATACTCTATGGGGGGGGGGAAATGCTCATTTCAGGGGTAGGCAACGTTCGATCAAATTATACTTACTAAGTCCACGAGTGAGGGTCGGGCTGGATCCTCCGAGAAGTCTTCTCTGTGCAGTGTCCCCGCGGTGTCTTCTGGCTCTGAATTCACTCTGCCAGGCATCGGGCCTGGGCAGACCCGACTGCACATGGCCGCACTACAAGCAGACATGCGCAGTTGGCTCTGTCCAGGCCCGATGCCTGCCAGAGTGAATGAAGAGCCGGAAGACGCCGCGGGGAAGCTGCACGGAGAAGACTTCTAAAGGTAGGAGAAGAACCGACTGTATAGCATTCGGCCAATCAATGCTGGTTCTGCATCGAACTTTTACATTTGAACAGCGAGTGGTACTCGATCGAGTACGAGTATTTCGAATACCGTAGTATTTGATCGAATACCTACTCGATCGAGTACTACTCGCTCATCTCTATTAACGAGTTTATAATCCCATCTTCATGAATAGGTTGGGTTCAGCATACCATTGTTAATGTCCGTTGCTGTCTTCCATCATAGGATGACAGCAACGGACATTAGACTGTTGCAGAGAATGGACACAGACTAATACTGTGCCCGTACCCATTGTCACTAATGTCCTCTGCTACAGTTTACTGTCTGTTGCTGTCATGCTATGACGGAAGACAGCAACAGACATTAACAATGGTAGCCTAGCTATGATGCTTTTGACTACTATGATCTTCATGATATAAGGTTGCATTATATCTGAACAGAAGTCACCTTGAAGCATATTGAATGTCAAACTGTTGTGGGTATTACCTTAAAAGAAATGTAGGTGCAAGGCCCTGGCCATGGTATAGAGTCACAGATGGTCTAATCTGATATTCCAATTAACCCTTTAAAAGAGAATTATAGAACACTCACCATTTCTATGATGACGGCCAAAGAAATGTCTGAACCGTAATTTTCTGTATAATTCTTTGGTTGGTCAAATTGTTTCACTGTCAGTTTTCCATAAAATTATACACATGAGAAGAAAGAAAAAAAAATCAAAAACAACAAAAAAGAAATATATAATAACCAATAAAAAGCATTTCATTTACAATGATTTATAATGAATTATGGTAATGCTCAGATAATGAAGGCTTTCAGCATAAGCCCATACTTGCCAACCTGACTCTTTTTCCAAATGAGGAAATATTTTTTTCTTGGCCCTTATTCGTATTTTACAGTTACAGTCACCTGCATTGAGTCTAACTCTACGGAGTAAGAATTGGAAAGAGAAAGCAGAAACTGAGAAAAAAGAGGGGTTGAAGCTTTGTGACCCTTCTACTAATGTAGCATAGCTTAACTTAATACTTAACACGTTATCTACACTGTGAAACAGAACTTTAACTTAAAGGGGTTGTCCAGGCTAAAAATATTTTTTAGAAATTAGTCCAGTGGAGATTAAAAAAATTTAAAAAAAACATACTCACCTGTCCCTGGTGCTTTGGCCCCTCCTCACGCAGTCCAGTCCTGCAGATATGATCTTGTCTTCCGGTGGAAGTACTGGCCACGTGTTATACAGTGTAGGGAACCCTGGGACGGGACACAAGAGACAGTGAGCCCTAAGCTGACGCCCCCAACTGTCCCTTCCTATTGCCAGGCCCTATCCTACGTAATAGGCGGCAACCACGAAGACGTTCTCTCCCTGTATATGTGAAACACAAAACAGAGACAAGACGGACAACAACAAAGAGAGGTCAGCTAGCCAAGGGTCAGTAACAGTCGAGCGATGCAGTGCCAAATCGGAGTCCAAAGAATAATCAGTGAGGAAAGCCAAAGGTCAAGAATAAGAATGCAAGCAAAAATAGGGACAGTAAGGAGTAGGTATGCACAAGGCAATAGCAAGCACTGGTGTGAATGGGAGCCAAGGCTAAATAGGGTGGAAGAACCCGCCCATGGAGTTGACAGGAAGGCAGGCCGTCAATCACAGGGCAAGGCCAGATTAACCATTAGAGGAGCAAAGAAAACTGAAGGTGAAGGAGATGGGTGTGGTGGAAAATCAATTACCAAGGTGAAAGAATATGGCAGTGTTCAGACAGTGCAAGGAGAAACCAATGGAATAAATCACAACTGAACACATCTCCTGCGCCGCAGCGTGCGGCCGGATGATGGCGCCAACGCCCGGATGGGCAAAGATGTTACACCACGTTTGCCAACTGAGGCCAATCAGTGGCCTCAAGAATGGAACTGGGGATGTTACGGCCGTTGATAAATTCAACAGCAAGAAGCTGAGCTGCAGGACCAGACCTGGGAGGACACCGTAGCTTCGGGAGCAGGAATTTTTTGGGTTTTTTTTTTAACCTCTTCAGGACTAATTAGAAAATCTGGGACTACTTAAATGTTTTCCTGACAAAGATGTGTCCTGTCCTGACGAAGGTTTTTTTCTGATGCCAGAACTCGCCAGTTACTTTATGAAGTTAATCTCTTTACTTTAATCTGAATATATCGGTCTCCTTGAGTGCCATTGCTTTTCTCTTTTCACACAGTAGACTGAGTATCCTCCTATACTGGTAGCTGGTTGATCAATAAGACATCTTTGCAAAAAACTTGGCCTACACCTGCATAGCCATACAGATATGGCCATGCTTGGATTGGCCCACAGGTAAAAAGGTTAATCCCCAGTGGGCATCTGAGCCCCAGTCCCTAATTCCCCGAATTTGATGGAGTATTAAGATTTTTTTATTTTTTTTTGGAGTGGTAGTGTTTTGATATGTCGAACCAAGAGGAAAGTAACATCTCTATCCAAATAGAAACAGTTGGCACTCCCAGCTTTTTTCACGTTGTGCCATGTATTATGTTTTTCATTTAGTTTTTTCAGTGTCACTTTCCCAAGGTAAGTGGCAATTCTTAACAACTTTTTGGAAACAGTAAAATCAATTTGCCAAGTTTAAGATTTGCGGCGTAACAGGTTGATTTGCCCTTTGGAGACGCGTCGTAGAAAAGAAATTTTAAAGATTCTCTCATCTCTCGTTGTATTATTTTCCTATGAAGTGCTGTTTAAAGGTTACATTCAAAGGCAATCTAATTCTGTACAAAATCCAAAGTGATGTGTTCATTTAATAAAAAAAAAAATAATGTGGACATGAAAAAAAATGTTTTTTAAATGTTTCAATTTACGGAGAAAATGTGTTTATCAAGCCAGCTATTCTTCCGCCACTAAAAGGAAAATTGACAATGTTGATTTATTGAGTGGAGCAACATTCAAGATAAAATCAATCTTGTCAAAACAACATTGCCTGGCAAAGAGGAAGGAGAACAGAGGGACGGAGACAGAATAAATCGAGGTAAACAGATTCAGCCATAAAACAAGCCTGTCTTTTCGCAGGAAATGATACATATATCATCCAATTCTTCTTCATGCTGGTTAACACCTTCCCCTTAGACATCCTTTTCTATCATGTTCCATCTCTTCGTCCCCAGCTTGCTAGGTCTTTCCAATCTCCTCCCCATGCTTCTCCATCGCTTCTTTGTTCCATTTTATGTTAATTATATTCCACTTTTCACCTTCCGTGTCTGTATCGCAGTCTTCCAATGTCTCACATTCATCTTCCTATCTCATTCATCAAATGTATTTTTATAAATCTTATTCTCAGTGCATTTCATCCTCGTGCTTTGCTGTTTACTGTATGATTGTTGTCACCGGCCTACCTTCTGCGTCTTCAGTAAGGTCACCTTGAAAGTCGTGGTCTGATTTACACAGTAGAGCCATGACCATGAAACCTAGATGGACAATTGAATTCTGTCACTTGGCCGCTTTGAGGACACATTGACTTCAATGTGTCTATTAACATGGCCGTTTTTTGGTGGACTGGTTTCAATGGTTGTCAAGAACAGACATGGGGCAGTGTCAGTAGTCCTGTTGACATACATGGATGATTGTTTTAAAAATGGGTATTATTTATAACCATGAGAATCATTCCCTTTCATGGACATGGGTGGACATGGCCGCTTTCCACTTCGGTTTATATCAGGACATGAAATCCCTACAGGTCCATGCTATGAACAGGACCCTGAAGAAAGGTCCTTAGTATGGAGCCACAGGCATGTGTATGTTGCTTTATGGTACCATTGGACATCACCATAATAAAAAGATGGTGCAAAATCAGATTATGGCTTTATACAACTGTATGGAGCTGTAGTCCAGCTATGAGTATAACACTTAAAGGGATCATCCCATTTGGGCCATTTATGGCATATCCACAGGATATGCGCAATTTTCCCATAGATGAAGGTCTCAACTCTGGAACTCATATCTATCTTGAGAAAGAAGTAAGGCTGGGAAATGATCAAGACTAAATGTATAACATTTAAGAACATAAGTCAATCTTGGTAGTTGAACTTTAGGTGATTTATTAGAAATCCATAGTAAACTCAATATGATAATAGTCCGTAGGGTGTATGCTAATAGCATCAGCAAAAAAGCACAGAACTGCACAACCAAACCGGACTTCCTTCACTCCATACAGCACTGTATCCTCCTTTCATTGTAGCATTTCTACAGTTGTATACAGTATATTAATACAGAATATTATGTACATGGAAATATGTTGTATACACAAATCCATTTTGGTCTTTTATCTGTGAAATATGGCTCTGGGCATCTGTTTGTAGAGTCTGCATTTCGCTGCTTTTCATAAGTTGTGTATTCATCTGTATGACAAGAAAAATCGTTGGCCCCATGGCCCCAATAGAAGTCAATGGGTCTATTTTTAACAGCCATCAGAACGGATTTGCTTTTGTGTGACAGCTATTAAAAAAGGATCAGAGCTTTGGGTCAAAAAAAGATCAATGACATGATCCAAACAGCGGTGTAGTCTGGAATGGACACAATAGAACCAGCCATATAGATGAAAAATGGGTTTCCTTTATTGATTCCTTAAAAGCCGGAGGTCTAAGCTCCTTTTTCAAGTATACAGGATGGATGAAACTTCCAGGGTAGCAGCAGTAGCAGCTGCCATAGGGCCTGGAACATTACGGGGCCCGTGGGCCCCTGATGTTTTTTTTTTTAATAGTTACTCCAGCAGGTAACGTGCCCTATTTACTTACCGATCCTTGTTCCTGCTGCCTGTGCTTCTCCTTCTGCAGAGACGGTTGTGATCAGGAAAGGGGATCGGTAAGTGAGGCCGCGGTCCTGTGAATCCGACAAACACCGCTATCATTATACCCGGGGGACTTTTCAGACCACTGAGTATAATGATAGGATGGTCAGGAGAGGTGAAGGAACATAAAAAACACTGATACTTACCTCTCATGGGCTCCAGAAGGCTTCAGGCGTATTTGGTGATGTCCCAGACATTTTGTGGGCTGGGCCTGTGTCATAATGTGTCGCGACGCCGGCCAGGCCAGTCTGGTCCATCATTGAAAATGGCCGACATCAGCAGGGAGTGCGCTGGAGCACAGGAGAGGTAAGTAATAGAGTTTTTTATATTTTTTTAATCTCCCCTGGGTCTCCGTTTGTTATACTCTGGGGTCTATGTCCATGTCAAATGCTCACCTTGGAGCCCAGCCATTCCTAGTTACACCACTGGGACCTCTGTTTGGATCAAGTCCTTCTTTCCTACATCTGTGATGTCTTTTGCTGTCGGAGGAACCTAGCATCTATTATCAATCTACCATTCATTGGTTATATGTCTTCTGTGGGTGTTGTGGCTCTATTACAACCCCAAAAGGTGAGCAACCAATTGTTCATTACAAAATTTCCGTTTCTGTAAAACAGTAATACACAGGGCGTTGCTCGGTGCTTTCTTCTGCATTATAAGGTCTGTCAAAAACAATGAAAATAAATAGCAAACAGACATTAAAGCTGAAGCTGCAGGTTGCGAAAACGCTTCATTTTACATTACCTGTGAAGTGGATTCTGGCTAATCCGTTCCACATATTGCAGAAAAAAAAACAGAAAATCTAAATTTTCAAAAACACCCCCAAATCATAGCAGAAACATGCGGAAACACTGGTGTTTTCCCTATAGGCAGAAAACGGGCAGAAAACGCAATGAAAAATGCTGGCACAGTTTTTTACTTAGCGTTTTTTTGCTGAATTTTGCTGTATGGGGTAGTAGCCTAAAAATGGTCAGATGGGTATGAAATGGATGCAAAATATGTGACACGTGGATGTAAACAACTGTGAAAAATTGATGTTTTCATCTATTTTTCCTGGCCATTTTTTATTACAGTCATGTGAACGTAGCCTAAGAGAATAAGCACGTAATCTCCCTCGAAATAATAGAATGTGTGCAGGCAGAAAGATGGAAAGGCATTCATGTATATTCTCTACCTTTATAGATATACGGATGCGGTGTTTTCAGCATGCCTGCGGTGTATTGCCTGCTGTCAACCTGATGTTTGCATCCAGTGCAAGACAGTTCATCAGGTAAAGGACACGCATCGTTCACACAATGCCGCGCCAATTCTGTTACTGGTCACCAGTCCTCTTTGAGGGTTCCAAATGGGCTTCTGCACTGCTTAACAAATAACCTAGATTTCGAGCTGCTAAAATCGGGTTATTGTGGTTCCAATTCAAGCGATATGCAGATCAGACTGTGTTATATACCAGCTGCTGCCACTGAAATAACACAAGCTCCCACCCCGGGGATTAGGAAGATTTGGCAAAGCGTGTGATACAGGAATATCTACAAATAGAAGATCGCATCAATCATAGAACATCTCAGTCCACTGGCTTTATTTTAAGAACTGCTCAGATTAAGATGGCTGTGATAGGAAGATAAAACCTATCATTTTACGTCTCGCACACATATTCTGCCGCTAAGAAATAATTGCTCACTCCTTCCGTCCTAATCCTTCCGATAATGCATTTTTTATGCACAAGGGACATTAACACAATGAAATCACAAACAATACAGAGATAATACACAATATTTTATAATAAGGATTGCTAGAATGTATCAACATAAACTATACAGAAAGTCTGAGAACATTGGGGGAGGTTTATCGGAACAGGCGGTTTCCATGTCTTCTGCTCCGGTGGAGAATGCGCCTGATTTATTAGTAGGACATCCCCCGTCGTGTATCAGGAGGAGTGGCGTAGGCACAATAATAAACGTGCCCCACTGCCATGACTAAAAGGGGTTGTGCCAAATTTACGACGGGATAGGTGGTAAGTGTCTAATGATCTGACCACTGGGGCACCCACTTATGACAAGCGTTGGGTTTCTGTGTCCAGCAGGCCCCTAGCACATCACATCTATCACACTTGCTGCCTGGCATGAGTAAATTCTAGTCCTCTCCTTTATATAATGAGATGAATGATACAATCTGTCAGACATGCCCCGGACCCTGTCAGGAGATCTGTGTATACCTCTAGAAGCCTGGTCTCTTTTGAGTACAATAATACTTCTGGTTATGGTTATTCCTGTAGAGGAGTTGTTTATCCAGGGATTTCGTATGGAATGGGAATTACTTTTTTCCTTAAGATGAAGTCCTGTTTTAGGCTAAGGCTCCACGTTGCGGAAACACAGTTTTTTTTGGTGCAGATTTTGTTGTGTTTTTTTGAGCTAAAGCCAAGAATGGCTACCAATGGAATCAGAAATATATAGGAAGCTCTTATACTTTTAAGGGCAGGTTTACACCTGCGCCCGGTCTCCGCTTTGCAGGTTTCCATCTTCTACCCGAGAAAATGGACAGGAGACGGAAACCCGGCAGTCAGTTTTCAAACCCATTGACTTCAATGGGTTTCCAAAATGTCCACCCGTGTGCTTCTTGTGGCTCTCCGTGGCAAAACCGTTTTTTTTTTAACCGGACACAATGTCCTGTATGTCCGACTCTGTGTCCAGTTAAATCGTGGAGAGGCAGAAGAATGTGAATGGGTTTCTTGGGCAGAAGACAGAAACCCACCGGTTTGCCTAAAGAGGAGATGGGGTGCAGGTGTGAACCCACCCTAACTTCTGTTCAATATACTCCTGGCTTTGACTTAAAAAACCACAACAAAATCTGCAACAAAAAAGCTAAGGCCCCACATTGCGGAAACGCAGCTTTTTTTTTGTTGCAGATTTTGTTGTGGTTTTTTTGAGCCAAAGTCAGGAGTGGATTGAGCAGGAAGTAGAAGTATAAGAACTTTTTATAGCATATCAATTCTTTTTATAGCCATTTTTGGCTTTGGCTCAAAAATCCGCAACAAAATCGCCAAGGGCATAAAACCATCTGCCAGGAGTTTGTATGTTCTCCCCGTGTTTGCATGGATTTCCATCCCATATTCCAAAAAAGACATACTGATAGGGAAAAATGTACATTGTGAGCTCTATGTGGGGATCACAATCTACATTAAAAAAAAAAAAAAAAAATCCGCAACAAAATCTGCTACAAAATGCTGCGTTATTGCAACGTGGGCCTCAGCCTTAAACTGTTTTGGGACCCCATCTTGTCTAAACACTACTTTTTTTTGTTGTTGTAAGTTTGCGCCATATTTGCCAAAACTAAGAATGGCTGAAAAAGGAATGGGAAATATATATGGAGCGCATATGCCTTTACCTTCTGCTGAATGCATTTGGCTCAAAAAACAAACAAAAAAAAAAAAATTAAGCAAAATTTGGAACAAAAAAGGTGCATTTCTGCAATGTAGAGCCTCATCCTTTCAGTGGTTTTGGCTTCTTCTGGATCAACATTTATGTTGAATATTTTGACCAGCAGAAGTTTTTTTTTTAAAAAAATCTTATAAACTACTATACTCCAGGTTTACACTAGTGCTTGGATTTCCGTTCTTCCATACCCAAAAAACAGAAACCCAATCTGCTTTGAAAACGGTTAGATTATAATGGGGTCTGCCGGGTTTCCAATCCAAAAATGTGCATTTCAAGTGGATTTGGGGACAAAATCTGTGAACGTAGAGTGAGCGCTGGTGTGAATCCAGTCTTACTTTATCCAATAGACGAAAATTTCCATTGGTTTTGTTGGTGAGGCATCGGTAGAAAACGTCTCAGAAGTTTTGATCTGATAAGTTTTGCTCAGTGATATTTCCATGAGAAAGTAAATAAAATTTCACCCGCAACTTCTCCTTCGCTTTTCCCTAGCCTATAGCTAAGTATCCATTTTTGTGTCTTGATTTTTGCCCCAAACTTACTATGCATTTGATAGCAGGTTTCTTCTATGGCTTATAGTTTGCAGGGATTTCTTGATATATATTAATATCCTAAGTGATTCGGAGCTGCAGGCCTTGGCTCTTACAGGATTTCTTAAATTTTCTCCCTAAGGATTTTTATTCCTCTTTACTCAATAATTATTTTTTCACAGTCTAGGCTGCAGATTGATGTGAGCAAAATGCTGGATGGTTATCAGACATGTGTTCAATAAGTGCTGAATCTTGTTATGTGGTTGTTTTCTCACCATCCACATTATTACAAACCTCCAAACCAAGTCTTGGAAGCTGTCTGTTGTCTGATGTGCGGTTTCTGGAGCCATCCTTGAAGTGCAGCATATGATTTGCCATTCTTTACACTTGTTGAAGTGGAAAGTAAGTTAGAGAAAATGTCTGAATGATACTTTTCATCACTTTAGAACCTGCGGCACTTTTCCTGTTTCTAAATAAACTATTTACCGATGTCTGGTAGACGAAGTTTATTGTTGTGTTCAGCAATGGACAAGAAAACATAATCCTTCTCAATTTCTTTTAATTGATTCAAATTTTACTAATTTAATACCCAATCCTATATCATAACCTATTAGTGTACATCATACCTCCCAACCGTCCCGATTTCCGCGGGACATTCACGAATTCGGTGTCCTGTCCCGGTCGGCGGGAGGTATGTCCCAATTTCAACTCCGGACGCCAATGAGTTCAACACATACGCAAGTAAAGCAGGAGCTGTCACAGCTCAGCTCCTGCCTTACTGCTGTGCTCCGGCTTCGGCATGTGTAGGCGCGATGTGATGACGTCACATCGGGCCTACAACTATGTGAGTGGAGTGAGAGAGCGGAGAGAGCAGTGGGGAGCATTGGAAGGTGGGTAAGTATTTGTGTTAAACATTGAGGGGAACATAATGTAACTGTATGAAACTGGGGGCATATGGGGGGGAGAATGGCATCACATTGGGGCAGATGAAGGGGGGGAGAATGGCATGACACTGGGACAGATGAAGGGGGGACATGAATCTGGAGGCAGAGATGAGGGGACATGAATCTGGGGGCAGAGATGGGGGGACATGAATCTGGGGGAAGAGATAGGGGAACATGAAACTGTACGCAGAGATGGAGGGGGGACATAAAACTGGGGGCAGATAAAGGGGTTATATGAAACGGGGAGAGATGGAGGGGGGAATATAATTTACAGGTGATTATAGGAGAATTATAATGTGTGGGGGCACATGAAAAATGAATGAGACTGGGCGGAGTCAACATAAAAGTGGGCAGAGTTAAGTTTGCCTCGGCGCGCATGCGCGCCCTATATTTTGTCCCTCTTTCGGCTCTTCAAAAGTTGGGAGGTATGGTGTACAGTATAATAGCAGCACAGCCAGAAATATCATATCATAGGTCATGAAAGAAACTGTTGCTCACCTAGACAATTGTGGCAGGATGCCATTTGATCCAAGCGGCTTGTTCATTGTCCATATCTTCACTATAAATTCTGCTCTGTTATTCAGGTGCTATACCCCTGCGTCTGTCAATATAACATGACTGCAGTCTGCTGCACCAGCTAAACAGTCCTTATCTCTTTCTGTGTTGGGCAATTCAACATCATACTGTTCCTGAATAGTACAAGAGTTCCTGATATCAGTTCTGCTGTCTGATCATTTTGCCTGTCACCACCCTGTCTAGTTTATCTGTCTGCATCAAGCAAGTTCTACCTGATATTTATGGTACTACAATTTGCTCTCTTGTAGAGTATTGGTCTATAGATAAGTCTATAGATAGATGGATATGTATGGAAAAAGATATTCTGTGTTTGCAGCAGTGTTAGTGCACTGAGTCTGAGATCTAGATCATGGTTTGGAGATTTGTGCAGCACAGCTGCTTGCAGGTACTGCCAAAAAAAGAGCGGCCATCAATTACTTACAGAGCAGCTGAATATTATCATATTGTAATAATCATATCACTATAAGAACAAAGTGCTGTGTCTTCCATGTTCTTACAAGTTTCCAGTGGTAAGCAAAGTTTTCCGCAACACCCCTGTGTCTGCAACCACTTCACATATGGTTTACATGAATCTGGTGATAGTCGGCAGTCACACTCTTGAGTTAGGGCACCAAAGTTGCAATGGTAGAAGATAGCAAATGGACTCACAGTCACACAAGCTCACGGGACCCTGGATGGGACCATAAAAGAGGATTCCTCGTCCACACTCTATTCCTGCCCTATTACAGTAGGCAACAAAGGCATGAAGGGACCCCAACATCTGCCCATGCAAACAAATAGCAGCCACCACAAACCACATACGCTAGGCAAGACATCAAAATATATATAAATGTATATATATATATATATATATATATATATATATATATATATATATATATATATATATATATTAAGATAATAAAGCTAAGTATTTTGCCTCTTTGGGATTGTGGGGACATTTAGAGACAAGGACAATCGTATTAAATGTAAAGATTTACGGTAATATATACAAAAAAGTACAATGCTTACAATTACAGAAGAAGAAAAAGATGCAATAAAAAAACAGACATGCAAGCAAAACCATATACAAAATAACATAAAGAAACCAAGGTCTCGCTAAGCCTGGGTGTGGAGATCAATGGAGGAATTGGATAGATTATAAACTTGCTGGTATATTCAGGTATCTGACCAAAATCTCATGGTCATGATCCATTTTTGTAGAAATCCTACAGACACTCATACTTGAAACCAGACATACCTACAACATTGAACAAAATTAATAACTAGAAAAAATAGAATATATACATAACTCAAATAAGGAGAGAGCGAGACCTTGAATTACCGTATATGTTGACAGAAAGAAGGTTAGATCAACTGATTTGCCCAAGAGACTACCTTGCTTCCAATTGTTAGCGTGAATTGAGTGTTACTGGATTGAGGGCCCCAATACTGATGGACTACAGATAAACCAAAGTCAAGGCTACCTGCAGAGAATTGTAATGCAGATGTCCCAGATGACTTGCCAACTTTTTCTCCTGATCCAGGGGAAACAGGGACATCGGAATTCATCCCTGACCTGCAGAAACATTATAAGGAGGGGGCCACACGGTGGCTCAGTGGTTAGCACTGCAGCCTTGCAGCGCTGGAGTCCTGGTGTTCAAATCCCGCCATGGGCAAAAAACCATCTGCAAGGAGTTTGTATGTTCTCCCCGTGTTTGCATGGATTTCCATCCCATATTCCAAAAAAGACATACTGATAGGGAAAAATGTACATTGTGGGGCTCACAATCTACATTTAAAAAAAAAAAAAAAAACATTATAAGGAGTCAGGTTGTTCCCAAAGAAAACACCCACCGTTCTCTATATTACACTCCACAAGTGACCCCCAATTGAGAAAATGGGCAGAACAGATGGAAAGCCAGTGAGGGAGCTGGTTATGATGGAGCTCCTCAAATGGAGACTACTTTAAATGACGGGGTACAAAAAGCGTGTAATGGGGACTGAAGGTTGGTAGACTACCAATACAGTAATTGATACTGTACATGGTTTAAATGTTAGAATGTCTATATATGGGGTGCATTAATACCAGGGGTAGCACTCAAAAACCTGGAAGGGTGAGTGTACAATGGTGGATGCTTTCCTGTTGCCATCCGGGTGGAGTTGAGTAGTCATTGAGGCATATTATATGTCCATTGTCAATGGGGGATGCAAAGATGGATGTACCTCATTACCAATGTCTGGAAGGAAGCTTCCCTCCTAAAGAATTGAGTACTGTGTGTTTGCAACAGTGCAAGGCTACTCAGTGCGGAAGCAGTCTGGACATTATGGCTTTGAGTTTTGTGAATAACTGACTAAGTGGGGCTAAGGAGTACAAACTAGGGCTAGGGTCACATCTGAGTCGGAGTCCTTTGCAAAAACCGCCAGAAATCAACAGAAAGATTTTACTCTCCACTAATTTCAGTATCAAAACGGCAGACACCCAGTGGACCCCATTCTAATCTATGTGTCTTCTGGGGTCTGTGTGAAACCACAGTTTTAGTGGTCGGGCTCTCCGTTGTTTCAGTGGAACCGAATGATGGAAAGCCCAGTGCTCGATGACTGTATGATCTGTCTGAAATTAATACAGTTTAACCATCATCTCTCACCTGAACTCATCTCAACTTGGGATCAGGAAGGAACATTTTTCTTTTTAAGTCAGATTGGGTCACCTTCCTACGACTCAAAAGGAGGAAACATTTTTTCTAACGTTTTTCCGTACCACTGCCCACCATGCATACCCCCTTCCACATGCCTCGGTTCACCTTGATGGATGTTTTTTTTGTCCAGCAGTAGTAAATTTGTATGGTACAGTATATTAAAAAGAATCACGTTGTTACTCACCTGAAAGAGAAAAAATATGAAGCTGAGCTCCAGGGTGCACGGCCTCTGCGTGAGTTCAATTCTCCACTCCAACGGAGAAGTGTGACAGTCCAAACAAAGAAATCTGATTTTTATTTCACATTCCCATAGAGTAAAAACAGCATGACAGTTATAAGTGGAAAAAACTTCTTAAGCATTTCAGATGACGCGGATCCTTATCCTTAGCCGTAGCTACTCACCTGACCCACATCCAACAGTGTGCATTGCCTCCTCATAATCCTTCAATCGCAAGATGTCATAGGGTTATTTGACCTCAGTTCAGCCAATAGAATGTTATCTTATTACCAGTGGTGTAATTTAAGGGGCTGCAGAGGGTGCAGTCATACCGGGTCCCAGGAGCCTTAGGGGGCCCATAAGCACTGGCATCAGTATTAAGATTGCAGCTTCCATCTGGCCCATACGCCAAGGAGACCCACAGATTCCCCTAACCACACTAAGGTGGATTAAACTCCTTAGCACCCATAACTATCACTATCAAGAGTTCGCTGTAGGGATGAGGTAGGGGGCACGGACAAAAGATTGCACCGGGGCCCACAAGACCTTAGTTACGTCACTGTTTATTACACAAATTGTCTTCTGCACTGAAAGTTACACCATACCGGTCTACTTTGCTTTGGAGAGGGTTAAATTCTCACCACTGGGCCAACTCTGCTTTAGTGCTGGTCCAACATTTCTGTTGTTTCAACCCCTCGGTAACAGCACGTAATATAACACTATAGAGCACAGAACCAAATGTCCCAATTTGCACTTGCACATAAAATTATTGTGACTGTACGTAACATAATAAATGACAAACAACATGGTTTTTCTACGGACAGAAGTTATCAGACTAACCTGATTTATTTATTTATTTATTTTAATGTAGGGATCACAATGTACTTTTTTTCCCTATCAGTATGTCTTTGTAGAATGGGAGGAAATACACACAAGCATGGTAAGAACATACAAACTCCTTGCAGATGTTGTTCCTGGCGAGATTTGAACCCAGGACTACAGTGCTGCAAAGCTGCAGTGCTAACTAGAGATGAGCGAGTAGTGAAATATTCGAGATTCGATATTCGTTTGGTAGAGCCTCGGACAATGAAGACTGCTGTGGTCCAATCTTAGACTCCACCTCCTCAAAGAAGAACCAGCGTTGATTGGCCGAATGCTGTACACTGTATAGCATTCGGTCAATCAATGCTGGTTCTGAATTGAATCTTTACTGAGAATAGGAGTAGCATTTGATCAAGTACGAGTATTTCGAATACCGTAGTATTCGATCGAATACCTACTCGATCAAATACTAATCACTCATTTCTAGTGCTAACCACTGAGCCATCCTGATTTATTTTTATGAAGAGGTGAGTAGAAGTCTGGACAGAGAGAAGGCTGTGGATATAGTGGACAGAGGGGAGGCCGTGGATATAATGGACAGAGGGGAGGCTGTGGATATAGTGGACAGAGGGGAGGCTGTGGATATAGTAGACAGAGGGGAGGCTGTGGATATAGTGGACAGAGGGGAGGCCGTGGATATAATGGACAGAGGGGTGGCTGTGGATATAGTGGACAGAGGGGAGGCTGTGGATATAGTAGACAGAGGGGAGGCTGTGGATATAGTGGACAGAGGGGAGGCAGTGGATATAGTGGACAGAGAGAAGGCTGTGGATATAGTGGACAGAGGGGAGTCCGTGGATATAATGGACAGAGGGGAGGCTGTGGATATAGTGGACAGAGGGGAGGCTGTGGATATAGTAGACAGAGGGGAGGCTGTGGATATAGTCAACAGAGGGGAGGCTGTGGATATAGTGGACAGAGGGGAGGCTGGGGATATAGTGGACAGAGGGGAGGCTGTGGATATAATGGACAGAGGGGAGGCTATGGATATAGTAGACAGAGGGGAGGCTGTGGATATAGTGTACAGAAGGGAGGTTGTGGATATAGTGGACAGAGGGGAGGCTGTGAATATAGTGGACAGAGGGGAGGCTGTGGATATAGTGGACAGAGGAGAGGCTGTGGATATAATGGACAGAGGGGAGGCTGTGGATATAGTGGACAGAGGGGAGGCTATGGATATAGTAGACAGAGAGGAGGCTGTGGATATAGTGTACAGAAGGGAGGTTGTGGATATAGTGGACAGCGGGGAGGCTGTGGATATAGTGGACAGAGGGGAGGCTGTGGATATAGTGGACAGAGGGGAGGTTGTGGATATAGTGGACAGAGGGGAGGCTGTGGATATAATGGACAGAGGGGAGGCTGTGGATATAATGGACAGAGGGGAGGCTGTGGATATAGTGGACAGAGGGGAGGCTGTGGATATAGTGGACAGAGGGGAGGCTGTGGATATAGTGGACAGAGGGGAGGCTGTGGATATAGTGGACAGAGGAGAGGCTGTGGATATAGTGGACAGAGGGGAGGCTGTGAATATAGTGGACAGAGGGGAGACTGTGGATATAGTGGACAGAGGAGAGGCTGTGGATATAGTGTACAGAAAGGAGGTTGTGGATATAGTGGACAGAGGGGAGGCTGTGGATATAGTGGACAGAGGAGAGGCTGTGGATATAGTGGACAGAGGGGAGGCTGTGGATATAGTGTACAGAAGGGAGGTTGTGGATATAGTGGACAGAGGGGAGGCCATGAATATAGTGGACAGAGGGGAGGCTGTGGATATAGTGGACAGAGGAGAGGCTGTGGATATAGTGGACAGAGGGGAGGCCGTGGATATAGTGGACAGAGGGGAGGCTGTGGATATAGTGGACAGAGGGGAGGCTGTGGATATAGTGTACAGAAGGGAGGTTGTGGATATAGTGGACAGAGGGGAGGCTGTGGATATAGTGGACAGCGGGGAGGCTGTGGATATAATGGACAGAGGGGAGGCTGTGGATATAGTGGACAGAGGGGAGGCCGTGGATATAGTGGACAGAGGGGAGGCCGTGGATATAGTGGACAGAGGGGAGGCCGTGGATATAGTGGACAGAGGGGAGGCCGTGGATATAGTGGACAGAGGGGAGGCTTTGGATATAGTGGACAGAGGGGAGGCTGTGGATATAGTGGACAGAGGGGAGGCTGTGGATATAATGGACAGAGGGGAGGCCGTGGATATAGTGGACAGCGGGGAGGCTGTGGATATAGTGGACAGCGGGGAGGCTGTGGATATAGTGGACAGAGGGGAGGCTGTGGATATAGTGGACAGCGTGGAGGCTGTGGATATAGTGGACAGAGGGGAGGCTGTGGATATAGTGGACAGAGGGGAGGTTGTGGATATAGTGGACAGAGGGGAGGCTGTGGATATAATGGACAGAGGGGTGGCTGTGGATATAGTGGACAGAGGGGAGGCTGTGGATATAGTGGACAGAGGAGAGGCTGTGGATATAGTGGACAGAGGGGAGGCTGTGGATATGGTGGACAGAGGGGAGGCTGTGGATATGGTGGGAAGAGGGGAGGCTTTGGATATAGTGGACAGAGGGGAGGCTGTGGATATAGTGGACAGAGGGGAGGCTGTGGATATAGTGGACAGAGGGGAGGCTGTGGATATAGTGGACAGAGGGGAGGCTGTGGATATAGTGGACAGAGGGGAGGCTGTGGATATAGTGGACAGAGGGGAGGCTGTGGATATAGTGGACAGAGGGGAGGCCGTGGATATAGTGGACAGAGGGGAGGCCGTGGATATAGTGGACAGAGGGGAGGCCGTGGATATAGTGGACAGAGGGGAGGCCGTGGATATAGTGGACAGAGGGGAGGCCGTGGATATAGTGGACAGAGGGGAGGCCGTGGATATAGTGGACAGAGGGGAGGCCGTGGATATAGTGGACAGAGGGGAGGCTGTGGATATAGTGGACAGAGGGGAGGCTGTAGATATAATGGACAGAGGGGAGGCTGTGGATATAATGGACAGAGGGGAGGCTGTGGATATAGTGAACAGAGGGGAGGCTGTGGATATAGTAGACAGAGGGGAGGCTGTGGATATAGTGGACAGAGGGGAGGCTGGGAATATAGTGGACAGAGGGGAGGCTGTGGATATAATGGACAGATGGGAGGCTATGGATATAGTAGACAGAGGGGAGGCTGTGGATATAGTGTACAGAAGGGAGGTTGTGGATATCGTGGACAGAGGGGAGGCTGTGGATATAGTGGACAGAGGAGAGGCTGTGGATATAGTGGACAGAGGAGAGGCTGTGGATATAGTGTACAGAAGGGAGGTTGTGGATATAGTGGACAGAGGGGAGGCTGTGGATATAGTGGACAGAGGGGAGGCTGTGGATATAGTGGACAGCGGGGAGGCTGTGGATATAGTGGACAGAGGGCAGGCTGTGGATATAGTGGACAGAGGGGAGGTTGTGGATATAGTGGACAGAGGGGAGGCTGTGGATATAGTGGACAGAGGAGAGGCTGTGGATATAGTGGACAGAGGGGAGGCTGTGGATATAGTGGACAGAGGGGAGGCTGTGGATATGGTGGGAAGAGGGGAGGCTGTGGATATAGTGGACAGAGGGGAGGCTGTGGATATAGTGGACAGGGGGAGGCTGTGGATATAGTGGACAGAGGGGAGGTTGTGGATATAGTGGACAGAGGGGAGGCTGTGGATATAGTGGACAGAGGGGAGGCTGTGGATATAATGGACAGAGAGGGGAGGCTGTGGATATAGTGGACAGAGGGGAGTTTGTGGATATAGTGGACAGAGGGGAGGCTGTGGATATAGTGGACAGCGGGGAGGCTGTGGATATAATGGACAGAGAGGGGAGGCTGTGGATATAGTGGACAGAGGGGAGGTTGTGGATATAGTGGACAGAGGGGAGGCTGTGGATATAATGGACAGAGGGGAGGCTGTGGATATAATGGACAGAGGGGAGGCTGTGGATATAGTGGACAGAGGGGAGGCTGTGGATATAGTGGACAGAGGGGAGGCTGTGGATATAGTGGACAGAGGGGAGGCTGTGGATATAGTGGACAGAGGAGAGGCTGTGGATATAGTGGACAGAGGGGAGGCTGTGAATATAGTGGACAGAGGGGAGACTGTGGATATAGTGGACAGAGGAGAGGCTGTGGATATAGTGTACAGAAAGGAGGTTGTGGATATAGTGGACAGAGGGGAGGCTGTGGATATAGTGGACAGAGGAGAGGCTGTGGATATAGTGGACAGAGGGGAGGCTGTGGATATAGTGTACAGAAGGGAGGTTGTGGATATAGTGGACAGAGGGGAGGCCATGAATATAGTGGACAGAGGGGAGGCTGTGGATATAGTGGACAGAGGAGAGGCTGTGGATATAGTGGACAGAGGGGAGGCCGTGGATATAGTGGACAGAGGGGAGGCTGTGGATATAGTGGACAGAGGGGAGGCTGTGGATATAGTGTACAGAAGGGAGGTTGTGGATATAGTGGACAGAGGGGAGGCTGTGGATATAGTGGACAGCGGGGAGGCTGTGGATATAATGGACAGAGGGGAGGCTGTGGATATAGTGGACAGAGGGGAGGCCGTGGATATAGTGGACAGAGGGGAGGCCGTGGATATAGTGGACAGAGGGGAGGCCGTGGATATAGTGGACAGAGGGGAGGCCGTGGATATAGTGGACAGAGGGGAGGCTTTGGATATAGTGGACAGAGGGGAGGCTGTG
Source organism: Leptodactylus fuscus (assembly GCF_031893055.1). Lineage (NCBI taxonomy): Eukaryota > Metazoa > Chordata > Amphibia > Anura > Leptodactylidae > Leptodactylus > Leptodactylus fuscus. Next base: position 32,937,088 of record NC_134270.1, on the reverse strand, counting down.
GATATAGTGGACAGAGGGGAGGCTGTGGATATAATGGACAGAGGGGAGGCCGTGGATATAGTGGACAGCGGGGAGGCTGTGGATATAGTGGACAGCGGGGAGGCTGTGGATATAGTGGACAGAGGGGAGGCTGTGGATATAGTGGACAGCGTGGAGGCTGTGGATATAGTGGACAGAGGGGAGGCTGTGGATATAGTGGACAGAGGGGAGGTTGTGGATATAGTGGACAGAGGGGAGGCTGTGGATATAATGGACAGAGGGGTGGCTGTGGATATAGTGGACAGAGGGGAGGCTGTGGATATAGTGGACAGAGGAGAGGCTGTGGATATAGTGGACAGAGGGGAGGCTGTGGATATGGTGGACAGAGGGGAGGCTGTGGATATGGTGGGAAGAGGGGAGGCTTTGGATATAGTGGACAGAGGGGAGGCTGTGGATATAGTGGACAGAGGGGAGGCTGTGGATATAGTGGACAGAGGGGAGGCTGTGGATATAGTGGACAGAGGGGAGGCTGTGGATATAGTGGACAGAGGGGAGGCTGTGGATATAGTGGACAGAGGGGAGGCCGTGGATATAGTGGACAGAGGGGAGGCCGTGGATATAGTGGACAGAGGGGAGGCCGTGGATATAGTGGACAGAGGGGAGGCCGTGGATATAGTGGACAGAGGGGAGGCCGTGGATATAGTGGACAGAGGGGAGGCCGTGGATATAGTGGACAGAGGGGAGGCCGTGGATATAGTGGACAGAGGGGAGGCCGTGGATATAGTGGACAGAGGGGAGGCTGTGGATATAGTGGACAGAGGGGAGGCTGTAGATATAATGGACAGAGGGGAGGCTGTGGATATAATGGACAGAGGGGAGGCTGTGGATATAGTGAACAGAGGGGAGGCTGTGGATATAGTAGACAGAGGGGAGGCTGTGGATATAGTGGACAGAGGGGAGGCTGGGAATATAGTGGACAGAGGGGAGGCTGTGGATATAATGGACAGATGGGAGGCTATGGATATAGTAGACAGAGGGGAGGCTGTGGATATAGTGTACAGAAGGGAGGTTGTGGATATCGTGGACAGAGGGGAGGCTGTGGATATAGTGGACAGAGGAGAGGCTGTGGATATAGTGGACAGAGGAGAGGCTGTGGATATAGTGTACAGAAGGGAGGTTGTGGATATAGTGGACAGAGGGGAGGCTGTGGATATAGTGGACAGAGGGGAGGCTGTGGATATAGTGGACAGCGGTGAGGCTGTGGATATAGTGGACAGAGGGCAGGCTGTGGATATAGTGGACAGAGGGGAGGTTGTGGATATAGTGGACAGAGGGGAGGCTGTGGATATAGTGGACAGAGGAGAGGCTGTGGATATAGTGGACAGAGGGGAGGCTGTGGATATAGTGGACAGAGGGGAGGCTGTGGATATGGTGGGAAGAGGGGAGGCTGTGGATATAGTGGACAGAGGGGAGGCTGTGGATATAGTGGACAGGGGGAGGCTGTGGATATAGTGGACAGAGGGGAGGTTGTGGATATAGTGGACAGAGGGGAGGCTGTGGATATAGTGGACAGAGGGGAGGCTGTGGATATAATGGACAGAGAGGGGAGGCTGTGGATATAGTGGACAGAGGGGAGGTTGTGGATATAGTGGACAGAGGGGAGGCTGTGGATATAGTGGACAGAGGGGAGGCTGTAGATATAATATTCTCCAATTTTGCAAAGGCATCCCTCATAGACACTTAATGGGTAACATCAGGTCCATTGGCTTGGAAAATATAGTTTGTAATTGGATTGAAAATTGGGTTCCCCTAGAATGCTGGTGCATAGTGGCATCATATAGATTAAACCCACTTTCTACTAAGCCAAAGTCCTTTTTTGTACAAGTTGATGAACGTGGCCCAAGGCATGCTATACAGTTGCCCCGGATTTCTATATGATTTTGCTTAGGAGATCTACCCCAATGTGAGTGCACCCACCATAGCATGTGCACCATTGTTTGCAGAATAAATGGAGGAATAAATTCAGTTTTATTGTAATAATACTTGAACACAAGACATAACATCGCTGCTCTACTCAAAGGGCACTTAGTTTGATATAATGACACTTCTGTCTCAGAGAGGAAAATATATTGTGAAGAAGAATTGCTTTTAAAGGAAATAAGGTGAAAGAGCAGGGAATTGCTGGAAGACCCGTATCACTGCAATGCACCTCCATACATAATAGTACTCGAGAACAAAAATGGAGAAGAGTAGATCTCCATTTCTGACCATAAGGGACAAACAACGTCATCAAGTGAATGGGACTGAGCTTCACCAAACATACACCTTTGATAGACGTCAGACAATTCGCTGTACAGCCTGTAAGGGGTTAATTTGCATTTTGTTACATACTATATCACATATTCTACTAAGGCCAAGGAATTTGATTATTTGAAGTCCAGTAAAAGGAAAAACAAAAAAAACGTTTGTCCTTATAGAAAATTCTCAGCAGAAAGCATCTTGCAGATCACATTGGGAATGAGAGCGACATAGACTATTCCATTAGTTACAAGCCCTGCTGTTTCTGGAGAAGGAAGGATTCACGTGCAGTCTTCTGTATAATTACACTGTCTGCATTCTAAGCTGGATATAACTGCTTCCTACCAAATATTGTTTTTCGACAGAGCTCAGGTCAGACTTGACAGCATATTAAGTGCAGCACTGCTGTGTCAGAAATGGAGACAATGTCCAAGCCTGAAGCACAATGCTTATCTCCGGATAGCCATATTCCACTGAAATGAAGTGGAGGTAAGGTGTTTTACAATGCCGTCACCAATGTCTAGGGTAAATTGCCTTTCAATTGGTGAGTGTTTTTAGCTTCTCTGTCTAGCAAGACGGCATACGAGACATTGTTAGTCATGAAAGGGATGTTGATGGCTTTCTTGAAGCTTGAAGTACAGACATTGCACAGGTACAATGAAAGCAAAGTGTCCAAACCCAAGAATAATACAGAGTAGCTGATTAGAATATGGCCTTTTTGGGCAGCCCGAGGCTCCTGGGATCCCGTGGCCACCCAAACCTCAAATCAACCATAGCAAGTGTATGTCACTTAGAAGTGACCCGTGATGGCAGAAGAATTGTATATGCACTTGGGAATACATGCACAGCTGCAACTAGTCTACCCATAAGCAAGGGGGTATCATAGTCTTGGTGGTGCGCGCCGGCATAATCAGCAAACCTTTTGCTGTTTCATAGTATAGCCATTGCCTTCAGCTATACTCATCCTGGATGCAAGCTGTAGACATTGTACTCACAATGTATAAACCAAACTAGACACTGATAATCTACTCAATTAAAAGGCCCTGAAGACTTTAGCCTGATGTGGGGCCCTCAATCTTCATTCAGCTCAGGGCCCATAATAATCTTAATCCACCCATGGTAATCACCCATACCTCCCAACCATCCCGATTTCCGCGGGAATGTTGGCGGGAGGTATGCACCGATTTCAACTCAGATCTGAGTTGAATACATACGCGACTAAAACAAGGAGCTGTCACAGCTCAGCTCCTTGCTTTACCGCGGTGCTCCAACTAGCGGCTGTGTAGACGTGATGTGATGATGTCACATTGCGCCTACAACTCTGTTAGTGACACTGCAGAGAGAGCGGCGGGGGAGTGAGGAAAAGGTGAGTATAAGTGTTTTTTTGTGTGTAGACATTGAGGTGGAACATAATGAAGGGGTCCATGAAACTGGGGGCAGATGAAGGGGAGGGGGAACTGCATGAATCTGGGGGCAGAGATGGGGGGACATGAATCTGAGGGCAGAGATGGAGGGGACATGAATCTGGGGGCAGAGATGGGGGGACATGAATCTGAGGGCAGAGATGGGGGGGACATGATTCTGGGGGCAGAGATGGGGGACATGATTCTGGGGGCAGAGATGGGGGGACATGAATCTGGGGGCAGAGATGGAGGGGGGATGTGAATCTGGGGGCAGAGATGGAGGGGGGACGTGAATCTGGGGGCAGAGATGGGGGGCATGAATCTGGGCGCAGAGATGGAGGGGGGCATGAAACTGGGACAGAGATGGGGGGACATGAATCTGGGGAAGAGATGGGGACATGATTCTGGGGGCAGAGATGGGGGGACATGAATCTGGGGGCAGAGATGGAGGGGGGCATGAAACTGGGACAGAGATGGGGGACATGAAACTGGGGGAGAAATGGAGGGGGGACATAATTTACAGGTGACTGTAGAAGGATTAAAAATGAATGAGAATGGGCGGAGTCAACATAAAAGTGGGCAGGGCTAAATTTGCCATGGCGCACTATGCGCACCGCACACTTTGTCCCTCTTTCAGTTCTTGAAAAGTTGGGAGGTATGTAATCACCCCAAAGTAAGAAATCATCTAAAGATTTCCCTAAACATTAGATAGAAGTAGAATGAGGGTGAAGAATCTTTCGGCAACAGAAATCAAAGTATTAGTTAAAAATTTCAAGTGTGGCCATCTTCGGCTTTTGGTGAGATAAAATGTTTGTTTCATGGGATGAATGTTTGTGCTGGAACCAGCCGTCATATGGAGCATACCAGGCATAATGACGTCATTGCGTTAGCACAATTACATCATTACACAGGCGCCTCAGCGCGATGACATCATTATGTCACTGGAAGAGCTCTGGAGTGGACACGGAGCCCAGGATAGATGAGTATCAGTATTTATTGTTATGTTTAATCACCACTGGGGTGCCATGGGAGACATGTAGCATGGCAGAACCACTTGGATGTCATGGTCATGTTTTAACCCCATCCAAGAGGTTAAAACCCCTGATCAGAACTCTGCGATTCGTTACCATGAAGTGTGAGGAAATCCAAATTCAAAACGAATCGAATATTTCCTGAAATTTGGATTGAACTCCACTTCATCAGCTTCGATTCTAGCTTATCTCTAGTTGGAACACAATTTCTGCCTTTTAGAGATTGGTACGGTCACATACCTACCCTTGAGCAGTGTATATACTGATGTAGAACTTGCAGATGTGGCAGGAATATTAGCAATCTCTGTGATAATCCCCTGTAATGGCGGCCATATCCGTTTCCACCTTGTTTTCCAGAGCTTGTCACAGGAAGACAATGGATAGTGTTATAATAGAAACAAATTGCTGTGATGTACTTTGGTTTATTGTGACTGCTCAGTGTGACTCCCCTGGGATATGTATAGGACTTACATGACATGCTAGATTACATGGATCCTCCTTCATTGTGTTGTCTATTGTAACGTCTCTCCGTTTTGATATATTCATGTCCAGGCTTTTATGTCGGACTGCACCTACTCACTAGATCTTTATTCCTCATGTCACCAGGAATTCACAGATTACAGGCTTTTAAATGGCGACTATAAAGTCGGACAGGTTTATATTCTGACCCCATGACAACTTACTTGATCAACTGGAACTTCTCGGAACGTTTGATTTACACCATCTATCCTCATAACTTGATGTTTGCTCATCGTTTCCCGGACTGTGCTAGATCTTTGTGCAGGGTTCTGCAATATCAAATTGAATATCGGAATAAATATTTATTATTAGATCAGTGATGCATTGTTATAATGTAATTTACAGATTCATTTGAAAAATTTAGGCAATACTATATTTATTTTACAGGTTATTTGTCACCAGAAGCCGTAATATAAAACCATCTTTTGACTTTGTGATTTGGTGCTGCCATTGCCGAGATATGGCTGGCTTTTGAGTAGACTTGGAATAGTTGATCGGTTGGGGTACTAAGTGTAGGACCCTCACCAATCTAATTTTGATGACCTATTCTAAAGAGAGGCCATCAATATTCAGCCCTGACAAAACCCTTAGGCTGAGTTCAACTGGGGTTTTTTTGGTCCGGAATTTGACACGGGGGCCGCCTAAGATTCTGGACCAAAAAAACGGTAGCAGTGACTGCACCGCCATCCAGTCATGGCACTCCACTCTGGATTAGGCCCAAATGAATGGGCCTAGTCTGGAGGGAGTGTCTTCAGGTGGACGTCCTAAACAAAGGGGGTATCATTTCTTTGTTCCATGAGTGGGAACAAAAGAAGCGACCAGCTTCCATTGATTTCAATGGGAGACTTTTTTTGGTCAGGAAATTGACACAGATTCAAAATCCTGACCAAAAAACCCCATCTAAACTCAGCCTTAAAGTGGACAATCTCCTGTATTTTATTAGTGTCATGAACAATAAGATGGTCACAGAATCCCCCAGCAATCATTTACATTTTGCCCGCTTCACATTAGCATTCGTCCTCCGTCCGCAAGGAGTCCACATGAAGACCCCCCCCCCCGAACGGAATACCAACACTAATGCAAGTGCTGTGCAGTTAAGCACACAGTGTTAGGAGTATTTAGGTTCATTAATTTCTATTTTTCTTACCTGGGGAGTTTTTGGCTGCGCAGTGTCTGGGGTGGCATCCTGGCGCTGCGGGGTTGTCCTGTCGTGGGTATTGGTGCACACCTTCTGACTTGCATGCGCGCACTGTTGGTAGGCAGCTTTATCTCCTGGTTGATTAGTCTGTCCTCCCATTTGCACCTGGGAGGAGTGGTCTCTACTCTGTATTTAAACCCATGCCTCCCATGGTTCTGTGCTGAGTGTCGCTTTTACAGAGCTAGGCCTTAGCAGGAGGAGTAGGTGGTTATCTTGGATAGAGGAAGTTCCGTGGTTGGTTTTTGGGAGGTTTGGGTGAACGAGTTGGTTTGTGTGTTTTCCCTTCTGTGTTCACCAATCCTCCCTCTGTGTATAATTGACTGTGTGAGTGAATTGCCTTATCCTTTGATTTCTACTCAGTTTCCCTGTGTTTGTTTCCTAGTGTAAGGTTCCTTCCCATATTGGTTTGGGGGAATCCTTTCCCACATGTTTCCTGTGTGCTGCTTGTGTTGTTAGTCAGCACACACCCTTGTCAGTCCCTGTCAGTAGCAGCTTCACTTGTTCGTTAGGGGTGACCCCCTTTAGTCTCCAGTCCCTAGAGATCTTATAGGGCATTCCTTCTCCCACTTCCCTCTAGGCCTACGGAATCAGTGAGAGAGGAGCTGTCGGGGTCAGGCTTAGCCTGAGTACAGCCGACCCACACCCGTGAGGCAGGGACCGGGATAGCTAGTGGGAGTAGTGCAGGGCGAGATTTCCTACTGCTATTCCTTAGCCCCGTTGCAGCTACCTGGACTGACATAACACACAGAGTCCATAGACTATAATGGGCTCCGTGTGCTTGCCACGCACTGCCCTCGCAATTCATTTGTGCGGGCAGTGCGCGGCAAGCACCCGGAGCACATTATAGTCTATGGGCTCCATGTGCTTTGCAAGCACATCGTTTGCAATTGCGATTGCATTCCGTCTGGGGGTCTCCATGCGGATGGAATACAAGCGCTAGTGTGAACCAACCCTTTCATAAGAAAACCTGGCAGCAAGTGTTCACTTTTCCTCCAGTGCCCCCACAGGTGAAATGCAGTATTACTTTATACAACTCCAATTAACTAACAGCAAGGTACAGTATCTATCACAAACACTCTTCTGTCCTCAGACTATCCTTGGTTTCTAACGTTTTACTTTACAAAATCTACAAACCCTTCCGATGTTTTACAGCCGAGCTGTTGCTTAGCATCACTGCAGATAATAGTAATTTTGGAATATAAAAATAAATATAATGGTACATACTGTAAAAAGTAAATGGCTCTGAATGATGGACAGAGATTTTTTGAAATATAAAATCACAACTCATATTATCAGCTTTCATCTTTCTGATCAATTTATTTCCTTTTAAGGTATTTTTGCACTTTTTCCCCCTGTATTTTTAAAGCACAAGGGATGTCAGGTGGACATGATTAAATGAGGTCAACATATTCTGGTTTTGTGGCAGCATTTTGCCCAATTTTTCTGGAAATAACAGTAAAATAACGATGGAAACGCTTTATATGGACTATTGTAATATGAACTAATATAGCACATGAACACCTTATGTGCTAGAGCCTTGTTAACGTCATTGTCTGGACTCAGTATTGTCATATCCATGGCGAATATCTCCATATACGTCATCGACAAGGTAAATCTTTCAATTGAAGTTGTAATTGAATAAAACTTTATATGTGCGAAGATAATTATGATATATGTAAGCAATTATAATATTAGAGTGAAAGAAGACATCTGTATAACTCTAGTACCCCGTTAGGCCACCTCTAGCCTTGATACTTGATGAGATATGGCTGGGCATGGAGGCATCCAAGCTAGTCCAATAAATGCTCAATGGCCGATAAATCTGTTGACTAGTCAGGCCAAAAGAATATTGCAATCTGGCACCTATATTCCTGGGAAACCCTTGCTCTGTGTGGGTGAGAATTATCTTGTTGAAAGTGCCAGCTGGAAGCCTTGCCATGACATGCATCATATGCCGGCGAAGTATCCTGCACATATTGCATTGTTATTGTAACTCATATCACTACAAGGTGCGACATCTGTCATATTCAATGGATCCCTACATCATCACACCAACAGTTGTGGCAGTGTGTTATTACACAGCAAAGGCACTCACCACGAGGCTTCTGTACCCAAACCTGACCACCAGGGGTGTAACTTGAGTGGGATGCAGAGAGTGCAGTCACACCGGGGCCCAGGAGAACTTGCATCAGTATTGAGATTGCAGCTTCCATCTGGCCCATAAACCAAGGAGACCCACAGATTCCCCTAACCACACTAAAGTGGATTAAATTTCTTAGCACCTGTAACCATCACTATCAAGAATTCACTGTAGGGATGAGGCTGACCTGACGTTACAGTTCCAGTCCGTAGCAGTCAATGTTGGCTGGCTGCCAGTGACAGGACACGCAATCTGTGTCGTGATGCCAAATTTCCTTTTGCTACGGGTTGTGCAATGATGGTGCTACCTGTGTCTCTAGGGCAGACAAGGAACCTACTAGAGATGAGCGAACAATAAAATGTTCGAGGTTCGATATTCGTTTCAAGTAGCCCCTCAATATTCGACTACTCGAATCGAATATCGAACCCTGTTATAGTCTATGGGGGGAAAATGCTCGTTTCAGGGGTAGGCAACGTTCGATCAAATTACACTTACCAAGTCCACGAGTGAGGGTCAGGCTGGATCCTCCGAGCAGTCTTCTCCTTGCAGCGTCCCCGCGGCGTCTTCCGGCTCTGAATTCACTCTGCCAGGCATCGGGCCTGGGCAGAGCCGACTGCGCATGCCCACACTACAAGTGGACATGCGCAGTCGGCTCTGCCCAGGCCCAGTGCCTGGCAGAGTGAATGAAGAGCCGGAAGACGCCGCGGGGAAGCTGCACGGAGAAGACTTCTAAAGGTAGGAGAAGAACCAGCGTTGATTGGCTGACTTTATAGCATTCGGCCTATCAATGCTGGTTCTGCATCGAACTTTTACATTCGAATAGCGTGTGGTACTCGATCGAGTACGAGTATTTCGAATACCGTAGTATTCGATCGAATACCTACTCGATCGAGTACTACTCGCTCATCTCTAGAACCTACGCTCGGCCATTAAGTCCCAGTGACTTTGGTATCTAAGCCTTTTGTGGGGACTGTTACTTTAAGTAAATTTTCTGTCAATACACCAGGATGATCAATTTGTTGTTATTAATTATTAATTTCACAGAGTACTGCGTTCCGTACCAAAGCTCTGTTTATTTCTACTCTGTTTGTTTCCGCTGCCAGTTCATTGCCTGTTTCCACTTCTGGAGCACACCGCTCGGTATACCGAACACCAATTCATTAACATCCCTGAATCTCAATTTTGGCCAAACATAAAAATTTTACCAAAATTCTTCCGATAACCATAAACGCCGAAACTCTCCCATGTCCATAATGCAAATATTAACCACCCGGGAGACCTATTTCTACAAAATAATAAGTATTTGTTAGAAAAGAAATGAGTAGTTGTAAAATCCAAGAAGTGAAAAACGAAGGGCTAAAAAAAATGTCTAAAAAAACCTGTTAAAAAAAGCATTATTATCTTTCCGCGGTCTGTTTCTTTCTTATGGCTATTCTTTTTGTGCGGTGAATTAAATCTGAGCTGACAGCTTGAGAGTGTTATGAAACAACTGGCATGCAATCAATTTTCTTCTTAGTGTTTTTTGCTGTAGTAAAGTGTGTCATCCAGAGGGCCCTGTCTGTCACAATCTTTTCTCTCCTCTCCGCACAGAATCAGGCAGAAAAAAAAAAAAAAAAATTACATTGAAACAAAAGGGAAAAACAGGAAAGATGCTTCGACTAAATCCTGGTCACGTGGTACCTTTGAAGCAAAATCTCCTGTTCACTTCAATGCGTTACGAGAAGCAGAAATGACACCCAGAAGTAGCATTAAATGGAGGCTGTCGTATGATGTAGCATCAAAGGATTATGGGTAATGCATGTGGAAATCTATTCTGATGCCGTAGGCACATGCCAACAGATAATCATTTTACATGAAAAAGAATCCATGGTTAAAGACTACGACTGCTTAGTTATGAGCGGCTAGACTAATTAGAGCCACGCTGACGGCTTAGACAAAATGATTAAAAAACGGAAAAAAAAAAAAAAAAAACACGTTTCCCAATATTAACAAGTCGCATTCAAATTGCTACGTACAAAAACAAAGTCCATCCGTCCTCTATTAATTCTCCCATTTTACATATCAGAGCTTCATTTAAAAAAATTCTCAAAATTAGGTAATTACATTCTTGAAAAATTCGCCCCAGGACTTAGTCCGACACCTCTTACATAGCATTTATCCTACAGTCCCCCCGTTTCAGGGGATGCAATGCCTTAGGCTCTACTTTCCATTGCTGGTGGTCTTGTCTACATGCCCGTGGCTTCTGTATGGTCTAGAAACTCTTCGGTCACTCATTTCCATAATCAGCCCCATTTTTTTCCCCCTTATCTTAAGGGCTAGTTCACATGGGGCGGATTTTGGTGTGGAATCCAGCTCAAAATCCGCCCCCTCACGATAGAGGTCTATATAGACCGCTAGCGATCTTTTTTTGCACTAGCGGTTTGTTCCCGCTTGTGGAAAAAAGAAGCGAGCTGCCCTTTCTTGAGGCGGCGGAAACCACCATGGCACGTCCGCATCAAGACAATCCCTCCAGACTAGGCCCATTCATTTTGGGCCTACTCCAGAACGGGAAGCCGTGACTGAAGGAAGCCGCGGCAGGTGCATCTTGGTTCTGATTCTGACGCGCTTCCTGCATCATAATCAGAACCAAAATATGCAGTCACTAGCCCCGTGTGAACTAGCTCTAAGTCTACGGGCGCCAAATATGCCCAGTTCAGATTGCTCCAATATATCCTGATGGTTGGCCGAATACACCGATCCCTCTTGTTGACCGATGTGATTGGACGAAAAAAATCAACGCCACCATCTCAGACACCCATCCACTATTTGATAAGATTTTGGCTACTGGGTCAACAGGTCTCGTATTCCGGGTCGGCCATACTGTCTTCAACTTTCATTGGGGCATGTGAATTATATGTATTTTCCTCCCCCACTTACGTTGTACCTTTTTGCATCCCTTACACTATCTACACCTCTAGTGTGACTCCTGGTTTTATATCTCTTTCCTTTTTTGTTTTATCCCCTTTTGTCTGTACCTTCCATTCTTCTTATAATAACAGTGATTGTATTTTATACTTACCGTATCCTGCCCCTTCATAAACCTTCTAGGAATGGATTGATGATGTTTTTCACGGTTTCTATTATAGTTATAGTTCAATAAATACTTTTCGAAACCAGATTAGGTAATAACTACAACGCACAAAAGATTCCACCATTTTATTATTTATTTTACAAAAGTTGAGCCAATATGGAAACACCAAGTGTAAAAAACTAAGTTTACCCCATGAATCAATAGCTTGCAATACCACTTTAGCAGTAATAACCCGGACTTCATCAGTCTCTCACATTGATCTTGAGAAATGGACGACTCTTCTTTTTAAAAATTCACTTTTTATTATTAATTTTCAAAAAACATAAAATGGGACGTGCAGTATCCCAGTGCGAATAAAACGGAGAAAAATACGACAAACTGCAGTGATCAATGGGGGATAGTAGGGAGAGAGGATGTTGTGGGGAAGGAAGAGCGACAGTGAATATAGCAGCCATTTATAACAATCATAATATATAAAATATAAGAGCCGACCATAAGGTTCTGTAGACCATTGGCAACCAGGTGCAGACTAGGGTTGAGCTGATTTTGAGATTTCAGGATCGATTTCAAAATCCGATTTCCGATAATTTTCCAGCCAATCCCGATTGTGAAATTTGCTCGATTGCCGATTGGAATCCGATCTTTTCCAATCCCAATCCTCAACCCTAGTCAATGCTTCTCTATGGGAACAGTCACTTGAGGGTTGAGCCAATCTTGAAATAATTTCCGACCTCGATCCCGCTGGAAAAGTTCGGGTCAGAATTCCGATCGCGATCGTGAAATTTACTCGATCGCCGATCGGAATCCGATCTTTTCCAATCCCAATCGCTCAACCCTAGTGCAGACTAATATATCCTATGGAAGAGGCTCCTATACCGAAGGCTACGATGAAATCTTGGAATGTTTGAAGACATTTATATGCAAAGTTCTAACCACAGCATTACAATAGATTGAGGCCACTGCAAAACTTTGATTGTCTTCTTTTCCAGAGTCATCGGAACCAGCATAACCAAAATGTGCACAGCCATATTGACATACAATATACACACATATTGTCCATTAATAACAACTCAATTCCAGCCATTACAGGGGTGTATAACATAAAGGAATGCTGCACGGAAGGTAATTTTGGACCTTTTTGTATGTTCAATGGAGACAAATCTGAATAAAAGGAAAATACTGGAACATATTATCACTTGTTAGTGTATTATTACTTGTATTATTTCCAAAGGGTAAATTATCAGTTGTCATATAATTGAAATACTTAGCTATAGGGGCAGGACGGAGAGAGGCTGGATCGGGGATGAGAGTGTGAATGGCTTCTTAGATATGCTTGTTTCTCTTCATTTTATCTTGCTCTTGCTATTAATTAGTTTTGAGAATGACATTTACCTATCAATCCCGAAGAAAGTTTCTAAATAAACAATTCAATTAGAGGTAGAAAATACATCCTCATTATTTCAGACAAGTAGTACAAATGACATTACTGTATTATTATTATTATTATTGAACATTACGCTTCTCAGCATCAGTAATTACTATCAGATGAGGATCGTCGCTGAATTTATTGGGTTTTATAGTTTATTTAGTATTGATTGTATTACATATATCTATGTATGAATATACACTGGTCCCACTACCTGCTGGGCCTCACGTGGAGCGAACCTGGTAGCACCAATAGTATGTTGATATCTATTCAACTCCATCTCATTACTGGTGATTTCTCCAAATTCGTTTGGCTTGAACTGGTTTTATTATCCTGTATGGTTTCTTTCGTAAGTATAATAAGTAGAGGCCCGGGGGAGACATGTGAATATAACACCGTCATACTTACGTCTATGTTGTGGCATCTGGTTTGGATCCTCTTTGGGGCTTCTGAATGATGTCAGAGGCCCAGCTCGACTGCTGAAGCCTGGGATTGGGCCTCAATGATCATGTGGCATGTGCCAACATGGTCCCTCAAGGCCCCAAACAGTATTCAGGAGGCCAATAGAGCCCAAGAGAAGAGAGTATGAGTTTTATGTTTACATATCTCTCTGGATTACCTTTTTTTTTTTAATGTAGATTATGAGCCCCACACAGAGCTCACAATGTACTCCCCCCCCCCCCCCCTATCAGTATGTCTTCGGAATATGGGATGGAAATCCATGCAAACACGGGGAAAACATACAAACTCCTTGCAGATGTTTTTTTGCCCTTGGCGGGATTTGAACACCAGGACTCCAGTGCTGCAAGGCTGCAGTGCTAACCACCGAGCCACCGTGTGGCCCCTCATCTCTCTGGATCTACCTTGGGGCCACCATCATAGGGATCTTGTCCTCCATCACCTACTGTCCCTACTCAGGCCAGTTTCCCAATTCCAAAGAGATGGAGTCATGCATGCTTCTGGATCTTACTTTTGAAGACTTCAAGCATTGCAGTTTTCATACTTTCCATAAAATTCAGTGAATTTTCAGAGGATTGGGCACATATATGGCCACCTCCCCATTGTATGGTTGTGATAGACGGTGAGGTGCAGGTCCCTGAATTGGGATGGGTGCAGGTCCCTGAATGGAGCAGGTTCCTGAATTGGGTTGGGAGCCCTTCACTATTTTTTTTTTGCCCAGGTGCATCCACCACCTTTAATACTGTCCCGGTGTATCAATGTGCTCTATTTGCCATTCTGCCCCTAAATCAGGAATTCCAACAAAATGGTGGAAATCCACAATGTATCCCAAGTAATAAAGATGAGTGAAAGAGTCGGGTTCACCATGGAGGGTGGGGTTCCATGGAAAACTGGCCCAAATAATTCAAGTTACCCACATTACACTCTTGTAAAGAAAAACTGTATATGATAATGTTATGTTGTATGTTATTTCAGCATTCAGTCTTTTTAAGGGCTTCCACAGTAGGCGACTAGATTGTATTCTGTCTATCCAAACAATACTAAAAGTGGATGAATGAGACTGAAAAAAACGTCTGATCTTATGAATTCCACTTTTGTCTGTCCTGGTTTGACAAAAGAGTCAGATTCTAGTAAAAGCAGCATGAATCAATTGCCCTCTCTTTGGAGAACTGACCCCGGTACAGCAGAGGTTACCGAATCTCGGTAGCTTGGCTACTTATCCATGTATGGTTGGCCCCAATGGACATTTTCTGCAGGAAATTGCACCATGTCACAAGAATGTGAACGTATAATACTGTAGTTTCAGGAAAACCAGGAAACTTTCTGGTTTCTCGTTGGGCCGAGTCCTGAGATGATACATGGAGTTGGATCCCAGCATTTTCAGGGTTCCTGTATAAGTTTGTTGCATTGCACAATTTTTGTCTATTAATTCTGGAGAATAATACTATTTTAGGGCTGTAGACACATGGGGCGAGATGTTTAGCCGTAGTGTGCTACCTTTGAAATGCAATAGTTAAAAGTCAGCCCAGGCTCACTAGAAGACACTAGAAGAGTGCTAACTGGGACCAGCATTGCTCCAAGGAAGTAAAGGCCCGTTTCCAGTGCACCGACTAATGCAATTTTTTGCAATTTTTCTATAAATCTACAAAAATGACCTACATAACAGAGGTATGTTGTTTGCTTATTACAGTATTGTGCTATGTGACACATCGGTGATAGTTGAATATGCTTGGAAGAAGTGGTAGACTACCTTTAGCATTTCTTTCTCTACGCTACCTGGGAAAAAAATAACTTAACCCCGATCCACATTACCTGTATTGCTTGCAATGTGTGATATGCAACACATCAACCAGACTTAAATTGCAAAATCAAAATTGAAGACCTAACTCCTCTGAGGCACAAAAAGTTAGATTATACCGGGACCCATCTGACTTCCTCAGGGACATTAGTCACGTAATCGCGCAAAGTATAGGAAAAAAGCAATGCTAAAGGGAAAATTTAACATTGTAATCAGCTGGGAACAGAGACTTAATGCTGTGCTTAGTTTTGCTAAGCGCTGAAAAATGTTTATTTCAAGCCTGAGGGGTTTAATAGTTTCCCCTATAATTAAAACCCATCAACAGTTAGGGCTGCCAATGGAAGAGAAAAAAAAAAGCTTAATTCTAAATCCATTGCGCTTTATTTCTCCAAACGTGGTATGGAGGCAATTCATTGAAAAGGACATTATTAAGAGTATGTGAAGATCCTAGCATGTCAGGGGCACCCAAATAAAACTTGTATAAGGTGCTGGTCACATGACAGTGCAAGGTGCACAGAGTTGGCTAACAGCTTAAGAATGGATTCACACCAGCGCTTGCACTACCTTCAGGGATTTCGTCCCCAAATCCGATTAAAAAATGCAGAGAGAAAAGTCTTGCAAGTAAGCTTGTTTGCAGGACTTTTTTTTCGGCATTTTTCAGGCAGTCACCCGGCGGACCCCATTATAGTCTATGGGATCCGCAGGTAACTGCTTCTTAAGTGGGTTTCCATTTTTTGAGTTCCCAAGCAGACCCGAAGAACGGAAACCCAAACCTAGTGTGAACCTAGCGTCACAGTGACACCCATACTATTAGATCAGGTAACTACTAGAGATGAGCGAACACTGTTTGGAACAGCCGTTCCGAACAGCACGCTCCCATAGAAATGAATTAGATAAGGACCGAAGTACAAATAAGAATCACCGCGCTCGACCAATTGTTCGGACAATGCTTTAATTCAAAAAGATGGAGCACAACGCGTTTCGGGCTTATGCCCTTTTTCAAGTGCAACAACTAGATACAACAAAGATAAAAATAATAAATAAAAAACTATACATAAAAAATTGAAATATTGCATCCAATAATAAAAAAAGGTTCAAAGTAACCTCAAATCTTTAAAATTATTGCACATAATGCAGACAATTGTGAGTATTACCTACACCACAGAGTATTGTACATGGGTCTAGTTAATTACAACTAGATCCAGATATGTAGAGGACTCATCAAATACTAATACTATGTTTAAACGCTGGGACTAGGTCATCATCAGTTTAAATATGCTTTTAATTAACTCCAATCATAAAAGATGTAAAGAGGAGATTCACCTCATCTTAATAGCCCAAATTTTTGTAATAGAATGAGATGGCTGCTCCGCTGTTCTTCGCCTCGCTGCCGCCCCAGCTGCAGTCTTCTTCGCCTCGCTGCCCCCTCCCTGCCAGGTTAGGAGAGTGTGGGCGGGTTAGGAGAGTGTAGGCGGGTACAGGGCGGGGAGACGTGACGTCTCCCCTCCCAGTACCTGCCCACACTCTCCTAACCCGCCCACACTCTCTTAACCTGGCAGGGAGGGGGCAACGAAGGGAGAAGAAGACTGCAGCTGGGGCGGCAGCGAGGCAAAGAACAGCGGAGCAGCCATCTCTGGAGGTAAGTGGACACCAGGGGGGACTAATTAGCCAGAGGATTAAAAAAAAATCCTCTGGCTACTTAGTGATTCACTACACAGCGTGGATTCTAACAATTCTTAGATTCCATGCTGTATAGTGAATAGAATTGCTTTTAAAATCCGATCTCCGATTAATAAAAAAATCCTGTTGACTTGCATTGGGATCGGAATTGGGATCGAGATCGGGTTCGAATGAAAAATGATCGGAGATCGGATTTTAAAATCGATCCTGAAAAGTCAAGATTGGCTCAACCCTACTTAGCACATAAAGGGGAAGAAAAAAATGGTTTTTATACACATAGTGTGATCCCAAAAAGAGGTCCTACATCAAAGATATCGTGTCTTTACCAAAAACAAATATAGAGAAACCAAAAAAGAAAGGTAATCAGACACTCAGAATACTGAGGTCATAAAAGACCAAGATTTGTAATAAATAAACTATACAAACTTTAATATTATCACATTAAAAAGGTATACAAGATATATGATGCAAATGACAACAGTAAACATACAGAAATAAGCACAGCGGGAGTGTCCAATGGTGCCCTAAATGGTAAAAATGCAACTAAATGTAGATGGTAAAGAAATATACATTTATAAACATATAACACAAACCGTATGGGCCAGCTGTACAGTGAGACTCAAATACACAATTACTGCCAAAAAGAAAAGAAAATTGGTAGAGTTGTAATATAATATGTTATGTATGCAGCCATCTGCAAATATACAAAAAGCCTCACTATAATGACTATAATGAAGATGGAATAATGGCCAAACACAGTTATTAATTATTACGGTGCAGGGAAGAAAAGTCACATAACGTGTACATGAAACCTGCTCAACAATAGTAACGTTTGGTCACAAAATATATAACGTGTCATATACATATTAAATAATGAAGCTTACCCATCATAGAAACAATGTGGGGATAATTTACAGGGCACTGGGAGGACGCGCCGGCTCTCACCCGACGCGCGCGTTTCGCCACGCCTGCCTTTGTCTGGAGATGTAGAAGAGCCTTCACTTGAAAACTCACATATGTCCTATATGTAGAAGAGCCTTCACTTGAAAATTCACATATGTCCTATATGTAGAAGAGCCTTCACTTGAAAACCAAACGCATTGATGAGCGGTGAGCAATGAAAGCACACGGACTTCATAGGCTATAATGGGGTCTGTGTGTTTTCACAAGGTGTCCACACGAGTCATGGGGAAAGTAGTTCATGAAGTACTTTTCTCTCTGTATGTTCTGTGCGAACACCGTGTGAAAAACACACGGACCCCATTATAGTCTTAGCTTACCACTTGTCAATACATTCAGTATTCCGTCCGGGGGGTCCTCAAGCAGATTCCCCAAACGAAATACCAAATGCAGATGTGAACCGGGCCTTAGTTGTATAAGATGGGGATTGCATAGGTGCATAATATTGGTAAGGCAACTGCTCACACCCTTACATTCCTTGAGGAGGGGGGCATGCTAGTATTCAAAATACTCACAGATAAGGCTAAGGCTGAGTGGTTGCATTATACAGCTGGTCGGAAAAGATCGGATTCCGATCAGCGATCGAGAAAATATCACGATCACGATCGGAATTCCGAACACGATTTTTTTAGGTGGGATCGAGATCGGTGATTATTCCCACAATGCTTTGCTACTGGCCAAGCATTGTGGGAAAAGCTAACAATGTTAGCCTTCTCACTGAGTATACGCTCCGCTCATTCTGAGCGGAGTGTATACTCAGAGTGAAGGCTCTGCTGCGGTTCCATAGGAATGAATGGAAGCAGCCGGCACACAGCCTTAACCCCCTGCGCACCGGCTGCGTCCATTCATTCTAATGGGAGACTAGCTAGCATCTCTAGTAGCTACTTACCTGCAGAGATGGCTGGTCTGGTGCCCGGTGTTCTCGTTCTCCTTCGCCTCGCTGCCCCTGCCTCCTAGGTTAGTGTTAAAGAGCTAGGAAGAAGGCAGGGCTTGTGGCTTAGGAGAATCTGGGCGGGTACAGGGCGGGGAGACGTGACGTCTCCACTCCCAGTACCCACCCACACTCTCCTAACCTGGGAGGCAGGGGGCAGCGAGGCGAGGAAGAACTAGAACACCAGGCACCGGAGCAGCCATCTCTGCAGGTAAGTGGACACCAGGGGGGACTAAGTAGCCAGAGGATTAAAAAAATCACTACACAGCATGGATTCTAACAATTAAAGAGTTCAATTGTTAGATTCCATGCTGTATAGTGAATAGTATTGTTTTTAAAATCCGATCTCCGATTAATAAAAAAAATCCCATTGACTTGCACTGGGATCGGAATTGGGATCGAGATTGGGTTCGAATGAAAAATGATCAGAAATCGGATTTCAAAATCGATCCTGAAAAGTCAAGATCGGCTCAACCCTATTGGTGACTAAACTGGAAGAAGGTTGGAAAATTCTTCCATAAAAAGATCTAAGTTCACCATGAAGAAGGATAAAAAATAACCTAATAACAAAGGGTAGAAAAGAAGAATAACCAGTACAATATCTATTTCGAGGTACGTGATATGACTAAGAACAAGTTTAACACCTTCTTTTTCTAAATCTACGAGCGGCAGTTGACTTGACGTTTCCTTATAACAGGCTGAAGCTGTCTTGTTGGCAAATATCTTAAATTGTGTATTTTAATGAGTTAGTCACACTTTCATTAATGAGTCAATGTATCAGCACACATACAACAGTCTTCTTGTAAACCTTGTCACTCTTCTGGATATTTTCTTTGTAAGACAAGGCAACTATTTAATCATCTTCGCGGTACAAGATGTCGTCAGTGTCTCTACTCCTGATGATGGTCCTGGCTCCATCACTCTCTTACCCTACGTTCTCGCTTTTCCCTATTGCCACCATACTAATAATATATTTGGTGTGACCAAATATAACCAAGGATTATATGAAGAAAGACGGATTCGGGCAAGAAGATCTTAGCTTAGAGCTTTAGTTTGCAAAAATGTTTGGAACAACCTCCCTGGCAAGTTCCTTCAAAAACTGTCTGAAAGCGTATCAAGAAGAATTGATGGAAGACAAACGGTAAAGGGCACACCAAATATTGGGATTTTTTGTTCGTTCACTTCAATTTGTTGACAAAAACCCTTCTATTTCGGGAACCATTCTTAGTTTGTAGCATTTCCTCGACACCTGCATAAAACGAGAGAGAATCTTTACAAAATTGTTCACGTCTGCACCGACCGCGTGAAGAAATAATGGCCTACAAGATGTCAACTGTGAGTTTTCTGCTTCCGTAATATTGGAAATCCTTTAGAAAAGGAAGTGGCACTGGTGAGTATACCGGTTGTCAGATATTATGAGACTCACAAGCTGGGAATGTTGTGATATTTTCAGAAGACTCCTCTTCTGGTGCGTCCTGAGATCCTGTGATTTTGGCTTCCACTTTCTCGATATGACAATGGAGCATTGCGGTAATTACTGCTGGGTCAGCTTTGCCAACTGTCACTGTCCATAGAATCCTATTGTTTAGCCCTAATTAAAACTAATTGAGGTTTTCTTTAAATCTGGCGCTTCCCCTCATGGGGACAATCATGCATTCACTGTTCCAAGCGTCCTGGCCTTTCTGTGACCACATTGCGAGGGGTGTGAGAACGGGGCTTACATTTCTGCTATTAATTCCCATTTACAGATTTTGTTTTTTTGGATTTTATCTTTTTGGCTTCCAATTTTTATTTCTGCCCCCTAATTTCCTTCAGGTAGAAGTCTAAAATTCTGAGTTCTAAGTTCATCCATTCCGAATAGTATAAGGAAGCAAGAAAGTTGGTTTAATGTAGGGTTGATTTCACGTACAGGATCTGTAGTGTGCTGGATAAAAGTGCTGGCAGATGCCTTCAGAGAAGCTTCTTGTACTATTAAACTCAGAAACGGCTAATGTAGGCTTCAATTGCTGGTAAAATCCTGAATGATGAGAAGATCTTTGACACATTTCTAGGTTTTGCTGTTCCATTTTGCAAGTTCTTATCTCTAGAAAATAATAGAAACTGTTGGGAATTCTCTTATAGTCTGTGACCAGTCAAATGGAGTGTACACCATTCTGACTAGCTGTACCCACTACCATTATAACCTCGATCGTACACTTTTTTGTGACACATCCATTTCTTATTAACACCCTATACAGGTTTTAATGGAAAAATATGTATAATCAATGAGACGCCTCTTGCAATTTATTGGATAAACTGGAATTAAACTTGTGGTGTTTAGAGGTGGATTATGATGGTCAAATAGGACCAGTGGCCTGTTCCTTCACCATCAATGTAGGATGTCATCACTGTCCGATACTGTATCTTGGTTTGGCAGAGGTAACAAATGACGTATTCTTCCAATCATACAGAAACTGAAGAACCTTTGCTCGGCCATGAAAGACTCATTTGCCTCTTTATATGTCTCTAGAGAATGGACCTTGTGTAGACCTTCTATGCCACTACACCTTAGACCCTAAATTGTTGTATGACTTGGCTTTGACTATATTTGTAACTGATCCACTGTTCCACCAAACCGGTTTGACTCCTCCTTGACACCTCCTGGTATAAACTCTTCAACCCCTGCATATGGGTTTGGACTTTGTGGTGGAAAGACTACCTCTTGGAGTTGTCCCAGAGGGAAGCTGGTCAGAGACCAGAAAAATATTGGTGAACAGCAATGAGGGATCATGCAGAAGTTTATTAGGTACTGACCAAGGAGTTGGTAATAGGTATCAGGAGATATCTGGATGGACAGAACGATGTGGAGTCAAATACAGGCCTACAGTCAATACACATGAGGACCGACCGGGCAAACCAACAGGTAATATGGCAAGAACAAGCAAAGCTGTGAACCTATATTGTTCAAGGTAAAGAAAACCTTTATACACGCAGGCTGGCAGAGATTGGCTGGAGAAGGCTCACAGGTGAGCGCATTGGAGGGAGGAAGGGCAAGTGTGCCCTAAGGTTAGGAACAGCCGCATCAGCAACAGAAGGATGCAAAAATGCTCAAAATGGAGAGGTGGGAACCACAGTGTGTAAACTGGGGCTGTGTCTATTGGCTGATTACTGGTATTATAGTATTCATATTACCAGATTGTGATTGGTGCTTTTATAGGGGTTTATCCACAATTTACATTTGTTACCTATCCATAGGATGATAAATCTCTGATCATTGGGGTCACTGTTAGGACCTCCACTGAACATTTGACTGGGGGGGGGGGGTGTCCTCCATTCCTTGTCACTGCAGCATTTGAATGATGTAACACCCCAGTATGGGCCATGACTCTTTAGTTAATGTCTACTGGACTGATAGGAAACAAAGGTCAGTTGGTAGCTTTAATACCTTAGTCATTGTACATAGTCTAATGCTGTATATATGGCACATATACTGGGTGACATTTTAGTAAATAGCCTAACAGTGACCCCAATGATCTCCCATAAACCACAATAAATGTAAATTGTGGATAAACCCCTTTAAGAGTACCAATAACAGGATATTAATATAAATACTGTACTTAATATTGCCGATACTCTGCGCTTACCAGCATACTATTTTCCCAGCATACACAGCCACCAGGTTACCCCTTCCTCATACTTTGTGGTTCCTACCCCTCCCACCCTATTGCGCACTTAGGGCCCGTTTCCACGGAGTAACGCTTTGCTCATTCTGACACTTAAAGACATGGCAGAGTGAGCGCTTCAAAACAGAATCCAATTGACTTCAATGAGTTCCATCTTACGCGCACTACACATTGAAATCCATGGGAGGCTTTTTAAGCCATTGATTTCAATGTGTTACACGCGTTAAACGGAACCCATTGAAGTCAATGGGATTCTGTTTTTGAAGCGCTCATTCTGACACGTCTTTACGTGTCAGAATGAGCACAGCGTTACTCCGTGGGAACGGGCCCTTACTCCTGATACAGCTGAGCGAGCCCTTAGGGCAGTTGCACCCTTCCTTCCGGGAACATGACGGGCCAGCGGGCACACCGTCCGCAGCCAATCCCCGCCAGCCTGTATGGTTAGTTTATAAGTATTATGAGCCCCATGTGGAGTTGGAAAACTCCTTTAACTATAAAAGACCATCTATTTGAGAAGACCATTCTTTACTAGAACCAGATTTTTTCATGATTGATGTTATAACCTTTGCTTATCGACTATCTGCTTTAAGAAGACCACCCCCATAAAACCATATTCTTAAGGAACTTTTAGAGGTTCTGGTGTTTTGCAATTGCAACAGAAACCGCATTAAATTGGGAAATATGTTCTAATATAGTAAGTCACATCGGAGACATTCCAAAAACTACCAAGGCTATAAAACATACCGATGTGCTGTATTGTTTGTCTTATCTAAGATGCGGATACAATGTATATTATGCGCTAATAGTCTCTGTTCACGTTTTTCTGAGAAAATGTTACAGTATACGGCTTATCGGAGACTAGATACCATAAAAAAGCATAGATTAAGGGACCGTGACTGTCCTTCTGCCTTCTGTACACACGTGCGTGCACTAGAGGTTTGTCTGGGGTTAAACTAATAGGAAGCGTCCGCCACATCCTTTCTTATTTCATTCTTGCACATAATCAGGATTCCGTTCACATGGAAAGAAAATATAATGTGAAGAAGGAAAGCTGTTTATTTCTCTCGGAAGTAGATAATGTGATTCATCAGAAAATTTTTCATCGGTTTCCTGTTGCCTCCTGCACCTCCCGGCATTACATGAGTCATTCCTTCACACCCCGCAGAGCCTTCTGAATGAGGACATAAGCTCTCTACAATCAATCCAGATCGTTCACACAGAACCAGCAGAGACCTGACCACAAGGGCAGAGGGCCATTCTCCTGGGTCTAAATAGCATCCAATGCTTGGTTAACCCTATAGGTGCAGCAATTCATAATTAACAAGACTTCTCTTTTAGGATACGCCTGTGTTCCTGATGGGTTTAGCTGACTGCTTCACTCTCAACATCTCCATGACGATTGTTACTCTACATAGCATCATGTTCTTCGAAAGCTTTGTATAATGTATGAAGAGAGTGAAGGTAATAAGGTCACAAAAATGTATAAAATATGGTAAATTGCAAATGTGTAGAGCAGAAAAAATTGCAAAAAAATCAGGAGATGTGAACATTCATCTATCTATCTCCTATCTATCTATCTATCTATCTATCTATCTATCTATCTATCTCCTATCTATCTATCTATCTATCTCCTATCTATCTATCTATCTATCTATCTATCTCCTATCTATCTATCTATCTATCTATCTATCTGTGAAGGATCTCGACTCGCCAAAGCCACTTTGACCCAGCCTCTGGCCCACCTGGCCTTGCCACGGGCAAAACTGCGATCACCTTCTTACCTTTACCATCTCACCCTGAGAGAGGGACCGGGTCTTATAGGATAATATGAGACGAGCCTTCTAAAGTTTTATATTTATTAACCTAAGAGGGTCGATACTAGACAACCAACATACATAGATATATATGCTGGCGGATACAAGCTTATATGGTTACAGAAAGGTAGGTTACAATGCAGTAAGATAAAAAGAATAAAAGATTAGAAACAGAATTATAATACCCAGTTGGGTCTCCGGAGTTCACCTCATGAAATTCAGGGCACAGTCCTTTAGAGTCCATAAGTAATCCTTAGGTGGTAGGGGTTTGACTACATCATTAGCAGAATAGTCCAGGGTGCATGGTATCTCCATAGACAATAGAGACCTTAGTCCAAGGGATTAGCTTCCACAGCATCACAGCACTTCGTGACACATCCCAGCAGTCCAAGAAGAACAACAAGACCCTGGGGTCTTGTCATGTGTGACAATAGATCTCCACTCAGCCCCCTCCCACGATGAGGTCAGCAAGGTGGGCAACTCTCTCCCTCACCTTATACCAGTATGACTATATACGGTCATAACTCTTGGAAAGTCTCCTATGGAGTCAGATAAAAGGTGATAGCAAGGCTCTCAGTCCACTGATCCTGGACACCCCCTGCTAAGAATAACGAAGTTAGCACAATCATGACAATGCTGTGCCCAGGTTGAAACAAAGGGATGAGCCAAGCTACCTCCAGGGAGGAATTAGGCTTGGACAATTGGACACTATCTCTGGCATCTTGCTAATCAGGTCGAGTAAATTAACAGGGCAAAAGGGAAATATATCTGAGAAGGCAGTGAAAAAAAACCATAACTCTGGGCCATTCATCACACTGTCTATCTATCTATCTATCTATCTATCTATCTATCTATCTATCTATCTCCTATCTATCTATCTATCTATCTATCTATCTATCTATCTATCTATCTATCCATCTTGTCCAACATAAAAGCAGCAATAAAATATGGCTGTCTTGATAAAACAACATATAAATATAAGTCATATAAAGTTATCAGTTCCAGAATAACAGAATGAAAAATCAAGATCATTTTTCCGGTCTCGAAGCCCAGAATGGCTCGGTCCGAAGGGAACCTTTATGGTGCAAAGGGGTCCTTTATAACGATTGTAGCACAGGCTTTGTATAGTGTTAGAACCATCCACAGTATACAAAAGGCACCTTGTATAGAAATGATTCATTATTTTGCCCCCCTCTGCCCGTGTTATGTGCCAAGCTGTTCCATCATCAAATCTCCAAACTATTGAGAGGTTTTAGACAGAGCTATCTTTGCAGTATACAGTTTTTTAGCAGGCAACAGAAACGATCATTTCTATGATCCAGCGCCATTTTAGTGTCCATAAAAAAATCCTAATGGGTAACACAGACACAGACACATGCTCAGAGTGGCCCACAGGGGAAAAGGTGAATTCCCCTATAGATCCAAGACAATGGTGGCCCTTTAGCCTCAAACCCCTATGCAAATGGTGCATGGGAGGTTACATTGACTGCACTACATATAGACAAGCCACCTATAGCATCTCAGCCAGCCTATACATCCATATCATAAACAGGATACATTACCTAATAAATGTGGCTGAGATGACATCTAGGTGCAGGTTGGCTGACCACTATGTCCCTTCCTGGGTCCCACCATCTCAGGGTTGCTGCAGGGATCACCTTATCAATCCTCTTCAGCACAGATAGAGTTAACCCAACTTTCTGCAGTGGGATAAATGCCACAGAACGATATTTTATCAAACAGCAAAGACCAATGAAAAGTCGTTGAAAAAAACATTTGTCATCGGCATTTGTTGTCCTCTGTGATAAAATATCATATTGCAGCAATTTATCCCGCTATAGAAAGTCGGTTATTTCTGCTGCATCTGTCTCCCTGCTTCACACAGTTAAGGCTGAGTTCAGACAGGGTATTTTAGTCCAGAATTTGACGTGGGAGGCCGCCTCAGATTCCAGACCAAAAAACGGTTAGCCGCAACTGGATGTCACAACTGGGTCCAGTGCACTGAATCAGCCACGGAATCCGCCTGAAGAAAGAGCATGTCACTTCTTTTTTCCGCGAGCGAGAACAAATTGCTCGCGGAAAAAAGAAATGACCCATTGATGTTAGTGGGATTGATTACAGATAAGGCTGGATTCACACCAGCGCTTGGTTTCTGTTTGGGAGGTCTGTCCCCCATTGAAAAATTTTGAGAGAAAAGTCTTGGAAGCATAGACCCCATAAACCATAGTCTCCATTACAATCTATGGGATCCACAGGTTTTCATGGATAACAGCTTTTTAAGTGGATTAGGTTTCCATTTTTTGGTTCCCCAAGAAGACCTGAAGAACAGTAACCCAAGTGCAGGTGTGAACCTAGCGTAATATTTGCATGTAGGTGTACCGTGGGTTACCAGATGAAGTAAGATTTTTCATAATTTTAGATCTTTTTTTGTATTCAATCAAGCTACATAAAAAATAGTGTGTCTTTTTCCTATTGGATAGGCAATTGACAATGGCAACCAACCAATCTACCAGTCTGTAGCTGGAGGGTATATATTCCTTGAGCCCACCAGAGACAATGGTTCTGGCCCATCCTAGAACTACGTAGAACATGTTCACATCCACTTTTACTTGCACTGATTTCTTTGCTAGTAATGTACTCACAAGACATATCATCAATGAGGGATAATAAATTATTGGTTACGAATTAAGTCATTTCTAACTGGGGTTGTGATCTGATGGACCTTTGGGGCCCACCAGAGAATCTTCTGCTAATCTGGTGGCCCGGTTCTACCCTGTGTACCCACATAGCAGTAGGCCTAGGGGACTGGAAAGACTCTGTGAATCTGATTGCGGGTCACCGCATTGTGCTTGAGAAGATGGGTCCAGGTAGGTAAGATACTGATTAATCCCTGCTCCTAGATGCCATCTCAGCTGCCCAATGTGTCTACTACAGTACATAAAAATAAACTGGGTAGTTTACTGTATGTACAGTATATAATTCAGTATATTATACTGATGTATAGCCTTGTCTAAGTGCTGCACAATGGGTGCCCACCTGGGTCAGGGGCCCACTGGGGGATTGACCTGTTCACCTGTGGTCAGTCTGAGCCGGAACATATTGATATCACAAAACCTGGGAATGATAGCTGCTGTTATGGATTATATCATATATTCTGTAAAGTATATATACATTTTTTTTATCATAAGGTAAATAAAGTGAATATTTTTTAAAATGAAATGATAGATTCACGAAAACTGTCCATGATGGCTGCCCTTATTTACAGGGCCAACCATTCCTCTTGACTTTCGACTCTAAACCTATATGCGTTGGCAGACACTTGTCCATAAGAAAATGGGACAGCTGGAGCCCAGACTATCATTCATGTGCCACGTGTGACATCCACGAACCTATATATGGGCTGCAAAGCAGAAAGGAATAGGACCTGTCCTCAGTCTTGCCCTTGGCTCAAAGCACCAACCTCTTCCCCCACCATACACACAGACACATGGACCTGTAATAATTCACTATTGTGTGTATGCGGTGTAAGAACATACTTGGTCAGTGGTATCTGTTGAAAACATGGCTAGTATACTGACAAGGCACGTGGTCGTGTGCACGGGGTTAACTATTCAAAAAAAAAGCTAAATAGATACCATATTCCAGAAGCGGCTGATATCTTATAATATATATCTCTCTCTGAATAAGATTGATTGAATTTTCCAAGTTACTGTAAACCATTAACAAACCTGTCCGTGTTTTCCTGTCCAGCAATTTGTAATTTCTGTATCTGATGTCTAAGAAGATGACAGGTTATGGTTGCTCCAATGGTGCATGAGTAAGCGGGGAAAACATTGGCCAAGGAAAATACATTTTCAGTAAAGAAATATAATACTGCATTGACAGTATGTACTACTGTAACTCAAGAGTATAGGGAGGGTCAAATGGGGCAATTGCCCAGGGGTCTCCAACCACTTATTATTCGCCACCCCGTTCCATATACCTTCAGCGTCATGATTTGGCAATATTGATGTTTTGACATTGGGTAAAAGGCGATCTTACAGGTTTTACTAACGTTACTAGGAACACATGCAATTTTTTGATTATTATTCCATTGGATTCCATTACATTTTTGGGGAAAGTGAGGTCATATAATTCAGATTTTTTTATGTGTTTATATAAATTATGCTTATTTTGATTATTTATATAATCCAAAAAGAAGTGAATAGCTAAAAGTATGGAGGATGTGTTAGCCATAGTGGTCTATATGTCTGATGTACTTTATATGATTGATGGCCATAACCTGCTCCTTCTTACTGGGATTCCTATATTCTCTGGTATGGGGTGTTATGGAGCCTTACTCTAGGTTCACACTAGCGTTCCAATTTCCGATCTTCGGGACCCAAAAAACGGAAACCCTATCTACTTAAAAAGTGGTTACCCCCAGAATCCCTCTGACCCCATAGACTATAATGAGTTCCACCGGGTTTCGAACAAAATTGGCAGAGAGAAAACTCCTCCGCGTATTTTAAGTAAACGTGAATGGGGACGGAGTCCTTGATTGGTCATAGTGGCCCCTGCACACAGTATAATCCCCCATAGTGGCCCCTTCACACAGTATTATGCCCCATAGTGGCCCCTGCACACAGTATTATCCCCCATAGTGGCCCCTGCACACAGTATTATCCCCCATAGTGGCCCCTTCACACAGTATTATGCCCCATAGTGGCCCCTGCACACACTATTATCCCCCATAGTGGCCCCTGCACACAGTATTATGCCCCATAGTGGCGCCTGCACACAGTATTATCCCCCATAGCGGCCCCTGCACACAGTATTATGCCCCATAGTGGCCCCTGCACACAGTATTATCCCCCATAGTGGCCCCTGCACACAGTATTATGCCCCATAGTGGCCCCTTCACACAGTATTATCCCCCATAGTGGCCCCTGCACACAGTATTATGCCCCATAGTGGCCCCTGCACACAGTATTATCACCCATAGTGGCCCCTGCACACAGTATTATCCCCCATAGTGGCCCCTGCACACAGTATTATCCCCCATAGTGGCCCCTGCACACAGTATTATCCCCCATAGTGGCCCCTGCATACAGTATTATCCCCCATAGTGGCTCCTGTACACAGTATTATGTCCCACTGTGGACAACCATAAACAATTATCTTTTCAGACCCCAGAGTATAATAATCGGAGACCCAGGGGGAGAAAAACATTTAAAAAAACTCTGTTACTCACCTATCTCCCGTCTCCTACGCTGTCGGCCTCCGAAGTAGTCCATCTTCAATGACGTCAGACGTCACATGACCCGGGACGCAGGCCGGGGTCATGAGACGTCAGATGACTAGGCTGAAGTCTGCCCGGATCGTGGAGAGGTAAGTAACAGTGTTTTTTATGTTTCTTACCTCTCCCGATCCGCCAATCATTATACTCGGGGGGCCGAAAAGACTCCTAATGTCCCTAATTAGGGGGCTCCTAATGTCCCGGGCCCTGTGAAAGCTGCCTCTGCTGCTATGGCGGTAGTTACACCACTGCACACAACGCTAGTGTGACTGTAGCCTTATCTAGTAAGTGCTTAGATATATTCAGATCTTGCCGCTTTGGCTATATTGTATATAATGTACCATTTTGGTTGCTATGTATCATGTGCAGTTTCCTTGCTATTTTTTAATTATTTGTCTTACATGCAATGTAATAAAGTACTTAATTTATTTTTTAAAAATGGTGTCCTGTGTACGTTTTTGTATGTAGATTCTAGTCTGCACTCTGCTGCTAATGCCCCATTGTATGTAGTACAGTAGGGATATAATGATTTTTTAGATGTTAAATGGGAAAATAATACAGTTTACAATTTTAATACTCATTTTTTTTTGTATTTTTTAAGACTTTCATAAACTTTTTACAAATGTTTTTACTTCCCCTATGGAATTTATCATTACAGTATATTTATTCAGCAATGGAAGAAGGACCTAATAGGATTCCTACCATGGCTGGGAACATTTACAAGACCATTGACTGCTATGACATCTAATTTACACTTCATGATTGCATCGCGTAGGGAGGATTTAGATAGTTCACTCCTTTTGTCTAACTCTTCAGATAAAGTTATGGATGGGAGTAAAATCTGAGCCCAGAGGATGCCTGTAGCGGTCATCTGTATAACTCAACGGGCACCTGGTTCAACTCCTGTATCTGCATCCAGGGGTGTAACTTGATGGGGTGGTGTCTCACCGGGGCCCAGGAGCCTTAGGGTGCATGCACACTACGTAACGCCGGGCGTGTATGAGAGCCGTACACGCCGGCGTTACAGCAGGGCTGCCGAACACTTCCCATTCACTTCAATGGGAGCGCTCGTAAACGCCGCTGTTACGAGCGCTCCCATTGAAGTGAATGGGAAGTGTTCGGCAGTCTGCTGTAATGCCGGCGTGTACGGCTCTCATACACGCCCGGCGTTACGTAGTGTGCATGCACCCTTAGGGGGCCAATAAGCAAAGTATTGAGATTGCAGCTTCCATCTAGTGCATAAGACAAGGCGACCCACAGATTTCCATAGCCACACCAAGGTGGATTAAACTCCTTAGCACCCGTTCACTGCAGGGATGAGATAGGGGCCCCCAGACAAAAGATTGCGCTGGTGCCCATTGCACTGGATTCAATTAAACAATATGTAGCAAGTTGCTATGCTGCCCCTAGTGGTGATTTTAAGCATTGAAAATGTGATGAACACTCAGTAACTCTGAATCAGAATATCAAGTGCCAACAAAGATAAATCATCTGTGAAAGTTAGACCAAGAAACAACATGGCATTAGAAGTGAGCATTTCCTTTGAGCTTGCTCTATGGATGAGGAATGGTAGCAACCTGTGATTTTCTGTCCCTGACTAACAAAGTAGCAGCTCTGCAGGGTAGAAAAAAAATCCATTTGACTCATCTGTTTTGAAGAGCCATATTTTTCTTACTCAAAGAAAGAAAATTGCTGTTGACTACAATTTTCTCCATGTCACAGAGAGGCGCCAGGGCAGCCGAGAACCAGGCGAATTCCCATAGCACAGCCTGGCGGGTATAATATGGAGTATAAATGGGAGATTAGGGTTAAATGGCGAATTTTCCAGATTCCGCTAGAGTTGCGCTGTAAGTGAGAAATAATTTCTACCTTCTTAGCATTATCTATTTTTTATTTCCTCAGTCATTTCCATCCATCACTCGCCGCGGAACAGATCACCGGCGGACGATGTAAATTGAGATACTTCACGTAAATTGTACAAGTAATAGAAAACTTTTTAAAATTCTTTCTCGAGGTCATCCGAAGAGCAACTTCAAGGACAATTGAATTCTCCGGAGTAGAAACCTAACAAGGCAATGTGCTGTTGCGATCATAGCTGGTCACAGCTGCATAATGTAACGCGCACCCCATGCACGCTCCGAAGAATGGAAGAAGAAGAGGAAAGAAATAACTCCGTGATAAACTGCGCTGACCTACGCCCGCGAAAGAGAAGGATTCCGAGTTCATGTTCTTAAATGCTTCGGCGTTCTATTTTCATCGATACGGTTCGGAGGAGAACTTGCTATTTTATTTCTCTAAAAACTATTAATTTCAGCGTAAGCCGCCTTGGGGAATCTGTGAAATGGCCGCATGTGCTGGAAGAACAAAGAAGAGGAGAATGATTGACTTATAGCGCTGCTGATTAGCTTTTTTCTCGTGCTATATCCCCAGAGTGAATAGGCCGCTGTACATTCATTTTAACCTGATCCTTGCATTAACCTACTATTGATTGGTAAGCCGGACTTCTGCTGAGAAGAAGGTTTTAATAGGCCAGTATAGTTCCACTAGAGTGGGGCTAATCAGGACCCAAGTGGAGACGATGATTTGGTGCCGGCGGGTTGAGTGGTTTTTATGTGAATTGTAGGAGACTTGAAAAAATTGGGTAGTCAGACTGAGCGACGTACGCGTGGATTACTGACATAGGCATGCCGTAGCTCTCAGACTTAAGCCTTATTCGCATGACCATGTGATGCCCATTTTTAGAACATTCGTCACACCTATGTTCTGAAAACGATAAGCTAACGGACCATGTTACACACCCCTTATAAAAAAAAAAAAAAAAAAAAAAAATGGACATGCTCTATCTTTGTCTGTATTAAGATCCATTCACACAGAGTAAAATGGCACTAATTCTGGCACGATAACTCATGTAACAATCAGCGCTGGAAAAAAAGACTCTCATTGACTTCAATGGGTTCCGTTTTCCGCGCGGAACCCATTGAGATTAGAGATGAGCAAACATTGTTCGGATCAGCCGATCCGAACAGCACGCTCCCATAGAAATTAATGGAAGCACCTGGCACGCAAACTTTGCCGGCGGCCGGCCGCTTAACCCCCCGCATGCCGGCTGCTTCCATTCATTTCTATGGGAGCGTGCTGTTCGGAACGGCTGTTCCGAACAGTGTTCGCTCATCTCTAATTGAGATCAATGGGAGGCTTTTTTACCCATTGATTTTAATGGGTTCTGCGCAGAAAACAGAACCCATTGAAGTCAATGAGAGTCTTTTTTACAGCGCTGATTCTTGCTCAAGTTATCGTACCAGAATCAGCGCCACTTTACTCCGTGTGAATGGACTCTTGAGGGATACAAAACCAGACAAATAAATTCACTCATAGAACTTCATGGGTTTGCAGATGGTGACTAGCATTGTTCACTTGGCTATTTTTACACGAATAAGGCCAAAAATAAACAAATACGTCCATTTTTCACAGCAGTTAGGATTGTAGAAAATGAAACAGTGCGAATAAGGACTTTGGACAATTTTTGTGTCCGCACGTGAAAAAAAAAAAAGCATATAGGACTGTTAGGCTCCACATTGCAGAAAGGCAGCATTTTTAGGCCTGGCTCACATCTACGTTTGGTATTCTGTTCTGGGAATCCGCATGAGGACCCCCTGAACGGAATACCGAACGCATTGACAAGTGGTGGGCACTGAAAGCACACGGCGCCACAGATTATAATGGGGTCCATGTGTTTTCCGTGTGGTCTCTGCCCGAGTCATACGGAATGGAAAATAGTTCATGAAGTACTTTTGTCTTCGCATGACTTGTGCAGACACTGTGCGGAAAAAACATGGCCCCCATTATAGTCTATGGGGTTCGTGTGCTTTCACAAGCTCACCGCTTGTCAATGCATTCGGTATTCCGTTCGGCGGTCCCCATGTGAACTAGGCCTTAGCTGCTGCGGAAACAGAGCTGCATTTTATGGCACTAGCAAAGGGGGAAAAAATTGAGTCTCATGCACACATTGCAGAAAAAAAGCTGCAGAAAAGTTGTTAATTTTCGTTGCAAAATCGCAAGGGGAAGGAGAAAATGTAGCAAAAACTAAGATGAAAAATGAAGCAGAAAAAAATTGCAGGTGTTTTAAGCCACGTGGGGCCTTAGCCTTTTAGTGAATCGAGCCAGTCATGTGCATTTTTTCATGTACTTGTCTTGGTCAAGTCTACGGATCTGTCTTTTTTTTGTGGACGCATGGATGGCACAAGGATGGCATACAGATTGGAAATGGAAAAACACCAAGATGTACAACATCCGTTTTTCTTTTTATAGTCTTCAATGTGAAGGCAGCCTTAAAAAAAATTAAAAATAATCAGTGATGTTCTGATCTGACGCCGAAACCAATATTTTTCCAGATTCAGATTTTCAATTAAACTTGGTTTGATTGATATTGTAGATTCCTGCGGCCAACTAAAACGAAATAATAAGTGGGAACCTAGAAAAATAATATCTCACATATTAATTTTTTTTTATATATTTGTTAGTTGGCCTAAGGGTTCTTCCAGAGATTTTGATAAATGTTTTCTCCCCCCACCTCTGCTGTCCTTATTGACCTTGCT
The DNA here is from genome assembly GCF_031893055.1 of Leptodactylus fuscus. Taxonomy (NCBI): domain Eukaryota; kingdom Metazoa; phylum Chordata; class Amphibia; order Anura; family Leptodactylidae; genus Leptodactylus; species Leptodactylus fuscus. The sequence goes on along the minus strand of NC_134270.1, from coordinate 32,902,847 downwards.
GTGAAGATAAAAGGATATCTTCTTTATCATACCATCCGATTCGGTGTTTCATTTAGCAATTGTTGGGGGCAGGTGGAAGGTGGTTGCGCCATTTGCTACCAAACTCTTTTTAATATTTTTATAATATTTTTATATCATTTATTTAGAATATTTTTATATTATTTTATAATATTTGTTTTAATTTATTCATCTATATAGCATCAATATAGTCGCTCACATCAGTCTCGGTCGCACAGTTTTTCCTGTCATTATATATTTATACATAGTGGTGTACTCAGAGTCCTGGTGCAACCATGATTATAAACCAACTCCTCACATCCCCTCTACCCTCTATACTTCTATCTGTGAGTACTGTGGATAGGGGGACAGCATTGGGACTACCTAGTGTGGCTGCATGATAGACAGGATGGCAACGAGAAGAAATGCAGGGGATATAGTTGTTCAATGTCTACCAGTCAAACTCAGGGCGATGTTGGCTCAGCCCATCAGAGATTTGAGATATAGAGCGAATCAGAGGGTTGCTTCACTGACCAATCCAAAGCTGAGGCAGGGTATTTGAGCCTCGCTCTGTCACTCTTATTCTGCCTGTGATTACAGTAGTTTTCTGTCTCTGTTTTCAGAATTTACCTGTTTTCTGCTTATTCCCGATATACTGCTCTAGATTACTTTCCTGGTTCTCTCTTGCTGATTTATCCTTATCCATGATTTGACCCTCGTCTGAAACTGGTATTTCTCTGCTGTTCTGGTTTTGATCCTGTCTTGAGTATTTCTTTCTTTGCCTGTCGTAGGTTTTCTGGTTTGGTCCTTAGTCTGCAAGTGTATCTGTTATCTGACACATTCTTCTGCATTTTCAACCTGGGTCCCAAGCGGTTAAGTCCACCATGCCTTACGAGTAGCTTTAGGGTAAGTTCACACAGAGTTTTTTGGTCAGGATTTTGAGGCCGTATCTGCCTCAAAATCCTGACCAAAAAGACGAATCCCATTGAAATTAATTGGAGCCACTCAGGAGAGGTGCTCATTCTTCAGGCTGAGTCTTCTCGTGATTCGGCCTGAAGACACTCCCTCCTCCGGACTAGGCCCATTCATTGGGCTGTATGCCGGTACAGTGCACCGGTTTTCAGTCACGGGTACCAGGCTTTTGACCAAAAATCTCCATCTGAACTTACCCTTAGACTCAGAAACAGTGTGGTGTTGGATTATATGTAGCTTATTGTATTTGCTTAAGTGGCAAGTCCATAACACATTTTTTCTCAATTTATAAGCCCCCCCGCCCCCTCCTGACTTATTGACTTTTTTCACTTATTGTGAATTCTGTGCTGATTACATTTTGGTCTCAAATCAGACTGTCAGCTCACAGATAATTCTAATTACATGTGCCCATAGAAGTCTATGGAGAGGGTTGGAGGAGGGAGGGGGAATCGAGAGTGAAGCAGAAACAGAGGTATGCAAAAATTAATGCTAATATTAAGATTTCATTTCAGTCTAAGCACTTTAAACACATGACTACTGGTCAGTAGTTCTTTGTATTGTTCTATATGGTGCTGCTGCTTCTTCTGAGTGAGTCAGACAGAGTTAAAGAGCAGAATCTCCTGTTTTGTTTTGTTTTTTACATATGTTGTCTATGAGAGATATCATAGCAACTAATCTCCACCCACTAGCTCATGGACAACTGAGAGCCATGGACAGATGGACAGCAGGTACAGTCCATGATACAATAGTGTCCCTAGAATACTCAGCTTGGAAGAAAAACTCTCACTGATCCCCCATTTTTGCATTATATTAAACTGTATAAATTCTCTCATTCTTGAAAATGTTAGGGATTACACAAAGATAACCCTGACATTAAATGAAATAAGTTTTATGGCTTCACACTAGGAATTGAATACATAATATCCTGACCTTCTTCCTGCCCAGCCTACAGCCACTGCCTTCTTCATCCTGTATGTTGCGATACACTGTACATATCGATGCTGCTATATATCCTGACTGCCACAGACCACTACCGATCAACACATGGATGACATATGCGGTAAAGCAGTCAAGGTTGCCTAAATGATATATTTTTTCTATTTTTTGGATAATCCTACAATCACAGCTTTTTTAAAGAAAAATAGGAAAACTATTATGACTGATGAAGAGTATGAGTGATACATGTGTATAGCTCAGTATACTGCCAAGAAAGCATTGCCAGTATACTGTGAGCTGTAAAATGATGACAATCAGCAGAATCCCAATGTCCCGCTTAGGTACTATCAGCCTAAAAAAATAAATAAATAATCACAGATGCATCTATTTCAGGGTTGCGGGGAGTCTCCTTGTTACCATATTACTTATATTACTTTTCACCCGGGACCCTGGCAGTTCAATGTAGTGATCGGTGATCTGTGTGTGTATATAGTGGTGGTACTATATGTTGTTACTCAGCAGTATTTTATCTCTATTTCTCCCGGATGCTCTTTTTAAGCAGTACATTTGATATGATAGACCCCTTTTGAGTCTAAGGCCATGTATGGAGAAACATGGCTTAAAAACACAGTGGGAAAAAATGCATTAGAAAAGCGTACAATGTCATTGCCTTTCTGCTGCATTATTCAACTTTTCCTACCCCCATACAAGTCTACGTGGATAGATTAAATGAAATCTCATTCACTTTGTTGGGACTATAAAACGGTGTTTTTTTTCTGCTGCTTTTCAATAGTAGCCAAAAACACTATGTGACCGCAGTGTGCAGCCTCAAGATATTGTCAAGTTTATAAAACCCATATTTCATATTAACATTATTAGTAGTAGTAGTATTAATATTATTAGTATTATTATAAATATTATATATTTAATTATATTATTAAATTATTTATATTATTTATAATTTATTTTATAAACATGTGATATTTATTTATTACTGTATATACTCGAGTATAAGTCGACCCGAATATAAGCCGACCCCCCTAATTTTACCACAAAAAACAGGGAAAACTTATTGACTCAAGTATAAGCCGAGGTGGGAAAATGCATGACATTGTGTTTGTGCTCATGTTAATCCTAGCTGGCTTCAGGCCTATATGGTAATATCCCAGATGTCACATGGTCTGGGATATTACCATATAGGCCCAAAGCCTGTGCTAGTAGTAATAACCTGTTACTGCTAGCACAGGCTTTGGGCCTGTATGGCAACAGGCTGCTACTGCTAGAACAGGCTTTGGGCCTGATATCCGATAGAACATGTACTCGGCCGAACGCTGTTCGCTCATCTCTACTGCTAATACTAATTCAAACTGTGTCTTACTACATGAAAATGAGGTTCTTGGTGCACATTTTGATCATGTTGCGTAAGGCCATCTGCCAGCGACAAGTTGACCTCTATAGATGGGACTTTATTCGTTTGGATATTGTGTAATATTTCATTTCACCTGTGGTGGCGCTGCAGTGACATTGAACATTTACTGTGAAGTTTCAGGACAGATTACAGGCGACAGCTAGACATCCAGGCAGGGGTGACTTTGTGATCAGCTTTGTATCAGCAGACCCAACTAACAGGTAGGGATTGTGACATGCAGAGCACTCACTTGTATATACTGTACATTCTGTCTCTGCCAACAAAAAACATTAAACAGTCACGTCCTTCACCTTTTTAAAAATGAATAAAATACATAAAATGTAGAAATCTTAGCTGTTGCCAGGTGAGAGATTTCACATCACCATAAATGTCAGGAGTGCATTGGAAGCGGAGCACAATAAGACAATGACTGACAATACGCAGCCGGCTATATTCCCTTACACCTAGATCATTCTCTATTCCAGGCTTATGATGTGCACAATGTCGCTGCTGTACTACATGTATATACTGAAGAAGGCTTTCTAGCAATATCAATAAAATATGTTCTTCAGCTTGTTTGCCGATACTGTGGTGTGATATTAAGGTGATAACAGAACATAAGGACTAAGGCTAGATTCATAAGAATGAGGTTCCATCGTCAAAATCCGTGGTCCGTGGGGGCCACATGGTAGCATTGCAGTGCTAGAGTCCTGGTATTCAAATCCCGCCAAGGGCAAAAAAACTATCTGCGAGGAGTTTGTATGTTCTCTCCGTGTCTGCATGGATTTTCATCCCATATTCCAAAGACATACTGATAGGGAAAAAAACGTACACTGTGAGGCCTATGTGGGGCTCACAATCTACATAAAAATAGATGGTAAAATAGCTGCTAGAAAACCACTGCTAAGGACAGGCAATGAGCAGAAGAGACTTGTTTGGGCTAAAGAACACAAGGAATGGACATTAGACCAGTTGAAATCTGTGCTTTGGTCTGATGACTCCAAATTTGAGATCTTTGGTTCTAACCACTGTGTCTTTGTGCGATGCAGAAAAGGTGAACGGATGGACTCTACATGCCTGGTTCCCACCGAGAAGCATGGAGGAGGAGGTGTGATGGTGTGGGGGTGCCAAGCTGGTGACACTGTTGGGGATTGAATCTACAATTTTCATGGTCATGAAAATACAGAAAACTCTTTGAATGAGAAGGTGTGTCCAAACTTTTGGTCTTTACTGTGTGTGTGTGAGAATGTATAGACATTGTATAGAATCCTCTGTACCGCTAGTAGACACTGATGTCCGGGCCTGTACCACAATGTATGGAGGCTGCAGACAGACTAGTCATCTATAGAGGAAGATGATGAATTATGTAAGAGGGTTTGACAGCCCTTGGAAATATTCATGAATAGCCATTTGAAGGACACTTGAAATTGAAGAAGATCAAAGTGTAAATCATAGTGCAAAATATCACCCACTACAGAATACAGTGTATGTGTGTAATGTATTAAGTGTAATAATGATATTCAGTATCTTCTCCAAGGAAATAGGTGACTTCTGAGAATATTAGCTATAGAGGATTATTTCTTATAGCGGGAGAAATTAGTGTTTATGTAATAGCTATGTGTAAATGAAAAAATGACATTAACACACCTAGTGATCTTTTTAGACCTGAAGGACATCTGTCACTGGATCCTCTAAGCTGTATGAGTTAGGTGCATAATCCCACCATGGCCAAAAATATATACTAGCTCCTTGCTGGCGTAGATTTTCAGATGTAGAGAGAGATCAAAGCCAGGAACTAAACCACAGTCAATTATAAGAGAAGTACAACAAGGACCAAGTGTAGATCCAAGGAGGCCAACAGAAGGACAGTCAAAATGAAACCATGGTCAGAAACTGGAACTAAAGCAGACAGCAAGGTTTACACCTATCCCAGAAGTAAGTCAGATATACCTGTATATATACACTGTCTACCAATAAGTATTTGGACACCCATGAAAATGCAGATATCTGTGGTTGTGATGTACGTCACGCCTTCCGCCGTTAGATAGGAAACATCATTGGCATTAGTCACATGCAAGATGCCACAAAGTGCAGAGTTGTCCAATTTCGAGAAAGGGGTAATTGTGGGGTACCACAGAAATGGTGGATCCTTAAGGGACATAGCAAGTGAACTGAATTACCCAAAATCGACAGTAGCCTCTGTGATTACGAAATGGAAGGTGAATGGTGATTGGGCCCTGAGTCGGCAGACCCCCGAAACTGGGAGATAGAGACTGACGAGTGCTGGCCAGAGAAACCGCACCCAACCGATGGCTCATATACACCAGGAGTGTCACCAGGCATCCGGGAGTATTGTGTCCATCAATCCCATCTGTAAGGAAGCATCTGCTGGGGTCTACCAACTATTGGATATGAAGAAATGTGGATTTTCTATTCTACCACACGGGTCCAAATACTTATTGGTTGACAGTATATATATATATACACATATATATGAGTAGTAATCTTGCAGAACATCCAGAACAACTGAGTAGTGTGAAACTTTTCGATCATATAATACTGTACTTTTTTTCATCCCTCGTGCATCCTTTATATTGCTTTTTTTAATTTAATCTTGGAATCTAATATAAAAAGAGTAAAACGTGAGCATTCAGACTCACTTGTACATTTCAATTGACTAAATTTTGATATTATACAATCTTGAGCCAACACACATCATTGACATCAATGTAAATATTTGATTTCAATCAAGTAAAATAATCCAAGATGTGAAATGATTTTTTTTTTTCTTACAGAAATGAGATCATATTATTTTTTAGAAAAAAAAAATGTTCATATTGGATACATTCATGGATGCATTCATTCTGCACAATGTCTACAGTTCAATTGAATTGTTGTGGGTTGATGAAGGGGTGCAATCAATTTTTAGCCTCCTTAGGCTGAGGTCCCACATTGCAGTTTTTTATTTTGCTGCAGTTTTTGTGAACCAGGTTTGGATTGAGTAGAAGGTAGCAATATAAGATTTATAGCTATTTCCTGTTCTTTTGTAGCCATTTTTCATTTTGGCTAAAAAAAAAGTAGCAAAATTTGCAATAAGAAAAGTTGCGTCGCTGCACCATGGGGTCCTGGCCTTCAAGGGTTTTTCCAGCACTTTTTAATTGATGACCTATTCTTAGGGTAAGTTCACACGGGGATTTTTAGTCAAGAATTTGAGGCCGTATCCACCTCAAAATCCTGACCAAAACGAAAGCTCCAATTGAAATCAATGGGAGCCGGTCAGTTCTTTTTTTCCAGGAGCCGTTTGTTCCGGTTCCCGGAAAAAAGAAGCGACATGCTCATTCTTTCAGGCGGATGTCGCGAGGCGAATCCGCCTGAAGACACTCCCTCCCAACTAGGCCCATTCATTTGGGCCTAATCCGGAGCAGAGTGCGTGACTGGATGCTGTTGCACTGCAGTGGGATCCAGTCGCGGCTACCCGTATTTTGGTCCGGAACCTGAGGCGGCCTCTAGTAAAGTAAAGTATCCCTAAGGCCGGGTTCACACAAAGTATTTTGGTTCGTAATGTGGAACATAGACGCCGCGGGAGCTTTTGCGGGCCGTATACGCTCCCATTGTTTTCAATGGGAGCTGGTACCGTATACACGGCGCTATTTTGCGGCCGTGATTTTGCGGTGGCCGCAAAATAGCGCCTCGCATACGGTACCGGCTCCCATTGAAAACAATGGGAGCGTATACGGCCCGCAAAAGCTCCCGCAGCGTCTACGTTCCACATTACAAACCAAAATACTCCATGTGAACCCAGCCTAACATGTTCCGATGAGCGAACACAGTTCGGATCAGCCGTTCCGAACAGCACGCTCCCATAGAAATGAATGGAAGCGCCTGGCACGGCGACCGGCAGCCGGCAAAGTGTACGTGCCAGGTGCTTCCATTCATTTCTATGGGAGCGTGCTGTTCGGAACGGCTGATCCGAACAGTGTTCATTCATCTCTAGTTCCGAGTCCTCTCCATTCACTGGCAGTGCAGCAGTCAGCCAGCAATTCTCATGCAATGAAAGAGTTAATAGAAATCCCGGGTAGCTTAATGCTTTAGGAATGGTTGCACATTTTGGACTCGATTTCAACCGGTCTTCTAATCAAATACCTTAACACACTCATAATAAGGTTTTCTGGCTTGTGGTGAGGCTTTGACTGCACAGGCTGCCAACAAACAGCTAAGCCAGGTTAAATACTGCTCCAGTGATAGATAACCTGGCTGATTTCCCGTTTACTCTGTATGGCTGCATTATTTTATATAAGTTGGGTCCTGGAGATAATAAAACATACATATGTACACAGTTAAAACGCCATTGTTCTCTCCTGAAATAGAACCTGAAAAGTTAGCCAAGTGTAAATGTTCTTGCAAAAAAGAAATCACTTATGTTCCTATCTGCTTTCAATTTTAGGGATTGGTTCCTGTAAATATACTAGAGACAGTCTGACGGACACCGAATATGATGGAGACAGCTGTGTGATATCTTGATATTTCAGAAATTGCATTCCAAGGGAAATTCTGGTGTCACCCACTTATACAAAACTATTAGTCACGTAGCATAAACCACAAAAAATTCTCAAACAGATCATAACGCGGTTTATGTGTTACTCCAATTATTTTTAATCAAACTTAGAGGGTCACTCAAGTTACTTTGTCATCTTTGCTCTTTTAAGGAGGGTCTGTCATAACTACTGACTTGTTTGTTAAAGGCATTTTCCTATCTGGGCACCACTCCATTCATGTCCAGAAGAGTGGCACAACTCCTGACTGCAGGGGTGTAACTATCGGGGTAGCAGTGGTAGAGACTGCCACAGGGCCCGGGACATTAGGGGGCCAGGCGGCAGACGCTAACAGTGCTGTTTTTTATTTATTTTTTTAATAGGCTGTTACCTGCCGAAGTAACTCCAGCGGGTAACAGGCCCTATTTACTTACCGATCCTAGTACCTGCTCACGGCCGCCGGCACTTCCTCTAAGGCCACGGGCCCACAATCCCCAGAAACACTTATATTATATTTTTTCAGACCCCAAGTATAATGATCGGAGGGCTAGGAGAGGTGAGACAACATAAAAAACAATGTAACTTACCTCTCCTGCGCTCGGAAGGCTTTGGGCCCACTTGGTGACATCACAGACGTCACATGGAGTGATGTGTCATGATGCAAGCCCCAACTCAAGGGAAATTTGGTCCATCATTGAAGATGAACGACATCAACAGGGAGTGCGCCATAGCCCAGGAGAGGTAAGTAACAGAGTTTTTCTATGTTTGTATCCTCCCCTGGATCTCTGATTATTATACTCTGGGGTCTGAAAAGACCCCAGAGTGTAATAATTGCTTATGGATGGATCACAGTACTGTGTACAGGGGCCATTATAGGGCATAATACCATGTGCATGGGCCACTATGGGGAATAACAGTGCATGCAGGAATGCAGGGGGGCATCATGGTCTTTGGGGAGGGGGGGCGTCCAAAGTTCTCCACGGGCCCCATCACTTATAGTTACGCCACTGCCTGACTATACAACTAGCACAGCTTCTCACGTGTACAAAGGACATCTGTTTATCTATTCAGTCCAATGAGAGCCTCATTGAAATTGTGAAAGAAATTATCCTTTAGATTGATGGATTATTGATTGAACATAATTTTGCTATATCTTATATATTTCATGCTGTAATACTTCCAGTGTCATAGTCTTTCAGGTAAAAGTATTTTTTGTCTAGGCCAGGGGTGGGCAATTAAGAAACTGTGACGGTTCTAGAGGGCCATGTGCGCCATGGCAAATTTAGCTCCACCCGCTTCTACGCTTACTCTGCCCATTCTCAATCATCTTTCCATGTGCCCCCAAAAAGTATAATCATACTACAGTCACCCTAACATTATACACCCCCACATTATAACGTTTCCATCCAAATGTCCCACAGTATTAAGTCCCTCTCCTGGTGCCCCAGTATAAACTAGCAGAAACTGGAGCAGCTGAAGGGGGACATTAAACTGTGGGGATAGTTGAGGGGGACACTAAGAGAGACATCTGTCTCCGGTTTAGTGTTATAGCTGTATAGTAGTACCAGCCATTGTGTATTAGTGCTAGTAAGAGCACCCCTATAATATCTATAGGACCCTAAAATCTACACAGTCCAGTCACATTAATGTGACCACCGCCTACTTTTGGCGTCATCATTAAATAACCAATGGCAGAAGGCATGGGTCATCAGCCATCTGGGTGCACTCATCATTGTGGAAGGCACGATGGATCAACACAAGTATGCATCTATCCTTGCAGACCATGTTCACCCCTACATCTGAAATGTTTTTCCTCAGGATGATGGCATCTACCAGCAAAACAATGGGACGTGTCATAAAGCTCGCGGTGTACATGTGTGGTTTGAGGAGCACCAGGATGAGTTTACCGTACTCCTTTAGCCAGCAAATTCCCCAGACTTGAACCCAATCGAGAATCTGTGGGACCACCTCGATCGGGGAGTTTGCGCCATGGATGCTCAACCGCGTAACCTAGCGCAGCTGGCCACAGCACTGGAGTCGGCACGGCTCAACATCCCAGTGAACATCATCACAACACCCCCTCTCTTCCTGCACGTCTCGCAGCGGTCTACTCTGCCAAAGGTGGTTATTCTGGATTTTGACACATGGTCACATTAATGTAACTGGACTGTGTAGGTGTTCTGTGCAAAATACCCACTCAGGGCTTGTTCACATCCGCATTGCCCTCTCCGTAGTTCAGGTTTCCGTTTCCTGCCTAAAACAGAGGCAGGAGACGGAAACCTGCAGGAGGCTTTCTCACCCATTCATTTGAATGGGTTTGAAAGATGTCCGGCCGTGAGCGCTGGTGAGCGTTTTAGGCTCTCCGCCGCGAAACCGGGTTTTATAATCCGGACACAGAGTCGGACATGCAGTACTCTGTGCCCGGATTAAAAAATCTGGTTTCGCGGCGGAGAGCCTAAAACGCTCACCACCGCTCACGGCTGGACCCAGTCTGAGCTTTCCAACTTCTGGCATGCAGAATACGGAAAGCTCAGAACGGACAGATGAACGCAGGTGTGAACCTAGCGTCAATCACTCTCATCGAAACTGGGTTGCCTTCAGCAGGACCTTTAAGGCTCATAAGCTCTTTTAGGGTCCTCTCGTACTGTGTCCAGCAAATCTGAATGAGACAGTGTCCCTTCTATCCCACATCGTTGACCTCTCCAGCCGGTGGAAGCAGCTGTCTGTAGATGAGACTCTTCCTTTTGGTGGAGTTATTCTGGCTTGGCTATATTCCTAGATTATACTATTAGGTTTCATGAAAACCAGACATTGCTCTATAGGGATCTCTCTTCCAAAGTTGCCGCCAGTGCAAATTCTTTTTTTTTTACTTCTTTTTTTTATTTGCATATTCCGTACCCAGAATTCTTAGCAGGGAATGTATTGTGTAATAAGTCCCTCACGGTGGTGTCTCCTTAGTAACAGAGTTATTGAGATTTTACTGTCATGTTACCGCAACATAGTACATAGCCCTATCGCTATGACAGTGTCCCCTTGTATCACATTGAAGGATGAGTATCAAGCTCTATGGAAATAATACACAGCAGGCGGAGTGGTTACATAGTAATTACTTTTGGCTGGAAACCAATACCTATATCTGTAGCTTACTGTCTCATAGTTCCCATATCTCTCAGGGGTGCACATATCTGTGAATGAGCGCATAATGAAATCAGATACGGCAAACTATATTACTGCCGTGATGGAGTAAAAAGTAAAATTATATATAATAAAAATTATTGCTTTTAAAAAAAAAAAAAAAGATAGCACTGGGTCGTTTCAGGAGGTCTATGACAAGCTCGATTTCTCATCTGGGATGTCATTTATATAATAGAAGAATAATGGCGGTATTTGGGAGATAATACGAACCTTTTCTTCACCTTTATTATGCTATTTAAAATTCATGCATGTCATTCTCCTTTATGGGAAAAAGCTAAATAATAATAATCACCTCTAATAGCATGATCATAGAGTAATACAGGATAAGTATTCCCAATTGTAGGTAATTCGGCTACTGGGAAATAAGTCTTCAATGCATGTTCTGTAGGGATTACTTTATCCTTTCTAATACATCAAAGATTACAGGAGTCTTAAGATGATTTGATGGTATTTATTCCATGCTGATTCCTGTCAGTGCATCGATATAAACAGTCTTGCTAATTTTAGGCTTCATCTCTGTATAGAAGATTTAGCGTTGGCTCAAGACATCAACCTCTTATTCCACACGAAATGTGCAACTTTTATGGCCGTACAGGGGTCCAATAGATAAGGACCGTCATGGGGTCTATTTCATTCTATGTCGAGGACTGAGATCATGAATTTTATAGCTCATAATGGCTAGTCTATTTTTCTACAGTAGATAACATAGTAATATAGTAGATAAGGTTGGGGTTATGGGGAGGACTGAAGCCTCCGCAGCACTGTGCGAAGGCTGCGGACCTTCTCCTCACTGCGCTCCCAAGTCCTCGCTTCCGGGTCTTAGGAGACAGGCCGTAACTTCCGCAGTGATTTGCAGGGGTTGCCAGTCTCCTCTTGAGCCGGACAGGGGACTTCTGGTTTTGACCCAGTGGTGGGCCAGAGCCTATTTAAGGAGGGCTCTGGCTCCAGACCACCGCTAGCTATTCAGCTGGTAGTAAGCACTTCTCCTGTATCTGATTGGCTGACCTCTGACCTTGCCTTTGCCTCCTGATTTCGTACTGTGCCTTGCTCCTGTTTATGACCCCAGCTTGCCTCTAGACCTCTGCGTCGTGAACACCGATTTGTACAATGCTATCACTCCTGATACTGAGTCAGTCTGCCTGACATTCTCTTTGGATCTCCCACCGTACTGTGTTTCCCTCTTGTTGACTACCCGGACCGTATGACTATAATTTACACTGTGCTGTCACCTGCTGCTGCTTTCTAGATCCCTGGACCAACACCGCAACCTGAAATATCTGCTGGTAAGAGATCTCAGTGTCTGGTTTACTGTGATTTGTGGTGCGCTGTGTGTTTGGTGTTTCCCGACCCGTACCTCTCTACCCAGCAGTGCAGCCAAGTCCATCCCCACCATCTGGGGCTCTGGTGAACACCATTATGGGGTTAGTGTTAGTGCGGCCCAAGGCTGTTGAACACATGGCGCTGTGTTGACCATTTTAATCGATGTATCTAGTACTGGTTCTTGGTTTGGCTCTGAACTGTATGTGCTATCATAACAGTTGGATAAAAACTAGGGTTGAGCCGATCTTGACTTTTCAGGATCGATTTTGAAATCCGATTTCCGATCATTTTTCAATCGAACCCGATCTCGATCCCAATTCCAATCTCAATGCAAGTCAATGGAATTTTTTTTACTAATCAGAGATCGGATTTTAAAAACAATCCTATTCACTATACAGCATGGAATCTAACAATTGAACACTTTAACTGTTAGAATCCACGCTGTGTAGTGATTTTTTTAAATCACTAAGTAGCCAGAGGATTTTTTTTAATCCTCTGGCTACTTAGTCCCCCCTGGGGTCCACTTATCTGCAGAGATGACTGGTCCAGTGCCCGGTGTTCTCATTCTTCTTCGCCTCGCTGCCCCCTGCCTCCCAGGTTAGGAGACTGTGGGCAGGTACTGGGAGGGGAGACGTCTCGTCTCCCCTCCCAGTACCCGCCCACACTCTCCTAAGCCACAAGCCCCGCCTTCTTCCTAGCTCTTTAACACTAACCTGCGAGGCGAAGAAGAATGAGAACACCAGGCACCAGACCAGCCATCTCTGCAGGTAAGTAGCTACTAGAGATGATAGCTAGTTTCCCATTAGAATGAATGGACGCAGCCGGCACGCAGGGGGTTAAGGCTGTGTGCTGGCTGCTTCCATTCAATCCTATGGAACCGCAGTGGAGCCTTCACACTGAGTATACACTCCGCTCAGAATGAGTGGACCGTATACTCAGTGTGAAGGCTAACACGATCGCTCAACCTTAATAAAGACGCATCAAGACCAACCTATAAACCTACCATTGGCAAAGGCAAAAAACAATCCAACAAGGCCGAGGTCAATTTCCCCATCCAAAGTCACTGAATCAACATCCTATCCTGAGGCGTAACTATCGTAGAGGCAGCAGTGGCGGCTGCCACTGGGCCCGAGCCATTAGGGGGCCCAGTGACAGCCGCTACCGCTGCGTTTTTTTTTTTAAATAGGCCGTTACAGGCCCTATTCACTTGCCGATCCTGGCTGGGCCGGGATCGACAAGTGACACCGCGGGCCCCACAAATGCTATCATTATACTCGGGGGTCTTTGCAGACCCCCGAGTATAATGATCGGTGGATTGGGAGAGGTAAGAAACATAAAAAAACAGTTACTTACCTCTCCATGATCCTGCCAGGCCTCCGTCTTTACTTTGTCTGACGTCTCTGACGTCACATGAACCCGGCATGCTTCCCGGGTCATGTGACGTCCGACGTCATTAAAGGACGTGAGCGGCGGTCGACAGCATAGGAGCCGGGGAACAGGTAAGCAACTGTTGTTTTTTTTAAAATGTTTTTATTCCCCGGGTCTCCAATTATTATACTCTGGGGTCTGAAAAGACCCCAGAGTATAATAATTGTTTATGGGTGTCCACAGTGGGGTATAATACTGTGTGCAGGGGCCACTATTGGGGTTAATACTGTGTGCAGGGGCCACTATTGGGGTTAATACTCTGTGCAGGGGACACTATTGGGGTTAATACTCTGTGCAGGGGACACTATTGGGGTTAATACTCTGTGCAGGGGACACTATTGGGGTTAATACTGTGTGCAGGGGCCACTATTGGGGTTAATACTGTGTGCAGGGGACACTATTGGGGTTAATACTGTGTGCAGGGGCCACTATTGGGGTTAATACTGTGTGCAGGGGACACTATTGGGGTTAATACTGTGTGCAGGGGACACTATTGGGGATAATACTGTGTGCAGGGGCCAGTAAGGGACATAATACTGCATGCAGGGGCCAGTAAGGGACATAATACTGCGTGCAGGGGCCAGTAAGGGACATAATACTGTGTGCAGGGGCCAGTAAGGGACATAATACTGCATGCAGGGGCCAGTAAGGGACATAATACTGCGTGCAGGGGCCAGTAAGGGACATAATACTGTGTGCAGGGGCCAGTAAGGGACATAATACTGCGTTCAGGGGCCACTATTGGGGTTAATACTGTGTGCAGGGGGCAGTAAGGGACATAATACTGTGTGCAGAGGCCACTATGGGGGATAATACTGTGTGCAGGGGCCACTATGGGGCATAATACTGTGTGCCGGGGCCACTAAGGGACATAATACTGTGTGCAGAGGCCACTATGGGACATAATACTGTGTGCAGAGCTTACTAAGGGACATAATAGAGTGCGGAGGAGGGGGTCGGTCGAGGTCTTCGGCGTCAGTTGGGATGGGGGGGAGGGGCCATGTCAAAAGTTCGCCACGGGGCCCCGCCATTCCTAGTTACGCCACTGATCCTATCCAAAAATGTTGAACTCCCATAACCTATAGGGCCTGTGGAGGGACACATTCATCTCCTTTGAAGTTCAGTAGTAAACTCTTTCCTCCTGATTATTGAGATTTATAATCCAGTCTATTAGACTTACTTATACCCTGTCAGGAAATCAATAACTTTTTAATATCACAAATGTAGCAGAAGATCAGTCTGTATCCAAATAGGGAGGTCGTAGAGTCAAATATTATTGAAAGGATTACAGTATGGACTAACAAGTGTACAATTGTTGTAATTGAGGTTTTCGTTAAATGTTAATTTTTTATTGTTCAAAGCATTTATTTACAAAATTCAATCGGGCAAATTTATTAAGACTGGTTGATTGTTCCTAATCTTAATGAACGGCCTAAATGGTAGCTGCCTCTTCATGAATCTGTTTGCGATCTCTACGCCATTTAGAACGAACATAGATTTCCATTGTCACTGATGTCTGAAGCCTCTTGATTCTAGATGAATCTGGATGAATTTCCTTAGAAACACATTCTCTTGCATGTCATGTTATACTCCTGATTTTTCAGATTTATATATCCTTGTATAACTCTTAACTAAATTTTAGCTAATTTCTATGTATGGAATTTAGTTGATATCCATTATTTATCCAGATTTCTCTTTTTATTCCCTTTTGTTTTGCTGACTGTGCCAAC
Source organism: Leptodactylus fuscus (assembly GCF_031893055.1). NCBI lineage: Eukaryota > Metazoa > Chordata > Amphibia > Anura > Leptodactylidae > Leptodactylus > Leptodactylus fuscus. The sequence goes on along the minus strand of NC_134270.1, from coordinate 32,887,329 downwards.
TACAAACCTTATATATGCATTCTGGGATTCTGCGTTCCTACCACATTGTTGATCTTAAATATACTAACTGCTATACGCCCTATTCCTTTATTCTATAAGATTGTTCTTATGCTTCTCGTATGAAGGCTTTGCCATAAAACGAACATTTGAAAGAAAAAAAAAGCATAAAATCAAGAGCCAAATGGATGTAGACTGCCGAGGATGTTTGGATAGACAGATGTGAAAACAATCAAAAGTATTTACATTGGTCTTGGAAAAGAATATTTGTGTAAGTGTACGTTCTTAATCCAAAATGTTTGCTTGTGGGACATCAGGAATGTAAACCAGGAATACATTTTGGTCCAAGAGTAAATTTTGTGGAGTTTTCTTTATGTCCCGTTGCCAACAGCTATAACCTAAGATTTACAGTCTATTCCTGGACACATACCCGGAAATTTTTAGCACGTGTTAATATTAGAGATGAGCGAGTAGTGAAACATTCGAGATTCAATATTCGTTTCGAGTAGAGCCTCAATATTCGACTGCTTGATCGAATATCGAATCCCATTATAGTCTATGGGAAAAAAAGCTCGTTTCAGGGGAAACCACTATTCGACAAAAGGAGAGTCACCAATTCCACGAATTCGGCCAATCAACGCTGGTCATGCCGGAGGCTCGTCTGTGAGGAGGCGGAGTCTAAGATCAGACCACAATGGAGACTGTTGTGGTCTGATCTTAGACAAAGAGTTCTGACAACAGTTTATTCTCTTTGTGATACAATATCGTGAACTGTGTGGGACTGAGATTCTTCCTTGGACCCATCAGGAATTGATTCTGAGAGCCCACTGAGAGGTCTATATAAGACCTGTGTAAATCTATGTAGGACTATCATCTAAAGCAAGGGTAGGCAACCTTTTTTGTTCGGAGTGCCGATTTAAATTAACCCCTTCCCGCCGATGGCACTTTTTGACTTCCTGACCAAGCTCAATTTTTCAAAACTGACATGTGTCACTTTATGTGGCAATAACTTTGGAACACTTTAACTTACCAAAGTGATTTTAAGATTGTTTTTTCGTAACACATTGTACTTCATGTTAGTGGTAAATTTTGGTTGATATGTTTTGTGTTTAATTATGAAAAAATTTGAAATTTGGTGGAAATTTTGAAAAATATGCATTTTATAAAGTTTGAAATGATGTACATTACATACAGATAGTCAGACCGCCAAAATTATATCATAAATCTCATGTTTCAGATCTCTGCTTTATGTTGTCATCAAACTTTAGGCGCCCTTTTAATTTTTACGGACATTATAAGATTTACAAGTGAAACAACAATATTCAAAATTTTCAAGAAATTTCCAAAACCCATTTTTTAAAGGGCCTAATCCAGTTATGAAGGGGTTTTGAAAGACCCTTGTATTAAAGCCCCCCATAAATCACCCCATTTTCAAAACTGCACCCCTTAAATAAGCCAAAACAACATATACAGTGCCTACAAGTAGTATTCAACCCCCTGTAGATTTAGCAGGTTTGATAAGATGCAAATAAGTTAGAGCCTTCAAACTTCAAACAAGAGCAGGATTTATTAACAGATGCATAAATCTTACAAACCAAAAAGTTATGTTGCTCAGTTACATTTTAATAAACTTTAAACATAAAAGTGTGGGCCAATTATTATTCAACCCCTAGGTTTAATATTTTGTGGAATAACCCTTGTTTGCAATTACAGCTAATAATCGTCTTTTATAAGACCTGATCAGGCCGGCACAGGTCTCTGGAGTTATCTTGGCCCACTCCTCCATGCAGATCTTCTCCAAGTTATCTAGGTTCTTTGGGTGTCTCATGTGGACTTTAATCTTGAGCTCCTTCCACAAGTTTTCAATTGGGTTAAGGTCAGGAGACTGACTAGGCCACTGCAACACCTTGATTTTTTCCCTCTTGAACCAGGCCTTGGTTTTCTTGGCTGTGTGCTTTGGGTCGTTGTCTTGTTGGAAGATGAAATGACGACCCATCTTAAGATCCTTGATGGAGGAGCGGAGGTTCTTGGCCAAAATGTCCAGGTAGGCCGTGCTATCCATCTTCCCATGGATGCAGACCAGATGGCCAGGCCTATTGGCTGAGAAGCAGCCCCACAGCATGATGCTGCCACCACCATGCTTGACTGTAGGGATGGTATTCTTGGGGTCGTATGCAGTGCCATCCAGTCTCCAAACGTCACGTGTGTGGTTGGCACCAAAGATCTCGATCTTGGTCTCATCAGACCAGAGAACCTTGAACCAGTCTGTCTCAGAGTCCTCCAAGTGATCATGAGAAAACTGTAGACGAGCCTTGACATGACGCTTTGAAAGTAAAGGTACCTTACGGGCTCGTCTGGAACGGAGACCATTGCGGTGGAGTACGTTACTTATGGTATTGACTGAAACCAATGTCCCCACTGCCATGAGATCTTCCCGGAGCTCCTTCCTTGTTGTCCTTGGGTTAGCCTTGACTCTTCGGACAAGCCTGGCCTCGGCACGGGAGGAAACTTTCAAAGGCTGTCCAGGCCGTGGAAGGCTAACAGTAGTTCCATAAGCCTGCCACTTCCGGATGATGCTCCCAACAGTGGAGACAGGTAGGCCCAACTCCTTGGAAAGGGTTTTGTACCCCTTGCCAGCCTTGTGACCCTCCACGATCTTGTCTCTGATGGCCTTGGAATGCTCCTTTGTCTTTCCCATGTTGACCATGTATGAGTGCTGTTCACAAGTTTGGGGAGGGTCTTAAATAGTCAGAAAAGGCTGGAAAAAGAGATAATTAATCCAAACATGTGAAGCTCATTGTTCTTTGTGCCTGAACTACTTCTTAATACTTTAGGGGAACCAAACAGAATTCTGGTGGTTTGAGGGGTTGAATAATAAATAACCCTCTGAATAAACTTTTCACAATTTAAAAAAAAAAATTAAACAAAGAAATAACATTCTTTTTTGTTGCAGTGCATTTCACACTTCCAGGCTGATCTACAGTCCAAATGTCACAATGCCAAGTTAATTCAGAATGTGTAAACCTGCTAAATCTGCAGGGGGTTGAATACTACTTGTAGGCACTGTACCTAGTAATTTAACCCTATAAGTGCTTAACAGGAATTAATACAAAATGGAGGTGAAATTTTCAAATTTGAATTTATTTTACTAATATTTTCGTTTAGCCCTAGAATTTGCACATTCACAAGGGGTTAAAGGAGAAAACGCATCCCACAATTTGTTAGGCAAGTTCTCCCGACTACCATAGTACCCCACTTGTGGGTTTAAACTAATATATGGACGCACAGCGAGACGCAGGAGGGAAGGCGCGCCAAGGAGCTTTTAGAGGGCAGATCTGGCTGCGATCAGTTTCAGGAGCCATGTCACATTTACAAAGCCCTTGAGGTGTCAAAACAGTGGAAACCTCTAGAAAGTGACCCCCCCCCCCCCCATTTTGAAAACCGCACCCCTCAAAGAATTTATCAAGTGATGTAGTGAGCATTAGTAACCCTGAAGTGAATGTGTAAGCTGTGCGGAGTAAATTGGGCACACCAAATCCTATTTTATTTTCCCACTAGCTCCTATGACATGGACGGGGAAGAGGGGCATTCTGGGGCATCAGTACTGGAGTATTATCCCTCATAAGCTCTAAATATGGGGGGTCCCCTGAAAACGCTCGCACAGCTTATACATTTCCTTCTAGTCGTAGCCACTTATGTCCTAATGATTTGGTGACTTTTAGGGTTTTTGTCTTCACATTGTACAAGCTAGATTTTTATTTTTATCTTCTGGCAATGTGGCCATATGAGGGCTTGTTGTTTGCGGTATTAGATGAGCTTCTCAATGCCACCATTTTGGGGCCTGTAACTTATTGACTACATTTTATTAACTCTTTCTGGGTGGGATGTAAAAGGAAACATCAATTCTGGCATTGCTTTTTAGCATTTATTTTTTTTCCCGCGCAGAGTACAGCATAAGCAACATGTTACCTTTATTCTGCAGGTCGCTACGGTTACGGCGATACCTCATTAATATTATTTTTTAATGCGTTGCTATTTGTGCAGAATAAAATTCAATTTAGGGAAAAAAAATCATTATTTTTGCATCGCCATCTTCTGAAAGGCATAACGTTTTTATTTTTCGGTAGACAGAGCTGGTTGAGGGCTTATTTTTTGCGGGAAGACCTCTTATTTTTATTGGTACCATTTTGGTTTTCATCTGACCATTTGATTACTTTTTATTGAACATTTTGTAAGGGAAAGGTGGTGAATAATCATTATTTTGTGCGGTTTTCTAAGTTTTTTTTTTTTTACGCCGTTCGCCATTCGGGTTAAATAATGTTTTAATTTGATTGTTCAGGTTATTACGGACGCGGTGATACCAAATATGTCATGTTTTTTTCTATTTTTCTTTATTTTACATAATAAAACATTTTATATGGCGAAAATGGGATTTTTGGGGCTTTATTTATTTATAATTTATTTTAAACTTATTTAAACTTTTTTATTTTTACTTTTTTCTAACTTTTTTTTTCTGTCCCCATGGGGGATTGAAGCAGTGATCGGCTGATCACTGCTTCAATAGAGATACGCTGCAATACACGTGTTAAACGTGTATTGCAGTGTATAGGAAGCTGTCAGCCTGTGTAGACGCACAGGCTGACAGCTTCATTTACGGCAGGATCAGCCAGGTGCGAGGACGTGGTAAGTGAAGGGGCAGACCCGGGGTCACTGATCAGACCCCGGGCTGCCCCCTACGAACACCGGCACCCCCCGAAACCAGCGCGGGGGGTGCCGGTCGGCACCATACTACACTGTAACCCCGGAGGTGCCGGCGGTCATGTTGACCGCCGGCATATCAGGGGTTAACACCCGCGATCGGACCCGGTTCCGACCGCGGGTGTTACAGGGCATTGTCAGCCGTGTATTACGGCTGACACCCGCTGTGCATGGTGCGCACACAGTTTTTGTGTGCGCACCATGCATCCGCAGTAATAGTACGGCGGTTTGCGGGAAGCCCTTCCCTGCAGCGCCGTACTATTACGGCGAATGTCGGGAAGGGGTTAAAAAATCAAAGATGAGGTCCTCGGAGTAATAATTGTAAAGCTGACGACACCTACACTAAAGTCATATAGCACAAACCGCAACATAGGGGTGCTGTCATACTGCGCTCCAAGCCACATGCCCTTACCACTATTTGCCTGGATACACATGTTCCATTAGTAGCAATGTAAGTACATGTGTAACACACAATTAGTGGTAATGTATGTGACTGGGAGCAGAGTGAGGTAACACCTATATAGCGCTGACACACAATGTACCTGTATGCTCCATCCAGTCCTCGGCCGGTAGTAACTTCAGTTTTCTGTAAGTGAAAAGCAGATTAATTTCAGTCATTTTTAGCTCCTGGCGGTGCAGTAACAGCAAAACCCCAGCCAGGAATTAATGGGTGTCACACTTACACCAAAGTGGCCGCACTGGTGCCCAGGAACTGGCTAGAATTGCATCTAGTTACAGTGTCACCACCCAATAGAATCACACTATTATAAAAATGCAGCTTTTTTATTGCAGATTTAGCTGCGTTTTTTTTTTCCGTCAAAGCCAAGAATGACTAGAAAACAAATGGGAAATATATAGGAAGCTTCTTATATGTCTCCCTTCTGCTCAATCTACTCCTGGTTTCGGCTCAAAAAACACAGCAAAATCTGCAACAAAACAAAAGCTGTTTTTGCAACGTGGGGCTTTAGCCTAAGGCTACGTTGTGGAAACACAGCTTTTTTGTTGCGTATTTTGCTGCGTTTTTCTGAGCCTAAGCCAGGAGTGGATTGAGCAGAAGGGAGACGTATAAGAAGCTTCCTATATATTTCCCATTCCTTCTGTAGCCATTTTTAGCTTTGGTTGCAATAAACCAGATCAAAATCTGCAACAAAAATGCTGCATTTCTGCAATGTGGGACCTCAGACTTACGCCTCCTGCATACAAATGGCACGGATGTGGTCTTCACTGAACTATGTGTTAAAAATGAATTGACAGGGCCGCAAATGCAGACAGATATAGCGTATGTATAGGACAGATATAGGGGATGTATAGGACACATATAGGGGATGTATAGGACAGATATAGGGGATGTATAGGACAGATATAGGGGATGTATAGGACACATATAGGGGATGTATAGGACACATATAGGGGATGTATAGGACAGATATAGGGTATGTATAGGACACATATAGGGGATGTATAGGACAGATATAGGGGATGTATAGGACAGATATAGGGGATGTATAGGGCAGATATAGGGGATGTATAGGACACATGTAGGACCTGCTCCATAATTTTCAGCTCTTCAATCTGGCCCAGATACACAGCCACATAATATAGCTGCTTTTTCAGGTCCTTAGAAATGTATAGGTCTGTACTTTTATCCACAGTTGTAGATAAAGAGTCTGGTCATGTGAATTACAGGTTACAACTCAATGTGCCTCATATTAATAGCAGTTAACCCCATCATGTCCCTCACATTAACCCCCTGTGTGCTTTACATAAGGGACACTGATATGTGAGATATATGGAGGTAATAAGTAGAGATGAGCAAGTACTGTTCGGATCAGCCGATCCGAACAGCACGCTCCATAGAAATGAATGGATGCACCTGGTACTTCCGCTTTGACGGCAGCTGGCCGCTTAACCCCCCGCGTGCCGTCTACGTCCATTCATTTCTATGCGAGCGTGTGGTCGGATCGGCTGATCTGAACAGTACTCGCTCATCTCTAGTAATAAGTAAATATCTTCATTATATAAGTCCTTTATTAGTACCTCCATATGTCTCACATATCAGTAACCCTTATGTGAGCCACACAGGGGTTAATGTGAGGGACATGATGGGGTTAGGGCCCGGACCTAACAAAACGCAGGTCGGATCAGTCGGCAGGGCAATTGGTATAGGTATTGGTATATATATTAGTATAGGGAAAGTTTGTGTGTGAAGCACACTGTGTACCTGCAGCATCGGCTAATAGACAGCAGCCAGCGCAGGCAGCTACAGCTACTGCTAGAGTAAGCTCCACTCAGTGATCTCAGGACGCTCCTCCTCACCCCCCTTCTCTGGCTGCCCTATGTCAACCAATGAGAGGGTGAGGAGAGCCCAAGAGGCGGAGCTTAACGCTATACAGAAGATGGACCCTGCCGTCCTGCATCCTGCACACATGAGAGGGAGAAGAGGAAGCTTCAGCAAAGTGAAAGTAAAGAAAGAGCACACAGGTACAGGCTGAAGGGGGAAGGGGGGTTACTCTGCCTATTAAAGGGGCTCTATCAGCAAAACCTAAAAAAGAATGATCTACTTACGCATCGTGCACGCTGGGCGGGCATTCAGGGTGTGTCTTCTTCTTCATCCATGCCTCCTCTTCCTCCAATGTCTTCGGGTCCCGTCCTCCTCCGGCGCTCGCTAACTGACATTGATTAAAAAAAATGGCCTGGGCACATGTACCCTAAATAAAGGAAAAACACTTTTTTAACAGGTCACAATTTTTTTGCTTGATTTAATATTTGTGATTTAACACCATTATTACAGTCAGTGTGGTATTTGTAGAAAGAAAGTTGCACATACTCACATGTCAGATGTAGATGCCTGGAATGGGTTAACAAAAGTGGATCCTTTGAGTTGAATGTGCGGACAGAAGCTCCCTCGGTTGAGCCGATTGCAAATGCAGAGTAAATAGAGTTTAGTCCAGCATTAGGAATCCAGTAGAAAAAAGTAGATTAAAACTTGACTTTTATTATGAAGACATTCTTTCTTCCATTAAAAGTAGTAACGTGCAGGGGTACAAGCAAATGCCTACGCGTTTTGAGGTTTGATAGACCTCTTAGTCATGGCATGTCATACAAACAAAATGATGCACTTATATAGACTAAAAACAAACAGATAAAAGGCCCCCTCCCATCTGCACAGAGGCGGGAACAATAGTTAATTGTGTTGCTGACTCCTCGCCGCCGGTACGCAGACCGTTGCAACATGCCCCGCGGCCCGGTACTGGTCCGCGGACAGGCGGTTGGGGACCCCTGCCCTAATGTACCACTATCATGGAAACTCCACAAAAAGTGACCACATTTTAGAAAATACACCTCTCAAGGAATTTCTAAAGGGATATCACTATTTTGAGCCCAACAATGCTCCTCAAAAATGAATGTGCAAAATGAAAATTTTAATTTTTAAATAAATATAAAATTTCAGTGCCAATATGTTCTGTCTGCTTTGTGTTAACAGAGACAAGGACTTCTAAAACATTTAAGTGGGTTCTTCAGGTTACAGAAAAGTAGTATATGTGTCTGTACACTGCTGCTTGTACATACAGAAGGGAAGGAGTACTGCTATTTTATCTTTAGAGTATAGATTTTGAGCAGGGGTGTCCAATACGTCGATCGTGATCTACCGGTCGATCGCAAAGGACGTATGGGTCGATTGCGGGATGCAGCCAGTGATCCCTGGTGTCTGCTTGAGAGTCTGCTTGAGAGTCAACTCTCAGCCTGCGCTGTGAACAAGTACTCCGGACACTTGCAGGCCGGGCAGCAGCAGCTCCGGGGGATGACGCGCTCCCCGCTCTTAGGGATGGAGGGAGCCGGGGTGCTGCTTCTTCACAGCACAGGCTGAGAGTCATCTCTGGACACTGGCAGGTGGGGCTGCCTCAGCCTCAGCCTGCCAGTGTCCAGAGATAACTCTCAGCCTGTGCTGTGAACAAGCAGACAGCGGGGATCCCTGGGCGGCCATAGAACGCCGCTGTCTCCTGCTCTCACGCTCCGCGCCGACCCCGCCCACAAGCCCGGCCCCTCCCACCAATAACCAAAAACCAATAAATAAACAAACAATTAAATGTACATAAGGCACTCGAAACAAGAGAAGATTCACGAAAAAATAACAGGAGAAAGGACAAGGGAATAAACAGAGGGAGGGAGGGAAACTTGACACGACGTCGGCGCTGGCGGGGATCCGAAAGGAGGTCCCCGCTCAGCGCTGACGGCTAAATAGTCCCACTGTGGCTCCGCCCCCTCTCCCCATGGCAATGCCAGCCGCCGGGAGGGAGGGGGAGGAAGGGAGCGTAATCACGCTCAGTCAGAAGCCAAGCAGCTTCAGCAGCCGCCTGGCTAACAATATATCAAAATCTGCAACTAAAAAATCTGATTTTCCGTAATGTGACACACAGCAGAAAGTGCCAGCAAAGTGAACAAAATGTAATCATTGATCTCATCCACAGCAGGTTAGTTTTAGCTGCGGAGTTGCGAGCATTACCACATAGTTTAATAGGGGAAGTAAGGGCAGAGAAAAATGCAGCAAAAGCTCAATGAAAAACATTGTGGGGAAAAAAACTGTTTACGCAGCTTTTTTTCTCCAGTGTTGTTTTTGCAGCATTTTTTCGATGCTTGGCCTAATCCTTAGGCTAAGGCCCCATGGGTCGTCCCACAGCAAAAAAAACACTGCGGGGAAAAAGCAATGCATCGCAGTTCTTCCCGCAGCGCTTCAGACGGAAAGTTTGCAGAGGTTTCCTCCGTTTCTGTTACAATTATATCTATGGGGAACCTGCCGGCATTTCCGTAGGTATAATTGACATGCTGCGATTTCCAAAACCGTGCCAGTTTTGGAAATCGCGGCGTGTCCGCACCCCAGTTTTTACTGCAAAGTGGGCATGGGATTCGCTAGAATTCCATCCACTTTTCCTTGACTGTAAAATGCCAAGATTTTTTCCATGACGCCTGGCCTAAAAGAGGTTGTCCAGGAAAGGTGAAAAATAAAACCCATACTCACATGTCCCTGGTCCTTCCACCCCTGTCTGGTCCAGCGGCGCCCCAAGGCTTATTCCAGCGGCAATCCTCACCACACCTAACCAATGAGGCCAATGAGGGGCCACAGCAGCCTAAAGAAAGGAACCGGGATGTCTCATATATGCCACCTGTGACGTGTCCTTTCCTTTGGCTGCTGATTTCCCTCAGCAGTCACATGCGACAAGGACTTCTGCCAGAAATACCCCGCGCCGCTGGACCAGACAGCTGTGGGAGACATCGGGGACAGGTGAGTACAGGTGTTCTTTTTCTTATTTTGCACCTTCCCCAACCTCCTAGCAGAGAACTGTAATTCCTGGCTAACCTCTTTAACATCTCAATATACAGAGGCCCGGTTCACATCTGCAATTGGGCCATTCTGTTCCACTATCTGCATGAAATATGCGGAGAAAAAAGTCCTGTAAGCAGCCAAAGTCCTGTTACAGGAGAAAAGTCCTGTAGGTCCTGTAAGCTCTGGATGTGACTTGGGGCCTCAGGCCCCAAGCGGAGCCAACTGCACATGCTTGGGCCACAAGAAAATGGCTGCTTACACAAGTTTACTGGGTAAGCGGCCATTTTCTTGTGGCCCGGGCATGCGCAGTCGGCTCTGCCCGAGGCATAGAAGATTGAAACCCAGGACGGAAGAAGACACAAGAAGAGGGCGGTCCAGAAGAAGATGGAGCCATTGCTGGAGAGTTCTCTCACAGAGTTGGGGACGCCCCCAGTGCTGTTTGAGCGCTGAGGACCGCCCCCAGTGCTGCAAGAGAACTCATTTGCAAACCGAATGAAAACCCGGATTTCTACCGAACGGTGGCACGGAGATGACATTTAAAGGTAGGAGAAGAATAGCCTTTCTTAAGGCTATTCCTACGTATCCAATGATAGGATCCCTTTAAAGGAAGAAGCTGAATGACGTCTAAGTGATAATCCACATTGTTTCCCAAAATAAACCTTCACAAGAACGTGACTTTGTACATGGCTATATGGCTGGGATTACCAGTTCACACCTCTACTTTCATAGATTCTTTAGAAACAATGGTAAAAGCTGTTCCCGTAGCGGATGATGAGTGTTTGCCCCGAAGGTGTGAAGTTAGAGCTCTGTGATGAGTTTTAAATGGTCCAGTGCCCTATTGGTTTCCACACATTTACAAAGCCCCGAGGAATACATAGATTATTGTACCTCCATGGGTAATGAGTTTATACCAGACATTCCTGTTCAGTTGTTGATTCAAATAGGTGAATTTGTTTTTCAATGACCCGATATAATTGTAAGTTTCCACATGGCCGGATCACATTCTAAAATTCGTATTTAGGATTAAAGCTTGAGCAAGACATAGAGCTCTGTACAGTATTACTACTATACGAAGGGAATGTACATAGTAAGAAGATCTATTACACATCCTCCCATCCTCTTCACTTATCGGTGATTTGGCCAATTACTGCTTAGCAAATAGCACTTACTCCATATTCTCCATAGACGTCCTTAGAGAATATAGTCACAGGCGCACAGAGATACATATTTATAATGTAAACTAGTTAGAAAAAATATCTACTATGGGGACTTAGAAAAAGAGGGACTCAGATGGGAAAGCTCTTACTGCTACCTATGGCTCATAAAATGACACAACTGATCAGGGCTGACCCTGCCATATGTTTCATGGTGCACTATATGGTACGTTGTGTTGGCCTACGTTACATATTATTATATTATTATTAACACTTTCCCACCACAGCAAGTTTCGAAAGATTAATTTATATTTTTTCTTCCCAATATCTCAAAACCCATCCATAACTTTTATGTTTCTGGTTTCCAAAGCCATTTGAGAACTTGTTTTCTACGGGGTAAGTTGTACTTGTTTTTGGCACCATTTAATATGAGTGCTAGAAGTCAGAAACATTTTTAAAGGGATTTTATCATTAGAATCCCGTTTTAAGCTACACCCACGTCGGAATAGCCTTAAGAAAGGCTATTCCTCCCCTACCTTTAGATGTCTTCTCCGCGCCGCCGTTCCTTAGATATCCCGGTTTTCGTCCATATGCTAATTAGTTATATTGCAGCACTGGAGGTGGTCCCCAGCGCTCAAACAGCACTGGAAGCGTCCCCAGTGTTGCGAGAAGACTGTCCGGCGCTGCTTTCTTCTTGTTCAACGCCTCCGCCTCTTCTTTCCTGTTCGGCCACAGGAAAATAGCCGACTGCCCCTACTGCGCATGTCCATCACCCATTTCCCTGTGGACTCTTCTGTTTGGCCACAGGAAAATGGCGACAGACATGCGCTTTTTGAAGAAAGCGTGACGAGAAAAGGAAGAAGAGGCGGAGGAGGTGAACAAGAAGAAGGTTGCACTGGATAGTTTTCTCGCAGTAAAGAGGAAAACCACCAGTTCTGTTTGAGCATTGGGGACCACCCCCAGTGCTGCAAGAAAACTAATTAGTAGAGATGAGCGAACAGTAAAATGTTCGAGGTTCGATATTCGTTTCGAGTAGCCCCTCAATATTCGACTACTCGAATCGAATATCGATCCTATTATAGTCTATGGGGGGAAAATGCTCGTTTCAGGGGTAGGCAACGGTCGATCAAATTATACTTATACGAGTGAGGGTCGGGCTGGATCCATCAAGAAGTCTTCTCCTTGCAGAGTCCCCGCGGCATCTTCCGGCTCTGAATTCACTCTGCCAGGCATCGGGCCTGGGCAGAGCCGACTGCGCATGTCCGCACTACAAGTGGACATGTGTAGTCGGCTCTGCCCAGGCCCGATGCCTGGCAGAGTGAATTCAGATCTGGAAGATGCCGCGGGGAAGCTGCACAGAGAAGACTTCTAAAGGTAGAAGAACCAGCATTGATTAGCATTGACTGTATAGCATTCGGCCAATCAATGCTGGTTCTGCATCGAACTTTTCCATTCGAATATCGAGTGGTATTCGATCGAGTACGAGTATTTTGAATACCGTAGTATACCTGCTCAATCGAGTACTACTCGCTCATCTCTACTAATTAGCATATGGGATATCTAAGGAACGGCGGTGCGGAGAAGACATCTAAAGGTAGTGTTGACCTTAAAATGAGATTCTAATGATAGGGGTTTATAAAACCTTAAAAATGGTATTAAAAAAGTAGATTAGTTATATATAACACTGACCTAATGTGCAAAATCTATGTGGCAAAACCATTCATTACTGCAATTGTTGGGTGTGAATTTTGGCAGCAGGGCTTGTATAGGTGAAGTACACAAGGTCAATGTGCTTGACCTGTAAAAGCCGTATCACAAAAGGGCATTCTAAAACTATACAATGTGAATACAATGAAGTCAGGAACGGATAACAAGTAACAGGTTGTGGGAGAATTGGCAACAATACTGTATCCATTAAATGAAATAACCATGTTGAAGCCCATGTGTGGATATAATGAAAAAATCTAGTTGCAGCCAAATCTCGGCTCACTTTCAAGTCTGCTTTTTTTATTGTGTACTCATGAAATAGCGTAAATATATAGATTAATGAGATACATATGAAATAACTCCGTTTTACTGATGGTTATGGGATATAATAGAGGTAAGAGTTGTGTGTGTTTTTACATGTAGAACAGTATTATATTACTTTAAAGGGGACCTTTCACCAGCTCAAAAAATACAGATCTTTACATTATTTAGTAGCTGTTGTACCACTGATTCCAGCACAGTTGGAATTTTTATCTAGCCCCCTCCATTCCTGAGCAATCAATGCTGTTAGTTTTGGTGCCTGATATGCTATTTAGGCTCAGTGGTGTTAGGTATGTTCAAACAAGGGGTGTGATTCTGAGCTCTGACACTGGCTGCCTCTGATTGGAGCTCTGAGTCACACCCCCCGCCTGACACCACCCTTTCTGACATTACAGAGCTTAAATAGCACATCAGGCATCAAAACTAACAGAGTTGATTGCTCAGGAATGGCGAGGGCTAGATTCCAACTGTGCCAGAATCAGTGGAGCAGCGAATGTTAAAAGGTGGTAAGAACTTGAATTGGTGGAGGTAGTGACATTTTTTAAGCTTGAGAATATGAATATCATCAGATAATATGCTGTCATAGAGATGAGTACTGAGTAACAACAAAGCCTCTTGGCTGGACATGTCCATGTGTGTGTATTGCTAACTGATAAACTTCTCTAGAAGCAAAAAGATCCCAGATACATTAAAAGGAACCTGTCAGATGGATTTTTGGGTGTGACAACTCTGGATTATCAATCATCCCCATAGGGGTCTGGTTATCACAAAGCTTATATGACAGAAAGTCAAGGCCCACACGGTGGCTCAGTGGTTAGCCTTGCAGCGCTGGGGTCCTGGATTTCAAATACCACCAAGGGCAAAAAAAATCTGCAAGGAGTTTGTATGTTCTCCCCGTGTTTGTATGAATTTCCACCCCATATTCCAAAAAAGACATACTGATAGGGAAAATGTACATTGTGAGTTCTATGTGGGGCTCACAATCTACATTTAAAAAAAAAAAAAAAAAAAAAAAGAATGTCAATAGGAATTACAATGGGGAAAGTTACAATGCCTTGAGAAAGTATTCTGCCCCTTGAACTTTTCAACCTTTCGCCACATTTTAGTCTTCAAACAAAGATATTAAATTTTAATTTTGGGGGGAAGAATCAACAAGTGGGACACAATTGTGAAGTGGAATGAAACTTATTGGATATTTTAAACTTTTTTTTAACAAAAAACTGAAAAGTGGGGTGTGCAAAATTATTCGGCCCCCTTGCCTTAATACTTTGTAGCGTCACCTTTTGCTGCGGTTATGGTTACAAGTCACTTGGGGTTTGTCTCTATCAGTTTTGCAAATGGAGAGACTGAAATTTTTGCCCATTCTTCCTTGCAAAACAGCTGGAGCTCAGTGAGGTTGGATGGAGAGCGTTTGTGAACAGCAAAATTATAAAATTTGATTTCTTTATGTTTGAAGCCTGAAATGTGGCAAAAGGTTGAAAACTTGCTTTTACGCCACTTGTGTAGCCTAAAGAAGCAAAATATGGATTGCAGTGGTTTAAAATGGATAATGCAAATCTGTATTGATGGATGTTAAAAACGGACTGGGTTCTGGTGTCAGAATCCCTTTTACAAGGCACTGTTAACAATGGCACAAGTGATTGCCCTCAACGGTCATGTACAGCGGGGGTTTCCACTATAGCAATAGTCCTAGACCTTGATGGGAGACACTGGAGCACTGGGGAAAGATGAATATGGAACAAGAAAGGGAGAGAGCTCTGCCCTGATGATAAGAAATAGATCAGCACTGATGATACAGCCGGATAGACAACCCCTTCCCAAGCTCCTCTGCACTCCTGTCAGTGCATTGATGCATAAGTGCACAACATCCAACTCCATTCAGTCAATACTGCAAATTAAAGTGCTCCTGACTTACTTGGTAGCCATTGCCGATCGAGCGGTTAATCACAATTGATGAGTTTCTGACCCCTGATCTACACAGATCTATAATAGTGTATTGATTCATTCCATGGGTCAGATCTTTCTGTTACAGAGCTTCACATCTGATCTTCAATAAATGTGAAGGGAAATAAAGTAAATGGGGCTGAGCTACAGTATCTAATATAGTCAATCAGACGAGACTGGAGATATATGGAGTATATGCTGTACAGAGAATAGGCCGCAGCACTCCAGCAAGCATTGTGGCCCCTTCTTGTTTTTGATCTGTGGGTTGAGTTCAGTTCAACGATTGATGCATTTTTTTCATCCATATAGAGTGATGCTATACTATATTTTCATATAAGCAGGCCGACATGAGTGTTTAGGATGTATAGGTGTATCCACCTTTACTTATCTTCTTGGCTGGACATCTTCAGATAAGTATATCACAAGTAAAAGAAGTTGTGACAGTACAATTAGATGGCAGATGTTATGATTGGCAGGATACTTTAAAAAAAACTAAATAATAATATCCTGCGGAGCCCAACTGGGCCCTGAGCCGCAGAGCACCCTGGTGTGAACAAGGCATGACAGTTAATGTCACTGCCGGCTACAACACCATCTGGGTAAACAGCGTAACTTATAGATAAGATCTCTGCAGGACAAAGCAGCTGCAAATGAATACAAAAGTCTTGCAGTTGCTCCACTGCAAGACAAATTTAAATAAGCTATGACCGTGTGCTCCCAGTAGCTTTCTGGGCCGCACCCACTACAGCTACCTACAGTTGTAGTACCACAGGTAGCAGCCTGCCTAAGGTAGGAGATTCTAACTATATCTTTTAAAAGGAGGATTCCCATAATTTTAACTAAAAGGAGGAGGTTCTTACTACCTAAATAACTAAGACAGCTTGCTGCCAAATTAATATCTTGCATGGATGTGCACCATATAGCATGTGAGGCTAGAGTTCCGGGCAGCCCAAACCTGCCTCCTTAAATGGAGGGAAAGCGGGCCAGAACAGCCAGCCCAGGTACCCAAGCCAGGTGCTCATGGGTTGACACCACTGTCAGTCAGCAGACTGACCACACCCAAAGGCTGCAATGGGATTAACTCCTGCTATGCTGGACTGAGCAGCGACAGCGGAACAGGCTGCGACCCTAATACCTTGGCCGCACCTGCCGCACAGTCCTAACAGCAGATCCCTGGGAGTTCGATTGCTGGGAGAACGGGGACATCAAAAGTGCCCTTAAATCGTAACTTCTGTGACTGGAGCTCCATTCAGTTCTATGGGTCTATGGAACATTACAGGTCCAGCAGCCCCATAGGGTTCTGGTCACGTAAGTGCACTGTCCATTAATTCACAGGGAGGTTTTAGGGGTACTTTTGTCTACATGGAGATGTTTGTATGGGATTCCTCCCAAATGCCAAAAATATACTGATAATTGGCTCCTTGTACAAACAACCAACCCTTGTGGGTGTTGTGTATGAGCCCCTGTATGGCAGCCACTAACCCCCCCAATGCTCCTTGCGTTTGAGTCTCCATGAAAAAAGCGCATTACAAACGTCATTGTCCTATTATATTCAATGCGCCTCTGACAATTCATTCAATGTCCAAATATAAGACCTAATAATATGATCAAAATGTAAAAACATGTCTGATACATTTTCCTTGTTATTTCCACGACCAAGGTAATTGTCAGAAACCATTTGGTCTTTTTTCCTATGATTTAATTTATTTTTACGAGACCGCTGTATACAAATCTCTACATAACAAAAAAATCATAAAAATATACAGATTATCCAAAAGACTGAAAAAAAAAAAAATACATCAAATTAATTTTTAAATAACATTTAATTTTTTTAAATAATTTTAATAAAAATTCCAAATTTTAGAAAAATGACAGAACTTTATGGCTGGGGAAGAAAGGAAATGAAAGGTTAATTAGAACATCGTCTAGACAGTGAACCTGAAACACAGCTGCGTTCTCTTCCCTTCTAGACAGATATATTAACCGTAATTTACTTTAACTCCAAATGTTTGTCCTCTCCACCATGTTGGTGCTGGAGAAGATTTATGGATTGGTGGCGTCCTACCTAAATCAGCCAGATGGATCATTCTGCAGACAGCACATGTGTATCGCACATTTAAGAGCACAGGATGCTAATCAGATGGGGGTCACTAAAAGTCCATGATAAATGATTGTATTAACCCTAGGTATGCTGGAGGGGCTGCCATCCTAATGGAATCAAGCATTTTGTAGAGTTCACCCAACAAGGTTAATCTCTATTTTTACAATAATGTATTGAATTATGCAACGAACCGAAGACCTTGAAAACCTTTCGTAAGTGCAAGTACATCTCAGAGTTAATGGAAGGCAATATGTATGTAATCCTCATGTCACCATAGCATTTCTCCTGTAATAGGGAAATATTCTTAGGTCTTATTCACATAGTATCTGGGTGTGCTCGTCAATAATAAACTAGACTGGGCTGACCACCTGGAGGCGCTGCACAGAAAGGGCCACAGTAGACTCTACCTGCTCAGGAGGCTGAGGGCCTTTGGAGTCCAGGGGACACTTCTTAGGGCCTTTTTCAACTCTGTGGTTGCCTCAGCCATCTTTTTCGGTGTGGCCTGCTGGGGGAGCATTATATTAACCAGGGACAGAAATAGACTTGACAGGCTGATCAGAAGGGCCAGCTCTGTCCTGGGGAGCCCCCTGGACCCAGTACAGGTGGTGGATGACAGAAGGATACTGTCCATGGTGACCTCCATGTGGGACAACAAATCCCACCACATGTATGGGACCTTGATGGGACTTGGCAGCACTGTAAGTGACCGTCTGCTTCACCCCAAGTGTGAGAAAGAGTCGCAAGTCCTTCCTCCCAACCGCAGTCAGGCTACATAATCTACATCAGGCCAAGCGAAGACACTCCGCACAGAGAACTAATGATTATGACTATGAAGTCTTCCTTCTTTCTCTTCCGTTCCTTAGCTGCTATGGACTCATAGTATATCTTCTCTTCTCAGCATATGTGTGTCTACGTCTGTAATATATTACTGTATATTATCCTGTATCTGTATTACTATGCTGCTGTAACATGCTGAAATTTCCCCACTGTGGGACTATTAAAGGATTATCTTATCTTATGTTATGTTTAACCCCTTAATGACAGCCTATTCTAGTCTTCAGGACAAGGTATGTTTTTTCATCCCTGTCTTGGTATTTTTCCATTGATGTAGCCATAGGATGGTTTGTTTTTTCCAAGGCAAGTTATCATCTTAAATGAAGCCATTTTGGAATAAATCTAATGCATTGAAAACTTTCAGTTTGTTTGGGGGTGGGAATAGAAAAAAAAACAATGAATTGTTTTGGGTTATTTCAAAAATACCCAGTTGATAAAGGGCGGTGTTGTGTGTGTGTGTGTGTGTGTGGGGGGGGATGATTCAGAGCTCCAATCAGAGGCAGCCAGTGTCAGAGCTCAGAATCCCACCCCTTGTCTGCTCCTGCCTGACACCGCCCACCTGACAGTACAGAGACTACATAGTATATCAGGCACCAAAACTAACAGCATTGACTGCTCAGGAATGGTGAGGGCTAGAGAAAAAATCCAAGTGTCTCAGATTCAGTGGTGTAGTGCCTTTTCATTGACATATGGAGCTGGACTTTTTGGAGATGGTGAAAGGTTTTCTTTAGGTTGTTAACGTGGACACAAAACCACACATCAGCAACCCAAGGTCCACTATCAGAGTGCCTTGGTTTTGGGCATGGTTTTGGAAATCACAGCATGTCAGTTATACCTATGGAAATGCTGGCGGTTTCCCCATAAGTACAATTGTAACAGAAAGTCCATGGAGGAAAACTCTGCAAACTTTTTGTTTAAAGGGATTCAATCATTAAATCTGATTTTTTTTTCTCCTTAAAACGTAGGAATAGCCTTAAGAAAGGCTATTCTTCTCCTACCTTTAGATGTGGCTGGGCATGCCTGCAGCCATTTTCTTGTGGCCGCTTACACGAGCTTACTGTGTAAGTGGCCACAAGAAAATGGCCACAGGCATGTGCAGTCGACTCTTCCCAATGGCAGAGCCGACTGCGCATGCGTGCCATCTGAGCCAAAAGAGGCCATCCAAAGAACACGTAGCATAGAGTGACGTTCCAGAGGAAGAAGAGGCCATTGCTGGAGAGTTTTCTCGTAGCACAGGGGACTGCCCCCAGTGCTGCGAGAAAACTCATTTGCAACTGAATGAAAACCGGGATACCTACGGAACGGCGATGTGGAGAAGACATCTAAAGGCAGGAGAAGAATAGCCTTTCTTAAGGCTATTCCTACTTGTTAGGGAGAAAAAATTCAGTTTTAATGATTGACTCCCTTTAAAGTGCTGCGGGAAGAACTGCAATGTGCTGCTATTGCGTTTTTTCCCACAGCGCTTTTTTGCAGGACGTCCCGTGGGGCCTTAACCTAAAGATCAATTTGCAAAATTGAGTTAGTTCATAGACAACCTAGTAGTGTTATATAATATTTTTTCTGCTATTGTCCTTTATCAGATCCTCTGACTGTGGTTATATAAGGACAACAAATTCTGTGTGTACAACTCATTTAGATTGTGTTCGTGTCCCGATGTCTTCTTGAGATTCCACTTGGTCCCCCAAAGCATTTTTGGCCTAATTTTAGTCCTTGCTGTTACTATACCTGAGCTGTCATACTCTTGCAGTCACCCACATGCTGGGAGAAGGTCTTGGCTTCACAATTTCAGCATCAGGTTAGTTTATGTTTCATAATGCCGGTGTCTATCTACTGCTGACACTACATGAGACCTTGAGATTGATACCTGCTGCCTGCCACGGATATTATAAATGAACCTATATTGCTCAATTGTTCTCGCCGGTATGAATAATGACCGCTCGGACCATTTTATTCACATCCCCACAATAGCAGATATTTACTAGCAAATTAGAACTGAAATACGCATCGGAATAGCCGTCATCCATAGTCTAGCTTCTGCAGGTTAGACAATGCAGGCACATCTATAATAGAGGATGTGTTTGTGGCCATACATCTTCAATAGCTGTCAGCCAAATCTCATGAGACTGACAACTATTCCTTGCAACGCTCCATACACATGCACATTGAGCTGGATGGAGTGTGCATGTCTATGAAATGGCAAGAGGAGGTAAGAAACTTAGAATCTTTAATAACTTCCAAAATGTTCAACGTTTTAATAGTCTACAAATTGAAGTATAGTTATGGACATGGAAAACCCATGGCCATGTTACTGTGATGGCCGTTTTGGCTACATCCTTCACACAGCCAGTTTGAGACCACATTGAGTTCAATGTGTTTATTCACACGTCCATTTTATGATGGTTAATTTTTCAGAGCCTTTGATAAAACTGATATGTGCTATATATGGCTAAATTCACATGACCAAGTTTCACCCGTGGCTGGATTTACACATGGGACTCCTAGAAACCGTGTGAATAAACCCAATGATATTCATGGGTTCTATAATGATAGCCATTAGAGATGAGCGAGTAGTACTCGATGGAGTAGATATTCGATCAAATACTACAGTATTCGAAATACTCGTACTTGATCGAGTACCACTTGCTATTCGAATGGAAAAGTTCGATGCAGAACCAGCATTGTTTGGCCAAATGCTATACAGTCGGCCAATCAATGCTGGTTCTTCTCCTACCTTTAGAAATCTTCTCCGTTCAGCTTCTCCGCAGCGTCTTCCGGCTCTGAATTCACTCTGCCAGGCATCGGGCCTGGGCAGAGCCGACTGCGCATGTCCGCTTGTAGTGCGGGCATGCGCAGTCGGCTCTGCCCAGGCCCGATGCCTGGCAGAGTGAATTCAGAGCCGGAAGATGCCGCGGGGACGCTGCAAGGAGAAGACTTCTCGGAGGATCCAGCCCGACCCTCACTCGTGGACTTGGTAAGTATAATTTGATCGAATATTGCCTACCCCTGAAACGAGCATTTCCCCCCGTAGACTATAATAGGGTTCGATATTCGATTCGAGTAGTTGAATATTGAGGGGCTGCTCGAAACGAATATTGAACCTCTGACATTTTACTGTTCGCTCATCTCTAATAGCCATATCAAAAACCGCTCGCTGTATTAAAGGGGCTATCTGGGGCAATAAAACATTATTCGGTCATTGCCAAAATTAAAATTCTTAAAACCAATACACCTTCAGTCTGAATACTATCCCACTGTCCCAGTTCATTGCATTGGAACTTGCAGATTTGTTACAACACATTCGAGAGCGTTTCCTCCAATATCAGAGAGGGACGGAGCGGCCCAGACAGAGGTGAAAGCCTTGAGAGACTGAGGTATGGGTGCAGAAGAGCTAAGGAGGTGAGCGGGAACTGAAATGGAGCACAACCCATTAGGAATGATGGCGTATCCTATGGAGAATAGCTTTTGAGTTGGCAACAGTGTAGCATTATGTTCCACATGTACAATATAGATACTTTGCTTTGGGTGAGCCCTGGTATAAAGCATCCAGTGTATAGGTCACTTATTACAGTCCTGTAAGTAAGTCTCAGCAGAGAATGACTATAAAATTATCTCTGGAAGGAAAACACTTTGCTCCTATTAGAACCCATAAAACCGCCAGACCCATTAGGACAATTTGGCTAGGGAGGAAAGAGCACTTAAAAAATCCATACAGTCTGTCAAAGCAAGCAGTGAAATGGTTAATTATTTGTCTATTCAGTTACACCCCTCTATCCATGGAGAGAAGTGAAGCCGAAGAGCAGAGAGGAGGAAATGTAAAATCCAATTTACTATTACATAGAGGTTATACCTATAGCCAGTATTTTATTAACTGTTACCTATAGTGTATTTTTTAGCTGTTACCTATAGCTGTAGGTAACGTATATGTATAGGTAACTGTAATGTATATTTTATTAGCTGTTACCTATAGTGTATGTTATATTAGCTGATAACTATAGTGTAGATTATTACCAGTTGTTACATATGGTGTATTATATAAGCTGTTACCTATAATGTATGTTATATAAGATAAGATAAGATAAGATAATCCTTTAATAGTCCCACAGTGGGGAAATGCTGGTATAGTAAGTAGTATTATCATTGGTTACATTTTGTATTTTATATAAGCTGCTACCAATAGTGTATACATATTGTTTCCCCGTGTTTGCGTGGGTTTCTTCTACGTATTTCGGTTTCCTCTTATATGCCAAAAATATACTGATAGGTAAATTGGCTCCCAGTGTTAGTTTAGGCATTTACCTGCAGTAGAAAGTTATTGTGAAGGTGATAGGGCCCCCTGACCTACTGGGCCCCCTGGCAGTTGTACCAATGATATGTACACCCATGCCTATACAACATATACACATACACCATACGTTCTTATTTTTGGCTGCAGACTTGTACAATATATGACATTATTATCGTGTCCCCTGGTATCGGTCTCTGCTCCTTACAGGCTCTATTACTACAGTATATATGGCCCAACCACTCTGATACAACTGCACAGACGTGAATTGGAGGCAGATTACCCTGCTTGTAGCCCCCTCTTCTGGATTGTATTACTGACATACTATGGATCTGGAGGCTGTCTTCATACATGGTGGCCATGGTGCGACAGAAAACCGTGCGGAGACCAGTATATAAAGCGCTAGACAATGGCTGTCTGATTCTCCTGCTGAACATGCAGTTTTGGCTGCAGAACCTCACAGCCATTGATATGATTTAATGTTGTTACGCAGGTGAAACCATTCTCTGACAAATATATTTATATATTGCATCTGCAACATATCATAAGGTGTGAACATAGCCCTAGGCCAGACTCCAAAATCTAACTAGACCTTAGGGAGCCTTCACACGGAGTATACGCTCCGCTCATTCTGAACGTAAAAGTCATTCAGAATGAGCGTGTAAAAACCAGCTCCCATTGACTTGAATGGGAGCCGGCATATGAGCCCTCCCCATTGAAATCAATGAGAGTTTTTTTTTCCCTATTGCTTTCAATGTATTATGCGAGTATCACATTGAAAGCAATAGGGAAAAAAGCCTCCCATTGATTTCAATGGGGAGCGCTCGTATGCCGGCACCCATTCAAGTCAATGGGAGCTGTTTTTTACGCGCTCATTCTGAACGACTTTTACGTTCAGAATGAGCGGAGCGTAACTCCGTGTGAAGGCTCCCTTAAACCAGTCCCCAAATAAATAAAAAATACAGAGCTTAGACCTCCAAGTAAGGTACAATCCCCATGTACCAAATACAAAGTATGGGTAGTATGTGAAAGTTACACCCAGCATATAGGACAAGGGAAGTGGTACTGTGCAACATTCATATATACAGAATAATGGAAGGTACTCTGAGTAATACCCAGCATACAGGGACAAGAGAAGTAGTACTGTGCATTGTATATATGTATATGATAAAGGAAGGTACTGAGAGTAATACCCAACATAAAGGACAAGAGAAGTGGTACTGTGCATTGTATATATGTATATGATAAAGGAAGGTACTGAGAGTAATACCCAACATAAAGGACAAGAGAAGTGGTACTGTGCATTGTATATATGTATATGATAAAGGAAGGTACTGAGAGTAATACCCAACATAAAGGACAAGAGAAGTGGTACTGTGCATTGTATATATATATATATATGTATATAATAAGGAGTGAGAATTGCGCTGAACATACAGGACAATACAAGTAGTGTTGTGCACCGTCTGTATGTGACTATGGTATATATAACTAGGTAATTTGATATTTATCTGACTATCTATCTTAATATATTTTAATTATATATTTCTTTTTAATTAAAGTTCACAGAAATGTCTTTGTATCTGAATGGTGTGAAGAGAAATATTTCCTGTATATACGATGAGTCTGCACGTAACGTTTACATAGCGCCAGAGATAATTGTATTATAAAGTTTTCTCTTCCATGAGCTCTGCATCTATTTCTTATGATATTGGTTACCATTGTAAAGAACATAGAACATGCTGATTGATTGAAATGTCCCCTGGTCTTGTGGTTATACCATATGGGAGGATTTATTATTGAGCTGGTTTAATTATGAAAAGAGTGTTTATATAGCGTTGGGTATTAGTTGTCCAGATGCGATTACGGTTACCTGTTATGGCGGAGAGCGGGCGATTTTATGCAACGTCTTTTTGTCCGGCTCATGTGATAATTGATATATATACATCGTATATACATACGATGTGAATTTATACTTCCAACACAATGTTATTATAAGATGGTGTATATAGCACAATGTCATTATAAGCTGCCATATGTACCACAATGTTACTTACCGTATTGTAAGCTGGTATACAGACCATAATCTTATTATACGCTTATGTAGCTTTACCACAATGTTATTATCTGCAATGATTTGTTGCACCTTTGCTTCAATGGTTGAGGTTGTGGCGAGGACGGACAAGTAGGTAATAGAGTTTGAAATGGAAGTGACAGCAATAAATACTATTGATACCCAGGGCAGATGGATAGGTCGTGATGACTCAAGTGCAACATCTGCTTATAGATTAGTACTTAGCTTCCTTACACTCCCTTGGGGCTGACTTCACCTCTTCCTCTCTAGTTCACTGATGTCTGGCATTGCACATTATACCAATATATACCAGGTCCGAGATGAGACTGAACTCAATTTATCCATCCATCCATCCAACCTATCTAGTGTATTGGGCGTTGACGGTCCCCCATTATTTTACATGTAACATCTCCCATTACACCCCATACAACCGTCCTATCTAACCCCATCCAAAAGTGACAACCAATTGATAAATGATGGGATTAGAAATATGACGTGACCACGTCATATTTCTAATCCCACTCATTCTATCAATTCGCGTCTGTCCACTTTTGGATGGGGTTAGATAGGACGGTTGCTCCAAGGGCTTGTAAATGGAGATGTTAATGTAAATAAGGGGGACCGTCAAGCCAATACATAGATAGGTGGATGGATGGAATGGATCAATTGCCGTTCTCAGTCTCATCAGTTTTACTGTGCTGCAGTATATAAATCCTGCATAGTGGAAATATAAAGTAGTAAGCAACAGCCCATGAATTTTCTGCATGCGCAAGTTATAAACAGTGAAGTCGGAGGAGAGGAGGCTTCACATGTGAGCAAATATCCAGAATATAAACCAAAGAACCTGTTCGGAGCCGTGTACAATATTATTATACTGAATGACTAATTCCCTAACAATCATTTTAATTTTGGCTCCTGATACTTGAAAAGGATACAAAGGCGGATTCCACAATTTGCAATGCCTATGGTAAAATCTGCGACCAAGGTCTGTATGTAACAAGGAAGGAAAGAAGAGTTTCGGAACATACGCACACTCTGCGGAGCCCAGCATGCATGTGTATTGAATAGGGAGGAAGAGCTGTAAGCCAAATAGATGTTCAATGGACAGCTGTTTAATGTGCATGGCCTTATATCTTTAGGAGAAAGGGCACATGGATGGCAATTTTTAGAGGAGAGTGTTGAGAAATAGGAGGACCTTTCACCATCTCCAAATTTTTGCACTCTTTTTGCACTCACCCCATTGACTCTAGCGCAGTTGGAATGCTTTCTCTAGTCCCTGAGCAAACTTTTAGCACCCAATATGCTAATTAGATTCTCTATTGTCAGGTGGGCGGTCCCAGGTGCTGGATACAACAGCACTGATCACTCAGGAATGGTGGGGCTAGAGAAAATTTATCAACTGCAGAAAAATCAGAGTAGCAAGAATGCAAAGAGTTGGAATTGCTGGATGGTGGTATAAGGTCCTCTTTAAAGGGGTTGTCCCATCACAAGGGTCCTATCTATACTGCTAGTTTATGTGGATTTAAGACTTTTCCTAAATGCACTGCTTTATCAAAACTGCATTGTTTGGCCGCTATCTTAATTTATTCACTTCATTCTTTACACTTGTTTTTATGGCCCTTGGGATTATCTGCTCGTTTGTCAAATGATGTAGCTGCCTGCTCTCAGGGGGAGGGAGGGGCCGGGAGCAGCTCAACTGTTTGTGTCTTTTAAGTAGCGGAGCTTCTCCGATAGGGGAGGTGAGAGGCCTGGATTTCTGAGCTCTTATCAGTCGGTTTAATTGAATTTGGCTGATAAGGACTGAGATAGTGAGTCCGTTACCTCTGTATGTAATGCAAACCTTTTTTTTATTTTTAAATTGCACTTATTTCTCTTACTTCTTTAGCTCTTCACAGCTATTGACAACACTGTCTCATACAGGACTCACAATTTACATTCCCTATCAGTATGTCATTGGAGTATAGGAGGAAACCCAAACAAACATGGGAAGAACATACAAACTCCTTCCAGATGTAATCCTCGGCTGGATTCAAATGTAGGACTTTAACAAAGCAAGGCAATAGTGGTAACCACCACGAAGCCCTTTTCTGGGTTGGCTGTGGTTTTCTGTCATCTTTCCCAGGCATCCCTAGGGTTTTCTGGCTCTATCCCTGATGTCATCGGCCCCAAAGTCAACACCCCCATATGATCACTGAGACCCAATCATGAGCCTCAGAAGTGACATGGACTGATGAAGTCAGGGAAAGGTCAGAAGAACCCAGAAAAAAAGAGTATATAGTTTATAGGGATCACGACCAGAACTGGTCATCCAGGTATAGCAGTTGTGGGTAGAATTTGGCTTTTCTAAGGATGGGACCTTAGGAGAGGGTGGGTGTTGTAAGTCATCCTGCATGATGTAATGGGTTAAGCTGCTGTATAATAAAGCATGGCTGATCACACTAGGTTCACACGAGCCATTGGAGGACAACAGTGGTCACATACAAAATCTGAGGGACCCTATTAACTATAGTGGGATCAGTTGGGTGTCTGTTCATTTTAGCTAAAACCAATGGACCAAAACGTAGAACTTGCAGGACTATTTCTTTCAGCAATTTAGTTGGAGTTCGATGACTATAAAATCCACTCCAATCCTTGAATCCCAACCATTTATTTTGCATACTGTATCACATTTTAATACAATAACCAAATGAAATAGGAGAAATCAGTTTCAGCCAACTCTACTTTTACGTGAAGCACCAGCTACGTAAAAAAATATTTTTTCCTCTCCTTGCTCCCTTACCAGTCTCTATTATGACCTCTAGTTATAGTGACCCAGCACAGTTATGGTGCCACTGTAGCCAATCACAGACCTCAGATGTTGGCATGTGACTGCTACAGCCATCAAATAGGTGCAGTGATCATATGTCCATGTTGGCATGTAATGGCTGGATGTCAGGATATGGAGAATATAAAAAAAAACAAAAACTTGGGAGTCTTCAGTA
The DNA here is from genome assembly GCF_031893055.1 of Leptodactylus fuscus. Lineage (NCBI taxonomy): Eukaryota > Metazoa > Chordata > Amphibia > Anura > Leptodactylidae > Leptodactylus > Leptodactylus fuscus. The sequence continues at coordinate 32,859,853 of NC_134270.1, read as the reverse complement.
GTTGATACCTTTTTTAATGGCTAACTAATAATGATGACAGATTACAACGTTTCAAAGCTCCCGGCTTCTTCTTCGGGTATATCTAAAAACAATTTCTGAAGGCTGCATATTTATGTACAAGAGAAAACACAGACACATAGGAATAGAATTTTAGGAGGGAGGGTAGAAGAAGGTTATTGGCTACACAACTAAACAATTCATCAGTTTGTGATGTTCTTATCAGTTCACAGAGTGTCTTTTATGGTTGGCTGTCTCAGTTCAGTGATTCCTGTAGGATGCCATGAACCCATGTGAGAGATTCATCCCTCTCTTGAGTGTTAAACAAGGTCATAAACTTGTACTCATAAGTCTGTCTCTCTTTCCTAGATTTAAATTTCCCTCTTAAAACTAAAATTTTCATGTCATTAGTGATATTATGATCTTCATTGTAAAAATGCTTTGACACGGGAAGGTCCATTCTTTGTTCTCTAATTGTATGGCGATGTGAATTAATTCTCATTCTGAGCTTCTGGCCGGTCTCTCCAACATACAGATTTTCAGTGGAACATTTGGTGCATATTATTAAATACACTACATTAGGTGTGCTGCAGGTGAACGTACCTGGGATAGAGATGGAAGGAAATTGTTAATCCGGGAGAGGCAGTGGACCAGTGGGTATGGTCTCCTTTGTTATTTTTATATTATTTTGAATATTTTATTATATTTTATGTAACTAGACAACCCCTTAAAGCCCTGTGCCATATGAGCAGACCCTAGTATTACACAGCACATGGTAAGTGGAGTCCTGTTCCTGATATGCTTTGTGGCCCTGGATCTCTTTGTGCTCTGGTGTAAGTTTCCATTGTAGTGGCTATACACTACTTTAATACTGGTCGGTTTATTGGCTACCATTACATATTGATCTGATTTGTTAGCAAACATTGGACAAGTCTCTGGATTCATGACCATGGTACAGAATAAACTGCACATTGTATCATTGTATTCCATTCTGTTGTGCAGCCTTTCTTAGAAGATATTTGGCTGCTTTTCCATTCTTTAAGTCTTTTGGATGCTATTTTAGATATTGTTAACCTGGCTGGCTCTTTCACTGCAAATACAGTCCTATGAAAAAGTTTGGGCACCCCTATTAATCTTAATCATTTTTAGTTCTAAATATTTTGGTGTTTGCAACAGCCATTTCAGTTTGATATATCTAATAACTGATGGACACAGTAATATTTCAGGATTGAAATGAGGTTTATTGTACTAACAGAAAATGCGCAATATGCATTAAACCAAAATTTGACCGGTGCAAAAATATGGGCACCTCAACAGAAAAGTGACATTAATATTTAGTACATCCTCCTTTTGCAAAGATAACAGCCTCTAGTCGCTTCCTGTAGCTTTTAATCAGTTCCTGGATCCTGGATAAAGGTATTTTGGACCATTTCTTTCTACAAAACAATTCAAGTTCAGTTAAGTTTGATGGTCGCCGAACATGGACAGCCCGCTCTCAAATGATCTGAAAACAAAGATTGTTCAACATAGTTGTTCAGGGGAAGGATACAAAACGTTGTCTCAGAGATTTAACCTGTCAGTTTCCACTGTGAGGAACATAGTAAGGAAATGGAAGACCACAGGGACAGTTCTTGTTAAGCCCAGAAGTGGCAGGCCAAGAAAAATATCAGAAAGGCAGAGAAGAAGAATGGTGAGAACAGTCAAGGACAATCCACAGACCACCTCCAAAGAGCTGCAGCATCATCTTGCTGCAGATGGTGTCACTGTGCATCAGTCAGCAATACAGCGCACTTTGCACAAGGAGAAGCTGTATGGGAGAGTGATGAGAAAGAAGCCGTTTCTGCACGTACGCCACAAATAGAGTTGCCTGAGGTATGCAAAAGCACATTTGGAGAAGCCAACTTCATTTTGGAAACAAAGATTGAGTTGTTTGGTTATAAAAAAAAAAGGCGTTATGCATGGCGTCCAAAAAGAAACAGCATTCCAAGAAAAACACTTGCTACCCACTGTAAAATTTGGTGGAGGTTCCATCATGATTTGGGGCTGTGTGGCCAATGCCGGCACCGGGAATCTTGTTAAAGTTGAGGGTCGCATGGATTCCACTCAGTATCAGCAGATTCTTGAGAATAATGTTCAAGAATCAGTGACGAAGTTGAAGTTACGCCGGGGATGGATATTTCAGCAAGACAATGATCCAAAACACCGCTCCAAATCCTCAGGCATTCATGCAGAGGAACAATTACAATGTTCTGGAATGGCCATCCCAGTCCCCAGACCTGAATATCATTGAACATCTGTGGGATGATTTGAAGCGGGCTGTCCATGCTCGGCGACCATCTAACTTAACTGAACTTGAATTGTTTGTCCAAAATACCTTTATCCAGGATCCAGGAACTGATTAAAAGCTACAGGAAGCGACTAGAGGCTGTTATCTTTGCAAAAGGAGGATCTACTAAATATTAATGTCACTTTTCTGTTGAGGTGCCCATACTTTTGCACCAGTCAAATTTTGGTTTAATGCATATTGCACATTTTCTGTTAGTACAATAAACCTCATTTCAATCCTGAAATATTACTGTGTCCATCAGTTATTAGATATATCAAACTGAAATGGCTGTTATAAACACCAAAATATTTAGAACTAAAAATGATTAAGATTAATAGGGGTGCCCAAACTTTTTCATAGGACTGTAAGTTCTGATTTATCCTGAATGTGCTAAATTTTTGTCCTCTCTGAAATAACCCCAATAGCAAAATTATGGGCTGTTATAGTGAGGCAGAACATGTGCTCCGCTTCAGGGGAAACAGGAACTTGGTAACAAGGGAGATGGGAGATTTCTGACCTTAATGCACCTTTCAATCATACGTGTAACATCTGATAGCTTAAATACATACAGGGAAACGCGTGGTGCGCAGTGAAAAGCACCAGTTGTTACTTGGAATGACCCCATATTCAGGATTTTCTATTTTATTTCTTGATTTTCAATTCTTCTTCGCCATTACACTTTGATTCCCTTCTTATGCATTTATGAGTGGATTTGTGCGGCCCAGTATTACCCCATAGATTCTCCTACTGTGTAAAATTCTATCAACTTGCTCTTTTTGATTTTGCATTATCTTGTCACCTGGGCCGTTAGCTAATTTCATGGGAAATTACAGATTTACAGTATCCGCTTTTAGCTCGGCTCAAATTCAGCTATGTAAATTTAGTAATTTTTAATGAATCTAATTCAATACAATATCACAGCATGCTAGGATGCAATTCCTAACAGAACCACTGGTTGGCCATAGAGACATATGTAATATAGACATCTTGTGACAAAATATCACAAAATAGCGCTGACTTTACAGCTTGGTACATACATACATGCCCAAGTAAATTTAAAGGGTTGTCCAGGGAGTTGAATTTGATATTCAGGGATGCTGATGATGAACCCCATGGTTCCAGGCATATCACAACTTCTCCCCCTACTCTCCCAAATTCACAGGTAGTTAATTATCTGTGCTATGGGAGCTTTACTATAGTCATCAATCCCCCATAGTATATATAATTAATTAGCTGTAATACCGGGGGAGGAGGCGGAGTCACCTAAGGGGATGGAGCAACCGGGGGTGTGGACGCTGCTACAGATCAAGTTACCTGAGGGTTAAGATGTGCCTGGAACCCCTGGGTCCATCATCAGAATCCCAAGATCAGGTAAGTCAATTTCAACTCCCTTTAAGTTGAGAAAGGGCACATGTGGTACACATTTAATGCCTCTGTAGCATGCAATATTAAATTGGTTTTTTGCCAAATCAAATAACATGCACCACATTGTTGCCCCAGCAAAACTTTTTCGCCACTGAAGTGCAGTAGAATGCAGAAATATTTTCTATGATAAGATGAACATTATGACGGAACCCAGCTAACATCATTATGCTATAAGACACATCTGTTTAACATTTTTCAGTAGTTACTGTCTTGTGTCAATGGTGGGTCAACTACGCTTAAAGTGAAACTTTGTTTTCTAATAATTAATACACTATTATTATAATGTAGCATCACTTAGACCAATCTTCCTGGAGTCAGTGGGACAGTCACTGATTTCAGGAGCTGTCCTGCTGCTCCAAGAAGACTGTCATGTCTCACTATGTGTGCCAGGTAGGGTTGAGCCGATCTTGACTTTTCAGGATCGATTTTAAAATCTGATTTCCGATCATTTTTCATTCGAACCCGATCTCGATCCCAATTCCGATCCCAATGCAAGTCAATGGGATTTTTTAATTAATCGGAGATCGGATTTTAAAAGTAATCCTATTCACTACACAGCATGGAATCTAACAATTGTTAGAATCCACGCTGTGTAGTGAATCACTAAGTAGCCAGAGGATTTTTTTTTTAATCCTCTGGCTACTTAGTCCCCCCCTGGTGTCTACTTACCTCCAGAGATGGCTGCTCCGGTGCCTTCTTCTTTGCTTCGCTGCCGCTCCACGCTGCTCCCTGCCCCCTCCCTGCCAGGTTAGGAGAGTGTGGGCGGGTTAGGAGAGTGTGGGCGGGTACTGGGAGGCAGGGTCAGACTGGCCCACCGGTGTACCGGTGAATCCCCCGGTGGGCCCCAGGCCCCGACTGTTAAATCCTCATTTTACTAATGCAGATACATTGGTCGGGGCCCCCAATCGAGCACCTGACCAATGCATCTGCATTTGCCTCAGAACACAGGGGCCGCCATTAGCTGATGCTGCACATAGTGTCCTCCCGATATATAGGGAAAGTATATACCGGAGGACAAGTGTGCAGCTTCAGCCTCAGCTATAATGGCAGCTCGTACTCCTGTCACTGACCTGCTGCTCTCCTGTGAGGACCTGCTGTGCTGCCCGCACTTCCTGCTTCCCTCCCCCTCCCCTCACAGTGAGTCGTCTCTCACATCGGATCGTGTGGGGAAGACAGGAGCTGTCTCATGCAATGCTGTGCTGTTCTGGAAAATGTAAGTATATCCTTTTGGTAAAATCTGTCTATGTAATATGTATATATGTGTACATTTGTGTACTGTATGTGTGTTGTATATTGTGTGAGTACTGTGTCTTTGTATACAGGTATGTATACTGTATACAGGTATGTATACAGTATACTACAATAATGTTTATGGGTGAGTGTATATATGTGAGTATATATAGTATTCATACATTCATATAAGTATATATATGACATATATGGTATCAGGGGCGTAACTACCATAGAGGCAGCAGAGGCGGCTGCCACAGGGCCCGGGCCATTAAGGGGCCCGGTGACAGCCGATACCGCTGCGTTTTTTTTTTGTTTGTTTTTTTAAGTAGGCTGTTACGGGCCCTATTCACTTGCCGATCCTGGCTGGGCTGGGATCAGTAAGTGACACTGCGGGTCCCACAAATACCATCATTATACTCGGGGGTCTTTGCAGACCCCCGAGTATAATGATCGGCGGATCGGGAGAGGTAAGGGAACATAACAAACAGTGTTACTTACCTCTCCACGATCCTGCCAGGCATCCTTCCTGACGTCTCTGACGTCACATGAACCCGGCCTGCGTCCCGGGTCATGTGACGTCTGACGTCATTTCAGAAGGACGGCAGCGGAGAAGACAGCGTTGGAGTCGGGGACAGGTAAGAAACAGTAATATTTTATGTTTTTATTCCCCCGGGTCTCCGATTATTATACTCTGGGGTCTGAAAAGACCCCAGAGTATAATAACTGTGGGGGATAATACTGTGTGTAGGTGCCACTATGGGGTATAATACTGTGTGCAGGGGCCACTATGGGGGATAATACTGTGTGCAGGGGCCACTATGGGGTATAATACTGTGTGCAGGGGCCAATAAGGTCATAATACTGTGTGCAGGGGCCACTATGGGGGATAATACTGTGTGCCCCCATAGATTAGATTTCCGCGCGGTCTCTGTATGGAACATGTGGACAGGAAAGTAGATCATGAAGTACTTTTCTGTCCGCATGTTCCGTGTGGACACCGCACGGAAAGCACACGGACTCCATTTTAATCTATGGGGTCCATGTGCTTTCACAGCACACCGCTTGCTAATGCGTTCAGTAGTCTGTTCGGGGGCCACCATGCGGACTCCTCAAATGGATTACTGAACGCAGATGTGAACCAGGCCTGAGTGTGTAGGTATATAGTGTGTGCAATCCCATCCACACATTGCAGAAAAATACATGCAGTAGAGGTGTAAAAAAAAAAAAAAAAAAGTAGTTGTCCCCGCCTGTGTCTGTTCGGTCTCACGGTCTCATTTCTGGAAATTCTTTACCTAATTAGTCTCAGCGATCACATGAGGTGCAGGACTCCCAGCAAGGAGGCGCCAGTACGAGACTGAATGGACACTGGCAGCGCACAACGGAGTAAAGGGGACAGATGAGTATGCTTTTTTATTTATTTGTTTTTTATTTTACACCTCCCGCCCGGCACATGAGTTGCTCCAATTCCTGGACAACCACTTTAAGGGCTAGTTCACACGGGGAAGTTGGCAGCGGATTTTGAGGTGGAATCCGCCTCAAAATCCGCTGCCAAAAATGACTCCCAATGACTTCAATGGGAGCTGCTCGCTTCTTTTTTCCGCTAGCTAGTAGCGGAAAAAAGAAGCGAGCTGCCCTATCTTGCCGCAGATTCCGCGGCTGAATCAATCTCAGCATCTGCGGCACGAAGCTCCGGCCCATTCATTGGGTCTAATCCGGAGCAGAATGCCACGACGGGATGCCTGGCATCTGCGACAGAATGTTCACACGCAGAGTTCATGTATCTCCGTGTGAACTAGCTCTAAAGGATTTATTCATCTTTCTAATATTGATGGTCTGTCCTTAGGATAAGCCATCAATATTACATCTACGATGATACAACAGCCAGGACCTCTGCAGATCAGCCTTTTCCAGGACCAAGCAGCTACAGGGAATAGTAGCATTTCTAGGAGCCGCGCTGTTCACTTGCCATACAAGGTGTAGCAATACATTTAGGTAGTGCACATGGTATAGTGGGTGAGCAGCATGGCTCCCGACATGTTATTACCTTTAGACTTCGTGTTTTGGTACCGCTGATCTGCAGGGTCCTGGTGGTGGGCCCCTAGAAACAATTCCACTGGTGGGCCCTAGACACCCCAGTCCGACCCTGCTGGGAGGGGAGATGTTACGTCTCCCTGCCCTGTACCTGCCCACACTCTCCTAAGCCACAAGCGAGGCAGCGAGGCAAGAAGAAGGAGGGCACCGGAGCAGCCATCTCTAGAGGTAAGTAGCTGCTACAGATGTTAGTTTAGTTTCCCATTTCAATGAATGGAGACAGCCAGCGCGCAGGGGGTTAAGGCTGTGTGCTGGCTGCTTCCATTCATTCCTATGGAACTGCAGCGGAGCCTTCACACTGAGTATACAGCGTATACTCAGTGTGAAGGCTAAGAAAAGCATTGTGGGAAAAGATCACTGATTTCGATCCCATATAAAAAGATCGTGTTTGGAATTCTGATGGCGATCGTGAAATTTTCTCAATCGCCGATCAGAATCCGATCTTTTCCGAACACGATCGCTCAACCCTAGTGCCAGGCTTTACAAAGTCCTTGGCTCCATCAGCTTTCAGCCCTTTTGGCATCCTCTTCTCTTTGTGGCCATGCCCCTCTCTATTACTAGAATCGGAAGCCTATGTGTGATCGGGTGTTCTAGGGGTTTGGGTGTTACTTAGCTAAAAAAAAGTCCTTCTTTCCATTTACTAAAATTGGGAGGTTCAGTATGCAAATATTTATACAACAAGTCTGCCATGTATAAACTTACCCTTAAAGGAGTCTGATGAAAGATACCCTTTAAGAGAGTAATAACTCATTATTATAATATTTTATCTTTAAAGAGAAATATTGATACATTGTTGCCAATTTATCTAAATCATCAGAAACATAACTACTAGCTTTTGGACCAAATTGTAAGATCTCTAACAGGGCCCGTGCCTAGCATGTGCTATTTATGATGCTGATGTCTTCTTCTGTGGTAGAGGCCTTGGAGTCCTTATAGATATCAGGACCCCTTATAGTCATGTCCTTGTACTGTAAGTCTGCTCTGCAGGGGTGTAGCTAGAGCGGTCGTACCTGTTCCTGGGATATTATAGGTGGGGTCCCTGTTACAATCCTACATTGGAGCTTCATGTTACACATTGCAGCCCTACATACACAAATGGCAGTACATAATTTTTCCTTAGTGACAAAATAAGTGTATAGTGGATTAAAAAAGTATCTAGACAGTCTGACAGACAGTTATATATCACGCTTGTCATTTATGGACATTTCGCTCACATGTTACCACTTCTTCTGCCTCCTGGTGCAGACCTGACTCGGGAGAATTCACTGTTTATTCATTATCTGACAATGAACATTTATGGTCAGGACAGGTGTCCAAAGCTGGTCTGAGGAACTCAAACAGAGCGGCCTCTCAGCTTCCAACCTATGCATATGTATGAGGCCCGTTTGCATACAATAAGAATGGGCTGCATGTAAATGAATCAACTTGGTTATTTTTGGCGACTGAGAATAGAGTCGCATTATTTCCAATGTTCTAGACTCCAGAGGTGGAAATGTAACAAGGATAAAATGATTCTGCTTGAAGATGGCTGTCAGATTTTATAAATGTCAGTTTCCTAGGACTGACATTTAAGATTTTTAATAGATGAAAGTTCACATTTACACATGGGTTTAAGATTGTACGTGAACCTTGTATATCACTGTGTATACAGAAATGAGGTTGTATATATTGTAGTTTATCATATTTCTCACGTAAAGAGAAAAAGGAAAAAATAAAGCAGTAAGCTTGGATAACAACTACAGCAGAAGAGACATATCCCCCATTATATTATTATACTAGCAATAAAGCATGCTGTGTGAAAAAATACAACACGCTCTGGAAAACTCTGCTCTATATTATGCACCACTCCGTCCCCTGGGTATGCCATCATTGTCCCCTGGATATACCAACTCTCTGTCCCCTGGATATACCACCTCTCTGTCCCCTGGATATACCACCTCTCTGTTCCCTAGGTATGCCATCATTGTCCCCTGGATATACCACCTCTCTGTTCCCTAGGTATGCCATCATTGTCCCATGAGTATCACCATTCTGCTTTCTGTATGGTTATTGAGCAAAAACACAAGGTGCTCTCAAAAAAGCCAAATATTATGCCATCACTCTACCACCTGGATATACCACAACTCTGTTCACTAGGTACGCCATCACTGTTCACTGGCTATAAGCAGTGGTGAACCTAATCTCTCTGTTGCCTGAGGCAGATGATCAAAAGAATCTCCCCTTCCCCCGTATTGCCACCACTATGCCCCATGTATGCCATCACTGCCCCCTGGCTATAAGCCGCCACAATGCTTACTGTATGCCATCACTGTCCCCTGGTATAAGCCACCACTATGTCCCCTGTATATCATAACTGCCCCCTGTATGCCATCATTATCCTCTGGCTATAAGCCACCACTATGCCCCCTGTATGCCATCACTGTCCCCTGGCTATAAGCCACCACTATGCCCCCTGTATGCCATCACTGTCCCTTGGCTATAAGCCACCACTATGCCCCCTGATACAATGCACTGCTATGCACTACGTACATACTGCAGTGTATTATAACTGTAACTGTCAAATTAGTGTCTAATAGACATTGGTACTTGGCTTCCCCTGCCATGGCAAATATTGTATGACTAAAGGCTGAAGGGGTGACAGGTGACCCCCCTTTTATTAACCACTTAGTTGCAGTGATCAGCATTGATCACATTCGCAGCATGTAAGGGATAAATCCACTGGAATCGGAGTTGACCTGTGCAAGCATTATAATAATACGGTGGCTTGTGGGAACTGTACAGAGAACAGCAGTTGTAGCAGCCATTAAGAATATATTTGTTGCATTTTTTTAACATTTTTTTTTTTACCCCATTTCAGTACATTTCAGGTTAGGAAGGGGTTAAATTCACACGGAAACAAATTAATAACATGGGTTCCCTAATTCAATTGGTTGTATTAATATTTTACTTTGATGGTCTTTTTTGTCGTTATATATTTTTGTTCATTTTTTTTTAACATAATTTGACCCTTAGGAGATGACATTGACAATGACATTTAATCTCTAAAGCTATTTTTTTTCTGTGTGATTTTTTGCCGTAACTGGGCCATCCAATATTAGTCTCAGGAGCAAACAGCCCTGTATGGTGACATTTGTCACAGGCAGAGCTGATCTGAGTCTTCTAAGATCCAGTAGCATTGACATGCAGGTCACAGGTCTGTCATTGCCTCTATTCCACATATAGAATATAGGGATTTGTACTGGAATCAGATAAAAAATAGAGGTAATAAACCGTTTGAAGTTATATTCACACCACAATTATAAAAAATGGCAGTGAAAACAAGTCAACTGGTTGGTTATTCATGGCCGTTCTATATCCAAATCACATATTTTGCACCCAATTCAGAACTCTCGTTCAGAGATTTATGTAGACTGGCGTTCTTAATGCGTCCTCTGCCAGGTTGTGCTCCTGGAGTGAAATCTAGATTTTAGGTATTATTTCCACCAACATTTCTGGGGTAAATGTTAATATATCTGGCATGGCTGATGGTTATCCCCCCTTTTCGAGAAAGTGGCGCAAAACCAGAACATTCCACCAAGAAGGACGTATTTGTACACTGCTTACCCAGAATTCTGTGTAAGACATGTATGGTCTCATAAGTCCCCATACACCTCATGGTGTTGGTGTTTAATGATAAAATTAACTTCTTCTAGGTTCACACTAGTGTTCATCTCTCCGTTGTTTGGGCCTGCATGGGTTTCCCATCAGATTTCCGCCAGTTCTATACTGAAACCAGCAGAGAGAAAAGTTCTCCATGTGGTGGAGTTTCCTATGAAGGCTACAACACAGATGTGAACCTATCCTTACTTGACTTCTCCATATTGGCCAAGCAACCATCTATCAGTGAAGCCTGGTTCACATCTGCGCTCGGTATTTCGTTCAGGGAGTCCGCTTGGGGAACGGAATACCGAATGCATTGACAAGTGATGAGCAGTGAAAGCACACGGACCCTATAGACTATAATGGAGTCCATGTGTCTTCCGCGCGGTGTCCGCATGAGTCATGCGGAGAGGAAAACAGTTCATGAAGTACTTGACTCGTGCAGACACCCGGAAAAACATACGGCCTCCATTATAGTCTACGGGGTCCGTGTGCTTTCATAAGCTCACTGCTTATCAAAGCGTTCGATATTCCATTCGGGGGGGGGGGGTCCCTAAACTGACTCCCCGAACGGAATACCGAGCGCAGATGTGAATCAGGCCAGAGAGAGTATTGGGTTAATAGCTCCAGTTTGTTCTTTTGCAGTAATAATACAGTCCTTCATGCTAACAATGGGATCTTATAGAGGACGTTGTGCATATATTTACATGCCTCTCTCGTTCCGTGGAGTTATCGTTTATTTTTGACACTGCTGATGACTGATTCGGCCTTTCAGATTGCATCAATAAAAGTTCTGTTTTAGCTTCGTGAACTTGTGTTCCGTGATTGTGTAGGTCAAGGAAACTTCTGTGTACTGACAGATACAATGTACCAACACCATAAAAGCTGCGTGACTAGAAGACCATTGTGAATTTAGAGAACATCACATAAATGGTACTATTGTTGTCTTGTACCTTATGCAGAGTTGTTTGTACCCTTGCTAAAGCTGATCAGGCAGATATTAACCTGCGCAGAATTATACTACAAGTGGTCATTGGAGAAGCCAAGCAATGCCCTAATACTTGGCAGCTTCTGCATTATTGTAAAATATATATGTCAAAAATTTGTTTTAGACTGCTCTACTAAAGACCACTCTCAGGTATTTGGGAAAACAACATGCATTGATCTATAGAGAGCTACCTTCCAAAAAATTCTGCTAGAGCAAGTTTTCTTGCCAATTGGTGACCTGTTGGTCAAACCTCAATGTCACATGTCCTTGGGCAGATACAAAGCCAGATACAGCCCATAGATCAGTGTGGTGCTGTTTCTGGAAGAAAGCAGACATATTTTTTCTTATAATGTAGAGCCCCTTTAAATCTATAGATGTATTAAATATAAAACTCTTGTGATTTTAATTGAGATATGTTGCATGTGCTTATAGGGAGCGTATCATTCAAAATGCTATTCTACTCCTACCTTTCTTTCTAAGCTTCTTCTATTCTGAGAATTCTGATCACAGAGCATGGGGGCGTCCTCCTGTGCTCCGAGCACCCCCGCATCATAACTCTCCACCGCCCCTTAGCTGCTTATGTTCACTCCGCTCCTCCTCTTTACTGGAACTTCTGCCTTTTTCAGGCATCGAATGCAGTGCTATAAATATATCAATTTCCATGTGTGTGAAATCGTCTCTGTCGCTTCAGGTTTGGGCAGAGTCGACTGTGCATGCTCGGTTGGCTATTTCTGGTGATCTGCTACATGAGTGTACTGCATCTGTAGCAGAGCATCAGAAAATGACCACCCAGACATGCACAGTTGGCTCTGTCCAAACCCGAAGTGAACATAAGCAGCTAAGGGGCAGTGGAGTGTTATGACGGAGGGGTGTTTGAAGCACAGGGGTAACGCCCCAGTGCTCCGTCATCGTAATTTGCAAAACAGAAGAATTTGATTTTATCAGAAATGGCAGGGAAAAGCTTAGAATGGAAGGTTGGAGTAGAGTAGCCTTTTTAAAGGCTATGCCAACGTGCCATTAGTTAAAAATATGTTTTTCGAATAATAGACTCCCTTTAACTAGCAAAGACAAATTAGATGTATGGGTATATGGGCTCACCTACAAAGATGCTCAGTATGTATTTTTCAGCTGCCACTCAGGCCATTTATTGTGCCACCCTGGCCTTGTGCCAGATCCTGGACTCTTAAAGGGCCATAGGTCCCAAACGCCTCTAATTCTATCCAATGCCAATTTGCTATAGTTTACATGAGGGTTATTTTGCTTCCTGTACTTGACAAAAGTATGTTTTTGCCTGTTCCATCTGACATTGACTCATCTTGTAATCTTGACCAGCTCTTCTTATCTGCAGTCCATCTTGACCTCTGCCTGTCTACAGCTGACAACCCAACACCATCTGCCTTGACTCATGCACTGACTATGATTCCTGCCCATTGGCAAAGAAGCCTTAAGTCCTCAGTCACCATCTATCTATCTATCTATCTATCTATCTATCTATCTATCTATCTATCTATCTATCTATCCATCTTCTATGACACATAATGTATTCTTCTGCCAGTACACAGATATACAAGTGATGATGTGTGAATGTACCATATGTTGCATCTGTGCGCTCTCAAGGTCATACTTCTAACATCAGATATTTATTCCTTTCATCCTTCCGAGGCTGATAATAAGGCTAATAATTATGCCGAAATAATATCTCCAGTCATGTACAAATGACTTCTGAAGCTAGAGCTGTAAAGAGCAGTAGAGGTTAAGGGCCGATATGTTAGCCCCAATGAATGGAGCACAGTAACAAGCCACATCTACTCCCACACATGTGATTATGGGAAGAAATTGGAGTGGCGATTTATGTGAATTATTCACAATGTGATCTACATAGAGTCATGTAAGGGGAACTAAGGAAAGAATCATTGAACTGGAGATGAAACATTTTGTATAGATGCTGGAGAGCAATGCACTGGACCAAGAAATGATTCCCTCAGCGTATACACTGTATTAAGGAATTCTCTATTAAAGGGGTTGACCAGCACTTTTCTCTCTTGCGGACACCGCGCGGAAAACAGACAGACCCCATATAGTCTATGGGGTCCATGTGGTTTCTTAGCTAACCACTTTTTAATGCATCTGGTATTTCATTCAGGGGGTCCCCAAGCAGATTCTCCGAACGGAATACCGAACGCAAATGTGAACCAGTCTCATGGGGAAAGGCTCCAAATGTGATCACCAGTAGAAAAGATCAAGCATGAGCAGATCCCACAATGTCCACTATCCAGACACAGGTGGCGCCTTCATTAAAGGAAATTTGGCAGCACAGCGCCCATTATGTGTCCTGCCTTGAATTCGTTTACAGTGGTAACAAGGATAGGAAACCTGAACCGCTATGAACTGGAACCGTATTGTCTTTAATAAAAAATCCAGGGTCTGTTTGAGCTGTGGCAATGGTTGTGTTTTAGTACGGATGTCCTGTGCTGAGCGCTTCAGTCCTGCTTTTGCTGTTGGGAAACGCACTGTCCAAAGTGCTGGTATGATGATCTGGAGAGAATACGAGAACAGGTCACCCCATGTGATGATATGATGGATGCTAACAGCTCAGCAATATGTGCAGGACATCCTGAGGCCATGTGTCACCTCTCATGTTAGGACTGTATTTTTCTGCAGGATAATGCTTCCCCACATGCAGCAAGGGTTTCCTATCATTGCTTTGCCAGATCGCAACACTACTTTGGCTTCACTACCTGCGATGCTAGCTTTGGCAACCTATGAGTATGCAGGATCTATAGGCCCAGCTGCAATATCTGTGGGCAAATGTTGTGCAGGCTAACATATGGAGCCTAAAAGCCTCCATGCTCAACCGTATCTCATCATGTATCAGACTAGAGGTAGCCCAGCAGGGTAGTAGAGAAGGTAAGGTTTTCATTTGTATTAACTATTAGGAAGGGTCATTGCACCATTTTTCTTTACATTAACCCATCAGTATAGGGGATACCGAATATGTCTATAGATAGATAGATAGATAGATAGATAGATAATTTACTATTTTCAGAGCCTTAGGCCTTATTGACATGAGCATGAAGAGCGGCCATGTGACAGACATTTTTTAACAGCCGTCAGATGCCTGTTGTCATAACAATGTGAGTCTATGGGGTTATACACATGTCCATTTTTTGACAGCTTTTTAAAACAAACCTGTCATAATATAAGACATGTCCTATTTCTGGCTGTTTTGCCTGTTTGACAATAGTACAGACATTTACAATAGGATGTATATTCCTGGAGGGGTCTGTACCATGAAAAGATCTAGCTGTACGGGATACAGTTTCGACCCGGTGCATGTGTGAGGGTCCCACAGGTCACCCTCGCCACCCTAAGGCTGGTTAGACATTTTTAGATCTCTTCCTTTCTAATTTTCTGTAATGACTGAGGCTTTGTGCATTGTAAATGTGTTACCCCTGCCCCCTGTTGCTTTGGATTGAAGATTTATGATCTACAACCTTTCACTGTCAGAAAGGAATGAATGGATTCTTTATTGCCAAAAGTTGCAGTTGGTCTGCATAATTCATGGAGTAGGTCCACGAGGGAAGGCTGTGACATAAAAATGGGCACCATTACTATGCGGAGGGTACTGACCGGAGAGCACTGGAACCCGGAGTATACTGGATGAGAGTTCCATACTGGATGATTGGAAGACAATATCATGGCTCCTGGGATGTGGATGAGGTCTACAACAAAAAAATGGACCCAGTAACATCTCAGTGAAGCCCAAGTGAGGGAAAGAGAGACTCCTCTTGTACTGGCAGAAGACCACCCGTATAAGACACCTATGTTACTAGTTTCTCTGTGGTTTGTTCTAAGGCCCGGGTCACAATTGTTTAGGGAGTCCACTTGGGGACCTTCCGTATGGAAACATATACACATTACAAAGCGGTTACCTAAGAAAACCACATAGACTATAATGGGTTCCGTGTGGTTTGCGCTCGGTTTCCACACGAATCATGTTTTGATGGTAGGACTTTTCTCTCTGCATGCTTCATGCAGAACCGAGCGGAAACCACACAGACCCCATTATAGTTTATGGGGTCCATAAGGTTTCCTTAGGTAACTGCTTTTTAATGCTTATAGGTTTCCATTCGGGGGGGTCCCGAACGCAGATGCGAATCAGGCCTTAGTTGTTCTCAGAGTTACAGCAAGGGAAACTGCAACATCATCTTGGAGTCCATCTGCTGCATGTTACAGCTGTAGCTCAGTAAGGTTTTATACATTTACTTTTTTTACCAGCTTGAGGATACTTGTGCCTCTCCTCAGCTGTTTAGATACCCTAGGCCTAAATCTAATGCACCAAGACTGCAAGGCCGATCGGGTGCCTGTAAAATTTCTGTTGCCTATTTGAAAATGTCAATCTTTCTTTTCCCTTTTATAGAAAGCCAGATACGCTTACACAAATTGAGATTTTGCAGGATGTATTGACATTTGTCCACTCTTAATAAGGCCCAGTGAGGTTTCGTTGCGTGCAGCCCAGTATTGACGTTCAGGATTCGCCTCTGACAAAGAGAATTTATCTTCCCGATACAAACCTAAATATATTACCTTAAAAAGGATCCTGATACAACACCCAATTTTGCTCACGTTACACTATTATACCTCTATAAACTGTGCACTTATGGTTTTAAGATACTGTCACTGTGATGTATGGAGACCGCTGAGGCGCAAAAATGCTGGAAAGGTTTAACTTGAGAACAAATGAACAAAATGTATGTAATATAGATGTGCTGCTTTTATCTGCTTCTAGATAAACATGTGCAGCACTGCATACAGATATCCAGAGAGAAGGAGACATTTCATAAAGCTTTAAGGAGAAATCCATTTGCGGGATGAATTTATTATTCTGCAAATTGTGTAAAAAAAACAGACCAAATGCATCAATAGCTTAGAGTACAATGCACTAACACTGGCTAACCTGAAGACGGGACTATTTTATAGGACTCCTTGGCCTTTGTAAGGCCTCGTTTACATCTGCAGCGGTAATCCGTTCGGGGAGTCCGCATGTGGACCCCCCAAACAGACTTCTGAACGCATTGGCAAGCGGTGTGCAGTGAAATTACACGGATCCCATGAACTACTTTTCTGTCCTCATGTTCCGTGCGGAGATCATGTGGAAAGCACTCAGACCTCATTACAGTCTATGGGGTCCGTGTACTTTCACTGCTCACCGCTTGTCAATGCGTTCGGAAGTCCGTTCAGGGGGTCCCATGTAGTCTCTCCCGAACGGATTACCGATGAAGATGTAAACGAGGCCTAAGGAACGTTGAGCTAACAGATCAACATCACGTCTATTATATAGGACAACCTGTAACACTACGGCTGCAGAGAAGCAAAATCTACCGTACCATCAAAGAACTCAGTTTTACAAAATGTAGATGGGTGGGAAAGCTTATTTTACTAAATTATGGACCGATTCTATTTAACCCCTCTCCACCGGGGACTTTTTTAGATTTTGGTTTTTGACTGCCCGCTAGGGTTGACCGATTGGGTTCAGAAAAGATAAAATACCGATTGGCGATCGAGCAAATTTCATGATCGGGATCAGCTGAAAAATGATTGGAAATCGGATTTTAAAATCTCAAGATTGGCTCAACCCTAAAAGTGACTTTTCCCACACAGAAGCATTGACTAGGGTTGAGCAATCGGGATCAGGAAAGATCGCATCCCGATCGGTGATCGAGCAAATTTCACGACCAGGATCGGCTGGAGAATGATCAGAAATCAGATTTTAAAATCGATCCTGAAATCTCAAGATTCAGTTAACCCTACTCCCCGCCTTTCGGTACGATTCCATAGATAGCAAATTTATATTAGGTAGTCAAAGTATTAAAAAGCCACATTTTTTGTTGTACATTATGTTTTTGGACAAAAATAGAAATTTTTAGGATCTTTCGCAATATGAGAGGCCAGTATAGCGCACGCCAGAAATCTAGTGTGAGATATAACACGTGTCAGGATGAGGTGTTTCCGCCATGCACCACATTATTACCCGTCTACACCAGAAATCTGGCATAGATGAATTCCCCCCAATGTGTTAATGAACGGCCAGCTAACGATTAAGAAACATGAGAATTGTCACATAAATTTGACAAATTCAAGAAAATCTTGACACTAAATTTAATAAGAACCTAAAAAGTAGTATCCTGGGATGAGTATCTTAAATTGAACATGTCAGCAGCATATCTAGGAAAGACATCTGGCAATGCTTAAGGTACAGTACAATATATAATGAGCAGAGCCAACTCGGCAGGTAATGTCTCCTGATGGCAACTTTATGTCTCAAACCATTCACAAGCTATTGGCTTAATTTCTGGGAATTGTGATATTTGGGCGGCATCTTGTTTTTGTGTGGTATCTAAAATGATAGTCAAAGTGGTAGTACAGGATGAAAAATAGTTTGCTTTCTTATAGGCACAGTGCCACCCTTCACCATAGGTTGTGTTTGGTATTGCAGTACAATTTAACTAGGGGATTTGAGGATCAAGAGCCAACGGAACTGCAAATCTGGAAGAGAATGAAAAAAGGGAACATCAATGTAAACTCTTGTGTTGACTATATTCCTTTAGCGTATTGTCCTTCATATTAGGATATGGTCAGAGAAAGTTGAATCTACTATACAGGAGACTCCCACGTGGACTTGCTTTAGGCCTCTCTGTCAAAACGATGAACAGCCAATGGAACCCCATTATAGTCAATGGGATCCGCCAGGTTATGCGTGTAACCTCTACTTTAGCGGTCCGCCTCTCCGACGCCCTGTCCCAAATGAGAGCCAGCGCTAATGTGAACCTAGAGTAAATGAGCTGGTGAAGATTTCAGTGCATGCGCACAGATCTTTATGACATGACTTGCACATAAATCAAGCGTATCCTCTGCCGGCGTTGAAAACGGTAGTGTTCATAAATCTGCCACAATGAGTCTCTCCGGAGCCCTTGGAATCTGTTATGTGCTATGTGCTAGGTTATGTCTTCTATTGTCAGCTATAAGCTGGAAACAGAGGTAAACAGAGCTTAAATGCTATGGATGCGCTTAAAGAGAACCTGCCGCATGAACAATTCAGTATAATCTACAGGCAGCATGTTATAGAGCAAGAGGAGCTGACAAATAAGGAAAAGATTTACCATAACCTGACAGCTATCTCTGTATGCATGGTCATAGTGGAGTGGTTGTCACTTACTCATAGGACTGCCTGCTTGACTTCACAACATACCAAGAACAGAGATTACAATAGAGAAATTATAAGTAAGAAGTTATACTATATCCTTTCCTAAAAACCCCTTTATCAATCCTATCAGTTACTTCAGCTCTATAACTTTCTAACTGCACATTGGACAGACTAAAAACCAAGCGATCCTATCCTGCACCTCATCCGATTGATTTTATACTGAGCAGAACTGAGCAGCCTGCAATGTATGAGAATGCATCCAGACTGCAAAACACATACAATTCATTCTTTTTTTTTTTTTTTTTTTTTTTTGATAAAAGCCAAAAAATTGCAAGTGGCGGCAAAATTGGGAGTGGTCTATTATGGGACACAGTCTTTATATAACGGCGCAGATACATATATCAAGACCGCATATACTAATATTAGCTCCCAGATGGTTACTAGTTACCGTATATACTCAAGTATAAGCCGTCCCGAATATAAGCCGAGGCCCTAGTTTTAACACAAAAAACTGGGAAAACTTATTGACTCGAGTATAAGCCTAGGGGGGGAAATGCAGCAGCTACTGGAAAATTTCAAATATTAAAATGGTTTTTGGGTGCAGTAGATGCTGGGTGCTGGGAAAGGGGAGGGGGTCTTTTGGTTGTCTGTCTGCCCCTTCCCTGAGCTTGAGGACTGGGTTTTTTTCCCCCCACTTGGAATTCAGTCTGGCTGAATATAGGGTATCTGCAGTGCTCCTATTAACCCCTTCCCGATGGAACAGGAGCACTACAGATCCCCTATATTCAGTAGACCGGGCACTGTCAGACACAGGATACCTAATGTGTTTGTGAGTCACAGTAATTTTCTACTTTTATATGTATTCTAGGCAAAGGAGGGATTTAGAACTTTTATTTACTTTATTTTTTTATTATATTTTTTAAAGCTTCTTTTTTCCCCACTATTTTATGGGAGATTCTATACATTACAAACAAATAAATAAATAAATAAATAAATAAATAAATTTCTCTTTTGTTTGCTTGACTTGAATATAAGCTGAGGGGGACTTTTTCAGCACAAAAACTGTGCTTAAAAATTCGGCTTATACTCGAGTATATACGGTAATTAAAATAAACAATTGCACCAATTATATTTATGACATTTACTGATCACTTTAATTATTTTTAAGCGATGCTGAATATATATAAAAATGTATGTATAACATTACATGATAAAAATTGTTAAAGCCTTATTTTAATATTTTTATATAAGTTATGTTTTTTCTTATACCAAGGTTTTTCTTTCTCTGCATCAGATAAATATCTCTGTATACATTGTATGCTTAGAAAATATATTTTAAAGCATACAATGTACTGGTATATAGAGACCTCTCTATACACCAATATATTATATAAGCAC
This sequence comes from Leptodactylus fuscus, assembly GCF_031893055.1. NCBI lineage: Eukaryota > Metazoa > Chordata > Amphibia > Anura > Leptodactylidae > Leptodactylus > Leptodactylus fuscus. The sequence continues at coordinate 32,839,552 of NC_134270.1, read as the reverse complement.
AGTACAATATTATTGCAGCTTGGTGTAAGAAAAAATCTCTTATTGAAACTAATAGAGCTTGTGGCTCAGTCAGTAGAGTAACAACCTTGCACGCTTGGTTTGCTTGGTTCAGATGAACAAATAATGAATAGCTTTAAATTCATAGAAGATTTCCTGGCAACCTCTTCATGAATATTTACTGTTCTGAGGTGACATCACACATCATTGTCATTCTCAGCCGCCTGGTGAAAGACACTATTCACCGAGTGTGGGGGCCTGAAAACCAGTACACTGCTGGGTGACGTGACATGTCTTATTACAACTCCCTTGAGACAAATCCCCTAACCTATCGTCCCCCTGCCTAAAGAAGTTTAGTAATGAAAAATTTTGGTTAGGTCAGTTATGTCTATTGGTCACATGGCCAGTCTGAGATGCCATACCAAGCACAACCACTAAGCAATGTAAGGCACTGTGCCTGGTAAGTGGTTGCAGCATTCAATATTGATAGTCCCAGAAAACCCCTTTAATTACATATTGTAGCAACTGCATAGAAAGAGTGGCCACAACACACCATGGCAAAGACGCATCACTGCTTTCTGTGAACAGTTGTGGTTCGGTACACAAGTCCAAGGCATATATTTGGTTAGAGATTCTGATCCATATCTGCAAGAATCCAGTCTCAACCATCCCTTTAACCATGCACTGTAATATAGCAAAGCATTGTCAGAGCAATAATACCTTATACAGTATAACTGCTCCTTGTAAGACTAATATGCCCTGTACTTGTAGTCGTGGTCATAGAAACCTTTATTTTATTGTTATAATCTATGTACTAAAAGTATGCTAACCCACGGAGAGTCAAGTGTTATACCTCTGACTTCAAGGTGACTTGTTAAATGCCTTTATGTTCTAGCCTTTCATCATTAAAAGCAGATAAAATGAGTATCAATTATAAATGGGTAATTAGAAAGCGTAATAGTCTCCTAATGACATCTGTAAAATAGGTTTTCTGCAATTCATGAGGTTGGACTTTCTTCTATCCCACCGATATTACTAGATATTGGCATACTCGAGCCACATAGAAACAGAATCGGTATGGCTGCGCTACAATTTATATAGAATCTTTTACAATGGCGGAGATAAATGGATAATGTCTCTTTGTAGGGGTCCATTCACGCTATTCTCAAAGTCAACACGATTTTCATAAAATTGGGGTACAACTGCAGGATCTTTTAGTATTATATGGTGAAAATATGGCCAATATGACCACAATGTGTAAATAGAACTTAAAGGGGTATTCCAATCATATCAAGTCACCCACTATTCATCAGATGGTTTGGTGGGGATGTGACTGTTGGGACTCCCACTGATTTCCAGAATGGAGGCTCTTTGCTCTTTGACCATGGCCAGTGGAGGTCACCCATATACACTGCTACCCCACTTATATCTGTGAGATTGCTGGAAATGGTCAAGTGCTGCACATGGCTATTAGAGATGAGCGAGTAGTGTTCGATCGAGTAGGTGTTCGATCGAATACTACGGTATTAGAAATATTTGTGCTCGATCGAACACTACTAGCTGTTTGAAGTTTAAGGTTCGATGCAGAACCAGTGTTGATTGGCAGAATGCTATACATTCTTCCAATCAACGCTGGTTCTTCTCTGACCTTTAGAAGTCTTCTCTGTGCAGCGTCCCCGTGGTGTCTTCCAACTGGAATTCACTCTGCCTAGGCATCCGGCCTAGGCAGAGCCGACTGCGCATGCGCGGGCATGCCCGCGCATGAGCAGTCGGCTCTGCTCAGGCGTCGGGCTGGGCAGAGCCGACCGCGCATGCGCAGTCAGCTCTGCCTAGGCCCCGCTGCCTAGGCAGAGTGAATTCCAGCCGGAAGACGCTGCGGAGGCGCTGTGCCGGGAGAAGATTTCAAGGAGAATCCAGCTTGACCGTCACTCGTGGACTTGGTAAGTATAATGTTATCGAATTTTACGTACCGCTGAAATGAGCATTTCCCCCCATAGACTATAATGGAGTTCGAAATCCGTTCGAACAGACGAACAGTGAGCGGCTGTTCGAATCAGATTTCGAACCTCAGACATTTTAGTGTTCGCTCATCTCTAATGGCTATCTCTGATGCTCCCATCCAAAATAAATTAAGTAGCAGGGCACCGTCTCCACCAGCCACCCTATCAGGACATGAGAAGCATAGCCCCGTTCTTTGTATCGGTGAGAGAACCAATGCTTGGATTCCCTCCGATCATGAAGTTATTTCATATCCTATTGATAGGGGATAACATCATAACTTGGTACAACCCCTTTAAGGCTAGATACACACAGGACAATCAGATGTGACAAATGTGGATATTAAAGAATTCTACTTTTCTTCATATTCACTCTCTGAGTTATGGCAATTGGGTTAGAAGCATACTTTCCTTCAGAGGCATGCAAGAGTTAAACACTGACATACTATTCCGCATTTCGCTTCTAATCTCTTAACTGATGGATATGTCTCTTCATTCTTGTGTTGAGAGACAATTTAATAATACATATTAGGCTGGCGTGTTCGTAGATTGGGGAAGATTGATGTATATCTCTTAGAATCATCAACCAGCGATATAAACACATATTGTGGCCGCATGCATATGCTAGCACCTGAGATTTCTATAAATTTGATGGAGGTGTACACAGGTCCAGGTAGATATTACTGTAACCAATGGGGTCACGTTACCAGGTTGTATGCCGACAAGATATCATATATAGTTATATAGTTAGTATGGTTTAAAAATGATATATGTCAATTCAGTTATAACCAGGGGATGGGAAAGGCCATAACAATCTATACATTCCCACAACCATCAATGCTAATTTTCTAAAAAGGCATCTAATCCTTTTTTTTTCAAGCTGTTGTTGCAGTGATCATCTCCTGGGTAGGCTATTCCACAGATTCACAGTCCTTACAGTACAGAACACACTCCTGGGTAGGCTATTTCACAGATTCACAGTCATTACAGTGAAGAAGCTGTGTCGGCTCTTGAGACTAAACCTTTTTTTTTCTTCAGACGGAGAGAGTGTCCTCTTGTCTTTTGACAAGATTTTACATGGAATAACTTTCCCCCATATTTCTTGTATGGACCATTTATATATTTATACAGGACTACCATATTTCCCGGTAGAGTCCTCCTTTATCACTTTTGTGGCCTTCCATTTCCCAACTCTACGTGGAGAACAAGAACCCAAGGTTCGTAGTGGGATAAGGATCTGCACTCACTGGTGAAGAAATGATATAGGAACCGCAACTTCCAATATGAAGTATTTTTATTATTTATCTTCTTCAATAAAAATACTTCATATTGGATGTTCCAGTTCCTATATCATTTTTTCTCCAGTGAGTGCAGAACCTTGTCCCACCACGAACCTTGGGTTCTTGTTCTCCACGCGTGTCTCCTCTTTGTTTTCTCGATTTTCCAACTCTAAAAGATCCTTTTTGTCCATTTTCGTGGATCCCTCCCTACAACTCCAAAACATGGGAGATCCATAAAAATGGGTGCCCCTCGAATGCAAGATGGACGTTTTTCATGACCGTTTTGTATCTCAGACATCTGAACGTAGCCTTACGCTGGGTTCACACCAGCGTTCGACACTCCATTTTCAGGTTTCCGTCTTCTGCATGCAGAAGACGGAAACCTGTCATGCCGAGTCCGGCCATGAGCCCTGTTGAGCATTTTATGCTCTCTGCGGCAAAACCGTTTTATTAAAACCGGACACAGAGTACTGCTTGTCCGACTCTGTGTCCGGTTTAAAAAAAAAACGATTTCGCCACGGAGAGCATAAAACGCTCACTGGCGCTCACGGCCGGACACTTTTCAAACCCATTCAAATGAATGGGTTTGAAGGATGCCAGCAGGTTTCCATCTCCTCCTAAGTTTTGTGCAGGAAACGGAAACCTGCAGAACGGCCTCCCAGGCGCAGATGTGAACGAGCCCTTACACTGCTTAGCAGATTCCTTGTGGATCTTCACTTTAAACACAAGCCATTTAGACATCCGTCATCCTTAAAGCAGCCATCAGTCATCTGTCTCCATGTAATTGAGAGGTAGAATTCACCATTATCTATAATAACAATACATTAATTGTATATCCACATTAACTCGCTTAAATAGATTTTGATTCTAACAGGAAAATATTTTTGTAGGGCAGAATTAAAACATATATTCCAGCCTAAATCCTGTTTGTAGCTCAGTGAACATACAAAACCCTATTACACTCTCATATCATTATATTTTTTTCCAAAACGGAAAATAGCTGTCAAATGTAGCAGCGCGTTCCTACCGGAGAAAGTGAACGGAAAGGCAATTTGTACATTTTTTTATCGTCTAAATGAGGCTGTATTTTTTTTACAGCCAACCTGAATTCAAAGATCGCTTCTTATCACCATTATGTTTAAAAGGTTATCCTGATGGGCCAACAAGTGAGAGAAATTAACTGCCCAGAAAACAATTTCCAGGAGCTCCGGAGAGTGGAATGTTTTGCTGAAATGGAATGAAAAAGCCATGCTGGGAAAATGTGAACTTGCAAATTTGAACAGAACTCAATTTACATAAAGAAACATTGTAAATATGCCTGGGAAAAATATAACAGCTCTCGGGCTGGACCGATGCTTTCAAATTGCTGTAGGAAACTAATAAAAGTGGCAATTAAGAAGCAATTTTTGGTTCTGGCATCTGTAAATCATATTGGCCAGCTGGTCCAAAGTACCCACCGGTGATTCAAAAAGTTTGGAAGAAGAAATAAAGCATATGGTGAAAACTTTGAAAATATGACTTCGGATGAGTGGGATGTACTGAGCACTGGGGGTGCCCACTCTCATAGAACGGGACCCCTGGTGACACGCTGTAACCGACAACCGTTACCGATGGGCAGAGGAACCTCACAGAGAGTCCGAAGGCACCCAACAGCAAAATGCTAGATATCCTCCAGATGGAGCACTTTGTTCTCTAGCCTGGTTAATGGTGGTGACCTTACATTTTTAATTATCCTCTGTTACCTTAATATCCCCTAAGGGCATAGTCCAATGTAGAGGGTCAGCATGTTAGAGGAGTTGTCGAATTGATAGATAACTCTATTGTGAACGGCAGTATTATCAGCCTTTAAAGACGTATATGTATAGCAAACATTCATGGCATATGCTCACAATGGCAGAACAGCACCACAACAATCGGCAACACCCAAGTAAACATACCCAGTCTACCAATAAGTATTTGGACACTGGTGGTAGAATACGAAAACAACATTTCTTCCTATCCAATAGTTGGTAGACCCCAGCAGACACTTCCTTACGGATGGGATTGAGCGACACAATACTCCCGGATGCCTGGTGACTCCTGGTGTATGTGAGCCATCGGTTGGGTGCGGTTTCTCTGGCCAGCACTCGTCGCTCTCTATCTTCCAGTTTCGGGGGTCTGCCGACTCGGGGTACATTCGGACAATCACCGTTCACCTTCCACTTTGTAATCAAATAGGTCAATGTCGATTTTGGGTAATTTAGTTCACTTGCTATGTCTCTTAAGGATCGACTATTTCTGTGGTACCCCACAATTACCCCTTTCTCGAAATCAGACAACTCTGCACTTCGTGGCATCTTGTATGCGACTAATGCCAATGCTGTTTCCTATTTAACGGCGGAAGGCGTGACGTACATCAGGGCCGCAGATATCTTCATTTGCATGGGTGTTCAAATACTTATTGGTAGACAGTGTAACATGATAACTATTGTCTGGGTCAGTACGATTATGATAGCCCAAAATATACACAGTTTTTAATATTTTTATTTTTACCTGGTCTATAGTACAGCTTGTCTTCGTAGCATAGGTAACTACCTAGGAATGCAGGAGAAGAGCGAGGAGGTTGAACGACACAGGGGAGGGTTCTGGTTCTGATCACATGACCCAGTGCCAATCTGCCCAATACCCCCTGATTCTAGCAAGAAAAATTAAATTTAATAAAATTCTCTGGCAAGCGTCAAGTTACATATTGTTACGTCTGCACATTACGTAAGGACACCATTATTCTTCATGTGTTCCTCTTCTTTGGGGTTGCGGATAATGAGCTTCAGTAAAAACTACTATGAGGAAATCTTATGTATTAAGAAATTCACAAGGGGAGGAAAAAGGGAATTAAGATGTATGGATATAGTGTAGTGCCTTACTGTTACCATGAATCCCTTACCGTAATGGGGAAGGATTAAAGAGTATTTAGGATGTGCAGCTTAAAGCAAATGGATTTCCAGTGCACTCAGTGTTCAAAGACATGTTCAATGTATATACAGGAGTAAATACTATGTAGTTTTTCTGATACATCTGCAAAATGTATTTAAGAAGATTTCTATCAGTTTTGTAATTCCAAGTACTGCACATATCAGAAATCTGTGTCTGTGAACCATTTGATGGACAGTTTATATGAGGACTGTCAGAGAGGCAGGTCTGGGGGAAGCTATGTTGTGTTCTTCAGCTGGAGAGGATACAATTTGCACGTTTCACCTATAGGACCCTCTTTTCTTATGACTTTTTCATCATCTTGGAGTCTTAATAATCCACTGCCCACGTGATTCCTCTGGAGGATGCAAGCCCTGACACTTTGCTAACATAGGAGGTCTCAAAAGTGGAGCAGAAGACAACCCACTTTGGAGCACACTTTGGGCACAGACTCTTGTCTAATGTATATAGGTTGAATCATGACATATTGTATAATGATACAGATGTGTGCATGATCTGTATATGTGAAGGGTGAACCTAAGAAATATTTCCTCTGGTGGAGCCTAAAACCCAGTTTTTTTAAAAAAAAATTGTTGGAGGTGTAGCCCATCGAAAAAGGTCACGACTTCAGAAAATCCAATTTTCAGCACACCTTCTAGCAATAATCCATGAAAATTGGATAGTACATGAATGGCATTGGTGCACTCTCTGTATTTTTCTTAGACCCTTTGACTTGCATGGGCGTCTTTGGCTCAAGTCTGATTGGACATAGGAACCGCATAGAGATCAATGGACCTGTGTGCTATCCATAAAAACACAGAAAAAAAAAAAAACTAACGAGTGAATAAACCCATAGGTGGACACAGGATCATCTACCATTGAGACGTGGCATGTAGATATTGTGGGGTGTTTGGGTTCGCCATACTGTAGAATGGATACACAGATTGGTGGGTGTAGTACCATAAGGATCCCTTATTTGAAAGCTCAAATTTTTACTGATGTCAAAACTGTACAAATTGTGTAAAAGTAGTAAAACATAAAAAATTCTACGGTACTGTCACAATCATCCTGATTTACAGAATAATCGAATCATGTGTTATCTGCTAGACTCTAAAAGCAGGAAAAACAAAGCCCAAATTATTGGATTCTTAAGGGGTTAAATAGAGTTTGATACTAACAAATAATATCATTGAGGATTCTAAATAATCTAGCAAGGTCTGATATTTAATTGAACAAGAAAGGTTGAACATTGAGTCAATGTTTCTGTATCATGTATGACTGGTCAAGTGGATGAGTGGGAACAAAGTGGCAGATCTAGAGGCGTCGCTGATGAAGACTTGGCGCTTTATTCCAGTAGCTATGATTATTATTTTCATCTATCATCTCAATTTAATTTTCACTATAGTAAACAATAAAAGATATTGGTTCCGGATTCTGCTGCTCCTGCTGATAATAACACATTGTGTCCATTATAAAGTGGCCATTACGGCCATGCCACTTGTTCTCTGAGTGCGGAGAAATATGTTAGTGCTAGAGTTGGGGATACATCTCCGAATTTGTTTTGTGTTCAGTTTGGCAACTCTGGTCTCTAATTAATTTCGGTCGAACATCCACACCTTAAGTTGTCTTAAAACATAATGCTGAATACTCTTAGGGATCCTAGGAACCTATCTATAAAACATAGTGTAGAACACTGTCAGGGCTCATAGGAACCGATTTATAAAACATAGTGTAGAACACTGTCAGGGCTCCTAGGAAGTTATCTATAAAACATAGTGTAGAATACTCTTAGGGTTCCTAGGAACCTATCTATAAAACATAGTATAGACACTGCCAGGGCTCCTAGGAACTGATTTATAAAACATAGTGTAGATCACTCTTAGGGCTCCTAGGAACCTATCTATATAACATAGTGTAGAACACTGTCAGGGCTCCTAGGAACCTATCTATAAAACATAGTGTAGAATACTGTCAGGGCTCCTAGGAACTGATTTATAAAACATAGTGTAGATCACTCTTAGGGCTCCTAGGAACCTATCTATAAAACATAGTGTAGAACACTGTCAGGGCTCCTAGGAACCAAATCTATAAAACATAGTGTAGAATACTGTCAGGGCTCCTAGGAATCTATCTATAAAACATAGTGTAGAACACAGTCTGGGCTCCTAGGAACCTATCTTTAACACATAGTGTAGAATACTGTCAGGGCTCCTAGGAAGCTATCTATAAAACATAGTGTAGGACACTGTCAGGGCTCCTAGGAACCTATCTATAAAACATAGTGTAGAACACTGTCAGGGCTCCTAGGAACCTATCTTTAACACAGTGTAGAATACTGTCAGGGCTCCTAGGAAGCTATCTATAAAACATAGTGTAGGACACTGTCAGGGCTCCTAGGAACCTATCTATAAAACATAGTGTAGAACACAGTCTGGGCTCCTAGGAAGCTATCTATAAAACATAGTGTAGAACACTGTCAGGGCTCCTAGGAAGCTATCTATCAAACATAGTGTAGAACACTGTCAGGGCTCCTAGGAACCTATCTATAAAACATAGTGTAGAACACTGTCAGGGCTCCTAGGAACCTATCTATAAAACATAGTGTAGAACACTGTCAGGGCTCCTAGGGTCCTATTTATCTAATATCTAGGTCTCTATCTTAGGTCAAAGTGAAAAGTGACATATTATATTCTAAGGTCTCTTCAGACTCCAGAGTATAATAGGTGGTGGTCCAGGGGAGGAGTAGAAAATAAAAATAAAACATTCATACTAACCTTCTATTACCTCTTTTGAGCCTCCTCCTGGTATCTCGCTCTCCTTGTGGCATCCAAGAGTTTTCTGTGATGTCATTGGCCCAGCGGTCACATGGGGTCAATCACAGGCCTCAGTGGTGAGTTCAGGCCGATAACGTCACAGAACAGAGTGGACATCACCAAGAGAGTGCCAGACGCCACAAGATGGTCCAAAAAAGGTAAGTGAAGGTGAGTATGAATGTTTTTTTAATTTTTTCAACTTCCCTGGGCCTCCATCTATTATACTCTATAGTCTGAAGAGACCCCAGAGTATAACGTGGCAGTCATTTTAGTAGGCCAGAGACAAATCTCCATTTACATGGTTTCGTAAAAAAAAATAAATAAAATAATAATAATAATAATTAGTGCTATATATGTAAGTAAAATAAATAGGTAAGACTATACACATTAGACTGGTCAACATTTTGGTTACCACTTAATGACAGTAATATTGTGATCGTAAATGATGTTCGCAACGGCCACAAATCTATCTTTCATGTTGGAAATTTTTAGCCTTTGGTTGGCTGAAAAAAAAAAGCGTTTGGCAGGAGCAGTTGAATTTGGTGGACAATTTTCCAATTTGCGCAGACTCAAGGCAAATGTTTTTCTAACCTGCCGCTTCTACTGGGCCCACAGTTGCTCTTTTTCACCATCAGATGTTTGGATACTTGAGGGCAAATTGTTATTCAATGTGTATGGGAGCAGGGACCTGAGCTTCAATCATGGAGCCCAATATCCAACCTGGACTTGGACTCCATGCCACCACGATCACGTTCTGCAGCAAGTTCACATCATGGAACTCTTGTGATTATTTTATTCTCATAATACACATCAAATCAGATCATTTTAGATATGGTCCTTATTATTCAATCTCTAGCACGACATTTCACTTAGTACGCATGCAAACCGGTCTCAGATCCATCCATGTTGTGTTCCCGCACATCAATACTGCCTGCCATTTCAAGGAGAAGGCTCCCCTACTTCTATATCACGCGATTTCTTGTAAACAGGTTTCCTCTAATCTCTATGGTCAGAAAATTACACCTACAAAGAATTTGTGATAAAAGATAGCAATAGATAAATCCGGATCAGTGACTCATGTTATCCAGACTTCTTAAGGGGCCTACAGCCATCCGCAGCTTGTTGCTCGCCTGCAGATTTGTCCTCTGATCTCCCTCCTTGGTCCCCTCATAAATCAAAGCAGATAGCTCCTAAGGCAATCGATGAGGAAAAAAATGATACCACAACATTAGATTTCATCAGACGCTGTTTGAGCTATTACTTTCCTGTCGCATGGTAGGAGGAATCATGAAAATTAATGGCTTTTCTTTGCCAAACTGTGTATTTATAAGCGGAGTCTACATGCGTTGTCTTCCATCTCGCAAACCATCAATTATTTTTCTTTTTTACTCCGTGGGTATTTCGGGGCCAATCTTTTTTATGTTCGGTAATTATACGATCGGGAGATCCAAGCGTAATGTAAAATTTCTTTGCCCCACTGTCTATGCGCTGGCTTCGATAATGTGTTTGCAAGCCGCGGATTCCACAGAACAGATCTGCTCGGATGGATCTTCGTATAGTTTCCTATGCGGCAACATCGAATTAGCATTTCAACCAGTGATAGGGCGTGCTGGAAGACATCGGGGAGCAGCTAGATGTTTTCATGATCTGTGACTGCGCAGTCCCTGATGGAAATCTTATCTTCGCTGTAGAAATGAGAGGGAAATCTTATGCTGATTCAGATGGGAAGTGATTTACCATTACCGTGAATAGGAGATTTGTGGGAATTTGACATCATCGGAACGCAAATTCTCTGATACCAACAGATCTTAGCCCAGAGAGGTCGTCTATCAAAGTGGAATTACTCTTTAGTAGAGATGAGCAAACAGTAAAATGTCTGAGGTTCGATATTCGTTTTGAGTATCCCCTCAATATTCGACTACTCGAATCGAATATCGAACCCTATTATAGTCTATGGGGGAAAATGCTCGTTTCAGGGGTAGGCAACATTCGATCAAATTATTTTTACCAAGTCCACGAGTGAGGGTCGGGCTGGATTCTCCAAGAAGTCTTCTCCTTGCAGCGTCCCTGTGGCCTCTTCCGGCTCTTTATTCACTCTTCCAGGCATTGGGCCTGGGCAGAGCCGACTGCACATACCCACACTACAAGCGGACATGCGCAGTTGGCTCTGCCCAGGCCCGATGCCTGGCAGAGTGAATGAAGAGCCGGAAGACGCCGTGGGGAAGATGCACGGAGAAGACTTCTAAAGGTAGGAGAAGAACCAGCGTTGATTGGCCGACTGTATAGCATTCGGCCAATCAATGCTGGTTCTACATCGAACTTTTACATTTGAACAGCGAGTGGTACTCGTTCAAGTATGAGTATTTTGAATACCTACTCGATCGAGTACTACTCGCTCATCTCTATTCTTTAGGACAAGTTCACGCAACAGAAATTCGTGGAGAATTCTAACATGTATTCCTTGCAAAAAAGCGTGCACTTACCTGTCAGGCAGCGATCCCGAACAGCGGCGTAACCTGTAAACAAAATTGAACGGCTTTGTCTAAGTGTTCGCGCATGTGCGAACTGATTGGCACACCTCCCGACATCAGCTCTGCCCTCCGGGAGGAGGGTTCCCTGTGACACACTGACTGGTCCGTGGGGAGAGGAGGGCGGCACAGAGAGAGGTGTGACCACTCCGGCTAGATCTATAAAAAGGCGGAGTAGACCAACGATCAGTGTCAGTCTCTAAGTAGCGGGGCCAACCATTGTGGTCCCGCGAACTGCATTTTTTACTGCATCATATTGGATTATCGTAAGCGCATGTTTAGACCCTCCTGATGAATGATAGCAGGGGAAACGTGTTGAGGAATTAGTTACCACTATGGGGTTTGAGACTCGCTAGTATCTAGGCATCACGCTCAAATATTGTATACTGTAGATAGACGGCAATAGAAGGACTGACATTAAGAGCCGATACATCTATACTGGATATTGAGATTAGGGACTAGTATGTGGGTCATCCCGTGCTATATGATCAAAAGCGCAGATATTGGACTGTAGGTAGGCTACAATTACCGGACCTATATTGAGGGCGACAAATAATGTGTTCCCATTGTGGACTTAAAATAGCCACCAGAGTCAGTCCTGTCTTCCTCCAGATAATACTTAGGGAGGTGGTGACCTTTATCATTTTAAAGAGAGTGATATACTGATGTTTTAAAAGGTTATTAAAAGTTAAGTTTTATTTGATTTTTTTTGGGGGGGATTTAGTAAGGACTATTCTCATGATATCGACTTGCCATGGGTGTCACTATTAGGGTGGCAGACATGGCAGCTGCTATGGAGCCCGATAACTACAGGGGCCCATTTCTACTGGAACACCGAGTACAATTACTAATAACCATGGACGTTGGAGGGAGAAGACACCATAACGTGATTGTGACATCATTATAATTATCTTTCATTATCATCATATGCTGTGATGTCAGAGGTACACAGAGATCTTTTTTGTGTGTGTGCTATGATGTCATAGTAGGCATTATCCTTCTACTGTGACATCACTGTATGCATTATCCTTCTACTGTGACATCACTGTGTACATTGTTCTGGTACTATGACATCACTGTTTATTACCCCTGTGAATATATCCAGATACTATGATTTTTTTCCCCCTATCAGTATGTCTTTGTAGTATGAGAAGAAATCCATACAAACAGGGTGAGAACATATAAACTCCTTGCAGATGTTGTCCTTGGCAGGATTTGAACCCATGACTTCAGCACTGCAAGGCTGCAGTGCAAACCACTGAGCCACCATGTTTCCCCGTCCAGATACTATGATGTCACTGTTTACTACCCCTGTACTATGATATCAACGTGCTTATTATCCTTGTACTATGATACCACTGTGTGCATTATCCAGCCAGGTACTATGACATCATTGTGCGTTATCCCTGAACTGTGACATCACTGTATACATTATCCTGGTACTGTGACATCACTGTATACATTATCCTGGCATCACTGTTTATCACCCCTGTACTGTTAATATATCCAGATACTATGATGTCACTGCTTATTATCCCTGTACTATGATATCACTATGTGCATTATCCAGCCAGGTACTATGACATCATTGTGTGCGTTATCCCTGTACTGTGACATCACTATTTATTATCTCTGTATTGTACAGATTTTTTTATTATTTAATCATTCTCCCTATGCCTTTCCATTGGCGTCTATTTCTAACATAGCCATTAAAGTGATGACCACTAAGAATTCCTGTTTTTGCAGAAGCCGTGTCACTCTTGTTCATGCCCAATCACTTCAGAGAGGACCCGTCTTCTCTCCTGTCATGTCTGCTTTCTTACAGCTCTGCACTTTACCAATCCTCTCTTATCCTTCCTGGAAATGTATGAATAAATTGACCGCTGGATTGTTACAATTGTTCTAGTCAATGGGATGAGGCTCTACATAGTCTGACAGTGTCCGGTTAATGCTGACGGTGTTATATTGGGTTGGCACATGTCACAATGAAAAGGAAAATAGTAACATTCACATGTTAATTTATTCATACATTTTCAGAAGGGATCCTAGGGGAACACAGACGCAGAAGAGAATACAGTGTTTTACAGTCATAGCATAGTGGATGGGATTCTAGCAAATCTCATTCACTCACTGCAGAAAAATACATGCAGAAGACACTCTGTGGTTTCCAAAACCGTTGGGGTTTTAGAAATCGCAACAAGTCAATTACACCTATGGCAAGGCTGATGGTTTCCCTATGGGTATACTAGAAGCAAAAAGTCCACAGAGGAAAAGTTCAGCGAGAAAACCCGAAATGCGTTGACACCTCGGTTTTTCCTGAAGTGCTTTTTTGCTGTGGGACGCTACGTGGGTCCTTATTGTAAAGGGGTTTTCTGGGACATATATTGATGACCATCAATATGTGATTAGTGGGGTCCTCCACCAATTAGCTTTTTGAAGAGCCATTAACGTCACATTCATCAGTAACATTGTATAGTAACAACTCAGTCCCATTCAAATGAATATGGCTCAGATGTAAAGCCAAACACAGCCCCAATGATATGTACACTCCTGTTTTTGGAATTCAGTGCATTCTGCACCCAAATGCAGTGACCCCATAAAACAGCTGATCTGTGGGGGTCCTGGAGCTGGTGGGCAATGTCAGGCAGATCTCCAATCAGAGACAGCCATTGTCAGAGCTCAGAATTACACCCCTTGTCTGCTCCTGCCTGACACCGCCCTCCTGACAGTACTCCAAAACTAACATCACTTATTGCTCTGGAATGGCGGGGGAGAGTAAATCCAACCAATACAGGAGCCTTTTTTTTTCTGAGCTGACCAAAATGGCCCTAACAGAGAAGGCTAGGTAATTTTGAGTCATACAATAGATCTATGTTATTTTTAACTACATAAATGGTGTTCGTGTCACAGAACAAAGAGCTATGGCCGCCATTGATTTCATGGGTGGATGAGCTTAACTCAAAAGAATAGAGACCCTCAAAGTTGGGGAATTATCTTCAAGGTAAACACAAGGACACAATATACAAGGACTTTCCATAGGAACATACCTTTCTGCATAGACATAAGGCTTCATTTACCTTATTACAATTCGACACGCCTCTCCAGATTCTCGTCAGTGGAGAGAACTACAACACAAACCACAGACCACTTTGGAGGAGATGTACTCCCTAATTTACAGCCTGAATCCATGCCAGCGCAATGACCTTACACCTGTTTCCAATTCACTCTACTTGACATACGCAATAAAACATAGGACTCGCTGCTAACATCTCTTTTAGCAATGCAGACAACAGACGCTCCAAGGAAATACAGTCAAGACAAAGCCTGCATGGGTGAAGCGGAGAAAGTAAATAGTCATGTACTGTATGAATGTGAAATATCCTATAGGGACAGGATGAGAGGAGCTGTAATTAGTCTTATTATTATTGCGGGAAGACTGTTAACATTGTATTCAACTGGATTTGCATATTAAAGAGGATCCGTTACCTCTCCTGACTCATCTGCGGAAGTAAATAACTCTATTCCCAAGAAATAAAGCCGGAACGTCTTCTCTTAGAACTTTATATAATGCTGATCCTCTGTTATTCCTCTTAGAAATTTTGGAAAAAGGGCTGTGTCTACGGCTTTAGGCATACCTCCCAACTTTTGAAGATTATAAAGAGAGACAAAATATGCAAATTTAGCTTCACCCACTTTTATGTTGACTCCGCCCATTCTCATTCATTTTTCATGTGCTCCCACACAGAATAATCCTCCTACAGTCACCCGTACATTATATGTCCCCCCTCCATCTCTGCCCCAGTTTCATATAACCCCTTCATCTGCCCCCAGTTTCATGTCCTTCCCTCCATCTCTGCCCCCAGTTTCATGTCCCCCCATCTCTGCCCCCAGTTTCATGTACCCCATCTCTTCTCCAGTTTCATGTCCCCCCATCTCTGCCCCCAGTGTCATGCCGTAGCCCCCCTTCATCTGCCCACAGTTTCATGTCCCCCCATCTCTTCCCCCAGTTTCATGTCCCCATCTGTTCCCCAGTTTCATGTTCCTCCATCTCTGCCCAGAGCTTCATGTCCCTCCATCTCTGCCCCCAGTTTCATGCCGTCCCCCCCTTCATCTGCCCAAAGTTTTATGTCACTCCATCTCTGTCCCCAGTGTCATGTCGTTCCCTCCACTTCATCTGCCCCAGTGTCATACCATCCCCCCCCTTCATCTGCCTCTTCATTATGTTCCACCTTAATGTTTAAAACAAAAAAACCCTATTACACTCACCTTCCAATGCTCCCCCATCGCTCTCTCCGCAGTCTCGCTCACTCATATAGTTGTAGGCGCGATGTGACGTCATCACATCACGGCTACACTGCAGAAGCCGCAGCACAGCGTTAAAGCAGGAGCTGGCTGTGACAATCGCCTGTGTGTTCAACTCATCGGCGTCCTCCAAGTTGAAACCGGGACATACCTCCCACCGACCGGAACGGTTGGGAGGTATGCTTTAGGCGACCCCTGTGTTTTGGTCGTTCGACCCCTGTGTTTTGGTCGTTCGACCCCTGTGTTTTGGTCGTTTGACCCCCAGGTTGAGAACCGCTGCCCTAGATCAATAGAGATGAGCAACCTGATTCGTTACGAGACAGATTTAACTGGAACATTCCAAATTGGTTTTTACCAAAACCAATCTCAGGTGAACGAGAACGGCCATCATGACATGTATTGTGTAGCGAAAATACAGAAGAGACTCGTGTCTGGGGTGATGACATCATCTGACTCTTAGTAAATAAGGAGTGGTAGGCGGAGACTTTACAGTGATGATGTCACAGGCACAATATAAAGTTTTAGCTGAGGAAGACAGAACCAATTCGGGACGTGTTCATGTGTTATCAACATCATGGCCTGACCCAAAGTTATAGATCTATATTTTACTAGAACACAACAGCAAAAGTTTAATAGAACAACAGAGTAGAATGAAGTTTAGTTAGAATAACTATAGGAGTGGGGGGAAGGAGAATTTCTGCACTGTGTTTTGAGCATAGAGTTCCATAGAAACTGGACAGGCAACCCTTTCATTTCCAATAATCTAATATTATTTTTGGCGATAGAATCTTTACTTTAAATACACACTTAGGGCCAGTTCACACGGAGTTAACGCGCTCGCATTCTGGCACGTATACACATGTCAGAATGTGAGCGCTCCAAACAGATCACATTCATTTCAATGGGTCGTTACGGGCGTATAACATGCGTAATTTTTTTTTTCTTTTTTAACCAATGCATACAATCTGACTAATGCAGTATGTTATGGTGTAATACTGTCCCGGTTGCCCTTTCAAGGCAAAATCTAATTTAATTTCTTAATTTTTTTCAACTAGAGTTTTTTTGTTACAAAAACATATCAAGTACACAGTGTCAGAATTGTCACCATTTATTATATAAGCAGTGAAATAAAATGACTGGAAAAAAACAGGGCAGGGGACAGGCTAAAGTAGGCTAAAATGGGCTAATTTATATAGAAAACCCATTGCATTTCGCAGTATAACCGCCATTAAAAAATCATGGACAAGCGGCTTCCTCAGAAACGGAGTAACTTTTAGGCTAAGGCCCCATGGGCCGGAAACGTCATGCTAAAGCACTGTGGGAACAACCGCAGCGTGAATGGAATAGAACAACCGCTGCGGAAAAGCTGCGTTTTTCAAAAACATTTTTGAAAAACGCAGCATGTCAATTATAGTTTTTGTATAGTAATTAGAGTTTTTCCCTCCATTTAAATATGTTGCGGAAACTCCGCAGAAACACAGCAGAAATGCATTAAAATCCACAGACAAAAACTCACTATTTTGCTTGGTTGAGGCTAAGGACCCATGGACCAGAACCACAACACTAAAGCGATGCGGGAACAACCATGGCGTGAACACATTGCGGTTCTTCCCGCATCTCTCTGTTACCATTATATCTATGGGACAGCCGCCAGTATTTCTGTTGATATAATTGATATGCTGTGATTTCCAAAACAGAGCCGGTTTTGGAAAAATCAGCGTGTCCACACTGCATTTTTTTTACCGCAAAGTGGGCATGGGATTTGCATGAATCCCATCCTCTTTGCAAGCACAGTAAAACGCCACGATTTTTCCCGCAGTTTCCACCGTGGCCAAATCACGGCATTTCCTGTCCGTGGGGCCCTGGCCTTAAAGCCTTTTAAAGGGGCTCTATCAGCAAAATCATGCTGATAGAGCCCCACATATAAAAGGCTATTCAGACACCATAAATGTTATATTAAACTACCCCCCCCCCCCCCGTTTTAAAATAATACCCTAAAAAAGAATGTGATCTACTTACCGAACGTGCACGCTGGGCGGGCATTCAGGGTGCGCCATCTTCTTCATCCACGCCTCTTCTTCCTCCGATGTCCTCGGGTCCCGTCCTTCTCCGGCGCTCGCAAATGGACATTGATAAAAAAAAAATGGCCTGGGCGCATGCGCAGTAGCCGTAGTAGAAGCCGCATGCTACTGTGCATGCGCCCAGGTCATTTTTTTTTTTTTATCAATGTCCGTTCGCGAGCGCCGGAGGAGGATGGGACCCGAGGACATCGGAGGAAAAAGAGGCGTGGATGAAGATGAAGACACACCCTGAATGCCCGCCCAGCGTGCACGTTCGGTAAGTAGATCACATTCTTTTTTAGGGTATTATTTTAAAACGGGGAGGTAGTTTAATATAACATTTACGGTGCCTGAATAGTCTTTTTAAAGGCTATTCACGTATATGTGGGGCTCTATCAGCATGATTTTGCTGATAGAGCCCCTTTAAGAATTAGGCCCCACGTTGCGAATCAAAGCAAAAAAACCTTGTGGGAAAAAACTCAGCCACAATCGATTTTCACAGACAGCCTGCAGAGGTTACCTGTGCAGAGTTTTCTGCTTCCATTATCCCTATAGGGAAACCACCAGCGTATCTATATACACATGACCGATTTTGCAAACATTTCTCCTCGTGCCCTTTTATGCCGTGTTTGCAACTTATAAAATAAGATTTTTGAAAACTAGTCTGTTATACCCAAAATCCATGCCTACCCCTCACTGACGTAGATTATTTTCTGGACCTCCCATGGTGTATTTTTGCAAATATAAACTGTGGTTTTGTTTCCCTGTATACAATTGGCCAGAAATCACCATATGTGTCATTTTTATGTGTTTCGGCCATTAATGCACCCATAAAAGAGCCAAGTTAATCTGTCTAAGCACTTACGTATTTATGGTCTGAATTATACCCATAATTGGATTACATCCTTAGGTCCTTTGCATTGTACTTACAAAGTCTTTTATGTGCCTTACTGCTGTGAAAGGTTTAAGTCGAATAGGTCCTTGTCATTGAATGTGATAATTCCTACATGATCAGGGGAGAATGAAAAGACTCCAAACACAGTATTCTGGTTCCTATGGATGTGTTTCATCACGATGGGAAGATATAAGAATGAAGTCAAACACGGGGAAAGTGGAGGTATAATGAAAGAAATGTAGCAGCAGGTCACACTCAGGGAAGCAATGAATAGGAGCTACACTGTATCTTCTACTGCTGAAGCGGGAATTAAAGGGGTATTGCAATGCACATGACCAAATTTCAATTTGAGGACAATTAAAAGTTAAGGCAGGAACTTTTTACTCTTTCTATGATCTGGTACTTGCCAGAAAGCCTCATGATTTCCTTATTGTGGTCACGTTGTCTTCTTGTGCATGTATTGTCATTGCGTGATACTGTGATCCTGAACAGGATTATGTTCCTGGTAAACCCATATAAGCATTGGCGGGTTCCCATGATTGGGAGTGCGTTTGGATCTCCACCATCTTAGGGACCTAGAAGACTTCCACCACCCATCTTCCGTAATGGCTATTTCGTGTTCTTACCACATATGATTGTATCTCTCTTTCTAGAGCCAAAGGGAGTACAATGCACGACTGTCTTTAAAACTAAAGTGGAAAATACCAAACACAGGTCAGGTCGATGGCGTAGAATGGGGGCCTCCAAGAATCACCAAATTGCTAACCTAAGGTAATAGTGAGCCTTAGACTTCTCAACTAAATTTCTTGTAATACTGTGAATATTGAGTCTTAGGGTGGGTTCACACCTGTGCCTGGTCTCCGCTTTGCAGGTTTCCATCTTCTGCCCGAGAAACTGGACAGGAGTCAGATACTGGCAGCCAGTTTTCAAACCCATTCACGTGCCTGTCTGCGGCAAAACAGTTTTTTTTAACCGGACACAAAGTTGGACATGCAGGACTTTGTGCCATGGTTGAAAAAACGCGGAGAGGCACAAGATATTCACGGGTGGACGCTGACTGCCGGGATTCTGTCTGCTGTCCAGTTTCTTGGGCAGAAGATGGAAACCCACAAAGAGGAGCCCGGACGAAAGTGTGAACCCGCTCTACCATGGCTCCGTCATGGTGTGGGGAAAGTGTAGACAACCCGTTATATTAACTCCTGTGTGGAGGAATATGTTCAAGTTGTAAATTAAATTATGTTGAGTGGAAGTTAAAGGGGTTTTACAGGATAAGAGAGAATGGACATCATGGTGTCTTCCCGTGTTTGCATTGGTTTCCTCCAGTTTATCCCCACTCTCCAAAGATGTACTGATAGGGAATTTAGAATGTGAGACCTGTTTGGGACAGGGAGTGATGACAATAACTACAAAGCACTGCGGAATATGGTGGCGCCATATGTACATCATGAATGTGAAATGAAAGCAATATTATAGGGGAGAAGAATCTACTTTGTCCAGAAATAATGCTACTCATGTCTGATCTTTATCTGGTATCATAATTCAGCCCCATTCACTTCAATGAAAGTGGACTGCAGGACCAGATACAACAAGGATCTGATCAGGAGTCATTTCTATTATAATGATCTGGGATGAGAATCGTACTTGTTGGTTGTGGAGAATTATTATTGCTCAGCTATGTGTGTCCCTTTGTAACGCTGTATCTCACTTTTTTCGAGATAGAGAAATTGATCTATGCACTTAGTAACAATGGCGCAGATTTACAAAAGTTGTCTAACAACTATAACTAGGCAGAATCTGTGCCAAATATATCCTAGTGGCTCATGTTGTGTAATAAATGTAAGTCCATCTTGTTAGACCTGGAAGAGACTTTTACCTTCTTAATGCCACCTCTTGGTTGACTTATTTTGCAGAAATTTGGGAGAATTTTTTACACACTGTGATGTTCAGTTGTCATTAACTTTTCAAACTTTGCATAAATCTATCATACAGGAAATTATAAGTATGTAATATCTTATCAGAGAGACATGCCTCTTTCTGTGCTTTTCTTCTGCTCCCCCTTCTTTCTGCTAAACTGACTTTCACTCTAAAAAATTCTGCTCTATCCATATTAAGAGGCAATGCAAGTAGAATGGATCAGATTACACATGTCTATAGAAGTCTATAGAGAGGAGAGGAGACCCAGCAAGAGATATACACGCTTAGTCTGATGCGGAATCTAAATAGGAGCTTTCTATCGCAACCTAAGTACTTTATTCACATCCGAACACACGAATACTATTCTATGTATGTGCTGAAAGAATGTATGGCAGATAGTCGCCTTCTACCAGCTAGAACAGGGGTGGGCAATTAATTTTCCCATGGGGCCACATGAGAAATTGTAACGGTTCTAGAGGGCCATGTGCGCCGTGGCAAATGCTTCTAAAGTGTCGCAACGCACAGTGGTTCCTGCTGAAGATGGCTCCAATTTGCAGGATGTTATGGATCGGAGGTCGGCAGGCAAATCGCGGCGTTTCTGGACCATGGGGTCCCGGCCTAAAGATTAGGTCTTCTTTAAGCATTGCCCCCCAAAGTAACATCCACATTATTAAAAACTGGGTATTGTGGTACCTAAACTATCCAACAAAACACGACAAAATCTGCAGCAAGACATGACCACCAGATTTTGGCTCAAATTCAGGCACATTATATATGTTCTATTAACGTAAATCTCAATAGGAAAGGTAGAGTCTATATAGATTGTGTCACTAATAACAATCATTATTTCAATATTTCTACAATTTCTTATGTCTCACTTATATATTGTGTCTCGATGTTCTGCCAGATTGTTGCATTTTATTGTTCTCATATGTCACTTAGTTGCCGGCGATATGTCTTGAGTCTTCATTTCTATAAGTGTTGTTGAAAAGGTGACCCGCAAGGAAGGTGAAGAGAGGGTGATGTAATCATACACGTCATTAAAAAAAAACAGGATCTCTTCTTGATTAACCTCTCTTAGAATATCTCATAAATTTTCCGCAACAAGCTTACTCAGTCTTGGAGTTGACCTCTGTGTTTGGAGCTGTATAATAAATCACCGCCACATAGCCAATCAATACTACCGTGTCACATATATATCAACTTCAAAGCAGGCAACTAATGGCAAATCACTTCCCCATTTCCGTACCTGCTCACAAAACAGCATCCATAAACATACAGCTTTTAGCGGCCACAAAGATTTAAGACTATTACGGTGACATTTTACAGCTACAACAATATGTCTAGGTGAAAAGGATTAGGCAATGTTTCTGGAGCCCGGGGTGGGCGATGGATTATTACTCAGATTATCTCATTAGCCATGTGTTCAAGGGGAGTCAGGGGGGGTTGTGAAGGCTGCAAAGGGAAGAGGTTATTGTCACCTGCAGAGAGTCTAATCCCTAGGGGGAGAAATCTACAAGAACAAATTAGGTGGACATGAGTAACACAATCCACTTTCTTCTGGTGTCGTTTTGCCTTGCATTTCTTCTTGGACCCCATACAAGCCTTGAAAGGTTAACTACATTTTTGAACGACTTTTGATTTTCCGGCAGAAATTCTACCATTAATACATTTTGGAATATACTTTATTAAAAGGTTTTGGCTCCTTTCTCTAAAATACTGCACTTTATTCTTATTCTTTAATTTTTTCCCTCGTTTCTCTGCGATCTGTACACTGCTTATTATTGGAGTATGGGGTTGGACACTTGTGTGATGTAGGGAAGCTGAGGCTGGGGGAGTGGGGGTCATATCATATATGTCTCCGGCCTTATCAACTCAGAACAATGTTTCCAATTAAATTATCCAATTAATTAAATTATATGAGGTCATTATAAGTTACAACAGATAGTTCTGCCTTTTTTAGCTTAAATTAAAGTGACACTCTACTTGCAGTCTATATCAGCCATGGAGAGTGCAATGTGTCATACATTTACCAAGGCAACCGTATGACTTCTAAGAAGTCTCATATGTCATTAATATAACACAAGACTCTTTGGACTTTGTGCTGTTGACCCACCAACTGTTCAGTCACTCTCGCCATTGTAATTTACACTGGCACATTTCTGAATATTAATAAATGTACTAATTGTATTTATTCATTCTTAATTTTCTTCCAATCTAAAATGTACCGTATATACTCGAGTATAAGCCGACCCAAATATAAGCCGAGGCCCCTAATTTTACCACAAAAAACTGGGAAACTTATTGACTCGAGTATAAGCCGAGGGGGGGAAATGCAGCAGCTACTGGAAAATTTCAAAAATTAAAATGGTCGGAGTTTTTGGGTGCAGTAGTTGCTGGGTGCTGGGGAAGGGGAGGGGGTGTTTTGGTTGTCTGTCTGCCCCTTCCCTGAGCTTGAGGACTGGGTTTTTTCTTCCCCCTCTTGGAATTCAGCCTGGCTGACTATAGGGTATCTGCAGTGCTCCTATTAACCCCTTCCCTTCCTGTGAAAGGAATAGTCAAAAACTGTCTCCTTAATATGAAAAAAAAAAAAGAAAACTCGCTCTAGCACCACCTTTTGGAAGATAGTTCCCTGTAGATAAATGCCTAGAGATATTGTCTGGGTTTGAAATCAAACTGTAGCATCTCTTCCAAAAAGAAGACATCAATGTGCAACAGGGTTATGTCTCCTAACGCTGGGTTCACACCAGCGTCTGGTCTCCGTTCAGAGGTTTCCATCTTCTGCAGAAGACGGAAACCTGTCAGACTGTGTCCGGCCGTCAACACCAGTGAGCGTTTTGTGTTCTCTGCGGCAAAACCGTTTTGTTTTTTTTTAACCGGACACAAAGTCCTGCATGTCCAACTTTGTGTTCGGTTAAAATAAACCGATTTCGCCGCGGAGAGCAGAAGACGCTCACTGGCGCTCACGGCCAGACTCTTTTCAAACCCATTCATTTGAATGGGTTTGATAAATGTGGCAGGTTTCTGTCTCCTACCCAGTTTCGGGCTGGAAACGGAAACCTGAAAGCGGGCGCAGATGTGAACGAGCCCTTAGGGAGAGTACCTTCGCAGGCCACCTTGCAGTCAATAGGGATCTACCTTCCAAAAGGTGGTGCTAGAGTCAGTTTTTTTTCCTTCAACAAGAACTTTTTTTATGTATTTCTTTCCCAGAATTCCTAGTAGAACATGTGTGGTTTGCTATACTCTACATACCCAAGGTGGCCTGCAATGGTGACATAGTACCCCATCTGACCTAGGAGCTGTATATACAGAGACTATAGTGTATGCAGATATGATTTATTACTTATAGAGCAGATAAGTAGTCCGGGACCTCACAAACTAGCAAAGTACCAAATGTTATTTTGGTCTGTCCTTCATAAAGTTCTCTACCTTCAGATTGTTTCGACTTTTTATATGTTTCCTACAAAGACTTTTTACTCACTTTACTGCTTTTCTTTCTTGGTGTGTATAACATTTCAGACTAACACAATGGAATATTAAAACCAGAAGGGTCTCCTCCGGAGCAGGTATCACACAGGGACAGTGTTCCAGGGCAGATGGTTTATCACAGTGAGAGCTGGTAAAACTTTGTTATAACGGCGTCTCGGCATTACATACAGGCAGGTAATGTTACTGTGAAAACATCCCTCTGCTTCTCCCTTAATGATTTTTCCATATGGTGGTTGAGCATATGTTTTTATTCCTTCTTCGCAGGTTATGTATACTGGAGAGTGAGAAGCAAACACTGCAACTATTCCATGACCTGAAATTCGCCATTCAAGGATTACTGTTCTCTAGACAAGTATTCAAACAATGTAAGAAGATAAAAGTGGCATTTTACTATCAAAAAGATATAAACTGTGTATATTTTTTATTAAGCTCATCTCAATACAGAGCCAGAAATCCTCTGCAAATATTTTGGCCGTCTTTGTGCTATTTTGTTATTGCCTTTAATGTATAAACAACGTGCAATACCTGCTAAGCACCCCTAGTGGGCGTTATGAGAACCTACCGTTTTACCACTCAATGTCTGCCCTAAGTGGAAAATAAAAACTTCACACTACTCTTTTATTGTCATGTACAGGGGCAGATGAAGTGAAGCCTTAGAAACAAGTAACCTCATGTTATAGGTGGATAAAACTGGAACAAAACAAATAAGTAGGGATGTAAGGTGGGATGGGTAAACTTATAGTTGAATAAATACATAGTAGATGAGGTTGGGTGAAGACATGGGACCATCAAGTCCAACCTATAAGTAGGGTTGAGCCATCGGGATGGGGTAAGATCGAATCCCGATCGGCGATCGAGCAAATTTCACGATCGGGATTGGCTGGAAAATGATCGGAAATCGGATTTGAAATCTCAAGATCGGCTCAAGCCTCAAAGTGACTTTTCCCATAGAGAAGCATTGACTAGTGTTGAGTGATCGGGAAAGATCGGATCCCAATCGGCGATTGAGCAAATTTCACGATTGGGATCGGCTGGAAAATGATCGGAAATCGGATTTTGAAATCTCAGGATCGGCTCAAGCCTAAAAGTGACTTTTCCTGTAGAGAAGCATTGACTGGGGTTGAGCGATCGAGATCGTGAAAAGCAAATTGTGATCGGCTGGAAAATGATTGGATTGTAAAATCAATCCTGAAATCTCAAGATCGACTCAACCCTACCTACCACCCTTTTATGTGATCAAAGGAGCAGCAGGAATCTTCCAGGTAAAGTATATGAGTCTGCTCCTTCTCATGGTCTACTACGTGTGTGTATCATTTCTCAGACCTCACCTTGCTCCCAAGTTCTCCAACAGGAACTTGCTGTCATTGCTTGTCATGGTCCAGATACAATGGAGACATAGTTCGGTCACCGGTCACTGTTCCTACAAGCCTGCCCTGCAAGTTTGATCCTGATCCATCCCACGAATGGAGTGTATAGCCTGCACGTGAAATAATCTAATAGACACCAATGGCTAATTCCAAATTCAGCCCTAGAATTTACCCATTTAGCTTCATACTATGCGAGGTGTTGAGTAGATCATTGGAGATATATGTTCACTGTATACTGTATCTATTCAGGGGATTTGGAGCTTTGTATTGAAAGAAGCTGCGAGTGCAATAAGAAGATATAAAGAAATTAATTGGAAATTAATTTAGGCTAAAAGTATGGAAGGTATTCCAGGGGGGACCTCGCCTTTAAGCATATTATTAAGGAATAAAGGTATAAATGATATGATTAGCCGAGGCAGCTTCATGTAATGTCAACATATTTCTTGTTTGCTCATTTAAAGATGCCTATAAATAACATCGATGCTTAAATCCCTTCAGCTCCGACTTGGCAAACACATTTCTGTGAATTATCTAGAGGCAGGTATCCAGCTTAATGAATGTTTTATGACTCAGACCATAACATGCTTCACCAAACACATGCTGTGTTATCCCAGTGCATTCCTATGTGATAGGCAAAGCCTAGCACTTCCTCTCACTTTGTCATGCTATTTCATTTGATCATTTGCCAATTAAAATTAATCCTTAACATGTTAAATTATTTTGCACCCTTTTAATGCAAAAAAGATTACATCTAACAGATGGATGTTTGCCTTCAGGTTAACGACTCAATTGGCTCACAATGTGATGGCGCCTGATCCTTTACGTAAATGATATTCGGAATAATTTGTATCATTTGCTCTAAAATATTACAGTAATTAATCCCTTAACGCTTTTTCTCGTACATGTATGTCAGGGAATGTGGTTAGTTACGGCATCCCATGTACAATGTGCGATCACCATGAGAGCCCGGCTGTATCTGACAGCGATAACACCAATCCCTGCGGTTTAACCCTTAAAATGGTGCAGTCAATAGAGACCATGGCATCTTAGGTTTGTGTCAGTGAAACCGAATGCCACTGGCAGGATTGGGAGCGGTTGTTACCTGTAACTGACATCTAACACCCTGCTCTTCAACCCCAATCAATAGGGGGCTATAACCCCTTGGATTCCGCAGTCATAAGTTACCTGCAGCGAGATTGGGTGTGTGTGTGGGAGGGGGGGGGGGGGAGTCATATGTATTTACTGCAGACCAGGGTCTGGCCAGTGACCACCAGTTGCCTGGAGCCCCCCAACACAAACAACATTTTTTATATCCAATAATTGGTAGAACCCAGCAGATGCATCCTTACGGATGGGATTGAGCGACACAATATTCCCGGATGCCTGGTGACACTCCTGGTGTATGTGAGCCATCGGTTGGCTGCGGTTTCTCTGGCCAGCACTCGTCGCTCTCTATCTCTCAGTTTCGGGGTCTGCTGACTCGGGGGCACATTCCGACAATCACCATTCACCTTCCACTTCATAATCACATAGACCACTGTCGATTTTGGGTAATTCAGTTCATTTGCTATGTCCCTTAAGGATCGACCATTTCTGTGGTACCACACAATTACTCCTTTCTCAAAATCATCGGACAACTCTGCACTTTGTGGCATCTTGCATGCGACTAATGCCAATGTTCCTATTTAACGGCATAAGGCGGGACGTACATCACGACCGCAGATATCGGCATTTGCATAGGTGTCCAAATACTTATTGGTGGACTATGCATTAAAAAAAATATAAACGAGGCATTGCCGTAATTGTACCGACCCGCAGAATAAAAGTAACTTCTTACTTATAATGTACGCTGTGTAGAAAAAAATTAAAAGGTAAAAAGCATTACCAGAATTGCTGGGAGGTTTTAAACCAAGAAAGGGTTAATATAGGCACCCAGAAATGTTGTCATTACAAAATACATCTCATCCTGCAAAAAAAAAAAACAAGCCCTCATATGGCTACATCACCAGAAAAATGTAAAAAAAATATAACT
Organism: Leptodactylus fuscus; assembly: GCF_031893055.1. Lineage (NCBI taxonomy): Eukaryota > Metazoa > Chordata > Amphibia > Anura > Leptodactylidae > Leptodactylus > Leptodactylus fuscus. The sequence goes on along the minus strand of NC_134270.1, from coordinate 32,811,929 downwards.
TGTACCAGTAGACAAAACCCCCAAAATACTTCTGCTTCATTTCTGTCTCTTTTCCCCCACCCCTTCTCTTGCTTGTTACGCTGGGTTCACACCAGCATCTGGACTCCGTTATCAGGTTTCCATCTTCTGCATGCAGAAGACGGAAACCTGTCATGCCGAGTCCGGCCATGAGCGGTGGTGAGCGTTTTATGCTCTCCGCGGCGAAACCGTTTTTTTTAAACTGGACACAGAGTACTGCATGTCCGACTCTGTGTCCGGTTTAAAAAAAAAACGGTTTCGCCATGGAGTGCATAAAACGCTCACCGGCGTTCACGACCAGACACTTTTCAATCCCATTTGAAAGATTCCGGCAGGTTTCTGTCTCCTGTCCCTGTTTTGTGCAGGAAACGTAAACCTGCAGAACAGAGTCCTGGGCGCAGATGTGAACGAGCCCTAAATCGTATTGGCTTTGTCTTTATACAGCGCATAAAATGTGTTTATTTTAGCGAAAAAGCAATAAAATAACTTAAAACCATTCACATTCGCCAAAAACGGCCCAAGCAAATGATTAGTGTCAGAAGGCAAAGGACGGCTAAAAGAGATGATGGAGAGAGGACTGTGCAATATATACATAATGGACATAAAGGAACGTTTACTGCCAGTACGAGTCAGGGAGGTCAAGTGTGTCTGGAGCCAGGCGAGGCAGCGGAATTATTTAAGGATTCTTATTTAAATGCCGTATTCAGAAGTTACAAGGCGCTCTAGTGAAAGTTTTTCAGCTGTTAAAGTGCTGTATTATTAGGGGAAATTAGGTAGGTTTAGTTGGAAATACATGAAGTGAACGGTGTGATAAAGTCTCCGCTCACATACAGTAACACCAATGGCTTCTATGGAACTGAGTGTTAGTGTGAAGAGAACGTAAAGATAGACAGGAACAAGCAGCATTTAGAAAAAAGACTTCAGATTAAAATTTGGAGTTGTCAATAGCTGCCAGGTATTCACTCACTCACTCACTCACTCACTCACTCACTCATTCATTCATTCATTCATCTTCTGGCGTAAGGATGCCTATACATGATATGACATGGCATTGTGGAAAATTGTGATACAACAAAGTACCTTTTATGCGTATGGATTGTACGTGAACATTTTTGTAATATAATTTATTAACCTATTTCACTTCCCTGCCAATATACTTTGTATTGCTAGTATGCATAGAAGTAGCAGCTGGAGGTGGGGGGGGGGTCGAATAGGATTCAAATAACTGTATCTCTGGTTTTATACCACCCAGTACATTGATTCTGGTTCCCAGTGGCATAACTAGGAATGGCGGGGCCCCGTGGTGAACTTTTGACATACCCCCCCCCCCAACTGACACCGACGCCGAAGACCTCGACCGACCCCCTCCTCCGCACTCTATTATGTCCCTTAGTAAGCCCTGCACACAGTATTATGTCCATTAGTGGAAAATATAAACTGTGGAAAACATCTTGTGTGGTACCAGTCCCAAAGAAACCCAACCCGATGGGCTACAATGACTACCGACCTGTAGCACTGACATCTCACCTGATGAAGGTCCTAGAGAGACTGGTCCTGACACATCTACGCCCCCTAGTGAGCTCCGCTCTGGACCCCCTCCAGTTTGCCTATCGGCCGGGCATTGGGGTAGATGACGCCATCATCCACCTTCTTCACAGAGCTCTCTCTCACCTGGAGAAACCTGGGAACACTGTGAGAATAATGTTCTTTGATTTCTCCAGTGCATTCAACACCATTCAAACAGGGCTATTGAGGGGGAAGATGAACCTTGGTAGAGTGGACCATCACCTCTCCAACTGGATACTAGACTACCTCACAAACCGACCTCTCAGTATGTGAGAACCCGGGACTATGTATTTGGCACTGTGATCTGTAGTACGGGGGCACCACAAGGTACAGTTGTTACTTACAGAAGTACTCCAATGACTCTGCTATAGTAGGCCTTATCACTGATGGTGACGATAGGGAATACAGAGACTTAAACCAGGACTTTGTTGAATGGTGCCAGCAGAACCACCTCAGGATTAATGCTGGGAAGACCAAGGAGATGGTGATGGACTTTAGTAAATGAAGAAGTGCTCCGACCCCGGTGGAGATCCAAGGGACATGTATTGAGATAGTCAGGACCTATAAGCACATGGGCGTGCTCCTCAATAATAAACTAGACTGGGCTGATCACCTGGAGGCGCTGCACAGAAAGGGCCACAGCAGACTCTACCTGCTCAGGAGGCTGAGGGCCTTCGGATTCCAGGGGCCACTTCTTAGGGCTTTTTCAACTCTGTGATTGCTTCAGCCATCTTTTTCGGTGTGGCCTGCTGGGGGAGCAGTATATCAACCAGGGACAGAAATAGACTTGACAGGCTGATCAGGAGGGCCAGCTCTGTCCTGGAGAGCCCCTTGGACCCAGTACAGGTGGTGGTTGACAGAAAGATACTGTCCGTAGTGACCTCCATACAGAAGAACAAATTCCACCCCATGTATGAGACCTTGATGGCACTTAGCAGCACTGTAAGTGACCGTCTGCTTCACCCCAAGTGTGAGAAGGAGCTCTGTGATCAGGCTGTATAATCTACATCAGACCAAGCGAAGATCACTCCGTACAGAAAACTAATGATTATGATCCTGAAGTCTTCCTTCTTTCTTCTTCTGTTCCTTAGCTGCTATGGACTTCTAGTATATCTTCTCTTCTCAGCATATGTGTGTCCTGTAATATATTACTGTGTATTATCATGTATCTGTATTACTATGCTGCTGTAACATACTGAAATTTCCCCACTGTGGGACTATTAAAGGATTATCTTATCTTATCTGTAAATAGCAGAGAAGACAATGTGTTATGTTTTTATTCCTTTGCCACTAGTGTTCCAAAATATAAATGATTAATATAAGAGAGAGGCAGAAAAAATATAAGCTGTATTTCTAAAATAGTTTACTGTAATGGTTTACTGCATGTTCACACTACTGTTGTTACTGTCCAGTGCTGTCATTTTATTATGGGTGACGGCAATGGACATTAACTTTAGTAGAGTCAGGGGCACGGGCAGAGCCCTCTCCGTCTATGGCCATTCTCATTGACTGTAATGTAAAAAAATGATATAATGGAAAAAATCCTGACACACGTGACTTCTATTTCCAAAAGTAACCAGCATGATGGACGAAAGATTTGTGTTTAACATGGGGGTGAATGCAGACTGACCAATGGAGGGCTCTGGCTGCATCTGCCTTCTAATGGACAGTAGTGTGAACCATCCCTAATACAGATTCACATGCTGATGTACAAAATCTGTAAAATAGCAGCAAATCCTTAGGTTTTAATGTGTTGTTCCACATTTTAATCCAGAACAATATGTACAATGAGTTGGACATTTTTCAGATTTTAATATCTACAGCTTATCCTCTTACAGATGCCAGACACACTACCTGGGTATTATTATATGGGCACTGAGCTGTAATCTCTCATCCCAGCCGCATCAGATAAACACACATCACTAGCATCGGGGAGTGAAAAGATGAAGCAATCTATAGCCTAACCTCCTGTGTATGGACAGCTCCCTTGGATACCACAAATTGCTTGTTATGTCTGTTGCATCGGCCTCAAAGAGAAGGGACAGAGCAGCTTTGTGCTTGTGATTCCTGTGCAGTAGACTACATTGACTACAAGTGATTTGTTGCATTTACCATTTTGCTATTCTCTTTTTTCTCAGGTCGCAAGCAATGTGACATATCATTATCTGTGTTACGTATGTGTATGGTTTATTAATAAATAGAACATAATACTAATGCACAGAATACAAGCAGTGCCGACGGGGCAAGTTGCCGGGAGGCAGATCAGAGTTGCCAGGCGCTAGAATGAAATGTAATTGACTTGGATAAATATTGGCATGGAATTATCAATGACTTGTCTGTTTCTCGCATATATGAATAGTCGCTGCTCCCTATTTAACTTAGGCCATGTATGTTCTGTTATATACACTAAATTCCTATCAACCTGACAACTAGAGCAATGGGGAATAGAACACATTGGCTGTATAAATATAGGTTTTGAGGAATACTAGAGATACATGAGCCTAGAATAAATGGAATAGTTGGGGCTTTAGAAATATCATATTTTAATAAAAAAGTGACCGCCAACTCTTTGATTCTATAGACCCAAAGGCTCATCGGTCAAATATCAGCTCAAACCAGTTATGTATTCTGTAATATATCCTAGAAACCTGATAAAAAGACAGAAAATATAAGTGAAGAGAATGGCATGAAAAGGCAAAGAACTGTGATTGTAATGGCAGAACTGGCACATGACAGACATTAGAGATGAGCGAACAGTAAAATGTTCTAGGTTCGATATTCGTTTCGAGTAGCCCCTCAATATTCGACAACTCGAATTGAATATCGAACCCTATTATAATCTATAGGGGGAAAATGCTCGTTTCAGGGGTAGGCGACGTTCGATCAAATTATACTTACCAAGTCCACGAGTGAGGGTCAGGCTGGATCCTCCGAGCAGTCTTCTCCTTGCAGGGTCCCTGCGGCGTCTTCCGGCTCTTCATTCACTCTGCCAGGCATCGGGCCTGGGCAGAGCCGACTGCGCATGCCCGCACTACAAGCGGACATGCACAGTTTGCTCTGCCCAGGCCCGAAGCCTGCCAGAGTGAATTGAGAGCCGGAAGACGCCGCGGGGAAGTTGCACGGAGAAGACTTCTAAAGGTAGGAGAAGAACCAGCATTGATTGGCCGACTGTATAGCATTCGACCAATCAATGCTGGTTCTACATCAAACTTTTACATTCAAACAGCAAATGGTACTCGATCGAGTACGAGTATTTCGAATACTCGTAGTATATCGTAGTATTCGATCAAATACCTACTCGATCGAGTACTATTCGCTCATCTCTAATAGACATGTGTCTTCCCTTCCTGCTGGGCTCGGGATATTCCCAGATACTTGTTACTTATCCTTTTGGGTTACTATGCCCAAGTAAGTACATTGATGCTGGTTTCACACCTGTGTCTGGGTTTCCAGTTGGGGACCCGAAAAACAAGAACTAATCTACTTAAAAAGCGTTTACACACTGGAACCGGATTTCCACATGGTTTCCCGCCCGAAAAATCCAGAGAGAAAAGTCCTGCTTGTATTTGCCAAGCGGAATGGGGAGCATAACCTCTGAACGAAAACTGGACACAGGTGTAAACCCAGCCTTAGACACATATGTAGACATCTTGTGATAGAGTATCTGGATATTGTGTTTTCTTTTCAAGCTTGTTATCACGTCCCACTTATCTTAGCATTTTTGTAAAGGTAAGGAACGACACAGTTGTAAGTAAAGTAGCTATGAGAAGATGCATGTTGAAGGAATGCCTTTTGATATTTAGGAATTAATCTAAGGGTCTGTAGCCTCCTATATCAGTCCAGGGTATATGTGCAGCATAAGAGAAGTCTTTTGTAACCCAAAACTGAATTATGATCATCAAAAGACCTATTTGATTTTTTTAGTATACCGTTCAACATCCATATACACTGTCTACCAATGAGTATTTGGACACCTGTGGTCCAAGCGGCACGAGCGGCAATTACAGCCTCAACCCTCTGGGGCATGCTTTCCACAAGTCCTTGTATGACGGCTAGTGGTATTTTATTCCATTCGGCTTGGAGAAGACAGGTAAGTTCTTGCACCGATTTTGGACGGTTGATGCACCCCTTAGTTCGGCGATCCAACTCGTCTCAGAGGTTCTCAATAGGGTCTGGGCTCTGTGCAGGCCAGTCCAGTTTGTTCACCTGATTATCACTGTACCAAGCCATGGTATACTTCACTACATGACAGCTAGCGTTGTCATCCTAGAAGTAACATTGGTCTGACCCATAGAACCGCCATAATGTAGGAAGCACACTGTTATCTAAAATAGTGCAATAGGCGTCGGCATTGAGTCTACCAAGGGTCCCAGTCCATACCAGGAGAAACACCCCCAGACCATAAGTTGGTAGACAGTGTACTACTTATTATTGTGGTTCTGGCTATACCGTTGTCTTTTTGCAACATCTGCGTTCACTATATGATTTACTATATGAGCTTCGCCTGTGGCCTGAAATTCTTTTTTAAAGTAATTTTCAAGCCCCAGATGGTTAAGGAACCTTCCCCTCTCCATGGCTATAATAGAAGGTTGCTATTTTTACTCCGCTGAGCCATGTTTATTATGTAAAATTACAGTGTTCTTCTGCTACCACCAATTAAACATATCTCTGACTTGTGGCTCCGAACGATACACAGTTTATGAATGGGGTTTTAAGATTTTCTCACTAGGAGGTTACTCATCGTGATTTGCCTGCTGCGTCGTAGAGCGTCTACCGATGTACTTTCCAATATACACACAGTGATCTTGTTTTAAGATTTATGTTACATTTCAAAAATTATTGTAAGAATTTTGTGCTCCCGTGGAGATTGCATTTTCAGCAGTTTTGACCTCAAGAAAATAGAACATAAAAAAAATACATTGAAATGCGAGAAAGAGAAATTCTAGAAAAAATGATATATTGTGTAACATATAAATTTACAAACTAATATTAGCCAATTAAACTTGGAAATTAACTACCCACACTAAGTGATATTGGTTTAGGGCCCAGATTATGGGACAAACACTCCTATTCACCATGGAGATCTATGTTCAGTTCAGTGATGGGTCCAGGCGTCTTTTTTTTTACAAGGCAAGATTGAAGTTAAGGTCTCATGCACATGGGACAATCCGAACCAGAAAATCAGGACTATAGATTGACCCATTTCCAAGGTCTGAACCTAGTCGGGAGATGTGACTCCTTGCATTGTAGTAATCTAGGATGATGGGAGGCCTCCCCATGACTCTACTGTGCAGGGGCGTAACTTGTTGGGGTGCAGAGGGTGCAGTCGCACCAGGGCACAAGCAGTGAGCACTAAGAACTGGCATCAGTATTGAGATTGTAGCTTCTATCTGGTCCACAAGCCAAGGAGACCCACAGATTACCCGAACCACACTAAGGCTGTATTCACACAGAGTAACGCCAGGCGTTTTTTGTGTGCTTTTTGTACATAGCGCTGCGTTAATGCCACGTATACGCGGCGTTAATGCCGCGCTATTTTGCGGTGGCGTTGATCGGCGTTAATGCAGCGTATACGCGGCGCTACGTGGCGTTAACGCGGCGCTTTGTGCAAAAAACACACAAAAAACGCCTGGCGTTACTCTGTGTGAATACAGCCTAAGGTGGATTAAACTCCTTAGTACTTGTAACCATCACTATCAAGAATTTGCTGTAGGGATGAGGTAGGGGCCCCGATCAAAAGATTGCACCGGGGTCTACAAGACTTTAGTTACGCCACTAGTACATTCTATATATATTATAGCACAGTAGAGCTGCAATGAGACAAGGATTCTCAGCATCATAGATCCCTATTATTCAAGGAGTCCTATCTCCTGATTAAGCTTGTCCTGGTTCCAAATTGCCCGACGTACATGGGCCCTGAAGAAACACTCTCAATTTTTTTTTAACCATTCAACTCCCTAGAAATTGGCAACAGTTATGGTGGTAATTTATTCATTGGGTGCCTCATTCTTAAGTTAGGGTTTTCTGTTGTATGACATGATTCATATAGCATCTTCTTTAGCCGTTTTGTCTATGTAGGTCTACATAAGATGACTAATGTGAGTCTCATTGACTTGCATAGAGAAATTGACTCCAAGTCAAAGACTTCCAGAATGAAGAGCTTGGAAAATTTGTTGGGTCAGAGTGCAGATGGCATTACACAATGTGGGACTGAAATATAGACTACCAAGCTAAAAGCAGTGTGGCATGGATGTTTACAAGATGCCCATTGCTAATGGGCAAAATGATAAAATACATTATTGGCACTCTTCTGAATGGGAAAACCCAAAAGGGAAACACTTAGATAGGGGAGAAAATATTCCATTTAGGACCAAATTATGAGTCAGCTACAAAAACCATCCAGTTGATCTCAATATGGGCACTGAGTAATTCATTACTTCCCGGTAATGAATATGGACTCCCCGGATGGAATACAAACGCAGATGTGAACGAGGACTAAGGCTGGATTCCCACCTGTGCTAAGTTTCCATTTGGGGATTCGATCCTGCAGGGAGTCTTGCAAGCAAGACTTTTCTCTCACAATTGGATTTTTTCGCAGTGTACAAATGTGACCTTCCTTACCTTTGTTTTGGCTGGACATGATCTAATATGTGTGCCATGGCCTAACATCTCAAGAAAATACTATCTATATCACCAATGACCAATGGACATTCATTCATGACCATGGACCGTATATCGCATGGCCATAGACTGTATACCACATGACCATAGTCTGTATATCACATGACCATGGACCGTATATATCACATGACCATGGACTGTATATTACATGACTGTAGACTGTATATCACATGACCATGGACTGTATATTACATGACTGTAGACTATATATCACATAACCATAGACTGTATACCACATGACCATGGACTGTATATCACATAACCATAGACTGTATACCACATGACCATGGACTGTATATTACATGACCATGGACTGTATATTACATGACTGTATATTGTATATCACATGACCATGGACTGTATATTACATGACTGTATATCACATGACCATGGACTGTATATTACATGACTGGAGACTGTATATCACATGACCATAGATTGTTTATCACATGACTGTAGACTGTATATCATATGACTGTAGACTATATATCACATAACCATAGACTGTATACCACATGACCATAGACTGTATATTACATGACTGTATACTGTATATCACATGACCATGGACTGTACATTACATGACTGTAGACTGTATATCACATGACTGTAGACTATATCACATAACCATAGACTGTATATCACATGACCATGGACCGTATATCACATGACCATAGATTGTATATCACATGACTGTAGACTGTATATCACATGACTGTAGACTATATATCACATAACCATAGACTGTATATCACATGATCATGGACTGTATATCACATAACCATAGACTGTATATCACATGACCATGGACTGTATATTACATGACTGTAGACTGTATATCACATGACCATAGACTGTATATCACATGACTGTAGACTGTATATCAATGACTGTAGACTATATATCACATAACAATAGACTGTATATCACATGACCGTGGACTGTATATTACATGACTGTAGACTGTCTATCACATGACCATAGACTGTATATCACATGACCATAGACTGTATATCACATGACTGTAGACTATATATCACATAACCATAGACTGTATATCACATAACCATAGACTGTATATCACATGACCATGGACTGTATATCACATGACTGTAGACTATATATCACATGACCATGGACTGTATATCACATGACTGTGGACTATATATCACATAACCATAGACTGTATATTACATGACCATGGACTGATTTTTACTCACTGTTAAACAAAGAATGTCAACAAGCAGAGATCTAGAAAACTTGAGGAATTCCTATGGAAAATATATTAGAAAATTATACGACTTTTTATTATACAAACAATATAATTTTTTGCTGAATCAAACAAAATCCTTTAAGGGGTAGACACATCTGTACGTGATAAATCTCTGATCACTGGGAGCCCCATAGATGTTGAACGGAACGACACGATTGACTGACCATTGCTCCATTCCAACTCCTCCCCTCTGCAGTACGGAGGTACAGACATCTTGGACCCCCATTGTGGTGATGGTGGTGGAGCCCCCCCAGCCATCAGACATTTATCACCTATCTTTGTTAGAAAATCCCTTTAAACACTTAGAAATTGCAATCCTGGGCCAAGCCTACAATCCAGTGAGTGAGTGTGACTGCGGCTGCATAATAATAATAAGCCTTTATTCCCTCTGTTTTCTTCTCGGATACAAAGACAGGTTATTACACATTCAAGAAAATTTCCAATTAGAAACAATAGGGTCACAAAAGAACTTGATTGCGGCCTATTAATCAATTACATCCCTTACCAGTTGTTGGCGAGCTATTGTATTTCACTGTAGTATTATAAACTATGGTGCCAGCAAATATAATGAACACATTATGATCTTAGTAATTCAGCATTTAAATGATATTGTTTGCAATGGAAGGGTAAAGCCGCCTGATATCCTGCTGTAGTCATTTACTGCCGGTGCGGGGAACGTGATATTTAGTGGCAGGCTAATTTATAGGCATTTGCATACGGCCTTGCCGAGAGATCCTGTCCCCTTTTTTATATGGAGGAAATATTTTTGCGGTTCTGTTGCCTCCAGCTAAGCGTGGATCATGTTTCAAGGGAAAAACATGGAGTCTACTGTATAATCGCATCACAAAGGCTGTATCTCTGGAGGTTACAAATCAATTGCAATCTCGCTGCATACAGGGTTAGTAATGGAAATCACATGGACGCGGTGTCATTGTGAGTTCCAATCTCCATGGCAACATCAAATCGACGGGTATGCCGCTTGCCCAAAGTTCTATTTCAATTGATCTGTGTTTGTTTTTGACCAGTGAGGTCTTACTTGCATTCCAGTAGGGACATGACTTATAGACACTGAGACAATACAGCAGGAAAAGAGATTGATCAAATGACAGGACTCCGACCAAATGTCACTCCGTCTATATCAGTAACTGCTAATTGCCAATGCTTAGCGCTACCTGTCGCCTCTACTGACATGTCTGTTTTAGTAAAATCTTGCATTCTCCATAAAACAGCAAGTCTTCTCTTAAAACTTTACATTGTACCATTTCCTTATAGAAATGAATGAATAAACTGACAACTGGGTGTTATCATCACCTTTGTCAAAGTGGTGTGTCATTGCACTGTTTGGTACTGGCATCACCGATTGGACAGCGTCAGACTGTGAAGAGTCTTTGATAACACCCAGATGTCTATTTAATCATAAACTTCCAGGAGGTACAACTGAGGGACTAGACAATGTAGCACCGGGGCCCAGGAGCCTTAGAGGGTCTCACGCACATGGGACAATCTGAACCAGTAAATCAGAACTATAGATTGACCCATTCCCAAGGTCCAAACCTAGTCAGGAGATGGGCCTCCCCATGACTCTACTGTGCAGGGGCGTAACTTGTTGGGGTGCAGAGGGTGCAGTCGCACCAGGGTCAAGGAGGTACAACTGAGGGACTAGACAATGTAGCACAGGGGCCCAGGAGCCTTAGAGGGGCCCATAAGCACTGGCATCAGTAATGAGATTGCAGCTTCCATCTGGCCCATAAACCAAGCAGACCCACAGATTACCCCTAACCACACCAAGGTGGATTAAACTCCTTAGTACCCGTAACTATCACTATCAAGAATTTGCTATAGGGATGAAATAGAGGGCCCCGGACAAAAGATTTCCCCGGGGCCCACAAAAATTTAGTTATGCCACTGCTAGTCAGGAACTAACAGGGGATCTCTTTTAATATTGAAATCTGAAATGTGAGTTTCTAGCGGTTTAGTTTTTTATCCTCAGCTCTGCTCCCACTGACTTCACTGAGAACAAAGCTACAGTGATGGTTCCTAGCTCGGTATAGTGTATAGGATAGGCACCAGAAGTGGCTCCGTACAGTCGGGGGCTTGTAGTACAGATAGAGCACTCATGTTTTGCTAGGGCATGATGGGGCTATTACAAAATATTAAGAACTAATTAACCCAATATGCTAATTAGACTCTCTAATATCAAGTGGGCAGTCCCCATCTGTGTGATCCAACCCAGGGCCCCCCACCTGATAGTAGGCAACCTAATTAACATATTGAGTGCTGAGGCTAACAGAACCAATTGCTCAGGAACGGTGGGGGCTATAGAACAAATTCTAACTGTACCTGAATCAGTGGAGCGGCGCCTACCGAAGGCTGCAAAGAGTTGGAGTTGGAGAGATGGTAAAAGCAGACACCACTAGTGGGAACTGGCTTCATACTGGTATATTTAAACTCAGAGTAAGAGAGAAGAATGTACTTTATAGGCAAAGAGCTCCCCCTATTGGTGACTGCTAGTAGTCCATATCATAGCCTTAATCGATCAAGGGAAGTACTTGAGCCTTATAGTTGTAAGGCTGCCTCGCTCCTGGGTTAGATACTCCACTGTCCCAAATTAAGTTAATTCTTTGTGAAATTAGAATCTTTAATCATTCCATACTTTTCCTCTTATTGTCTACCATTGTCTATTAAGCATGCAAAACGTGTGTGACTTTACCGGAGAATTCCCATTATACAGTCACCTCATTACAGCGATGGCCCCATTATACTGCAGAATGTGGCTTCACCAAGTTACACAGGAGCTCTCCCCAGGCAAATAAGAGGCAATGGAATAATTAGTATTATATTGTGGAAAATCAAAATAATCATTATTTCTCGGATCCTATTTAAGATTTTAGAAAGAGCATCTAAGAGGACAATTAAATGAAACCCATTTTATATGAGGTTATGAGAATCTGCAGAATGGCGGCATTAACACAATCCATGTACCCAGGCATTGAAATGTAGGTCAGTGTCTTTATAGAGGAGCACAATGAAAGTTGCTGATTGGACTTTATTAGTCTTTTGAGAGCTGCTAATGTTTCCTTTGTTCTCCCAACCACAGCAAAGGCGGTGATCAGAATTCATGAAATTAGGAGACGAGAAACAAACACATCTCTGCTTTTATTTGGCTGTTTAATATTAAGAAATGGGCAACTCCCTGGTCTAATACATCCCATAATGTACCAGACTTCTCACCAACACTTGAATGGACCGAGCTGCTCTAGTTCCAGCTCATAGGCTTTGTTTTCAGTTAGGAATCTTTTCCTTGACCAGTTGCAGATTTGTTGGAATTACCACTTAAAGGGATTGTCCAAATGAACATAGACAACCCTTTTAACATTTAAATCTGCTGGGGGGCAGTGAAAAAAAACTTAAACAATGCATTTTCATCAGTCCCCGATGTTCCGGTGTCCTCCGGCGCCTCTTGGTTCTTCCACTTCGATGGTGACTCCCAGGTCCTCTTTCAGAATTGTGCTGAAGCCGCTGATTGGTTTCAGCAGGCATGTGACCTCAGCAGGATTCAGGAAGAGGACCCGTGATGTCATAGGTAATGACACTCAGGCCCTTTACTGCTTGGCCTTAGTGGTCATGTGACCACTGAGGCCAATCAGCACAATGCTTGAAGAGAGCCGCCGGAGCAGGTGAAAGGGGGGGCACAGGAGGACACTGCCCCCAGAAGATATAAACGGGTTGTCCATTTTTGCCTGGACTACCTCTTTAACCAGTTTCCTATTATCCAGCAAGTGACAAACAACCTATAACTCAGTGCCATGGATTGCAGATACTCAGATCATTCCAAGGTATTCACCAGAACCTGCTGCAAGGCAGGATAGACTTTGCTACTTTGAAACCTAGGATTCAACCCCAAGACAAAGTTATAGACACGGTAACCTTGCAGGATAAGGACCAAATCAGATACCTTATAGGAGGCAGAAAGAATAAGGAACAAGTTGTTGTTGCCTCAAGGACGCGAGCGTACTGCCATTGAGAAAAATGGTGCCGTAGCGCTCTGGAGGGAGTGATACTGCGCATGCACTGGATTTTAACCTATCCCGCCGGAAGAAGAGGGCGATGAAGCCTGGGAAGAGCCTGGACCGGAGGGCGTTGCTGAAAGAAGAAGAAAGAAGAGGAAGGCGTGCCAGAAGATGACGTCGGATTGTGCATGACCGCCCACTGTGCACGAAAAGTTTAATTTACATATTTGTTTTTATTTTAAAAGGGGGGGGGGGGTTAAAATAAGATTAGCGGTGCCTGAATAGAATTTTTAAAGGCTATTCACGCATATGTGGGGCTCCTACAGCATAATTTTGCTGATAGAGCCCCTTTAAAAACTGAGCGCCGGGTTTCGGTCCCCTGTCCAGAAGACGGAAACCCGCCAGATTGGCTAAAATGGACACGGGCGCAATTGTGAACCTGCCCTAAGCAAGAATACTCCTTACCTTTCATCCTGGCTGGGCATGTCCAGGTATACTTGTTTCCAGATAACCAGAACAATGTGGTTTGTGATATTCCATTCTGAGTTCCCATATCCTATATATGTCTATACGCAGCCATCCACATCTCTGACTGCGTCAACAGGACCCTCCCGGAAAAAACTTCATTCCCTGTAGCATCCCCCTGACCGCCAGATAAGTTACCATTAAATACAAGTCTATAGACCTAAAGAAAGGAAATTGCAAACTTCTCCAAATGTCATTACTTGTGTTTGCATTTTAGAATTCATTCCATCTTCGTTTCTTAAGACCTGAGCAAACAATGCTGCCCCCTTACACAGGGATTATAATTTAATTTTGGAGCCCGAGGCACCTCTGATGTGTACAGACTAGTAACCGGAATGGAAGAATCTGGGATTCAAGTAAAGCAAAGCCACTTCAAAGACAGTCACATTTCCACTGAGCTCCAGCCACAGCTATGGCTTTTAAAACAAAGTGCTGTTCCACTGCCGAGTGCTGCCTTTTAATTTTCTAGCTATGGTAAGCACAGAACAAGCTTCAAAAGGCTCAATTATAATAATTTCTGCTTTATTCAAGCAAAAAATGCAAACAGAGGAGGCATATTATTTTGCTGGCTGACTGGTTTGACAATCCGCACTCTAAAGCATCCTGTTTAACAAATCACATTGGAGATTTGTCCCCCCTGTTCTATTAATTCTTCTTTTATCAGGGTGTGCAAACATATTAGCTGCCTGAAATTATTCCTTACACTTCATTTTAATGATTTAATAATAAGTGGATATGATTAGAATATGACCAAAATAATAGTTAGAGCTGATTTGTATGGATTGGTATATAGTGTATTGTTCTTAGGCTTTCATGTGGCGCTGAGCTGCAATACTTGATGCTGACATTAGACCAGAGTGGCGCTGTGTAGGGAAGGATGAAATCAGAGAGGTGTGACTTAAAGGGACTGTCCAAGATATACTTTGTCATGGTCTATCCTTAGTAGGGTTGCGTGATCGGGAAAGATCGGATCCCGATCGGCGTTGAGCAAATTCCACGATCGGCTGGAAAATGATCGAAAATTGGATTTTAAAAAAGATCCTGAAATCTCAAGATCAGCTCAACCCTCAAATTGACTTTTACCATAGAGGAGCACTGACTAGGGTTCAGCAATTGGGAAAGATCGGATACCGATCGGCAATCGAGCAAATTTCACGATCACGATCGGCTGGAAAATGATCGAAAATTGGAATTTAAAAACGATCCTGAAATGTCAAGATTGGCTCACTTCTTAGAAGCATTGACTCGGGTTGAGCGATCAGGATCGGGAAAGATCAGATACCGATCAGCGATCGAGCAAATTTTATGATCGCGATTGGGATAGGCTGGAAAATGATCAAAAATTGGATTTTAAAAACGATCCTGAAATCTCAAGATCGGCTCAACCCTAATCCTTAGTCAATGGGAGCTGAACATGCAAGTACTACACAGGGCACAGAGCCAACAGGTCCCATATTATGTACACCACAAATGATGGAAGTGTCAGCCCCTCGAAGATTATTATTTATGGCCCCTTTTAGGCTGCGGTCACACATAGCATTGGGTGACTATTCGGGGACTCAGTCTCCCTGCAAGTAGGACTTTTCTCTCCACTGATCTTGGGTGAAAACCCAGCGGACCCCATTATAGTCCATAGAGTCTGTGGGTTTCTGCAAGTAGCGGCTTTTTAAGCGGATTGAGTTTACATTTTTTTGGAAAAGTGTTCAGGAAAGGCCAAAAAAAAACATATCCTGGATCCCCTTTAGGAAATATACAACCATATTTTTTCTCTCATACAATTATCAATTTTTCTTTAAGTGATTAAAGGGGAATCATGGAGTTAAATACCAGTGACCTCTACTTAAGATAAGTCTTTGGGGGTGGATATACCCAAGACCCCACAAATCAGTTGCTCGATCTTTACTTCTAGTTCACAGGCCAGTGATGTCACGTTCCTATGTGGTTTTGTTGCAACGTAGTTCATTCAAGGGAATGGGGTGCAATACCAAGCGCGGTCCCTACACAATGTATGGCGCTGTGCTTGGCGTTCAGTGCTACAGTATACACCATAATGCTGTAGTCTATTTAGACTGCCAATCTACGAGAGTCCCTGGTGTCAGATCCCCCCAATCTGATGCTGATGACCTATTCTAACGATACATCATCAATCTTAAAGACATAGAAAACCCCATTAGATCCCAACTACAGTATTTTTTAAATATAATTCTTAGCCCTTTAATACAGGGCATACTGTAATATAATGAAGAGTGAGATTTACCCGGCCTTCCCCGGCTGGTCACGTGATTGACAAACTGATCTGCCAATTCACATACTAGCGGGACACCAACCAACCAAGCACGTCCGTCTGAGTCTACTGGCCACGTGACTGGCTAGGGAACCCAATGGTGGCTGAATAAACTGAGGAAAGCACCAGGTGAGGTTTTTGTGCTCCATATTAGAGGTCAGGGGATTATAAATACCCCCAATACCCTCTGTCAGTATCTTATGTACTGTAGGTGGTAAGACACAGATTTTGCTTATCCTTTTTATATCCTGATGAGTTGTCTACTTAGTCTGGTTTCCAATGCTGTATTATAGCAGTATAGTACAGTCTGTAGAGTTCTACTTGACCAACTAAGAATATCATGTAAACCTATGGTCAACTGTGACACCTTGAGAAAGTTTTAGGAAGTTTGGAGCTTCTTTATTGCCTCGAGGAATTTTCACCTTGTGATCATAAAGGGAATAACAGGTCAAAACATTCTGAAGACCCTGGCATGTTTTATCCAAAGAGGAAACAGTGCTGCTGCTATGGCAATGGAGCCCCATTTATACCATCGCAGATCCAGTAGGATCTGGGTTTTGTGCGTTGTCCCACTGTCCCAGGTGGAGGGTTCTACATTCAAGAATTGAAATCAAATTGAATAGAATTGTATACAATGCGAAGAGTGATGAGCACCAAGCGGAGGACAGCACTAGAAACTCTTTGAGAATGGGTCTAGATGAGTACTATTTGTTTAAAATGTGTATTTACTATTGTGTGATGGGTCACTGAGGGGGGCTTTATACTGTATGGGGACCACCAAGGGGGTATTATACTGTGGGGGAGGCATAAGGGGCCATTATACAGTTATGTTGTGTGGCTACTACTAAGGAGTATTATACTATGTAGACAATGGAGGGGCATTATATTGTGTGCGGGACACTAAGGAAGCATTATACTGTGTGGGTCTATTTAGGGGACATTATACTGGTTGGGACATTATACTGTGTGGAACCACCAAGGGGGTATTATACTGTGGGCGAGGCATAAGGGGCCATTATACAGTTATGTTGTGCGGCCACTACTAAGGAGTATTATACTATGTAGACAATGGAGGGGCATTATATTGTGTGCGGGACACTAAGGAAGCATTATACTGTGTGGGGCTATTTAGGGGACATTATACTGGTTGGGACTGCTTAAGGGACATTATACTATGTGGAACCACCAAGGGGATATTATACTGTAAGGGGGCACAAAGGGGACAATTTACTGTGTGGAGATACTTAGGGGACATTATAATGTGAGGTATGAACCAAGGAGGAATTACCATTAGGTGACTATTATTCCCAGAAGATGTCTTAGGTTTCTTTGAAAACCAGGTATTAATCTTTAGGGATCTACATTCTAAAAGGTGGTGCTAGAGTCCATTTCTTCTATTTGCATATTCCTTTTCCAGAATTCTTAGCAGGGCATGCTGGGTATATTGTCCCTGGACCAATCTCTTCCTAATGAGACAGTGCTCGTTCTGATACAATAACTTAGCAAATCTGGTATTTCTACAATGTTTTCTCATGCTCGTATGTTGATATTGATGTATTACATACCCTATGTAATAATTATGGATTTGCTCACGATTTCCATATAGCGAATCATTTTATCATAAAAGCCATTGAGAATTCTACCCGCATATTTCTAGTTGACTAACAAGACAATGCATGCCTATAATTGTTTCTGCTTCACCAGACGTTTGGCCTGGCTTGTTCGGTGGCGCTCCTGAATGTAATTACAGTGATATATCACTGTCAGACTATTGTCTTTTGGATAGGTGCTCATACTGTGCTCAGGAAGGCTGTCTACCTGTCATAGACTATGGAGCTCAGACATCCGCCTCTACACAATGCAAAGAGGAAAATCCATCCTGCGGCAGATACCGCATGACTAAACTCCCAGCATATCAGCAAATGTGTGTTTGGTCTCTATAATGTCTCGTGCAAGAAATATTTTACATTCTGTCATAATGTATAATTCATTCATTCATTCATTCATTCATTCATTCATGTTTTATCCAATATAGATAGGGTTAATGGACTCCTTATTTTCTCAGCAACACATGGTCATAGGTAATACACACCACAGCAATAAAATACACATTTGCTGATGTAATAGATCTAAATACAACTGGAAAAATCTTCAAGGGATTGTCCACCATATTATTTTTAGATCCAAGATTCCGCGTTACAAAATTTTTACACCGGTTGTAGCTTAGTATTCAGTTTAGGCAATAGACTAAAGAGGACCTGTTACCATGTCTGAAAAAGCTCTATGTCATCTGATCGGGGCTCTCAGCCTGAACATTTTGGTATTTTGGTTATCCAAATCTGTTCAGCCATTCCAAAGTTATAAGCCCTTATAATACTGATGCAAATTACTAGCTAAGAGGGTGGCAACACTGTGGTTTCTCTGTGGGGGGGTCTCTGTGATAGGTCATGCACTGCTACTGCCAACTAATTTGCATCAGTAATACAAGGGCTTATATCTTTGGAAAGGCTGAGGTTGACATGCTTATTGGTTGATGTATTGGGCTCCCTTTAAATAAAATAATTATAGCTGCCTGGACTCACCAGTAGAGGGAGCTCACGATAAATTACACTTTGCATGCACCTTTTTCTCTTTGTCATTTAAAGGAGGATACCTAATATCTAATGGCATCCCCTTGTTTTAAGGTAAAGGGCGGGGAGACGTGAATGCTCCCCTCTCAGTACCCGCACACACTCTCCTAAGCCACATGCCCCCCCTTCTTCCTAGGTCTGTAACCCTAACCTGAGAGGCTGGGGCAGCGAGGCAAGAACAGCGGTGACCGGACCAGCGGCAGCGCTTCTGTGCAGGTAAGTAATAATGCCTGGTTCACACATGCTGATGTGTTCCGTCCGTAAGGGTCGGCATGAGGACCCCTATGGATGGAACACAAGCGCAACTGTAAGCGCTGTGCAGTTCAAGCACACAGACCCTATTATAGTCTATGGGTCCCATGCGCTTGAACTGCACAGCACTTGCAGTTGCACTTGTGTTCCGTCTGTAGGGGCCCTCATGCCGACCCTTACGGACGGAACACATCAGCATGTGTGAACCAAGCCTTAGCTGCTAGAGATGTTAGCTAGTCTCCCATTAGAATGAATGGACATAGCCGGTACACAGGGGGTTAAGCGGCTGGACGTCGGCACAGGCTGTGTGCTGGCTGCATCCATTCATTCCTATGGGAACTAGCTAACATTGTTAGCTTTTCCCATAATGCTTGGCCAGCAGCAAAGCATTGTGGGAAATACTCTCCGACCTCGATCCCATCTAAAAAGATCGCAATCATGAAATATACTTGATTGCCCATCGGAATCCTATCTTTTCCGATCCCGATCGCTCAACCCTAACTGGAACTCTTTTTTTTTTTTTTTTTGTGTCCTTCCTTATCTTTCCCTTTGGCTCAAAATAACAGATATGAGATGACTAGCTCTGAAAAAAATCATGATATTGCAATACCTTTAAACAAAATGTATATCCTCTACTTGTCCATGTGTGGCCACCTAGTGGTATGGATTTGAACTGCAGCCTTTTGTTAACCTATTGTGATGATGACGTATTAAATTAACATTGCAAAAAGTATGCAGACATATGTGAACGGTCCACGTACAACAACCCGCTGACGCAGAATATTCTCGGAATGGAACGATTTCTATTAAAGCAGATGAATTTCTATTACTCATCAGTATACTCAGCAAAATCATTTCGCGTTTCTTTTCAAGCCTTATCTGTCAGCAGCCACTTAAAGTAAAAAAAAAAAAAAAAAATCAAAGCCACAGCCTAGCAGCGAAGGGGTTAACAGCATCACAAATCCTTGAACGCCAACTCTGCCGGTAAATGAGCTTCGGCGGTCCCTTCACAGCCCTTAATATCTTTTCCCATTCCTAAAGAGCCATTTAAATCAATGAAGGTGTAAAAATGATCACTAGCCCATAATGTAGATGCTTCAATTTTTTTTTTTTTTCCCCTGTAATGCCAAGCCGCTGACGACGCTGCCAGTCTGCGCTGTACGTGCCCTAGTTTCTCCATACTGGCTCCTCTCCAAAGACATTTCTTTCGAGTCGGCAGAATAACAAGCCTTTTCCCCGGTCCCTCGATGCTTTCAAACAATCGTGGTTGGTTTAAAGCAGGTCACAATTATATCCTGCTATATCCAGTCCTTATTTATTCTTAGATTTTCGCCTTATTTTCGCCAGAATTTATAATGAGGTGTTTTACATGTCTCTGTAATGATAAAAGACGTAAAGGCCAAATATTTTGGAGCGCGGCCAGGGGAGTTGGCGATGGATTTCATGGTCTTTGTAGGACGGGGGAGAAAAGAGCGATCCTGAAGTTAACTCTGTTTTAGGGGGGCATCTGCACATTCATTAATAAGCTGAAAGCTCTTAGGAAAAATAACAGATGGCCATTAAAATGGGAAAAATATAGTAAAAAGTGTTAAGAATGAATATTTAAATGGGGAAGGGAGAAGTTATAGGCAGTAAAAATAACATAAAGCAAATGCGCAAGTTATAGCATAACCTAGCAAAAATATAATGGGAGCCTGTTCAGGGGGCAAAATGGCCTGTATGTGGCGATTTAGGTAGAATGTACCAGGCAGGTTGTGTCAGCCTTAGACACTATAGAGAAGAGGCAGTGTGCATGTTGTATAGTGTGCAGGGAATGGACCATTGGTTCCGTATACTGTGTTGGAAAGATAGAGCCAGTATTGGAAACTGTATATTACACACAGCACAGGGACATAATAATGACCCACTGATATTATAGCAGAACTTATATTGGGGCCTCACATCAGCCTGACCACTAAGTAAAAAGTTTCCTTTTCATTGTATTCTCAGTCTTCCCTAATGCATAGGGATAATGTACTGTATATAGTGATGTCACAGTACAGATATAATATACACAGTGATGTCACAGTACAGGGATAATATACACAGTGATGTCACAGTACAGGGATAATACGCACAGTGATGTCACAGTACAGGGATAATACACACAGTGATGTCACAGTACAGGGATAATACACACAGTGATGTCACAGTACAGGGATAATACACACAGTGATGTCACAGTACAGGGATAATATACACAGTGATAATACGCACAGTGATGTCACAGTACAGGGATAATACACACAGTGATGTCATAGTACAGGGATAATACACACAGTGATGTCACAGTACAGGGATAATACACACAGTGATGTCATAGTACAGGGATAATACACACAGTGATGTCACAGTACAGGGATAATACACACAGTGATGTCACAGTACAGGGATAATACACGCAGTGATGTCACAGTACAGGGATAATACACGCAGTGATGTCACAGTACAGAGATAATACACACAGTGATGTCACAGTACAGGGATAATACACACAGTGATGTCTCAGTACAGGATAATGCACACTGTGATGTCACAGTACAGGGATAATACACACAATATTGTCACAGTACAGAGATAATACACACAGTGATGTCACAGTACAGAGATAATACACACAGTGATGTCTCAGTACAGGATAATGCACACTGTGATGTCATAGTACAGGGATAATACACACAGTGATGTCACAGTACAGAGGTACACAGTGATGTCACAGTACAGGGATAATACACACAGTGATGTCACAGTACAGGGATAATACACACAGTGATGTCACAGTACAGGGATAATACACACAGTGATGTCACAGTACAGGGATAATACACACAGTGATGTCTCAGTACAGGATAATGCACACAGTGATGTCACAGTACAGAGATAATACACACAGTGATGTCACAGTACAGAGATAATACACACAGTGATGTCACAGTACAGGGATAATACACACAGTGATGTCACAGTACAGGGATAATACACACAATATTGTCACAGTACAGAGATAATACACACAGTGATGTCTCAGTACAGGATAATGCACACTGTGATGTCATAGTACAGGGATAATACACACAGTGATGTCACAGTACAGAGATAATGTACACAGTGATGTCACAGTACAGGGATAATACACACAGTGATGTCACAGTACAGGGATAATACACACAGTGATGTCACAGTACAGGGATAATACACACAGTGATGTCACAGTACAGAGATAATACACACAGTGATGTCACAGTACAGGGATAATACACACAGTGATGTCACAGTACAGGGATAATACACACAGTGATGTCTCAGTACAGGATAATGCACACTGTGATGTCACAGTACAGGGATAATACACACAGTGATGTCACAGTACAGGGATAATACACACAGTGATGTCACAGTACAGAGATAATGTACACAGTGATGTCACAGTACAGGGATAATACACACAGTGATGTCACAGTACAGAGATAATACACACAGTGATGTCACAGTACAGGGATAATACACACAGTGATGTCACAGTACAGGGATAATACACACAGTGATGTCACAGTACAGGGATAATACACACAGTGATGTCACAGTACAGGGATAATACACACAGTGATGTCACAGTACAGAGATAATACACACAGTGATGTCACAGTACAGGGATAATACACACAGTGATGTCACAGTACAGGGATAATACACACAGTCATGTTATAGGAATACAGGGATAAATCTTAAATACTTCCTTTCAAAGTCCAAAAACTACGACTTCTTTTTCAAACAATACCAGCATACAATGCGTTAATCACATTAATAGTAATATTTCTGATGGTCTTGTGCAGTAAATTCCTTACAATGTTCTCCATAGGCTCCTGCAACTCACTACTGTAACAGATCTCTTCCATGAGAGACATCACCTTTCTGACCCCCATGAGACCTCTCACACAGCCAGCCAATACCCTACTCTGTATTAATGAGAGACTAAACCTCCCACAGCTCCCTGCGGGTGGGGACCTCTTCCTTTTGGATATACTGGCTAATCCCAATGCCCGTAGATTTCTATGAAAACCAGGTAACCTTAACCTATAACCTATAGGGAGGTCCTTTCCAAAAGGTGGGTCTTATGAGGTCTTATTTGCATATACTAGCCTCTCCATGATGACTTCTCTCTAGTGGGCCCCTAAATCTAGAGTTTGGGGCACTGCGTAGTAACCACCACCACTGCGGCACAATACCCATAGGGAGGGATCGACCTGGCACCCCACCAGCACTCCTAGACAACACCACCGCTTGCCAGCCCATAAAAGCCCCTGTAGTTAAGGCTTTGTTCTCACTATACACTGTAGGAGAGGTCATGACATTGCTGGAATGCTTTTACCGATGAGCAGGGACCAGATTTGTGCACGTTGACGGTTTCTACAAATTACAAGTCATGTAAAGGCCAGGTTTCCGTCATAGTTTATCAGTGCTGAACATGTGTTACATCTGCTTGGAGAAACATCACACCTCACTGTTGGACCGACATTCACTGAAAAATGCAAAATGTGTTCCACTAAGGTATTTTCTAATAATAACCTATTGGACGGCCAACACCGTACATCTGGAGAGCATTAGACGTATGTCAAGTACATTAGGGGAAATGTGGTTTGTATATTAACTGTACCTAAAGGTGCCAAACACACGTAAGCCATGAGTGATACCGATGTGACGCCTTGTTCTCCTGGCTGATTGTGTCCAGGTATGTGTCAGTAATACAGGATAAGTGTGTTTTCTGTAACATGATAAGTTGTCCCAATGTTATATACTAACTATCCTATATGTGTCTACGTGTGACCATCCAGTGGGGAAAAGCTGTGAACTGTGACTATTATCATGTCCTGGTGATGTGTTGAATTGGTTTCTTAACACATGGAGTCAAGTTAAGTGTCGACACATTTGTAGATATAAGTGGCCATAATAAAGGGACCCAATATCAATCACTCCAATTCAATTCAATCAATCAATTTGGAATGCATTGAAATTATAGCCAGGACAAGCCATAGAGATGTGGTCATCAGATGCCCTCATTGTGTGGCCACTAGAGATGAGCGAGTAGTGTTCGATCGAGTAGGTGTTTGATCGAATGCTACGGTATTCGAAATACTCGTACTCGATCGAACACTACTAGCTGTTCGAAGTTTAAGGTTCGATGCAGAACCAGCGTTGATTGGCAGAATGCTATACATTCTGCTATACATGCTATACATTCTGCCA
This sequence comes from Leptodactylus fuscus, assembly GCF_031893055.1. Lineage (NCBI taxonomy): Eukaryota > Metazoa > Chordata > Amphibia > Anura > Leptodactylidae > Leptodactylus > Leptodactylus fuscus. The sequence continues at coordinate 32,787,407 of NC_134270.1, read as the reverse complement.
ATCAACGCTGGTTCTTCTCTTACCTTTAGAAGTCTTCTCCATGCAGCATCCCCGCTGCGTCTTCCGGCTGGAATTCACTCTGCCTAGGCATCCGGCTTCGGCAAAGACGACTGCGCTTGCGTGGGAATGCCCTCGAATGCGCATTCGGCTCTGCTCAGGCGTCGGGCCGGGTATAGCCGACAGCGCATGACCGTGCATGCGCAGTCGGCTCTGCCTAGGCCCCAATGCCTAGGCAGAGTGAATTCCAGCCGGAAGAAGACGCGGGGACGCTGCACTGGGAGAAGACTTCAAGGAGAATCCAGCCCGATCGTCACTCGTGGACTTGGTAAGTATAATTTTATCGAATTTTGCGTACCCCTGAAACGAGCATTTCCCCCCATAGACTATAATGGGGTTCGAAATCCATTTGAACAGTCAAACAGTGTGCGGCTGTTTGAATCAGATTTCAAACCTCGGACATTTTAGTGTTTGCTCATCTCTAGTGGCCACATGAAGCTTGCACCATTGTTTAGACACTTGGTGGTTTCGGGAGATGGAGACACATTTTATCGCTCATTGAGCACCATAAGAGGAAGGCGCCCATAGACGGTACTGTACAGGGCGTTAACATACAGTATACAATAGCACAACTGGTAATATTCACACTTGCTCAAATTACTCTAGTTTCATACCTTGACTTACTGTTCTTTGAGTCCACTTGGGGACCCAAAAAATGGAAACCCAATCCACTAAAAAGCAGTTACCCATGGAAACCCATGAACCCCATAGACTATAATGGGGTCCGCCATATTTTGGCTCAGTTTCTGCCTATATTTGAGGACAGAATCCCTAAATGAAACCAAACATTGATGTGAACCCAGCCTTACTGTCACTTACCTGAGTCTTCCTTTACACACAATGTCATGTACCATTAGATACATTTATCTCCAACATTATATTTCATTGCAATAGCAAAAGAATTCTGCATGTGTGATCATAGCTGTAGTCACGTTGGTCAATGTTACTGTGAATTCAGATTTTGTCCCACCCCAGTGGCAATATTTGGGAAAAAATACATTTTAGCACTTGCCCTTGACTGTTTTGACACCTAATCCTAGACGTTAGCAGAGTCCTTCCTAAGGAGAAAAAGACTAGTCACTGACCATGACTTGCGAAGCAGTATCAAATAATAAAAAAAAATTGGTGAGGATCCTACTGTTGGGGACCCTCGCCGGTTACTTGTATTCCAGAGTGTTGGCCTTTTTAGTAGCAGTGGTTATGGGTGACCCTTGGTTCACATCTGCATTTAGTAATCCGTTTGGGGGTCCTCATGCGGACTACCGAACGCATTTGCAAGCGATGTGCAGTGAAAGCACATGGACCCCATAGACTATAATGAGGTCTGTGTGCTTGCCGTGAGATCTCCACACGAGTCATGCGGACACGAAAGCAGATTGTGAAGTACTTTCCTGTCCACATGTTCCGTGCGGAGATCTGGCAGCAAGCACACAGACCCCATTATAGCCTATAGGGTCCATGTGCTTTCACTGCTCACAAATGCGTTCGGTAGTCTGTTTGGGAAAGGGGTCCCCATGCAGTCTCGCCCGAATGGATTACCAACGCAGATGTGAACGAGGCCAAATGTAGTGGTGTTCCATTCAATTCTATGGGACTCCGCTGCAGTTCTCACAACCATTGCTACTAAAAGCATGTGAGCAGGGCATGAAAGCAACGGCTGGAGCTGAGAACTCCAAGAAACGGCTGATCTGTGGCGGTTCCAACAGTAGGACCCCCACCGATCTAAAATTGATATCCTACCTTAAGAACAGACCATCAATTTTTCAAGGCTGGATAACCCTATTAAGAGATAATAGCCTCCTCTGGAAAAACACGGTTGGGTTTCCGGGGTTAAGTAGTAGGTTTTTTTTTAGTTTTTTGCACTAGTATCAGCTGTAGTCATGACTACAGATCTTGCCAGGACTCTTCCACTACTCAGAGTATCATATGATTTATCAGCCGCTTGTCTGGCATTGCTAAGTAATTGTTATTATATTTTCGTATCTGTCTTCAATCCACAGAGCAGAGAAATATGATGGAACATTACAAATAAAAGATAATAGCAGCATTGACAATAATAATATCATGCGGGATGTATTTATGATGCTTTTCAAATGATTAGGCTCCAATAAAACACAATTTGCCAAATGCTTTTCCTTCTCTGTTCTAATAGATTTTCAATGAATAATGGCGTGTTGGAGTGAATGACAGAATGTACAGCACGTACGATGCGCTTTTGTTTAACTTCGTTCCGATGCTGCACTGAATATACTTATGGGATTCATGGCAGATAATTGCGCAAATGCGATAAAATAACTAAATGACTATCCTTTTATCTAAATTTTCTAATGCTTCCACTTTAGTCAGAGAAAAATCGATTTGTGTGCTGGGTAGTACAACAATGTCTACTGTGACGTCATAGGGGTATGGCGGCCTGTTATGTCCCGGCACTGAGATGTGATGTTACTCATGTGAGCCATGATAGATGTCACGTGCAGTCCACATACACATAGCAATGGAAAGTGACAGGGTGACCAGTGTTCACCCACCATGTAGACATAGTGAGAGTTTTTGTAAAAAATGTGATATTTTTTTTTTCTTAAGGGCTTTTTGGTGTGCTCATCACTTTTTAAAAAGTAGATGGGGTTTACTAGGAGGGGGCGTCATCCCAAACTCTGACAGGTTTACTATAACTGGTGTGAATTATAATGGAAACGTACATCACATTATTTTGTATATCAGAAAAATGAAATGACCAGTGATCCAATCATAAGGGCAATGACATCATACTGGCCATACGTATTCTTCTTGGACAAATCAGCCCTAAACACAATCTTTACTTCTTTAATAATTCCCTCCTTTCTTCCTTGTTTTTTCTCTCGCCCTTCCTTAAATATTTTTTGTAAAGGGGATTGAGATTATATGTCCTTTCATCCTTCCATTCTACTTTTTTGTCTTCTTTCCTCCCTTCCTTCCTTCTTCCATACTTCCTCTCATTCTTCCTTGCTTTTTCTTTCTTTCATACTTCCTTCCATCCTTTTCTTATTACATTCTTCCTTTCATTCATTCACCCTCTCTTCTTTTCTCCCTCCCCCCTTCCTTCCTCCTTTGTTTTCTTCCTTCTTTCATCCTCTTCTATCCCCCTTCCTTCCTTTCATCCTTCCCTTCAACTTTTATGTCTCCCTTGCTTCTTTCCCTCTTTCCTCCCTTCCTTCTTTCATACTTCCTATCATTCTTCCTTCCTTTTTCTCTTTCTTTCATCCTTCCTTCCATCCCTTTCTCTTTACATTCTTCCTTTCATTCATTCATTCATTCACCCTCCCTTCTTTTCTCCCTTCCTTCCTTCTTTCCTTCTTTCTTGCCTTTGCTCCTTCTTACATTTTCCTTTCATTCTTTCACCCTCCCTTCTTTTCTTCCTTCCTTCCATGCATTTTCCCCTTCTTTAACCTTCCTTTCTTCTTTGTCTCTCTATCTTTCTCTTTCCTTCGTTTTTCTACTTTTTCACCCTTCCATTCTTATTTCCTTCCCTCCTTCCCTTTTCTCCTTCCATTCTTCTTTCCTTTCTTCCTTGTTTTTATCTCTCTTACTCTCCCTTCCTTTTATGATCTCCTTCTTACATCCTTCCGTTCTTATTTTCTTCCTCCATTTCTTCTTTGTTTTCCTTCTCCCTTCTTCCCCTTTTATCTTCCATCCTCAGCTCTCGATTCTTCTTTCTTAGATACAATGATGGCAGTAGTTGCTTTCTATGGCTGGTATGACATTACACATATCTTGTTACACCACATTGCAGTGTGCGGAGAGACATCCTTCACATATAAGCAGTATGAGTTTCCTGCCTCCCATTCTGCATATCCCCGGTCACAGCCGTGTTAACAAGCCACTATATAGCATTAGACCTTCACTTCCACTTTCAAGTAGGTTTAAATTATCCCCATGATGTAACACCGCTGGTGATCATAAAATTTGGCTCTTGTAATACTACATGAACTGCTAATTGCTTTCCTTGCTTAAAAATCAATTGTTTTACATGTGTCTAATGGTGTATGGAGTTATGGCTTTACTGTGGAGTATAATACAGAGACCTTCTTCCCAAGCAGCTAATTACGGGAGCGCCGCGATAATGGAACCTGCCAAGGTCGTAAAGACGACGGCTTAAACAAGACCTTGTGATCTATATACACGACTAGTAACACACAGTCTCCCACTCCCAGGATCCTCAGGTGGTTCTTATCTCTTCTCTAGTGAATAATTGGCATTTACGTTCCATGTTCTATCATTACAATAAAACTAGTTCAGATGCCAATAAGGCTCAGTGTACACTCTGCAGTTATAATCTAAGACCACAGCCGTCTTTATACAAAATTGTATATAACAGATACATCATGTATACCTGTACAAATAACACTGCCATCAAACGCCACACACTGCCAAATAATACCACCAAAACGCTTATATAATATCTTCAGATATTACCATATGGCGTCCAAATACCCCTGAAATGCAGCACAGTGCAAAAGTTTAGGCATGGGAATTGCTGCAAAGTAAGAATTCTTTCAAATATACAAATGTTAATAGCTTTACTAGTGTTCATTTTTGACCATATACAAAATGAAAGTCTGGTGTGACCTTTACCCTTTGCCTTCCATCAATTCTTCTAGGTATACTTGCAGGGAGGTTGTTCCCGCCATTTTGGAAACAAGCACAGATCTTCGGTGGATGTAGGCATGCTTAAATCTAAAGATAGGCAAACCCCACAAGATTTGTTTTTAGTTTTGTTCGGTCTTAACTTGTTTGGATAGAACCAGAAGGGAAGTTTTCAGAGTATAATAGATGGAGGGACCCCAGAGTACAACAGCGGCCATTTTAGTTCATTTGAAACAAATTACAAATTGATCAATTTTGTTTAAACCAAACAATTTGGTATATTCAGGTGGAATCCAATTCATTGCGCACCAATTCACCCACTCCAGATGCAGTGACGGCCGCGAGTGATTCTGCTGTGTGCAAAAGAACATATTAGAATACATATAAGCTGTCACTTGTGCACATGAGGAATAACGTTAATTTTGGAATTTGTATGACTTAGATTTTGTAATTTTTTTCCCTCTCTGCAGGCTCTGTCTACTGTATATTTTGCAGTTCTCTCTGATTTGGTGGTTGGACACTAACTACCATATACTGTACACAGAAGAGGATAATCTACTCCCAAACTGCCTCTATCTCAGAATCTCTCCCAGGACCATAGAGTAGTACGGGCCTGCACTGATACGAATAAAGTACTTTGGTTGTGACAGAAAGCTATGTAGCTCCAGCATCAGAGTATGATGTTTTTTCAGCGTCTATCTCTTTCTGTTTTAACTCATTCTTCCCCTTCCCTGTACATAGATTTGTAATTTGAGTCATGTGACCTGCAGTCCATTTTTAGACCAATATAGAAGGGATTTACAAAGACTGAAAGTCAGTATAGCGAAGGAAGATAGACAGGGAAACCGCCTGATAGGAGCAGAAAGAAGCATTTTACTTTTATAACATATTTTACAAAGTCTCTTATCATTCCTGTACTATTGATTTATACAAACTTTGTTGAATTGACAGGATTCAATTTCTCATGAAACCAATATAACACAACATGGTGACATGCCAACAATAGCCTTGACAGGCTGCAATTCACAACACAGCAACTTTATCTCTCCCTTCCTATGGAAGAATCAAATATTATACTTATTACAAAACTCAATAAAGATCCATTGGAAATTGACGCTTATCGGCCTACATGCCAGACTAACACAGATGTCAAGGTGCGGTGCTGGTCGCTAGACTGGCTACCATCATTACATCAGTTATCAATAAAGATCAGACTGGATTTATCTATTGATGCGTCTAAAGTGTTCGATAGTGTTGACATGACCGCGGCATCCAAGGGGTTCCCCCTCGGCGAGATCGGGGGTGTCAATATGCATCTTCTGCAGTTCAGAGTCTGCTAGTTGCCCCCAGTGGAAATCCACCTCAGAAGTGAAGGTCTGCATAGGCTGACTTCTTCTGTACAGGAAAACTTGACTTCAAGTCAGGAAATAGCTGTTTTTTAGCACAATTCACGAAGCTGCAGAATCAAATTTTTGGAAAATCTCTACCTACTATGCCTATCTTTTGTGTATTAGGTGATCTTAGCGAAGTTACATTGTCAAAGTATACAAAGGGTGCATTCACATGGAAATTTGTGGCGCTGTTTTTGCCACAAAACTCGTGTAAAGAAGCAGCTCTGTAAAACAGAATCCCATTGAGTTCAATGGGTTCCGTCTTAAGCGCGCTACACATCGAACTCAATGGGATTCTGTTTTACAGTGATGCTTCTTTACACGAGTTTTGTGGCAAAAACAGCGCCACAAATTTCCATGTGAATGCACCCTAAGACCTTCGTTTCTACATTACCGCTGCTGGCAAGAATTTTATTTTAACAAAAGTTAAAGCTCCCTCTGGTTCTGAATGGAAATGTAAAATTGACAAAAACATGCAATGTGAGAAATATGGACATAATTATTGTAACATTGGTGGATTTGGATATTGACGGGAATCCTGGGAACAAAAGTCATCGCCTAAAATATTTATAGGATGCCTTGTTTTTTTTCTGACCAAGATGGATGATTTGTGGATTGTGTTCTAGGGTCAACCCATGGGCTTTAGTTAGTGATTTATTGGCATATGTCTATCATTTTGATTTTTCTTATTTGGGATAAATTTGTAAAGCGACGATTACAAATATACATATATATACTTGAAAAGAATAAAAATTTTATTAAAAAAAATCATAATTTATCTGCATTTCTGGGGTTAACCACAAATAACATATTACTGTATCATGACAAGGTGCAGCAAATGACAAACTCAACTCTCCTACAACGTGGTATATTAAACTGTGCAAACAAATATGAAATAATAGCAAGTTTTTGGCTTCACCAATGAGTTTATTGCATTCTGTACAGTATTTATAACGCTTTAACTTGGTTGTGAAACATAGTAAAATGTAAGTAGTTCATTTAATGAGCTTAATAAACTGCAGGGAGACCGAGATCTTTCTCCAGTTTAATATGGAGCATTTCTTCGGCCAAGACTGAACCTCTGTTGTGAATTACACTGGTTCAGCAAAATCGAGTGTTATCTGCAGGAGAATCTACAGTATATCTGCTGCCATTAATATCAATGGAAAGATCCTGAAACGGGAAATTAGTAGAAGCTTCGCTTTATATTACATCATTAAACACAAACTAAATGACATTTACGTTTCTATCTTTTATCCTTACACATTTAGTGACCCGTAAGGCAAATTTTATGATACCTGGGTTTGCAGACATAGTAGAGCGAGCGGAATCCTGTAATAACTTATTTGTGTGCTACATGTCATAAAGCCGTCCATGGAGGATGACTGCAATATCATGCAACGGATCATGCAACAATTCTTGTCTTGCGGATTCACACAGATATTATAAAGGTAATATAAAGTACCATGTTGGTTGTCAGATTTCTTTGGATGTTGTATTATGGGTTTTTACAATACAAATCCTAATTCCAGAATGAAGTATGCCATCCAGCCATAGGTAGGTGAAACCAAAGAAATTCCCATTTGCTTTGGATTAACAAAAATGGCCGCCACATTATACTTTAAGTTCACACTGAGTTTTCTTCATATGACGTTTGGAGAGTTTCGATTTCTGAAGACACTTAAAAAAGACGCAACCTGCCCAACTTTTATGCCCTATAAGCTATGCTGTGTGAGCACACATGGAATTGTTCAATATGGAGAGAAAGCTGCAGTAACACATGCAACAGGCACACACATTATTTGGCATGGTTTCTGCATCTTTTTTTTTTTTTCTTTCACCAAAAACTCCACATTTTCCACCAAGGACCCCCACAAAGAAGTTTGAGTTTGACAAAGGGGGTTCCCCATGAACAGAACCTTCAAAGTTTTGCAGTTTAGAGCTTTAAAGATATTCTCTAACCATCTTAGTGATGGGACTTTTGGCTCTTTTCAGGGAGATGGATCATTCGGCTCCGCTCACTTGGTAGCTTGCCGATAAAGAATTGACCATGATTACTGGAGTTTTCTATGGTTTGGGACTTGTCAGAAATCCAGTCATTATTTCCTATTGTCGAAATAGCGTCTCTGTCTGCTTCTGTGCGAGAAATAAGAAAATGACAACTAGATTTCCGACAAGTGCCAGAGAATAGAAAATTGTTACATTCATAGTAGAACCCATTGGTAACCTATCAAGAAACTGCTATGATTATGAAATATCATTCTTGACTAATCTCCCCCAATTTCTGTAGAGAAAATGATAGAGAGCCCTGATGACATTATCACAAGAGGTCTAGGAGTACACAGTCACATACACAGTCCAATCACATTAATGTGACCACCTGTCAAAATCCAGAATAACCACCTTTGGCAGAGCGGACCGCTGTGAGACGTGCAGGAAGAGAGGGGCTGTTGTGATGATGTCACTGGGATGTTGAGCCATGCCGAGTCCAGTGCCGGGGCCAGCTGTGCTAGGTTATGTGGTTGAGCATCCATGGCGCGAACAACCCGATCGAGGTGGTCCCACAGATTCTTGATTGCCTTCAAGTCCGGGGAATTTGCTGGCCAAGGGAGTACGGTAAATTCATCCTGGTGCTCCTCGAACCACACATGTACACTGTGAGCTTTATGACATGTCCTGCTGGTAGATGCCATCATCCTGAGGAAAAATAATTCGCATGTAGGGGTGAACATGGTCCGCAAGGACAGATGCATACTTGTGTTGATCCATCGTGCCTTCCACAATGATGAGTACACCCAGATGGCTGATGACACGTGCCTTCTGCCATTGGTTATTTAACGTTGACGTCAAAAGTAGGCGGCAGTCACATTAATATGACTGGACTGTGTAGTAACTCAGCAACAGGAAGAGGAATCAATCACCATTTTGAGGATGCAATAGGATGTGGCTAATAAAGTGGCAATAAAATAATCTACAGTGCTGTGCAAAATGCTGCTAAGTAAGGCCCTGCTGCATTCAGGATTCTACTTGGGGAGTCTGCTTGAGGACCCCTCGAACAGAAGTCTATACGGATAGAAAAACGGTTACCTGGGAATACACGCGGACCCCTAGACTATAATGGGGTTTGTGTGGTTTCCACTCGGCTTCCACACGAAACATGCGGAGAGAAAAGTCAGACAAGCATTGAACAAGTATAACAGTATTAATATCAGCCATGTCCTTCTAAAGACAGGTATTTATCTCACTGGTAATGGCCTCTGGCATTGACCTCCCCCATCCCGTTCTAGGGTCATTGACAATGGTCAAATAAAACAGATCACTTATCCATTTGGAGTCACTGTTGGATTACAGCCAAGCAAGGCCACCAGATAGGAATGGATTGAAGCCATGATGGACGCTGACATTTCTATATGTTACAGTATATTTATCAGTATACTGAAATCAGATGTGTATTGTCCACAAATAGATGGTCAATAGTCAGAATGTGCTGTACTCTATAATGAGTGATCCGCTGCAGCTAATGTGGGACTTTGGATTTATAGGGATATTGACGGAAGAGAGTGATGTCTCCCATTGCCAGCTATAGCATGGCGCCTGTCCACTAACTCACTATTAGGATATCCATTACCCAGGGCGTCTGCTGTAATATACAGTACATTAGCAGGATTACTACATTAGCTACAAGTGAAAGTGTTATTTTTACAGATGTGTCACAATAAACCGCTTGTATATAAAGCTACAGAGAGGGAGGCAGTAGCTACGACTAAATATTTCCTCTAGGCCTAATTCTGAAGATTGTAATGCATTTGTGTTATATGGATTGGATTATGGCCACCAATATAGGCCCGACCACGTCTTATGACCCAGAATAGTTCTGCCATGGTATGAAGCAAACCACATCTCTTAAAGAGGACCTTTCATAGTTTGGGGCACAGGCAGTTCTATATACTGCTGGAAAGCCTGATAATACTCGTCTATGGACGAGCACTGTGAGCAGAGGGAGGGGGCGTTCCTCCCCGCTCATACTGTACACCCCAATAGGCGCTGCTGTGGAGTAGGACGTTCCTGACTGACTGTCAGGAATGCCCTTCTGACTGTAAAGAGCTACAGTACCGGGACCGATAGCACTTTACCCGGGGCACAGATAGGGAAAGCCGACAGTTTTTCGCCCTGTTAACTTCTTTGAGAAATTCACAGACCATTGATACCAGTCTACAGGGTGGATGATGGTCCTTAAAGAGGTTGTCCGACCACTAAGCTAGACCCCCTCCCCCTGCCTAACTTCTAATTTACTCCTTTAAATAAAAAAAGTATATTTACCCATATGCCTGGGGTGCTCATGTGTTCGCCCATTGGCACATTTTTTGATTTCCTGGTGACGTTCCGTTTCGGTGTTTCTGGGGACGGGAGGCCACCAGTATTCCTCCCCCACCACGTCCCCTGTCTCCCTCATACTCAACAACGCTCACTTCCTCTTCGTCTGCTGGGAGCCACTTCCTACACAAGGAGCCGTAGCCGGTGCCTGAGTAATGGAACGCCAGGAGGACCAAAAAGAAGTACCGTTCTATTGCGCATGCATGGCTTCTGCTGGTGTTCTATTGCACAGGCACCAGTTTTGGATCCTGGGTGCAGGCAGAAGAGGAGACAGCGGCACCTCAAAGTCGTCCCCAGGACGAGAAGACAGGTAAGTATGATGGGGTGGGGAGGGGGGCTGTATTAGGTAGCTAGGTAGGTAGATAGGGCTAGTAGTCCACGAGCTAGCTAGGGAAACGGGGGCAGGGGGGTTGTGAGGAAGTGAGAGGGGGATCTGAGTAAACTGCAACGCATTATGGTAGTTGTAGGCTAAGACAGCAGGAAGCTACCCATGTAAACAAATGCAGAAGACACCAGGAACTCACAGAGAAAACCAGAAATCACTCAAAATACTGCTAATGGAATTTAAGTGCACTTATTAACCCATTGATAGCACTAACAGACCTTTTTTTGAATTTTTTTTTGCCCGGAAAACCCCTTTAACACTATTTTGTCCCCAGTGGTTGGGTGTGCGATGTCCCAGCGAGTCCCAAAGGTGTCTTTTAGTTGATGGACAAGCACAATAGTATTCTGCATTGCCTTGACCATTACATGACTCTTTTACCCATCCCATTGATATGGCTATTATGCGGTGAATTTGTCATTCGGTTTTTGGTAGTTTTACATTGTACAAATTTGATATTTTCATGCCCACAATGGTACATTCACATTGACATTCAGTCAATCCAGAGCCCGGTTGGTTTGCATTATGCATCAGGGGAGCGTTGTAACTGAGGATTGTTATATAAATGGAAGTCCGGAGCCATGGAGAGGGAACATGGATGGTGCTGCTGATGTATTTCTGAAGGTATCCAGCTAATTCTGCATAAACTCTGATTGTCTCCTCCTTGTTAGATCCCAGTCTCTTAGGTACAATGAGATATTGTAACTGCCTTCATTTCCCTACAGATTTAGGAGCTTGCTGTGGAATCACAAATGCAGATGCTCATTCTGAAGCAGAATACTTTTTGACACACTAAATCATTTCTGCATCAATTTGCCGAGTTTTTTTTTCCAGCTGCTTTGCTCACTCTTGAGTGGCAAATGTTAAATGGGAACGTCATGCTGGAAACATAAGGGTCTCCTCCTTGTCAAAAATTCCCTATTACCTAAGAGAAAAAAGGAAAAAAAGGACAAAATCATTTTTTTTCTGCAGCGCGCACTGTTGGGAAATGAAAATAAATCAGCTCGCAATCCGTTTCCTTCAACCAAAAAGGCTTTTTGGCTCAAGTGCTGTGTGTGCTGAAACGGCGCTCAGAAGAGCAATGCGTATCCTGCTGGTTAACTATAAAAAAAATTATAATTTTCAATCCAGGTAACGTTCTGCAGTCAGCACAGCCCAATCCACACTGCATACTCCAAAATTTTGCCTGCCTTGTATCGTAGGAGAATAAAAGCTGCAGTTTGAAGATAATGTAATTATAGAGGAAACCTATATTGTAGAGATGGGTGAAGAGCTCAAGATTTATTTCATGCTCAGGTTTGGCTGCTTGGGTGCCTGGTTTGTTTTGGGATGAACAAGTTCAGTATGAACCACACTTTAAATTGATTTAAAACATAGTGTAGAACACTGTCAGGGCTCCTAGGAACCTATCTATAAAACATAGTGTATAACACTGTCAGTGCTCCTAGGATACCATCTATAAAACATAGTGTAGAACACTGTCAGGGCTCCTAGGAACCTATCTATAAAACATAGTGTATAACACTGTCAGGACTCCTAGGAACCTATCTATAAAACATAGTGTAGAACACTGTCAGGACTCCTAGGAACCTATCTATAAAACATAGTGTAGAACACTGTCAGGGCTCCTAGGAACCTATCTATAAAACATAGTGTAGAACACTGTCAGGACTCCTAGGAACCTATCTATAAACCATAGTGTAGAACACTGTCAGGACTCCTAGGAACCTATCTATAAAACATACTGTAGTGTATAACACTGTCAGGACTCCTAGGAACCTATCTATAAAACATAGTGCAGAATACTGTCAGGACTCCTAGGTACCTATCTATAAAACATAGTGTAGGACACTGTCAGGGCTCCTAGGAACCTATCTATAAAACATAGTGTATAACACTGTCAGTGCTCCTAGGATACCATCTATAAAACATAGTGTAGAACACTGTCAGGACTCCTAGGAACCTATCTATAAAACATAGTGTATAATACTGTCAGGGCTCCTAGGAACCTATCTATAAAACATAGTGTAGGACACTGTCAGGGCTCCTAGGAACCTATCTATAAAACATAGTGTAGGACACTGTCAGGGCTCCTAGGAACCTATCTATATAACATAGTGTATACACTGTCAGGATTCCTAGGAATATATCTATAAAACAAAGTGTATAACATTGTCAGGGCTACTAGGAACCTCTCTATAAAACATAGTGTAGAACACTGTCAGGGCTACTAGGAACCTCTCTATAAAACATAGTGTAGAACACTGTCAGGGCTCCTAGGTACCTATCTATAAAACATAGTGTAGAACACCTCAGACTCCAGAGTATAATAGGTGGAGGCCTAGGGGAGGTGAATAATTAAAAATAAACATTCATACTCACCTTAAATGACCTCTTTGGGCCTCCATGCAATATGCGGCACTCTCCTAGTGAAGTCCAACACTCTTCTGTGATGTCATAAGCTCGGGGCAAAAGCTGAGGCCTGTGATTGGGCTACCAGTAATCACATGGGCATGCCTATGACATCATGGCCAACTACAGGCCTCAGCATTGGACCCAGACTCGTCACCAGGAAAGCGTCAACAAGGAGACCCAAGAGAGGTAACAGATGGTGAGTATGAGTGCTTTTTTTCATTTTTTTCACCTCCCCTGTGCTTTGACCTATTGTACTCAAGGGGTTTGAAGAGAGTTTAGTTTGTGCAAGATAAATCTCTATTTGTTTGGTTTCATAAAAGATCAAACAGTTTAGAATATTTGGGTTGAACTTGGCTCGGTACGAACTGATTTGCCCATCTTTAATAGATAGTCTACAGTCGGTGCACAGCTATAGAGGATGCAGTGGTACCGTAACCCTGTTTTCTAGGGGTGGGGGCAGTAACTCCTATACCACATGGCAGACTACTGTGGACCCCATTGACTATAATGGGGTCCACCAGGTGTCCTTTAGGTTTCCGCATTTTTTATACTGAAACCAGTGGAGAGAAAAGTCCTCCGTGCTGATTTTCGGTAGTTTCTGTGACGGAGTCTCCAATGCAGATGTGAACCTAGCCTTACTAAATCTCACCATACGCTACATTACTGTAGATAAATATTGGCTGAATCCATCAATTTTTCATGTAAGTATTCCATTTCATGTGTGTAGGATCCTAATGACTTTTCCCTGTGGGCAGCAGATAAGAATCGGGTAGTTGGATTTCAAGTGCCCACTCCTTTGTTTTTGGGGACATAAACCATTGACAGATGTATTTGACAGTGGCTTTGCAACAATATGTATATGTGCATATAGTTCTAATATATCTTATCTATGTATCTGTAACGCGACGTTGATTCTGACATGTAAATTCATGTCAGAATCAGCACTGCAAAACAGAATCCCATTGACTTCAATGGGTTCCGTTTAACGCACGTAACACATTGAAATCAATGGGAGGCTTTTTAACCCATTGGTTTCAATATGTTACGCGCGCTAAACAAAACCCATTGAAGTCAATGGGATTCTGTTTTGGAGCGCTGATTCTGACACGAGTTTATGTGTCAGAATCAATGCCACGTTACATCATGTGAATGCCCCCTTACCCTATATCCTAGATCCTGTAGGTTTCTAAATTTTCTTCCTTTAACATACGTACTGTATATGTGCAACCCTAAGAACCGCCGCTCATCTCTGCTTTGTACACTGTGTACTTAGCAAGGCACAAAATTATTGGCAATTTCAAAACTATTATTTCCCACGATACCCGAGATACCGTATATACCAGAGTATAAGCCGAATTTTTAAGCACAGTTTTTGTGCTGAAAAAGCCCCCCTCGGCTTATACTCGAGTCAAGCAAAAAAAAAAAAAAAATTTTTCTTTTTTCTTGGGGAAGGGGGGGGGGATCTGTGACCAGCCGCAATAGTAATGTATAGAATCTCCAATAAAATTGTGAAAAAAAGAGAAGCTTTAAAAAATATAATAAAAAAATTAAATAAATAAAAGTTTTAAATCCCTCCTTTCCCTAGAATACATATAAAAGTAGAAAATGACTGTGAAACACATTATACACATTAGGTATCCCTGTGTCTGACAGTGCCCGGTCTACTGAATATAGGGGATCTGCAGTGCTCCTGTTCCGTCAGGAAGGGGTTAATAGGAGCACTGCAGATACCCTATATTCAGCCAGACTGAGTTCCACGAGGGGGGAAAAAAAAACCCAGTCCTCAAGCTCAGGGAAGGGGCAGACAGACAACCAAAACACCCCCTCCCCTTCCCCAGCATCCAGCATCTACTGCACTCAAAAACTCCGACCATTTTAATTTTTGAAATTTTCCAGTAGCTGCTGCATTTCCTCCCCTAGGCTTATACTCGAGTCAATAAGTTTTCACAGTTTTCTTTGTGGTAAAATTAGGGGCCTCGGCTTATACTTGGGTCGGCTTATACTTGGGTCGGCTTATACTCGAGTATATACGGTACATTTCCTTTTACTTATTTGACCTGGCTCAATATCCGGCCCATTGCCCCTCTGTTTTGTATAACTCAATGAGCATTAGCAGAACTCCCGTGTAGACGTATACTTTATACCGTTTTCCTTGGCTGCTAATTCCTATTATTTCTCCCCTTGCAGAAATAGCTATAGTCTCCCAACAAAACCCAATGTATCTCTAATTGCAGTACAGCTGACAGCCAAATTCTCAGCCGAGACACACTGATACACCCGAGAAGAAAGGCCATTACACCTGCCAGAAAGTGAAGCCGCGTGCTAGTAAATAAGCCCTTCCACGTTCTGCTGCCCATCGCGGCAGGCTCCGACTCTACATTGCGTTTTGGTTAGGTTTAATCGTTGCAATGATCACCCTGGCAGGAGATCTGGAACAATGGACATAAATATTTATGCGCCTGGATGTGTATTTATTAGAGATGAGCGAACACTAAAATGTTCGAGGTTCGAAATTCGATTCGAACAGCCGCTCACTGTTCGAGTGTTCGAATGGGTTTCGAACCCCATTATAGTCTATGGGGAACATAAACTCGTTAAGGGGGAAACCCAAATTCGTGTCTGGAGGGTCACCAAGTCCACTATGACACCCCAGGAAATGATACCAACACCCTGGAATGACACTGGGACAGCAGGGGAAGCATGTCTGGGGGCATAAAAGTCACTTTATTTCATGGAAATCCCTGTCAGTTTGCGATTTTCGCAAGCTAACTTTTCCCCATAGAAATGCATTGGCCAGTGCTGATTGGCCAGAGTACGGAACTCGACCAATCAGCGCTGGCTCTGCTGGAGGAGGCGGAGTCTAAGATAGCTCCACACCAGTCTCCATTCAGGTCCGACCTTAGACTCCGCCTCCTCCGGCAGAGCCAGCGCTGATTGGCCGAAGGCTGGCCAATGCATTCCTATGCGAATGCAGACTTAGCAGTGCTGAGTCAGTTTTGCTCAACTACACATCTGATGCACACTCGGCACTGCTACATCAGATGTAGCAATCTGATGTAGCAGAGCCGAGGGTGCACTAGAACCCCTGTGCAAACTCAGTTCACGCTAATAGAATGCATTGGCCAGCGCTGATTGGCCAATGCATTCTATTAGCCCGATGAAGTAGAGCTGAATGTGTGTGCTAAGCACACACATTCAGCACTGCTTCATCAAGCCAATACAATGCATTAGCCAGTGCTGATTGGCCAGAGTACGGAATTCGGCCAATCAGCGCTGGCTCTGCTGGAGGAGGCGGAGTCTAAGGTCGGACCTGAATGGAGACTGGTGTGGAGCGATCTTAGACTCCGCCTCCTCCAGCAGAGCCAGCGCTGATTGGCCGAATTTCGTACTCTGGCCAATCAGTGCTGGCCAATGCATTCTATTAGCTTGATGAAGCAGAGTGTGCACAAGGGTTCAAGCGCACCCTCGGCTCTGATGTAGCAGAGCCGAGGCTGCACAAGGGTTCAAGCGCACCCTCGGCTCTGATGTAGGAGAGCCGAGGGTGCACTTGAACCCTTGTGCAGCCTCGGCTCTGCTACATCAGAGCCGAGGGTGCGCTTGAACCCTTGTGCACACTCTGCTTCATCAAGCTAATAGAATGCATTGGCCAGCGCTGATTGGCCAATGTATTCTATTAGCCTGATGAAGTAGAGCTGAATGTGTGTGCTAAGCACACACATTCAGCTCTACTTCATCGGGCTAATAGAATGCATTGGCCAGCGCTGATTGGCCAGAGTACGGAACTCGACCAATCAGCGCTGGCTCTGCTGGAGGAGGCGGAGTCTAAGATCGCTCCACACCAGTCTCCATTCAGGTCCGACCTTAGACTCCGCCTCCTCCAGCAGAGCCAGCGCTGATTGGCCGAATTCCGTACTCTGGCCAATCAGCACTGGCTAATGCATTGTATTGGCGTGATGAAGCAGTGCTGAATGTGTGTGCTTAGCACACACATTCAGCTCTACTTCATCGGGCTAATAGAATGCATTGGCCAATCAGCGCTGGCCAATGCATTCTATTAGCGTGAACTGAGTTTGCACAGGGGTTCTAGTGCACCCTCGGCTCTGCTACATCAGATTGCTACATCTGATGTAGCAGTGCCGAGTGTGCATCAGATGTGTAGTTGAGCAAAACTGACTCAGCACTGCTAAGTCTCTGCATTCGCATAGGAATGCATTGGCCAGCCTTCGGCCAATCAGCGCTGGCTCTGCCGGAGGAGGCGGAGTCTAAGGTCGGACCTGAATGGAGACTGGTGTGGAGCGATCTTAGACTCCGCCTCCTCCAGCAGAGCCAGCGCTGATTGGTCGAGTTCCGTACTCTGGCCAATCAGCGCTGGCCAATGCATTCTATTAGCCCGATGAAGTAGAGCTGAATGTGTGTGCTTAGCACACACATTCAGCTCTACTTCATCAGGCTAATAGAATACATTGGCCAATCAGCGCTGGCCAATGCATTCTATTAGCTTGATGAAGCAGAGTGTGCACAAGGGTTCAAGCGCACCCTCGGCTCTGATGTAGCAGAGCTGAGGGTGCACAAGGGTTCAAGTGCACCCTCCGCTCTCCTACATCAGAGCCGAGGGTGCGCTTGAACCCTTGTGCAGCCTCGGCTCTGCTACATCAGAGCCGAGGGTGCGCTTGAACCCTTGTGCACACTCTGCTTCATCAAGCTAATAGAATGCATTGGCCAGCACTGATTGGCCAGAGTACGGAATTCGGCCAATCAGCGCTGGCCAATGCATCCCTATGGGAAAAAGTTTATCTCACAAAAATCACAATTACACACCCGATAGAGCCCCAAAAAGTTATTTTTAATAACATTCCCCCCTAAATAAAGGTTATCCCTAGCTATCCCTGCCTGTACAGCTATCCCTCTCTCATAGTCACAAAGTTCACATTCTCATATGACCCGGATTTGAAATCCACTATTCGTCTAAAATGGAGGTCACCTGATTTCGGCAGCCAATGACTTTTTCCAATTTTTTTCAATGCCCCCAGTGTCGTAGTTCCTGTCCCACCTCCCCTGCGCTGTTATTGGTGCAAAAAAGGCGCCAGGGAAGGTGGGAGGGGAATCGAATTTTGGCGCACTTTACCACGTGGTGTTCGATTCGATTCGAACATGGCGAACACCCTGATATCCGATCGAACATGTGTTCGATAGAACACTGTTCGCTCATCTCTAGTATTTATCTATATCGCTCTATTAGCATAGACATAACATGCAGGTTCATTCACCGCAAAAAAGGGAAATTAAATCATTACACGAAAAACAATGACACATCTGTTATCACACAGGATATTATTCCAGTAAGGTCTGGGCTCGGCAGCGATTTCATCCCCATCTATCATCATGCTCCATGCGTAGATAAGGCAGCCATCAGATGGAACGCTTTATGAGTCATTTGCTCTCCAATAGCATCTTGCATGACCATATTAATGATGTGACATTTACATTGACGTCTCTTGGAATGTGAATGTCATGTCACCTGATAAAGTTGCATAGCTTGGCACGGGAGATGAGACTCACCTTGCACCTAGATGACATTGGTCAGCAGTGCATGCCTTGCACACGTTATTACCATAGACCTGAAGCTAGGAATATCATTGACTTATAATCTATACATCAGTGCAAGTGGATTGGTGGAGTCATTTTTGCAGTTCCATCATGAATATAACCAATAGGGTGATGATAGAAGATATAGTGAAAAGTTGGACAATTTTCCAATATACCTTCTGTATCAATTCCTCACAGTTTTCTATATCTGTGCTTGCTATCATTCATTCTGCTTACTTATAGTAAATTAATAAAATCAGTCCTTGTTTATGTGATATACAGTCCATGGTCATGTGATATACAGTCCATGGTCATGTGATATACAGTCCATGGTCATGAGATATACAGTCCATGGTCATGTGATATACAGTCCATGGTCATGTGATATACAGTCCACGGTCATGTGATATACAGTCCACGGTCATGAGATATACAGTCCACTGTCATGTGATATACAGTCCACTGTCATGTGATATACAGTCCAAGGTCATGTGATATACAGTCCACGTTCATGTGATATACAGTCCATGGTCATGTGATATACAGTCCATGGTCATGAGATATATAGTCCATAGTTATGTGATGTACAGTCCATAGTCATGTGATATACAGTCCATGTGATATACAGTCCATGGTCATGTGATATACAGTCCATGGTCATGTGATATAAAGTCCATGGTCATGTGATATACAGTCCATGGTCATGAGATATATAGTCCATAGTTATGTGATGTACAGTCCATAGTCATGTGATATACAGTCCAAGGTCATGTGATATACAGTCCAAGGTCATGTGATATACCGTCCATGGTCATGTGATATACAGTCCAGGGTCATGTGATATACAGTCCATGGTCATGTGATATATGATCCATAGTCATGTGATATACAGTCCATGGTCATATGATATACAGTTCATGGTCATGTGATGAATACACAGTTACGGCTCTGTGATAAGACCATATGTCACATGACCATGGACTGATTTTTATCCAACAAGTAAACAATGAATGACAGCAAGCAGAGATCTAGAAAACTGCAATGAATTGATACAGAAAGTGTATTGTACAGTTTATTAAATTCTTACAAAACATTTCATTGGGGCAGTTTTATGAAGCGTGCACCCCATGGTTTATCCATTTGTACAATGTTGAAAAATGCTCCGAATTATTAGGAGGCTGCAGTCTCTTAATAATTTTGGTGCACCATGAGGAGATCCAGTGAGCCAGAAATCTAGAAAATAAATCCACATAGTTTGAATGATTTTTTAAAAAAATTGTTTCACTTCCCCAGTCATTTAAAAGTTAAAGGGGTTGTCCAATATTGTCTGGACAACTCCTCTAAAGGTGGACATGACCAGTTTAGAGGAAAGATATGGACATAACTAGTATTGCATGGACCAGGATCCTTCAATGGGCCCAGGCAAAATACAATTATAGTCCAGCAGAAGACACCCAAGATTGAAGGGTGCTATGGTCTATTTGCTAGAACTTACAAGTGTAGGCCCAAGAATAATTGTATTTGATGGGCCCAAGGAACCCCAGTCTGATCATCCATAACTCAGTAGCCCAGATAACACATGGGAACACGGAACAGATCAAATGTCAGAGTTAAAGGGATTCTATTATTGAAACACTTTTTTTTTCTAGTTGACACGTTGGAATAGCCTTAAGAAAGGCTATTTGTCTCCTAGCTTTACAAGTTGTCTCTGGCCCGCCGTTCGGTGAAAAATTAGTTTTTTGTCAGTATGCAAATCCCCAATGCTGCAAGAGAACTCCAGCGATGCCTCCATCTTCTTCAGCAACCTCCTCTTCATCTTCTTCTTCCGGCTGGGGTCAGACTTGTGCGCCTGCTCAGTCGGTTCTGCCATTGGGACCCAGGCAAAGCCCAGTGCACAGGCCAGCCGGCAGCCATTTTTTGGAGGCCGTTTACTCGCGCATGCGCAGTACGCTCCTGTTCTCCATAAAAGTACGGGAGCATACTGCGCCTGCGCACGTAAGCTGCATCCAAAAAATGGCCGCCGGCCGGACTGTGCACTCGGCTCTGCTTGGGTCCCAATGGCAGAGCCTATTGTGCAAGCGCAAAAGTCTGACCCTAGCCGGAAGAAGAAGATGAAGAGATGGTCGCTGAAGAAGATGGTGTTGTTTGAAAAGTGCTGTTTGAGCGCTGGGGCTCGCCCCCAGTGCTGCGAGAGAACTCATTTGCATATCGACAAAAAAATACATCATTCACCGAACGGCGGGCCGGAGACGACATATAAAGGTAGGAAACGAATTTCTTAAGGCTATTCCGACGTGTCAACTAGAAAAAAAGTGTTTAAATGATAGAATCCCTTTAAGCTCTTGAACATCTGGAAATGCACTATATCAAGGCCAGCATAGGCAATTGGGCAGAGGAGGTTGAAATTTTAGGAAACTGGTCTCAAATGGTGAAGAGAGAACAGTACAGAGACACAGTAACCAGACAAGGTAGATATCAGCTGGTCTTCATGGCGCTAGAAAAATGGTCAATGTACAAATGCTAATGTTCCTTGGTATTGCGGCCATAAACAATACCACATTAAGTTCCTTTAAGGCCGTCTTGTACAACGCATGAACCTTGTTTATTATTGTTCTCATAACAGTTTGTGGCTCAGACAGGACTCGGTGAAATTTATCCTCACTTAATATCATTTTTATGACGTACTTAATCACCATGGAGGGGAGAAATTGAAACCCTACGAAAGCCTTTATTTCATTTGCTTAATGGAGCATCACAGAGTCCACGAAAGAAAGTTCCCTTATTATAATTTATTTTCTGAATCGGTTTCATATTTCATGGTAGCGAGAGCGCCGCAACGTCAGTCTGTACGAGAGCAGCCTGGGAATGCAAGCAAACAGATAATCCTCAAATGCAGACGTAGCACGGAAAAGGGGGGCGGTTACCGAAATCTACGACTCATTTATGATATCGTCTATCTATCCGCACAAGTTACTGTTTCTTATTGATGTAATTAAATCTAGGATAAACCGTGAGAAATGTGAACTGCGATCTAAATTTACCTATTTATTTCCAGCATGCGGCATTGTTCGTAATGACTGTAATAAAGCGGACCCGGGATGATATTTCACAGTCTGATGCCGGCATATTGATTATAATTATCGCAGTAATTAGAAAATGACAGACGCCATCAATGACTTCTCTGAAAAGTGCGGCTTCAAAAGAATACTTCTGAGGTCAGGACCACCAATATACGCCTGGCTGCATTGCAGTATCTGATCTGCCTTAGATACATCCAGAAGCAGAAAATACTGGAAATCAAAGTGATCAGAAATGTTTATTTTTGCTGCATTTATTAGATTTCTACTTGTGTTTGATATTTTTTGCACGAACAGTAGCTCTTTATTTATTTATTTTAAATTTCCTTGTTGGTAGCCATATTGGAAATATGCTCTCCCTTCCTGTGTTGTTTGTACTGTCAGCGCAGCAGTGGGTTTGTGCTTTATAGCAGCTGCATTATATGGCAATCCATTGGCGTAGAACCGACCCAAATCATATTATTATTATTAATCACTTCAACCCCAGTGGGAGTCAGTTACTAGGCAGGAAACTACAGAATTATTAGTGATTGTTCTGTCTTAAAGGGGTATTGCCAACTCACCTGTTCACCACTATGCAGGCTGTCTGTTCTGTTCACTTCCTGGTTTTCTCAGTACATTGGTGGGCGGGGTTTCACTTGCTGTTTCCCAGACAAAGCCAGCTCTGCTATCTCTCTTCATAGCAGTACATGTTTGCAGTCAGTAATGAGGGATGGTTGTAAATAAATTAGCACAGTAACACTGGAAGATGCACAATACCGTGTTTCCCCGAAAGTATGACATGCAGGCATGCAGGGGTTTCTGTTGAATTGCCTAATATAAGGCATCCCCCGAAAAAAAGACATGCCCGGCAGTGGTGTGCGGGGTTTCGGGGGGCGGGGCTTAGCGGAGGTTTCGGGGGCGGGGCTTAGCGGAGCTTTCGTGGGCGGGGCTTAGTGAGCTCCACTTCACTGACACAGCAGTCATGCTCTGTGCTCCGTGTGCACAGCAAAGCCGGCTGCTGCCTCTGCTGTTGTAGGATGAGCTCTCCCAGCTCATCCCAGAGGCATAGACAGCAGCTGCCATACAGAAGAGACAGCAGCCGGCTTTCCTGTGCACACAGAGCACAGAGTACAGCATCCAGCCAGCTGCTGTGTCAGTGAAGTGGAGCTTGCAAAGCTCCGCTAAGCCCCACCCCCCGAAGCCTCACTAAGCCTCGCCCCCCGAAGCCTAGCTAAGCCCCGCTCACCACTTCCAGGACGAACAGCAGCACCAGCGCTGCTAGGAAGAAGGGAAAGGTAAGTATGATAACTTCCCCCCTCCCCTACACTACACTACCTACAACCGGCAGTCATGCTGACGCTCCACTAAGGAAGTGCCGGCATGACTGCCGGTTGTAATAAGGCACCCCCCGAAAATAAGACAGGTCCTATATTTAGAGTGACAATTTAATATAAGACATTGTCTTATTTTCGGGGAAACACGGTATGAAGCTGATGTAGCAGAGCTGGATTTGATAATTGATGAGAATTCCAAATTTACATGCTACAGGACCACGAGTCAGCTTGCAATAAACTCAATTTTAGGCCTGTGGTTAGAGGTAACAGTCTCCCTATCTCAGCCCTTATCAGCAAAATTCAATTAGCCGACCTGATAACTGGAAGAGCGGGAGATAAACAGCTCAGAAATACAAGCTCGCTCTCAGCACTCAGCTCCCCCTCCCCTCCTGAGAGCAGGGAGCTAAGTCACTTGTCCTGGGTGGAGAGATAAGATCACCCCCAGATCTGTGGTTATGGGATAACAGTGTAAACAATGACGTGAATAATCTCAAATAGCAGCCAAATAAAGCAGTTTAGGTGAAGTATTTAGGAAAAGTCTTAAATCCACACAAGCTAGCAGTATAGATAGGATTCTTGAGATGGGACAACCCCTTTAAATTGTCTGGGGATTGAGGCTCATTCATTGTGTCCCCTTTGGTGGTAGATGTGGCAAAATGAGGCAAGCAGTAAAGTATAGATTAATATCATGAACAAAATTAGATTATTGTCAGTAAAAAGGTTAACTGTTCTTTGTTTGCCTGTATTACTGCTGAATCCATCCCACACTTCCACCATCATTGAAATGCCTCATATTCCGACCCGCTCAATCTTATATAGTGTATATGACATTAGCACTATATGGTGTTCACCTACCACTGACTATTTGCTGAGAAGCTGTCAGGTGGCACAAGAACGTCACAGTCACTCACAAGAGTTCTTTTAGTTCATCTGAGACGAACATCAGTTCTCACATCTCTAAATGTTGCCTCTATATGACTATTCTAGAAACAACGTCCAGCCCTTTTTGTCAGGGGGTTAAGCATAAAGATCAGGCGTCCATTAGAATCTTGTCAGGGCTCGTTCACATCTGCGCCCGGTCTCCGTTTATACAGGTTTGTGTTTCCTGGCCGAAACTGGGCAGAGACGGAAACCTGCAGGCATTTTTCAAACCTGTTCATTTGAATGGGTTTTAAAATTGTGCGGCTGTGAGCGCCTGTGAGCGTTTTGTGCTCTCCATGGCGAAACCGTTTCTTTTTTAACCGGACACAAAGTCGGACATGCAGGACTTTGTGTCCGATTTAAAAAAAACGCTTTCGCTGCGGAGAACATAAAAAGCTCACTGGCGCTCACGGCCGGACACGATCTGTCAGGTTTCCGTCTACTGTCTGCAGAAGACGGAAACCTGAGTATGGACGCCGAACACTGGTGTGAACCCAGCGTACGCCTGCACCAAGTGTATTGTGTCTTAGAGTCCATATTCCAGTACATTGCCGTCACAATTACTGCAGACGCCAGAAGTGATGGCAGGCAGCCCCCTCCTCCCCTGGAAGCAAAGTTATAATGGATATGCAGACAGTCTGTATGTCTAATAAATAGCGGATATTCCCTGCTGTATTTAGTTGCTAAGTTGCTTTCCCGCTAATGATAAGGCAATGATGGACCATTTGTCTATCTCAGTCCCTATTAAGTGTTTGCCAAAATAATGCCCACAATACGGGTGGGCAAATTAGGATAGGTATTAGAGAAAATTTTTCTTCTACTTTGTGTAGATGGGTGAATATGGGTGAGATAATGTGGCCCATTGTCCTGAACCCACTTAGGAGGCCGGGGCTCCTTGTGTAAGAGATCTGTCCCACGTCATGTACAATAATGGACAGTGGAGGGCAAAGACTCCAAGCATCAGCGCTCACAATGAATCAATGAACCCAAGTCTCCGGGTCACACTCATAGTTATATAGTTACATAGTGATGCTAGGTTCACACTAGTGTTCAGGTTCGGGTACACTATAATGGGGTCCATGGGGTTCCCGTCCAAAGAAAACATGACTTTTCTCTATGTATTTTTCTAGCAGAATGAGGATGGAGTCGTCAAACGGGGATCGAGTGCTAGTGCGAACCTCGCCTTAGTATAGTTGAAAAAAGACTTATGTCCAAGGAAGCAAAAGGGGTATGACTAAAGGCTAGCTCACACGGGGCAAAATGGTCAGGTTTTCACCGCAGAGTCCATGTCAAAATCCTGCTGCCTCCCATTGAAATCAATGGGAGCCAGTCATTTCCTTTTTCCGTGAGTGGTTTGTTCTTACTCACGGAAAAAAGAAGCAACACACCCTTTTCTTCAGGAGGATTCTGCGGCTAATTCAGCCCCGGTGTCTGCCTCGCGACACCTCCCTCCCAACAAGGCCCATTCATTTGCACCTAGAGCCACGACGGAATATGTTCATGCGGAACCCCATGTGAACTAGCCCTAAAGGAATGAGCAAAGGAAGGAAGATTCTATACACTTCTAGGTGCAACAATGCTATCTAGCTGCAAAAAAAGCACCGAAGCTGTTTCTGAACCTGTCAGCTGTTGATGCTGTGACCTATTCCTGGGGTAGGCTATTCTACAGATATGCTCTCCTTACAATGAAGATGCTTTAGATTAAACCTCTTTTTTTTTCTCCATTCGGAGAATGCGCCCACTTGTCTTTTGGGATATAGATTCAGTTTGGAAAATTCGGATTCTAGATATTCCGGACCATTTTTGCCCATGTGCATGGGGGCTTAGGGGCTTCTGTCATCTATCAGTTTTTTCTAGTTCCTTTAGCAATCTTTTCTGCATAGAATTAGCCATCTGCATTTCTTCTGAACCTCTGGCTCTTGTAATACTCCCAATAGAGCTGAATTCACTACTTTTACTTTTCATGTAAGCGAATTGTTCTCTAAATAAACCTGTCAGTCTGAACCAGGCCTAGACACGAGCAGGAAACATTCAGATCAGTTACATTGTAACAAAGGTGTTGGCACAGTTGTGTTAGAATGATTAGCAGGAGAGATAGACTACCGTGCGTATACAAAGTATTTGCCCCCTGGAGCTTTACTCTGTTGTACAATCATTTGGTTTTGATTAATTAGGTTTCTTCTACACTTTACTGTAAAAGTAAAAAAGAATTATCATCTAACACAAACTAGTTTAATGCACAACTATTAAGTCACCATTCTCCTTGGGGAGACCCAGTTGGTAGGAGATTTTAGGGCAAATGCTTCCTGGGAAATAGAATGCAAATGAGCTCTGCCTTAGAGAGGAAAAAACTGTCTCTGCAGTGCCACCTATAGGTGATTTCCCTGTAAGGCAATGATCACTTCTTTAAAGGGGCTCCAGATTTACATAAAAAATTCAGATTTCCCACCTTAGCTCTTTTTTTTTTGTCAGAAAATTGGATGAAGCAGGATCCTTTATACTGTGCCCTGTCTGCAGTAGGACTAAAGGATCATTAAGCTCCACCTCCAAGATATCCACAGTGGCAGTGGCATAACACGAAATGGGGGGAGCCCCAAGGTGAACATTTGACATGCAGTCCCCAAAGCACCCTGACACTCCCAAGACCCCCACACAAACTGAATTCCTGTACACACTATTATTCCCCATAGTGGCCCTTGCACACAGTATTATTCCCCATAGTGGCCTGCCCATAGGATTATTCCCCATTGTGGCCCAAGCACACAGTATTATGGCGGATAGTGGACCACCCGAAAAACGATTACAATACTCCGGGGTGTGTTCAAACCCTGGAGTATAATGATCGTATCGCAGGGGAGGATACAACACCCCCCCCCCCCCCCATCCCACACACACACTGTTACTTACCTCTCCCTGGCTCTGTCTCACTCTTCATAGATCTCTTCAATGTTAGTCTAGACGTCACCTGACCCAGGCTGGCATCGCGATGCATAATGACGCCAGCCTGGGCCACGTAACATCTGTCACCAAACTGGCCCGAAACCTGCCAGAGCACAGAAGAGGTAAGTAATAGTGTTTTTATGTTCCCTCACCTCCCCTGGGCCTCTGATCATTATACTCTGGAGTCTGAAAACACCCTGGAGTATAATGATAGCAGTGTTTGTGGGGTTCGTGGGCTTGTGACCTAACTTACCAATCCTTGCTCCTGACCACAGCCATCTCCATT
The DNA here is from genome assembly GCF_031893055.1 of Leptodactylus fuscus. Classification (NCBI taxonomy): domain Eukaryota; kingdom Metazoa; phylum Chordata; class Amphibia; order Anura; family Leptodactylidae; genus Leptodactylus; species Leptodactylus fuscus. The sequence continues at coordinate 32,760,039 of NC_134270.1, read as the reverse complement.
TGCGCAGAAGGAGAAGCGCAGGCGACCGTGCGCAGAAGTGAGGATCGGTTAATAAATAGGGCCCGTTACCTGCTGGGGTTACTCCAGCAGCTAATGGCCTATTTAAACAAAACATAAAAATAAACATCAGGGGCCCACCAGGTCCCCTAATGTCCCGATCCCTGTGGCAGTGGCTACCACTGCTACCCCGGTAGTTACACCACTACACAGTGGCTGGTGTTACTCTGTACAAAGGGGGCATTATACTGTATGGTGCTAGTAAATGGGGCATTACACTCTGTTGGAGCACTAAGGGAACATTATACTGTATGGGGCTACTAAGAGGACATTATACTTTTCGAGAACACTCAGGAGTATTACACTGAATGGGGATTATTATACTCTGTGGGGGCACAAAGGGACATTATAATGTGTGGGGGCCAGTAAAGGAACAATATACTATGAGGGGCCACTATGTCATTATGTTATGTGGGGATAATAAGGGACATTAGAAACTCTATCTTGCTGTAAGAATACAAAAGTCTTTCATTAGATGGGCCCTAAATATAACTGTGCTTGGGCCTCAGAATTACCAAATCCACCCCGGATGTATTTCTTGTATCATACAGAAGAAGCTGCGGTCTGACAAATAGTTTGGGCATCGATATTGCATATAGCATATATTTTCTTTCCTTTAAACGGGCTCTATCAGCAAAATCATGCTGATAGAGCCCCACATATGCATGAATAGCCTTTAAAAAGGCTATTCAAGCACCATAAATGTTATATTAAACTACCCCCCAGTTTTAAAATAAAACCCTAAAAAAGAATGTGATCTACTTACGCATCGTGCACGGTGGGTGGGCATTCAGGGTGTGTCGTCTTCATCCACGCCTCCTCTTCCTCCGATGTCCTCAGGTCCCATCCTCCTCCGGCGCTCGCGAACTGACATTGATTAAAAAAAATGGCCTGGGCGCATGCGAAGTAGCCGGAGTAGAAGCCGCATGCTACTGCGCATGCGCCCAGGCCATTTTTTTTAAATCAATGTCAGTTCGTGAGCGCCGGAGGAAGACGGGACCCTAGGACATCGGAGGAAGAGGAGGCGTGGACGAAGAAGACGGCGCACCCTGAATGCCCGCCCAGCGTGCACGATGCATAAGTAGATCACATTCTTTTTTAGGGTATTATTTTAAAACGGGGGGGTAGTTTAATATAACTTTTACGGTGCCTGAATAGCCTTTTTAAAGGCTATTCACGCATATGTGGGGCTCTATTAGCATGATTTTGCTGACAGAGCCCCTTTAAGACATTATTCATATGATTGTCATTATAGTAGCAAAAAAGCAGAAATCCTGATGCGGACGGATCTGTCATATGACAGACATACAACGACGATAATGGGTATCCCTTACAATGTCTATCATAATGCAAGACTTGGTTGAATTTTGGCAGACTCTGCGACAGAGGCTCCTTAAGTAGGTGTGAACATAGCTCCTTGTGAGGATCCCGCTATACAACCCCATAGATCTCAGTTCCCTAGTACTGTGAACATACAGTATGAACTAACGGTGTGGGATATTGAAGGCCAACTACAGTCATTACTGAATTTTTCGGATTTGACTCCGACTCCATTCCTGCAGTTGTTACCCATGTGGAATTAATATGCTGCTGTTTGTCTGAAGAAAGCCGAGCAATGAATATGGAAGGTTTTACTGTTCGGCTGGTACTTGTAGATTATTTAAAACCCAGGAGCTCCAATAATAACGGGAATATCTGAACACAGCAGAAAAGACATATCTATATAAATCTCCGTACAAAATGCCCATTGTATTTCCACATGGTCTGAAGCTGCAGAACAAGGCACTGATAGCTGTAAAATCCCAGAAAAGTCATTTCTGTATTCCTCTGACACAGAACACATAAAATATTTTTTTAATGCCGTTGAAATTCCCCATAGTTCATGGCAGGCTTCTCTCCAATGCACAATATCTCTTTATGTTAAGGAATATTACATCTGGATTCAATACCACAATCTCCTCATTGCCGGCTGATAAATGATGTTTCCCCAGTTTATTTTCTTATGGTAAAATCTTTTAGCGATGGTTTGTTTTCCCCTTCCCCGGTGCTGATATATTGGATGGAATGTGCGAAGTAAATCATGAATTTTCAATGGGTTACAAAGGACCTTGCATTCTTTTGTAAAACTCACTGACAGGCTGAACATGTAGGGTTAGGGATTACCCAAAGTGCAACACGTCGTCCAGTCCATTAATGGAGCATATGGCTCATTCGAGAAGACGTAAAACTGCTTACGAATTACTTTTGGCTCGTGAACGTCTTGGTGAGCAATTGTTGACTACTAGACATGCCTCTATGATGCTCTCAAAGACATTTTACCAAGTTGACAAGCTCTCAGAGGATGTGGACTGAAAGAAGCAGGTTGGGTATTTCAAGGAATTGTCCACCACCTATTCCATTCTGACCTAGCTGTTAGGAGGCATTGGGAACAGTGGTTTTGTGAAGGACGAGCAATAGGAAGAATCATTTGATCTGCAAACAAGCACCAACAGCTTTCAGTTTCCTTGTCCACCCTCCAGATATAGGTGGAACCTTCCTTACACACCCATGTCTTGCCGGGACCATTTTCGGGCTCAGGATTCAACAATGGTCAGGTTCAGGTATGGAACCCTCATGTCGATCTCTGGAATTCTTTCTGTTTGTGTTATGATCTGGGGAGCCATTACATAAAATAGTCAATCACCCCTAGTGGTGAGGGACACCAACAGCCGAGTGATAGGTGCAGGACATCCCGGGGCCACTTGTGTCACCTCTCATGGCAGGGCTTCCAACTGGCATTTTTCAGCAGGATAATGCTCACCCACACACAGAAAGGATTTTCCAAGAAAGTCTCTGCCAGATTGCAATACTTCCTTGGCCCACCAGAATTATCACCAATTGAACATTTAAAGGATTAGTTAGGAAGCCAGCTTTGACAACATATGAGTGTATAAGGGTTTACATCCGTGGGCCTATGGGCTGTAGGATACCATAGGGGACCTGTATGCCCCCATTCCCAACTGTCCTGAAACAAGTTGCTGCTAAGCAATGAAACACTTTCTGCCCCCCAGATTATAGCTTCCAGTAAATGGGCATCGTGTAAGCGTATTGTTGGGGGGAAACTACATCATACCATTAGACAGACTTTTTGCTAGTGACCCTTTAAGCTGTTTTTCAAAGATTGCGATATTGGGGATATCAGATGGTGGGGTCTGACACTCGGCAATCCCTACTGAACATCTATCCTAAATCTATACCTTGGTTTGTCTACCTGCACTCCTATCATATACTCTAGTAATGGTGGTTCATGATATTGAACGGGATTAAACTAACACCTTGCATTGTTACTATGAAGTGAGAAGATCCAAGGTAGACAATGAAGAGGTGTAAAGCTTGTGCCTCTGCCCCTTCAGACAGCAAAATGGAAAGAGTACCAAAAGACGGACCAATCGGAACGCCTTATCCTGATGCCAGAAAAAATGTTTACATGTGATGGAATGGCATCATACACAGTCCAGTCATATTAATGTGACCGCCGCCTACTTTTGACGTCAACGTTAAATAACCATTGGCAGAAGGCACGTGTCATCAGCCATCTGGGTGCACTCATCATTGTGGAAGGCACGATGGATGAACACAAGTATGCATCTATCCTTGCGGACCATGTTCATCCCTACATGCGAATTGTTTTTCCTCAGGATGATGGCATCTACCAGCAGGACAATGCGACGTGTCATAAAGCTCGCAGTGTACGTGCCTGGTTCGAGGAGCACCAGGATGAGTTTACCGTACTCCCTTGGCCAGCAAATTCCCCGGACTTGAACTCAATCGAGAATCTGTGGGACCACCTTGATCGGGTTGTCCACGCCAAAAATGCTCAACCGCGTAACCTAGCGCAGCTGGCCACGGCACTGGAGTCGGCATGGCTCAACATCCCAGTGACCATCATCACAACATCCCCCTCTCTTCCTGCACGTCTCGCAGCGGTCAGCTCTGCCAAAGGTGGCTATTCTGGATTGTGACAGGTGGTCACATTAATATGACTGGACTGTGTATTAGTCGACTGGACTAGGAGATTTACACATGCCTCTAGTTTATGAACATTTCCCTGGCTTATTTTAGCCTGACATAATTTCACGTCTGATATCAGTTCATTATCTTAATCTGCACCCTGGGATAAGAACGTTGCAGACTCTACCTCCTATCCCAACCTCCGACCTGTCCTTAGCATTCATGACATGCTGAGTCTTTACTGAGGCATTACGCATGCAGCTCTGGAGAGAAGGTCAAGATGTTCCTGGTCCTCTAGAGCTGCGGTGAATACTCCATTGTCTGTCTTTCCTTGCAGCTGTTCACATCTGTTAGCTTACACTGAATAAACACCGGTGGTCTTCCAGATATGCTTATTTCTCTCCATCTTGTCTCAGGTTGATTCAGGCTTATGCATACAGCCTGCAGAGCAGATGATAGATATGCCAGCTCTCCACAGAATGCTGCTTATTCTTATGCGGTCACATTTATATATTCATTATAACACTTGGAAATTTTTCCAGACCAAAGATATGCGCAGCGGTTTCTTTTAATAAATGGCTTATAATATACTAGTAACATTTCGCACACAAAGGAATAGATTTTGTAGATTCTTGGTTTTTTTTCAGATTTTTTGCTTTCTTTTTCATGCTCAGGCAAGAACCTAAGGAGTCTGGTGTTTGCTACGCATCTAGACCTTTGACTAACTGTATTTAAAGGGATTCTACCATTCAAATGCTTTTTTTTCTCTCAAAAATACATAGGAATAGCCTTAAGAAACCTTTTGATGTCTTCTCCGCGCCACCGTTCGGTAGAAATCCCGATTTTCTACGGTATGCAAATGAGTTCTCTCGCAGCACTGGGAAGCGGCCACAGTAAGCGTAAGCAGCCATTTTCTTGTGGCTGCAGGCATGCGCGGTCTACTCTGCCGGAGGCCTAGAAGATTGAAACCCAGCTCCGGAAGAAGACGCACATCCTGAAGAAGATGGAGGCAGCGCTGGAGAGTTCTCTCGCAGCATTGGCGATGCCCCCAGTGCTGTTTGAGTGCTGAGGACCGCCTCCAGTGCTGTGAGAGAACTAATTTGTATACCGTCGAAAATCGGGATTTCTACTGAACAGTGGAACAGAGAAGACATCTAAAGGTAGGAAAAGAATATACTTTCTTAAGGATAATCCTACGTGTTATTGAAAAAAAAAAAAAGCATTTTATTGGTAGAATCCCTTTAAAGGGAACCTATTACAAGGAAAACCAAGTTCAATCCACAAGGAGCATGTTATAGAGCAGGCGGAGCTGAGCCTATAAAAAATGATATGTACAGTAAGTCAATACGTACTGCGTGATCACCTGACAGCAGTTTAGCCACTGTTTGTACGGGGAATCTGAGGTAGTCTGAGACACACCTCCTGCCTCATCATTGGTTTAGACTGCTACTTCATCCAGCCTCCCTGTAATACTCCCTCCTCTGATTGGCTGCTGTATGTAAACACAATGTATCACAGGATCACCAGGAAGTCCATGGGAAGATGAATGTGATGAGTATAGGATAGATTGATCATAAAGTACAAACTACTAAATCATTAGTAAGATAAGCGACATGGACTGAACCTTAAAGCCCTTTTACACAGGCCGGTTATCAGGCTAATTATTTGGAACAAGAATTGATATAAGCGATGGGTCCCAATCAGAGTCATAGCTAGGAGTTTGGCACAGGGCGGTTGGGGTCAAACATATCCACTGCAGCCAATCACCGCTCTCTACACTACAGCAGTATATAGTGTTGGGCCGCTGCAGCCAATCACCGCTCTCTATAGTACAGTAGTATATAGTGTTGGGGCGCTACAGCCAATCACCGCTCTCTATAGTACAGCAGTATATAGTGTTGGGTCACTGCAGCCAATCACCGCTCTCTACACTACAGCAGTATATAGTGTTGGGTCGCTGCAGCCAATCACCGCTCTCTATAGTACAGCAGTATATAGTGTTGGGTCACTGCAGCCAATCACCGCTCTCTATAGTACAGCAGTATATAGTGTTGGGGCGCTGCAGCCAATCACCGCTCTCTATAGTACAGCAGTATATAGTGTTGGGTCACTGCAGCCAATCACCGCTCTCTATAGTACAGTAGTATATAGTGTTGGGGCGCTGCAGCCAATCACCGCTCTCTATAGTACAGCAGTATATAGTGTTGGGTCGCTGCAGCCAATCACCGCTCTCTATAGTACAGCAGTATATAGTGTTGGGGCGCTGCAGCCAATCACCGCTCTCTATAGTACAATAGTATATAGTGTTGGGCCGCTGCAGCCAATCACCGCTCTCTATAGTACAGTAGTATATAGTGTTGGGGCGCTGCAGCTAATCACCGCTCTCTATAGTACAGCAGTATATAGTGTTGGGCCGCTGCAGCCAATCACCGCTCTCTATAGTACAGTAGTATATAGTGTTGGGGCGCTGCAGCTAATCACCGCTCTCTATAGTACAGCAGTATATAGTGTTGGGCCGCTGCAGCCAATCATTTCTCTCTATAGTACAGCAGTATATAGTGTTGGGTCACTGCAGCCAATCACCGCTCTCTATAGTACAGCAGTATATAGTGTTGGGTCACTGCAGCCAATCACCGCTCTCTACACTACAGCAGTATATAGTGTTGGGCCGCTGAAGCCAATCACCGCTCTCTATAGTACAGCAGTATATAGTGTTGGGGCGCTGCAGCCAATCACCGCTCTCTATAGTACAGCAGTATATAGTGTTGGGTCACTGCAGCCAATCACCGCTCTCTATAGTACAGCAGTATATAGTGTTGGGGCGCTGCAGCCAATCACCGCTCTCTATAGTACAGCAGTATATAGTGTTGGGTCACTGCAGCCAATCACCGCTCTCTATAGTACAGCAGTATATAGTGTTGGGTCACTGCAGCCAATCACCGCTCTCTATAGTACAGCAGTATATAGTGTTGGGGCGCTGCAGCCAATCACCGCTCTCTATAGTACAGCAGTATATAGTGTTGGGTCACTGCAGCCAATCACCGCTCTCTATAGTACAGCAGTATATAGTGTTGGGGCGCTGCAGCCAATCACCGCTCTCTATAGTACAGCAGTATATAGTGTTGGGCCGCTGCAGCCAATCACCGCTCTCTATAGTACAGCAGTATATAGTGTTGGGGCGCTGCAGCCAATCACCGCTCTCTATAGTACAGTAGTATATAGTGTTGGGGCGCTGCAGCCAATCACCGCTCTCTATAGTACAGCAGTATATAGTGTTGGGGCGCTGCAGCCAATCACCGCTCTCTATAGTACAGCAGTATATAGTGTTGGGCCGCTGAAGCCAATCACCGCTCTCTATAGTACAGCAGTATATAGTGTTGGGGCGCTGCAGCCAATCACCGCTCTCTATAGTACAGCAGTATATAGTGTTGGGCCGCTGCAGCCAATCACCTCTCTCTATAGTACAGCAGTATATAGTGTTGGGCCGCTGAAGCCAATCACCGCTCTCTATAGTACAGCAGTATATAGTGTTGGGTCACTGCAGCCAATCACGGCTCTCTATAGTACAGCAGTATATAGTGTTGGGGCGCTGCAGCCAATCACCGCTCTCTATAGTACAGCAGTATATAGTGTTGGGCCGCTGCAGCCAATCACCGCTCTCTATAGTACAGCAGTATATAGTGTTGGGTCGCTGCAGCCAATCACCGCTCTCTATAGTACAGCAGTATATAGTGTTGGGTCGCTGCAGCCAATCACCGCTCTCTATAGTACAGCAGTATATAGTGTTGGGCCGCTGCAGCCAATCACCGCTCTCTATAGTACAGCAGTATATAGTGTTGGGGCGCTGCAGCCAATCACCGCTCTCTATAGTACAGCAGTATATAGTGTTGGGCCGCTGCAGCCAATCACCGCTCTCTATAGTACAGCAGTATATAGTGTTGGGGCGCTGCAGCCAATCACCGCTCTCTATAGTACAGCAGTATATAGTGTTGGGCCGCTGCAGCCAATCACCGCTCTCTATAGTACAGCAGTATATAGTGTTGGGGCGCTGCAGCCAATCACCGCTCTCTATAGTACAGCAGTATATAGTGTTGGGCCGCTGCAGCCAATCACCGCTCTCTATAGTACAGCAGTATATAGTGTTGGGGCGCTGCAGCCAATCACCGCTCTCTATAGTACAGCAGTATATAGTGTTGGGCCGCTGCAGTTCTGCTGTTGTGAAACCTTTCTGTAGCCTCTCTGTATACAAGCAAAGGTGACAGCCCAGTGCAGGTATACGGGAGACTGTACATTATAACGCTCACCTGCTTTAAAATTGATAAAAGTATAACCCTTTAAATTAATAATGTTGCCTCCCCCCCCTTGGGTTTCAGGGCAACCCCACATTTAATAGTGGCCCCCTCCATTAGTTATAGACCCCCTTCCACATAAGTAATGCTGTTAGCTGTGTGTGTGTGTGGTGGTGGGAGCAATTACCTCACTATTACAGCCATAGTCAATCCAACATAATTAATGCTGTTACCTGTGGGGGGCGCTATTACTGTAACAGTGAGCTGACTGCGCCCCCCACAGGTTATAACCCCCATCCCATATCCTCTTGCCCTGTATAATACACTGTACTTACATTACAGTGACGGGGTGGGCGGGGCCTCCTCTCACACAGCCTGTGCGCATCTGCTATCTCCTTCCCACTGGCAACATAGACTAGATATCAAAGTTCCGGATCTCCTCCTGCACAGCCTGTGCGCATTTTCTACTTTCCTCCTAGAACTTCAGTCCCCTATTCTATGGTAACAGTGACAAGAACATACAGTAGAAGATGTTCCCAGTCTGTGCAGGAGGAGGCGCTGCTCACCCCATCACTGCTCTGTATGTACAGGGTATACAGGCTAATAGCTTTCTGCTCTACCATGTATTTCAACTGCATTGGTGTCCTGTAGATGGGTTGTATATATATACATATATATATATATATATATATATATATATATATATATGCGCGCATGTACAGGGTGTCCCCAAAAAAAATGCGCACATATACAGGGTGGGGTGCATATATATGTGCGCGCATATATATATGTCCAATGATTGTCCTAAACCTGAAGCTACTAATGCGCGAACATATATATGCGCGCACGTATATATGCGCGCACGTATTTATGCGCGCACATATTTATGCGCACACATATTTGTGCACGCACATATATATGCGCGCATGTGCAGGGTGTCCCCAAAAAAATGTGCGCGCATATACAGAGTGGGGCGCATATACAGAGTGGGGCGCATATATATAGTGCAGGGTGTCCCCAAAAAAATGTGCGCGCATATATAGGGTGGGGTGCATATATATGTGCGTGCATATATATATGTCCAATGATTGTCCTAAACCTGAAGCACATATATGTGCACACATTAGTAGCTTCAGGTTTAGGACAATCATTGGACATATATATGTGCGAGCATATATATGTGCGCGCATATATATGTGCGCGCATATATATGTGCGAGCCCCACCCTGTATATGCGCGCACATATATATGCGCGAACATATTTATGCGCGCACATATTAATGCGCACACATATTTATGCACGCACATATATATGTGCGCATGTGCAGGGTGTCCCCAAAAAAATGTGCGCGCATATACAGGGTGGGGTGCATATATATGTGCACGCATATATATGTGTACGCATATACACTCACCGGCCACTTTATTAGGTACACCTGTCCAACTGCTCGTTAACACTTAATTTCTAATCAGCCAATCACATGGCGGCAACTCAGTGCATTTAGGCATGTAGACATGGTCAAGACAATCACCTGCAGTTCAAACCGAGCATCAGTATGGGGAAGAAAGGTGATTTGAGTGCCTTTGAACGTGGCATGGTTGTTGGTGCCAGAAGGGCTGGTCTGAGTATTTCAGAAACTGCTGATCTACTGGGATTTTCACGCACAACCATCTCTAGGGTTTACAGAGAATGGTCCGAAAAAGAAAAAACATCCAGTGAGCGGCAGTTCTGTGGGCGGAAATGCGTTGTTGATGCCAGAGGTCAGAGGAGAATGGCCAGACTAGTTCGAGCTGATAGAAAGGCAACAGTGACTCAAATAGCCACCCGTTACAACCAAGGTAGCCAGAAGAGCATCTCTGAACGCACAGTACGTCGAACTTTGAGGCAGATGGGCTACAGCAGCAGAAGACCACACCGGGTGCCACTCCTTTCAGCTAAGAACAGGAAACTGAGGCTACAATTTGCACAAGCTCATCGAAATTGGACAATTGAAGATTGGAAAAACGTTGCCTGGTCTGATGAGTCTCGATTTCTGCTGCGACATTCGGATGGTAGGGTCAGAATTTGGCGTCAACAACATGAAAGCATGGATCCATCCTGCCTTGTATCGGTAACGGTTCAGGCTGGTGGTGGTGGTGTCATGGTGTGGGGAATATTTTCTTGGCACTCTTTGGGCCCCTTGGTACCAATTGAGCATCGTTGCAACGCCAAAGCCTACCTGAGTATTGTTGCTGACCATGTCCATCCCTTTATGACCACAATGTACCCAACATCTGATGGCTACTTTCAGCAGGATAATGCAATGCCATGTCATAAAGCTGGAATCATCTCAGACTGGTTTCTTGAACATGACAATGAGTTCACTGTACTCCAATGGCCTCCACAGTCACCAGATCTCAATCCAATAGAGCATCTTTGGGATGTGGTGGAACGGGAGATTCGCATCATGGATGTGCAGCCGACAAATCTGCGGCAACTGTGTGATGCCATCATGTCAATATGGACCAAAATCTCTGAGGAATGCTTCCAGCACCTTGTTGAATCTATGCCACGAAGAATTGAGGCAGTTCTGAAGGCAAAAGGGGGTCCAACCCGTTACTAGCATGGTGTACCTAATAAAGTGGCCGGTGAGTGTATATGTGCCCGCATTAGTAGCTTCAGGTTTAGGACAATCATTGGACATATATATGTGCGAGCCCCACCCTGTATATGCACGCACATTCTTTTTGGGACAACCTGCACATGCGCGCATATATATGCGCGCATGTGCAGGGTGTCCCCAAAAAAATGTGTGCGCAAATACAGGGTGGGGTGCATATAGATGTGCGCGCATATATATGTGTGCGCATATATATGTGCGCGCATTAGTAGCTTCAGGTTTAGGACAATCGTTGGACATATATATGTGCTCGCATATATATGTGCGCGCATATATATGTGCGCGCATATATATGTGCGCGCATATATATGTGCGCGCATATATATGTGCGCGCCCCACCCTGTATATGCGCGCACATATATATGCGCGCACATATATATGCTCCCCACCCTGTATATGTGCGCACATATATATGCACGCACATATATATGCGCGCATGTGCAGGGTGTCCCAAAAAAAAATGTGTGCGCATATACAGGGTGGGGTGCATATATATGCGCGCGCACATATATATGTCCAATGATTGTCCTAAACCTGAAGCTACTAATGCGCGCACATATATCTGCGCGCATGTGCAGGGTGTCCCCAAAAAAATGTGCGCGCATATACAGGGTGGGGTGCATATATATGTGCGCGTACATATATATGCACCCCACCCTGTGCGCGCACATATATATGCACCCCACCTTGTATATGCGCACATTTTTTTTGGGACACCCTGCACATGCGCGCATATATATGCGTGCATGTGCAGGGTGTCCCCCAAAAAATGTGCGCGCATATACAGGGTGGGGTGCATATATATGTGCGCGCATATATATATGTCCAATGATTGTCCTAAACCTGAAGCTACTAATGCGCGCACATATATATGCGCGCACATATGTATGCGCGCACATATTTATGCGCGCACATATTTATGCGCACACATATTTATGCACGCACATATATATGTGTGCATGTGCAGGGTGTCCCCAAAAAAATGTGCGCGCATATACAGGAGGGGGTGCATATATATGTGCGCGCATATATATATGTCCAATGATTGTCCTAAACCTGAAGCTACTAATGCGCGAACATATATATGCGCGCACATATATATGCCCGCACATATTTATGCCCGCACATATTTATGCGCACACATATTTATGCGCGCATGTGCAGGGTGTCCCCAAAAAAATGTGCGTGCATATATAGGGTGGGGTGCATATATATGTGCGTGCATATATATATGTCCAATGATTGTCCTAAACCTGAAGCTACTAATGCGCGAACATATATATGCGCGCACATATTTATGCGCGCACATATTTATGCGCACACATATTTCTGCACGCACATATATATGCGCGCATGTGCAGGGTGTCCCCAAAAAAATGTGTGCGCATATACAGAGTGGGGTGCATATATATGTGCGCGCATATATATGTGCGCGCATATATATGTGTGCGCATATATATGTGCGCGCATTAGTAGCTTCAGGTTTAGGACAATCATTGGACATATATATGTGCGAGCATATACAGGGTCGGACTGGCCCGCCGGAGCACCGGGGAATCCCCCGGTGGGCCCCAGGCCCCGACTATATAGAAGCACTGGTCAGGGGCCCGATCGGGATGTCAGGGACTGGTTCGGGCCCCTGTCCAGTGCATTTGCATTGATAAACTCAGCGATGCTGCTAGTGGCAGGGGCTGGAACAGTAAGTTCGGGACCCCAGGCTGCTGGCAGCGCTGTAATGAATAAAGAAGCATGGCTGCCGCAGTTTCCCAGGGCCCCGACACTTACACAGAGGGGCCTCCTGCCAGTGCAATCAGGAAGCGATCTCTCTGCAAGCCGGGACTTTCCCCCCTCCAGCAGTGAGTCATCGTTTACATCGGCCTGTGTGGGGACAAGGAGTCTGCTGTTGCTTCACAAATGTGAGTATATTTTTTTCTTTTTTTTTGGTAAAATGTAATATTAAATATGTATATGTGTACATTTGTTTAACCCTTAAGTCCTATCATGGTGTCTATCATACACCACTACCATACACATATCACTATGATAGACACCATGATAGTACTTAAGGGTTAAAGCATGTGTCTTGTATACTGTGTGAGGACTGTATGTTTGTATACAGGTATGTGTGTGTGTATATACAGCATTCTATAATAATGTGTGAGTGTATGTATATATGGTATATATGGTATATGAATGTATATAAATGTGTATATGCTAGATATATATATCTATATATAGATAGATATCTATATATATATATATATATATTTATATATATAGATATGTGTGTGTGTGTGTGTGTGTGTGTATATGAATGTATATGTATGAGTTTGTAGGTAACTGTTGCAGTTTTTGGAAATCGCAGCACTTATACCTACGGAAACACCTATAGTGTCCCTATAGGTATAATGGAAGCAGAAAGTCCTCAGAGCAAACCTCTGTGGGGTTTCTGCAAAAAGCGCTGCAGGAAAACTGACGTGTTGCCGCCGGGGGTTTTCCCACAGCGCTTTTTTGCTGTGGGACGCTGTGTTAGGTCTTATCCTTATAGTATAATGTACAGTATATTGAGATGTTAAGGAGGAGCTCTTACCACCTGGGGCACATGCGGTTTTATATACCGCTAGAAAGCCGACAGTGCGCTGAATTCAGTGCAGCTTTCCCATTCTGTGCCCCCGGTGAAGAGCTATATGTCCCGGTACCGCTAGCTCTTCGCTGTCAGAAGGGCGTGTCTTACAGTCAGTCAGGAACGTCCTTCTTCCCAGCAGCGCCTATTGTGCTGTACTGTGAGATCGGGGAGGAACGCCCCTCCTGATAATGCTCGTCCATAGACGTGTACTGGGGTGAGGTAGCGTTCCTCACCACTCAACGTCATCACTAGGCGGTAAGCAAAGCCCCCTCACACAGTACAGCGCAATAGACACTACTGCGAGGAAGGGCGTTACTGATTGACTGTCAGGAACGCCCTTCTGACAGTGAAGAGCTACGGTACCGGCACCGATAGCTTTTCACCCGGGGCACAGAACGTGAAAGCTGCACTGAATTCAGTGCACTGTCTGCTTTCTAGCGGTGTATTAAACCGCATGTGCCCCAAATGGTGAAAGGTCCTCTATAAGGATTAGGCACAACAGTGAGACGCAGTGTTTTTCATTGAGCTTTTGTCCCCAGCACCCCGTTATCCTCCTGCCTGTGTCTGTTCAGTCTCATGGCCTTATTTCTGGAAATCCTGTATCTAATTGGTTTCAGTGGTCCCATGAGGTGCAGGACTCCCAGCAAGGAGGTGCCGGCACGAGGACTGAATGGACACTGGCGGTGGACAATGGAGCAATGGGGACACGTGAAGGCACTTTTTATTTTACACCTCCCGCCAGGCAAATGGGTCGCTCCAATTCCTGGACAAATCTTTAAAGGATTTATCCAACTTTATAATATTGATGGTCTGTCCTTAGGATAGGCCGTCAATATTACATCTGTGATGAAACAACAGCCAGGACCTCTGCAGATCAGCTATTCCAGGACAGTGCGGCTATAGGTAATGGTAACATTTCTAGGAGCCATGCTGATCACTTTCCATACAGAGTGTAGCAGTAGGTTTAGGTAGTGTGTTGTTGCACATTGTATGGCAGGTGAGCAGCATAGCTCCCGAGATGGTATTACCTTTAGCTGCCCTGTCTCGGCATCGCTGGTCTGCAGGGTCCTGGTGGTGGGCCACTAGAAACAATTCCACTGGTGGGCCCTAGACACCCCAGTCCGACCCTGAGCATATATATGCGCTCATGTGCAGGGTGTCCCAAAAAAAATGTGTGCGCATATACAGGGTGGGGTGCATATATATGTGTATGTGCGCGCATATATATGTGCGCGCATTAGTAGCTTCAGGTTTAGGACAATCATTGGACATATATATGTGCGCGCATATATATGTGCGCGCATATATATGTGCGCGCATATATATGTGCGCGCATATATATGTGCGAGCCCCACCCTGTATATGCGCGCACATATATATGCACCCCACCCTGTATATGTGCGCACATATATATGCACGCACATATATATGCGCGCATGTGCAGGGTGTCCCAAAAAAAAAAGTGTGCGCATATACAGAGTGGGGTGCATATATATGCGCGCGCACATATATATGTCCAATGATTGTCCTAAACCTGAAGCTACTAATACGCGCACATATATATGTGAGCACATATATATGTGAGCACATATATATGCGCGCACATATATATGCGCGCACATATATATGCGCGCATGTTCAGGGTGTCCCCAAAAAAATGTGCGCGCATTACAGGGTGGGGTGCATATATATGTGCGCGCATATATATGTGCGCGCATACATATGCGCGCACATATATATGTCCGCGTACATATATATGCACCCCACTCTGTGCGCGCACATATATATGCACCCCACCCTGTCTATGCGCGCATTTTTTTTGGGACACCCTGCACATGCGCGCATATATATGCGGCGCGCATGTGCTGGGTGTCCCCCAAAAAAATGTGCGCGCAAATACAGGGTGGGGTGCATATATATGTGCGCGCATATATATGTGCGCGCATATATATGTGCGCGCATATATATGTGCGCGCATATATATGTGCGCGCATATATATGTGCGCGCATATATATGTGCGCGCATATATATGTGCGAGCCCCACCCTGTATATGCGCGCATTAGTAGCTTCAGGTTTAGGACAATAATTGGACATATATATGTGCGTGCATATATATGTGCGCGCATATATATGTGCGAGCCCCACCCTGTATATGCGCGCAATAGTAGCTTCAGGTTTAGGACAATCATTGGACATATATATGCGCGCATGTGCAGGGTGTCCCAAAAAAATGTGCGCGCATATACAGGGTGGGGTGCATATATATGTGCGCGCATATATATGTGCGCGCATATATATGTGCGCATATATATGTACGCGCATATATATGTGCGCGCATACATATGCGCGCGCATATATATGTGCGCGTACATATATATGCACCCCATCCTGTGCGCGCACATATATATGCACCCCACCCTGTATATGCGCGCACATTTTTTTGGGGACACCCTGCACATGCGCGCATATATATGTGCGCTCATATATATGTGCGCGCATATATATGTGCGCTCATATATATGTGCGTACCCCACCCTGTATATGCGCGCATTTTTTTTGAGACACCCTGCACATGCGCGCATATATATGTGCGCGCACATATATATGCGCGCACATATATATGCTCGCACATATATATGCGCGCACATATATATGCGCGCACATATATATGCGCGCACATATATGCACAGGGTGCATATACAGTGTGGGGTGCATATACAGGGTGGGGTGCATATATATGTGCGCGCATATACAAGGTGGGGTGCATATATATGTGCGCGCATTAGTAGCTTCAGGTTTAGGACAATCATTGGACATATATATGTGCGCATATACATGTGCGCGCACATACATATGTGCGCACATATATATGTGCGCATGGGCAGGGTGTCCCAAAAAAATTTATACACATATGATACACACAGCTGATAACTCAATTATTTATTCTTTCTTTACAGACTGAACCCATTAAACCAAGTGATGGCATACTGTACAGACTTGACTTTGAAGAAAGGAAATTTATTCTAACATGCTACTGGAAGTATGAAAACGCAGTAGAAGTGCAAAGACAATTTAGGAGGGAGTTTAAGAACCACCTACATGAGTTACCATCACTGGAATTAGAGATAAGTTTGAAGCTGATGGAACTGTTCAGGACGTCCATAAGAAGCGTTCCGGAAGACCACGTATCTCGACAAGCCCCATAAAAGAAGAAAGATGGGGCACCTCCACACTACCATGTGTTATTCTCAGGTCCCCAGTAGGTGCAATTGTGTCTGTTAACCGAACCATTTAATTTGAATGTGGCCTCACAATCTTTGTGGGAAAGTGTGCATCTTTGTTACATCGTTCCAAGTACCACTCACAATACTGTTCGGTCTGAATCATCGTCATTAAAAGCATGGACTAATCTTGGAATGTAACTTCTCCACTGACAACGTTTCATGATGCAATGGACTGATGATTTTGAAATCCCTACCTCAGGACTAGCTTGCCGCAAAGACTTTCTTGGGACTTCGTTGAAACGTTTCCAGTAATCTTTCTTCTTTTATGGGGCTTGTCGAGCTACGTGGTCTTCCGGAACGCTTCTTATGGACGTCCTGAACATTTCCATCAGCTTCAAACTTATCTCTAATTCCAGTGATGGTAGTAGTATTTTAGAATAAATTTCCTTTCCTCAAAGTTCCAAAACACCGCTGTCCATGATCAGCGACCATCAAACTTAACTGAACTTGAATTGTTTTGTAAAGAGGAATGGTCCAAAATACCTTCATCCAGGATCTGATTAAAAGCTACAGGAAGCGACTAGAGGCAAAAGGAGGATCTACTAAATATTAATGTCACTTTTCTGTTGAGGTGCCCATACTTTTGCACCAGTCAAATTTTGGTTTAATGCATATTGCGCATTTTCTGTTAGTAGAATAAACCTCATTTCAATCCTGAAATATTACTGTGTCCATCAGTTATTAGATATATCAAACTGAAATGGCTGCTGCAAATACCAAAATATTTAGAACTAAAAATGATTAACATTAATAGGGGGGCCCAAACTTTTTCATAGGACCATTCGCCTGAAATCCCGGTTTTTGTCTGTATTCAAATTAGTTCTCTCGCAGCACTGGGAGTGGGCCCAAGCGCACAAACAGCACCGGGGGCGCTGAACTCTCTCCAGCGTCGCCTCCATCTTCGTCAGCAACGGCCTCTTCATCTCCTACGTTTCGTTGTCTTCTCTGCGCCGCCGTTCACCTGAAATCCGGTTTTTTGTCAGTATGCAAATAAGCTCTCACAGCACTGGGAGCGGGCCCCAGCACTCAGACAGCACTGGGGGCAGCCCTAATGCTGCGAGAGAACTCTGCAGCGCTGCCTCCATCTTCGTCAGCAATGGCCTCTTCATCTTCTTTCGGCGCGTGGTGGGTCAGAATTCAACGCATGCGCAAGTCGGCTTTGCCAGCGGACCTCAGCCATTTTTTTGTGGCCGCTTACGTGAGCAGGTGCAGTACACTCCTGTAGTTCTATGGAGTTCTTACTGCGCCTGCTTGTGTAAGCGGCCACAAAAAAAAGGGCCACCCGCATGTGAAGTTGGCTCTGCCCGAGGCCCACTGGCAGAGCCGACTTGCGCATGCGTTGAATTTTGACCTACCGTGCGCCGAAAGAAGGTGAAGAGGCCGATGCTGACGAAGATGGAGGCAGCCCTGCAGAGAATTCTCTCACAGCATTAGGGCCGCCCCTAGTGCTGCAAGATTTGTATACCGACAAAAAACAGCATTTCAGGCAAACGGCGGCACGGAGAAGACAACGAAACATAGGAGACAAATAGCCTTTCTTAAAGGGATCCTATCATTTAAACACTTTTTTTTTCTAGTTGACACGTCGGAATAGCCTTAAGAAAGGCTATTTGTCTCCTACCTTTATCCGTCGTCTATGGCCCGCAGTTTGGTAGAAATACCAGGTTTTTACTGGTATACAAATGAGTTCTTTAACAGCACTGGGGGCGGGCCCCAGCACTCAGACAGCACTGGGGGCGTCCCCAATGCTGCCAGAGAACTCTCTCTAGCGACTCCTCCATCTTCAACAGCAACCACCTCTTCTACGTCTTCTTCCAGCTGGGGTCACACTCCGGCGCCTGCGCAGTCTGCTCTGCCATTGAGATGCAGGCAAGAGCCGAGTGCACAGGCCGGACAGCGGCCATTTTTTTGGAGGCCGCGACGCGCGCATGCACAGTACACTCCTGTAGTTGTATGGAGAACAGGAGCGTACTGCGCATGCGCGCGTAGTGGCCTCCAAAAAAATGGCCATCGGCCAGCTTGTGCACTCGGCTCTTGCCTGTGTCCCGATGGCAGACAGACTGCGCAGGTGCCGAAGTGTGACCCCAGAGAAGACGCAGAAGAGGCGGTTGCTGTTGAAGATGGAGGCGTCGCTGGAGAGAGTTCTCTGGCAGCATTGGGAACGCCCCCAGTGCTGTCTGAGCGCTGGGGCCCACCCCCAGTGCTGCGAAAGAACTCATTTGCATACCGGTAAAAACTGGTATTTCTACCGAACGACAGGCTGCAGACAGACAAAGGTAGGAGACGAATAGCCTTTCTTAAGGCTATTCCGACGGGTCAGCTAGAAAAAAAAAGTGTTTAAATGATAGGATCCCTTTAAGGCTATTCCGACGTGTTAGTCATAAAAAAATGCGTTTGAATGATAGGATCCCTTTAAATAATTGTATCCCTTCCTGACATCCGTAATAGTACATGCTGGACCTTTAAAGATGGCGGCCATCATAGTCACTGGGTCTTCACAGTATTGTATAATGGAGACCAGCTATAACTACATCCAGGTATATCCCACTATCCCCCATGTCCCTCCAGTGTACCCCACATTACTAACAATCATCCTACTAGCCCCCATGTCCCTCCAGTGTACCCCACATTACTAACAAGCACCACACTATCCCCCATGTCCCTCCAGTGTACCCCACATTACTAACAAGCATCCCACTATCCCTCATATCCCTCCAGTGTATCCCATATTATTAACAAGCACCGCACTATCCCCCTTGTCCCTCCAGTGTACCCCACATTACTAACAGGCACCACACTATCCCCCATGTCCCTCCAGTGTACCCCACATTACTAACGAGCACCGCACTATCCCCCATGCCCCTCCAGTGTACCCCACATTACTAACAAGCACCGCACTATCCCCCATGTCCCTCCAGTGTATCCCACATTACTAACAAGCACCGCACTATCCCCCATGTCCCTCCAGTGTACCCCACATTACTAACAAGCACCGCACTATCCCCCTTGTCCCTCCAGTGTACCCCACATTACTAACAGGCACCACACTATCCCCCATGTCCCTCCAGTGTACCCCACATTACTAACGAGCACCGCACTATCCCCCATGCCCCTCCAGTGTACCCCACATTACTAACGAGCACCGCACTATCCCCCATGCCCCTCCAGTGTACCCCACATTACTAACAAGCACCGCACTATCCTCCATGTCCCTCCAGTGTATCCCACATTACTAACAAGCACCGCACTATCCTCCATGTCCCTCCGGTGTACCCCCACATTACTAACAAGCACCGCACTATCCCCCATGCCCCTCCAGTGTACCCCACATTACTAACAAGCACCGCACTATCCTCCATGTCCCTCCAGTGTATCCCACATTACTAACAAGCACCGCACTGTCCTCCATGTCCCTCCAGTGTACCCCACATTACTAACAAGCACCGCACTATCCCCCATATCCCTCCAGTGTACCCCACATTACTAACAAGCACCGCACTATCCCCCATGCTCCTCCAGTGTACCCCACATTACTAACAAGCACCGCACTATCCTCCATGTCCCTCCAGTGTATCCCACATTACTAACAAGCACCGCACTATCCCCCATGCCCCTCCAGTGTACCCCACATTACTAACAAGCACCACACTATCCCCCATGTCCCTCCAGTGCACCCCCACATTACTAACAAGCACCGCACTGTCCTCCATGTCCCTCCGGTGTATCCCCACATTACTAACAAGCACCGCACTGTCCTCCATGTCCCTCCAGTGTATCCCACATTACTAACAAGCACCCCACTATCCTCCATGTACCTCCAGTGTACCCCACATTACTAACAAGCACCTCACTATCCCCCATGTCCCTCCCGTGTACCCCCACATTACTAACAAGCACCGCACTATCCTCCATGTCCCTCCAGTGTATCCCACATTACTAACAAGCACCGCACTATCCTCCATGTCCCTCCAGTGTACCCCACATTACTAACAAGCATCCCGCTATCCCCCATGCCCCTCCAGTGTATCCCACATTACTAACAAGCACCGCACTGTCCTCCATGTCCCTCCAGTGTACCCCACATTACTAACAAGCACCTCACTATCCCCCATGTCCCTCCCGTGTACCCCCACATTACTAACAAGCACCGCACTGTCCTCCATGTCCCTCCAGTGTACCCCACATTACTAACAAGCATCCCGCTATCCCTCATATCCCTCCAGTGTACCCCACATTACTAACAAGCACCGCACTATCCTCCATGTCCCTCCAGTGTACCTCCACATTACTAACAAGCACCACACTATCCCCCATGTCCCTCCAGTGTACCCCACATTACTAACAAGCACCGCACTGTCCTCCATGTCCCTCCGGTGTATCCCCACATTACTAACAAGCACCGCACTATCCTCCATGTCCCTCCAGTGTACCCCACATTACTAACAAGCACCGCACTATCCTCCATGTCCCTCCAGTGTACCCCACATTACTAACAAGCATCCCGCTATCCCTCATATCCCTCCAGTGTACCCCACATTACTAACAAGCACCGCACTATCCCCCATGCCCCTCCAGTGTACCCCACATTACTAACAAGCACCGCACTATCCTCCATGTCCCTCCAGTGTATCCCACATTACTAACAAGCACCGCACTATCCCCCATATCCCTCCAGTGTACCCCACATTACTAACAAGCACCGCACTATCCCCCATGCTCCTCCAGTGTACCCTACATTACTAACAAGCACCGCACTATCCTCCATGTCCCTCCAGTGTATCCCACATTACTAACAAGCACCGCACTATCCCCCATGCCCCTCCAGTGTACCCCACATTACTAACAAGCACCACACTATCCCCCATGTCCCTCCAGTGCACCCCCACATTACTAACAAGCACCGCACTGTCCTCCATGTCCCTCCGGTGTATCCCCACATTACTAACAAGCACCGCACTGTCCTCCATGTCCCTCCAGTGTATCCCACATTACTAACAAGCACCCCACTATCCTCCATGTACCTCCAGTGTACCCCACATTACTAACAAGCACCTCACTATCCCCCATGTCCCTCCCGTGTACCCCCACATTACTAACAAGCACCGCACTGTCCTCCATGTCCCTCCAGTGTACCCCACATTACTAACAAGCATCCCGCTATCCCTCATATCCCTCCAGTGTACCCCACATTACTAACAAGCACCGCACTATCCCCCATGTCCCTCCAGTGCACCCCCACATTACTAACAAGCACCGCACTATCCTCCATGTCCCTCCAGTGTACCTCCACATTACTAACAAGCACCACACTATCCCCCATGTCCCTCCAGTGTACCCCACATTACTAACAAGCACCGCACTGTCCTCCATGTCCCTCCGGTGTATCCCCACATTACTAACAAGCACCGCACTATCCTCCATGTCCCTCCAGTGTACCCCACATTACTAACAAGCACCGCACTATCCTCCATGTCCCTCCAGTGTACCCCACATTACTAACAAGCATCCCGCTATCCCTCATATCCCTCCAGTGTACCCCACATTACTAACAAGCACCGCACTATCCTCCATGTCCCTCCAGTGTACCCCACATTACTAACAAGCACCACACTATCCCCCATGTCCCTCCAGTGTACCTCCACATTACTAACAAGCACCGCACTGTCCTCCATGTCCCTCCAGTGTACCCCACATTACTAACAAGCACCGCACTATCCCCCATATCCCTCCAGTGTATCCCATATTACTAACAAGCACCACACTATCCTCCATGTCCCTCCAGTGTACCTCCACATTACTAACAAGCACCACACTATCCCCCATGTCCCTCCAGTGTACCCCACATTACTAACAAGCACCGCACTGTCCTCCATGTCCCTCCGGTGTATCCCCACATTACTAACAAGCACCGCACTATCCTCCATGTCCCTCCAGTGTACCCCACATTACTAACAAGCACCGCACTATCCTCCATGTCCCTCCAGTGTACCCCACATTACTAACAAGCATCCCGCTATCCCTCATATCCCTCCAGTGTACCCCACATTACTAACAAGCACCGCACTATCCTCCATGTCCCTCCAGTGTACCCCACATTACTAACAAGCACCACATTATCCCCCATGTCCCTCCAGTGTACCCCATATTACTAACAAGCACCACACTATCCTCCATGTCCCTCTAGTGTTTCCCACATTACTAACAAGCACCGCACTATCCTCCATGTCCCTCTAGTGTTCCCCACATTACTAACAAGCACCGCACTGTCCTCCATGTCCCTCCAGTGTACCCCACATTACTAACAAGCATCCCGCTATCCCTCATATCCCTCCAGTGTACCCCACATTACTAACAAGCACTGCACTGTCCTCCATGTCCCTCCAGTTTACCCCCCACACTGTTACTTTCCCCCATGAACCTTAAAGGGCTTGCCCAGTCCCAACAAGCATTGTTTTATACTTTGGCTTTCTCCAGTGGTCTGAAATCACTGAAATGGATGGAGAGCAGCCATTCCATTCAGACTGGTGTGCAAAACACCCAAACTCTTCTCACCCCTGTGCACGATGCCCACGGGAAGGGGTTACCTTGTGGTCACCAGATAGCTCCTATAAGCCTGCCCCCGCAATGCTAGCATTTCACCAATATCCATATATTTCCTGTGCACCCCCTCACAAGCATTCTACATCTCTCTAGTGCACTCCCATAGTGTTAAGCACTCCACAGCTCAGAGCCCCCGAAACAAGTTTCCCACAGCTCCCCATGTGTCTTTTAAGGCTGAAGCCCAACGTGGCAGAAACACCACAGCAAAAACCGCAACATTTTACAGTCCCTGCAAAGTGGATAGGAGTCTAGCGAATCCCATCCACAAATATCAGAGAAATACCTGGGGAGTTTTTGTACATTGCAGCACATGGAAACGCTGGCAGACTCCCTATAAGTATAACTAAAGTAGAAAGTCCGCAGAGGAAAACTGCACATTTTATGTGAAAGGCGCTGTGGGAAGACAGCAATGTGTTTCCACAGAGGTTTTTCCTGCAGGGCTTTTTGGCTGTGGCCCCCTATGTGGGGCTTTAACCTAAAGTACATTGTCAATCACCTCTGCACCGCCAATGGAGGAGTTTCTTTGTGCCTCTTATGCAAACCTTAGGCTGGGTTCACATGGGGTATTTTGGACCGGAACCTGAGGCGGAGGCTGCCTTAGGTTCCGGTCCAAAATACGGGTAGCCGCAACTGGAGGTCGGTGCAGTGCACCAGCATCCAGTTGAACACTCCACTCCGGATTAGGGTCAAATGAATGGGCCTAGTTGGGAGGAGGCAGAGTCTTCAGGCGGATGTCGCGAGGTGACTCCACCTGAAGAATGAGCATGACCGTTCTTTTTTACGGGAGCTGGAACAAACGGCTCCCGGAAAAAATAACTGAACCGCTCCCATTGATTTCAGTTGGAGCTGTCTTTTTGGTCAGTATTTTGAGGCGGATACGGCCTCAAAATCCTGTCAAAAAAAACCTGTGTGAACTTACCCTAAATCCACCAAGCATCAACCATAGCTTGGCAACCCCTCAATGGTGAGCTCCACGCTCCCGTATTACGGTTTCATTATTATATGGTGGTTTGCCTGGCATGGGGGATGGGTACAGGGTTTTAAAATACCCTGGGAACCGGTATGTGGTAATGGGTTCATCTTGTAAGCATGGTGCTGCTGAGCTGGTGGAGCGACTAGTGGTAAGTTCATGGCAGGAGTGAACTCAGATATTCTAGTTGGGAGTTCCAAGGACTCGGGCCCTGTTAAAATTGTTTATTGTTATTTATGGTAAAATGTATACATTTCAAAGTTAATATATTTTCTATGTTATTTGTTTAATAAATACGGCTGCTGTAGCCGATTTTATCCAACTCCTGTCTTGTGGTTTTTTTTTTGGGCTGATTGGGCGTGGGTTTGTAAGAATGGGCAGGATGGGAATACAGCCAAGCAGCATGGAATATAGAGGTAAGAAATTACGGCTCCTGCTATTCTGCACTGCCCTGTCATGTGCTGCTGACATCAATGAATGGGATATAACAAGTAGTGATCATTCCTCCCCTATGTAGTTTGCAGCCAGATGTCATCAAGAGGGTACAAAATTGTTAAATTATCAATAGGCGCTTGTCTACCTAAGCATCCAGCAATGTAAGTGCTCCATTACTAAGCAGAAGTTTGCAGGATCACTTTATACCTTCATATGACCACAGATTTCTCCCCTGCAGTGATTATTGCAGTGGCCATGGTACTCATCCACCATACAATGTACAGCACTACACACTGTATGGCTAGCAAGCAACGTGGCTCCTATAGCTGCACTTTTCTGGAAAAACTAATCTGCAAGGGTCCTGGCCAGAAGAAGAACGCTCAATCGGCTGTATAGTAGCCAGATGCCTTCGCTGCAGCTCAGCTCCCATTGAATTCCATAAGTGCTTAGATGTAGTGAAGTAGCCCTGCCATGATACACGATGGCATCGGAAGTGGTTACATACTGCTAATTGGTCCGGGGGCCTGGTGTCACCTGGACAACCCCTTTTATTCCCCCCTAATGCCCCCCAATCTTTAATGTTCCCTACAGAATATTAGCCCTCACACAATATAGTGGCCCTAACAATGGTCCCCATACAGTATGGGGAACCAGTGAAGTGGTCAGTATATGCGCCATACAGTGGCACCTTTACTGGTCCCCCTTATATCAGTATTAGTTTATTACTTACCTGTCAGCTCCAGCTGCAGCCTTCTCCACTCACCTCTTCAGCCTTCAATGGGCTCTGTGTGCCACTCATCATGTAGAGATGATGTAATGTGTGGTGCACAGGGCCCCCTGGAGGCTGAAGAGAAAGTGGAATACTGCGGTGAGCAGGAGCGGGGATAGGCAAGTTAATAGGAGCCATTACCAGACCTCCACTGCCTATTAAAAAAATCAGTCTAGATCCGGTAGGGCCCCCTAAAGGCACATGGTCCACTGTAGGATTCAGTACCTCGGTGGGCCAGCCCGTGCCAGATAGAAGGCCTTCAATGACAGAAGGAACATTAGAGTATAATAGAAAAATTGTACGAGACTTTATTATGCAAATAATAAAATTTTTTGCTAGATCCATAAGATCTATGTCAGGCATCTTCACGTCTCTAGCTCCCCCAGGCATTAGGATCTGTAGGTGATGACATCCCTTGCACTGTAGTTACACTTCTAATATTACATCTGAAATCCATCTATAAAGCCCTGAAGTGTAACCACATATCTAATAGAGGAGCTGCAATGAGTGAAACGTTAGGGCTGCGAGTGAATCCTGAGGAGCGAACATCACAAGTAATGAGAAGCGAAATCTTTAAACACTTTGCAGGTTTAATACTGAAGAGGTTACTTTATGTTAATGGATAAAGAGTATTTATGTCACAGTTCTGTAAATTTATATCATACTTATCTCGCCTGTTTATGTTTATGGAGTATCAACGTCTCTTTCTGCTTACTATAGCGATGTCACTAATGTAAAATTGTCTCACTCAAAGCCAAATAGTTTCTGGTATAAAAGCTTGGCATGAGTATACAAACAACAATCTATCAACCATATTAATGTTTCCATATCTGACTTCCTTCAGAGGATGCAAATGATTCATTTTATATTGTGAGCATCCAGGCTTTATATAAAGGGTTTACATGAATAACAAGGCGAGGTGAGACTGGGACAATACACCATCAGTATTTGTTGGTTTAGAGTCTCAGATATGGCTATTGTAAGCCTGCCAGTGCTGGAGTGAATGCATACCAGGGGACAACATGCACAGTTCTCCAATATAACCAAGGCAATATAACCTGATGGTCCTGTGTCAGCAGGACCATCAGGTCAGCTAATTGCAGTTTGCTTACAAAGGCTCTGGGAGCCTTCTTTGTTGACAAAAAGATAACACTGAGTCTGTTCTCTGTACAAGCATAGTAAGTGTTCTATACAAACCTGTGTAATGTAATATACATTTACTGTACATATTATTTGATCTGCATTTATATTAGATTTCTAGTAATCATAATAAATAATCTCCAATGGTAAAGGCAAAGTCTATATTGTGATATTTCATAGTGTCCTGTTAATCAAACAGTCAAAGCCGCCTCCCCCCAAGCTTGTTGAAGAATACAGGTAGTGAGAAGAAGAGATAGCAAGCAAAGCTGCTGAGACAGGGGCATGGGAAAACCACTTTAGGCTAAGGCCCAACATTGCGGAAACACCACTTTTTTTGTTGCGTTTTTTTGAGCCAAACCCGAGAATGGCTACAAAAGGAATGGGTACTCTAAAAAAAGTACATATACTTTTCACTTCTACTTAATCCACTCCTGACTTTGGCTCTAAAAACCGCAACAAAAAAAAGCTGTGTTTCTGCAATGTGGGGCCTCAGCCTTAAAGAGGACCTTTCACCGATTTGGGCACAGGCAGTTCTATATACTGCTGGAAAGCCGACAGTGAATTCAGTGCACTGTCGGCTTTCCCGATCTGTGCCCCAGGTAAAGAGCTATCGGTCCCGGTACCGTAGCTCTTTACAGTCAGAAGGGCGCTTCTGACAATCAGTCAGGAACGCCCTTCTTCACAGCAGCACCTATCGCGCTGTACAATGTGAATGGGGAGGAACGCCCCCTCCCTCTGCTCTGCTGGAAAGCTTTCAGCTGTCGGCTTTCCCAATCTGTGCCCCGAGTAAGAGCTATCGGTCCCGTTACTGTAGCGCTTTACAGTCAGAAGGGCGCTTCTGACAATCAGTCAGGAACGCCCTTCTTCAAAACAGCGCCTATCGCGCTGTGCTGTGTGAGCGGGGAGGAACGCCCCCTCCCTCTGCTCACAGTACTTGTCCATAGATGAGTATTATTAGGAGGGGAAGGGTGAGTTCCTGTACAGCGCGATAGGCGCTGCTGTAGAGAAGGACGTACCTGACTGTCAGAAACGCCCTTCTGACTGTAAAGAGTTACGGTACCGGGACTGAAAGCTCTTTACACGGGGGAACAGATCGGGAGAACCGACAGTGCACTGAATTCAGCGCACTCAGCCTGTGCCCAAATCAGTGAAAGGTCCTCTTTAAGAACATGTTGTTGGCGTAGGAGACACAATCCTGCTGACAGGTTCCCTTTACACCACCTTGTAGTTGACTTACTTTGAACCTGAATCTTTGAGTAACTTTGGTTGTCACAATTTAAGTCACACCGCTCTTCAAGTCACATCCCCTTCATGGTAAATGGGTTGCCCTTTTTTTTTTAATCTTTACTTAGGATACGTCATAAATATCTGATCTGTTGCGGGTCAACAGTTGGCCTCTATATGGACCAGATGTTCTGAGGTACTTTCGGTCTGTGTACTATATAGTGCAGGAAGCTGGAAGGAGATGTCTTCATGCACTGAATAGTGACCGGGTTTCATTATCATTACTACAGCTCAGATTCCTTTGATGTCAATAGGAGCTAAGTTGCAGCACCAACACCTTGTCACTTTACAGGGCATGAAGCTATCTGCTTCTGGCTCCATACACTGCATATAGAGATGAGCGAATATACTCGATCGAATACCTCCGACGCATAGTGCCAGGGAAGGTGTGAGGGGCAGTAGAAATTTGATGCACCAGAAGTGTTTATGCACCGGGAGCTATGCAGCGGAGGTATTCGAGAGTGAGTATATTCGCTCATCTATAACTGCATAGTACACAGACTGGATGCAACTCTGATAGTACATAGACTGGATGCACCTCTGAAAGTAACAGACTGGATGCACCTCTGAAAGTAACAGACTCGATGCACCTCGGGAAATCTGATCGTAGTTATCCCCCTCACACACACCACCAGTCAGAAATGTAAGATCTATCCTAAGTGTAAATTAATAAATCATAAATTTAAAAAAAATCATGGACAAGTATAAACAATAAATGTGGTGCAAAACACCTACATTGTCAAAAATTGTACCAGAATTCTGCTGCATCCATTTAGTAAATCTCCACCGTTATCTGTTTCTGATCATCCGGCCCTTTAAAAGAAAATTCGTCTCACTTTTTTATTTTTTGCAGAGAATGCTTGCTATAAATTAAAAAATAAATAAATAAAAACAAGCAACTGAACAGATTCAATGAGTGACATACCAAAGCATTAACCTGAGGATTGTCAAGATGTATTCTATGTATTTGCCTTAAGCTAAAGTAAATGGTTCCATTAGTCCTGCTGTACAGGAAGCCTTGCAATGCTCCAGCGCTTTTGTGTTCTAGTTAAGGTCCAGGCCTCCCATAGGTCTTTTCACTAGCAAACTTCTAATACTCTCTTAATTCCATAGATCATTATTCCAGACCTGCCTAATAAGTAGAGTGTAAGTAATTGGAAATAGTGTTCTTCTCATGTAATCCCATTCCCTTCCTTTATCTTCTCATTTGGTGTACTTATTTTCATGCTTTACTTACTTCGCTCATTTAAACATGGTTAAGTAGTCGTCAAAATCTGAGCTGATAATATGTCATGAATATGGAAGATGTTCCATTGTGACAATGCTCATTTACTTTCATTACCGTTAGATGTAAACGGCTATAGTTCCCCGGGATGTTCTGAATATAGCTCAAGTCTTCAGGCAACATTTTCCTCCTGCAAAAAAAAAAACAAAAAAACCAAAGTGTTGCAGCCAAAAATCAAACACTTGTAAGTGTTCTTCAACTATTAGCTAGAAAGGTGGTCTGGCCAAGCCATGATCTCTGCTTATTTACCCGGCTTATAACAAAGAGCTAAAGATAGATCATGGCCTTAGAAACATATTAGTTTCTCTTTATTGCTTTTTCTGTTTCTGCAAAGTAACAATGTTGGCAAAATGTACTATTCCCTCTGCAGCAGAAAACTTTCATACGTGTGGAATATGAGATATTTTTCAGGGTTCATGGCCACCTGCAAACTATTATTAGCCTTTTCAGACCCCTGAGTATATTGATAGGAGGACCAAGGGAGTTGGCAACATAAAAACCTGTGTTACTCACCTGTCCCGTGCTCCAGCATGATTCCCTGCTGCCTTCAGCCCTCTTCAAGACGTCACAGATAGGGGTTATGCTGGAGTTATTATGTGCTTTGACGCCATCCTGATCCACGTGACATATGTGATTTTATTGAAGAAGGCTGAAGAGAGCAGGGAATCGTGGCAGGGCCCAGGAGAGGTGAGTAACACAGTTTTTTGTTTTTTTTCTGAAAAGATCTGACAGTATAATAATAGCAGTTTCAGTTTGGACGCATCTCACAGGGATTGGCAAACTTTTGTCACAGGCCCTACTGACCAATTCTTAATCATGCCCATGACCGCCTTGGCTTCCACTTCAGCCCTCCAAGGAGCCACATGCATCACATATCACGTCACTGTCGGCGATGTCCTGACGCTGTTCAGCATCTGCATTGTGATATGAGATAGACAGGGCCCCTTGGAGGGCAGAAGTGGAAGCGAAGGCGGACGTGGGCAGGAAATAGGATTGGTAAGTAGATAGGGCCCATTACCTGCTGGGTTGACTCCAGCAGGTAACAGCGTATTAAAAAAATAAATAAAAATGAAGCAGCCACAGTCAGCACCCGCCAGCTGATTGGGCCCCTCAGGAGCTTGGGGCCCCAGCACTTGCATGGGTTTGTTGAGTGCTGACCCCGGCCATGCTGTAGCCATCACATCCATGACTGAATATATTATATTGTATATCAAAATGACAGAAATAGAACAAAATTCACTTATTTTAGATTAAATTAGCACATTTAACATATATGTTTAATATCTACAAATGTAACAAAATTTAAAGCGGCTGTGCGCTCAGAGAAAATCTTGGTAAAGGTTCCTATAAATAAGATAAACCCATAGAAGTGTATTTCACATTTTGGCTCTAAGTCTTGCTTTCTTCCTCTGTCCTCATGAGAGAAGGCAGAGCTTCCTGGGATCGCCTGATGTCCGAATCACATGGTTTACTTTCCTGCAAGTCCTGGGTGGGCCTAGTAGTAGAGTAGCTTGAAGCACCGACTTGTACCTGTGACCGCCACTCTCGTGATGACAGGTCACGCCCCCAAGATTGACATTAGATTATTATAGGACAATATGTTAATCTATCATAAATTAAAGGGGTTGTCCCATCACAAGGATCCTATCTATACTGCTTGTTAATGTGGATGTAAGACTTTTCCTAAGTACATTGCTTCAGCAAAACTGCTTTGTTTGTCCACTATCTTACTTTATTCATTTCTCTGTTGACACAGCCCTGACTTATCTGGTCAAAAGTCAAGTGATGTATCTGCTGCTCTGAGGGGGGAGGGAGGAGGGGCTAAGTGCACAGGAGTGAGCCTGGAGGGGGGGGGGAGGTAGTTTACACTTTGGGGAGGGGGGCCGCCAATACAGACCTGGTATCCGCTGTAATAGAGAGGCGGTGCCTGCAACTTTGCTACGCTCCTGCCCTGCATGAAGCCAGCAGCGGCAGGAGCGATGCTGTTATTCCGGAGGGGAGGGGGGGCGGAGGAGCCGAATAGCAGCATCGCTCCTGCCGCTGTTGGCTTCATGCAGGGCAGGAGCGTAGCGATGTTGCAGGCACCTGTGCCGGCGTCTAACACTCCCCAGCATCCGCCTCTCTATTACAGCGGATGCCGGGTCTAAATTGCATTGTGAAGGCTGTACGGCTGATGCCTAGCTGCATCAGGCGCGCACACGCAGGGCCAGCGGCATAGAAGCGACGACTTCTTGCCGCTGGCTTTGCATATGTAACCCCGCCCACCAATGACGCAACAAAGCCGGAAGAAAGAAGAATTTACAGCATTGAGGACTGGTGAGTATGCGACGTGGGAATACCCCTTTAAGTTTAATAAAAAAAAATGTAAAATTGATCTAATATTGAATCAATTCAGAATGTTTGGTACAGTATCTCTGTCCTCGTCATAGTCACCACTATAATATTTCTACAGACACAAGAAATCTCATTTACAGTGTGGATTCCAGTATAACCTTGTTTTCTTATCATGATCGTATGAAAAATATGGCGAGCACTTTCAGAATTTACTTTGGTCCTTTTCTAACCTAAGTAAGTGAAGCTGGAAAGAAATTATATCGTAAGTCTTAGGAACTGATACTGTTTGATGTTGCTTATCTGGTATAGGACCGTTATTACTATACCCCTACACTTGGTCCTGATCATGTCTGGCCAGATTTATTTCATGACCATGATTCTAGTTATTGGGTTTCCTGACTAAGCCATCCAAAACTACTCTGGAAATCATTATCTGGGGATTTACCTACAGCAAAATTCACCTTTATATCCTGAACTCCAGAAGCTACAGTAATGTATCGGGAGTATCAACAGGTCTACATGGTTACGCAGTTCCCGAGCATCACCAGTATACAGTGAATACTGATAACCTGTGGATTGGTCATCAGTATCAAAAATGCATTTGGGCCCAGAAAACCCAATGCTAAACACTGTATTGTGGCCTTGCCTGGTTACTGAGGCTCAGTCTTAGTCAAGTGAATGGGACTGGGGGACTCTCTAATCAGCTGATCGGTGGGGGTGCCGGGAAATTGACCTTCACCAGTCTATGTTTGACAAACGATTCCTAAGGATAGGTCATTAACAGAAGCGTAACTTAGGCCCTAATGCAAAATCATTAGTGCTACCCCACTTACCATCAGCTATCTATAACACTGGTGTCTTTATGTTGTAGAGAGGCTTTTGAGCACCCTGAGGCTCCAGGGCCTAATTGCTTCCCCTCAACCCCTATACCTGTGCCCCACTAGTATGATCCCAGATACCCAGGGGTGAATCATGGCTTTCTGCCGCCTGAAGCGGACATCAGAAAGCCGCCCCCCCAGGAGGGGGCGGAGCGGAGGGGGCGGGGCCAAGCGGAGCTTTAGCAGGCAGAGAGCAGGCAGGGAGATGACCTGCTCCAGCGGCCTCCCCAATCCACCACTCAGTGACGGTGACCCTAAGCCAGTCCAGGACAGCTTGTCCTGGACTGGCTTAGGTCAGCAAAAATGCCGCCCTCCCCATGGCCCTGGCATAGCGCCGCCTGAAGCGGTCGCTTCAGGTCGCCTCACGGGAGGTGCGGCACTGCAGATACCCCTTTTAGAATGAATTTACTTTCATAAAAAAAAACCTACAAAGCCAACAATGGAGAACACATATTTGCAGTGTTTGCTTTTGCTTCCATTTATAGAAGATTTTTAGGTAAGCAGATGTGCCGATCTTCAGCAACATACTGTAGTTATCTCTGCAGGAATCCACAGTCCTGCTGAGTGTGAAGATTTTGGACAAGTTATAAAAATATAATTTCAGTTTTTAAATGAATAGAATAAAATGGATAAGGATTCGGAGGAGCGCTCTTTAGTCAATTCAATCTAGAAAATACAGATTACACTTGCCAATGGCATTCATCTCATCTTGGAGACAGTGCGCAGGATGTAGAACAGGTGTGGAGAGCTCAGGCCAAGAAAAGTTATCTTCCAAGATTTCCAGTATGGTCTTTGTTGCATTGCAAACAATATCCTTGCACATGGCAGAACATAAGATCATCCCTTGTAATGTTTTGTACGTGGTGCACTACTCTTTAACATCCGATTCCTTGGATTTATGGATGTCAGGCTTACATAGAAGAGCACATTTTATATGTTGACCTTGCAATAAAGACTATGTTAAAATTTGTCTGCCAATCCTTACAGCTGCATTGAGGAAAGGGGGGAAATATTTTTTGTTGAGATACAAATTTAGTAGAGTTGAATTTGCCATTGCTATTGAGCTCTGCTTCTGCTTAAGGCAATGGTCAGAAACCTTCAACACTCCGGCTGCTGTGAAACTACAACACCCAACATGCTCCATTCACTTGCATAGGAGTTCCAAGAACAACAGAGCAAGTATGCATGCTGGGAGTTGTAGTTTTACAACAGCTCCAGTGATGAAGGTTCTCTAACCCCTGGTTTAACGTAAACCTTTCACCACCTCCACCCAGTTATAGTCTTACCATCTGCTCTATCAAAACCTGTCTAAATCATTAAGACAAAACTGGCTGCAACAGGAAGGAAATGTGTAAGCTGTGCAAGCGTATATAATGGTACACCACTGATTTAGAGCCTACGAGGCAAAAGACATCAGAAGTGACCCCTAGAATGACCCCCCAATCATAGGAGCTACCAGGAAAATAATAGGGAATTTGGTGTATCCAATGTACTCCACACAGCTTACATATTCACTCTTCATCATCTGCTTTGCATTCTCATCTAGGAAAATGAATGTCTACTATGTCTCTTGGGAGGAATCACTCACGAGGGGTTACACTTTATTAGCAACTCTGGGTCTCTGTAAATGTGACATCATGTATCAATATCAGACATTTAATTCTGCGCTCGAAAATCCGCACAGCATTTCTTCACATCTGCGCCCTACTGTTTGCCCACACTGCAGTTTATACCCACTTGTATGATACTGTGGTACCAAGGATAACATACATAATGTCATATGAGGGTATAAACTCCTGATACACAGTCACGCACAGAAGGGAAGGAGCGCCATGGAGCACAGACTTAGATGCCATGACACTTTTGCAGAGCCCTGAAATGCCAGTAAAGTGGAATCCCCTGACATGTGACCCTATTTTGGAAACCACACCCCTGAAAGAATTTATTCAGGGGTACAGTGATCATTTTTAACCTCCAAGTGTTGCATTCATTCATTTTTCAGAAATGAAAGAGCAGCGGTGAAAGGAGAAAATAGCAATTTTACTAGAAATACATCATCTCAGTGGACAATATGTTAAGCCCAGTTGGAGTGAGAGATGAATACTCCAAAGGCTGTTGTGTTCAGGGTACCCACTTAGCAGTTCTTGGAGACTGTGACTCTACTAACAAGCTGGGTCCTACATATCAAGCACAGAAATAGAGTATCTCTGGAAAAATTGCTGGGAGTGAATTTCTGGAAAGTAAATTAATACAACATTTGAGGGTTAAAAATACTTGCAATGCCGCTTGTTCAATCCCCTGAGAGCTGTAGTTAACAAAATGGGGTGACATGTCTGTGGATTCAACTTGATTGGCTATTCAGGGGTTCGGCAAAAATGGCATGATGTCCAAAAACCAAACTGTGCTCCTAAAAACAATAGAGCGCTACTTCCCTTCTATACCTGACTGTGCCCAAACAGCTGTTTACACCCATATATGACATTGTTAAGTACGTTATCCTGGGTACACCAGTGTCATACATGTGGACATAAACTGTAATTTAGGCACACATGCGAATGAGACCTATGTACTTTTGGAGTGCAGATTTAGATTTTTGGACGCCATGTCACGTTTGCAAAGACCCTAAAATTGAGGTCACTTCTTAGAGAATTCCAATTTACTGGCACCTCTGGGCCTCTGCAAAAACAACATGGAGTCCAAAAGCCAGTCCCTCTAAACCTATACTTCGAAAGATAAAATAGCAGTGCTCCTTCCCTTCTGATCCCTGCTGTGTGTACAAACAGCAGTGTACAGACACATATACTACTTTTTTGAACCCAGAATAACCCACTTCAAAGTTTTAGGAGTCCTTGTCTCTGTTGACACAAAGCAGGCAGAACATATTGGGCACTGAAATTTTATATTTATTTAAAAATTAAAATTTTCATTTTGCACATTCATTTTTGGTTAGCACACATGGGCTCAAAACAATCATACTCCTTTAGAAATGCCTTGCGGGGTTTCCATTGTTGTGGTACTTTAGAGGATCTAGGGGCTCTGCTAATGTGTCATGGCACCCAAAAACTGCAAAATGTACCCTTCAAAAGCCAAATAGCGTTCTTTTCATTCTGGGGCTAAATTGGCAGTTTATTGAAAAAAAAAATAGTAATGTTTAATTTTCATGTCCCAACATTAATTAAAATCTGTGCCCCCTGGAGCCCTGGAACCTGAGCACTTGCTAAACCTGTAACTTTCAGAGCACTGGTTCTCAGCCATGATGCAAACTCCTGAGACTACATGGTGTACCCCAGGGGGAACCACTGGTCTAAAGGACCACCAGAGATAGCCGAGCACGATACTCAGCGTCACTGCTGCTCCATTCTCTTCTCTAGGGCTGGGGGCGCTGCTGGAGATACCAGTCCCGGCAGCCCAATAGAAGTAAATGGTGCACTGGTCACACAATTGCTGTGCACTCCATTCACAAGGAGACCTTAGGGGGACTTTTGGTCCCCCGTCCTCCAGAAAACTGGCTCCGCGGACTTTCCGCTTTAATTCCATCTATAGAGAAATCAACAATATATCCATAGGCATAATTGACATGCTGCAATTTCCAAAAACGTGATTTCAATGGGAGTTACGAGCATACACGCCGCGTAATTTTGCACCCGTAATTTTGCGGCCGC
The DNA here is from genome assembly GCF_031893055.1 of Leptodactylus fuscus. Lineage (NCBI taxonomy): Eukaryota > Metazoa > Chordata > Amphibia > Anura > Leptodactylidae > Leptodactylus > Leptodactylus fuscus. The sequence goes on along the minus strand of NC_134270.1, from coordinate 32,723,774 downwards.
AAAATTACGCGGTGTATACGCTCGTAACTCCCATTGAAATCAATGGGACCTTTTTGAGCTTGCAAACTGCTGACACGCGTATACATGCCAGATTGCGCTTCACTTTACTACGTGTGAATTCCCCCTTAGGATAAGAAGTTTACACCTCTCACCACATCTGAAATAAATTGGCCATAAGACATAAAGTGGTGAATAAATAAATCACATGAATTTATTACATTCCACATAAATTTATGGAGTTCCGGTGATGTCCGCCGTATGGGAAGGCTCATAGGTTTCATGTCCAACTCCGCAGGAATGTGATTGAGAAGGCGCAGAATGGTGAAGGCGCTGTGTCCAACAGGCAGAGGAGGGTCCCGGTGGGGGTGGGAATTCTGAAAAAGAGAAAACGCCATAAGAACACATGCAGACATAATACAGTAATACAAAAGCATAAGGATAGTATACACTATACAGCACTGTACCTTAGTGAACTTGAAGATGGCGGTGAGGATGATGGAGAATTTATAGTTTGAAATAATCAATTGATCTTTTAGATGGGCCACTTGGAGCGTTCAAAGGAGAAGTCTGGGATGTGTCTGGTACCAGGTGCACAAGTCTGACCTTCCGTGGCTTGCAGGTAGGACATGCCTAAAGGTCGGCTTGATGAAAATCTGATGGTTTTTGGTGACTGCGGTGGGAATGGTGGATTGATGGTTTTGTTTTCAATCTTGTGCCAATTGATTTTGGCATAAAACGCGTGTCCCCGCACATCTCCTCGCCATCCTAGACGTGTCCGCCACTGCTTGCATAGTAATTTGGTGAGTAGATCTTTGGCCTCCTCTGTCAGATATTTCGGGTAGATGGGCTCCAGGTTTACAACAATCATCTTAAGTTCCTCTTTATTGGCAGCAGAAAATGGGAAGGTGTTGGTTAGGAGGCGATAAACAATCACACCAAACGCCCACCAGTCTGCGGACAGGCCATACGGGTCACAGTTAAGCATCTCCGGTGCCATGTAATTAGGGGTCCCAGTAACGCCAAAAATAGTTTTGGTGCCATACATATTTTCAGCAGCTAATCCATAGTCGCAAATTCTGATGTGGCCCTGCTTGTCGATCATAATGTTTTCGGTTTTTAGGTCGCGGTGGAGTACCCGAAGTTCGTGCATTCGTTGGATGCCAGAAATAATTTCAGCTGTGCAGACAATAGTGGTCATTAAATCGAATGGTCCCTCAGACTCCAGCCTTTCCTCTACGTTGCCGCCAGGGAGGTATTCCAGTACGAGGAAGCCGTGTGTCTGTGTCTGGAAGGCTGCATATATCTGGCACAGGAAGGGGCTGTCCAATAATTGTTGCAGGACCCTCTTCTCCCTTTGCAACATTTCATGCCTGGTTTTTGCCATGGCTTTCACAGCCACTAAAGAATTTTTGTTTTTTAGAGAAGCCAGGAAGACGCTGCCAAATGCCCCTTCTCCAAGTTCTTTCAGGAAGTGAAGGCTGGACAGCCCTAGTGGTGTGGGGGCGCTGGTTGTTGGGGCGCTGGTTAATGCAGCTGCTCCATCTTCTGCACATTTGAATTTTTTGTTGGTCTTAGCCTCCTCTTCCTCCCTTTTCCTTTTCTGGCCTCGTGGTGTGGGGGCGCTGGTTGTTGGGGCGCTGGTTAATGCAGCTGCTCCATCTTCTGCACATTTGAATTTTTTGTTGGTCTTAGCCTCCTCTTCCTCCATTTTTCTTTTCTGGCCTCTTCTTTCAGGACATTCAGTATAAATTTGTCCTTTAGAGGTTCCTGATTCCTGAGTGATGTCCTTCAGGTTCTGTTCCAGTTGTTTTTTGGAGCCAGAGTTTTTCTTAGGTCTCTTTTTAGGTCTTTCGCTGTCATCATTACTAACAGTGTCTCTTTTCCTTTTTTTGTCAGTGTTGACATTCCCCTTGCTCCCTGAAGGGGGCGACATGTCTTCTGCTGTTAAATCCTCCTCTTTTCCCCAAATTCCCAATTACCCAATTCCCAAAATATTTGAAAAGAAGCGCTCTCCGAAGATAATATCCAGAAGGAAGTTATCCAATATGGAGTCTGAGAGCTTGTAGGTGTGTTCCGTGCTTATACAGCTCCGTGATGTCATAAATGATAGTGATGTCGCCATGCAGCATCCAATCAGGTGAGAGATATCCCGACTGTGTTCCATAGTTATACAATGTAATGATTCTTAATGGCTAGGACAATGTACGTTGTATTTGTTATATATACATTGTACATTGTATACATTAAAAAGTGAAACACATATGCCCACAACTAGATGCCGGACACAGTAATCTGCCCCGGGGGCTTGTTAATACTAAATATTCTAACCCAACAGTTGCCCTCATGGTGGTGACCTTACCTGGATATGGTGACTGATACACATTTACACCAGTTTGCAGATGTTCATCTTTTGGCTTCTTCACTTTGAAGGGGGTTGCAGGAGGGGCAGGGGTGAGGGTGGCAGAGGTCCAGCTTTCTGGATAGGAAAAAACAACATATGTCCAAACGGTTACAAATTGTACATTACTACCACCTGCCAGCTGTGCACATGCGAAAGCCGTGAGACATCAAACATGTCGGATTGTCATGCGGCTTTCCTTTGAAAATTATGAATGGCAAATCTATATGAGAAGCAAAAAACTGTCCACAATATTGGCGCCATATTATCCCATCCAGTCGCTATCTATACTAGTGCCTGCCATATCTGTGTCCATATAAGAGTTATGTTGTACAGTCCAAATCCCTCCACAATGTAAGGATGTGTTCACACAGAGGAATTTGCCAGGATTTTTTGAGCCAGATTCTGCCTTAAAATCAGCACCAATTTCCGCCGTGAGTCTGCCTCCTATTATTTTCACCTCCTAGAAGCCTAGATAACTATAATGCTAAGAGTCCTTCTCTGGCTTAGTGCACAAGTTGTAGGATAGACAGAGGTACGGCACACGCCTCGTGTAGTGGGGCGCAGCGCAGCCGCATTCTCCAATCCTAGGCCAACAATAGTAAAGCCACAGCAGTTACATCATTAGATGCAGTGACAACGTTTTATTGTTGCAATATAACAAATATGAATAATTGTCCATCGATGTATAATAACATTATCCACAATATATTATGCAGAGTAAGGTGGAGACGTTTCGGTTTCCAGAACAACCTTTCTCATGTGCACTCTTTAATGTGGAGTATGCCGGGGTGCATGCGCCCTCTCTTCAGGAGTAATGTGTGAGCCCTAACATCGCCAGTTGTGTGAGTTTAGCATAAGGGCTAGTTCACAAGGGGACATGGAGGCGGATTTGGACAGCGGAATACACGTCATAATCCGCCTCCATACAATGATAGTCTATGTAGAGGGCTTGCTTTTTTTTTTTTTCCCTAGCATTTTTTTCACTAGGCGAAAAAAGAAGCGACATGACCTTTCTTCAGGCGTTTTCTGCCTGAAGAAAGCAATAGAAGTTAATGGGAAGCGCAAAATGCGCGTTTTTACCGCACTTTTTTTGCATAAATACGCGTCGCGTTTTTTTTACAAAAAAATGTGCAGTAAAAAACACAACGCGTTTTTTGCGGCCCGTTCTGTATCAGCAAAATCATGCTGATAGAGCCCCACATATGGGTGCATAGCCTTTAAGAAGGCCATTCAGGCACCGTAAATGTTATATTAAACTACCCCCCCGTTTTAAAATAATACCCTAAAAAAGAATGTGATCTACTTACGCATCGTGCACGATGGGCGGGCATTCAGGGTGCGCCGACTTCTTCATCCACGTCTCCTCTTCCTCCGATGTCCTCGGGTCCCGTCCTCCTCTGGCGCTCGCGAACTGACATTGATAAAAAAAAAATGGCCTGGGCACATGCACAGTAGCCGTAGTAGAAGCCGCATGCTACTGTACATGCACCCAGGCCATTTTTTTTTTATCAATGTCAGTTCGCGAGCGCCGGAGGAGGACGGGACCAGAGAACAAAGGAGGAAGAGGAGGCATGGATGAAGAAGTCGGCGCACCCTGAATGCCCGCCCATCGTGCACGATGCGTAAGTAGATCACATTCTTTTTTAGGGTATTATTTTAAAACTGGGGGGTAGTTTAATATAACATTTACAGTGCCTGAATAGCCTTTTTTAAGGCTATGCAAGCATATGTGGGGCTCTATCAGCATGATTTTACTGATAGAACCCCTTTAAGGGCTGGGAAAACCACCTGCCCTTGTTGGAAGCGGTTTTTACAAAAAAAACGCTCCACAAAAAGCGGGCCAAGGTCCAAAAAACGCTTCCTAATTAGTAAGCATTTTTTTCCAGTGCCAAAGTAAGCCAAACGTAATTTACGTGTGAACTAAGCCTAAGACAGTAACAGTGGCCATGTCAGTGCCTTCCACTGTGTAAGCCTATGTTCAGCCTAGCTGCGGTCAGACTGAATGCCCAGAAGTGGGGAAAAAACAATTTTGAGGCCCATTGGAGGTCTCAGCAGACAGACTCCCGTCAATCAGGTATTTATCCTCTATCATTTAGGTGTATGCAGTGCAGTAACATTGTGGGACTTACAGCGACGTCTCTGACTAATCCTTCACATTTCCTTTCTCTTCCCTTTGGACCGCCATGACCACTTCTTCCAGCTGTGACTTGTCTCTGTAAATTTAGAACACAGACATCTTTGACTCCTCACTTCTCCAGGCCCCGACCCACATTGTCGTCACCTAAACTAAGCCCCCGTCCTGCTGCTACTCCAATTATAAAATATATGTTATAACCCCCAATAATGGAGAATACTCACAATTAATAATGCCCCCGTGTATCCCCTGTATAAATAGTGTCCCTTATTAATAATGCCCCCGTGTATCCCCTGTATAAATAGTGCCCCTTATTAATAATGCCCCCGTGTATCCCCTGTATAAATAGTGCCCCTTATTAATAATGCCCTGTGTATCCCCTGTATAAATAGTGTCCCTTATTAACAATGCCCCCGTGTATCCCCTGTATAAATAGTGTCTCTTATTAATAATGCCCCCGTGTATCCCCTGTATAAATAGTGCCCCTTATTAATAATGCCCTGTGTATCCCCTGTATAAATAGTGTCCCTTATTAATAATGCCCCCGTGTATCCCCATAAATAGTGTCCCTTATTAATAATGCCCCCCTGTATCCCCTGTATAAAGAGTGCCCCTTATTAATAATGCCCCCGTGTATCCCCTGTATAAATAGTGTCCCTTATTAATAATGCCCCTTTCTATCCCCTGTATAAATAGTGCCCCTTATTAAAAATGCCCCCATGTATCCCCTGTATAGTGCCCCTTATTAATAATGCCCCCGTGTATCCCCTGTATAAATAGTGCCCCTTATTAATAATGCCCCCGTGTATCCCCTGTATAAATAGTGCCCCTTATTAATAATGCCCCCGTGTATCCCCTGTATAAATAGTGCCCCTTATTAGTAAAGCCCCCATGTATCCCCTGTATAAATAGTGCCCCTTATTAATAATGCCCCTGTGTATCCCCTGTATAAATAGTGCCCCTTATTAGTAAAGCCCCCATGTATCCCCTGTATAAATAGTGCCCCTTATTAATAATGCCCCCGTGTATCCCCTGTATAAATAGTGCCCCTTATTAATAATGCCCCCGTGTATCCCCTGTATAAATAGTGCCCCTTATTAGTAAAGCCCCCATGTATCCCCTGTATAAATACTGCCCCTTATTAATAATGCCCCCGTGTATCCCCTGTATAAATAGTTCTCCTTATTAACAATGCCCCCGTGTATCCCCTGTATAAATAGTGCCCCTTATTAATAATGCCCCCATGTATCCCCTGTATAAATAGTGCCCCTTATTAATAATGCCCCCGTTTATCCCCTGTATAAATAGTGCCCCTTATTAATAATGCCCCGTGTATCCCCTGTATAAATAGTTCTCCTTATTAACAATGCCCCCGTGTATCCGCTGTATAAATAGTGCCCCTTATTAATAATGCCCCCGTGTACCCCCTGTATAAATAGTGCCCCTTATTAATAATGCCCCCATGTATCCCCTGTATAAAAAGTGCCCCTTATTAATAATGCCCCCGTTTATACCCTGTATAAATAGTGCCCCTTATTAATAATGCCCCCATGTATCCCCTGTATAAATAGTGCCCTTTATTAATAATGCCCCCATGTATCCCCTGTATAAATAGTGCCCCTTATTAATAATGCCCCCGTGTATCCCCTGTATAAATAGTGCCCCTTATTAATAATGCCCCCCTGTATCCCCTGTATAAAGTGTCCCTTATTAATAATGCTCCTGTGTATCCGCTGTATGAATAGTGTCCCTTATTAATAATGCCCCCGTGTATCTGCTGTATAAATAGTGCCCCTTATTATTAATGCCCCCGTGTATCCCCTGTATAAATATTGTCCCTTATTAATAATGCCCCCGTGTATCCCCTGTATAAATAGTGCCCCTTATTAATAATGCCCCCGTGTATCCCCTGTATAAATAGTGACCCTTTTTAATAATGCCCCGTGTATCCCCTGTATAAATAGTTCCCCTTATGAATAATGCCCCCGTGTATCCGCTGTATAAATAGTGCCCCTTATTAATAATGCCCCCGTTTATCCCCTGTATAAATAGTGTCCCTTATTAATAATGCCCCCGTGTATTCCCTGTATAAATAGTGCCCCTTATTAATAATGCCCCCGTGTACCCCCTGTATAAATAGTGTCCCTTATTAATCATGCCCCCGTGTACCCCCTGTATAAATAGTGCCCCTTATTAATAATGCCCCCATGTATCCCCTGTATAAATAGTGCCCCTTATTAATAATGCCCCCGTGTATCCCCTGTATAAATAGTTCCCCTTATTAATAATGCCCCCATGTATCCCCTGTATAAATAGTGCCCCTTATTAATAATGCCCCCGTGTATCCCCATAAATAGTGCCCCTTATTAATAATGCCCCCGTGTATCCCCTGTATAAATAGTGTTCCTTATTAATAATGCCCCCATGTATCCCCTGTATAAATAGTGTCCCTTATTAATAATGCCCCCGTGTATCCCCTGTATAAATAGTGCCCCTTTTTAATAATGCCCCGTGTATCCCCTGTATAAATAGCACCCCTTATTAATAATGCCCCCATGTATCCGCTGTATAAATAGTGTCCCTTATTATTAATGCCCCTGTGTATCCCCTGTATAAATATTGTCCCTTATTAATAATGCCCCCATGTATCCCTTGTATAAATAGTGTCCCTTATTAATAATGCCCCCGTGTATCCCCTGTATAAATAGTGCCCCTTATTAATAATGCCCCCGTGTATCCGCTGTATAAATAGTGCCCCTTATTAATAATGCCCCCGTTTATCCCCTGTATAAATAGTGTCCCTTATTAATAATGCCCCCGTGTACTCTCTGTATAAATAGTGCACCTTATTAATAATGCCCCCGTCTACCCCCTGTATAAATAGTGTCCCTTATTAATCATGCCCCTGTCTATCCCCTGTATAAATAGTGCCCCTTATTAATAATGCCCCCATGTATCCCCTGTATAAATAGTGCCCCTTATTAATAATGCCCCCGTTTATCCCCTGTATAAATAGTGTCCCTTATTAATAATGCCCCCGTGTATTCTCTGTATAAATAGTGCACCTTATTAATAATGCCCCCGTGTACCCCCTGTATAAATAGTGCCCCTTATTAATAATGCCCCTGTCTATCCCCTGTATAAATAGTGTCCCTTATTAATCATGCCCCTGTCTATCTCCTGTATAAATAGTGCCTCTTATTAATAATGCCCCCGTGTATCCCCTGTATAAATAGTGTCCTTTATTAATAATGCCCCCGTGTATTCTCTGTATAAATAGTGCACCTTATTAATAATGCCCCCGTGTACCCCCTGTATAAATAGTGCCCCTTATTAATAATGCCCCTGTCTATCCCCTGTATAAATAGTGTCCATTATTAATCATGCCCCTGTCTATCTCCTGTATAAATAGTGCCTCTTATTAATAATGCCCCCGTGTATTCTCTGTATAAATAGTGCACCTTATTAATAATGCCCCCGTGTACCCCCTGTATAAATAGTGCCCCTTATTAATAATGCCCCTGTCTATCTCCTGTATAAATAGTGCCTCTTATTAATAATGCCCCCGTGTATCCCCTGTATAAATAGTTCCCCTTATTAATAATGCCCCCGTGTATCCCCATAAATAGTGTCCCTTATTAATAATGCCCCCCTGTATCCCCTGTATAAAGAGTGCCCCTTATTAATAATGCCCCCGTGTATCCCCTGTATAAATAGTGTCCCTTATTAATAATGCCCCTTTCTATCCCCTGTATAAATAGTGCCCCTTATTAAAAATGCCCCCATGTATCCCCTGTATAGTGCCCCTTATTAATAATGCCCCCGTGTATCCCCTGTATAAATAGTGCCCCTTATTAATAATGCCCCCATGTATCCCCTGTATAAATAGTGTCCCTTATTAATAATGCCCCCGTGTATCCCCTGTATAAATAGTGCCCCTTATTAATAATGCCCCCGTGTATCCCCTGTATAATAATTCCCCCGTGTATCCCCTGTATAAATAGTGCCCCTTATTAATAATGCCCCTGAGTATCCCCTGTATAAATAGTGTCACTTATTAATAATGCCCCCATGTATCCCCTGTATAAATAGTGCCCCTTATTAATAATGCCCCCGTGTATCCCCTGTATAAATAGTGCCCCTTATTAATAATGCCCCCGTGTATCCCCTGTATAAATAGTGTCCCTTATTAATAATGCCCCCATGTATCCCCTGTATAAATAGTGCTCCTTATTAATAATGCCCCAGGTGTTTCCTAATTAAAAAGTTTTTCAGGCTATCAATAAAAAAAAAAAAAAAAAAAAAAGTGGAGCTCAAAAAGCCCTGGACCCCCACTGATCAGCTGTGTGAATGAACCTGTGTGATACCTGTGTAAGAGCTGTAATGGCTTCTCTGTTTACACAGTGTCGTTCATCTCCTAGTGGCCATGTCATGTAACTACAGCCTGGTCCTATACACATCTATGTGACAAGGCTGTAAATACATTATGGTCACTATACACAGACAGCGTGTGATATAAACGGGCGCCACAGCCCCTTCAAACTGCTGATCTGGGGGAGTCAATAACAATCAGCTGGAAAACTCCTTTATTAAAGCCCAATTGCCACCTTAAAGGGGTTGTCCAGGATAACAACTTTTTAAATATGAGGCCGGAGAAGATGCTCCGGTGTCTCCCAGCACGTTCCAGTCCTGCTGCTCCGGTGTTTTATTCCAGCAGAAGTTCCCACAGCAAAGTGATGTCCCGTGTCAGTGACCTCAGTGGTCATGTGCGGTGGGGACTTCTGCTAGAAGATAACACAGCAGAACTGGACCATGGTGGGAGACACCGGAGCACAAGGGACAGGTACGTTTTTTAGTTTTTCTTTCACCTTTCCTGGTCTCATATTAAAAAAGTGATTATCCCGTACAACCCCTTTAATTAATTGCCCCCTTATATTATGCTCCGATTCCCCCTGTCATAAATACCACTATCCTAATGACCCTTTATATAAATTATGCATATTACATACATTGTTCCATATACAATAAATCATAAATAAAAACAATTCATATATATATAAAGGAATAAATAAATAAAGGATTAAAACATTTTTTTCAAATTATTGAACATAATATAGACGCTAAAATAATTATCAGTACATGGTAATAAATAAGAAGACTAAAAAAATATTATAAATATACATCAATGCTTAATACATAGACATGTATATGTCCAATCTGATATATATCACAAGGTACCAATGATATAACTTCGTGGGTATATGGGCTTATTTTTTAGTCTTTTTATTTATTACTATGTACTGATAATTATTTTAGTGTCTACATTATGTTCAATAACTTGAAACTTTTTTTTTAATTATATATATATATATATATATATATATATATATATATATATATACACACACCGTATATACTCGAGTATAAGTTGACCTGAACATAAGCCAAGGCCCCTAATTTTATCACAAAAAACTTATTGACTCGAGTATAAGCCAAGGGAGGAAAATGCATGACATTCTGTTTGTGCTCATGCTAATCCTAGCAGGCTTTGGGCCTGTATGATAATGTCCCAAATATCATGTGGTTTGGGATATTACCATATAGGCCCAAAGCCTATGCTAGCAGTAACAGGCTATTACTACTAGCACAAGCTTCGGGCCTATATGGTACTGCTAGCACAGGCTTTGGGCCTATATGATAATATCCCAGACCACGTGGCATCTTTGACATTAACATATAGGCCTGAAGCCTGCTAGGATTAACATTGGATCCCGGAGAGGTGAGTAACATTGTTTATTATGTTCCCTCCCCTCCTCTGGGGCTCCGATTATTATACTGATAAGATCCCCTAGTATAATAATAGCGGTAGTGGGATCGCGGCCTGGGCTCGGGCCTACTCACTGCCGGCCTCCGCGGCCTATAGTAGAAGGGGAAGTAGGGGTGGCAGTGAACAGGCCCAGGGAGGCATGTAAATAGGCCACTACCTGCTGGGAATACTCCAGCAGGTAGCGGCCTATTATAAAACAAACAAAAAGTTATTTTACCTGCCAACCTCACACTGCTCCCGCTGCCGCCTCCTCTTCACCCGGCAATGAGACGCAGTAAGACGTGTTAATTAGATCGGAAGAAGGGGTGGTGCTGGTTGTTTGGCACCTCTACCCCGAAACGCGTCATCCGTTTTCCAATAAAAGTTGTTTCCTTTTGCCATTCCGGCTCGAGTTGTTGATGTTGAGGGAGTGCGCCCACTGGATTTTGTTCATGGGTGTCCACAGTGGGACACAATACTGTGTGCAGGGGCTACTATGGGACATAATACTATGTGCAGGGGCTACTATGGGGTATAATACTGTGTGTACAAGGGCCACTATGGGGCATCATACTGTGTGTGTAGGGACCACTATGGGGCATAATACTGTGTGTACAGGGGCCACTATGGGACATAATACTGTGTGTGCAGGGACCACTATGGGGCATAATACTGTGTGTACAGGGGCCACTATGGGACATAATACTGTGTGTGCAGGGGCTACTATGGGACATAATACTATGTGCAGGGGCTACTATGGGGCATAATACTATGTGCAGGGGCTACTATGGGGTATAATACTATGTGCAGGGACTACTATGGGGTATAATACTGTGTGTACAGGGGCCACTATGGGGCATCATACTGTGTGTGCAGGGACCACTATGGGGCATAATACTGTGTGCAGGGACCACTATGGGGCATAATACTGTGTGCAGGGACCACTATGGGGCATAATACTGTGTGTACAGGGGCCACTATGGGACATAATACTGTGTGCAGGGACCACTATGGGGCATCATACTGTGTGTACAGGGGCCACTATGGGGTATAATACTGTGTGTACAGGGGCCACTATGGGGCATAATACTGTGTGCAAAGACCACTATGGGGCATAATACTGTGTGCAGGGACCACTATGGGGCATAATACTGTGTGTACAAGGACCACTATGGGGCATAATACTGTGTGTAAGGGGCCACTATGGGGCATAGTAATGTCTGCAGAGGCCACTGTGGGGCATAATAGTGCGTGTAGGAATGTGGGAGGGGAGGTGTGTCGGTTGGTCGGGGTCTTTGGCGTCGGTCAGGGGGAGCCCCATGTCAAAAGTTAGCCACGGGGCCCGACCATTCCTAGTTATGCCACTGGCCTTGTGTGTCATACACATACACACACCATGTACACTCACGGTAGATGCTAAATCCTAGTGGGCTAAAGGACTTCTGGTGACGTCGGGACCATGTGATCAGGCTCTGGTGTGGGCGGAGCTATTCAGGACAGTGCCGAGTTACACAGGAAAAGGAAGCTGCAGTGAATGGAGACTGGAAGGTAAGATGGAGGGAAGAGACAGCAAGTGTAAGCAAGAGGGGGGAAAGGGGGTTCAGGCTGTGTGTGAGCAAAAGAGGGTGTGGGGAGCACTTTGTGTGAGAAATAGAGGGGGATGTACAGGATACTAGAGACATAAAAAGGAGAAGGGGGTGCAGGCTGCCCAAGATGGAGAATTGGGGTTGCAGCCTGCATGATAAAAGGGGTAGATTAAGGGTATAGCTGTGTATGAGAAAGGGAAACGGGGTTCAGGCTGTGTGAGGTGAGAGAGGGAGAGGTGCAGGATGTGTGACAAATGGGTCAGTCTCATGAAGGGAACACTTAAAGGGGTTGTCCCATCACAAGGATCCTATCTATACTGTTTGTTTTTCCTAAATACATTGCTTCAGCAAAACTGCTTTGTTTGGCCGCTATATTACTTTATTCATTTTTTTGGGACACATCCCTTGATTTATCTGGTCATAAGTCAAGTGATGTATCTGCTGCTCTCAGGGGGGAGGGGCTAAGTGCACGGGAGTGAGCCTGGAGGAGGGGGGGGGGGGTAGTTTACCCTTTGGGAGGAAGGGGCCGCCAATACAGACCCAGCATCCGCTGTAATAGAGAGGCGGATGCCGGGGAGGGTTAGACGCCAGCACAGATGCCAGCAACATCGCTATGCTTCTGCCCTGCATGAAGCCAGCAGCGCAATGCCACTGGCCCTGCGTGCACGCTCATAGATGGTGAGACCAGTCTAGCCTTCACAATGCGAATACAGACCTGGCATCCGCTGTAATAGAGAGAGGCGGATGTCGGGTCTGTATTCGCATTGTGAAGGCTAGACTGGTCTATGAGCGCGCACGCCGGGCCAGCGGCATCTTGCCGCTTGGCTTTGCATATGTGACCCCGCCCACGAATGAAGCAACAAAGCCTGAAGACAGAAGATTTTATAGCAACGAAGACTGGTGAGTATGCGACGTGGGACAAACCCTTTAACATATGGGGGGGGGATTTATTCGTTGTTTTACAAGAGGCTTGTGTCTCTGCTGTCACATCAAATTCCAGAATGTCCTCTGGTTTTTTATACATTTGACTAAAAAAAAACCTCAAAACAATGTTTAACCAAGTTTTTGTTTGTTTCTAGGTTTATGTGAGATCTCAATGGTGTGAAGGCCCCACTACAAGATCATTAGGTACCAGTGCTCTAGACCAAGCGAAGTGCCCCCTAGTGATCAAATGTCTCCAGCGGGCACCTCCAAATAGGCAACACTTATAAAGGTTTATAAAATACGGCTTTGTTTGGAGCCTTCAGTAACAGTTATTTGATGGCCCCCTCAGTGCCTCTCCCCCCTTCGGTGCCCACATGTAATATAATGGCCCCACAGCGACCAACATGTTATATAATGGCCCTTACTCTGCCTCTACATATATGCAGCCTGCAGTAGAAGTGCCAATATTTTGTAATGCATTACATTAGGGATCAGACTCCATGAGGCTCAAGGCTCCCAGGGGGTACACCTGGGTCTGCAAAAAAAAATGCCCTAATGCACCCCCATACACGGAATTAGAAAAAGTTATGGGTGTCATAATATGGCGACTTTAATAAGAAAAAAAATTTGGCACAATTTGGGATTTTTGTTAAGGGGTTAAAATGAAAATAAAACCATATAAATTTGTTTTCCCTGGAATTATACCAAAACATAGAATACAGGTGACATGTCGTTTTTGGCTACAGAGTAAATGCCATTAAAAAAACAATAGCCTCCCATGCCTGCGTTGTAGAGGTGGATTGCCGACTGCAGAGCAAAGAGCAACGGCGGGACTATTGCGTGCTCCGGCAGAGTCAGAAAAGAGGGAGGAGCTGTCTCACCGGAGGAAGTCTGGAAGTAAGAGAGAGGCAAGTATGATGGGGCGGTGGGCTAAGTTAGTTGGGAAGGTCTAGTAGTGAGTGGGATAGCTAGAGAGATGGAGGGGGAGGTAGTGCGAGTCAGCCTACACGTACCATGATGCATTAGCTAAAGCCTGGTTCGCATCTGTGTTCAGTATTCCATTTGGGGAGTCCGCTTGGGGATCCCCCTCTGAACGGAATATTGAACACATTAAAAAGGGATGAGCAATGAAACCACATGAACCCCATAGGCTATAAAGGGGTCTGTGTATTTTCCGCACGAATCATGTGGAGAGAAAAGTGCTGCTTGTAGGATTTTTCTCTCCACATTTTTCAAGCGAAATAGGGGACCGAGACCCCTAAAGGAAATATTGCAGGTGTGAATCCACCTATTGCTAGTAACTACCAATCCCAGTGCAGTGTAGGTGCGACCCCTCAGGATCTGACACTAGCTGTTACCCCGGCCCCATCAGATGTCCATTATTACTGTAAGTATATACTATATAATCTTTTAACGTGATGTGGTCTAGAATTCCCTTCCCCCGCCTCTCCCCTTCCTATTCCTTGTTTAGTTGGGTCTTCCCCTCCTCCTCGGTCTTTCTTTTGTAGGTTTTTAAATGTTCTTACCTTAAATTATGCTGTACATTATGGGTTTTTATATGTGATCTTTATTTGTATGCCTCCTGCACGGGGTTTTCTATATTTTGTACCAATATAATGTTTTCTTTGTATTTCAATGACAGTCTTTTTGATACTAAATATGAAATTAAAATCTATTTTTAACTAAAAATATTCATTGTCCTGTTTTCATTTTCTCTGTGGTCTATAAAAAACTTTCATCAAACAGGTTTTCTGGGCTAATGCCCCTCCCCTTAGGATAGGGTCACCAATATTAGATCAGTGGGGCCCAGCACTCAGCGCTTCCAGCCAGTATCCAGTGCTAGAACCTAGAAGGCTCTGTAGACTGTATATACCCTTTTCCCCCCGAAAATAAGTCATCCCCCGAAAGTAAGACATAATAAATAGTGCCCCTTATTAATAATGCCCCCGTGTATCCCCTGTATAAATAGTGCCCCTTATTAATAATGCCCCCGTGTATCCCCTGTATAAATAGTGCCCCTTATTAATAATGTTCTCATGTATCCGCTGCATAAATAGTGCCCCTTATTAATAATGCCCCGTGTATACCCTGTATAAATAGTGCCCCTTATTAATAATGCCCCCGTGTATCCCCTGTATAAATAGTGTCCCTTATTAATAATGCCCCCATGTATCCCCTGTATAAATAGTGCCCCTTATTAATAATGCCCCCATGTATCCCCTGTATAAATAGTGCCCCTTATTAATAATGCCCCGTGTATCCCCTGTATAAATAGTGTCCCTTATTAATAATGCCCCCATGTATCCCCTGTGTAAATAGTGCCCCTTATTAATAATGCCCCCGTGTATCCCCTGTATAAATAGTGCCCCTTATTAATAATGCCCCCATGTATCCACTGTATAAATAGTGCCCCTTATTAATAATGCCCCGTGTATCCCCTGTATAAATAGTGTCCCTTATTAATAATGCCCCCATGTATCCGCTGTATAAATAGTGCCCCTTATTAATAATGCCCTGTGTATCCCCTGTATAAATAGTGCCCCTTACTAATAATGCCCCCGTGTATACCCTGTATAAATAGTGCCCCTTATTAATAATGCCCCCATGTATCCGCTGTATAAATAGTGCCCCTTATTAATAATGCCCCCGTGTATACCCTGTATAAATAGTGCCCCATATTAATAATGCCCCTGTGTATCCCCTGTATAAATAGTGCCCCTTATTAATAATGCCCCCGTGTATACCCTGTATAAATAGTGCCCCTTATTAATAATGCCCCAGTGTATCCCCTGTATAAATAGTGTCCCTTATTAATAATGTTCTCATGTATCCCCTGTATAAATAGTGCCCCTTATTAATAATGCCCCCGTGTATCCCCTGTATAAATAGTGTCCCTTATTAATAATGTTCTCATGTATCCGCTGCATAAATAGTGCCCCTTATTAATAATGCCCCCATGTATCCCCTGTATAAATAGTGCCCCTTATTAATAATGCCCCGTGTATCCCCTGTATAAATAGTGTCCCTTATTAATAATGCCCCCATGTATTCCCTGTGTAAATAGTGCCCCTTATTAATAATGCCCCCGTGTATCCCCTGTATAAATAGTGCCCCTTATTAATAATGCCCCCATGTATCCACTGTATAAATAGTGCCCCTTATTAATAATGCCCCGTGTATCCCCTGTATAAATAGTGCCCCTTATTAATAATGCCCCCATGTATCCACTGTATAAATAGTGCCCCTTATTAATAATGCCCCCGTGTATCCCCTGTATAAATAGTGCCCCTTACTAATAATGCCCCCGTGTATACCCTGTATAAATAGTGCCCCTTATTAATAATGCCCCCATGTATCCGCTGTATAAATAGTGCCCCTTATTAATAATGTCCCCGTGTATCCCCTGTATAAATAGTGTTCCTTATTAATAATGCCCCCGTGTATCCCCTGTATAAATAGTGTTCCTTATTAATAATGCCCCCGTGTATCCGCTGTATAAATAGTGCCCCTTATTAATAATGCCCCCGTGTATACCCTGTATAAATAGTGCCCCTTATTAATAATGCCCCCATGTATACCCTGTATAAATAGTGTCCCTTATTAATAATGTTCTCATGTATCCCCTGTATAAATAGTGCCCCTTATTAATAATGCCCCCGTGTATCCCCTGTATAAATAGTGTCCCTTATTAATAATGTTCTCATGTATCCGCTGCATAAATAGTGCCCCTTATTAATAATGCCCCCATGTATCCCCTGTATAAATAGTGCCCCTTATTAATAATGCCCCGTGTATCCCCTGTATAAATAGTGTCCCTTATTAATAATGCCCCCATGTATCCCCTGTGTAAATAGTGCCCCTTATTAATAATGCCCCCGTGTATCCTCTGTATAAATAGTGCCCCTTATTAATAATGCCCCCATGTATCCACTGTATAAATAGTGCCCCTTATTAATAATGCCCCGTGTATCCCCTGTATAAATAGTGCCCCTTATTAATAATGCCCCCATGTATCCACTGTATAAATAGTGCCCCTTATTAATAATGCCCCCGTGTATCCCCTGTATAAATAGTGTTCCTTATTAATAATGCCCCCGTGTATCCGCTGTATAAATAGTGCCCCTTATTAATAATGCCCTGTGTATCCCCTGTATAAATAGTGCCCCTTACTAATAATGCCCCCGTGTATACCCTGTATAAATAGTGCCCCTTATTAATAATGCCCCCATGTATCCGCTGTATAAATAGTGCCCCTTATTAATAATGCCCCCGTGTATACCCTGTATAAATAGTGCCCCATATTAATAATGCCCCTGTGTATACCCTGTATAAATAGTGCCCCTTATTAATAATGCCCCCGTGTATACCCTGTATAAATAGTGCCCCTTATTAATAATGCCCCAGTGTATCCCCTGTATAAATAGTGCCCCTTATTAATAATGCCCCCATGTATCCGCTGTATAAATAGTGCCCCTTATTAATAATGCCCTGTGTATCCCCTGTATAAATAGTGCCCCTTATTAATAATGCCCCCGTGTATCCGCTGTATAAATAGTGTTCCTTATTAATAATGCCCCCGTGTATCCGCTGTATAAATAGTGCCCCTTATTAATAATGCCCCCGTGTATACCCTGTATAAATAGTGCCCCTTATTAATAATGCCCCAGTGTATCCCCTGTATAAATAGTGTCCCTTATTAATAATGTTCTCATGTATCCCCTGTATAAATAGTGCCCCTTATTAATAATGCCCCCGTGTATCCCCTGTATAAATAGTGTCCCTTATTAATAATGTTCTCATGTATCCGCTGCATAAATAGTGCCCCTTATTAATAATGCCCCCATGTATCCCCTGTATAAATAGTGCCCCTTATTAATAATGCCCCGTGTATCCCCTGTATAAATAGTGTCCCTTATTAATAATGCCCCCATGTATCCCCTGTGTAAATAGTGCCCCTTATTAATAATGCCCCCGTGTATCCTCTGTATAAATAGTGCCCCTTATTAATAATGCCCCCATGTATCCACTGTATAAATAGTGCCCCTTATTAATAATGCCCCGTGTATCCCCTGTATAAATAGTGCCCCTTATTAATAATGCCCCCATGTATCCACTGTATAAATAGTGCCCCTTATTAATAATGCCCCCGTGTATCCCCTGTATAAATAGTGTTCCTTATTAATAATGCCCCCGTGTATCCGCTGTATAAATAGTGCCCCTTATTAATAATGCCCTGTGTATCCCCTGTATAAATAGTGCCCCTTACTAATAATGCCCCCGTGTATACCCTGTATAAATAGTGCCCCTTATTAATAATGCCCCCATGTATCCGCTGTATAAATAGTGCCCCTTATTAATAATGCCCCCGTGTATACCCTGTATAAATAGTGCCCCATATTAATAATGCCCCTGTGTATCCCCTGTATAAATAGTGCCCCTTATTAATAATGCCCCCGTGTATACCCTGTATAAATAGTGCCCCTTATTAATAATGCCCCAGTGTATCCCCTGTATAAATAGTGCCCCTTATTAATAATGCCCCCATGTATCCGCTGTATAAATAGTGCCCCTTATTAATAATGCCCTGTGTATCCCCTGTATAAATAGTGCCCCTTATTAATAATGCCCCCGTGTATCCGCTGTATAAATAGTGCCCCTTATTAATAATGCCCCCGTGTATCCGCTGTATAAATAGTGCCCCTTATTAATAATGCCCCCATGTATCCCCTGTATAAATAGTGCCCCTTATTAATAATGCCCCCATGTATCCCCTGTATAAATAGTGCCCCTTATTAATAATGCCCCCGTGTATCCGCTGTATAAATAGTGCCCCTTATTAATAATGCCCCCTGTATCTCCTGTATAAATAGTGTCCCTTATTAATAATGCCCCCGTGTATCCGCTGCATAAATAGTGCCCCTTATTAATAATGTTCTCATGTATCCCCTGTATAAATAGTGTCCCTTATTAATAATGCCCCCGTGTATCCCCTGTATAAATAGTGTCCCTTATTAATGTTAGAGTTAAGTCCTCCATCTTTGTATTTTGGCAGCCATCTTGTACTCTTTCACATATAAACTGATTTTTCTGCTTAAGTAAAGGAGGCGGCCCCTTGTTAGACTTTAAGGAATGTGATAATGAACGTTAATGCAGAGGTTGCTAATCATTATCTCTCAAGGGCCTCATTTTGAGAAGATGCAGCTGACTTTGTATATCTCTTATCTCCTTTACATGATGTATGGACACATAACCAACAAAAGTATTAATTTTATGGTATCTGGGCACTTTGTCATATTTTATGGTATATGAAGGTCACTTAGAGTGTACAGACACAGAATCTATGTAGCTCATTGTTAATCAAGTTGCAACATGTCATCTTATCTCTTTTGCCATGATATATATATATAGACATAGTCTGGGATGTTAGCTCACACATAAGTATTTTGAATCCTTCTTTGTTTCATGGGAAAATCCATCCCAGTGTGGAAAGCTATAATGAGATGCAGATTATAATGAGCCTCAGCCAATAGCCATGTGCCAGGCTTGTCTTATATCCCTATAACCAATCATGTTATATACTGATTAGAATAGCCTAGCCAGCTCTATGGTTGTGCGTGAAAATCCCAGTAGATCAGCAGTTTCTGAAATACTCAGACCAGCCCTTCTGGCACCAACAACCATGCCACGTTCAAAGGCACTCAAATCACCTTTCTTCCCCATACTGATGCTCGGTTTGAACTGCAGGAGATTGTCTTGACCATGTCTACATGCCTAAATGCACTGAGTTGCCGCCATGTGATTGGCTGATTAGAAATTAAGTGTTAACGAGCAGTTGGACAGGTGTACCTAATAAAATGGCCGGTGAGTGTATATCACAAGGTGCCAAGGATGTATCTTCGTGGGTATATGGGCTTATTTTTTAGTCTTTTTATTTATTACTATGTACTGATAATTATTTTAGTGTCTACATTATGTTCAATAACTTGAAACTTTTTAAAAATCATATATATATATATATATACACACCGTATATACTCGAGTATAAGTTGACCCGAATATAAGCCAAGGCCCCTAATTTTATCACAAAAAACTTATTGACTCGAGTATAAGCCAAGGGGGGAAAATGTATGACATTCTGTTTGTGCTCATGTTAATCCTAGCAGGCTTTGGGCCTGTTTGATAATGTCCCAAATGTCACGTGGTCTGGGATATTACCATACAGGCCCAAAGCCTGTGCTAGCAGTACTATACAGGCCCAAAGCCTATGCTAGCAGTAACAGGCTATTACTACTAGCACAGGCTTCGGGCCTATATGGTGCTGCTAGTACAGGCTTTGGGCCTATAAGGTAATATCCCAGACCACGTGGCATCTTTTACATTACCATATAGGCCCGAAGCCTGCTAGGATTAACATTGGATCCCGGAGAGGTGAGTAACATTGTTTATTATGTTCCCTCACCTTCCCTGGGGCTCCGATTATTATACTGAAAAGATCCCCTAGTATAATAATAGCGGTAGTGGGATCGCGGCCTGGGCTCGGGCCTACTCACTGCCGGCCTCCGCGGCCTATAGTAGAAGGGGAAGTAGGGGTGGCAGTGAACAGGCCCAGGGAGGCATGTAAATAGGCCACTACCTGCTGGGAATACTCCAGCAGGTAGCGGCCTATTATAAAACAAACAAAAAGTTATTTTACCTGCCAACCTTGCGCTGCTCCCGCTGCCGCCTCCTCTTCACCCGGCACTGAGACGCAGTAAGACGTGTTAATTAGATCGGAAGAAGGGGTGGTGCTGGTTGTTTGGCACCTCTACCCCGAAACGCGTCATCTGTTTTCCAATAAAAGTTGTTTTGTTTGCCATTCCAGCTCGAGTTGTTGTTGTTGAGGGAGTGCGCCCACTGGATTTTGTTCATGGGTGTCCACAGTGGGACATAATACTGTGTGCAGGGGCCACTATGGGGCATCATACTGTGTGCAGGGGCAACTATGGGGCATCATACTGTGTGCAGGGACCACTATGGGGCATCATACTGTGTGCAGGGACCACTATGGGGCATCATACTGTGTGCAGGGGCAACTATGGGGGATAATACTGTGTGCAGGGGCCACTATGGGGCATAATACTGTGTGCAGGGACCACTATGGGGCATAATACTGTGTGTACAGGGGCCACTATGGGACATAATACTGTGTGCAGGGACCACTATGGGGCATAATACTGTGTGCAGGGACCACTATGGGGCATAATACTGTGTGCAGGGACCACTATGGGGCATAATACTGTGTGCAGGGACCACTATGGGGCATAATACTGTGTGTACAGGGGCCACTATGGGACATAATACTGTGTGCAGGGACCACTATGGGGCATCATACCGTGTGTACAGGGGCCACTATGGGGTATAATACTGTGTGTACAGGGGCCACTATGGGGCATAATACTGTGTGTACAGGGGCCACTATGGGACATAATACTGTGTGTGCAGGGGCTACTATGGGACATAATACTATGTGCAGGGGCTACTATGGGGCATAATACTATGTGCAGGGGCTACTATGGGGTATAATACTATGTGCAGGGGCTACTATGGGGTATAATACTGTGTGTACAGGGGCCACTATGGGGCATCATACTGTGTGTACAGGGACCACTATGGGGCATAATACTGTGTGCAGGGACCACTATGGGGCATAATACTGTGTGCAGGGACCACTATGGGGCATAATACTGTGTGTACAGGGGCCACTATGGGACATAATACTGTGTGCAGGGACCACTATGGGGCATCATACTGTGTGTACAGGGGCCACTATGGGGTATAATACTGTGTGTACAGGGGCCACTATGGGGCATAATACTGTGTGCAGGGACCACTATGGGGCATAATACTGTGTGTACAAGGACCACTATGGGGCATAATACTGTGTGTAAGGGGCCACTATGAGGCATAGTAATGTCTGCAGAGGCCACTGTGGGGTATAATAGTGCGTGTAGGAATGTGGGAGGGGAGGTGTGTCGGTTGGTCGGGGTCTTTGGCGTCGGTCAGGGGGAGCCCCATGTCAAAAGTTAGCCACGGGGCCCGACCATTCCTAGTTATGCCACTGGCCTTGTGTGTCATACACATACACACACCATGTACACTCACGGTAGATGCTAAATCCTAGTGGGCTAAAGGACTTCTGGTGACGTCGGGACCATGTGATCAGGCTCTGGTGTGGGCGGAGCTATTCAGGACAGTGCCGAGTTACACAGGAAAAGGAAGCTGCAGTGAATGGAGACTGGAAGGTAAGATGGAGGGAAGAGACAGCAAGTGTAAGCAAGAGGGGGGAAAGGGGGTTCAGGCTGTGTGTGAGCAAAAGAGGGTGTGGGGAGCACTTTGTGTGAGAAATAGAGGGGGATGTACAGGATACTAGAGACATAAAAAGGAGAAGGGGGTGCAGGCTGCCCAAGATGGAGAATTGGGGTTGCAGCTTGCGTGATAAAAGGGGTACATTAAAGAGGATCTTTCATCAGATTGGGCACATGCAGTGTTATATACTGCTGGAAAGCCGACAGTGCGCTGAATTCAGTACACTGTCGGCTTTCCCGATCTGTGCCCGGTGTAAAGCGCTATCGGTCCCGGTACCATAGGGCATTACAGTCAGAAGGGCGTTTCTGACACTTAGCCAGGGATGCCCTTCTGTCCAGCAGCGCCTATCACGCTGTGCTCTAAGACTGGGGAGGAACACCACCTCCCTCTCCTGATAATACTCATCTATGGACGAGCACTGTGAGCAGAGGCAGGGGGCGTTCCTCCCCGCTCACACTGTACAGCGCGATAGGCGCTGCTGGGCAGAAGGGCGTCCTTGGCTAAGTGTCAGAAACGCCCTTCTGACTGCAAAGCGCTACGGTACCGGGACCGATAGCGCTTTACCCAGGGCACAGATTGAATTAAGTGCACTGTCAGCTTTCCAGCAGTATATAAAACTGCATGTGCCCAATCTGATGAAAGGTCCTCTTTAAGGGTATAGCTCTGTATGAGAAAGGGAAATGGAGTTCAGGCCGTGTGAGGTGAGAGAGGGAGAGGTGCAGGATGTGTGACAAATGGGTCAGTCTCATGAAGGGAACACTTAACATATGGGGGGGGGGATTTATTCGTTGTTTTCCATGAGGCTTGTGTCTCTGCTGTCACATCAAATTCCAGAATGTCCTCTGGTTTTTTATACATTTGACTAAAAAAAACCCTCAAAACAATGTTTAACTAGGTTTTTGTTTGTTTCTAGGTTTATGTGAGATCTCAATGGTGTGAAGGCCCCACTACAAGATCATTAGGTACCAGTGCTCTAGACCAAGCGAAGTGCCCCCTAGTGATCAAATGTCTCCAGCGGGCACCTCCAAATAGGCAACACTTATAAAGGTTTATAAAATACGGCTTTGTTTGGAGCCTTCAGTAACAGTTATTTGATGGCCCCCTCAGTGCCCCCCCCCTTCGGTGCCCACATGTAATATAATGGCCCCACAGCGACCAACATGTTATATAATGGCCCTTACTCTGCCTCTACATATATGCAGCCTGCAGTAGACGTGCCAATATTTTGCAATGCATTACATTAGGGATCAGACTCCCTGGGGTTCAAGGCCCCCAGGGGGTACACCTGGGTCTGCAAAAAAAAATGCCCTATGCACCACCATACACGGAATTAGAAAAAAGTTATGGGTGTCATAATATGGCGACTTTAATAAGAAAAAAATTTGGCACAGTTTTGGATTTTTGTTAAGGGGTTAAAATGTAAATAAAACCATATAAATTTGTTTTCCCTGGAATTATACCAAAATATAGAATACAGGTGACATGTCGTTTTTGGCTACAGAGTAAATGCCATTAAAACAACAATAGCCTCCCATGCCTGCGTTGTAGAGGTGGATTGCCGACTGCAGAGCAAAGAGCAACGGCGGGACTATTGCGTGCTCCGGCAGAGTCAGAAAAGAGGGAGGAGCTGTCTCACCGGAGGAAGTCTGGAAGTAAGAGAGAGGCAAGTATGATGGGGCGGTGGGCTAAGTTAGTTTGGAAGGTCTAGTAGTGAGTGGGATAGCTAGAGAGATGGAGGGGGAGGTAGTGCGAGTCAGTCTACACGTACCATCATGCATTAGCTAAGGCTGGTTCGCATCTGTGTTCAGTATTCCATTTGGGGAGTCCGCTTGGGGATCCCCCTCTGAACGGAATATTGAACACATTAAAAAGGGATGAGCAATGAAACCACATGAACCCCATAGGCTATAATGGGGTCTGTGTATTTTCCGAACGAATCATGTGGAGAGAAAAGTGCTGCTTGTAGGATTTTTCTCTCCACATTTTTCAAGCGAAATAGGGGACCGAGACCCCCAATGGAAATATTGCAGGTGTGAATCCACCTATTGCTAGTAACAACCAATCCCAGTGCAGTGTAGGTGCGACCCCTCAGGATCTGACACTAGCTGTTACCCCGGCCCCATCAGATGTCCATTATTACTGTAAGTATATACTATATAATCTTTTAACGTGATGTGGTCTAGAATTCCCTTCCCCCGCCTCTCCCCTTCCTATTCCTTGTTTATTTGGGTCTTCCCCTCCTCCTCGGTCTTTCTTTTGTAGGTTTTTAAATGTTCTTACCTTAAATTATGCTGTACATTATGGGTTTTTATATGTGATCTTTATTTGTATGCCTCCTGCACGAGGTTTTCTATATTTTGTACCAATATAATGTTTTCTTTGTATTTCAATGACAGTCTTTTTGATACTAAATATGAAATTAAAATCGATTTTTAACTAAAAATATTCATTGTCCTGTTTTCATTTTCTCTGTGGTCTATAAAAAACTTTCATCAAACAGGTTTTCTGGGCTGATGCCCCCCCCCTTAGGATAGGGTCACCAATATTTGATCAGTGGGGCCCAGCACTCAGCGCTTCCAGCCAGTATCCAGTGCTAGAACCTAGAAGGCTCTGTAGACTGTATATACCCTTTTCCCCCTGAAAATAAGTCATCCCCCGAAAGTAAGACATAGCAGAGGTTTTGTTGAATTGCCTAATATAAGGCACCTCCTGAAAGTAAGACATCCCCAATAATAATAATCTTTCTGCGCAAAGATTGTATGAAGAAAAACATTGCAGACGCCGCTGCGATACATTGTATCCACTGTTCCTGCCTCTGTAGGATGAGCTGGGAGATGCCCATATAGTGTATGTCCAGATGGAGATACACTAAGTATCGTATGTGGCGGGGGGCCCACTCTCACAGCTCATCCCACAGCAGCAGGAACAGTGGATACAACGTACGGTATCACAGCAGCGGCAGCAGTCGGCTTTCCTGTGCACACGGAGCACCGCACATCATTCAGCCAATGTTTTTCTTCATATAGTCTTTGCGCAGCAAGCACATCTCAGCGTAGCTCAGTGGTGGCAGCAGCACACGAAAATAAAATAAGACATCCCCTGAAAATAAGACATAGCATATCTTTAGGGCCAAAATTTAATATAAGACACTGTCTTATTTTGGGGGAAACACGGTAAATGGTGGTGGTTAATACTATAGCTCTGTTCACTGTATATAAGCGGGGTAGAATACTACAGCTCTGTACACTGTATATACGTGGTGGTTAATACTACAGCTCTGTACACTGACTATAGGCAGTGGCTAATACTGTAGCTGTGTTCACTGTATATAGGCGGTGGTGAATACTGCAGCTCTGTACACTGTATATAAGCAGTGGTGAATACTGCAGCTGTGTTCACTGTATATAAGTGGCGGTGAATACTGCAGCTGTGTTCACTGTATATAATGGCGGTGAATACTGCAGCTGTATTCACTGTATATAGGTGGTGGCTAATACTGCAGCTCTGTTCCTAGTCATTGGGGGCAGGGCTGTAGTGCTCCAGCACCACCGCTATACCAGGGACACAGATGTCGGCTTCCAGCACCAGAGGAAACAAACTATTCCCTCTAGGAATAAAAAGTAGATCACTGGGGATCTGTCTATTGGGACCCCCACTGATCACACGTCCTGTTTCTGCCCTATATGATCCACAATGTGCGCTGATGATGAAGGGTCTCAGTGTTCAGACCCCACTGATCAGGTATTTATTCTCTAGACCAGGGGTAGGGAACCTTCGGCTCTCCAGCTGCTGTGAAACTACAACTCCTAACATGCTCCATTCACTTCCATGGGAGCTCCAAGAACAGCAGAGCCAGTATGCATGCTGGGAGTTGTAGTTCTGCAACAGCTGTAGAGCCGTACGTTCCCTACCCTTGCTCTATACTATAGATGGTGGCCTCTATTGGGAAACAAGGTGGGAGAGACATTCCCTTTAAGATCCTTTTAAAGAGGGTTTTGATGACCAGGCCATCTTTTACTGTTCCTTCATACAATTCTGATGGGAATGTTTGACGATGAACAGAAGACATTATGGTCAGTATGATCAGGCGCTCCTCGTAGATAAGGCACGATTCAGGGGAAATGTGTGCCATCTCGTAGCCGCCATACGTTTCCCCCCATCATTTACGCCACATTTCAGGTGTAGATAAAAAGCGCAGTGCTCCTTCCCTTCTGAGCCCTGCTGTGTGTACAGACACATATACTACTTTTTTGTACCCAGAATAACCCACTTCAAAGTTTTAGGAGTCCTTGTCTCTGTCGACACAAAGCAGGCAGAACATATTGGGCACTGAAATTTTATATTTATTTAAAAATTAAAATTTTCATTTTGCACATTCATTTTTGGGGACCATTGTTGGGCTCAAAACAATCATACTCCTTTAGAAATGCCTTGCGGGGTTTCCATTGTTGTGGTACTTTAGAGGATCTAGGGCTCTGCTAATGTGTCATGGCACCCGAAAACTGCAAAATGTACCCTTCAAAAGCCAAATAGCGTTCTTTTCATTCTGGGGCTAAATTGGCAGTTTATTGGAAAAAAAAAAGTAATGTTTAATTTTCATGTCCCAACGTTAATAAAATCTGTGCCCCCTGGAGCCCCGGAACCTGAGCACTTGCTAAACCTGTAACTTTCAGAGCACTGGTTCTCAGCCATGATGCAAACTCCTGAGACTACATGGTGTACTCCAGGGGGAACCACTGGTCTACAGGAACACCAGAGATAGCCGAGCGCTGTACTCAGCGTCACTGCTGCTCCATTCTCTTCTCTAGGGCTGGGGGCGCTGCTGGAGATACCAGTCCCGGCAGCCCAATAGAAGTAAATGGTGCACTGGTCACACAATTGCTGTGCACTCCATTCACAAGGAGACCTTAGGGGGACTTTTGGTCCCCCACCCTCCAGAAAACTGGCTCCGCGGACTTTCTGCTTTAATTCCATCTATAGAGAAATCGACAAT
This sequence comes from Leptodactylus fuscus, assembly GCF_031893055.1. Classification (NCBI taxonomy): domain Eukaryota; kingdom Metazoa; phylum Chordata; class Amphibia; order Anura; family Leptodactylidae; genus Leptodactylus; species Leptodactylus fuscus. The sequence goes on along the minus strand of NC_134270.1, from coordinate 32,696,585 downwards.
GTATCCATAGGCATAATTGACATGCTGCAATTTCCAAAACCGTGATTTCAATGGGAGTTACGAGCATACACACCGCATAATTTTGCAACTGTAATTTTGCGGTCGCAAAATTACGCGGTGTATACGCTCGTAACTCCCATTGAAATCAATGGGACCTTTTTGAGCTTGCAAACTGCTGACACGCGTATACATGCCAGATTGCGCTTCACTTTACTACGTGTGAATTCCCCCTTAGGATAAGAAGTTTACACCTCTCACCACATCTGAAATAAATTGGCCATAAGACATAAAGTGGTGAATAAATAAATCACATGAATTTATTACATTCCACATAAATTTATGGAGTTCCGGTGATGTCCGCCGTATGGGAAGGCTCATATGTTTCATGTCCAACTCCGCAGGAATGTGATTGGTAAGGCGCAGAATGGTGAAGGCGCTGTGTACAACAGGCAGAGGAGGGTCCCGGTGGGGGTGGGAATTCTGAAAAAGAGAAAACGGCATAAGAACACATGCAGACATAATACAGTAATACAAAAGCATAAGGATAGTATACACTATACAGCACTGTACCTTAGTGAACTTGAAGATGGCGGTGAGGATGATGGAGAATTTATAGTTTGAAATAATCAATTGATCTTTTAGAAGGGCCACTTGGAGCGCTCAAAGGAGAAGTCTGGGATGTGTCTGGTACCAGGTGCACAAGTCTGACCTTCCGTGGCTTGCAGGTAGGACACGCCTAAAGGTTGGCTTGATGAAAATCTGATGGTTTTTGGTGACTGCGGTGGGAATGGTGGATTGATGGTTTTGTTTTCAATCTTGTGCCAATCAATTTTGGCATAAAACGCGTGTCCCCGCACATCTCCTCGCCATCCTAGACGTGTCCGCCACTGCTTGCATAGTAATTTGGTGAGTAGATCTTTGGCCTCCTCTGTCAGATATTTCGGGTAGATGGGCTCCAGGTTTACAACAATCATCTTAAGTTCCTCTTTATTGGCAGCAGAAAATGGGAAGGTGTTGGTTAGGAGGCGATAAACAATCACACCAAATGCCCACCAGTCTGCGGACAGGCCATACGGGTCACAGTTAAGCATCTCCGGTGCCATGTAATTAGGGGTCCCAGTAACGCCAAAAATAGTTTTGGTGCCATACATATTTTCAGCAGCTAATCCATAGTCGCAAATTCTGATGTGGCCCTGCTTGTCGATCATAATGTTTTCGGTTTTTAGGTCGCGGTGGAGTACCCGAAGTTCGTGCATTCGTTGGATGCCAGAAATAATTTCAGCTGTGCAGACAATAGTGGTCATTAAATCGAATGGTCCCTCAGACTCCAGCCTTTCCTCTACGTTGCCGCCAGGGAGGTATTCCAGTACGAGGAAGCCGTGTGTCTGTGTCTGGAAGGCTGCATATATCTGGCACAGGAAGGGGCTGTCCAATAATTGTTGCAGGACCCTCTTCTCCCTTTGCAACATTTCATGCCTGGTTTTTGCCATGGCTTTCACAGCCACTAAAGAATTTTTGTTTTTTAGAGAAGCCAGGAAGACGCTGCCAAATGCCCCTTCTCCAAGTTCTTTCAGGAAGTGAAGGCTGGACAGCCCTAGTGGTGTGGGGGCGCTGGTTGTTGGGGCGCTGGTTAATGCAGCTGCTCCATCTTCTGCACATTTGAATTTTTTGTTGGTCTTAGCCTCCTCTTCCTCCCTTTTCCTTTTCTGGCCTCGTGGTGTGGGGGCGCTGGTTGTTGGGGCGCTGGTTAATGGAGCTGCTCCATCTTCTGCACATTTGAATTTTTTGTTGGTCTTAGCCTCCTCTTCCTCCCTTTTCCTTTTCTGGCCTCGTGGTGTGGGGGCGCTGGTTGTTGGGGCGCTGGTTAATGGAGCTGCTCCATCTTCTGCACATTTGAATTTTTTGTTGGTCTTTGCCTCCTCTTCCTCCATTTTTCTTTTCTGGCCTCTTCTTTCAGGACATTCAGTATAAATTTGTCCTTTAGAGGTTCCTGATTCCTGAGAGATCTTGTTCTTCAGGTTCTGTTCCAGTTGTTTTTTGGAGCCAGAGTTTTTCTTAGTTCTCTTTTTAGGCCTTTCGCTGTCATCATCACTAACAGTGTCTCTTTTCCTTTTTTTGTCAGTGTTGACATTCCCCTTGCTCCCTGAAGGGGGCGACATGTCTTCTGCTGTTAAATCCTCCTCTTTTCCCCAAAAACCCAATTACCCAATTCCCAAAATACTTGAAAAGAAGCGCTCTCCGAAGATAATATCCAGAAGGAAGTTACCCAATATGGAGTCTGAGAGCTTGTAGGTGTGTTCCGTGCTTATACAGCTCCGTGATGTCATAAATGATAGTGATGTCGCCATGCAGCATCCAATCAGGTGAGAGATATCCCGATTGTGTTCCATAGTTATACAATGTAATGATTCTTAATGGCTAGGACAATGTACGTTGTATTTGTTATATATACATTGTACATTGTATACATTAAAAAGTGAAACACATATGCCCACAACTAGATGCCGGACACAGTAATCTGCCCCGGGGGCTTGTTAATACTAAATATTCTAAACCAACAGTTGCCCTCATGGTGGTGACCTTACCTGGATATGGTGACTGATACACATTTACACCAGTTTGCAGATGTTCATCTTTTGGCTTCTTCACTTTGAAGGGGGTTGCAGGAGGGGCAGGGGTGAGGGTGGCAGAGGTCCAGCTTTCTGGATAGGAAAAAACAACATATGTCCAAACGGTTACAAATTGTACATTACTACCACCTGCCAGCTGTGCACATGCGAAAGCCGTGAGACATCAAACATGTCGGATTGTCATGCGGCTTTCCTATGAAAATTATGAATGGCAAATCTATATGAGAAGCAAAAAACTGTCCACAATATTGGCGCCATATTATCCCATCCAGTCGCTATCTATACTAGTGCCTGCCATATCTGTGTCCATATAAGAGTTATGTTGTACAGTCCAAATCCCTCCACAATGTAAGGATGTGTTCACACAGAGGAATTTGCCAGGATTTTTTGAGCCAGATTCTGCCTTAAAATCGGCACCAATTTCCGCCGTAAGTCTGCCTCCTATTATTTTCACCTCCTAGAAGCCTAGATAACTATAATGCTAAGAGTCCTTCTCTGGCTTAGTGCACAAGTTGTAGGATAGACAGAGGTACGGCACACGCCTCGTGTAGTGGGGCGCAGCGCAGCCGCATTCTCCAATCCTAGGCCAACAATAGTAAAGCCACAGCAGTTACATCATTAGATGCAGTGACAACGTTTTATTGTTGCAATATAACAAATATGAATAATTGTCCATCGATGTATAATAACATTATCCACAATATATTATGCAGAGTATGGTGGAGACGTTTCGGTTTCCAGAACAACCTTTCTCATGCGCACTCTTTAATGTGGAGTATGCCGGGGTGCATGCGCCCTCTCTTCAGGAGTAATGTGTGAGCCCTAACATCGCCAGTTGTGTGAGTTTAGCATAAGGGCTAGTTCACAAGGGGACATGGAGGCGGATTTGGACAGCGGAATACACGTCATAATCCGCCTCCATACAATGATAGTCTATGTAGAGGTCTTGCTTTTTTTTTTTTTCCCTAGCATTTTTTTCACTAGGCGAAAAAAGAAGCGACATGACCTTTCTTCAGGCGTTTTCTGCCTGAAGAAAGCAATAGAAGTTAATGGGAAGCGCAAAATGCGCGTTTTTACCGCACTTTTTTTGCATAAATACGCGTCGCGTTTTTTTTACAAAAAAATGTGCAGTAAAAAACACAACGCGTTTTTTGCGGCCCGTTCTCTATCAGCAAAATCATGCTGATAGAGCCCCACATATGGGTGCATAGCCTTTAAGAAGGCCATTCAGGCACCGTAAATGTTATATTAAACTACCCCCCAGTTTTAAAATAATACCCTAAAAAAGAATGTGATCTACTTACGCATCGTGCACGATGGGCGGGCATTCAGGGTGCGCCGACTTCTTCATCCACGTCTCCTCTTCCTCCGATGTCCTCGGGTCCCGTCCTCCTCTGGCGCTCGCGAACTGACATTGATAAAAAAAAAATGGCCTGGGCACATGCACAGTAGCCGTAGTAGAAGCCGCATGCTACTGTACATGCACCCAGGCCATTTTTTTTTTATCAATGTCAGTTCGCGAGCGCCGGAGGAGGACGGGACCGGAGAACAAAGGAGGAAGAGGAGGCATGGATGAAGAAGTCGGCGCACCCTAAATGCCCGCCCATCGTGCACGATGCGTAAGTAGATCACATTCTTTTTTAGGGTATTATTTTAAAACTGGGGGGTAGTTTAATATAACATTTACAGTGCCTGAATAGCCTTTTTTAAGGCTATGCACGCATATGTGGGGCTCTATCAGCATGATTTTACTGATAGAACCCCTTTAAGGGCTGGGAAAACCGCCTGCCCTTGTTGGAAGCGGTTTTTACAAAAAAAACGCTCCACAAAAAGCGGGCCAAGGTCCAAAAAACGCTTCCTAATTAGTAAGCATTTTTTTCCAGTGCCAAAGTAAGCCAAACGTAATTTACGTGTGAACTAAGCCTAAGACAGTAACAGTGGCCATGTCAGTGCCTTCCACTGTGTAAGCCTATGTTCAGCCTAGCTGCGGTCAGACTGAATGCCCAGAAGTGGGGAAAAAACAATTTTGAGGCCCATTGGAGGTCTCAGCAGACAGACCCCCGTCAATCAGGTATTTATCCTCTATCATTTAGGTGTATGCAGTGCAGTAACATTGTGGGACTTACTGCGACGTCTCTGACTAATCCTTCACATTACCTTTCTCTTCCCTTTGGACCGCCATGACCACTTCTTCCAGCTGTGACTTGTCTCTGTAAATTTAGAACACAGACATCTTTGACTCCTCACTTCTCCAGGCCCCGACCCACATTGTCGTCACCTAAACTAAGCCCCCGTCCTGCTGCTACTCCAATTATAAAATATATGTTATAACCCCCAATAATGGAGAATACTCACAATTAATAATGCCCCCGTGTATCCCCTGTATAAATAGTGCCCCATATTAATAATGCCCTGTGTATCCCCTGTATAAATAGTGTCCCTTATTAATAATGCCCCCGTGTATCCCCTGTATAAATAGTGCCCCATATTAATAATGCCCCCGTGTATCCCCTGTATAAATAGTGCCCCTTATTAATAATGCCCTGTGTATCCCCTGTATAAATAGTTCTCCTTATTAATAATGCTCCCGTGTATCCCCTGTATAAATAGTGCCCCTTATTAGTAAAGCCCCCATGTATCCCCTGTATAAATAGTGCCCCATATTAATAATGCCCTGTGTATCCCCTGTATAAATAGTGTCCCTTATTAATAATGCCCCCGTGTATTCCCTGTATAAATAGTGCCCCTTATTAATAATGCCCCCATGTATCCCCTGTATAAATACTGCCCCTTATTAATAATGCCCCGTGTATCCCCTGTATAAATAGTTCTCCTTATTAACAATGCCCCTGTATATCCCCTGTATAAATAGTTCTCCTTATTAACAATGCCCCCGTGTATCCCCTGTATAAATAGTGCCCCTTATTAATAATGCCCCCGTGTATCCCCTGTATAAATAGTGCCCCTTATTAATAATGCCCCCGTGTATCCCCTGTATAAATAGTTCTCCTTATTAACAATGCCCCCGTGTATCCGCTGTATAAATAGTGCCCCTTATTAATAATGCCCCCGTGTACCCCCTGTATAAATAGTGCCCCTTATTAATAATGCCCCCATGTATCCCCTGTATAAATAGTGCCCCTTATTAATAATGCCCCCGTTTATCCCCTGTATAAATAGTGCCCATTATTAATAATGCCCCCATGTATCCCCTGTATAAATAGTGCCCTTTATTAATAATGCCCCCATGTATCCCCTGTATAAATAGTGTCCCTTATTAATAATGCCCCGTGTATCCCCTGTATACATAGTGTCCCTTATTAATAATGCTCCTGTGTATCCCCTGTATAAATAGTGTCCCTTATTAATAATGCCCCCATGTATCCGCTGTATAAATAGTGTCCCTTATTATTAATGCCCCCGTGTATCCCCTGTATAAATAGTGCCCCTTATTAATTATGCCCCCGTGTATCCCCTGTATAAATAGTGTCCCTTATTATTAATGCCCCCGTGTATCCCCTGTATAAATATTGTCCCTTATTAATAATGCCCCCTTGTATCCCCTGTATAAATAGTGCCCCTTATTATTAATGCCCCCGTGTATCCCCTGTATAAATATTGTCCCTTATTAATAATGCCCCCGTGTATCCCCTGTATAAATAGTGCCCCTTATTAATAATGCCCCCGTGTATCCCCTGTATAAATAGCACCCCTTATTAATAATGCCCCTGAGTATCCCCTGTATAAATAGTGTCCCTTATTAATAATGCCCCCGTGTATCCCCTGTATAAATAGTGCCCCTTATGAATAATGCCCCCGTGTATCCGCTGTATAAATAGTGCCCCTTATTAATAATGCCCCCGTTTATCCCCTGTATAAATAGTGTCCCTTATTAATAATGCCCCCGTGTATCCCCTGTATAAATAGTGCCCCTTATTAATAATGCCCCCGTGTATCCCCTGTATAAATAGTTCCCCTTATTAATAATGCCCCCATGTATCCTCTGTATAAATAGTGCCCCTTATTAATAATGCCCCCGTGTATCCCCATAAATAGTGCCCCTTATTAATAATGCCCCCCTGTATCCCCTGTATAAAGAGTGCCCCTTATTAATAATGCCCCCGTGTATCCCCTGTATAAATAGTGCCCCTTATTAATAATGCCCCCGTGTATCCCCTGTATAAATAGTTCCCCTTATTAATAATGCCCCCATGTATCCCCTGTATAAATAGTGCCCCTTATTAATAATGCCCCCGTGTATTCTCTGTATAAATAGTGCACCTTATTAATAATGCCCCCGTGTATCCCCTGTATAAATAGTGTCCCTTATTAATAATGCCCCTTGCTATCCCCTGTATAAATAGTGCCCCTTATTAAAAATGCCCCATGTATCCCCTGTATAGTGCCCCTTATTAATAATGCCCCCGTGTATCCCCTGTATAAATAGTGCCCCTTATTAATAATGCCCCCATGTATCCCCTGTATAAATAGTGTCCCTTATTAATAATGCCCCCGTGTATCCCCTGTATAAATAGTGCCCCTTATTAATAATTCCCCCGTGTATCCCCTGTATAAATAGTGCCCCTTATTAATAATGCCCCCGTGTATCCCCTGTATAATAATTCCCCCGTGTATCCCCTGTATAAATAGTGCCCCTTATTAATAATGCCCCCGTGTATCCCCTGTATAAATAGTGTCACTTATTAATAATACCCCCATGTATCCCCTGTATAAATAGTGCCCCTTATTAATAATGCCCCCATGTATCCCCTGTATAAATAGTGCCCCTTATTAATAATGCCCCCGTTTATCCCCTGTATAAATAGTGTCCCTTATTAATAATGCCCCCGTGTATTCTCTGTATAAATAGTGCACCTTATTAATAATGCTCCCGTGTACCCCCTGTATAAATAGTGTCCCTTATTAATCATGCCCCTGTCTATCCCCTGTATAAATAGTGTCCCTTATTAATCATGCCCCTGTCTATCTCCTGTATAAATAGTGCCTCTTATTAATAATGCCCCCGTGTATCCCCTGTATATATAGTGCCCCTTATTAATAATGCCCCCAAGTATCCCCTGTATAAATAGTTCCCCTTATTAATAATGCCCCCGTGTATCCCCATAAATAGTGTCCCTTATTAATAATGCCCCCCTGTATCCCCTGTATAAAGAGTGCCCCTTATTAATAATGCCCCCGTGTATCCCCTGTATAAATAGTGTCCCTTATTAATAATGCCCCTTTTTATCCCCTGTATAAATAGTGCCCCTTATTAAAAATGCCCCCATGTATCCCCTGTATAGTGCCCCTTATTAATAATGCCCCGTGTATCCCCTGTATAAATAGTGCCCCTTATTAATAATGCCCCCATGTATCCCCTGTATAAATAGTGTCCCTTATTAATAATGCCCCCGTGTATCCCCTGTATAAATAGTGCCCCTTATTAATAATACCCCCGTGTATCCCCTGTATAAATAGTGCCCCTTATTAATAATGCCCCCGTGTATCCCCTGTATAATAATTCCCCCGTGTATCCCCTGTATAAATAGTGCCCCTTATTAATAATGCCCCCGTGTATCCCCTGTATAAATAGTGTCACTTATTTAATAATGCCCCCATGTATCCCCTGTATAAATAGTGCCCCTTATTAATAATGCCCCCGTGTATCCTCTGTATAAATAGTGCCCCTTATTAATAATGCCCCCATGTATCCCCTGTATAAATAGCGCCCCTTATTAATAATGCCCCCATGTATCCCCTGTATAAATAGTGCCCCTTATTAATAATTCCCCCGTGTATCCCCTGTATAAATAGTGCCCCTTATTAATAATTCCTCCGTGTATCCCCTGTATAAATAGTGCCCCTTATTAATAATGCCCCCCTGTATCCCCTGTATAAATAGTGCCCCTTATTAATAATTCCCCTGTGTATACCCTGTATAAATAGTGCCCCTTATTAATAATGCCCCCGTGTATCCCCTGTATAAATAGTGTCACTTATTAATAATGCCCCCATGTATCCCCTGTATAAATAGTGCCCCTTATTAATAATGCCCCCATGTATCCCCTGTATAAATAGTGCCCCTTTTTAATAATGCCCCGTGTATCCCCTGTATAAATAGTTCCCCTTATTAATCATGCCCCTGTCTATCTCCTGTATAAATAGTGCCTCTTATTAATAATGCCCCCGTGTATCCCCTGTATAAATAGTGCCCCTTATTAATAATGCCCCCGTGTATCCCCTGTATAAATAGTTCCCCTTATTAATAATGCCCCCGTGTATCCCCATAAATAGTGTCCCTTATTAATAATGCCCCCGTGTATCCCCTGTATAAATAGTGCCCCTTATTAATAATGCCCCCCTGTATCCCCTGTATAAATAGTGCCCCTTATTAATAATGCCCCCGTGTATCCCCTGTATAAATAGTTCCCCTTATTAATAATGCCCCCGTGTATCCCCATAAATAGTGTCCCTTATTAATAATGCCCCCCTGTATCCCCTGTATAAAGAGTGCCCCTTATTAATAATGCCCCCATGTATCCCCTGTATAAATAGTGCCCCTTATTAATAATGCCCCAGGTGTTTCCTAATTAAAAAGTTTTTCAGGCTATCAATAAAAAAAAAATCAGTGGAGCTCAAAAAGCCCTGGACCGCTACTGATCAGCTGTGTGAATGAACCTGTGTGATACCGGTGTAAGAGCTGTAATGGCTTCTCTGTTTACATAGTGTTGTTCATCTCGTAGTGGCCATGTCATGTAACTACAGCCTGGTCCTATACACATCTATGTGACAAGGCTGTAAATACATTATGGTCACTATACACAGACAGCGTGTGATATAAACGGGCGCCACAGCTCCTTCAAACTGCTGATCTGGGGGAGTCAATAACAATCAGCTGGAAAACTCCTTTATTAAAGCCCAATTGCCACCTTAAAGGGGTTGTCCAGGATAACAACTTTTTAAATATGAGGCCGGAGAAGATGCTCCGGTGTCTCCCAGCACGTTCCAGTCCTGCTGCTCCGGTGTTTTATTCCAGCAGAAGTTCCCACAGCAAAGTGATGTCCCGTGTCAGTGACCTCAGTGGTCATGTGCGGTGGGGACTTCTGCTAGAAGATAACACAGCAGAACTGGACCATGGTGGGATACACCGGAGCACAAGGTACAGGTACGTTTTTTAGTTTTTCTTTCACCTTTCCTGGTCTCATATTAAAAAAGTGATTATCCCGTTCAACCCCTTTAATTAATTGCCCCCTTATATTATGCTCCGATTCCCCCTGTCATAAATACCACTACCTTAATGACCCTTTATATAAATTATGCATATTACATACATTGTTCCATATACAATAAATCATAAATAAAAACAATTCATATATATATAAAGGAATAAATAAATAAAGGATTAAAACATTTTTTTCAAATTATTGAACATAATATAGACGCTAAAATAATTATCAGTACATGGTAATAAATAAGAAGACTAAAAAAATATTATAAATATACATCAATGCTTAATACATAGACATGTATATGTCCAATCTGATATATATCACAAGGTACCAATGATATAACTTCGTGGGTATATGGGCTTATTTTTTAGTCTTTTTATTTATTACTATGTACTGATAATTATTTTAGTGTCTACATTATGTTCAATAACTTGAAACTTTTTTTAAAATTATATATATATATATATATATATATATATATATATATATATCTATATCTATATATATATATATATAGATATATATATGTATATATATACACACCGTATATACTCGAGTATAAGTTGACCTGAACATAAGCCAAGGCCCCTAATTTTATCACAAAAAACTTATTGACTCGAGTATAAGCCAAGGGAGGAAAATGCATGACATTCTGTTTGTGCTCATGCTAATCCTAGCAGGCTTTGGGCCTGTATGATAATGTCCCAAATATCATGTGGTTTGGGATATTACCATATAGGCCCAAAGCCTATGCTAGCAGTAACAGGCTATTACTACTAGCACAAGCTTCGGGCCTATATGGTACTGCTAGCACAGGCTTTGGGCCTATATGATAATATCCCAGACCACGTGGCATCTTTGACATTAACATATAGGCCCGAAGCCTGCTAGGATTAACATTGGATCCCGGAGAGGTAAGTAACATTGTTTATTATGTTCCCTCCCCTCCTCTGGGGCTCCGATTATTATACTGAAAAGATCCCCGAGTATAATAATAGCGGTAGTGGGATCGCGGCCTGGGCTCGGGCCTACTCACTGCCGGCCTCTGCGGCCTATAGTAGAAGGGGAAGTAGGGGTGGCAGTGAACAGGCCCAGGGAGGCATGTAAATAGGCCACTACCTGCTGGGAATACTCCAGCAGGTAGCGGCCTATTATAAAACAAACAAAAAGTTATTTTACCTGCCAACCTCACACTGCTCCCGCTGCCGCCTCCTCTTCACCCGGCACTGAGACGCAGTAAGACGTGTTAATTAGATCGGAAGAAGGGGTGGTGCTGGTTGTTTGGCACCTCTACCCCGAAACGCGTCATCTGTTTTCCAATAAAAGTTGTTTCCTTTTGCCATTCCGGCTCGAGTTGTTGATGTTGAGGGAGTGCGCCCACTGGATTTTGTTCATGGGTGTCCACAGTGGGACACAATACTGTGTGCAGGGGCCACTATGGGACATAATACTATGTGCAGGGGCTACTATGGGGTATAATACTGTGTGTACAGGGGCCACTATGGGGCATCATACTGTGTGTACAGGGACCACTATGGGGCATCATACTGTGTGCAGGGACCACTATGGGGCATAATACTGTGTGTACAGGGGCCACTATGGGACATAATACTGTGTGCAGGGACCACTATGGGGCATCATACTGTGTGTACAGGGGCCACTATGGGGTATAATACTGTGTGTACAGGGGCCACTATGGGGCATAATACTGTGTGCAGGGACCACTATGGGGCATAATACTGTGTGTACAAGGACCACTATGGGGCATAATACTGTGTGTAAGGGGCCACTATGGGGCATAGTAATGTCTGCAGAGGCCACTGTGGGGCATAATAGTGCGTGTAGGAATGTGGGAGGGGAGGTGTGTCGGTTGGTCGGGGTCTTTGGCGTCGGTCAGGGGGAGCCCCATGTCAAAAGTTAGCCACGGGGCCCGACCATTCCTAGTTATGCCACTGGCCTTGTGTGTCATACACATACACACACCATGTACACTCACGGTAGATGCTAAATCCTAGTGGGCTAAAGGACTTCTGGTGACGTCGGGACCATGTGATCAGGCTCTGGTGTGGGCGGAGCTATTCAGGACAGTGCCGAGTTACACAGGAAAAGGAAGCTGCAGTGAATGGAGACTGGAAGGTAAGATGGAGGGAAGAGACAGCAAGTGTAAGCAAGAGGGGGGAAAGGGGGTTCAGGCTGTGTGTGAGCAAAAGAGGGTGTGGGGAGCACTTTGTGTGAGAAATAGAGGGGGATGTACAGGATACTAGAGACATAAAAAGGAGAAGGGGGTGCAGGCTGCCCAAGATGGAGAATTGGGGTTGCAGCTTGCGTGATAAAAGGGGTACATTAAAGAGGATCTTTCATCAGATTGGGCACATGCAGTGTTATATACTGCTGGAAAGCCGACAGTGCGCTGAATTCAGTACACTGTCGGCTTTCCCGATCTGTGCCCGGTGTAAAGCGCTATCGGTCCCGGTACCATAGGGCATTACAGTCAGAAGGGCGTTTCTGACACTTAGCCAGGGATGCCCTTCTGTCCAGCAGCGCCTATCACGCTGTGCTCTAAGACTGGGGAGGAACACCACCTCCCTCTCCTGATAATACTCATCTATGGACGAGCACTGTGAGCAGAGGCAGGGGGCGTTCCTCCCCGCTCACACTGTACAGCGCGATAGGCGCTGCTGGGCAGAAGGGCGTCCTTGGCTAAGTGTCAGAAACGCCCTTCTGACTGTAAAGCGCTACAGTACCGGGACCGATAGCGCTTTACCCAGGGCACAGATTGAATTAAGTGCACTGTCAGCTTTCCAGCAGTATATAAAACTGCATGTGCCCAATCTGATGAAAGGTCCTCTTTAAGGGTATAGCTCTGTATGAGAAAGGGAAATGGAGTTCAGGCCGTGTGAGGTGAGAGAGGGAGAGGTGCAGGATGTGTGACAAATGGGTCAGTCTCATGAAGGGAACACTTAACATATGGGGGGGGGGGGATTTATTTGTTGTTTTCCATGAGGCTTGTGTCTCTGCTGTCACATCAAATTCCAGAATGTCCTCTGTTTTTTTATACATTTGACTAAAAAAAAACCTCAAAACAATGTTTAACTAGGTTTTTGTTTGTTTCTAGGTTTATGTGAGATCTCAATGGTGTGAAGGCCCCACTACAAGATCATTAGGTGCTAGTGCTCTAGACCAAGCGAAGTGCCCCCTAGTGATCAAATGTCTCCAGCGGGCACCTCCAAATAGGCAACACTTATAAAGGTTTATAAAATACGGCTTTGTTTGGAGCCTTCAGTAACAGTTATTTGATGGCCCCCTCAGTGCCCCCCCCCTTCGGTGCCCACATGTAATATAATGGCCCCACAGCGACCAACATGTTATATAATGGCCCTTACTCTGCCTCTACATATATGCAGCCTGCAGTAGACGTGCCAATATTTTGCAATGCATTACATTAGGGATCAGACTCCCTGGGGTTCAAGGCCCCCAGGGGGTACACCTGGGTCTGCAAAAAAAAATGCCCTATGCACCACCATACACGGAATTAGAAAAAAGTTATGGGTGTCATAATATGGCGACTTTAATAAGAAAAAAATTTGGCACAGTTTTGGATTTTTGTTAAGGGGTTAAAATGTAAATAAAACCATATAAATTTGTTTTCCCTGGAATTATACCAAAATATAGAATACAGGTGACATGTCGTTTTTGGCTACAGAGTAAATGCCATTAAAACAACAATAGCCTCCCATGCCTGCGTTGTAGAGGTGGATTGCCGACTGCAGAGCAAAGAGCAACGGCGGGACTATTGCGTGCTCCGGCAGAGTCAGAAAAGAGGGAGGAGCTGTCTCACCGGAGGAAGTCTGGAAGTAAGAGAGAGGCAAGTATGATGGGGCGGTGGGCTAAGTTAGTTTGGAAGGTCTAGTAGTGAGTGGGATAGCTAGAGAGATGGAGGGGGAGGTAGTGCGAGTCAGTCTACACGTACCATCATGCATTAGCTAAGGCTGGTTCGCATCTGTGTTCAGTATTCCATTTGGGGAGTCCGCTTGGGGATCCCCCTCTGAACGGAATATTGAACACATTAAAAAGGGATGAGCAATGAAACCACATGAACCCCATAGGCTATAATGGGGTCTGTGTATTTTCCGAACGAATCATGTGGAGAGAAAAGTGCTGCTTGTAGGATTTTTCTCTCCACATTTTTCAAGCGAAATAGGGGACCGAGACCCCCAATGGAAATATTGCAGGTGTGAATCCACCTATTGCTAGTAACAACCAATCCCAGTGCAGTGTAGGTGCGACCCCTCAGGATCTGACACTAACTGTTACCCCGGCCCCATCAGATGTCCATTATTACTGTAAGTATATACTATATAATCTTTTAACGTGATGTGGTCTAGAATTCCCTTCCCCCGCCTCTCCCCTTCCTATTCCTTGTTTATTTGGGTCTTCCCCTCCTCCTCGGTCTTTCTTTTGTAGGTTTTTAAATGTTCTTACCTTAAATTATGCTGTACATTATGGGTTTTTATATGTGATCTTTATTTGTATGCCTCCTGCACGAGGTTTTCTATATTTTGTACCAATATAATGTTTTCTTTGTATTTCAATGACAGTCTTTTTGATACTAAATATGAAATTAAAATCGATTTTTAACTAAAAATATTCATTGTCCTGTTTTCATTTTCTCTGTGGTCTATAAAAAACTTTCATCAAACAGGTTTTCTGGGCTGATGCCCCCCCCCTTAGGATAGGGTCACCAATATTTGATCAGTGGGGCCCAGCACTCAGCGCTTCCAGCCAGTATCCAGTGCTAGAACCTAGAAGGCTCTGTAGACTGTATATACCCTTTTCCCCCTGAAAATAAGTCATCCCCCGAAAGTAAGACATAGCAGAGGTTTTGTTGAATTGCCTAATATAAGGCACCTCCTGAAAGTAAGACATCCCCAATAATAATAATCTTTCTGCGCAAAGATTGTATGAAGAAAAACATTGCAGACGCCGCTGCGATACATTGTATCCACTGTTCCTGCCTCTGTAGGATGAGCTGGGAGATGCCCATATAGTGTATGTCCAGATGGAGATACACTAAGTATCGTATGTGGCGGGGGGCCCACTCTCACAGCTCATCCCACAGCAGCAGGAACAGTGGATACAACGTACGGTATCACAGCAGCGGCAGCAGTCGGCTTTCCTGTGCACACGGAGCACCGCACATCATTCAGCCAATGTTTTTCTTCATATAGTCTTTGCGCAGCAAGCACATCTCAGCGTAGCTCAGTGGTGGCAGCAGCACACGAAAATAAAATAAGACATCCCCTGAAAATAAGACATAGCATATCTTTAGGGCCAAAATTTAATATAAGACACTGTCTTATTTTGGGGGAAACACGGTAAATGGTGGTGGTTAATACTATAGCTCTGTTCACTGTATATAAGCGGGGTAGAATACTACAGCTCTGTACACTGTATATACGTGGTGGTTAATACTACAGCTCTGTACACTGACTATAGGCAGTGGCTAATACTGTAGCTGTGTTCACTGTATATAGGCGGTGGTGAATACTGCAGCTCTGTACACTGTATATAAGCAGTGGTGAATACTGCAGCTGTGTTCACTGTATATAAGTGGCGGTGAATACTGCAGCTGTGTTCACTGTATATAATGGCGGTGAATACTGCAGCTGTATTCACTGTATATAGGTGGTGGCTAATACTGCAGCTCTGTTCCTAGTCATTGGGGGCAGGGCTGTAGTGCTCCAGCACCACCGCTATACCAGGGACACAGATGTCGGCTTCCAGCACCAGAGGCAACAAGCTATTCCCTCTAGGAATAAAAAGTAGATCACTGGGGATCTGTCTATTGGGACCCCACTGATCACACGTCCTGTTTCTGCCCTATATGATCCACAATGTGCGCTGATGATGAAGGGTCTCAGTGTTCAGACCCCACTGATCAGGGGTTTATTCTCTAGACCAGGGGTAGGGAACCTTCGGCTCTCCAGCTGCTGTGAAACTACAACTCCTAACATGCTCCATTCACTTCCATGGGAGCTCCAAGAACAGCAGAGCCAGTATGCATGCTGGGAGTTGTAGTTTTGCAACAGCTGTAGAGCCGTACGTTCCCTACCCTTGCTCTATACTATAGATGGCCTCTATTGGGAAACAAGGTGGGAGAGACATTCCCTTTAAGATCCTTTTAAAGAGGGTTTTGATGACCAGGCCATCTTTTACTGTTCCTTCATACAATTCTGATGGGAATGTTTGACGATGAACAGAAGACATTATGGTCAGTATGATCAGGCGCTCCTCGTAGATAAGGCACGATTCAGGGGAAATGTGTGCCATCTCGTAGCCGCCATACGTTTCCCCCCATCATTTACGCCACATTTCAGGTGTAGATAAAAAGCGCAGTGCTCCTTCCCTTCTGAGCCCTGCTGTGTGTACAGGCACATATACTACTTTTTTGTACCCAGAATAACCCACTTCAAAGTTTTAGGAGTCCTTGTCTCTGTCGACACAAAGCAGGCAGAACATATTGGGCACTGAAATTTTATATTTATTTAAAAATTAAAATTTTCATTTTGCACATTCATTTTTGGGGACCATTGTTGGGCTCAAAACAATCATACTCCTTTAGAAATGCCTTGCGGGGTTTCCATTGTTGTGGTACTTTAGAGGATCTAGGGGCTCTGCTAATGTGTCATGGCACCCGAAAACTGCAAAATGTACCCTTCAAAAGCCAAATAGCGTTCTTTTCATTCTGGGGCTAAATTGGCAGTTTATTGGAAAAAAAAAAAGTAATGTTTAATTTTCATGTCCCAACGTTAATAAAATCTGTGCCCCCTGGAGCCCTGGAACCTGAGCACTTGCTAAACCTGTAACTTTCAGAGCACTGGTTCTCAGCCATGATGCAAACTCCTGAGACTACATGGTGTACCCCAGTGGGAACCACTGGTCTACAGGACCACCAGAGATAGCCGAGCACGATACTCAGCGTCACTGCTGCTCCATTCTCTTCTCTAGGGCTGGGGGCGCTGCTGGAGATACCAGTCCCGGCAGCCCAATAGAAGTAAATGGTGCACTGGTCACACAATTGCTGTGCACTCCATTCACAAGGAGACCTTAGGGGGACTTTTGGTCCCTCACCCTCCAGAAAACTGGCTCCGCGGACTTTCTGCTTTAATTCCATCTATAGAGAAATCGACAATGTATCCATAGGCATAATTGACATGCTGCAATTTCCAAAACCGTGATTTCAATGGGAGTTACGAGCATACACGCCGCATAATTTTGCAACTGTAATTTTGCGGTCGCAAAATTACGCGGTGTATACGCTCGTAACTCCCATTGAAATCAATGGGACCTTTTTGAGCTTGCAAACTGCTGACACGCGTATACATGCCAGATTGCGCTTCACTTTACTACGTGTGAATTCCCCCTTAGGATAAGAAGTTTACACCTCTCACCACATCTGAAATAAATTGGCCATAAGACATAAAGTGGTGAATAAATAAATCACATGAATTTATTACATTCCACATAAATTTATGGAGTTCCGGTGATGTCAGCCGTATGGGAAGGCTCATAGGTTTCATGTCCGACTCCGCGGGAATGTGATTGGTAAGGCGTAGAATGGTGAAGGCGCTGTGTCCAACAGGCAGAGGAGGGTCCCGGTGGGGGTGGGAATTCTGAAAAAGAGATACCGGCATAAGAACACATGCAGACATAATACAGTAATACAAAAGCATAAGGATAGTATACACTATACAGCACTGTACCTTAGTGAACTTGAAGATGGCGGTGAGGATGATGGAGAATTTATAGTTTGAAATAATCAATTGATCTTTTAGATGGGCCACTTGGAGCGCTCAAAGGAGAAGTCTGGGATGTGTCTGGTACCAGGTGCACAAGTCTGACCTTCCGTGGCTTGCAGGTAGGACACGCCTAAAGGTTGGCTTGATGAAAATCTGATGGTTTTTGGTGACTGCGGTGGGAATGGTGGATTGATGGTTTTGTTTTCAATCTTGTGCCAATCAATTTTGGCATAAAACGCGTGTCCCCGCACATCTCCTCGCCATCCTAGACGTGTCCGCCACTGCTTGCATAGTAATTTGGTGAGTAGATCTTTGGCCTCCTCTGTCAGATATTTCGGGTAGATGGGCTCCAGGTTTACAACAATCATCTTGAGTTCCTCTTTATTGGCAGCAGAAAATGGGAAGGTGTTGGTTAGGAGGCGATAAACAATCACACCAAATGCCCACCAGTCTGCGGACAGGCCATACGGGTCACAGTTAAGCATCTCCGGTGCCATGTAATTAGGGGTCCCAGTAACGCCAAAAATAGTTTTGGTGCCATACATATTTTCAGCAGCTAATCCATAGTCGCAAATTCTGATGTGGCCCTGCTTGTCGATCATAATGTTTTCGGTTTTTAGGTCGCGGTGGAGTACCCGAAGTTCGTGCATTCGTTGGATGCCAGAAATAATTTCAGCTGTGCAGACAATAGTGGTCATTAAATCGAATGGTCCCTCAGACTCCAGCCTTTCCTCTACGTTGCCGCCAGGGAGGTATTCCAGTACGAGGAAGCCGTGTGTCTGTGTCTGGAAGGCTGCATATATCTGGCACAGGAAGGGGCTGTCCAATAATTGTTGCAGGACCCTCTTCTCCCTTTGCAACATTTCATGCCTGGTTTTTGCCATGGCTTTCACAGCCACTAAAGAATTTTTGTTTTTTAGAGAAGCCAGGAAGACGCTGCCAAATGCCCCTTCTCCAAGTTCTTTCAGGAAGTGAAGGCTGGACAGCCCTAGTGGTGTGGGGGCGCTGGTTGTTGGGGCGCTGGTTAATGCAGCTGCTCCATCTTCTGCACATTTGAATTTTTTGTTGGTCTTAGCCTCCTCTTCCTCCCTTTTCCTTTTCTGGCCTCGTGGTGTGGGGGCGCTGGTTGTTGGGGCGCTGGTTAATGGAGCTGCTCCATCTTCTGCACATTTGAATTTTTTGTTGGTCTTTGCCTCCTCTTCCTCCATTTTTCTTTTCTGGCCTCTTCTTTCAGGACATTCAGTATAAATTTGTCCTTTAGAGGTTCCTGATTCCTGAGAGATCTTGTTCTTCAGGTTCTGTTCCAGTTGTTTTTTGGAGCCAGAGTTTTTCTTAGGTCTCTTTTTAGGCCTTTCGCTGTCATCATTACTAACAGTGTCTCTTTTCCTTTTTTTGTCAGTGTTGACATTCCCCTTGCTCCCTGAAGGGGGCGACATGTCTTCTGCTGTTAAATCCTCCTCTTTTCCCCAAAAACCCAATTACCCAATTCCCAAAATACTTGAAAAGAAGCGCTCTCCGAAGATAATATCCAGAAGGAAGTTACCCAATATGGAGTCTGAGAGCTTGTAGGTGTGTTCCGTGCTTATACAGCTCCGTGATGTCATAAATGATAGTGATGTCGCCATGCAGCATCCAATCAGGTGAGAGATATCCCGACTGTGTTCCATAGTTATACAATGTAATGATTCTTAATGGCTAGGACAATGTACATTGTATTTGTTATATATACATTGTACATTGTATACATTAAAAAGTGAAACACATATGCCCACAACTAGATGCCGGACACAGTAATCTGCCCCGGGGGCTTGTTAATACTAAATATTCTAACCCAACAGTTGCCCTCATGGTGGTGACCTTACCTGGATATGGTGACTGATACACATTTACACCAGTTTGCAGATGTTCATCTTTTGGCTTCTTCACTTTGAAGGGGGTTGCAGGAGGGGCAGGGGTGAGGGTGGCAGAGGTCCAGCTTTCTGGATAGGAAAAAACAACATATGTCCAAACGGTTACAAATTGTACATTACTACCACCTGCCAGCTGTGCACATGCGAAAGCCGTGAGACATCAAACATGTCGGATTGTCATGCGGCTTTCCTATGAAAATCCTAAATGGCAAATCCATATGAGAAGCAAAAAACTGTCCACAATATTGGCGCCATATTATCCCATCCAGTCGCTATCTATACTAGTGCCTGCCATATCTGTGTCCATATAAGAGTTATGTTGTACAGTCCAAATCCCTCCACAATGTAAGGATGTGTTCACACAGAGGAATTTGCCAGGATTTTTTGAGCCAGATTCTGCCTTAAAATCAGCACCAATTTCCGCCCTGAGTCTGCCTCCTATTATTTTCACCTCCTAGAAGCCTAGATAACTATAATGCTAAGAGTCCTTCTCTGGCTTAGTGCACAAGTTGTAGGACATACAGAGGTACGGCACACGCCTCGTGTAGTGGGGCGCAGCGCAGCCGCATTCTCCAATCCTAGGCCAACAATAGTAAAGCCACAGCAGTTACTTCATTAGATGCAGTGACAACGTTTTATTGTTGCAATATAACAAATATGAATAATTGTCCATCGATGTATAATAACATTATCCACAATATATTATGCAGAGTAAGGTGGAGACGTTTCGGTTTCCAGAACAACCTTTCTCATGTGCACTCTTTAATGTGGAGTATGCCGGGGTGCATGCGCCCTCTCTTCAGGAGTAATGTGTGAGCCCTAACATCGCCAATGCAAAAGAAAAAAGTCTCGATCTCACCATATGAGTAAGCTCCAGGATAACCCTCCGGGTGCACGGCCTTTAACCTCCGGACTGAATGAGGCAACTCCACAGCTGAATCTTTAACCAAAAATAGTAGGTCCGCACTCCTCGGGTTCCATAAAATATAACTTTTAATAAACCATTAAAAACTCACACAACATAGAACACTTTGTGAAAAAAGTAGGAAAAAGACACATAGTGTTTAAAACCGCCGACGCGTTTCGAAGCTTAACAGCTCCTTAGTCATGGCATTACTAAACATTTTCGTATACCCTTATATACGTAACATAGCAGCTGTATAATCAGTAAAGTAGACACACCCATAATAACAGTCCCTTTCGCTTCCAACCATTTTCTTAAATTATAAAGACAATCCTTTTCTAGATAGATTTATAAGCTACATTCACATTCTGCATTGCCTTTTTCCATTTACTTACATCATTCCTATATTTCCATTCTTTATTTGCTTTGATAAGCAGGCTCCTATACCTCAATCGTTCGTCTCTCCGTCCCACGTGACGCTTTACAACCTATCCTATTGCATCTTCATATCCAGCCCCTTGGAGCCTTACTAACTTGCTATTCTCCGGTCACGTGGTTGATTTTAACCAATTACCGTACATTTCAAACTATTCGCTATACTGCGGAACATATGAAAGCATGAAATTATTGTATACATAATAACTTTACTGTGCCGTTAGATTTAGTATAATACTACATAACTAATAAGGGAATCAGATTGAATCAATTTACCATCTAAACACAATTTATCGTATATGATATATTAAACTAATAAATGTAACTCAGATCCGTTCTTATATTGAGTCCTAACGGTATTCTACAGTTAAACTTGAGAATATAAAAAGCTTCCCTTTTCAACAACCTCTCTTTATGGTTGCCCCCTCTGATGTTATCCCTTACAATTTCCAACCCATAAAAACGCATGGTGTGAATTCTTCCTTGGTGCATATTGGAGAAGTGTTTTGAGGCTCCCGACATAAGTTCTGTTTCTCCCTTTTCACAATCTCGCATGTGTTCTAAAATCCTGATGCCTAATCTCCTCCCCGTACACCCAACATAATCCAACTTGCATTCCACACAAGTAATGCAATATATGACCGACACGGTGTTACAGTCAAT
The DNA here is from genome assembly GCF_031893055.1 of Leptodactylus fuscus. Taxonomy (NCBI): domain Eukaryota; kingdom Metazoa; phylum Chordata; class Amphibia; order Anura; family Leptodactylidae; genus Leptodactylus; species Leptodactylus fuscus. Next base: position 32,675,015 of record NC_134270.1, on the reverse strand, counting down.
CCTATCATATATTATTCCACTAAAATCAGACGCATTGCTTTTATATTTTTTAGTGACCCACATTTTCGCACAAGTCTTGCATTTTGGGAACCCACATTTCACATTACCACCTGCTGACTTTGATTTTTCTTCTATTTCAGTATAGCAACTTGGGGATAAAGATTGTCCTAATGTTTTACATTTCCTTGTTGTAAACTGTATTCCATCTTCTAATATTTTGTTTGTTATTGGATCTAACTCCAAAATCGGCAAATTTCTCTCCACTATATTCTTGATTTTCTTAAATTGGGGACTATAGGCTGTACTAAATACTAGCTTTTTTTCTTTTATAACTTTGTTTTCCTTTCTCGTACCCCTAATTAGTTCTTTTCTCTCCCTATCTTTAACTTTTTCCTCTGCTCTTTTAATCGTCCATTCTGGATATTTACGCTCCCTAAGTCTTTTTAGGGTTTCTTCTTTTTTATTTTCGTACTCGTCAGCTTCGCTATATGCTCTTTTGGTCCGAATTAGCTCACCCACTGGCACACCTTTGATTGTGTGCAGTGGGTGGCAACTGTCAGCTCTCAAAATTCCATTCCCAGCACTGGGTTTTCTGAATAGAGCTGTAGTAACTTTCCCCTCAGAAACGGACCCTCTAAGGGTGATATCCAAAAAATCTATTTCTATTGTGTTATGTGAAAACGTGAATTTCAGACCATGTTCATTCTGGTTCAAATACTGAATGAACTCTGGTATGGGCGCTACATTTCCGACCCACACAATGAGTAGGTCATCAATGTAGCGCCCATACCAGAGAAGAGAGGAGACGAAAGGGTTACTGTCAACCAATACATATCTCTCCTCCCAATGAGACAAAAACAAATTTGCCAAAGATGGCGAAAACGGGGCGCCCATGGGCGCTCCGCATGTTTGTAGATAGTATTTATTATTAAAGAGGAAGAAATTATGACGAAGGAGGTAAGAAGTGACAGTAATGATGTATTCACAAACTGGAGCTACAAACCTACTATATTTATATAGGTGGAATGCTAGCGAGTTCAATGCGTCTGGGTGTGGTATGCTTGGGTAGAGAGAACTTATGTCACACGTCAACCAGCTGTAGTTCTCATTCCATTTAAATTCTTCAAAGCATTTTAATACTTCTCGACTGTCTTTGATATAACCAGCCGTCCTTGCCACCAAGGGTTGGAGTATACTGTCCAGCCATGCTCCCATTCTCTCATTGAGAGAATTATTGCTGGAAATAATCGGACGAAGCGGTAAAGGCAATGTATTTTTGTGAAGCTTTGGGAGCCCATAAAAGACGGCCGTAGTAGGCGTCTTATTCTGCAAAAATTCTCCTTCTATTTCACTAAATATTCCAAGGGATATTCCCTCATCAATCAACCCCTGCAGAGCCTTCCCAAACTCCTTTGTGGGATTATAGGTCAACTCCTTATAGGTTTTAGTATCTCCTAGAATGGTATAACAGCTTTCCAGATAGTCACTTTTCTTTAAGACAACTGTCTTTCCACCTTTGTCCGATTTTTTGATTATTAAATCTTTGTTCTGTTTAAGATTTTTAAGAGCTGTTCTTTCTTTATATGTTAAGTTGGAGCTCCTATAATTTTTGGTGTTGATGTCTAGTTTCTTTAGGTCATCTTCCATTTTACTTTGAAACAGAGCAAAGCTATTTGCCCTCGATTTTATGGGGTAGAATTTTGGATTGTTTCTTTCAACAGGAATATAATCCTCTACTTTTGATGTATTATCTTCCTCATATATTCTATTTATTAGCTCGTTTGTGACTATGTGTTCAACAACAGAACTATCTAGTGGCATAGATGTCATGTTTTCAGTTACTATATTATTACTTACTTTAATTCTATTCTCACCCTCTTGGTTCTCATCAAAAAAGTGTTTTCTGACCGTAACTGCCCGTACAAATTTATTAACATCCATGATGGTTTGCATAAGATCAAATTTGCTATCAGGTGAAAAATTCAATCCCTTTTCCAATAATTGCATTTCCCCAATAGACAAAGGTGATCCTGACATGTTAACTACTGATGATTCTCTGGATATATTATATTCATTTTCTGTTCTCTCTTTTATTTCAAAACTATCCTTTGAGTCATTAAATGTTGTTTCCATGTCCCTCAGCGTTTCGATCTTGTTTTGTAAGTATTCCTTCTTTCCGGTTCTATTGCGTTTTCCTCCTCTCCTCTTCCTTTTCTTAAAAAAGGTTTCTCTTTGGACATATGTACATTATTCCCATGATTTTCTGTAGAATCTGAAGAAAATTCCAATGTGTGTCTAGAGTTCGTAGCGTATGAAGTTTCAGTCGTATCTCTAGTTGAATTAAATGACACATTATATTGTCGATTTCGCCGTGCACCCATTCGCCCCTGTGTCTTAAGTATTGACTTGGGATATGGTGAGGAGGTAAAAAATGAGGCAGACATAGTAGACATCGAAACTTTAGGATATACTTTATCATTTTTATAGTCCTCGATATCTCTTTGGAATTTCTTCTTTTTATTTTCCATTATTTTTTTCTCCAGATTCTCTATATTTACTGTAATTTTTTCATCCATATTTTTCAGTGTCATATTCAGATTAACCTTGTCAATCTTGTCTTGTAATGAAATAAGTTCTTCCTGTATTTTGATAATTTTCTTTTGTTCGAAACTTACTATAAGCTCCATTAATTTTAGGGAACAATTGGTGAGTATATGGTTCCACTTTTCCATGAATGTGTCATCATACACAAACGTCGGGAGTTTCCTGATTCGCAAGCCCCGCGGCACCATCTCTTTTTGGATGTATTGATTTAAGGTAGTATGGTCCCAGAAGATTCACCTATATAAATATAGTAGGTTTGTAGCTCCAGTTTGTGAATACATCATTACTGTCACTTCTTACCTCCTTCGTCATAATTTCTTCCTCTTTAATAATAAATACTATCTACAAACATGCGGAGCGCCCATGGGCGCCCCGTTTTCGCCATCTTTGGCAAATTTGTTTTTGTCTCATTGGGAGGAGAGATATGTATTGGTTGACAGTAACCCTTTCGTCTCCTCTCTTCTCTGGTATGGGCGCTACATTGATGACCTACTCATTGTGTGGGTCGGAAATGTAGCGCCCATACCAGAGTTCATTCAGTATTTGAACCAGAATGAACATGGTCTGAAATTCACGTTTTCACATAACACAATAGAAATAGATTTTTTGGATATCACCCTTAGAGGGTCCGTTTCTGAGGGGAAAGTTACTACAGCTCTATTCAGAAAACCCAGTGCTGGGAATGGAATTTTGAGAGCTGACAGTTGCCACCCACTGCACACAATCAAAGGTGTGCCAGTGGGTGAGCTAATTCGGACCAAAAGAGCATATAGCGAAGCTGACGAGTACGAAAATAAAAAAGAAGAAACCCTAAAAAGACTTAGGGAGCGTAAATATCCAGAATGGACGATTAAAAGAGCAGAGGAAAAAGTTAAAGATAGGGAGAGAAAAGAACTAATTAGGGGTACGAGAAAGGAAAACAAAGTTATAAAAGAAAAAAAGCTAGTATTTAGTACAGCCTATAGTCCCCAATTTAAGAAAATCAAGAATATAGTGGAGAGAAATTTGCCGATTTTGGAGTTAGATCCAATAACAAACAAAATATTAGAAGATGGAATACAGTTTACAACAAGGAAATGTAAAACATTAGGACAATCTTTATCCCCAAGTTGCTATACTGAAATAGAAGAAAAATCAAAGTCAGCAGGTGGTAATGTGAAATGTGGGTTCCCAAAATGCAAGACTTGTGCGAAAATGTGGGTCACTAAAAAATATAAAAGCAATGCGTCTGATTTTAGTGGAATAATATATGATAGGATTGACTGTAACACCGTGTCGGTCATATATTGCATTACTTGTGTGGAATGCAAGTTGGATTATGTTGGGTGTACGGGGAGGAGATTAGGCATCAGGATTTTAGAACACATGCGAGATTGTGAAAAGGGAGAAACAGAACTTATGTCGGGAGCCTCAAAACACTTCTCCAATATGCACCAAGGAAGAATTCACACCATGCGTTTTTATGGGTTGGAAATTGTAAGGGATAACATCAGAGGGGGCAACCATAAAGAGAGGTTGTTGAAAAGGGAAGCTTTTTATATTCTCAAGTTTAACTGTAGAATACCGTTAGGACTCAATATAAGAACGGATCTGAGTTACATTTATTAGTTTAATATATCATATACGATAAATTGTGTTTAGATGGTAAATTGATTCAATCTGATTCCCTTATTAGTTATGTAGTATTATACTAAATCTAACGGCACAGTAAAGTTATTATGTATACAATAATTTCATGCTTTCATATGTTCCGCAGTATAGCGAATAGTTTGAAATGTACGGTAATTGGTTAAAATCAACCACGTGACCGGAGAATAGCAAGTTAGTAAGGCTCCAAGGGGCTGGATATGAAGATGCAATAGGATAGGTTGTAAAGCGTCACGTGGGACGGAGAGACGAACGATTGAGGTATAGGAGCCTGCTTATCAAAGCAAATAAAGAATGGAAATATAGGAATGATGTAAGTAAATGGAAAAAGGCAATGCAGAATGTGAATGTAGCTTATAAATCTATCTAGAAAAGGATTGTCTTTATAATTTAAGAAAATGGTTGGAAGCGAAAGGGACTGTTATTATGGGTGTGTCTACTTTACTGATTATACAGCTGCTATGTTACGTATATAAGGGTATACGAAAATGTTTAGTAATGCCATGACTAAGGAGCTGTTAAGCTTCGAAACGCGTCGGCGGTTTTAAACACTATGTGTCTTTTTCCTACTTTTTTCACAAAGTGTTCTATGTTGTGTGAGTTTTTAATGGTTTATTAAAAGTTATATTTTATGGAACCCGAGGAGTGCGGACCTACTATTTTTGGTTAAAGATTCACCTAACATCGCCAGTTGTGTGAGTTTAGCATAAGGGCTAGTTCACAAGGGGACATGGAGGCGGATTTGGACAGCGGAATACACGTCATAATCCGCCTCCATACAATGATAGTCTATGTAGAGGGCTTGCTTTTTTTTTTTTTCCCTAGCATTTTTTTCACTAGGCGAAAAAAGAAGCGACATGATCTTTCTTCAGGCGTTTTCTGCCTGAAGAAAGCAATAGAAGTGAATGGGAAGCGCAAAACGCGCGTTTTTACCGCACTTTTTTTGCATAAATACGCGTCGCGTTTTTTTTACAAAAAAAATGTGCAGTTAAAAACACAACGCGGTTTTTGCGGCCCGTTCTCTATCAGCAAAATCATGCTGATAGAGCCCCACATATGCGTGCATAGCCTTTAAGAAGGCCATTCAGGCACCGTAAATGTTATATTAAACTACCCCCCCGTTTTAAAATAATACCCTAAAAAAGAATGTGATCTACTTACGCATCGTGCACGATGGGCGGGCATTCAAGGTGCGCCGACTTCTTCATCCACGTCTCCTCTTCCTCCGATGTCCTCTGGTCCCGTCCTCCTCCGGCGCTCGCGAACTGACATTGATAAAAAAAATGGCCTGGGCGCATGCGCAGTAGTAGTAGTAGTAGTAGAAGCCTCATGCTACTGCGCATGTGCCATTTTTTTTTATCAATGTCAGTTCGCGAGCGCCGGAGGAGGACGGGACCGGAGAACAAAGGAGATAGAGGAGGCATGGATGAAGAAGTCGGCGCACCCTGAATGCCCGCCCATCGTGCATGATGCGTAAGTAGAGCAAGTAGATTCTTTTTTAGGGTATTATTTTAAAACTGGGGGGTAGTTTAATATAACATTTACAGTGCCTGAATAGCCTTTTTTAAAGGCTATACACACATATGTGGGGCTCTATCAGCATGATTTTACTGATAGAACCCCTTTAAGGGCTGGGAAAACCGCCTGACCTTGTTGGAAGCGGTTTTTACAAAAAACCGCTCCACAAAAAGCAGGCCAAGGTCCAAAAAACGCTTCCTAATTAGTAAGCATTTTTTTCGAGTGCCAAAGTAAGCCAAACGTAATTTACGTGTGAACTAAGCCTAAGACAGTAACAGTGGCCATGCCAGTGCCTTCCACTGTGTAAGCCTATGTTCAGCCTAGCTGCGGTCAGACTGAATGCCCAGAGGTGGGAAAAATATATAATTTTTAGGCTCATTGGAGGTCTCAGCAGACAGACCCCCGTCAATCAGGTATTTATCCTCTATCATTTAGGTGTATGCAGTGCAGTAACATTGTGGGACTTACAGCGACGTCTCTGACTAATCCTTCACATTACCTTTCTCTTCCCTTTGGACCGCCATGACCACTTCTTCCAGCTGTGACTTGTCTCTGTAAATTTGGAACACAGACATCTTTGACTCCTCACTTCTCCAGGCCCCGACCCACATTGTCGTCACCTACACTAAGCCCCCGTCCTGCTGCTACTCCAATTATAAAATATATGATATAACCCCCTATAATGGATAATACTCCCAATTATTAATGCCCCCGTGTATCCCCTGAATAAATAGTGCCCCTTATTAATAATATCCCCGTGTATCCCCTGTATAAATAGTGTCCCTTATTAATAATGCCCCCGTGTATTCCCTGTATAAATAGTGCCCCTTATTAATAATGCCCCCGTATATCCCCTGTATAAATAGTGCCCCTTATTAATAATGCCCCCATGTATACCCTGTATAAATAGTGTCCCTTATTAATAATGCCCCCATGTATCCGCTGTATAAATAGTGCCCCTTATTAGTAAAGCCCCCATGTATCCCCTGTATAAATAGTGCCCCTTATTAATAATGCCCCCATGTATCCGCTGTATAAATAGTGCCCCTTATTAATAATGCCCCCATGTATCCCCTGTATAAATAGTGTCCCTTATTAATAATGCCCCCGTGTATCCGCTCTATAAATAGTGTCCCTTATTAATAATGCCCCCATGTATCTCCTGTATAAATAGTGCCCCTTATTAATAATGTTCTCATGTATCCCCTGTATAAATAGTGCCCTTTATTAATAATGCCCCGTGTATCCCCTGTATAAATAGTGCCCCTTATTAATAATGCCCCTGTGTATCCCCTGTATAAATAGTGCCCCTTATGCCCCATGTATCCCCTGTATAAATAGTGCCCCTTATTAATAATGCCCCCGTGTATCCCCTGTATAAATAGTGTCCCTTATTAATAAAGCCACCGTGTATCCCCTGTATAAATAGTGCCCCTTATTAATAATGCCCCCGTGTATCCCCTGTATAAATAGTGCCCCTTATTAAGAATGCCCCCGTGTATCCCCTGTATAAAGAGTGCCCCTTATTAATAATGCCCCCGTGTATACCCTGTATAAATAGTGCCCCTTATTAATAATGCCCCCGTGTATCCCCTGTATAAATAGTGTCCCTTATTAATAATGCCCTCGTGTATCCCCTGTATAAATAGTGTCCCTTATTAATAATGCCCCCATGTATCCCCTGTATAAATAGTGTCCCTTATTAATAATGCCCCCATGTATCCCCTGTATAAATAGTGTCCCTTATTAATAATGCCCCCATGTATCTCCTGTATAAATAGTGTCCCTTATTAATAATGCCCCCGTGTATTCCCTGTATAAATAGTGCCCCTTATTAATAATGCCCCTGGGTATCCCCTGTATAAATAGTGCCCCTTATTAATAATGCCCCCATGTATCCCCTGTATAAATAGTGCCCCTTATTAATAATGCCCCTGGGTATCCCCTGTATAAATAGTGCCCCTTATTAATAATGCCCCCATGTATCCCCTGTATAAATAGTGCCCCTTATTAATAATGTCCCCGTGTACACCCTGTATAAATAGTGCCCCTTATTAATAATGCCCCCATGTATCCCCTGTATAAATAGTGTCCCTCATTAATAATGCCCCCGTGTATCCGGTGTATAAATAGTGTCCCTTATTAATAATGCCCCCATGTATCCCCTGTATAAATAGTGTCCCTTATTAATAATGCCCCCATGTATCCCCTGTATAAATAGTGTCCCTTATTAATAATGTCCCCATGTATCTCCTGTATAAATAGTGTCCCTTATTAATAATGCCCCCATGTATCCCCTGTATAAATAGTGCCCCTTATTAATAATGCCCCCATGTATCCCCTGTATAAATAGTGTCCCTTATTAATAATGCCCCCATGTATCTCCTGTATAAATAGTGTCCCTTATTAATAATGCCCCCGTGTATCCCCTGTATAAATAGTGTCCCTTATTAATAATGCCCCCGTGTATCCCCTGTATAAATATTGCCCCTTATTAATAATGCCCCCATGTATCCCCTGTATAAATAGTGCCCCTTATTAATAATGTTCTCATGTATCCCCTGGATAAATAGTGTCCCTTATTAATAATGCCCCCATGTATCCGCTGTATAAATAGTGCTCCTTATTAATAATGCCCCCGTGTATCCCCTGTATAAATAGTGCCCCTTATTAATAATGCCCCCATGTATCCCCTGTATAAATAGTGTCCCTCATTAATAATGCCCCCGTGTATCCGGTGTATAAATAGTGTCCCTTATTAATAATGCCCCCATGTATCCCCTGTATAAATAGTGTCCCTTATTAATAATGCCCCCATGTATCCCCTGTATAAATAGTGCCCCTTATTAATAATGCCCCCATGTATCCCCTGTATAAATAGTGTCCCTCATTAATAATGCCCCCGTGTATCCGGTGTATAAATAGTGTCCCTTATTAATAATGCCCCCATGTATCCCCTGTATAAATAGTGTCCCTTATTAATAATGCCCCCATGTATCCCCTGTATAAATAGTGCCCCTTATTAATAATGCCCCAGGTGTTTCCTAATTAAAACGTTTTTCAGGCTATCAATAAAAAAAAAAATCAGTGGAGCTCAAAAAGCCCTGGACCGCTACTGATCAGCTGTGTGAATGAACCTGTGTGATACCGGTGTAAGAGCTGTAATGGCTTCTCTGTTTACACAGTGTTGTTCATCTCCTAGTGGCCATGTCATGTAACTACAGCCTGGTCCTATACACATCTACGGTATGTGACAAGGCTGTAAATACATTATGGTCACTATACACAGACAGCGTGTGATATAAACGGGCGCCATAGCCCCTTCAAACTGCTGATCTGGGGGAGTCTAATGATCTCTTACAGATAATCTGTCCTAAGGATAGATCATCAATAACAATCAGCTGGAAAACTCTTTTATTAAAGCCCAATTGCCACCTTAAAGGGGTTGTCCAGGATAACAACTTTTTAAATATGAGGCCAGAGAAGATGCTCCGGTGTCTCCCAGCGCGTTCCAGTCCTGCTGCTCCACTGTTTTATTCCAGCAGAAGTTCCCACAGCAATGTGGTGTCCCGTGTCAGTGACCTCAGTGGTCATGTGCGGTGGGGACTTCTGCTAGAAGATAACACAGCAGAACCGGACCATGGTGGGAGACATTGGAGCACAAGGGACAGGTACGTTTTTTAGTTTTTCTTTCACCTTTCCTGGTCTCATATTAAAAAAGTGATTATCCCGTACAACCCCTTTAATTAATTTCCCCCTTATATTATGCCCCGATTCCCCCTGTCATAAATACCACTACTCTAATGACTCTTTATATAAATGATGTATATTATATACATTATTCCATATACAATATATAATAAATAAAAACAATTCATCCATATATATAAAGGAATAAATAAATAAATGATTAAAAACATTTTTTTCAAGTTATTGAACATAATATAGACGCTAAAATAATTATCAGTACATAGTAATAAATAAAAAGACTAAAAAAATATTATAAATATAAAAATATACATCAATGCTTAATACATAGACATGTATATGTCCAATCTGGTACATCACAAGGTGCCAAGGATATATCTTCATGGGTATATGGGCTTATTTTTTAGTCATTTTATTTGTTACTATGTACTGATAATTATTTTAGCGTGTACATTATGTTCAATTACTTAATTTTTTTAAAATTATATATAAATATATATATATATATATATATATATATATATATATATATATATATATATATATGCCGTATATACTCAAGTATAAGTTGACCCAAATATAAGCCAAGGCCCCTGATTTTACCACAAAAAACTTATCGACTCGAGAATAAGCCTGGGGGGGGGGGATGCATGACATTCTGTGTGTAATCATGTTAATCCTAGCAGGCTTTGGGCCTGTATGATAATGTCCCAGATGTCACGTGGTCTGGAATATTACCATAAAAGCCAAAAGCCTGTGCAAGTAGTAACAGGCTGTTACTACTAGCACAGGCTTTGGGCGTATATGGTACTGCTAGCACAGGCTTTGGGCCTATATGGTACTGCTAGCACAGGCTTTGGGCCTATGTGGTAATATCCCAGGCCCAAAGCCTGTGCTAGCAGTACTATACAGGCCCAAAGCCTGTGCTAGCAGTTACTACTAGCATAGGCTTCAGGCCTATATGGTACTGCTAGAACAGGCTTTTGGCCTATATGGTAAAATCCCAGACCACGTGATGTCTGGGACATTACCATATAGCCCCGAAGCCTGCTTGGATTAACATTGGATCCCGGAGAGGTGAGTAACATTGTTTATTATTTTCCCTTACCTCCCCTGGGGCTCCGATTATTATACTCGAGGGTCTGAAAAGATCCCTGAGTATAATAATAGCGGTAGTGGGATCGCGGCCTGGGCTCGGGCCTACTCACTGCCAGCCTCCGCGGCGTATAGTAGAAGGGGAAGTGGGGGCGGCAATGAACAGGCCCGGGGAGGCATGTAAATAAGCCGCTACCTGCTGGGGATACTCCAGCAGGTAGCGGCCTATTATAAAACAAACAAACGAAAAGTTATTTTACTTACCAACCTCACACTGCTCCCGCTGCCGCCTCCTCTTCATCCAGCACTGAGACGCAGTAAAACGTGTTAATTAGTTCGGAAGAAGGGGTGGTGCTGGTTGTTTGGCACTTCTATCCCGAAATGCGTCATCTGTTTTCCAATAAAAGTTGTTTTGTTTGCCATTCCGGCTCGAGTTGTTGTTGTTGAGGGAGTGCGCCCACTGGATTTTGTTCATGGGTGTCCACAGTGGGACATAATACTGTGTGCAGGGGCCACTATGGGACATAATATTGTGTGCAGGGGCTACTATGGGGCATCATACTGTGTGTACAAGGGCCACTATGGGGCATAATACTGTGTGTACAAGGGCCACTATGGGGCATCATACTGTGTGTACAGGGGCCACTATGGGGCATAGTAATGTCTGCAGAGGCCACTGTGGGGCATAATAGTGCGTGTAGGAATGCGGGAGCGGAGGTGGGTCGGTCAGTCGGGGTCTTTGGCGTCGGTCCCATGTCAAAAGTTAGCCACGGGGCCCAACCATTACTAGTTATGCCACTGGCCTTGCGTGTCATACACACACACACACACACACACACACACCATGTACACTCATGGTAGATGCTAAATCCTAGTGGGCTAAAGAACTTCTGGTGACGTTATGACCATGTGATCAGACTCTGGTGTGGGCGGAGCTATTCAGGACAGTGCCGAGTCACACAGGAAAAGGAAGCTGCAGTGAATGGAAACTGGAAGGTAAGATGGAGGGAAGAGACAGCAAGTGTAAGCAAGAGGGGGGGGGGGAAAGGGGGTTCAGGCTGTGTGTGAGCGTGATAGGGGATTCAAGCTTTGTGTGAGCAAAACAAGGGTTGCAGGCTGTGTGTGAGCAAAATTGGGGAAAGGGGGTTCAGGCTGTGTGCGAGTATGATTGTGGGGTTCAGGCTGTGTGCGAGCATGATTGTGGGGTTCAGGCTGTGTGTGAGCATAATAGGGGGGTTCAGGCTGATGGGGATGTTTAGGCTGTGTGTGAGTATGATAGAGGGGTTCAGGCTGTGTGTGAGTATGATAGAGGGGTTCAGGCTGTGTGTTAGTATGATAGAGGGGTTCAGGCTGTGTGTGAGTATGATCGAGAGGTTCAGGCTGTGTGTTAGTATGATAGAGGAGTTCAGGCTGTGTGTTAGTATGATAGGGGGTTTCAGGCTGTGTATTAGCAGGATATGAGGGATTCAGGCTCATGGGTTCAGGCTGTGTGTGAGCAAGATGGGGGAGTGTTTCAGGCTGTGTGTGAGCATAATAGTGGGGTTGAGGCTGTGTGTGAGCATAATAGTGGGGTTCAGGCTGTGTGTGAGCATGATAGTGGGGTTCAGGCTGTGTGTGAGCATGATAGTGGGGGTTCAGGCTGTGTGTGAGCAAGATAGGGGGTTCAGGCTGTGTGTGAGCATAATAGTGGGGTTCAGGCTGTGTGTGAGAAATATGGAGGTTTCAGGCTGTTTGTGAGCAAAATGGGGGAATGAGTGTGCTGCCTTTGTGTGAGCAAAATGGGGGAGCAAGCTGTGTTTGAGCAAGAGGGTGACATGAGAGTGCAGGCTGTGTGTGAAAAAGAAGGGGGGGATGAGGGGTTCAGGCTGTGTATAAGTAAGAGGGTGATGCGCGGTTGCATGCTCTTGTTCACACACAGCCTTCACCCTCATTCCCCCCTTTTGCTGGCACAAAGCCTGCTCCCCACTTCCCCCTCTTGCTCACACACAGCCTGCACCCCCATTCACCTCTCTTGCTTACACACAGCGAGGGGCAAGTGGGGTTGCAGGCTGTGTGTGAGCAAAAGAGGGCGTGGGGAGCGCTTTGTGTGAGAAATAGAGGGGGATGTACAGGATGCTAGAGAAATAAAGAGGAGATGGGGGTGCAGGCTGCCCAAGATGGAGAATTGGGTTGCAGCTTGCGTGATAAAAGGGGTACATTAAGGGTATAGCTGTGTATGAGAAAGGGACACGGGGTTCAGGCTGTGTGAGGTGAGAGAGGGAGAGGTGCAGGATGTGTGACAAATGGGTCAGTCTCATGAAGGGAACACTTAACATATGGGGGGGGGGGGATTTATTCGTTGTTTTACGTGAGGCTTGTGTCTCTGCTGTCACATCAAATTCCAGAATGTCCTCTGGGTTTTTTTATACATTTGACTTAAAAAAAACCTCAAAACAATGTTTAACTAGGTTTTTGTTTGTTTCTAGGTTTATGTGAGATCTCAATGGTGTGAAGACCCCGCTACAAGATCATTAGGTACCAGTGCTCTAGACCAAGCGAAGTGCCCCCTAGTGATCAAATGTCTCAACCGGGCACCTCCAAATAGGCAACACTTATAAAGGTTTATAAAATACGGCTTTGTTTGGAGCCTTCAGTAACAGTTATTTGATGGCCCCCTCAGTGCCTCTCCCCCCTTCGGTGCCCACATGTAATATAATGGCCCCACAGCGACCAACATGTTATATAATGGCCCTTACTCTGCCTCTACATATATGCAGCCTGCAGTAGAAGTGCCAATATTTTGTAATGCATTACATTAGGGATCAGACTCCATGAGGCTCAAGGCCCCCAGGGGGTACACCTGGGTCTGCAAAAAAAAATGCCCTATGCACCCCCAAACACGGAATTAGAAAAAGTTATGGGTGTCATAATATGGCGACTTTAATAAGAAAAAAATTTTGGCACAATTTGGGATTTTTGTTAAGGGGTTAAAATGAAAATAAAACCATATAAATTTGTTTTCCCTGGAATTATACCAAAACATAGAATACAGGTGACATGTCGTTTTTGGCTACAGAGTAAATGCCATTAAAAAAACAATAGCCTCCCATGCCTGTGTTGTAGAGGTGGATTGCCGACTGCAGAGCAAAGAGCAGCGGCGGGACTATTGCGTGCTCCGGCAGAGTCAGAAAAGAGGGAGGAGCTGTCTCACCGGAGGAAGTCTGGAAGTAAGAGAGAGGCAAGTATGATGGGGCGGTGGGCTAAGTTAGTTTGGAAGGTCTAGTAGTGAGTGGGATAGCTAGAGAGATGGAGGGGGAGGTAGTGCGATTCAGCCTACACGTACCATGATGCATTAGCTAAAGCCTGGTTCACATCTGTGTTTGGTATTCAATTTGGGGAGTCTACTTGGGGATCCCCCTCTGAACTGAATATTGAGCACATTAAAAAGGGATAAGCAATGAAACCACATGAACCCCATAGGCTATAAAGGGGTCTGTGTATTTTCTGCACAAATCATGCGGAGAGAAAAGTGCTGCTTGTAGGATTTTTCTCTCCAGATTTTTCAAGCAGAATAGGGGACCGAGACCCCCAATGGAAATATTGCAGGTGTGAATCCACCTATTGCTAGTAACAACTAGAGATGAGCGAACACTAAAATGTTCGAGGTTCGAAATTCGATTCGAACAGCCGCTCACTGTTCGAGTGTTCGAATGGGTTTCGAACCCCATTATAGTCTATGGGGAACATAAACTCGTTAAGGGGGAAACCCAAATTCGTGTCTGGAGGGTCACCAAGTCCACTATGACACCCCAGGAAATGATACCAACACCCTGGAATGACACTGGGACAGCAGGGGAAGCATGTCTGGGGGCATAAAAGTCACTTTATTTCATGGAAATCCCTGTCAGTTTGCGATTTTCGCAAGCTAACTTTTCCCCATAGAAATGCATTGGCCAGTGCTGATTGGCCAGAGTACGGAACTCGACCAATCAGCGCTGGCTCTGCTGGAGGAGGCGGAGTCTAAGATAGCTCCACACCAGTCTCCATTCAGGTCCGACCTTAGACTCCGCCTCCTCCGGCAGAGCCAGCGCTGATTGGCCGAAGGCTGGCCAATGCATTCCTATGCGAATGCAGACTTAGCAGTGCTGAGTCAGTTTTGCTCAACTACACATCTGATGCACACTCGGCACTGCTACATCAGATGTAGCAATCTGATGTAGCAGAGCCGAGGGTGCACTAGAACCCCTGTGCAAACTCAGTTCACGCTAATAGAATGCATTGGCCAGCGCTGATTGGCCAATGCATTCTATTAGCCCGATGAAGTAGAGCTGAATGTGTGTGCTAAGCACACACATTCAGCACTGCTTCATCAAGCCAATACAATGCATTAGCCAGTGCTGATTGGCCAGAGTACGGAATTCGGCCAATCAGCGCTGGCTCTGCTGGAGGAGGCGGAGTCTAAGATCGCTCCACACCAGTCTCCATTCAGGTCCGACCTTAGACTCCGCCTCCTCCGGCAGAGCCAGCGCTGATTGGCCGAAGGCTGGCCAATGCATTCCTATGCGAATGCAGACTTAGCAGTGCTGAGTCAGTTTTGCTCAACTACACATCTGATGCACACTCGGCACTGCTACATCAGATGTAGCAATCTGATGTAGCAGAGCCGAGGGTGCACTAGAACCCCTGTGCAAACTCAGTTCACGCTAATAGAATGCATTGGCCAGCGCTGATTGGCCAATGCATTCTATTAGCCCGATGAAGTAGAGCTGAATGTGTGTGCTAAGCACACACATTCAGCACTGCTTCATCAAGCCAATACAATGCATTAGCCAGTGCTGATTGGCCAGAGTACGGAATTCGGCCAATCAGCGCTGGCCAATGCATTCTATTAGCCCGATGAAGTAGAGCTGAATGTGTGTGCTAAGCACACACATTCAGCACTGCTTCATCAAGCCAATACAATGCATTAGCCAGTGCTGATTGGCCAGAGTACGGAATTCGGCCAATCAGCGCTGGCTCTGCTGGAGGAGGCGGAGTCTAAGGTCGGACCTGAATGGAGACTGGTGTGGAGCGATCTTAGACTCCGCCTCCTCCAGCAGAGCCAGCGCTGATTGGCCGAATTCCGTACTCTGGCCAATCAGCACTGGCTAATGCATTGTATTGGCGTGATGAAGCAGTGCTGAATGTGTGTGCTTAGCACACACATTCAGCTCTACTTCATCGGGCTAATAGAATGCATTGGCCAATCAGCGCTGGCCAATGCATTCTATTAGCGTGAACTGAGTTTGCACAGGGGTTCTAGTGCACCCTCGGCTCTGCTACATCAGATTGCTACATCTGATGTAGCAGTGCCGAGTGTGCATCAGATGTGTAGTTGAGCAAAACTGACTCAGCACTGCTAAGTCTCTGCATTCGCATAGGAATGCATTGGCCAGCCTTCGGCCAATCAGCGCTGGCTCTGCCGGAGGAGGCGGAGTCTAAGGTCGGACCTGAATGGAGACTGGTGTGGAGCGATCTTAGACTCCGCCTCCTCCAGCAGAGCCAGCGCTGATTGGTCGAGTTCCGTACTCTGGCCAATCAGCGCTGGCCAATGCATTCTATTAGCCCGATGAAGTAGAGCTGAATGTGTGTGCTTAGCACACACATTCAGCTCTACTTCATCAGGCTAATAGAATACATTGGCCAATCAGCGCTGGCCAATGCATTCTATTAGCTTGATGAAGCAGAGTGTGCACAAGGGTTCAAGCGCACCCTCGGCTCTGATGTAGCAGAGCTGAGGGTGCACAAGGGTTCAAGTGCACCCTCGGCTCTCCTACATCAGAGCCGAGGGTGCGCTTGAACCCTTGTGCAGCCTCGGCTCTGCTACATCAGAGCCGAGGGTGCGCTTGAACCCTTGTGCACACTCTGCTTCATCAAGCTAATAGAATGCATTGGCCAGCACTGATTGGCCAGAGTACGGAATTCGGCCAATCAGCGCTGGCCAATGCATCCCTATGGGAAAAAGTTTATCTCACAAAAATCACAATTACACACCCGATAGAGCCCCAAAAAGTTATTTTTAATAACATTCCCCCCTAAATAAAGGTTATCCCTAGCTATCCCTGCCTGTACAGCTATCCCTGTCTCATAGTCACAAAGTTCACATTCTCATATGACCCGGATTTGAAATCCACTATTCGTCTAAAATGGAGGTCACCTGATTTCGGCAGCCAATGACTTTTTCCAATTTTTTTCAATGCCCCCAGTGTCGTAGTTCCTGTCCCACCTCCCCTGCGCTGTTATTGGTGCAAAAAAGGCGCCAGGGAAGGTGGGAGGGGAATCGAATTTTGGCGCACTTTACCACGTGGTGTTCGATTCGATTCGAACATGGCGAACACCCTGATATCCGATCGAACATGTGTTCGATAGAACACTGTTCGCTCATCTCTAGTAACAACCAATCCCAGTGCAGTGTAGGTGCGCCCCCTCAGGATCTGACACTAGCTGTTACCCCGGCCCCATCAGATGTCCATTATTACTGTAAGTATATACTATATAATCTTTTAACATGATGTGGTCTAGAATTCCCTTCCCCCGCCTCTCCCCTTCCTATTCCTTGTTTATTTGGGTCTTCCCCTCCTCCTCGGTCTTTCTTTTGTAGGTTTTTAAATGTTCTTACCTTAAATTATGCTGTACATTATGTTTTTTTATATGTGATCTTTATTTGTATGCCTCCTGCACGGAGTTTTCTATATTTTGTACCAATATAATGTTTTCTTTGTATTTCAATGACAGTCTTTTTGATACTAAATATGAAATTAAAATCGATGTTTAACTAAAAATATTCATTGTCCTGTTTTCATTTTCTCTGTGGTCTATAAAAACTTTCATCAAACAGGTTTTCTGGGCTGATGCCCCCCCCTTAGGATAGGGTCACCAATATTTGATCAGTGGGGCCCAGCACTCAGCGCTTCCAGCCAGTATCCAGTGCTAGAACCTAGAAGGCTCTGTAGACTGTATATACCCTTTTCCCCCCGAAAATAAGTCATCCCCCGAAAGTAAGACATAGCAGAGGTTTTGTTGAATTGCCTAATATAAGGCACCTCCTGAAAGTAAGACATCCCCAATAATAATAATCTTTCTGCGCAAAGATTGTATGAAGAAAAACATTGCAGACGCCGCTGCGATACATTGTATCCACTGTTCCTGCCTCTGTAGGATGAGCTGGGAGATGCCCATATAGTGTATGTCCAGATGGAGATACACTAAGTATCGTATGTGGCGGGGGGCCCACTCTCACAGCTCATCCCACAGCAGCAGGAACAGTGGATACAACGTACGGTATCACAGCAGCGGCAGCAGTCGGCTTTCCTGTGCACACGGAGCACCGCACATCATTCAGCCAATGTTTTTCTTCATATAGTCTTTGCGCAGCAAGCACATCTCAGCGTAGCTCAGTGGTGGCAGCAGCACACGAAAATAAAATAAGACATCCCCTGAAAATAAGACATAGCATATCTTTAGGGCCAAAATTTAATATAAGACACTGTCTTATTTTGGGGGAAACACGGTAAGTGGTGGTGGTTAATATTATAGCTCTGTTCACTGTATATAAGCGGGGTAGAATACTACGGCTCTGTACACTGTATATACGTGGTGGTTAATACTACAGCTCTGTACACTGAATATAGGCGGTGGTTAATACTACAGCTCTGTACACTGTATATAGGCAGTGGCTAATACTGTAGCTGTGTTCACTGTATATAGGTGGTGGTGAATACTGCAGCTGTGTTCACTGTATATAGACGGTGGTGAATACTGTAGCTGTGTTCACTGTATATAGACGGTGGTGAATACTGCAGCTGTGTTCCTAGTCATTGGGGGCAGGGCTGTAGTGCTCCAGCACCACCGCTATACCAGGGACACAGATATCGGCTTCCAGCACCAGATGCAACAAGCTATTCCCTCTAGGAATAAAAAGTAGATCACTGGGGATCTGTCTATTGGGACCCCCACTGATCACATGTCCTGTTCCTTCCCTATATGATCCACAATGTGCGCTGCTGATTCGTTCATCTCTTTGAGACTGCCAGAGATAATTCTGATCTCTACTTCTTTTCAGCAGTCCCATAGAGATGAATGGCACAGTAGTACAAATGTAGGACCCCTGTTTTGATGATGGTGGGGGTCCTAGTGGTCAGGATAGATTAGTATCAGAGCTGTGGGGATTGGCTGCTGTAATAGGTACTAAGCTTAAAATAAAGCCTTGTAAATAGGATTATGCCATGAAAAGTATTTATCTGTCCACAGGATAGGCGACAAATATCTGATCGGCGTGGGTCTGACGGCTGCGTTCCCCACCGGTCCCAAGAGTTGAGGGGGTTCATTTCACTTGCTTTGCATTGAGCCTGATCAAAGCCAGGCTGAATGTAGGTGTATCTGGTGGTGGACGGCGTCAGATATCACTGAATGCTGGACTTTGGCTATCTCCGATGCACCCCCTGAAGAGAATGGGGGCGCCGGCCACTACCAGTCATGAGGGGAAAAGAATCTCCTTCTCTTGGGATAAGTGGGGGTCTCAGTGTTCAGACCCCACTGATCAGGTATTTATTCTCTAGACCAGGGGTAGGGAACCTTTGGCTTTCCAGCTGCTGTGAAACTACAACTCCCATCATGCTCCATTCACTTCCATGGGAGTTCCAAGAACAGCAGAGCAAGTGAGAATGCTGGGAGTTGTAGTTTTGCAACAGCTGTAGAGCCGTACGTTCCCTACCCCTGCTCTATACTATAGATGGCCTCTATTGGGAAACAAGGTGGGAGAGACATTCCTTTTAAGATCCTTTTAAAGAGGGTTTTAATGACCAGGCATCTTTTACTGTTCCTTCATACAATTCTGATGGGAATGTTTGACGATGAACAGAAGACATTATGGTCAGTATGATCAGGCGCTCCTCGTAGATAAGGCACGATTCAGGGGAAATGTGTGCCATCTCGTAGCCGCCATACGTTTCCCCCCATCATTTACGCCACATTTCAGGTGTAGATAAAAAGCGCAGTGCTCCTTCCCTTCTGAGCCCTGCTGTGTGTACAGGCACATATACTACTTTTTTGTACCCAGAATAACCCACTTCAAAGTTTTAGGAGTCCTTGTCTCTGTCGACACAAAGCAGGCAGAACATATTGGGCACTGAAATTTTATATTTATTTAAAAATTAAAATTTTCATTTTGCACATTCATTTTTGGGGACCATTGTTGGGCTCAAAACAATCATACTCCTTTAGAAATGCCTTGCGGGGTTTCCATTGTTGTGGTACTTTAGAGGATCTAGGGGCTCTGCTAATGTGTCATGGCACCCGAAAACTGCAAAATGTACCCTTCAAAAGCCAAATAGCGTTCTTTTCATTCTGGGGCTAAATTGGCAGTTTATTGGAAAAAAAAAAAGTAATGTTTAATTTTCATGTCCCAACGTTAATAAAATCTGTGCCCCCTGGAGCCCTGGAACCTGAGCACTTGCTAAACCTGTAACTTTCAGAGCACTGGTTCTCAGCCATGATGCAAACTCCTGAGACTACATGGTGTACCCCAGGGGGAACCACTGGTCTACAGGACCACCAGAGATAGCCGAGCACGATACTCAGCGTCACTGCTGCTCCATTCTCTTCTCTAGGGCTGGGGGCGCTGCTGGAGATACCAGTCCCGGCAGCCCAATAGAAGTAAATGGTGCACTGGTCACACAATTGCTGTGCACTCCATTCACAAGGAGACCTTAGGGGGACTTTTGGTCCCCCACCCTCCAGAAAACTGGCTCCGCGGACTTTCTGCTTTAATTCCATCTATAGAGAAATCGACAATGTATCCATAGGCATAATTGACATGCTGCAATTTCCAAAACCGTGATTTCAATGGGAGTTACGAGCATACACGCCGCATAATTTTGCAACTGTAATTTTGCGGTCGCAAAATTACGCGGTGTATACGCTCGTAACTCCCATTGAAATCAATGGGACCTTTTTGAGCTTGCAAACTGCTGACACGCGTATACATGCCAGATTGCGCTTCACTTTACTACGTGTGAATTCCCCCTTAGGATAAGAAGTTTACACCTCTCACCACATCTGAAATAAATTGGCCATAAGACATAAAGTGGTGAATAAATAAATCACATGAATTTATTACATTCCACATAAATTTATGGAGTTCCGGTGATGTCCGCCGTATGGGAAGGCTCATATGTTTCATGTCCAACTCCGCAGGAATGTGATTGGTAAGGCGCAGAATGGTGAAGGCGCTGTGTCCAACAGGCAGAGGAGGGTCCCGGTGGGGGTGGGAATTCTGAAAAAGAGAAAACGGCATAAGAACACATGCAGACATAATACAGTAATACAAAAGCATAAGGATAGTATACACTATACAGCACTGTACCTTAGTGAACTTGAAGATGGCGGTGAGGATGATGGAGAATTTATAGTTTGAAATAATCAATTGATCTTTTAGAAGGGCCACTTGGAGCGCTCAAAGGAGAAGTCTGGGATGTGTCTGGTACCAGGTGCACAAGTCTGACCTTCCGTGGCTTGCAGGTAGGACACGCCTAAAGGTTGGCTTGATGAAAATCTGATGGTTTTTAGTGACTGCGGTGGGAATGGTGGATTGATGGTTTTGTTTTCAATCTTGTGCCAATCAATTTTGGCATAAAACGCGTGTCCCCGCACATCTCCTCGCCATCCTAGACGTGTCCGCCACTGCTTGCATAGTAATTTGGTGAGTAGATCTTTGGCCTCCTCTGTCAGATATTTCGGGTAGATGGGCTCCAGGTTTACAACAATCATCTTAAGTTCCTCTTTATTGGCAGCAGAAAATGGGAAGGTGTTGGTTAGGAGGCGATAAACAATCACACCAAATGCCCACCAGTCTGCGGACAGGCCATACGGGTCACAGTTAAGCATCTCCGGTGCCATGTAATTAGGGGTCCCAGTAACGCCAAAAATAGTTTTGGTGCCATACATATTTTCAGCAGCTAATCCATAGTCGCAAATTCTGATGTGGCCCTGCTTGTCGATCATAATGTTTTCGGTTTTTAGGTCGCGGTGGAGTACCCGAAGTTCGTGCATTCGTTGGATGCCAGAAATAATTTCAGCTGTGCAGACAATAGTGGTCATTAAATCGAATGGTCCCTCAGACTCCAGCCTTTCCTCTACGTTGCCGCCAGGGAGGTATTCCAGTACGAGGAAGCCGTGTGTCTGTGTCTGGAAGGCTGCATATATCTGGCACAGGAAGGGGCTGTCCAATAATTGTTGCAGGACCCTCTTCTCCCTTTGCAACATTTCTTGCCTGGTTTTTGCCATGGCTTTCACAGCCACTAAAGAATTTTTGTTTTTTAGAGAAGCCAGGAAGACGCTGCCAAATGCCCCTTCTCCAAGTTCTTTCAGGAAGTGAAGGCTGGACAGCCCTAGTGGTGTGGGGGCGCTGGTTGTTGGGGCGCTGGTTAATGCAGCTGCTCCATCTTCTGCACATTTGAATTTTTTGTTGGTCTTAGCCTCCTCTTCCTCCCTTTTCCTTTTCTGGCCTCGTGGTGTGGGGGCGCTGGTTGTTGGGGCGCTGGTTAATGGAGCTGCTCCATCTTCTGCACATTTGAATTTTTTGTTGGACTTAGCCTCCTCTTCCTCCATTTTTCTTTTCTGGCCTCTTCTTTCAGGACATTCAGTATAAATTTGTCCTTTAGAGGTTCCTGATTCCTGAGTGATGTCCTTCAGGTTCTGTTCCAGTTGTTTTTTGGAGCCAGAGTTTTTCTTAGGTCTCTTTTTAGGTCTTTCGCTGTCATCATTACTAACAGTGTCTCTTTTCCTTTTTTTGTCAGTGTTGACATTCCCCTTGCTCCCTGAAGGGGGCGACATGTCTTCTGCTGTTAAATCCTCCTCTTTTCCCCAAATTCCCAATTACCCAATTCCCAAAATATTTGAAAAGAAGCGCTCTCCGAAGATAATATCCAGAAGGAAGTTATCCAATATGGAGTCTGAGAGCTTGTAGGTGTGTTCCGTGCTTATACAGCTCCGTGATGTCATAAATGATAGTGATGTCGCCATGCAGCATCCAATCAGGTGAGAGATATCCCGACTGTGTTCCATAGTTATACAATGTAATGATTCTTAATGGCTAGGACAATGTACGTTGTATTTGTTATATATACATTGTACATTGTATACATTAAAAAGTGAAACACATATGCCCACAACTAGATGCCGGACACAGTAATCTGCCCCGGGGGCTTGTTAATACTAAATATTCTAAACCAACAGTTGCCCTCATGGTGGTGACCTTACCTGGATATGGTGACTGATACACATTTACACCAGTTTGCAGATGTTCATCTTTTGGCTTCTCACTTTGAAGGGGGTTGCAGGAGGGGCAGGGGTGAGGGTGGCAGAGGTCCAGCTTTCTGGATAGGAAAAAACAACATATGTCCAAACGGTTACAAATTGTACATTACTACCACCTGCCAGCTGTGCACATGCGAAAGCCGTGAGACATCAAACATGTCGGATTGTCATGCGGCTTTCCTTTGAAAATTATGAATGGCAAATCTATATGAGAAGCAAAAAACTGTCCACAATATTGGCGCCATATTATCCCATCCAGTCGCTATCTATACTAGTGCCTGCCATATCTGTGTCCATATAAGAGTTATGTTGTACAGTCCAAATCCCTCCACAATGTAAGGATGTGTTCACACAGAGGAATTTGCCAGGATTTTTTGAGCCAGATTCTGCCTTAAAATCAGCACCAATTTCCGCCGTGAGTCTGCCTCCTATTATTTTCACCTCCTAGAAGCCTAGATAACTATAATGCTAAGAGTCCTTCTCTGGCTTAGTGCACAAGTTGTAGGATAGACAGAGGTACGGCACACGCCTCGTGTAGTGGGGCGCAGCGCAGCCGCATTCTCCAATCCTAGGCCAACAATAGTAAAGCCACAGCAGTTACATCATTAGATGCAGTGACAACGTTTTATTGTTGCAATATAACAAATATGAATAATTGTCCATCGATGTATAATAACATTATCCACAATATATTATGCAGAGTAAGGTGGAGACGTTTCGGTTTCCAGAACAACCTTTCTCATGTGCACTCTTTAATGTGGAGTATGCCGGGGTGCATGCGCCCTCTCTTCAGGAGTAATGTGTGAGCCCTAACATCGCCAGTTGTGTGAGTTTAGCATAAGGGCTAGTTCACAAGGGGACATGGAGGCGGATTTGGACAGCGGAATACACGTCATAATCCGCCTCCATACAATGATAGTCTATGTAGAGGGCTTGCTTTTTTTTTTTTTCCCTAGCATTTTTTTCACTAGGCGAAAAAAGAAGCGACATGACCTTTCTTCAGGCGTTTTCTGCCTGAAGAAAGCAATAGAAGTTAATGGGAAGCGCAAAATGCGCGTTTTTACCGCACTTTTTTTGCATAAATACGCGTCGCGTTTTTTTTACAAAAAAATGTGCAGTAAAAAACACAACGCGTTTTTTGCGGCCCGTTCTGTATCAGCAAAATCATGCTGATAGAGCCCCACATATGGGTGCATAGCCTTTAAGAAGGCCATTCAGGCACCGTAAATGTTATATTAAACTACCCCCCCGTTTTAAAATAATACCCTAAAAAAGAATGTGATCTACTTACGCATCGTGCACGATGGGCGGGCATTCAGGGTGCGCCGACTTCTTCATCCACGTCTCCTCTTCCTCCGATGTCCTCGGGTCCCGTCCTCCTCTGGCGCTCGCGAACTGACATTGATAAAAAAAAAATGGCCTGGGCACATGCACAGTAGCCGTAGTAGAAGCCGCATGCTACTGTACATGCACCCAGGCCATTTTTTTTTTATCAATGTCAGTTCGCGAGCGCCGGAGGAGGACGGGACCAGAGAACAAAGGAGGAAGAGGAGGCATGGATGAAGAAGTCGGCGCACCCTGAATGCCCGCCCATCGTGCACGATGCGTAAGTAGATCACATTCTTTTTTAGGGTATTATTTTAAAACTGGGGGGTAGTTTAATATAACATTTACAGTGCCTGAATAGCCTTTTTTAAGGCTATGCAAGCATATGTGGGGCTCTATCAGCATGATTTTACTGATAGAACCCCTTTAAGGGCTGGGAAAACCACCTGCCCTTGTTGGAAGCGGTTTTTACAAAAAAAACGCTCCACAAAAAGCGGGCCAAGGTCCAAAAAACGCTTCCTAATTAGTAAGCATTTTTTTCCAGTGCCAAAGTAAGCCAAACGTAATTTACGTGTGAACTAAGCCTAAGACAGTAACAGTGGCCATGTCAGTGCCTTCCACTGTGTAAGCCTATGTTCAGCCTAGCTGCGGTCAGACTGAATGCCCAGAAGTGGGGAAAAAACAATTTTGAGGCCCATTGGAGGTCTCAGCAGACAGACTCCCGTCAATCAGGTATTTATCCTCTATCATTTAGGTGTATGCAGTGCAGTAACATTGTGGGACTTACAGCGACGTCTCTGACTAATCCTTCACATTACCTTTCTCTTCCCTTTGGACCGCCATGACCACTTCTTCCAGCTGTGACTTGTCTCTGTAAATTTGGAACACAGACATCTTTGACTCCTCACTTCTCCAGGCCCCGACCCACATTGTCGTCACCTAAACTAAGCCCCCGTCCTGCTGCTACTCCAATTATAAAATATATGTTATAACCCCCAATAATGTAGAATACTCACAATTAATAATGCCCCCGTGTATCCCCTGTATAAATAGTGTCCCTTATTAATAATGCCCCCGTGTATCCCCTGTATAAATAGTGCCCCTTATTAATAATGCCCCCGTGTATCCCCTGTATAAATAGTGCCCCTTATTAATAATGCCCTGTGTATCCCCTGTATAAATAGTGTCCCTTATTAACAATGCCCCCGTGTATCCCCTGTATAAATAGTGTCCCTTATTAATAATGCCCCCGTGTATCCCCTGTATAAATAGTGCCCCTTATTAATAATGCCCTGTGTATCCCCTGTATAAATAGTGTCCCTTATTAATAATGCCCCCGTGTATCCCCATAAATAGTGTCCCTTATTAATAATGCCCCCCTGTATCCCCTGTATAAAGAGTGCCCCTTATTAATAATGCCCCCGTGTATCCCCTGTATAAATAGTGTCCCTTATTAATAATGCCCCTTTCTATCCCCTGTATAAATAGTGCCCCTTATTAAAAATGCCCCCATGTATCCCCTGTATAGTGCCCCTTATTAATAATGCCCCCGTGTATCCCCTGTATAAATAGTGCCCCTTATTAATAATGCCCCCGTGTATCCCCTGTATAAATAGTGCCCCTTATTAATAATGCCCCCGTGTATCCCCTGTATAAATAGTGCCCCTTATTAGTAAAGCCCCCATGTATCCTCTGTATAAATAGTGCCCCTTATTAATAATGCCCCTGTGTATCCCCTGTATAAATAGTGCCCCTTATTAGTAAAGCCCCCATGTATCCCCTGTATAAATAGTGCCCCTTATTAATAATGCCCCCGTGTATCCCCTGTATAAATAGTGCCCCTTATTAATAATGCCCCCGTGTATCCCCTGTATAAATAGTGCCCCTTATTAGTAAAGCCCCCATGTATCCCCTGTATAAATACTGCCCCTTATTAATAATGCCCCCGTGTATCCCCTGTATAAATAGTTCTCCTTATTAACAATGCCCCCGTGTATCCCCTGTATAAATAGTGCCCCTTATTAATAATGCCCCCATGTATCCCCTGTATAAATAGTGCCCCTTATTAATAATGCCCCCGTTTATCCCCTGTATAAATAGTGCCCCTTATTAATAATGCCCCGTGTATCCCCTGTATAAATAGTTCTCCTTATTAACAATGCCCCCGTGTATCCGCTGTATAAATAGTGCCCCTTATTAATAATGCCCCCGTGTACCCCCTGTATAAATAGTGCCCCTTATTAATAATGCCCCCATGTATCCCCTGTATAAAAAGTGCCCCTTATTAATAATGCCCCCGTTTATACCCTGTATAAATAGTGCCCCTTATTAATAATGCCCCCATGTATCCCCTGTATAAATAGTGCCCTTTATTAATAATGCCCCCATGTATCCCCTGTATAAATAGTGCCCCTTATTAATAATGCCCCCGTGTATCCCCTGTATAAATAGTGCCCCTTATTAATAATGCCCCCCTGTATCCCCTGTATAAAGTGTCCCTTATTAATAATGCTCCTGTGTATCCGCTGTATGAATAGTGTCCCTTATTAATAATGCCCCCGTGTATCTGCTGTATAAATAGTGCCCCTTATTATTAATGCCCCCGTGTATCCCCTGTATAAATATTGTCCCTTATTAATAATGCCCCCGTGTATCCCCTGTATAAATAGTGCCCCTTATTAATAATGCCCCCGTGTATCCCCTGTATAAATAGTTCCCCTTATGAATAATGCCCCCGTGTATCCGCTGTATAAATAGTGCCCCTTATTAATAATGCCCCCGTTTATCCCCTGTATAAATAGTGTCCCTTATTAATAATGCCCCCGTGTATTCCCTGTATAAATAGTGCCCCTTATTAATAATGCCCCCGTGTACCCCCTGTATAAATAGTGTCCCTTATTAATCATGCCCCCGTGTACCCCCTGTATAAATAGTGCCCCTTATTAATAATGCCCCCATGTATCCCCTGTATAAATAGTGCCCCTTATTAATAATGCCCCCGTGTATCCCCTGTATAAATAGTTCCCCTTATTAATAATGCCCCCATGTATCCCCTGTATAAATAGTGCCCCTTATTAATAATGCCCCCGTGTATCCCCATAAATAGTGCCCCTTATTAATAATGCCCCCGTGTATCCCCTGTATAAATAGTGTTCCTTATTAATAATGCCCCCATGTATCCCCTGTATAAATAGTGTCCCTTATTAATAATGCCCCCGTGTATCCCCTGTATAAATAGTGCCCCTTTTTAATAATGCCCCGTGTATCCCCTGTATAAATAGCACCCCTTATTAATAATGCCCCCATGTATCCGCTGTATAAATAGTGTCCCTTATTATTAATGCCCCTGTGTATCCCCTGTATAAATATTGTCCCTTATTAATAATGCCCCCATGTATCCCTTGTATAAATAGTGTCCCTTATTAATAATGCCCCCGTGTATCCCCTGTATAAATAGTGCCCCTTATTAATAATGCCCCCGTGTATCCGCTGTATAAATAGTGCCCCTTATTAATAATGCCCCCGTTTATCCCCTGTATAAATAGTGTCCCTTATTAATAATGCCCCCGTGTACTCTCTGTATAAATAGTGCACCTTATTAATAATGCCCCCGTCTACCCCCTGTATAAATAGTGTCCCTTATTAATCATGCCCCTGTCTATCCCCTGTATAAATAGTGCCCCTTATTAATAATGCCCCCATGTATCCCCTGTATAAATAGTGCCCCTTATTAATAATGCCCCCGTTTATCCCCTGTATAAATAGTGTCCCTTATTAATAATGCCCCCGTGTATTCTCTGTATAAATAGTGCACCTTATTAATAATGCCCCCGTGTACCCCCTGTATAAATAGTGCCCCTTATTAATAATGCCCCTGTCTATCCCCTGTATAAATAGTGTCCCTTATTAATCATGCCCCTGTCTATCTCCTGTATAAATAGTGCCTCTTATTAATAATGCCCCCGTGTATCCCCTGTATAAATAGTGTCCTTTATTAATAATGCCCCCGTGTATTCTCTGTATAAATAGTGCACCTTATTAATAATGCCCCCGTGTACCCCCTGTATAAATAGTGCCCCTTATTAATAATGCCCCTGTCTATCCCCTGTATAAATAGTGTCCATTATTAATCATGCCCCTGTCTATCTCCTGTATAAATAGTGCCTCTTATTAATAATGCCCCCGTGTATTCTCTGTATAAATAGTGCACCTTATTAATAATGCCCCCGTGTACCCCCTGTATAAATAGTGCCCCTTATTAATAATGCCCCTGTCTATCTCCTGTATAAATAGTGCCTCTTATTAATAATGCCCCCGTGTATCCCCTGTATAAATAGTTCCCCTTATTAATAATGCCCCCGTGTATCCCCATAAATAGTGTCCCTTATTAATAATGCCCCCCTGTATCCCCTGTATAAAGAGTGCCCCTTATTAATAATGCCCCCGTGTATCCCCTGTATAAATAGTGTCCCTTATTAATAATGCCCCTTTCTATCCCCTGTATAAATAGTGCCCCTTATTAAAAATGCCCCCATGTATCCCCTGTATAGTGCCCCTTATTAATAATGCCCCCGTGTATCCCCTGTATAAATAGTGCCCCTTATTAATAATGCCCCCATGTATCCCCTGTATAAATAGTGTCCCTTATTAATAATGCCCCCGTGTATCCCCTGTATAAATAGTGCCCCTTATTAATAATGCCCCCGTGTATCCCCTGTATAATAATTCCCCCGTGTATCCCCTGTATAAATAGTGCCCCTTATTAATAATGCCCCTGAGTATCCCCTGTATAAATAGTGTCACTTATTAATAATGCCCCCATGTATCCCCTGTATAAATAGTGCCCCTTATTAATAATGCCCCCGTGTATCCCCTGTATAAATAGTGCCCCTTATTAATAATGCCCCCGTGTATCCCCTGTATAAATAGTGTCCCTTATTAATAATGCCCCCATGTATCCCCTGTATAAATAGTGCTCCTTATTAATAATGCCCCAGGTGTTTCCTAATTAAAAAGTTTTTCAGGCTATCAATAAAAAAAAAAAAAAAAAAAAAAAGTGGAGCTCAAAAAGCCCTGGACCCCCACTGATCAGCTGTGTGAATGAACCTGTGTGATACCTGTGTAAGAGCTGTAATGGCTTCTCTGTTTACACAGTGTCGTTCATCTCCTAGTGGCCATGTCATGTAACTACAGCCTGGTCCTATACACATCTATGTGACAAGGCTGTAAATACATTATGGTCACTATACACAGACAGCGTGTGATATAAACGGGCGCCACAGCCCCTTCAAACTGCTGATCTGGGGGAGTCAATAACAATCAGCTGGAAAACTCCTTTATTAAAGCCCAATTGCCACCTTAAAGGGGTTGTCCAGGATAACAACTTTTTAAATATGAGGCCGGAGAAGATGCTCCGGTGTCTCCCAGCACGTTCCAGTCCTGCTGCTCCGGTGTTTTATTCCAGCAGAAGTTCCCACAGCAAAGTGATGTCCCGTGTCAGTGACCTCAGTGGTCATGTGCGGTGGGGACTTCTGCTAGAAGATAACACAGCAGAACTGGACCATGGTGGGAGACACCGGAGCACAAGGGACAGGTACGTTTTTTAGTTTTTCTTTCACCTTTCCTGGTCTCATATTAAAAAAGTGATTATCCCGTACAACCCCTTTAATTAATTGCCCCCTTATATTATGCTCCGATTCCCCCTGTCATAAATACCACTATCCTAATGACCCTTTATATAAATTATGCATATTACATACATTGTTCCATATACAATAAATCATAAATAAAAACAATTCATATATATATAAAGGAATAAATAAATAAAGGATTAAAACATTTTTTTCAAATTATTGAACATAATATAGACGCTAAAATAATTATCAGTACATGGTAATAAATAAGAAGACTAAAAAAATATTATAAATATACATCAATGCTTAATACATAGACATGTATATGTCCAATCTGATATATATCACAAGGTACCAATGATATAACTTCGTGGGTATATGGGCTTATTTTTTAGTCTTTTTATTTATTACTATGTACTGATAATTATTTTAGTGTCTACATTATGTTCAATAACTTGAAACTTTTTTTTTAATTATATATATATATATATATATATATATATATATATACACACACCGTATATACTCGAGTATAAGTTGACCTGAACATAAGCCAAGGCCCCTAATTTTATCACAAAAAACTTATTGACTCGAGTATAAGCCAAGGGAGGAAAATGCATGACATTCTGTTTGTGCTCATGCTAATCCTAGCAGGCTTTGGGCCTGTATGATAATGTCCCAAATATCATGTGGTTTGGGATATTACCATATAGGCCCAAAGCCTATGCTAGCAGTAACAGGCTATTACTACTAGCACAAGCTTCGGGCCTATATGGTACTGCTAGCACAGGCTTTGGGCCTATATGATAATATCCCAGACCACGTGGCATCTTTGACATTAACATATAGGCCTGAAGCCTGCTAGGATTAACATTGGATCCCGGAGAGGTGAGTAACATTGTTTATTATGTTCCCTCCCCTCCTCTGGGGCTCCGATTATTATACTGATAAGATCCCCTAGTATAATAATAGCGGTAGTGGGATCGCGGCCTGGGCTCGGGCCTACTCACTGCCGGCCTCCGCGGCCTATAGTAGAAGGGGAAGTAGGGGTGGCAGTGAACAGGCCCAGGGAGGCATGTAAATAGGCCACTACCTGCTGGGAATACTCCAGCAGGTAGCGGCCTATTATAAAACAAACAAAAAGTTATTTTACCTGCCAACCTCACACTGCTCCCGCTGCCGCCTCCTCTTCACCCGGCAATGAGACGCAGTAAGACGTGTTAATTAGATCGGAAGAAGGGGTGGTGCTGGTTGTTTGGCACCTCTACCCCGAAACGCGTCATCTGTTTTCCAATAAAAGTTGTTTCCTTTTGCCATTCCGGCTCGAGTTGTTGATGTTGAGGGAGTGCGCCCACTGGATTTTGTTCATGGGTGTCCACAGTGGGACACAATACTGTGTGCAGGGGCTACTATGGGACATAATACTATGTGCAGGGGCTACTATGGGGTATAATACTGTGTGTACAAGGGCCACTATGGGGCATCATACTGTGTGTGTAGGGACCACTATGGGGCATAATACTGTGTGTACAGGGGCCACTATGGGACATAATACTGTGTGTGCAGGGACCACTATGGGGCATAATACTGTGTGTACAGGGGCCACTATGGGACATAATACTGTGTGTGCAGGGGCTACTATGGGACATAATACTATGTGCAGGGGCTACTATGGGGCATAATACTATGTGCAGGGGCTACTATGGGGTATAATACTATGTGCAGGGGCTACTATGGGGTATAATACTGTGTGTACAGGGGCCACTATGGGGCATCATACTGTGTGTGCAGGGACCACTATGGGGCATAATACTGTGTGCAGGGACCACTATGGGGCATAATACTGTGTGCAGGGACCACTATGGGGCATAATACTGTGTGTACAGGGGCCACTATGGGACATAATACTGTGTGCAGGGACCACTATGGGGCATCATACTGTGTGTACAGGGGCCACTATGGGGTATAATACTGTGTGTACAGGGGCCACTATGGGGCATAATACTGTGTGCAAAGACCACTATGGGGCATAATACTGTGTGCAGGGACCACTATGGGGCATAATACTGTGTGTACAAGGACCACTATGGGGCATAATACTGTGTGTAAGGGGCCACTATGGGGCATAGTAATGTCTGCAGAGGCCACTGTGGGGCATAATAGTGCGTGTAGGAATGTGGGAGGGGAGGTGTGTCGGTTGGTCGGGGTCTTTGGCGTCGGTCAGGGGGAGCCCCATGTCAAAAGTTAGCCACGGGGCCCGACCATTCCTAGTTATGCCACTGGCCTTGTGTGTCATACACATACACACACCATGTACACTCACGGTAGATGCTAAATCCTAGT
Source organism: Leptodactylus fuscus (assembly GCF_031893055.1). Lineage (NCBI taxonomy): Eukaryota > Metazoa > Chordata > Amphibia > Anura > Leptodactylidae > Leptodactylus > Leptodactylus fuscus. The sequence continues at coordinate 32,642,808 of NC_134270.1, read as the reverse complement.
GGGCTAAAGGACTTCTGGTGACGTCGGGACCATGTGATCAGGCTCTGGTGTGGGCGGAGCTATTCAGGACAGTGCCGAGTTACACAGGAAAAGGAAGCTGCAGTGAATGGAAACTGGAAGGTAAGATGGAGGGAAGAGACAGCAAGTGTAAGCAAGAGGGGGGAAAGGGGGTTCAGGCTGTGTGTGAGCAAAAGAGGGTGTGGGGAGCACTTTGTGTGAGAAATAGAGGGGGATGTACAGGATACTAGAGACATAAAAAGGAGAAGGGGGTGCAGGCTGCCCAAGATGGAGAATTGGGGTTGCAGCCTGCATGATAAAAGGGGTAGATTAAGGGTATAGCTGTGTATGAGAAAGGGAAACGGGGTTCAGGCTGTGTGAGGTGAGAGAGGGAGAGGTGCAGGATGTGTGACAAATGGGTCAGTCTCATGAAGGGAACACTTAAAGGGGTTGTCCCATCACAAGGATCCTATCTATACTGTTTGTTTTTCCTAAATACATTGCTTCAGCAAAACTGCTTTGTTTGGCCGCTATATTACTTTATTCATTTTTTTGGGACACATCCCTTGATTTATCTGGTCATAAGTCAAGTGATGTATCTGCTGCTCTCAGGGGGGAGGGGCTAAGTGCACGGGAGTGAGCCTGGAGGAGGGGGGGGGTAGTTTACCCTTTGGGAGGAAGGGGCCGCCAATACAGACCCAGCATCCGCTGTAATAGAGAGGCGGATGCCGGGGAGGGTTAGACGCCAGCACAGATGCCAGCAACATCGCTATGCTTCTGCCCTGCATGAAGCCAGCAGCGCAATGCCACTGGCCCTGCGTGCACGCTCATAGATGGTGAGACCAGTCTAGCCTTCACAATGCGAATACAGACCTGGCATCCGCTGTAATAGAGAGAGGCGGATGTCGGGTCTGTATTCGCATTGTGAAGGCTAGACTGGTCTATGAGCGCGCACGCCGGGCCAGCGGCATCTTGCCGCTTGGCTTTGCATATGTGACCCCGCCCACGAATGAAGCAACAAAGCCTGAAGACAGAAGATTTTATAGCAACGAAGACTGGTGAGTATGCGACGTGGGACAAACCCTTTAACATATGGGGGGGGGGATTTATTCGTTGTTTTCCATGAGGCTTGTGTCTCTGCTGTCACATCAAATTCCAGAATGTCCTCTGGTTTTTTATACATTTGACTAAAAAAAAACCTCAAAACAATGTTTAACCAAGTTTTTGTTTGTTTCTAGGTTTATGTGAGATCTCAATGGTGTGAAGGCCCCACTACAAGATCATTAGGTACCAGTGCTCTAGACCAAGCGAAGTGCCCCCTAGTGATCAAATGTCTCAACCGGGCACCTCCAAATAGGCAACACTTATAAAGGTTTATAAAATACGGCTTTGTTTGGAGCCTTCAGTAACAGTTATTTGATGGCCCCCTCAGTGCCTCTCCCCCCTTCGGTGCCCACATGTAATATAATGGCCCCACAGCGACCAACATGTTATATAATGGCCCTTACTCTGCCTCTACATATATGCAGCCTGCAGTAGAAGTGCCAATATTTTGTAATGCATTACATTAGGGATCAGACTCCATGAGGCTCAAGGCTCCCAGGGGGTACACCTGGGTCTGCAAAAAAAAATGCCCTAATGCACCCCCATACACGGAATTAGAAAAAGTTATGGGTGTCATAATATGGCGACTTTAATAAGAAAAAAAATTTGGCACAATTTGGGATTTTTGTTAAGGGGTTAAAATGAAAATAAAACCATATAAATTTGTTTTCCCTGGAATTATACCAAAACATAGAATACAGGTGACATGTCGTTTTTGGCTACAGAGTAAATGCCATTAAAAAAACAATAGCCTCCCATGCCTGCGTTGTAGAGGTGGATTGCCGACTGCAGAGCAAAGAGCAACGGCGGGACTATTGCGTGCTCCGGCAGAGTCAGAAAAGAGGGAGGAGCTGTCTCACCGGAGGAAGTCTGGAAGTAAGAGAGAGGCAAGTATGATGGGGCGGTGGGCTAAGTTAGTTGGGAAGGTCTAGTAGTGAGTGGGATAGCTAGAGAGATGGAGGGGGAGGTAGTGCGAGTCAGCCTACACGTACCATGATGCATTAGCTAAAGCCTGGTTCGCATCTGTGTTCAGTATTCCATTTGGGGAGTCCGCTTGGGGATCCCCCTCTGAACGGAATATTGAACACATTAAAAAGGGATGAGCAATGAAACCACATGAACCCCATAGGCTATAAAGGGGTCTGTGTATTTTCCGCACGAATCATGTGGAGAGAAAAGTGCTGCTTGTAGGATTTTTCTCTCCACATTTTTCAAGCGAAATAGGGGACCGAGACCCCTAAAGGAAATATTGCAGGTGTGAATCCACCTATTGCTAGTAACTACCAATCCCAGTGCAGTGTAGGTGCGACCCCTCAGGATCTGACACTAACTGTTACCCCGGCCCCATCAGATGTCCATTATTACTGTAAGTATATACTATATAATCTTTTAACGTGATGTGGTCTAGAATTCCCTTCCCCCGCCTCTCCCCTTCCTATTCCTTGTTTAGTTGGGTCTTCCCCTCCTCCTCGGTCTTTCTTTTGTAGGTTTTTAAATGTTCTTACCTTAAATTATGCTGTACATTATGGGTTTTTATATGTGATCTTTATTTGTATGCCTCCTGCACGGGGTTTTCTATATTTTGTACCAATATAATGTTTTCTTTGTATTTCAATGACAGTCTTTTTGATACTAAATATGAAATTAAAATCTATTTTTAACTAAAAATATTCATTGTCCTGTTTTCATTTTCTCTGTGGTCTATAAAAAACTTTCATCAAACAGGTTTTCTGGGCTAATGCCCCTCCCCTTAGGATAGGGTCACCAATATTAGATCAGTGGGGCCCAGCACTCAGCGCTTCCAGCCAGTATCCAGTGCTAGAACCTAGAAGGCTCTGTAGACTGTATATACCCTTTTCCCCCCGAAAATAAGTCATCCCCCGAAAGTAAGACATAATAAATAGTGCCCCTTATTAATAATGCCCCCGTGTATCCCCTGTATAAATAGTGCCCCTTATTAATAATGCCCCCGTGTATCCCCTGTATAAATAGTGCCCCTTATTAATAATGTTCTCATGTATCCGCTGCATAAATAGTGCCCCTTATTAATAATGCCCCGTGTATACCCTGTATAAATAGTGCCCCTTATTAATAATGCCCCCGTGTATCCCCTGTATAAATAGTGTCCCTTATTAATAATGCCCCCATGTATCCCCTGTATAAATAGTGCCCCTTATTAATAATGCCCCCATGTATCCCCTGTATAAATAGTGCCCCTTATTAATAATGCCCCGTGTATCCCCTGTATAAATAGTGTCCCTTATTAATAATGCCCCCATGTATCCCCTGTGTAAATAGTGCCCCTTATTAATAATGCCCCCGTGTATCCCCTGTATAAATAGTGCCCCTTATTAATAATGCCCCCATGTATCCACTGTATAAATAGTGCCCCTTATTAATAATGCCCCGTGTATCCCCTGTATAAATAGTGTCCCTTATTAATAATGCCCCCATGTATCCGCTGTATAAATAGTGCCCCTTATTAATAATGCCCTGTGTATCCCCTGTATAAATAGTGCCCCTTACTAATAATGCCCCCGTGTATACCCTGTATAAATAGTGCCCCTTATTAATAATGCCCCCATGTATCCGCTGTATAAATAGTGCCCCTTATTAATAATGCCCCCGTGTATACCCTGTATAAATAGTGCCCCATATTAATAATGCCCCTGTGTATCCCCTGTATAAATAGTGCCCCTTATTAATAATGCCCCCGTGTATACCCTGTATAAATAGTGCCCCTTATTAATAATGCCCCAGTGTATCCCCTGTATAAATAGTGTCCCTTATTAATAATGTTCTCATGTATCCCCTGTATAAATAGTGCCCCTTATTAATAATGCCCCCGTGTATCCCCTGTATAAATAGTGTCCCTTATTAATAATGTTCTCATGTATCCGCTGCATAAATAGTGCCCCTTATTAATAATGCCCCCATGTATCCCCTGTATAAATAGTGCCCCTTATTAATAATGCCCCGTGTATCCCCTGTATAAATAGTGTCCCTTATTAATAATGCCCCCATGTATTCCCTGTGTAAATAGTGCCCCTTATTAATAATGCCCCCGTGTATCCCCTGTATAAATAGTGCCCCTTATTAATAATGCCCCCATGTATCCACTGTATAAATAGTGCCCCTTATTAATAATGCCCCGTGTATCCCCTGTATAAATAGTGCCCCTTATTAATAATGCCCCCATGTATCCACTGTATAAATAGTGCCCCTTATTAATAATGCCCCCGTGTATCCCCTGTATAAATAGTGCCCCTTACTAATAATGCCCCCGTGTATACCCTGTATAAATAGTGCCCCTTATTAATAATGCCCCCATGTATCCGCTGTATAAATAGTGCCCCTTATTAATAATGTCCCCGTGTATCCCCTGTATAAATAGTGTTCCTTATTAATAATGCCCCCGTGTATCCCCTGTATAAATAGTGTTCCTTATTAATAATGCCCCCGTGTATCCGCTGTATAAATAGTGCCCCTTATTAATAATGCCCCCGTGTATACCCTGTATAAATAGTGCCCCTTATTAATAATGCCCCCATGTATACCCTGTATAAATAGTGTCCCTTATTAATAATGTTCTCATGTATCCCCTGTATAAATAGTGCCCCTTATTAATAATGCCCCCGTGTATCCCCTGTATAAATAGTGTCCCTTATTAATAATGTTCTCATGTATCCGCTGCATAAATAGTGCCCCTTATTAATAATGCCCCCATGTATCCCCTGTATAAATAGTGCCCCTTATTAATAATGCCCCGTGTATCCCCTGTATAAATAGTGTCCCTTATTAATAATGCCCCCATGTATCCCCTGTGTAAATAGTGCCCCTTATTAATAATGCCCCCGTGTATCCTCTGTATAAATAGTGCCCCTTATTAATAATGCCCCCATGTATCCACTGTATAAATAGTGCCCCTTATTAATAATGCCCCGTGTATCCCCTGTATAAATAGTGCCCCTTATTAATAATGCCCCCATGTATCCACTGTATAAATAGTGCCCCTTATTAATAATGCCCCCGTGTATCCCCTGTATAAATAGTGTTCCTTATTAATAATGCCCCCGTGTATCCGCTGTATAAATAGTGCCCCTTATTAATAATGCCCTGTGTATCCCCTGTATAAATAGTGCCCCTTACTAATAATGCCCCCGTGTATACCCTGTATAAATAGTGCCCCTTATTAATAATGCCCCCATGTATCCGCTGTATAAATAGTGCCCCTTATTAATAATGCCCCCGTGTATACCCTGTATAAATAGTGCCCCATATTAATAATGCCCCTGTGTATCCCCTGTATAAATAGTGCCCCTTATTAATAATGCCCCCGTGTATACCCTGTATAAATAGTGCCCCTTATTAATAATGCCCCAGTGTATCCCCTGTATAAATAGTGCCCCTTATTAATAATGCCCCCATGTATCCGCTGTATAAATAGTGCCCCTTATTAATAATGCCCTGTGTATCCCCTGTATAAATAGTGCCCCTTATTAATAATGCCCCCGTGTATCCGCTGTATAAATAGTGTTCCTTATTAATAATGCCCCCGTGTATCCGCTGTATAAATAGTGCCCCTTATTAATAATGCCCCCGTGTATACCCTGTATAAATAGTGCCCCTTATTAATAATGCCCCAGTGTATCCCCTGTATAAATAGTGTCCCTTATTAATAATGTTCTCATGTATCCCCTGTATAAATAGTGCCCCTTATTAATAATGCCCCCGTGTATCCCCTGTATAAATAGTGTCCCTTATTAATAATGTTCTCATGTATCCGCTGCATAAATAGTGCCCCTTATTAATAATGCCCCCATGTATCCCCTGTATAAATAGTGCCCCTTATTAATAATGCCCCGTGTATCCCCTGTATAAATAGTGTCCCTTATTAATAATGCCCCCATGTATCCCCTGTGTAAATAGTGCCCCTTATTAATAATGCCCCCGTGTATCCTCTGTATAAATAGTGCCCCTTATTAATAATGCCCCCATGTATCCACTGTATAAATAGTGCCCCTTATTAATAATGCCCCGTGTATCCCCTGTATAAATAGTGCCCCTTATTAATAATGCCCCCATGTATCCACTGTATAAATAGTGCCCCTTATTAATAATGCCCCCGTGTATCCCCTGTATAAATAGTGTTCCTTATTAATAATGCCCCCGTGTATCCGCTGTATAAATAGTGCCCCTTATTAATAATGCCCTGTGTATCCCCTGTATAAATAGTGCCCCTTACTAATAATGCCCCCGTGTATACCCTGTATAAATAGTGCCCCTTATTAATAATGCCCCCATGTATCCGCTGTATAAATAGTGCCCCTTATTAATAATGCCCCCGTGTATACCCTGTATAAATAGTGCCCCATATTAATAATGCCCCTGTGTATCCCCTGTATAAATAGTGCCCCTTATTAATAATGCCCCCGTGTATACCCTGTATAAATAGTGCCCCTTATTAATAATGCCCCAGTGTATCCCCTGTATAAATAGTGCCCCTTATTAATAATGCCCCCATGTATCCGCTGTATAAATAGTGCCCCTTATTAATAATGCCCTGTGTATCCCCTGTATAAATAGTGCCCCTTATTAATAATGCCCCCGTGTATCCGCTGTATAAATAGTGCCCCTTATTAATAATGCCCCCGTGTATCCGCTGTATAAATAGTGCCCCTTATTAATAATGCCCCCATGTATCCCCTGTATAAATAGTGCCCCTTATTAATAATGCCCCCATGTATCCCCTGTATAAATAGTGCCCCTTATTAATAATGCCCCCGTGTATCCGCTGTATAAATAGTGCCCCTTATTAATAATGCCCCCTGTATCTCCTGTATAAATAGTGTCCCTTATTAATAATGCCCCCGTGTATCCGCTGCATAAATAGTGCCCCTTATTAATAATGTTCTCATGTATCCCCTGTATAAATAGTGTCCCTTATTAATAATGCCCCCGTGTATCCCCTGTATAAATAGTGTCCCTTATTAATGTTAGAGTTAAGTCCTCCATCTTTGTATTTTGGCAGCCATCTTGTACTCTTTCACATATAAACTGATTTTTCTGCTTAAGTAAAGGAGGCGGCCCCTTGTTAGACTTTAAGGAATGTGATAATGAACGTTAATGCAGAGGTTGCTAATCATTATCTCTCAAGGGCCTCATTTTGAGAAGATGCAGCTGACTTTGTATATCTCTTATCTCCTTTACATGATGTATGGACACATAACCAACAAAAGTATTAATTTTATGGTATCTGGGCACTTTGTCATATTTTATGGTATATGAAGGTCACTTAGAGTGTACAGACACAGAATCTATGTAGCTCATTGTTAATCAAGTTGCAACATGTCATCTTATCTCTTTTGCCATGATATATATATATAGACATAGTCTGGGATGTTAGCTCACACATAAGTATTTTGAATCCTTCTTTGTTTCATGGGAAAATCCATCCCAGTGTGGAAAGCTATAATGAGATGCAGATTATAATGAGCCTCAGCCAATAGCCATGTGCCAGGCTTGTCTTATATCCCTATAACCAATCATGTTATATACTGATTAGAATAGCCTAGCCAGCTCTATGGTTGTGCGTGAAAATCCCAGTAGATCAGCAGTTTCTGAAATACTCAGACCAGCCCTTCTGGCACCAACAACCATGCCACGTTCAAAGGCACTCAAATCACCTTTCTTCCCCATACTGATGCTCGGTTTGAACTGCAGGAGATTGTCTTGACCATGTCTACATGCCTAAATGCACTGAGTTGCCGCCATGTGATTGGCTGATTAGAAATTAAGTGTTAACGAGCAGTTGGACAGGTGTACCTAATAAAATGGCCGGTGAGTGTATATCACAAGGTGCCAAGGATGTATCTTCGTGGGTATATGGGCTTATTTTTTAGTCTTTTTATTTATTACTATGTACTGATAATTATTTTAGTGTCTACATTATGTTCAATAACTTGAAACTTTTTAAAAATCATATATATATATATATATATATATATATATACACACCGTATATACTCGAGTATAAGTTGACCCGAATATAAGCCAAGGCCCCTAATTTTATCACAAAAAACTTATTGACTCGAGTATAAGCCAAGGGGGGAAAATGTATGACATTCTGTTTGTGCTCATGTTAATTCTAGCAGGCTTTGGGCCTGTTTCATAATGTCCCAAATGTCACGTGGTCTGGGATATTACCATACAGGCCCAAAGCCTGTGCTAGCAGTACTATACAGGCCCAAAGCCTATGCTAGCAGTAACAGGCTATTACTACTAGCACAGGCTTCGGGCCTATATGGTGCTGCTAGTACAGGCTTTGGGCCTATAAGGTAATATCCCAGACCACGTGGCATCTTTTACATTACCATATAGGCCCGAAGCCTGCTAGGATTAACATTGGATCCCGGAGAGGTGAGTAACATTGTTTATTATGTTCCCTCACCTTCCCTGGGGCTCCGATTATTATACTGAAAAGATCCCCTAGTATAATAATAGCGGTAGTGGGATCGCGGCCTGGGCTCGGGCCTACTCACTGCCGGCCTCTGCGGCCTATAGTAGAAGGGGAAGTAGGGGTGGCAGTGAACAGGCCCAGGGAGGCATGTAAATAGGCCACTACCTGCTGGGAATACTCCAGCAGGTAGCGGCCTATTATAAAACAAACAAAAAGTTATTTTACCTGCCAACCTTGCGCTGCTCCCGCTGCCGCCTCCTCTTCACCCGGCACTGAGACGCAGTAAGACGTGTTAATTAGATCGGAAGAAGGGGTGGTGCTGGTTGTTTGGCACCTCTACCCCGAAACGCGTCATCTGTTTTCCAATAAAAGTTGTTTTGTTTGCCATTCCAGCTCGAGTTGTTGTTGTTGAGGGAGTGCGCCCACTGGATTTTGTTCATGGGTGTCCACAGTGGGACATAATACTGTGTGCAGGGGCCACTATGGGGCATCATACTGTGTGCAGGGGCAACTATGGGGCATCATACTGTGTGCAGGGACCACTATGGGGCATCATACTGTGTGCAGGGACCACTATGGGGCATCATACTGTGTGCAGGGGCAACTATGGGGGATAATACTGTGTGCAGGGGCCACTATGGGGCATAATACTGTGTGCAGGGACCACTATGGGGCATAATACTGTGTGTACAGGGGCCACTATGGGACATAATACTGTGTGCAGGGACCACTATGGGGCATAATACTGTGTGCAGGGACCACTATGGGGCATAATACTGTGTGCAGGGACCACTATGGGGCATAATACTGTGTGCAGGGACCACTATGGGGCATAATACTGTGTGTACAGGGGCCACTATGGGACATAATACTGTGTGCAGGGACCACTATGGGGCATCATACCGTGTGTACAGGGGCCACTATGGGGTATAATACTGTGTGTACAGGGGCCACTATGGGGCATAATACTGTGTGTACAGGGGCCACTATGGGACATAATACTGTGTGTGCAGGGGCTACTATGGGACATAATACTATGTGCAGGGGCTACTATGGGGCATAATACTATGTGCAGGGGCTACTATGGGGTATAATACTATGTGCAGGGGCTACTATGGGGTATAATACTGTGTGCAGGGGCTACTATGGGGCATAATACTATGTGCAGGGGCTACTATGGGGTATAATACTATGTGCAGGGGCTACTATGGGGTATAATACTGTGTGTACAGGGGCCACTATGGGGCATCATACTGTGTGTACAGGGACCACTATGGGGCATAATACTGTGTGCAGGGACCACTATGGGGCATAATACTGTGTGCAGGGACCACTATGGGGCATAATACTGTGTGTACAGGGGCCACTATGGGACATAATACTGTGTGCAGGGACCACTATGGGGCATAATACTGTGTGTAAGGGGCCACTATGAGGCATAGTAATGTCTGCAGAGGCCACTGTGGGGCATAATAGTGCGTGTAGGAATGTGGGAGGGGAGGTGTGTCGGTTGGTCGGGGTCTTTGGCGTCGGTCAGGGGGAGCCCCATGTCAAAAGTTAGCCACGGGGCCCGACCATTCCTAGTTATGCCACTGGCCTTGTGTGTCATACACATACACACACCATGTACACTCACGGTAGATGCTAAATCCTAGTGGGCTAAAGGACTTCTGGTGACGTCGGGACCATGTGATCAGGCTCTGGTGTGGGCGGAGCTATTCAGGACAGTGCCGAGTTACACAGGAAAAGGAAGCTGCAGTGAATGGAGACTGGAAGGTAAGATGGAGGGAAGAGACAGCAAGTGTAAGCAAGAGGGGGGAAAGGGGGTTCAGGCTGTGTGTGAGCAAAAGAGGGTGTGGGGAGCACTTTGTGTGAGAAATAGAGGGGGATGTACAGGATACTAGAGACATAAAAAGGAGAAGGGGGTGCAGGCTGCCCAAGATGGAGAATTGGGGTTGCAGCTTGCGTGATAAAAGGGGTACATTAAAGAGGATCTTTCATCAGATTGGGCACATGCAGTGTTATATACTGCTGGAAAGCCGACAGTGCGCTGAATTCAGTACACTGTCGGCTTTCCCGATCTGTGCCCGGTGTAAAGCGCTATCGGTCCCGGTACCATAGGGCATTACAGTCAGAAGGGCGTTTCTGACACTTAGCCAGGGATGCCCTTCTGTCCAGCAGCGCCTATCACGCTGTGCTCTAAGACTGGGGAGGAACACCACCTCCCTCTCCTGATAATACTCATCTATGGACGAGCACTGTGAGCAGAGGCAGGGGGCGTTCCTCCCCGCTCACACTGTACAGCGCGATAGGCGCTGCTGGGCAGAAGGGCGTCCTTGGCTAAGTGTCAGAAACGCCCTTCTGACTGCAAAGCGCTACGGTACCGGGACCGATAGCGCTTTACCCAGGGCACAGATTGAATTAAGTGCACTGTCAGCTTTCCAGCAGTATATAAAACTGCATGTGCCCAATCTGATGAAAGGTCCTCTTTAAGGGTATAGCTCTGTATGAGAAAGGGAAATGGAGTTCAGGCCGTGTGAGGTGAGAGAGGGAGAGGTGCAGGATGTGTGACAAATGGGTCAGTCTCATGAAGGGAACACTTAACATATGGGGGGGGGGATTTATTCGTTGTTTTCCATGAGGCTTGTGTCTCTGCTGTCACATCAAATTCCAGAATGTCCTCTGGTTTTTTATACATTTGACTAAAAAAAACCCTCAAAACAATGTTTAACTAGGTTTTTGTTTGTTTCTAGGTTTATGTGAGATCTCAATGGTGTGAAGGCCCCACTACAAGATCATTAGGTGCTAGTGCTCTAGACCAAGCGAAGTGCCCCCTAGTGATCAAATGTCTCCAGCGGGCACCTCCAAATAGGCAACACTTATAAAGGTTTATAAAATACGGCTTTGTTTGGAGCCTTCAGTAACAGTTATTTGATGGCCCCCTCAGTGCCCCCCCCCTTCGGTGCCCACATGTAATATAATGGCCCCACAGCGACCAACATGTTATATAATGGCCCTTACTCTGCCTCTACATATATGCAGCCTGCAGTAGACGTGCCAATATTTTGCAATGCATTACATTAGGGATCAGACTCCCTGGGGTTCAAGGCCCCCAGGGGGTACACCTGGGTCTGCAAAAAAAAATGCCCTATGCACCACCATACACGGAATTAGAAAAAAGTTATGGGTGTCATAATATGGCGACTTTAATAAGAAAAAAATTTGGCACAGTTTTGGATTTTTGTTAAGGGGTTAAAATGTAAATAAAACCATATAAATTTGTTTTCCCTGGAATTATACCAAAATATAGAATACAGGTGACATGTCGTTTTTGGCTACAGAGTAAATGCCATTAAAACAACAATAGCCTCCCATGCCTGCGTTGTAGAGGTGGATTGCCGACTGCAGAGCAAAGAGCAACGGCGGGACTATTGCGTGCTCCGGCAGAGTCAGAAAAGAGGGAGGAGCTGTCTCACCGGAGGAAGTCTGGAAGTAAGAGAGAGGCAAGTATGATGGGGCGGTGGGCTAAGTTAGTTTGGAAGGTCTAGTAGTGAGTGGGATAGCTAGAGAGATGGAGGGGGAGGTAGTGCGAGTCAGTCTACACGTACCATCATGCATTAGCTAAGGCTGGTTCGCATCTGTGTTCAGTATTCCATTTGGGGAGTCCGCTTGGGGATCCCCCTCTGAACGGAATATTGAACACATTAAAAAGGGATGAGCAATGAAACCACATGAACCCCATAGGCTATAATGGGGTCTGTGTATTTTCCGAACGAATCATGTGGAGAGAAAAGTGCTGCTTGTAGGATTTTTCTCTCCACATTTTTCAAGCGAAATAGGGGACCGAGACCCCCAATGGAAATATTGCAGGTGTGAATCCACCTATTGCTAGTAACAACCAATCCCAGTGCAGTGTAGGTGCGACCCCTCAGGATCTGACACTAACTGTTACCCCGGCCCCATCAGATGTCCATTATTACTGTAAGTATATACTATATAATCTTTTAACGTGATGTGGTCTAGAATTCCCTTCCCCCGCCTCTCCCCTTCCTATTCCTTGTTTATTTGGGTCTTCCCCTCCTCCTCGGTCTTTCTTTTGTAGGTTTTTAAATGTTCTTACCTTAAATTATGCTGTACATTATGGGTTTTTATATGTGATCTTTATTTGTATGCCTCCTGCACGAGGTTTTCTATATTTTGTACCAATATAATGTTTTCTTTGTATTTCAATGACAGTCTTTTTGATACTAAATATGAAATTAAAATCGATTTTTAACTAAAAATATTCATTGTCCTGTTTTCATTTTCTCTGTGGTCTATAAAAAACTTTCATCAAACAGGTTTTCTGGGCTGATGCCCCCCCCCTTAGGATAGGGTCACCAATATTTGATCAGTGGGGCCCAGCACTCAGCGCTTCCAGCCAGTATCCAGTGCTAGAACCTAGAAGGCTCTGTAGACTGTATATACCCTTTTCCCCCTGAAAATAAGTCATCCCCCGAAAGTAAGACATAGCAGAGGTTTTGTTGAATTGCCTAATATAAGGCACCTCCTGAAAGTAAGACATCCCCAATAATAATAATCTTTCTGCGCAAAGATTGTATGAAGAAAAACATTGCAGACGCCGCTGCGATACATTGTATCCACTGTTCCTGCCTCTGTAGGATGAGCTGGGAGATGCCCATATAGTGTATGTCCAGATGGAGATACACTAAGTATCGTATGTGGCGGGGGGCCCACTCTCACAGCTCATCCCACAGCAGCAGGAACAGTGGATACAACGTACGGTATCACAGCAGCGGCAGCAGTCGGCTTTCCTGTGCACACGGAGCACCGCACATCATTCAGCCAATGTTTTTCTTCATATAGTCTTTGCGCAGCAAGCACATCTCAGCGTAGCTCAGTGGTGGCAGCAGCACACGAAAATAAAATAAGACATCCCCTGAAAATAAGACATAGCATATCTTTAGGGCCAAAATTTAATATAAGACACTGTCTTATTTTGGGGGAAACACGGTAAATGGTGGTGGTTAATACTATAGCTCTGTTCACTGTATATAAGCGGGGTAGAATACTACAGCTCTGTACACTGTATATACGTGGTGGTTAATACTACAGCTCTGTACACTGACTATAGGCAGTGGCTAATACTGTAGCTGTGTTCACTGTATATAGGCGGTGGTGAATACTGCAGCTCTGTACACTGTATATAAGCAGTGGTGAATACTGCAGCTGTGTTCACTGTATATAAGTGGCGGTGAATACTGCAGCTGTGTTCACTGTATATAATGGCGGTGAATACTGCAGCTGTATTCACTGTATATAGGTGGTGGCTAATACTGCAGCTCTGTTCCTAGTCATTGGGGGCAGGGCTGTAGTGCTCCAGCACCACCGCTATACCAGGGACACAGATGTCGGCTTCCAGCACCAGAGGCAACAAGCTATTCCCTCTAGGAATAAAAAGTAGATCACTGGGGATCTGTCTATTGGGACCCCACTGATCACACGTCCTGTTTCTGCCCTATATGATCCACAATGTGCGCTGATGATGAAGGGTCTCAGTGTTCAGACCCCACTGATCAGGGGTTTATTCTCTAGACCAGGGGTAGGGAACCTTCGGCTCTCCAGCTGCTGTGAAACTACAACTCCTAACATGCTCCATTCACTTCCATGGGAGCTCCAAGAACAGCAGAGCCAGTATGCATGCTGGGAGTTGTAGTTTTGCAACAGCTGTAGAGCCGTACGTTCCCTACCCTTGCTCTATACTATAGATGGCCTCTATTGGGAAACAAGGTGGGAGAGACATTCCCTTTAAGATCCTTTTAAAGAGGGTTTTGATGACCAGGCCATCTTTTACTGTTCCTTCATACAATTCTGATGGGAATGTTTGACGATGAACAGAAGACATTATGGTCAGTATGATCAGGCGCTCCTCGTAGATAAGGCACGATTCAGGGGAAATGTGTGCCATCTCGTAGCCGCCATACGTTTCCCCCCATCATTTACGCCACATTTCAGGTGTAGATAAAAAGCGCAGTGCTCCTTCCCTTCTGAGCCCTGCTGTGTGTACAGGCACATATACTACTTTTTTGTACCCAGAATAACCCACTTCAAAGTTTTAGGAGTCCTTGTCTCTGTCGACACAAAGCAGGCAGAACATATTGGGCACTGAAATTTTATATTTATTTAAAAATTAAAATTTTCATTTTGCACATTCATTTTTGGGGACCATTGTTGGGCTCAAAACAATCATACTCCTTTAGAAATGCCTTGCGGGGTTTCCATTGTTGTGGTACTTTAGAGGATCTAGGGGCTCTGCTAATGTGTCATGGCACCCGAAAACTGCAAAATGTACCCTTCAAAAGCCAAATAGCGTTCTTTTCATTCTGGGGCTAAATTGGCAGTTTATTGGAAAAAAAAAAAGTAATGTTTAATTTTCATGTCCCAACGTTAATAAAATCTGTGCCCCCTGGAGCCCTGGAACCTGAGCACTTGCTAAACCTGTAACTTTCAGAGCACTGGTTCTCAGCCATGATGCAAACTCCTGAGACTACATGGTGTACCCCAGTGGGAACCACTGGTCTACAGGACCACCAGAGATAGCCGAGCACGATACTCAGCGTCACTGCTGCTCCATTCTCTTCTCTAGGGCTGGGGGCGCTGCTGGAGATACCAGTCCCGGCAGCCCAATAGAAGTAAATGGTGCACTGGTCACACAATTGCTGTGCACTCCATTCACAAGGAGACCTTAGGGGGACTTTTGGTCCCTCACCCTCCAGAAAACTGGCTCCGCGGACTTTCTGCTTTAATTCCATCTATAGAGAAATCGACAATGTATCCATAGGCATAATTGACATGCTGCAATTTCCAAAACCGTGATTTCAATGGGAGTTACGAGCATACACGCCGCATAATTTTGCAACTGTAATTTTGCGGTCGCAAAATTACGCGGTGTATACGCTCGTAACTCCCATTGAAATCAATGGGACCTTTTTGAGCTTGCAAACTGCTGACACGCGTATACATGCCAGATTGCGCTTCACTTTACTACGTGTGAATTCCCCCTTAGGATAAGAAGTTTACACCTCTCACCACATCTGAAATAAATTGGCCATAAGACATAAAGTGGTGAATAAATAAATCACATGAATTTATTACATTCCACATAAATTTATGGAGTTCCGGTGATGTCAGCCGTATGGGAAGGCTCATAGGTTTCATGTCCGACTCCGCGGGAATGTGATTGGTAAGGCGTAGAATGGTGAAGGCGCTGTGTCCAACAGGCAGAGGAGGGTCCCGGTGGGGGTGGGAATTCTGAAAAAGAGATACCGGCATAAGAACACATGCAGACATAATACAGTAATACAAAAGCATAAGGATAGTATACACTATACAGCACTGTACCTTAGTGAACTTGAAGATGGCGGTGAGGATGATGGAGAATTTATAGTTTGAAATAATCAATTGATCTTTTAGATGGGCCACTTGGAGCGCTCAAAGGAGAAGTCTGGGATGTGTCTGGTACCAGGTGCACAAGTCTGACCTTCCGTGGCTTGCAGGTAGGACACGCCTAAAGGTTGGCTTGATGAAAATCTGATGGTTTTTGGTGACTGCGGTGGGAATGGTGGATTGATGGTTTTGTTTTCAATCTTGTGCCAATCAATTTTGGCATAAAACGCGTGTCCCCGCACATCTCCTCGCCATCCTAGACGTGTCCGCCACTGCTTGCATAGTAATTTGGTGAGTAGATCTTTGGCCTCCTCTGTCAGATATTTCGGGTAGATGGGCTCCAGGTTTACAACAATCATCTTAAGTTCCTCTTTATTGGCAGCAGAAAATGGGAAGGTGTTGGTTAGGAGGCGATAAACAATCACACCAAATGCCCACCAGTCTGCGGACAGGCCATACGGGTCACAGTTAAGCATCTCCGGTGCCATGTAATTAGGGGTCCCAGTAACGCCAAAAATAGTTTTGGTGCCATACATATTTTCAGCAGCTAATCCATAGTCGCAAATTCTGATGTGGCCCTGCTTGTCGATCATAATGTTTTCGGTTTTTAGGTCGCGGTGGAGTACCCGAAGTTCGTGCATTCGTTGGATGCCAGAAATAATTTCAGCTGTGCAGACAATAGTGGTCATTAAATCGAATGGTCCCTCAGACTCCAGCCTTTCCTCTACGTTGCCGCCAGGGAGGTATTCCAGTACGAGGAAGCCGTGTGTCTGTGTCTGGAAGGCTGCATATATCTGGCACAGGAAGGGGCTGTCCAATAATTGTTGCAGGACCCTCTTCTCCCTTTGCAACATTTCATGCCTGGTTTTTGCCATGGCTTTCACAGCCACTAAAGAATTTTTGTTTTTTAGAGAAGCCAGGAAGACGCTGCCAAATGCCCCTTCTCCAAGTTCTTTCAGGAAGTGAAGGCTGGACAGCCCTAGTGGTGTGGGGGCGCTGGTTGTTGGGGCGCTGGTTAATGCAGCTGCTCCATCTTCTGCACATTTGAATTTTTTGTTGGTCTTAGCCTCCTCTTCCTCCCTTTTCCTTTTCTGGCCTCGTGGTGTGGGGGCGCTGGTTGTTGGGGCGCTGGTTAATGGAGCTGCTCCATCTTCTGCACATTTGAATTTTTTGTTGGTCTTTGCCTCCTCTTCCTCCATTTTTCTTTTCTGGCCTCTTCTTTCAGGACATTCAGTATAAATTTGTCCTTTAGAGGTTCCTGATTCCTGAGAGATCTTGTTCTTCAGGTTCTGTTCCAGTTGTTTTTTGGAGCCAGAGTTTTTCTTAGGTCTCTTTTTAGGCCTTTCGCTGTCATCATTACTAACAGTGTCTCTTTTCCTTTTTTTGTCAGTGTTGACATTCCCCTTGCTCCCTGAAGGGGGCGACATGTCTTCTGCTGTTAAATCCTCCTCTTTTCCCCAAAAACCCAATTACCCAATTCCCAAAATACTTGAAAAGAAGCGCTCTCCGAAGATAATATCCAGAAGGAAGTTACCCAATATGGAGTCTGAGAGCTTGTAGGTGTGTTCCGTGCTTATACAGCTCCGTGATGTCATAAATGATAGTGATGTCGCCATGCAGCATCCAATCAGGTGAGAGATATCCCGACTGTGTTCCATAGTTATACAATGTAATGATTCTTAATGGCTAGGACAATGTACATTGTATTTGTTATATATACATTGTACATTGTATACATTAAAAAGTGAAACACATATGCCCACAACTAGATGCCGGACACAGTAATCTGCCCCGGGGGCTTGTTAATACTAAATATTCTAACCCAACAGTTGCCCTCATGGTGGTGACCTTACCTGGATATGGTGACTGATACACATTTACACCAGTTTGCAGATGTTCATCTTTTGGCTTCTTCACTTTGAAGGGGGTTGCAGGAGGGGCAGGGGTGAGGGTGGCAGAGGTCCAGCTTTCTGGATAGGAAAAAACAACATATGTCCAAACGGTTACAAATTGTACATTACTACCACCTGCCAGCTGTGCACATGCGAAAGCCGTGAGACATCAAACATGTCGGATTGTCATGCGGCTTTCCTATGAAAATCCTAAATGGCAAATCCATATGAGAAGCAAAAAACTGTCCACAATATTGGCGCCATATTATCCCATCCAGTCGCTATCTATACTAGTGCCTGCCATATCTGTGTCCATATAAGAGTTATGTTGTACAGTCCAAATCCCTCCACAATGTAAGGATGTGTTCACACAGAGGAATTTGCCAGGATTTTTTGAGCCAGATTCTGCCTTAAAATCAGCACCAATTTCCGCCCTGAGTCTGCCTCCTATTATTTTCACCTCCTAGAAGCCTAGATAACTATAATGCTAAGAGTCCTTCTCTGGCTTAGTGCACAAGTTGTAGGACATACAGAGGTACGGCACACGCCTCGTGTAGTGGGGCGCAGCGCAGCCGCATTCTCCAATCCTAGGCCAACAATAGTAAAGCCACAGCAGTTACTTCATTAGATGCAGTGACAACGTTTTATTGTTGCAATATAACAAATATGAATAATTGTCCATCGATGTATAATAACATTATCCACAATATATTATGCAGAGTAAGGTGGAGACGTTTCGGTTTCCAGAACAACCTTTCTCATGTGCACTCTTTAATGTGGAGTATGCCGGGGTGCATGCGCCCTCTCTTCAGGAGTAATGTGTGAGCCCTAACATCGCCAATGCAAAAGAAAAAAGTCTCGATCTCACCATATGAGTAAGCTCCAGGATAACCCTCCGGGTGCACGGCCTTTAACCTCCGGACTGAATGAGGCAACTCCACAGCTGAATCTTTAACCAAAAATAGTAGGTCCGCACTCCTCGGGTTCCATAAAATATAACTTTTAATAAACCATTAAAAACTCACACAACATAGAACACTTTGTGAAAAAAGTAGGAAAAAGACACATAGTGTTTAAAACCGCCGACGCGTTTCGAAGCTTAACAGCTCCTTAGTCATGGCATTACTAAACATTTTCGTATACCCTTATATACGTAACATAGCAGCTGTATAATCAGTAAAGTAGACACACCCATAATAACAGTCCCTTTCGCTTCCAACCATTTTCTTAAATTATAAAGACAATCCTTTTCTAGATAGATTTATAAGCTACATTCACATTCTGCATTGCCTTTTTCCATTTACTTACATCATTCCTATATTTCCATTCTTTATTTGCTTTGATAAGCAGGCTCCTATACCTCAATCGTTCGTCTCTCCGTCCCACGTGACGCTTTACAACCTATCCTATTGCATCTTCATATCCAGCCCCTTGGAGCCTTACTAACTTGCTATTCTCCGGTCACGTGGTTGATTTTAACCAATTACCGTACATTTCAAACTATTCGCTATACTGCGGAACATATGAAAGCATGAAATTATTGTATACATAATAACTTTACTGTGCCGTTAGATTTAGTATAATACTACATAACTAATAAGGGAATCAGATTGAATCAATTTACCATCTAAACACAATTTATCGTATATGATATATTAAACTAATAAATGTAACTCAGATCCGTTCTTATATTGAGTCCTAACGGTATTCTACAGTTAAACTTGAGAATATAAAAAGCTTCCCTTTTCAACAACCTCTCTTTATGGTTGCCCCCTCTGATGTTATCCCTTACAATTTCCAACCCATAAAAACGCATGGTGTGAATTCTTCCTTGGTGCATATTGGAGAAGTGTTTTGAGGCTCCCGACATAAGTTCTGTTTCTCCCTTTTCACAATCTCGCATGTGTTCTAAAATCCTGATGCCTAATCTCCTCCCCGTACACCCAACATAATCCAACTTGCATTCCACACAAGTAATGCAATATATGACCGACACGGTGTTACAGTCAATCCTATCATATATTATTCCACTAAAATCAGACGCATTGCTTTTATATTTTTTAGTGACCCACATTTTCGCACAAGTCTTGCATTTTGGGAACCCACATTTCACATTACCACCTGCTGACTTTGATTTTTCTTCTATTTCAGTATAGCAACTTGGGGATAAAGATTGTCCTAATGTTTTACATTTCCTTGTTGTAAACTGTATTCCATCTTCTAATATTTTGTTTGTTATTGGATCTAACTCCAAAATCGGCAAATTTCTCTCCACTATATTCTTGATTTTCTTAAATTGGGGACTATAGGCTGTACTAAATACTAGCTTTTTTTCTTTTATAACTTTGTTTTCCTTTCTCGTACCCCTAATTAGTTCTTTTCTCTCCCTATCTTTAACTTTTTCCTCTGCTCTTTTAATCGTCCATTCTGGATATTTACGCTCCCTAAGTCTTTTTAGGGTTTCTTCTTTTTTATTTTCGTACTCGTCAGCTTCGCTATATGCTCTTTTGGTCCGAATTAGCTCACCCACTGGCACACCTTTGATTGTGTGCAGTGGGTGGCAACTGTCAGCTCTCAAAATTCCATTCCCAGCACTGGGTTTTCTGAATAGAGCTGTAGTAACTTTCCCCTCAGAAACGGACCCTCTAAGGGTGATATCCAAAAAATCTATTTCTATTGTGTTATGTGAAAACGTGAATTTCAGACCATGTTCATTCTGGTTCAAATACTGAATGAACTCTGGTATGGGCGCTACATTTCCGACCCACACAATGAGTAGGTCATCAATGTAGCGCCCATACCAGAGAAGAGAGGAGACGAAAGGGTTACTGTCAACCAATACATATCTCTCCTCCCAATGAGACAAAAACAAATTTGCCAAAGATGGCGAAAACGGGGCGCCCATGGGCGCTCCGCATGTTTGTAGATAGTATTTATTATTAAAGAGGAAGAAATTATGACGAAGGAGGTAAGAAGTGACAGTAATGATGTATTCACAAACTGGAGCTACAAACCTACTATATTTATATAGGTGGAATGCTAGCGAGTTCAATGCGTCTGGGTGTGGTATGCTTGGGTAGAGAGAACTTATGTCACACGTCAACCAGCTGTAGTTCTCATTCCATTTAAATTCTTCAAAGCATTTTAATACTTCTCGACTGTCTTTGATATAACCAGCCGTCCTTGCCACCAAGGGTTGGAGTATACTGTCCAGCCATGCTCCCATTCTCTCATTGAGAGAATTATTGCTGGAAATAATCGGACGAAGCGGTAAAGGCAATGTATTTTTGTGAAGCTTTGGGAGCCCATAAAAGACGGCCGTAGTAGGCGTCTTATTCTGCAAAAATTCTCCTTCTATTTCACTAAATATTCCAAGGGATATTCCCTCATCAATCAACCCCTGCAGAGCCTTCCCAAACTCCTTTGTGGGATTATAGGTCAACTCCTTATAGGTTTTAGTATCTCCTAGAATGGTATAACAGCTTTCCAGATAGTCACTTTTCTTTAAGACAACTGTCTTTCCACCTTTGTCCGATTTTTTGATTATTAAATCTTTGTTCTGTTTAAGATTTTTAAGAGCTGTTCTTTCTTTATATGTTAAGTTGGAGCTCCTATAATTTTTGGTGTTGATGTCTAGTTTCTTTAGGTCATCTTCCATTTTACTTTGAAACAGAGCAAAGCTATTTGCCCTCGATTTTATGGGGTAGAATTTTGGATTGTTTCTTTCAACAGGAATATAATCCTCTACTTTTGATGTATTATCTTCCTCATATATTCTATTTATTAGCTCGTTTGTGACTATGTGTTCAACAACAGAACTATCTAGTGGCATAGATGTCATGTTTTCAGTTACTATATTATTACTTACTTTAATTCTATTCTCACCCTCTTGGTTCTCATCAAAAAAGTGTTTTCTGACCGTAACTGCCCGTACAAATTTATTAACATCCATGATGGTTTGCATAAGATCAAATTTGCTATCAGGTGAAAAATTCAATCCCTTTTCCAATAATTGCATTTCCCCAATAGACAAAGGTGATCCTGACATGTTAACTACTGATGATTCTCTGGATATATTATATTCATTTTCTGTTCTCTCTTTTATTTCAAAACTATCCTTTGAGTCATTAAATGTTGTTTCCATGTCCCTCAGCGTTTCGATCTTGTTTTGTAAGTATTCCTTCTTTCCGGTTCTATTGCGTTTTCCTCCTCTCCTCTTCCTTTTCTTAAAAAAGGTTTCTCTTTGGACATATGTACATTATTCCCATGATTTTCTGTAGAATCTGAAGAAAATTCCAATGTGTGTCTAGAGTTCGTAGCGTATGAAGTTTCAGTCGTATCTCTAGTTGAATTAAATGACACATTATATTGTCGATTTCGCCGTGCACCCATTCGCCCCTGTGTCTTAAGTATTGACTTGGGATATGGTGAGGAGGTAAAAAATGAGGCAGACATAGTAGACATCGAAACTTTAGGATATACTTTATCATTTTTATAGTCCTCGATATCTCTTTGGAATTTCTTCTTTTTATTTTCCATTATTTTTTTCTCCAGATTCTCTATATTTACTGTAATTTTTTCATCCATATTTTTCAGTGTCATATTCAGATTAACCTTGTCAATCTTGTCTTGTAATGAAATAAGTTCTTCCTGTATTTTGATAATTTTCTTTTGTTCGAAACTTACTATAAGCTCCATTAATTTTAGGGAACAATTGGTGAGTATATGGTTCCACTTTTCCATGAATGTGTCATCATACACAAACGTCGGGAGTTTCCTGATTCGCAAGCCCCGCGGCACCATCTCTTTTTGGATGTATTGATTTAAGGTAGTATGGTCCCAGAAGATTCACCTATATAAATATAGTAGGTTTGTAGCTCCAGTTTGTGAATACATCATTACTGTCACTTCTTACCTCCTTCGTCATAATTTCTTCCTCTTTAATAATAAATACTATCTACAAACATGCGGAGCGCCCATGGGCGCCCCGTTTTCGCCATCTTTGGCAAATTTGTTTTTGTCTCATTGGGAGGAGAGATATGTATTGGTTGACAGTAACCCTTTCGTCTCCTCTCTTCTCTGGTATGGGCGCTACATTGATGACCTACTCATTGTGTGGGTCGGAAATGTAGCGCCCATACCAGAGTTCATTCAGTATTTGAACCAGAATGAACATGGTCTGAAATTCACGTTTTCACATAACACAATAGAAATAGATTTTTTGGATATCACCCTTAGAGGGTCCGTTTCTGAGGGGAAAGTTACTACAGCTCTATTCAGAAAACCCAGTGCTGGGAATGGAATTTTGAGAGCTGACAGTTGCCACCCACTGCACACAATCAAAGGTGTGCCAGTGGGTGAGCTAATTCGGACCAAAAGAGCATATAGCGAAGCTGACGAGTACGAAAATAAAAAAGAAGAAACCCTAAAAAGACTTAGGGAGCGTAAATATCCAGAATGGACGATTAAAAGAGCAGAGGAAAAAGTTAAAGATAGGGAGAGAAAAGAACTAATTAGGGGTACGAGAAAGGAAAACAAAGTTATAAAAGAAAAAAAGCTAGTATTTAGTACAGCCTATAGTCCCCAATTTAAGAAAATCAAGAATATAGTGGAGAGAAATTTGCCGATTTTGGAGTTAGATCCAATAACAAACAAAATATTAGAAGATGGAATACAGTTTACAACAAGGAAATGTAAAACATTAGGACAATCTTTATCCCCAAGTTGCTATACTGAAATAGAAGAAAAATCAAAGTCAGCAGGTGGTAATGTGAAATGTGGGTTCCCAAAATGCAAGACTTGTGCGAAAATGTGGGTCACTAAAAAATATAAAAGCAATGCGTCTGATTTTAGTGGAATAATATATGATAGGATTGACTGTAACACCGTGTCGGTCATATATTGCATTACTTGTGTGGAATGCAAGTTGGATTATGTTGGGTGTACGGGGAGGAGATTAGGCATCAGGATTTTAGAACACATGCGAGATTGTGAAAAGGGAGAAACAGAACTTATGTCGGGAGCCTCAAAACACTTCTCCAATATGCACCAAGGAAGAATTCACACCATGCGTTTTTATGGGTTGGAAATTGTAAGGGATAACATCAGAGGGGGCAACCATAAAGAGAGGTTGTTGAAAAGGGAAGCTTTTTATATTCTCAAGTTTAACTGTAGAATACCGTTAGGACTCAATATAAGAACGGATCTGAGTTACATTTATTAGTTTAATATATCATATACGATAAATTGTGTTTAGATGGTAAATTGATTCAATCTGATTCCCTTATTAGTTATGTAGTATTATACTAAATCTAACGGCACAGTAAAGTTATTATGTATACAATAATTTCATGCTTTCATATGTTCCGCAGTATAGCGAATAGTTTGAAATGTACGGTAATTGGTTAAAATCAACCACGTGACCGGAGAATAGCAAGTTAGTAAGGCTCCAAGGGGCTGGATATGAAGATGCAATAGGATAGGTTGTAAAGCGTCACGTGGGACGGAGAGACGAACGATTGAGGTATAGGAGCCTGCTTATCAAAGCAAATAAAGAATGGAAATATAGGAATGATGTAAGTAAATGGAAAAAGGCAATGCAGAATGTGAATGTAGCTTATAAATCTATCTAGAAAAGGATTGTCTTTATAATTTAAGAAAATGGTTGGAAGCGAAAGGGACTGTTATTATGGGTGTGTCTACTTTACTGATTATACAGCTGCTATGTTACGTATATAAGGGTATACGAAAATGTTTAGTAATGCCATGACTAAGGAGCTGTTAAGCTTCGAAACGCGTCGGCGGTTTTAAACACTATGTGTCTTTTTCCTACTTTTTTCACAAAGTGTTCTATGTTGTGTGAGTTTTTAATGGTTTATTAAAAGTTATATTTTATGGAACCCGAGGAGTGCGGACCTACTATTTTTGGTTAAAGATTCACCTAACATCGCCAGTTGTGTGAGTTTAGCATAAGGGCTAGTTCACAAGGGGACATGGAGGCGGATTTGGACAGCGGAATACACGTCATAATCCGCCTCCATACAATGATAGTCTATGTAGAGGGCTTGCTTTTTTTTTTTTTCCCTAGCATTTTTTTCACTAGGCGAAAAAAGAAGCGACATGATCTTTCTTCAGGCGTTTTCTGCCTGAAGAAAGCAATAGAAGTGAATGGGAAGCGCAAAACGCGCGTTTTTACCGCACTTTTTTTGCATAAATACGCGTCGCGTTTTTTTTACAAAAAAAATGTGCAGTTAAAAACACAACGCGGTTTTTGCGGCCCGTTCTCTATCAGCAAAATCATGCTGATAGAGCCCCACATATGCGTGCATAGCCTTTAAGAAGGCCATTCAGGCACCGTAAATGTTATATTAAACTACCCCCCCGTTTTAAAATAATACCCTAAAAAAGAATGTGATCTACTTACGCATCGTGCACGATGGGCGGGCATTCAAGGTGCGCCGACTTCTTCATCCACGTCTCCTCTTCCTCCGATGTCCTCTGGTCCCGTCCTCCTCCGGCGCTCGCGAACTGACATTGATAAAAAAAATGGCCTGGGCGCATGCGCAGTAGTAGTAGTAGTAGTAGAAGCCTCATGCTACTGCGCATGTGCCATTTTTTTTTATCAATGTCAGTTCGCGAGCGCCGGAGGAGGACGGGACCGGAGAACAAAGGAGATAGAGGAGGCATGGATGAAGAAGTCGGCGCACCCTGAATGCCCGCCCATCGTGCATGATGCGTAAGTAGAGCAAGTAGATTCTTTTTTAGGGTATTATTTTAAAACTGGGGGGTAGTTTAATATAACATTTACAGTGCCTGAATAGCCATTTTTAAAGGCTATACACACATATGTGGGGCTCTATCAGCATGATTTTACTGATAGAACCCCTTTAAGGGCTGGGAAAACCGCCTGACCTTGTTGGAAGCGGTTTTTACAAAAAACCGCTCCACAAAAAGCAGGCCAAGGTCCAAAAAACGCTTCCTAATTAGTAAGCATTTTTTTCGAGTGCCAAAGTAAGCCAAACGTAATTTACGTGTGAACTAAGCCTAAGACAGTAACAGTGGCCATGCCAGTGCCTTCCACTGTGTAAGCCTATGTTCAGCCTAGCTGCGGTCAGACTGAATGCCCAGAGGTGGGAAAAATATATAATTTTTAGGCTCATTGGAGGTCTCAGCAGACAGACCCCCGTCAATCAGGTATTTATCCTCTATCATTTAGGTGTATGCAGTGCAGTAACATTGTGGGACTTACAGCGACGTCTCTGACTAATCCTTCACATTACCTTTCTCTTCCCTTTGGACCGCCATGACCACTTCTTCCAGCTGTGACTTGTCTCTGTAAATTTGGAACACAGACATCTTTGACTCCTCACTTCTCCAGGCCCCGACCCACATTGTCGTCACCTACACTAAGCCCCCGTCCTGCTGCTACTCCAATTATAAAATATATGATATAACCCCCTATAATGGATAATACTCCCAATTATTAATGCCCCCGTGTATCCCCTGAATAAATAGTGCCCCTTATTAATAATATCCCCGTGTATCCCCTGTATAAATAGTGTCCCTTATTAATAATGCCCCCGTGTATTCCCTGTATAAATAGTGCCCCTTATTAATAATGCCCCCGTATATCCCCTGTATAAATAGTGCCCCTTATTAATAATGCCCCCATGTATACCCTGTATAAATAGTGTCCCTTATTAATAATGCCCCCATGTATCCGCTGTATAAATAGTGCCCCTTATTAGTAAAGCCCCCATGTATCCCCTGTATAAATAGTGCCCCTTATTAATAATGCCCCCATGTATCCGCTGTATAAATAGTGCCCCTTATTAATAATGCCCCCATGTATCCCCTGTATAAATAGTGTCCCTTATTAATAATGCCCCCGTGTATCCGCTCTATAAATAGTGTCCCTTATTAATAATGCCCCCATGTATCTCCTGTATAAATAGTGCCCCTTATTAATAATGTTCTCATGTATCCCCTGTATAAATAGTGCCCTTTATTAATAATGCCCCGTGTATCCCCTGTATAAATAGTGCCCCTTATTAATAATGCCCCTGTGTATCCCCTGTATAAATAGTGCCCCTTATGCCCCATGTATCCCCTGTATAAATAGTGCCCCTTATTAATAATGCCCCCATGTATCTCCTGTATAAATAGTGCCCCTTATTAATAATGCCCCCGTGTATCCCCTGTATAAATAGTGTCCCTTATTAATAAAGCCACCGTGTATCCCCTGTATAAATAGTGCCCCTTATTAATAATGCCCCCGTGTATCCCCTGTATAAATAGTGCCCCTTATTAAGAATGCCCCCGTGTATCCCCTGTATAAAGAGTGCCCCTTATTAATAATGCCCCCGTGTATACCCTGTATAAATAGTGCCCCTTATTAATAATGCCCCCGTGTATCCCCTGTATAAATAGTGTCCCTTATTAATAATGCCCTCGTGTATCCCCTGTATAAATAGTGTCCCTTATTAATAATGCCCCCATGTATCCCCTGTATAAATAGTGTCCCTTATTAATAATGCCCCCATGTATCCCCTGTATAAATAGTGTCCCTTATTAATAATGCCCCCATGTATCTCCTGTATAAATAGTGTCCCTTATTAATAATGCCCCCGTGTATTCCCTGTATAAATAGTGCCCCTTATTAATAATGCCCCTGGGTATCCCCTGTATAAATAGTGCCCCTTATTAATAATGCCCCCATGTATCCCCTGTATAAATAGTGCCCCTTATTAATAATGCCCCTGGGTATCCCCTGTATAAATAGTGCCCCTTATTAATAATGCCCCCATGTATCCCCTGTATAAATAGTGCCCCTTATTAATAATGTCCCCGTGTACACCCTGTATAAATAGTGCCCCTTATTAATAATGCCCCCATGTATCCCCTGTATAAATAGTGTCCCTCATTAATAATGCCCCCGTGTATCCGGTGTATAAATAGTGTCCCTTATTAATAATGCCCCCATGTATCCCCTGTATAAATAGTGTCCCTTATTAATAATGCCCCCATGTATCCCCTGTATAAATAGTGTCCCTTATTAATAATGTCCCCATGTATCTCCTGTATAAATAGTGTCCCTTATTAATAATGCCCCCATGTATCCCCTGTATAAATAGTGCCCCTTATTAATAATGCCCCCATGTATCCCCTGTATAAATAGTGTCCCTTATTAATAATGCCCCCATGTATCTCCTGTATAAATAGTGTCCCTTATTAATAATGCCCCCGTGTATCCCCTGTATAAATAGTGTCCCTTATTAATAATGCCCCCGTGTATCCCCTGTATAAATATTGCCCCTTATTAATAATGCCCCCATGTATCCCCTGTATAAATAGTGCCCCTTATTAATAATGTTCTCATGTATCCCCTGGATAAATAGTGTCCCTTATTAATAATGCCCCCATGTATCCGCTGTATAAATAGTGCTCCTTATTAATAATGCCCCCGTGTATCCCCTGTATAAATAGTGCCCCTTATTAATAATGCCCCCATGTATCCCCTGTATAAATAGTGTCCCTCATTAATAATGCCCCCGTGTATCCGGTGTATAAATAGTGTCCCTTATTAATAATGCCCCCATGTATCCCCTGTATAAATAGTGTCCCTTATTAATAATGCCCCCATGTATCCCCTGTATAAATAGTGCCCCTTATTAATAATGCCCCCATGTATCCCCTGTATAAATAGTGTCCCTCATTAATAATGCCCCCGTGTATCCGGTGTATAAATAGTGTCCCTTATTAATAATGCCCCCATGTATCCCCTGTATAAATAGTGTCCCTTATTAATAATGCCCCCATGTATCCCCTGTATAAATAGTGCCCCTTATTAATAATGCCCCAGGTGTTTCCTAATTAAAACGTTTTTCAGGCTATCAATAAAAAAAAAAATCAGTGGAGCTCAAAAAGCCCTGGACCGCTACTGATCAGCTGTGTGAATGAACCTGTGTGATACCGGTGTAAGAGCTGTAATGGCTTCTCTGTTTACACAGTGTTGTTCATCTCCTAGTGGCCATGTCATGTAACTACAGCCTGGTCCTATACACATCTACGGTATGTGACAAGGCTGTAAATACATTATGGTCACTATACACAGACAGCGTGTGATATAAACGGGCGCCATAGCCCCTTCAAACTGCTGATCTGGGGGAGTCTAATGATCTCTTACAGATAATCTGTCCTAAGGATAGATCATCAATAACAATCAGCTGGAAAACTCTTTTATTAAAGCCCAATTGCCACCTTAAAGGGGTTGTCCAGGATAACAACTTTTTAAATATGAGGCCAGAGAAGATGCTCCGGTGTCTCCCAGCGCGTTCCAGTCCTGCTGCTCCACTGTTTTATTCCAGCAGAAGTTCCCACAGCAATGTGGTGTCCCGTGTCAGTGACCTCAGTGGTCATGTGCGGTGGGGACTTCTGCTAGAAGATAACACAGCAGAACCGGACCATGGTGGGAGACATTGGAGCACAAGGGACAGGTACGTTTTTTAGTTTTTCTTTCACCTTTCCTGGTCTCATATTAAAAAAGTGATTATCCCGTACAACCCCTTTAATTAATTTCCCCCTTATATTATGCCCCGATTCCCCCTGTCATAAATACCACTACTCTAATGACTCTTTATATAAATGATGTATATTATATACATTATTCCATATACAATATATAATAAATAAAAACAATTCATCCATATATATAAAGGAATAAATAAATAAATGATTAAAAACATTTTTTTCAAGTTATTGAACATAATATAGACGCTAAAATAATTATCAGTACATAGTAATAAATAAAAAGACTAAAAAAATATTATAAATATAAAAATATACATCAATGCTTAATACATAGACATGTATATGTCCAATCTGGTACATCACAAGGTGCCAAGGATATATCTTCATGGGTATATGGGCTTATTTTTTAGTCATTTTATTTGTTACTATGTACTGATAATTATTTTAGCGTGTACATTATGTTCAATTACTTAATTTTTTTAAAATTATATATAAATATATATATATATATATATATATGCCGTATATACTCAAGTATAAGTTGACCCAAATATAAGCCAAGGCCCCTGATTTTACCACAAAAAACTTATCGACTCGAGTATAAGCCTGGGGGGGGGGGATGCATGACATTCTGTGTGTAATCATGTTAATCCTAGCAGGCTTTGGGCCTGTATGATAATGTCCCAGATGTCACGTGGTCTGGAATATTACCATAAAAGCCAAAAGCCTGTGCAAGTAGTAACAGGCTGTTACTACTAGCACAGGCTTTGGGCGTATATGGTACTGCTAGCACAGGCTTTGGGCCTATATGGTACTGCTAGCACAGGCTTTGGGCCTATGTGGTAATATCCCAGGCCCAAAGCCTGTGCTAGCAGTACTATACAGGCCCAAAGCCTGTGCTAGCAGTTACTACTAGCATAGGCTTCAGGCCTATATGGTACTGCTAGAACAGGCTTTTGGCCTATATGGTAAAATCCCAGACCACGTGATGTCTGGGACATTACCATATAGCCCCGAAGCCTGCTTGGATTAACATTGGATCCCGGAGAGGTGAGTAACATTGTTTATTATTTTCCCTTACCTCCCCTGGGGCTCCGATTATTATACTCGAGGGTCTGAAAAGATCCCTGAGTATAATAATAGCGGTAGTGGGATCGCGGCCTGGGCTCGGGCCTACTCACTGCCAGCCTCCGCGGCGTATAGTAGAAGGGGAAGTGGGGGCGGCAATGAACAGGCCCGGGGAGGCATGTAAATAAGCCGCTACCTGCTGGGGATACTCCAGCAGGTAGCGGCCTATTATAAAACAAACAAACGAAAAGTTATTTTACTTACCAACCTCACACTGCTCCCGCTGCCGCCTCCTCTTCATCCAGCACTGAGACGCAGTAAAACGTGTTAATTAGTTCGGAAGAAGGGGTGGTGCTGGTTGTTTGGCACTTCTATCCCGAAATGCGTCATCTGTTTTCCAATAAAAGTTGTTTTGTTTGCCATTCCGGCTCGAGTTGTTGTTGTTGAGGGAGTGCGCCCACTGGATTTTGTTCATGGGTGTCCACAGTGGGACATAATACTGTGTGCAGGGGCCACTATGGGACATAATATTGTGTGCAGGGGCTACTATGGGGCATCATACTGTGTGTACAAGGGCCACTATGGGGCATAATACTGTGTGTACAAGGGCCACTATGGGGCATCATACTGTGTGTACAGGGGCCACTATGGGGCATAGTAATGTCTGCAGAGGCCACTGTGGGGCATAATAGTGCGTGTAGGAATGCGGGAGCGGAGGTGGGTCGGTCAGTCGGGGTCTTTGGCGTCGGTCCCATGTCAAAAGTTAGCCACGGGGCCCAACCATTACTAGTTATGCCACTGGCCTTGCGTGTCATACACACACACACACACACACACACACCATGTACACTCATGGTAGATGCTAAATCCTAGTGGGCTAAAGAACTTCTGGTGACGTTATGACCATGTGATCAGACTCTGGTGTGGGCGGAGCTATTCAGGACAGTGCCGAGTCACACAGGAAAAGGAAGCTGCAGTGAATGGAAACTGGAAGGTAAGATGGAGGGAAGAGACAGCAAGTGTAAGCAAGAGGGGGGGGGGGGGAAGGGGGTTCAGGCTGTGTGTGAGCGTGATAGGGGATTCAAGCTTTGTGTGAGCAAAACAAGGGTTGCAGGCTGTGTGTGAGCAAAATTGGGGAAAGGGGGTTCAGGCTGTGTGCGAGTATGATTGTGGGGTTCAGGCTGTGTGCGAGCATGATTGTGGGGTTCAGGCTGTGTGTGAGCATAATAGGGGGGTTCAGGCTGATGGGGATGTTTAGGCTGTGTGTGAGTATGATAGAGGGGTTCAGGCTGTGTGTGAGTATGATAGAGGGGTTCAGGCTGTGTGTTAGTATGATAGAGGGGTTCAGGCTGTGTGTGAGTATGATCGAGAGGTTCAGGCTGTGTGTTAGTATGATAGAGGAGTTCAGGCTGTGTGTTAGTATGATAGGGGGTTTCAGGCTGTGTATTAGCAGGATATGAGGGATTCAGGCTCATGGGTTCAGGCTGTGTGTGAGCAAGATGGGGGAGTGTTTCAGGCTGTGTGTGAGCATAATAGTGGGGTTGAGGCTGTGTGTGAGCATAATAGTGGGGTTCAGGCTGTGTGTGAGCATGATAGTGGGGTTCAGGCTGTGTGTGAGCATGATAGTGGGGGTTCAGGCTGTGTGTGAGCAAGATAGGGGGTTCAGGCTGTGTGTGAGCATAATAGTGGGGTTCAGGCTGTGTGTGAGAAATATGGAGGTTTCAGGCTGTTTGTGAGCAAAATGGGGGAATGAGTGTGCTGCCTTTGTGTGAGCAAAATGGGGGAGCAAGCTGTGTTTGAGCAAGAGGGTGACATGAGAGTGCAGGCTGTGTGTGAAAAAGAAGGGGGGGATGAGGGGTTCAGGCTGTGTATAAGTAAGAGGGTGATGCGCGGTTGCATGCTCTTGTTCACACACAGCCTTCACCCTCATTCCCCCCTTTTGCTGGCACAAAGCCTGCTCCCCACTTCCCCCTCTTGCTCACACACAGCCTGCACCCCCATTCACCTCTCTTGCTTACACACAGCGAGGGGCAAGTGGGGTTGCAGGCTGTGTGTGAGCAAAAGAGGGCGTGGGGAGCGCTTTGTGTGAGAAATAGAGGGGGATGTACAGGATGCTAGAGAAATAAAGAGGAGATGGGGGTGCAGGCTGCCCAAGATGGAGAATTGGGTTGCAGCTTGCGTGATAAAAGGGGTACATTAAGGGTATAGCTGTGTATGAGAAAGGGACACGGGGTTCAGGCTGTGTGAGGTGAGAGAGGGAGAGGTGCAGGATGTGTGACAAATGGGTCAGTCTCATGAAGGGAACACTTAACATATGGGGGGGGGGGGGGATTTATTCGTTGTTTTACGTGAGGCTTGTGTCTCTGCTGTCACATCAAATTCCAGAATGTCCTCTGGGTTTTTTTATACATTTGACTTAAAAAAAACCTCAAAACAATGTTTAACTAGGTTTTTGTTTGTTTCTAGGTTTATGTGAGATCTCAATGGTGTGAAGACCCCGCTACAAGATCATTAGGTACCAGTGCTCTAGACCAAGCGAAGTGCCCCCTAGTGATCAAATGTCTCAACCGGGCACCTCCAAATAGGCAACACTTATAAAGGTTTATAAAATACGGCTTTGTTTGGAGCCTTCAGTAACAGTTATTTGATGGCCCCCTCAGTGCCTCTCCCCCCTTCGGTGCCCACATGTAATATAATGGCCCCACAGCGACCAACATGTTATATAATGGCCCTTACTCTGCCTCTACATATATGCAGCCTGCAGTAGAAGTGCCAATATTTTGTAATGCATTACATTAGGGATCAGACTCCATGAGGCTCAAGGCCCCCAGGGGGTACACCTGGGTCTGCAAAAAAAAATGCCCTATGCACCCCCAAACACGGAATTAGAAAAAGTTATGGGTGTCATAATATGGCGACTTTAATAAGAAAAAAATTTTGGCACAATTTGGGATTTTTGTTAAGGGGTTAAAATGAAAATAAAACCATATAAATTTGTTTTCCCTGGAATTATACCAAAACATAGAATACAGGTGACATGTCGTTTTTGGCTACAGAGTAAATGCCATTAAAAAAACAATAGCCTCCCATGCCTGTGTTGTAGAGGTGGATTGCCGACTGCAGAGCAAAGAGCAGCGGCGGGACTATTGCGTGCTCCGGCAGAGTCAGAAAAGAGGGAGGAGCTGTCTCACCGGAGGAAGTCTGGAAGTAAGAGAGAGGCAAGTATGATGGGGCGGTGGGCTAAGTTAGTTTGGAAGGTCTAGTAGTGAGTGGGATAGCTAGAGAGATGGAGGGGGAGGTAGTGCGATTCAGCCTACACGTACCATGATGCATTAGCTAAAGCCTGGTTCACATCTGTGTTTGGTATTCAATTTGGGGAGTCTACTTGGGGATCCCCCTCTGAACTGAATATTGAGCACATTAAAAAGGGATAAGCAATGAAACCACATGAACCCCATAGGCTATAAAGGGGTCTGTGTATTTTCTGCACAAATCATGCGGAGAGAAAAGTGCTGCTTGTAGGATTTTTCTCTCCAGATTTTTCAAGCAGAATAGGGGACCGAGACCCCCAATGGAAATATTGCAGGTGTGAATCCACCTATTGCTAGTAACAACTAGAGATGAGCGAACACTAAAATGTTCGAGGTTCGAAATTCGATTCGAACAGCCGCTCACTGTTCGAGTGTTCGAATGGGTTTCGAACCCCATTATAGTCTATGGGGAACATAAACTCGTTAAGGGGGAAACCCAAATTCGTGTCTGGAGGGTCACCAAGTCCACTATGACACCCCAGGAAATGATACCAACACCCTGGAATGACACTGGGACAGCAGGGGAAGCATGTCTGGGGGCATAAAAGTCACTTTATTTCATGGAAATCCCTGTCAGTTTGCGATTTTCGCAAGCTAACTTTTCCCCATAGAAATGCATTGGCCAGTGCTGATTGGCCAGAGTACGGAACTCGACCAATCAGCGCTGGCTCTGCTGGAGGAGGCGGAGTCTAAGATAGCTCCACACCAGTCTCCATTCAGGTCCGACCTTAGACTCCGCCTCCTCCGGCAGAGCCAGCGCTGATTGGCCGAAGGCTGGCCAATGCATTCCTATGCGAATGCAGACTTAGCAGTGCTGAGTCAGTTTTGCTCAACTACACATCTGATGCACACTCGGCACTGCTACATCAGATGTAGCAATCTGATGTAGCAGAGCCGAGGGTGCACTAGAACCCCTGTGCAAACTCAGTTCACGCTAATAGAATGCATTGGCCAGCGCTGATTGGCCAATGCATTCTATTAGCCCGATGAAGTAGA
This sequence comes from Leptodactylus fuscus, assembly GCF_031893055.1. Lineage (NCBI taxonomy): Eukaryota > Metazoa > Chordata > Amphibia > Anura > Leptodactylidae > Leptodactylus > Leptodactylus fuscus. The sequence goes on along the minus strand of NC_134270.1, from coordinate 32,608,006 downwards.
GCTGAATGTGTGTGCTAAGCACACACATTCAGCACTGCTTCATCAAGCCAATACAATGCATTAGCCAGTGCTGATTGGCCAGAGTACGGAATTCGGCCAATCAGCGCTGGCTCTGCTGGAGGAGGCAGAGTCTAAGATCGCTCCACACCAGTCTCCATTCAGGTCCGACCTTAGACTCCGCCTCCTCCGGCAGAGCCAGCGCTGATTGGCCGAAGGCTGGCCAATGCATTCCTATGCGAATGCAGACTTAGCAGTGCTGAGTCAGTTTTGCTCAACTACACATCTGATGCACACTCGGCACTGCTACATCAGATGTAGCAATCTGATGTAGCAGAGCCGAGGGTGCACTAGAACCCCTGTGCAAACTCAGTTCACGCTAATAGAATGCATTGGCCAGCGCTGATTGGCCAATGCATTCTATTAGCCCGATGAAGTAGAGCTGAATGTGTGTGCTAAGCACACACATTCAGCACTGCTTCATCAAGCCAATACAATGCATTAGCCAGTGCTGATTGGCCAGAGTACGGAATTCGGCCAATCAGCGCTGGCTCTGCTGGAGGAGGCGGAGTCTAAGGTCGGACCTGAATGGAGACTGGTGTGGAGCGATCTTAGACTCCGCCTCCTCCAGCAGAGCCAGCGCTGATTGGCCGAATTCCGTACTCTGGCCAATCAGCACTGGCTAATGCATTGTATTGGCGTGATGAAGCAGTGCTGAATGTGTGTGCTTAGCACACACATTCAGCTCTACTTCATCGGGCTAATAGAATGCATTGGCCAATCAGCGCTGGCCAATGCATTCTATTAGCGTGAACTGAGTTTGCACAGGGGTTCTAGTGCACCCTCGGCTCTGCTACATCAGATTGCTACATCTGATGTAGCAGTGCCGAGTGTGCATCAGATGTGTAGTTGAGCAAAACTGACTCAGCACTGCTAAGTCTCTGCATTCGCATAGGAATGCATTGGCCAGCCTTCGGCCAATCAGCGCTGGCTCTGCCGGAGGAGGCGGAGTCTAAGGTCGGACCTGAATGGAGACTGGTGTGGAGCGATCTTAGACTCCGCCTCCTCCAGCAGAGCCAGCGCTGATTGGTCGAGTTCCGTACTCTGGCCAATCAGCGCTGGCCAATGCATTCTATTAGCCCGATGAAGTAGAGCTGAATGTGTGTGCTTAGCACACACATTCAGCTCTACTTCATCAGGCTAATAGAATACATTGGCCAATCAGCGCTGGCCAATGCATTCTATTAGCTTGATGAAGCAGAGTGTGCACAAGGGTTCAAGCGCACCCTCGGCTCTGATGTAGCAGAGCTGAGGGTGCACAAGGGTTCAAGTGCACCCTCGGCTCTCCTACATCAGAGCCGAGGGTGCGCTTGAACCCTTGTGCAGCCTCGGCTCTGCTACATCAGAGCCGAGGGTGCGCTTGAACCCTTGTGCACACTCTGCTTCATCAAGCTAATAGAATGCATTGGCCAGCACTGATTGGCCAGAGTACGGAATTCGGCCAATCAGCGCTGGCCAATGCATCCCTATGGGAAAAAGTTTATCTCACAAAAATCACAATTACACACCCGATAGAGCCCCAAAAAGTTATTTTTAATAACATTCCCCCCTAAATAAAGGTTATCCCTAGCTATCCCTGCCTGTACAGCTATCCCTGTCTCATAGTCACAAAGTTCACATTCTCATATGACCCGGATTTGAAATCCACTATTCGTCTAAAATGGAGGTCACCTGATTTCGGCAGCCAATGACTTTTTCCAATTTTTTTCAATGCCCCCAGTGTCGTAGTTCCTGTCCCACCTCCCCTGCGCTGTTATTGGTGCAAAAAAGGCGCCAGGGAAGGTGGGAGGGGAATCGAATTTTGGCGCACTTTACCACGTGGTGTTCGATTCGATTCGAACATGGCGAACACCCTGATATCCGATCGAACATGTGTTCGATAGAACACTGTTCGCTCATCTCTAGTAACAACCAATCCCAGTGCAGTGTAGGTGCGCCCCCTCAGGATCTGACACTAGCTGTTACCCCGGCCCCATCAGATGTCCATTATTACTGTAAGTATATACTATATAATCTTTTAACATGATGTGGTCTAGAATTCCCTTCCCCCGCCTCTCCCCTTCCTATTCCTTGTTTATTTGGGTCTTCCCCTCCTCCTCGGTCTTTCTTTTGTAGGTTTTTAAATGTTCTTACCTTAAATTATGCTGTACATTATGGTTTTTTATATGTGATCTTTATTTGTATGCCTCCTGCACGGAGTTTTCTATATTTTGTACCAATATAATGTTTTCTTTGTATTTCAATGACAGTCTTTTTGATACTAAATATGAAATTAAAATCGATGTTTAACTAAAAATATTCATTGTCCTGTTTTCATTTTCTCTGTGGTCTATAAAAACTTTCATCAAACAGGTTTTCTGGGCTGATGCCCCCCCCTTAGGATAGGGTCACCAATATTTGATCAGTGGGGCCCAGCACTCAGCGCTTCCAGCCAGTATCCAGTGCTAGAACCTAGAAGGCTCTGTAGACTGTATATACCCTTTTCCCCCCGAAAATAAGTCATCCCCCGAAAGTAAGACATAGCAGAGGTTTTGTTGAATTGCCTAATATAAGGCACCTCCTGAAAGTAAGACATCCCCAATAATAATAATCTTTCTGCGCAAAGATTGTATGAAGAAAAACATTGCAGACGCCGCTGCGATACATTGTATCCACTGTTCCTGCCTCTGTAGGATGAGCTGGGAGATGCCCATATAGTGTATGTCCAGATGGAGATACACTAAGTATCGTATGTGGCGGGGGGCCCACTCTCACAGCTCATCCCACAGCAGCAGGAACAGTGGATACAACGTACGGTATCACAGCAGCGGCAGCAGTCGGCTTTCCTGTGCACACGGAGCACCGCACATCATTCAGCCAATGTTTTTCTTCATATAGTCTTTGCGCAGCAAGCACATCTCAGCGTAGCTCAGTGGTGGCAGCAGCACACGAAAATAAAATAAGACATCCCCTGAAAATAAGACATAGCATATCTTTAGGGCCAAAATTTAATATAAGACACTGTCTTATTTTGGGGGAAACACGGTAAGTGGTGGTGGTTAATATTATAGCTCTGTTCACTGTATATAAGCGGGGTAGAATACTACGGCTCTGTACACTGTATATACGTGGTGGTTAATACTACAGCTCTGTACACTGAATATAGGCGGTGGTTAATACTACAGCTCTGTACACTGTATATAGGCAGTGGCTAATACTGTAGCTGTGTTCACTGTATATAGGTGGTGGTGAATACTGCAGCTGTGTTCACTGTATATAGACGGTGGTGAATACTGTAGCTGTGTTCACTGTATATAGACGGTGGTGAATACTGCAGCTGTGTTCCTAGTCATTGGGGGCAGGGCTGTAGTGCTCCAGCACCACCGCTATACCAGGGACACAGATATCGGCTTCCAGCACCAGATGCAACAAGCTATTCCCTCTAGGAATAAAAAGTAGATCACTGGGGATCTGTCTATTGGGACCCCCACTGATCACATGTCCTGTTCCTTCCCTATATGATCCACAATGTGCGCTGCTGATTCGTTCATCTCTTTGAGACTGCCAGAGATAATTCTGATCTCTACTTCTTTTCAGCAGTCCCATAGAGATGAATGGCACAGTAGTACAAATGTAGGACCCCTGTTTTGATGATGGTGGGGGTCCTAGTGGTCAGGATAGATTAGTATCAGAGCTGTGGGGATTGGCTGCTGTAATAGGTACTAAGCTTAAAATAAAGCCTTGTAAATAGGATTATGCCATGAAAAGTATTTATCTGTCCACAGGATAGGCGACAAATATCTGATCGGCGTGGGTCTGACGGCTGCGTTCCCCACCGGTCCCAAGAGTTGAGGGGGTTCATTTCACTTGCTTTGCATTGAGCCTGATCAAAGCCAGGCTGAATGTAGGTGTATCTGGTGGTGGACGGCGTCAGATATCACTGAATGCTGGACTTTGGCTATCTCCGATGCACCCCCTGAAGAGAATGGGGGCGCCGGCCACTACCAGTCATGAGGGGAAAAGAATCTCCTTCTCTTGGGATAAGTGGGGGTCTCAGTGTTCAGACCCCACTGATCAGGTATTTATTCTCTAGACCAGGGGTAGGGAACCTTTGGCTTTCCAGCTGCTGTGAAACTACAACTCCCATCATGCTCCATTCACTTCCATGGGAGTTCCAAGAACAGCAGAGCAAGTGAGAATGCTGGGAGTTGTAGTTTTGCAACAGCTGTAGAGCCGTACGTTCCCTACCCCTGCTCTATACTATAGATGGCCTCTATTGGGAAACAAGGTGGGAGAGACATTCCTTTTAAGATCCTTTTAAAGAGGGTTTTAATGACCAGGCATCTTTTACTGTTCCTTCATACAATTCTGATGGGAATGTTTGACGATGAACAGAAGACATTATGGTCAGTATGATCAGGCGCTCCTCGTAGATAAGGCACGATTCAGGGGAAATGTGTGCCATCTCGTAGCCGCCATACGTTTCCCCCCATCATTTACGCCACATTTCAGGTGTAGATAAAAAGCGCAGTGCTCCTTCCCTTCTGAGCCCTGCTGTGTGTACAGGCACATATACTACTTTTTTGTACCCAGAATAACCCACTTCAAAGTTTTAGGAGTCCTTGTCTCTGTCGACACAAAGCAGGCAGAACATATTGGGCACTGAAATTTTATATTTATTTAAAAATTAAAATTTTCATTTTGCACATTCATTTTTGGGGACCATTGTTGGGCTCAAAACAATCATACTCCTTTAGAAATGCCTTGCGGGGTTTCCATTGTTGTGGTACTTTAGAGGATCTAGGGGCTCTGCTAATGTGTCATGGCACCCGAAAACTGCAAAATGTACCCTTCAAAAGCCAAATAGCGTTCTTTTCATTCTGGGGCTAAATTGGCAGTTTATTGGAAAAAAAAAAAGTAATGTTTAATTTTCATGTCCCAACGTTAATAAAATCTGTGCCCCCTGGAGCCCCGGAACCTGAGCACTTGCTAAACCTGTAACTTTCAGAGCACTGGTTCTCAGCCATGATGCAAACTCCTGAGACTACATGGTGTACCCCAGGGGGAACCACTGGTCTACAGGACCACCAGAGATAGCCGAGCACGATACTCAGCGTCACTGCTGCTCCATTCTCTTCTCTAGGGCTGGGGGCGCTGCTGGAGATACCAGTCCCGGCAGCCCAATAGAAGTAAATGGTGCACTGGTCACACAATTGCTGTGCACTCCATTCACAAGGAGACCTTAGGGGGACTTTTGGTCCCCCACCCTCCAGAAAACTGGCTCCGCGGACTTTCTGCTTTAATTCCATCTATAGAGAAATCGACAATGTATCCATAGGCATAATTGACATGCTGCAATTTCCAAAACCGTGATTTCAATGGGAGTTACGAGCATACACGCCGCATAATTTTGCAACTGTAATTTTGCGGTCGCAAAATTACGCGGTGTATACGCTCGTAACTCCCATTGAAATCAATGGGACCTTTTTGAGCTTGCAAACTGCTGACACGCGTATACATGCCAGATTGCGCTTCACTTTACTACGTGTGAATTCCCCCTTAGGATAAGAAGTTTACACCTCTCACCACATCTGAAATAAATTGGCCATAAGACATAAAGTGGTGAATAAATAAATCACATGAATTTATTACATTCCACATAAATTTATGGAGTTCCGGTGATGTCCGCCGTATGGGAAGGCTCATATGTTTCATGTCCAACTCCGCAGGAATGTGATTGGTAAGGCGCAGAATGGTGAAGGCGCTGTGTCCAACAGGCAGAGGAGGGTCCCGGGGGGGGTGGGAATTCTGAAAAAGAGAAAACGGCATAAGAACACATGCAGACATAATACAGTAATACAAAAGCATAAGGATAGTATACACTATACAGCACTGTACCTTAGTGAACTTGAAGATGGCGGTGAGGATGATGGAGAATTTATAGTTTGAAATAATCAATTGATCTTTTAGAAGGGCCACTTGGAGCGCTCAAAGGAGAAGTCTGGGATGTGTCTGGTACCAGGTGCACAAGTCTGACCTTCCGTGGCTTGCAGGTAGGACACGCCTAAAGGTCGGCTTGATGAAAATCTGATGGTTTTTGGTGACTGCGGTGGGAATGGTGGATTGATGGTTTTGTTTTCAATCTTGTGCCAATCAATTTTGGCATAAAACGCGTGTCCCCGCACATCTCCTCGCCATCCTAGACGTGTCCGCCACTGCTTGCATAGTAATTTGGTGAGTAGATCTTTGGCCTCCTCTGTCAGATATTTCGGGTAGATGGGCTCCAGGTTTACAACAATCATCTTAAGTTCCTCTTTATTGGCAGCAGAAAATGGGAAGGTGTTGGTTAGGAGGCGATAAACAATCACACCAAATGCCCACCAGTCTGCGGACAGGCCATACGGGTCACAGTTAAGCATCTCCGGTGCCATGTAATTAGGGGTCCCAGTAACGCCAAAAATAGTTTTGGTGCCATACATATTTTCAGCAGCTAATCCATAGTCGCAAATTCTGATGTGGCCCTGCTTGTCGATCATAATGTTTTCGGTTTTTAGGTCGCGGTGGAGTACCCGAAGTTCGTGCATTCGTTGGATGCCAGAAATAATTTCAGCTGTGCAGACAATAGTGGTCATTAAATCGAATGGTCCCTCAGACTCCAGCCTTTCCTCTACGTTGCCGCCAGGGAGGTATTCCAGTACGAGGAAGCCGTGTGTCTGTGTCTGGAAGGCTGCATATATCTGGCACAGGAAGGGGCTGTCCAATAATTGTTGCAGGACCCTCTTCTCCCTTTGCAACATTTCTTGCCTGGTTTTTGCCATGGCTTTCACAGCCACTAAAGAATTTTTGTTTTTTAGAGAAGCCAGGAAGACGCTGCCAAATGCCCCTTCTCCAAGTTCTTTCAGGAAGTGAAGGCTGGACAGCCCTAGTGGTGTGGGGGCGCTGGTTGTTGGGGCGCTGGTTAATGCAGCTGCTCCATCTTCTGCACATTTGAATTTTTTGTTGGTCTTAGCCTCCTCTTCCTCCCTTTTCCTTTTCTGGCCTCGTGGTGTGGGGGCGCTGGTTGTTGGGGCGCTGGTTAATGGAGCTGCTCCATCTTCTGCACATTTGAATTTTTTGTTGGACTTAGCCTCCTCTTCCTCCATTTTTCTTTTCTGGCCTCTTCTTTCAGGACATTCAGTATAAATTTGTCCTTTAGAGGTTCCTGATTCCTGAGTGATGTCCTTCAGGTTCTGTTCCAGTTGTTTTTTGGAGCCAGAGTTTTTCTTAGGTCTCTTTTTAGGTCTTTCGCTGTCATCATTACTAACAGTGTCTCTTTTCCTTTTTTTGTCAGTGTTGACATTCCCCTTGCTCCCTGAAGGGGGCGACATGTCTTCTGCTGTTAAATCCTCCTCTTTTCCCCAAATTCCCAATTACCCAATTCCCAAAATATTTGAAAAGAAGCGCTCTCCGAAGATAATATCCAGAAGGAAGTTATCCAATATGGAGTCTGAGAGCTTGTAGGTGTGTTCCGTGCTTATACAGCTCCGTGATGTCATAAATGATAGTGATGTCGCCATGCAGCATCCAATCAGGTGAGAGATATCCCGACTGTGTTCCATAGTTATACAATGTAATGATTCTTAATGGCTAGGACAATGTACGTTGTATTTGTTATATATACATTGTACATTGTATACATTAAAAAGTGAAACACATATGCCCACAACTAGATGCCGGACACAGTAATCTGCCCCGGGGGCTTGTTAATACTAAATATTCTAAACCAACAGTTGCCCTCATGGTGGTGACCTTACCTGGATATGGTGACTGATACACATTTACACCAGTTTGCAGATGTTCATCTTTTGGCTTCTCACTTTGAAGGGGGTTGCAGGAGGGGCAGGGGTGAGGGTGGCAGAGGTCCAGCTTTCTGGATAGGAAAAAACAACATATGTCCAAACGGTTACAAATTGTACATTACTACCACCTGCCAGCTGTGCACATGCGAAAGCCGTGAGACATCAAACGTCGAATTGTCACGCGGCTTTCCTATGAAAATCCTAAATGACAAATTTATATGAGAAGCAAAAAACTGTCCACAATATTGGCGCCATATTATCCCATCCAGTCGCTATCTATACTAGTGCCTGCCATATCTGTGTCCATATAAGAGTTATGTTGTACAGTCCAAATCCCTCCACAATGTAAGGATGTGTTCACACAGAGGAATTTGCCAGGATTTTTTGAGCCAGATTCTGTCTTAAAATCGGCACCAATTTCCGCCGTGAGTCTGCCTCCTATTATTTTCACCTCCTAGAAGCCTAGATAACTATAATGCTAAGAGTCCTTCTCTGGCTTAGTGCACAAGTTGTAGGACATACAGAGGTACGGCACACGCCTCGTGTAGTGGGGCGCAGCGCAGCCGCATTCTCCAATCCTAGGCCAACAATAGTAAAGCCACAGCAGTTACATCATTAGATGCAGTGACAAAGTTTTATTGTTGCAATATAACAAATATGAATAATTGTCCATCGATGTATAATAACATTATCCACAATATATTATGCAGAGTAAGGTGGAGACGTTTCGGTTTCCAGAACAACCTTTCTCATGTGCACTCTTTAATGTGGAGTATGCCGGGGTGCATGCGCCCTCTCTTCAGGAGTAATGTGTGAGCCCTAACATCGCCAGTTGTGTGAGTTTAGCATAAGGGCTAGTTCACAAGGGGACATGGAGGCGGATTTGGACAGCGGAATACACGTCATAATCCGCCTCCATACAATGATAGTCTATGTAGAGGGCTTGCATGTCAGGTTTTTCTGTCCGCTTGAGAAGTCGGACATCTTCACTTGCGGACAGGGAAGGAAGGGCACGAAGTGCAAAAGAACGCACCCGATGCCATTTAAATAATTGACAGGTGTCACAGACACAGCTAGTATCCGCTCTAATGTCCGTGCCAGATTTTGACCGGACACTAGGAGCGGACACTACCTGTCGGACACCGACGGTAGTGTGAACGCTCCCTTAGAGCTGTAATGGCTTCTCTGTTTACACAGTGTCGTTCATCTCCTAGTGGCCATGTCATGTAACTACAGCCTGGTCCTATACACATCTATGTGACAAGGCTGTAATTACATCATATGGTCACTATACACAGACAGCGTGTGATATAAACGGGCGCCATAGGCCCTTCAAACTGCTGATCTGGGGGAGTTTAATGAGCTCTTATTGATAATCTGTCCTAAGGATAGATCATCAATAACAATCAGCTGGAAAACTCCTTTATTAAAGCCCAATTGCCACCTTAAAGGGGTTGTCCAGGATAACAACTTTTTAAATATGAGGACAGAGAAGATGCTCCGGTGTCTCCCAGTGCGTCCCAGTCCTGCTGCTCTGGTGTTTTATTCCAGCAGAAGTTCCCACAGCAATGTGGTGTCCCGTGTCAGTGACCTCAGTGGTCATGTGCGGTGGGGACTTCTGCTAGAGGATAACACAGCAGAACCGGACCATGGTGGGAGACACCGGAGCACAAGGGACAGGTACGTTTTTTAGTTTTTCTTTCACCTTTCCTGGTCTCATATTAAAAAAGTGATTATCCTGGACAACCCCTTTAATTAATTGCCCCCTTATATTATGCCCCGATTCCCCCTGTCATAAATACCACTATCCTAATGACCCTTTATATAAATGATGTATATGTATATTACATGCATTATTCCATATACAATAAATAAAAACAATTCATATATATAAAGGAATAAATAAATAATTAAAAAATTTTTTTTTCAAGTTATTGAACATAATATAGACGCTAAAATAATTATCAGTACATAGTAATAAATAAGAAGACTAAAAAAAAATAAAAAATATACATCAATGCTTAATACATAGACATGTATATGTCCTACCTGGTATATCACAAGGTGCCAAGGATATATCTTCATGGGTATATGGGCTTATTTTTTAGTCTTTTTATTTATTACTATGTACTGATAATTATTTTAGTGTCTACATTATGTTCAATAACCTGAAACTTTTTTTAAAATCATATATATATATATATATATATATATATATATATATATACACACCGCATATACTCGAGTATAAGTTGACCTGAACATAAGCCAAGGCCCCTAATTTTATCACAAAAAACTTATTGACTCGAGTATAAGCCAAGGGGGGAAAATGCATGACATTCTGTTTGTGCTCATGCTAATCCTAGCAGGCTTTGGGCCTGTATGATAATGTCCCAAATATCATGTGGTTTGGGATATTACCATATAGGCCCAAAGCCTGTGCTAGTAGTAACAGGCTATTACTACTAGCACAAGCTTCGGGCCTATATGGTACTGCTAGCACAGGCTTTGGGCCTATATGGTAATATCCCAGGCCCAAAGCCTGTGCTAGCAGTACCATACAGGCCCAAAGCCTGTGCTAGCAGTAACAGCCTGTTACCATACAGGCCCAAATCCTGTGCTAGCAGTAACAGGCTATTACTACTAGCACAGGCTTCGGGCCTATATGGTACTGCTAGCACAGGCTTTGGGCCTATATGATAATATCCCAGACCACGTGGCATCTTTTACATTACCATATAGGCCTGAAGCCTGCTAGGATTAACATCAGATCCCGGAGAGGTGAGTAACATTGTTTATTATGTTCCCTCACCTCCTCTGGGGCTCCGATTATTATACTGAAAAGATCCCCTAGTATAATAATAGCGGTAGTGGGATCGCGGCCTGGGCTCGGGCCTACTCACTGCCGGCCTCCGCGGCCTATAGTAGAAGGGGAAGTAGGGGTGGCAGTGAACAGGCCCAGGGAGGCATGTAAATAGGCCACTACCTGCTGGGAATACTCCAGCAGGTAGCGGCCTATTATAAAACAAACAAAAAGTTATTTTACCTGCCAACCTTGCGCTGCTCCCGCTGCCGCCTCCTCTTCACCCGGCACTGAGACGCAGTAAGACGTGTTAATTAGATCGGAAGAAGGGGTGGTGCTGGTTGTTTGGCACCTCTACCCCGAAACGCGTCATCTGTTTTCCAATAAAAGTTGTTTTGTTTGCCATTCCAGCTCGAGTTGTTGTTGTTGAGGGAGTGCGCCCACTGGATTTTGTTCATGGGTGTCCACAGTGGGACATAATACTGTGTGCAGGGGCTACTATGGGACATAATACTATGTGCAGGGGCTACTATGGGGTATAATACTGTGTGCAGGGACCACTATGGGGCATCATACTGTGTGTGCAGGGACCACTATGGGGCATAATACTGTGTGTACAGGGGCCACTATGGGACATAATACTGTGTGCAGGGGCCACTATGGGACATAATACTGTGTGCAGGGGCCACTATGGGGCATAATACTGTGTGTACAGGGGCCACTATGGGGTATAATACTGTGTGTACAGGGGCCACTATGGGGCATAATACTGTGTGTACAAGGACCACTATGGGGCATAATACTGTGTGCAGGGGCCACTATGGGGCATAATACTGTGTGTACAAGGACCACTATGGGGCATAATACTGTGTGTAAGGGGCCACTATGAGGCATAGTAATGTCTGCAGAGGCCACTGTGGGGTATAATAGTGCGTGTAGGAATGTGGGAGGGGAGGTGGGTTGGTCGGTTGGGGTCTTTGGCGTCGGTCAGGGGGAGCCCCATGTCAAAAGTTGGCCATGGGGCCCGGCCATTCCTAGTTATGCCACTGGCCTTGTGTGTCATACACATACACACACCATGTACACTCACGGTAGATGCTAAATCCTAGTGGGCTAAAGGACTTCTGGTGACGTCGGGACCATGTGATCAGGCTCTGGTGGGGGCGGAGCTATTCAGGACAGTGCCGAGTCACACAGGAAAAGGAAGCTGCAGTGAATGGAGACTGGAAGGTAAGATGGAGGGAAGAGACAGCAAGTGTAAGCAAGAGGGGGGAAAGGGGGTTCAGGCTGTGTGTGAGCATGATAGAGGGGTTCAAGCTGATGGGGGGATTCAGGCTGTGTGAGCAAAATGGGGGAATGAGTGTGCTGCCTTTGTGTGAGCAAAATGGGGGAGCAAGCTGTGTTTGAGCAAGAGGGTGACATGGGAGTGCAGGCTGTGTGTGAAAAAGAAGGGGGGAATGAGGGGTTCAGGCTGTGTATAAGTAAGAGGGTGATGCGTGGTTTCATGCTCTTGCTCACACACAGCCTTCACCCTCATTCCCCCCTTTTGCTGTCACAAAGCCTGCTCCCCACTCCCCCCTCTTGCTCACACACAGCCTTCACTTCCATTCACCCCACTTGCTTACTCACAGCGAGGGGCAAGTGGGGTTGCAGGCTGCGTAGGGAGCACTTTGTGTGAGAAATAGAGGGGGGTGTACAGGATGCTAGAGAAATAAAGAGGAGATGGGGGTACAGGCTGCCCAAGATGGAGAATTGGGGTTGTAACTTGCATTATAAAAAGGGTACATTAAGGGTATAGCTCTGTATGAGAAAGGGACACGGAGTTCAGGCTGTGAGGTGAGAGAGGGAGAGGTGCAGGATGTGTGACAAATGGGTCAGTCTCATGAAGGGAACACTTAACATATGGGGGGGGGATTTATTTGTTGTTTTACATGGGGCTTGTGTCTCTGCTGCCACATCAAATTCCAGAATGTCCTCTGGTTTTTTTATACATTTGACTAAAAATAAACCTAAAAACAATGTTTTAACTACCGTGTTTCCCCGAAAATAGGACGTACCCCGAAAGTAAGGCATGGCAGACATTTTGCTGCCCTGCCTAATATAAGGCGCTCCCCCGAAAGTAAGACGTAGTGAATAGAAATGAATGGAAGTAGCCGGCAAGCGGGGGGTTAATCGGCGTGCCGGTCACTTCCATTCATTTCTATGGGAGCGTGTGTGGGCACCGACCGGAGGCTTTAGCGCTGGATGTCTGCTGACACCAGGAGACACCAGGCGGCTATGGCGGCCGCCCGACTCTATGCAGCCTGCAAAAGAAATGACGATTTTTTTGCAATGCAATGCAATTGCAAAGGTCTGATCACTAATGCAATGCATTGCATTAGTGATCAGACCTTTGCAATTGCATTGCAAAAAATCGTCATTTCTTTTGAAGGCAGGTTGCCTGTCTGTAATATATTACAGGGGGTTAATAAATGCAAAAAATAAAAATAAAAAAAAATATATATATAATCAACCCATTTCCCTAGAACACATATAAAAGTACTAGCTATACTCACGACTTCGTCCGCGAACCCCCCTTCCTTGCGCGAACCATGTGCAGTGCGGCCCGTTGGCCCCCCACGGCCCTTTTCTTGTGGCCACCACGGTCCCCTCCCACACCCTCGTGTGGTGGGACCCCACAGCCCTGCTGCTCTTGCCCCGGCTACCCCCCTAGCACCCACCCACGCCCCCTGCTCTCCCCTTATCTCCCACCCGCGCCCCCTCCCCCCTTCAGAGCCTACAGTCACCTTCCACATCTCCCCCTCTGCCCCCACCACCACCAACCACCCGTGACCCCAGTCACCCGCTCACCTCCCCCTTTAACCTGTGCAATCGGCCTCCCTCCTACTCACCCTTGGCCCTTTGGTCCCAACCCCCCCCCACCAAAAAAACCCTCCAGGCCCTCTCCTTAACTCCCAGCAGCTCCCCTAAACCACCATCCCCACCCCCCCTCTTTCTCCCACCCAGCGCCTCCCCCCCCCAGCCGCCTACACACCAACTCTTGTAAACCCCCCCCCCCCCCCACCACCACTAAGGAAACTGGCGATCACGGAACCTCCAGCACTCACCTTGCATATGCTGGGGATGTCTGTGTGTAGTGACCGTGACATGAGAGTGAGTGCTGTTTGTGCTGTCTATTCCCGACCACACAGTACGCGGGTATGGGCGGCTGTGGGCTTGAGGCCTGGTCGTGCTGCTGTATGTAATGCCAGCATTAGGCGATATGTGGCTGGCCGGCATGTGAGCAGCGTTGGGAACATGCAGGCAGCCGCCATGATCAGGCAAATGTCCTCGCGCGCTGGCCACGCCCACATTTCGGCGCTAACCTATGGGGCCGCTGTGCTGTTTCCCTATCCCGCCCCCGCACCGCCATGCACCAATCGGAGCTGCATGTTACTACTTGTGCTGACCTCAGGGCCGACAGTGGAGCCGGAGCCAACTTTTGAGAGTCGCGGTGGCGATTTGGGGTGAGTGAGACACGTTTAAAGTAGCCTATGTATCCTTCGTGGCCAATATGTAGATGTGTGCGAAATTTCAAAGCAATCCATTCAGCCGTTCGGGTGTGATTGAGGAACAAACATCCAAACACACAAACTTTTCAGTATGTAAATACTGTGAAACACCTACCATACATGTTAGACATCCCTGTGTCCAAAATTGCCTGCTCTACAAATCTATAAAAATATTTTTATACTGTACAGTATTTAATAAATGTTAATTTTTATATTTAGCAATATATGTGAATTCTTCTTTGAAAAAAATAAGACACCCCCTGAAAATAAGACATGGCGCATCTTTGGGAGCAAAAATTAATATAAGACACCGTCTTATTTTCGGGGAAACAGGGTAGGTTTTTGTTTGTTTCTAGGTTTATGTGAGATCTCAATGGTGTGAAGACCCCATTACAAGATCATTAGGTGCTAGTGCTCTAGACCAAGCGAAGTGCCCCCTAGTGATCAAATGTCTCAACCGGGCACCTCCAAATAGGCAACACTTATAAAGGTTTATAAAATAAGGCTTTGTGTGGAGCATTCAGTAACAGTTATTTGATGGCCCCCTCAGTGCCCCCACACTCAGGAGAATGTCACCTTCGGTGTCCACATGTAATATAATGGCCCCACAGCGACCAACATGTTATATAATGGCCCTTACTCTGCCTCTACATATATGCAGCCTGCAGTAGAAGTGCCAATATTTAGTAATGCATTACATTAGGGATCAGACTCCCTGGGGTTCAAGGCCCCCAGGGGGTACACCTGGGTCTGCAAAAAAAAATGCCCTATGCACCACCATACACGGAATTAGAAAAAAGTTATGGGTGTCATAATATGGCGACTTTAATAAGAAAAAAAATTGGCACAGTTTTGGATTTTTGTTAAGGGGTTAAAATGAAAATAAAACCATATAAATTTGTTTTCCACTCCTCCTTTCTTATGTAGGTTTTTAAATTTTCTTACCTTAAATTATGCTGTACATTATGGGTTTTTATATGTGATCTTTATTTGTATGCCTCCTGCACGGGGTTTTCTATATTCTGTACCAATATAATGTTTTCTTTGTATTTTAATGAATACCATTTCGATACTAAATATGAAATTAAAATCGATTTTTAACTAAAAATATTCATTGTTCCATTTTCATTTTCTCTGTGGTCTATAAAAACTTTCATCAAACAGGTTTTCTGGGCTGATGCCCCCCCCTTAGGATAGGGTCACCAATATTGGATCAGTGGGGCCCAGCACTCAGCGCTTCCAGCCAGTCTCCAGTGCTAGAACCTCGAAGGCTCTGTAGACTGTATATAGGTGGTGGTGGTTAATACTATAGCTCTGTTCACTGTATATAAGCGGGGTAGAAAACTACGGCTCTGTACACTGTATATACGTGGTGGTTAATACAACAGCTCTGTACACTGAATATAGGCGGTGGCTAATACTGCAGCTGTGTTCACTGTATATAGGCGGTGGTGAATACTGCAGCTGTGTTCACTGTATATAGACGGTGGCTAATAATGCACCTGTGTTCACTGTATATAGGCGGTGGTGAATACTGCAGCTCTGTACACTGTATATAGACGGTGGTGAATACTGCAGCTGTGTTCCTAGTCATTGGGGGCAGGGCTGTAGCAGGGGTGAACATGCCCCTTTCGCCGCCCGAGGCGAAGTGCAGAAAGCCGCCCCCCCCCCCCCCGCCGGGGAGGGGGCGGAGCGGGGGCGTGGTTTCACGGAGGGGCATGGTTTCACGGAGGGGGCGAGGCTTAGCGCCGTTCGCCGGCAGAGAGCAGGCCCGGAGACTGCCTGCGCTCTGCCTGAGCGTGCGGGGAGGCTGCTGGAGCAGCGCTGCTCCAGTGGCCTCCCCAAACCACCGCTCGGTTCTAAGCCAGTCAAGGACAGCTTGTCCTGGACAGGCTTAGATTAGCAAAAATGCCGCCCTCCCTGAGGCCCTGACATAGTGCCGCCTGAAGCGCTCGCTTCAGGTCGCCTCTTGGGAGGTGCGGCACTGGGCTGTAGTCCTCCAGCACCACCGCTATACCAGGGACACAGATGTCGGCTTCCAGCACCAGATGCAACAAGCTATTCCCTCTAGGAATAAAAAGTAGATCACTAGGGATCTGTCTATTGGGACCCCCACTGATCAGATGTCCTGTTTCTGCCCTATATGATCCACAATGTGCACTGATGATTCGTTCAACTCTTTGAGATGCGGCCAGAGATAATAATTCTGATCTCTACTTCTTTTCAGCAGTCCCATAGAGATGAATGGCACAGTAGTACAAATGTAGGACCCCTGTTTTGATGATGGTGGGAGTCCTAGTGGTCAGGATAGATTAGTATCAGAGCTGTGGGGATTGGCTGCTGTAATAGGTACTAAGCTTAAAATAAAGCCCTGTAAATAGGATTATGCCATGAAAAGTATTTATCTGTCCACAGGATAAGCGACAAATATCTGATCGGCGTGGGTCTGATGGCTGCGTCCCCCACCGGTCCCGAGAGTTGAGGGGGTTCATTTCACCTGCTTTGCATTGAGCCTGATCAAAGCCAGGCTGAATGTAGGTGTATCTGGTGGTGGACGGCGTCAGATATCACTAAATGCTGGACTTTGGCTATGTCCGATGCACCCCCTGAAGAGAATGGGGGCGCCGGCCACTACCAGTCATGAGGGGAAAAGAATCTCCTTTTCTTAGGATAAGTGGGGTCTCAGTGTTCAGACCCCGGGTATGACACCGGGTTCCCTCACGTATTGGCGGTATGACACCAGGCTCCCCCCTCACATATTGACAGTATGACACCGCCCCCCCCCCCCCCCCCCCCATACACACACACATATCGGCGGTATGACACCGGGCTGCAACTTACATATCAGCGGTGTGACACCGGGCTGCAACTTACATATTGGCGATATGACACCGGGCCCCAAATGACATATCGACGGTACGACATCAGCCCCCACACACATATCGGTGATATGACACCAGGCCTCCCCCTCACATATTGTCACTATGACACTGGGTCCCCCTACATATATTGGTGATATGACACCGGGCCCCAACTTACATATCAGCGGTATGACACCAAGCCCCCCCCCTCACATATCGGCGGTATGACACTGGACCCCAACTCATATATCGGCAGTATAACACCAGTCATCACATCAATCACATGACCTGGTTACAGTTCACTCCTATTCAAGTGGCTGAGGCTGAGCTGCAATTCCAAGACCAGCCTGGACACAGTAAGGCTAAGTTCACACATGGGGCGGATTTTGTCACCGAGAGTGACACGGGGAGCAGCGTCACTCTCTGGTCAAAACCTGCCTGCCATGACTGTCGCAGTTTTCCCCCCAGGAGTCGGCTCAAATGAATGGGCCGACTCCGGAGGTTGCTTCTTTTTTCCGTGATCGGCAGCATGCAGCCTGGCGGTCTACAAAGACCACCACTGTGAGGGGGCGAACTATGATGTGGATTACGCGCCATAATCCGCCCCCTCTGTACCCACGTGAACGGGCCCTAAAGAGGCGAGGTGACAGAAAAACAGCATTTCTGATAGAGAGTTTTTGCTTTTTGTATGGCAGCCACTGTATAAATAACATTACATTTACAATCTAGTGGGCTAAAAGAATTGTTCACCCAGGCACTAGAATACAACTCGTCCTAAACTTAAGGATTCAGCTACTGTGCGCATTAGGATTTATCCTGTTCTACACAGTACAAGGTTGAGGTCCCACCTTACAGAAATTTAGTTTTTTTTGTTGCAGATTTTGCTGCGGTTTTCTGAGCAAAAGCCAAGAGTAGCTACAGAAGGAATGTAAAATATATAGGTAGTTCTTATACTGCTCCGTCTGTTCAATCCACGCCTGGCCTTGGCTCAAAAGAAACACAACAAAAAAAAAAAGTTATGTTTCCGCAACATTGGGCCTCAGCCTAAGGATCCGAGTTGGTTAAATGACCTGCATCTTCTGAGCACTAGAACAAGGTCTATCACTTAGCCACAAAAAGTTTAAATCAACTACCCCCAAGGATGAGTTCCAAATGGTAACACAATAAGGGGATCGGCATGTCTGTGGGGTATCCAAAAGATTATACAGTCTCCAGACATTCCTGGGAGAGATGGCAAGTATTACTATTACTAGACACAACTAACCAGACTTATGTTATGTCCATCCATGTGACATTCACATTAGCCTGACTGACCGCACCTCATCTGAACTAAACTTACTGTGTCATAGTGATGAATATTAGATTGAGTTTTGCTCTTCTGACCCATGGTCACTCAATGAAATGCGGCCAATACATCGGCCATTTTGTCCAGACCATATGTGGACATCTAAATGTGCCAATAGGCTTAAATTGTGAGAGGAGATGCAGATACGGAGCAGGAAGAATGAGACAAACCGAAGTAGTAGGATTTAACTTATCTATGTGTACAAAAAGAGGAAAACATGGCCCGCACATCCCAACCTTATACATTGATCTAGTGCTTCTCAGCAAATTTTACAACAATTTTACCGCTGTGTTGCAGTTGTGGCGGTCGCTGTGCATCGCCGCGCCCAGTAGAGTAGGGACCCACTATAAAGAGGTCACCGTAAAGTGGCTAGTGGGCTTATGCACATTGATCAATATGTATACTAAGAACCTCATGTTCGGTATTATAAAATTTGCTGAGAAGCACTAGATCAATGTATAAGGTTGGGATGTGCGGGCCATGCTTTTCTCTTTTTGTACATTTAAATTATCTATATAGGGCAGGCTAATTCCAAGAGGGCAGGGGTACCTGGTCCTTTAGCCCACTAGGATTTAGCATTCTTATATAGAGCAGGCTAAATCCTAGTGGGCTAAAGGACCAGATCTCTCAGCCAACTAGACATAGCTAGTTTTGAGTAGAAGGACCAGGTCCCTCAGCCCACTAGGATTTAGCCTGCTCTATATAAGAATGCTAAATCTTAGTGGGCTAAAGGACCAGGTCCTTCTGCTCAAAACTAGCTATCTTTAGGGGGCAGAGGGACCTGGTCCTTTAGCCCACTAGGATTTAGCATTCTTATATAGAGCAGGCTAAATCCCAGTGTACTGATGGACCTGGTCCTTCTACTGAAAACTATCTCTAGTGGGCAAATACAAATTGCCAGAAGTCCACAGCGGATCAGCGTTCACGTGCTTGATTTCACAGCTCAGATCATTTATTTGAATGGGACTGAGCTCCAATCAAATAAATAAATCAAAATAAATCATTTTTATATTTAAATAAAAAAACAATTATACAATTAGATTTCTGTATATATTACATGTCCTTTAGCCAAATAGGATTTCGCTTTCTTATATAAAACAGGCTAAATCCTAGTGGGCTAAAGGACCTGGTCCCTCTGCTCACTAGGATTTAGACTCTACTATATACTCACAAGACACAGAACATACCTGGAGCAGAGTCGGGGATTGATTAGACTGGTCTGCAACAGCCCTAAGTAATGGCTCATCCCCTGCAGTGCAAGACTCTGGGGGGAGGAGGGGGAGGAGGGGAGGAGTCAGCCTGTGCAGACAGTTGCTAAGTGAGAGGGGAGAGAGTCAGTCAGCACTGAGTGGCCCCATCAGAAGCTTGTGGGTGCTGAAGTCAGGGGGCCCCTTAGGGGTAGTTCACACGGAGTAAACTGGTGTGTAGAGATGAGCGAGTACTGTTTGGATCAGCCGATCCGAACAGCACGCTCGCATAGAAATAAATGGACGTAGCCGGCACGCGGGGGGTTAAGCGGCCGGCCGCCGTCAAAGCGGAAGTACCAGGTGCATCCATTCATTTCTATGGAGCGTGCTGTTTGGATCGGCTGATCCGAACAGTACTCGCTCATCTATACTGGTGTGTATTTTGGTGTGTAATTTTACACATGATAAATAAGACTCCCATTGACTTCAATGACATTTTTTTTACACGTGTAAAAAAAAAACACGCCAAAATACACATCAAAATACACGTGTAAAATGTCAATGGGAGTCTTATTTAACGTGTAAAATTACACGCCAAAATACACGCCAGTTTACTCCGTGTGAACTACCCCTTAGGGCTCATTCACACTACGTATACGGCAGCTTATTCTGAACGTAAAACACGTTCAGAATCAGCGGCGTATAAAGCAGTTCACATTCATTACTATGGAAGCCGGCATACGAGCGCTCCCCATAGAAATGAATGGGAGGCTTTTTTTCACTACGAGCAGTCCCATTGAAGTGAATGGGAAGTGCCCGCGTGTACGGCTCGGCATGAGCAATTCAAAGAAAGGGGTGAAAGAATTACTACTGGGGGTGGCAGGGCTGAATTGGCACAAAGGGGCACCCAAAAATATCTCTGCTTGTGGGCTGAAGCAACAGAATGGGGCTGAGATGGTAAACGCTGCTGGAGGAAGTCACAATTCAATGAAAGGGGTGAAAGAATTACTACTGGGAGTGGCAGGGCTGAATTAGCACAAAGGGGCACCCAAAAATATGTCTGCTTGTGGGCTGAAGCAATAGAATGGGCCTGACACTATAAACGCTGCTGGGGCAAGTCAAAATTCAAAGAAAGGGGTGAAAGAATTACTACTGGGGGTGGCAGGGCTGAATTGGCACAAAGGGGCACCCAAAAATATCTCTGCTTGTGGGCTGAAGCAACAGAATGGGGCTGAGATGGTAAACGCTGCTGGGGGAAGTCACAATTCAATGAAAGGGGTGAAAGAATTACTACTGGGGGTGGCAGGGCTGAATTAGCACAAAGGGGCACCCAAAAATATGTCTGCTTGTGGGCTGAAGCAATAGAATGGGCCTGACACTATAAACGCTGCTGGGGCAAGTCAAAATTCAAAGAAAGGGGTGAAAGAATTTCTACTGGGGGTGGCAGGGCTGAATTGGCACAAAGGGGCACCAAAAACATTTCTGCTTGTGGGCTGAAGCAATAGCATGGGGCTGAAATGGTAAACGCTGCTGGGGGAAGTCACAATTCAAAGAAAGGGGTGAATTACTACTGGGAGTGGCAGGGCTGAATTGGCACAAAGAGGCACCAAAAAAATCTCTACTTGAGCACTGAAGCAATAGAATGGGCCTGACACTGTAAACGCTGCTGGGGCAAGTCACAATTCAAAGAAACGTGTGAAAGAATTACTACTAGGGGTGGCAGGGCTGAATCGACAAAAAGGGGCACAAAAAAAAATCTCTGCTTGTGGGCTGAAGCAACAGAATGGGGCATAGACTTGAAATGCAGGTGCCCGAATCTAACTATAACTCAAGAGAGCATAAACACGCAGGTTCTATCATGCAGTTACAAGTAGAAGAGTGGCTCAGCAAGTGGCAGTTGGGGTTCATTGTGTACACTCTATGCCACCAAAATGGCTAACTGGGGGGCGTACTTGCACTCCCTCGCCAAACTCACCCAAACCTCAGCTGGGGGAAGCCTTCACTTATGTGTGGACCCTTTTTGAGTCTGGCAAAGTCCAGAGCCGCTACCAGGTTCCGGCCATTATCACACACGAACATGCCTGGGCCCAGGTGCATCGGCGAGAATGACATTGCCGTTTTATCTAGTATGGCATCCCTCACCTCAAGGGCAGTGTGTTTTCTGGTCACATCTGGCCTATGTTGAGGCTCATAGGTCCAATGTCTGACTCCGCATGAACATAAATGAAAAGGCGCAGAATGAGAGTCCTGATGGGCGGTGGGAATTCTGAAAAAGAGAAAATGGTATAAGAACACATACAGACATTACAAAAGCAATGTATACACTATATAGCAATGTACCTTAGTGACCATGAAGATGGCGGTGAGGATGATGGAGAATTTACTAAAAGGAATTGACCTCTTAGAAGGGCCACTCAGAGCGCTGAAACTAGAAGCCTGGCATATACCTGGTACCAGGTGGGCAGCTCTGATCTTCTGTAGCTTGCAGGTATTACATGGATAAGGGCTGACTTGATGACTCCATGTTTTGTTCTGACTGTGGCAGGAATGGAGGATTGATGGTCTTATTTTCAATCTTCTGTCAATCAATTCCAGCATAAAATTGGTGTGCCTGCATAGCTCCTCGCCATCCTAGCCGTGTTCGCCGCTCCTTGCATAGTACCTTCTTTAATACGTCTTTTGCCTCCTCTATAAGATATTTTGGGTAGTTGGGCTACTGCTTTAAAGCAATAAGTCTGGGCTCCTGTTTGTTGGCACCACAAAATGGAAATGAGTTTGTGAGGAGGCGAAAAAGAACTACTCTAAATGCCCACCAATCCGCGCACAGGCCATATGGGGCACAGTCTAACATCTCTGGTGCCATGTCCAAAGTCACATATTCCGACGTGGCCCTGGTGGTAGATCATGATATTGTCTGTTTTGAGGTCACGGTGGAGTACCCTCAGTTCATGCATGTTTTGGATGCCACAGATAATCTCGGCTGTGCAGACAACAGTTGTTTTTAAATCCAAGGGTCCCCCAGACTCCAGCCTTTCTTCTAAATTGCCACCAGGGAGGTATTCCAGGAGGAGGAAGCCATAAGTCTGGGTCTGGAAGGCCACATACATTTGGCATAGGTAGGGGCTGTCCAATAATTTCTGGGTCCTTTCACAGAATTTGCATTGGGGCCCAGGAGCTTTCCATCTCTTCTCATGTAGGGTGTAGCCAATAAAAAGGGGAGCACAGCCGCAGGTAAATTCATTGCAAAATCCATCACCTGGATCAGGGGCAGCCATCAAATTATTTAACAAAATTCTGCTGACGCACATGGGAGCTCACTGCATGAGAATCTATCACTACTTACTAGTTATCCAGGGGGTAAGTGTCTGATCACTGGGACCCTCCAGATCATTAGAACAGGGGGTCCTGTGTTCCAATCTGAATACAGTAGAAGATGTACAAGAATGTTGTCTACAGCAGCGGTTCTCAACCTTCTCAAGCAAAATTCCCCCCTAGTGAGAAAATATCCAACATCATTTAATATCCATCATACCTGACCAGTCATGTCTATTGAGGGTATATTGCCGGCACCACACAGTCCCCTAAGATGTTGGACCAGAACCAGGAGCAGCAATGGAAGACTAAACAATCTCCTATGTGTGGTTAATGTTAGGATAAGGAATTTACACCTTTCATCACATCACAAAATGGCCATAAGACATAAAAGTTATGAATAATCCGATGAATTTATTAAAATCCTCATACATTCATGGAGTTCTGGTCACATCTGGCCTATGTTGAGGCCCATAGGTCCAATGTCTGACTCCGCATGAACATAAATGAAAAGGCACAGAATGAGAGTCCTGATGGGCGGTGGGAATTCTGAAAAAGAGAAAATGGTATAAGAACACATATAGACATTACAAAAGCAATGTATACACTATATAGCAATATACCTTAGTGACCATGAAGATGGCGGTGAGGATGATGGAGAATTTACTAAAAGGAATTGACCTCTTAGAAGGGCCACTCAGAGCCCTGAAATGAGAAGCCTGGTATATACCTGGTACCAGGTGGGCAGCTCTGATCTTCTGCAGCTTGCAAGCTTTCCATCTCTATTTTTTTTTTTTTTTTTTTTAAATGTAGATTGTGAGCCCCACATAGAGCTCACAATGTACATTTTACCCTATCAGTATGTCTTTTTAGAATGTGGGATGGAAATCCATGCAAACACAGGGAGAACATACAAACTCCTTGCAGATGGTTTTTTTTGTCCTTGGTGGGATTTGAACACCAGGACTCCAGCGCTGCAAGGCTACAGTGCTAACCACTGAGCCACCGTGTGACCCAGCTTTCCATCTCTTCTCAGGTAAGTGTCTGATCACTGGGACCCTCCAGATCATTAGAACAGGGTGTCCTGTGTTCCCATCTGAATAGAGTAGAAGATGTACAAGTGCGTTGTCTAGAGCAGCCCTTCTAATCCTTTTTAAGCAAAAATCCCCCCTAGTGAGAAAATGTCCCAGACCATTTAATATACAACATACCTGACCAGTCATGTTTATTGAGGGTGCATAGCCGGCATTACACAGTCCCCTAAGATGTTAGACCAGAGCAGTGGCGTAACTAGGAATGGCGGGGCCCCGTGGCGAACTTTTGACATGGGGCCCCCCCTCCCCAAACCGATGCCGAAGACCTCGACTGACCCCCTCCTCCGCACTCTATTATGTCCCTTAGTAAGCCCTGCACACAGTATTATCCCCAATAGTGTCCCCTGCACACACAGTATTAACCCCTATAGTGTCCAATGCACACAGTATTAACCCCTATAGTGTCCCCTGCACACACAGTATTAACCCCTATAGTGTCCCCTGCACACAGTATTAACCCCTATAGTGTCCCCTGCACACACAGTATTATTAACCCCTATAGTGTCCAATGCACACACAGTATTAACCCCTATAGTGCCCCTGCACACACAGTATTATTAACCCCTATAGCGTCCAATGCACACACAGTATTAACCCCTATAGTGCCCCTGCACACAGTATTATCCCCCATAGTGTCCCCATATGTCCCACTGTGGACACCTATAAACATTTATTATACTCTGGGGTCTGAAAAGACCCCAGAGTATAATAATCGGAGACCCGGGGGATTAAAACCATTAAAAGAACAGAGACAGTTGCTTACCTGTTCCTGTCGGCTGTCCTGTCCGATCTTGTCCAGCTTTAATGACGTCAGACGTCACATGACCCGGGAAGCTGGCCTGGGTCATGTGACGTCAGAGACGTCAGACACGAATGACGGAGGCCTGGCAGGATCGCGGAGAGATAAGTAACACTGTTTTTTGTGTTACCTTACCCCTCCTGGTGCGCCGATCATTATACTCGGGGGTCTGCAAAGACCCCCGAGTATAATGATAGCCTCTGTGGGCCCCGCAGTGTCACTTGCCGATCCCGGCCCAGCCAGGATCGGCAAGTGAATAGGGCCCGTAACGGACTTTTAAAAAAAAAAAAAAACGCAGCGGTAGCGGCTGTCACCGGGCCCCCTAATGGCCCGGGCCCTGTGGCAGCTGCTACTGCTGCTACCACGGTAGTTACGCCCCTGGACCAGAGGCAGGAGGAGCAATAGAGGGACTAAACAATCTCCTACCTGTGGTTAATCTTAGGATAAGGAGTTTCCACCTCTCATCACATCTGAAATAAAATAAGAGATAAAAGTGGTGAATAAATAATTCAGATGAATTTATTACAATCCTGATACATTCATGGAGTTCCGGTGACATCTGTCCTGTGGTGAGGCCGAAAGATCCAATGTCCGACTCCACCTGAACGTAAATGAGAAGGCGCAGAATGGTGAAGAATGGCGCTATGTCTCCAATAGGCAGAGGAGGGTCCCGGTGGGGGTGGGAATTCTGAAAAAGAGAAAACGGCATAAGAACACATACAGACATTACACAAGCAATGAGCAGTCTCAGCAGGTCTAGACTCTCTACAAAGTATCAGCATTAACCCTTTTACAGTCTTCCACTTGCTGTCAGTGAATGGAAACATTCTCATTGTATACCTGTACAGCTATTATACTACATATGGGTGTGTAATTGATAGTCTGTGATATTGGGGTAATCCTGGGACTTGGGCGTGTTAGATGCCCCCAGACATGCTTCCCCTGCTGTCCCAGTTGCATTGCAGAGGTGTTGGCATCATTTCCTGGGGTGTCATTGTGGACTTGGTGACTCTCCTTAGTCGAATTTGGGTTTCCCCTGAAACAAGCATTTTATCCCCATAGACTATAATGGGATTCGATATGCGTTCGAATAGTCGAATATTGAGGGTCTACTCGAAACGAATATCGAATATTTCAATACTCGCTCATCTCTAGTGGTGAATAATCAGATGACTTTATTACAATTCTCATAATTTCATGGCATTCTGGTGATGTCCGGCGTATGGTGAGGCTCACAGGTCCAATGTCTCGACTCCGCAGGAACGTGATTGAGAAGGCGCAGAATGGTGAAGAAAGGCGCTATGTCTCCAATAGGCAGAGGAGGGTCCCGGTGGGGGTGGGAATTCTGAAAAAGAGATACCGGCATAATTACACATACAGACATTACACAAGCAATGAGCGGTCTCAGCAGGACTAGACTCTCTCACTCAGTGCAGGTAACAAATGGGGCAGTTTCCCATAGCAACCAATTAAGAGCACCGCTTAAATCTGCAAAATGCCCCCGATAAAAGAAAGCATCTGATTGGTTGCTATGGGCTGTTTCAATAAAAGACACAATATATACAAAAAATGGCATCAAGTAATACAAAAGCATAAGGATAGTATACACTATACAGCACTGTACCTTAGTGACCATGAAGATGGCGGTGAGGATGATGGAGAATTTACAAAAACAAATTGACCTCTTAGAAGGACCACTCAGAGCGCTGGAATGAGAAGCCTGGCATATATCCGGTACCCGGTGGGCAGCTCTGGTCTTCAGTGGCTTGCAGGTAGGACACGGCTAAGGGTTGGCTTGATGACTCGATGCTTTGATGTGACTGTGGCAGGAATGGTGGATTGATGGTCTTCTTTTCAATCTTCTTCCAATCAATTCCAGCATAAAATGGGTGTCCCCGCACATCTCCTCACCATCCTAGCCGTGTTCGCCACTCCTTGCATAGCAAGTTGATTAGTATGTCTTTTGCCTCCTCTGTAAGGTGTTCTGGGTAGACGGGCTCCTGCTGTATAACAATGTTCCTGAGCTCCTGTATACTGGCAGCACTAAAGGGAAAGGTGTTTGTGAGGAGGCGAAAAAGAAGGACTCCAAATGCCCACCAGTCCACATACAGGCCATACGGGTCACAGGCTAGCATCTCTGGTGCCATATAGAAAGGTGTCCCAGTCACTCCAAAAGTTGTTTTACAGCCATATATATTTTCAGCAGCTAATCCAAAGTCACAAATTCTGATGTGGTCCTGGTGGTCAATCATGATATTGTCTGTTTTGAGGTCACGGTGGAGTACCCTCAGTTCATGCATACGTTGGATGCCGCAGATAATCTCGGCTGTGCAGACAAAAGTAGTTTGTAAATCCAAGGGTCCCTCAGACTCCAGCCTTTCCTCTAAGCTGCCGCCAGGGAGATATTCCAGGAGAAGGAAGCCGTGCGTCTGGGTCTGGAAGGCCGCATATATTTAGTATAGGTAGGGGCTGTCTAATAATTTCTGGGTCCTTTTACCGAATTTGCATTGGGGCCCAGGAGCTTTCCATCTCTTCTCAGGTAAGTGTCTGATCACTGGGACCCTCCAGATCATTAGAACAGGGGGTCCTGTGTTCCCATCTGAATAGAGTAGAAGATGTACAAGTGCGTTGTCTAGAGCAGCCCTTCTAATCCTTTTTAAGAAAAATTCCCCCCTAGTGAGAAAATGTCCCAGACTATTTAATATCCAACATACCTGACCAATCATGTTTATTGAGGGTGCATAGCCGGCATTACACAGTCCCCTAAGATGTTGGACCAGAGGCAGGAGGAGCAATAGAGGGACTAAACAATCTCCTACCTGTGGTTAATCTTAGGATAAGGAGTTTCCACCTCTCATCACATCTGAAATAAAATAAGAGATAAAAGTGGTGAATAAATAATTCAGATGAATTTATTACAATCCTGATACATTCATGGAGTTCCGGTGACATCTGTCCTGTGGTGAGGCCGAAAGATCCAATGTCCGACTCCACCTGAACGTAAATGAGAAGGCGCAGAATGGTAAAGAATGGCGCTATGCTTCCAACAGGCAGAGGAGGGTCCCGGTGGGGGTGGGAATTCTGAAAAAGAGAAAACGGCATAAGAACACATACAGACATTACACAAGCAATGAGCAGTCTCAGCAGGTCTAGACTCTCTACAAAGTATCAGCATTAACCCTTTTAGTCTTCCACTTGCTGTCAGTGAAAGGAAACATTCTCATTGTATACCTGTACAGCTATTATACTACATATGGGTGTGTAGTTGTTAGTCTGTGATAGTGGGGTAATAGAGGTTCTTGGTTGTGTTAGATGCCCCCAGACATGCTTCCCCTGCTGTCCCAGTTACATTGCAGAGGTGTTGGCATCATTTCCTGGGGTGTCATTGTGGACTTGGTGACTCTCCTTAGTCGAATTTGGGTTTCCCCTGAAACAAGCATTTTTTCCCCATAGACTATAATGGGATTCGATATTCTTTCGAATATTGAGGATCTACTCGAAACGATCTCTAGTGGTGAATAATCAGATGACTTTATTACAATTCTCATAATTTCATAGCATTCTGGTGATGTCCGGCGTATGGTGAGGCTCACAGGTCCAATGTCTCGACTCCGCAGGAACGTGATTGAGAAGGCGCAGAATGGTGAAGAATGGCGCTATGTCTCCAATAGGCAGAGGAGGGTCCCGGTGGGGGTGGGAAGTCTGAAAAAGAGAAAACAGCATAAGAACACATACAGACATTACACAAGCAATTAGCGGTCTCAGCAGGACTAGACTCTCTCACTCAGTGCAGATAACACTTAACTCTCACAACTTAAATCTGCAAAATGCCCCCGATAAAAGAAAGCATCTGATTGGTTGCTATGGGCTGTTTCAATAAAAGACACAATATATACAAAAAATGGCAACAAGTAATACAAAAGCATAAGGATAGTATACACTATACAGCACTGTACCTTAGTGACCATGAAGATGGCGGTGAGGATGATGGAGAATTTACAAAAACAAATTGACCTCTTAGAAGGACCACTCAGAGCGCTGGAATGAGAAGCCTGGCATATATCCGGTACCCGGTGGGCAGCTCTGGTCTTCAGTGGCTTGCAGGTAGGACACGGCTAAGGGCTGGCTTGATGCTTTGATGTGACTGTGGCAGGAATGGAGGATTGATGGTCTTCTTTTCAATCTCTTGCCAATCTATTTCTGCATAAAATGGGTGTCCCCGCACATCTCCTCACCATCCTAGCCATGTTCGCCACTCCTTGCATAGTAAGTTGATTAGTATGTCTTTTGCCTCCTCTGTAAGGTGTTCTGGGTAGACGGGCTCCTGCTGTATAACAATGTTCCTGAGCTCCTGTATGCTGGCAGCACTAAAGGGAAAGGTGTTTGTTAGGAGTCGATAAAGAAGGACTCCAAATGCCCACCAGTCCACATACAGGCCATACGGGTCACAGGCTAGCATCTCTGGTGCCATATAGAAAGGTGTCCCAGTCACTCCAAAAGTTTTATTACAGCCATATATATTTTCTGCGGCTAATCCAAAGTCACAAATTCTGATGTGGCCCTGGTGGTCAATCATGATGTTTTCTGTTTTTAGGTCATGGTGGAGTACCTTCAGTTTGTGCAGATGTTGGATGCCGCAGATGATCTCGGCTGTGCAGACAACAGTTGTTTGTAAATTCAATGGTCCCTCAGACTCCAGCCCTTCCTCTAAGTTGCCGCCAGGGAGATATTCCAGGAGGAGGAAGCCGTGCGTCTGGGTCTGGAAGGCCGCATACATCTGGCAAAAGTAGGGTCTGTCCAATAATTTTCAGTCCTTTTACAGAACTTGCATTGGGGCCCAGGAGCTTTCCATCTCTTCTCATGTAGGGTGTAGCCAATTAAAAGGGGAGCACAGCCGCAGGTAAATTCATTGCAAAATCAATCACCAGGATTGGGGGCAGCCATCAAATTATTTGACAAATTTCTGCTGACGCACATGGGAGCTCACTGCATGAGAATCTATCACTACTTACTAGTTATCCAGGGGGTAAGTGTCTCCAGATCATTAGAACGTGGGGTCCTGTCTTCCCATCTGAATAGAGTAGAAGATGTACAAGAGTGTTGTCTAGAGCAGTGGTTCTCAACCTTTTTAACCGCTCAGAGACAAAGCCCAAAAGTATGTTAAGGACCAGGCCTCTTTTTTCAAATCTGACATGTGTCACTTTAACCCCTTCCCGACATGCGCCGTAATAGTACGGCGCTGCCGGGAAGGGCTTCCCGCAAACCGCCGTACTACTACTGCGGCTGCATGGTGCGCACACAAAACCTGTGTGCGCACCATGCGCTGGGGGTAACAGCCGTATATTACGGCTGACAATGCCCCGTGACACCCGCGGTCGGAACCGGGTCCGATCGCGGGTGTTAACCCCTGATATACCGGCGGTCAACATGACCACCGGCATCTCCGGGGTTTCGCTTTAACATGGTGGCGATTGGCACCCCCGCGCCGGTTTCGGGGGTGTCGGTGTTCGTAGGGGGCAGCCCGGGGTCTGATCAGTGACCCCGGGTCTGCCCCATCACTTACCTCCTTCACGCACCTGGTTGATCCTGCCGTAAAGGAAGCTGTCAGCCTGTGCGTCCACACAGGCTGACAGCTTCCTATACAGTGCAATACACGTGTAACACGTGTATTGCAGTGTATATGTAGTGAAGCGGTGATCAGCCGATCACTGCTTCAATCCCCCATGGGGACAGAAAAAAAAGTTGGAAAAAAGTAAAAATAAAAAAGCTTAAATAAGTCTAAAATAAAATAGAAATAAATAAATCCCCAAAAATCCCTTTTTCCTCATATAAAATGTTTTATGTAAAATAAAGAAAAAAAAACTTACATATTTGGTATCGCCGTGTCCGTAATAACCTGAACAATAAAGTTAAAACAATATTTAACCCGAACGGAGAACGGCGTAAAAAAACCCCCCATAGAAAACCGCACAAAATAATGATCATTCACCACCTTTCCCTTACAAAATGTTCAATAAAAAGTAATCAAATGGTCAGATGAAAACTAAAATGGTACCAATAAAAAGCAGAGGTCATCCCGCAAAAAATAAGCCCTCAACCAGCTCTGTCTAGCGAAAAATAAAAACGATATGCCTTTCAGAAGATGGCGATGCAAAAATAATTGATTTTTTTCCCTAAATTGAATTTTATTCTGCACAAATAGCAACGCATTAAAAAATAATATAAATGAGGTATTGCCGTAACCGTACCGACCCGCAGAATAAAGGTAGCATGTTACTTATAGTGTACGCTGCACAGGAAAAAAAATAAATGCTAAAAAGCAATGTCAGAATTGATGTTTTCTTTTACATCCCACCCAGAAAGAGTTAATAAAATGTAGTCAATAAGTTACAGGCCCCAAAATGGCGGCATTGAAAAGTACATCTAATACTGCAAACACCAAGCCCTCATATGGCCACATTGCTAGAAGATAAAAATAAAAATCTAGCTTGTACAATATGAAGACAAAAACCCTAAAAGTCACCAAATCATTAGGACATAAGTGGCTGCGACTAGAAGGAAATGTATAAGCTGTGCGAGCGTTTTCAGGGGACCCCCCATATTTAGAGCTTATGAGAGATAATACACCAGCGCTGATCCCCCAGAATGCCCCTCTTCCCCGTCCGCATCATAGGAGCTAGTGGGAAAATAGAATAGGATTTGGTGTACCCAATTTACTCCGCACAGCTTACACATTCACTTCGGGGTTACTAATGCTCACTACATCACTTGATAAATTCTTTGAGGGGTGCGGTTTTCAAAATGGGGTCACTTTCTAGAGGTTTCCACTGTTTTGACACCTCAAGGGCTTTGTAAATGCGACATGGTTCCTGAAACTGATCACAGCCAGATCTGCCCTCTAAAAGCTCTTTGGCGCGCCTTCCCTTCTGCGTCTTGCGGTGCGTCCATATATTAGTTTACACCCACAAGTGGGGTACTGTGGTAGTCGGGAGAACTTGCCTAACAAATTGTGGGATGTGTTTTCTCCTTTAACCCCTTGTGAATGTGCAAATTCTAGGGCTAAACGAAAGTATTAGTAAAATAAAATCAAATTTGAAAATTTCACCTCCATTTTGTATTAATTCCTGTTAAGCACTTATAGGGTTAAATTACTAGGTATATGTTGTTTTGGCTTATTTAAGGGGTGCAGTTTTGAAAATGGGGTGATTTATGGGGGGGGGCTTTAATACAAGGGTCTTTCAAAACCCCTTCATAACTGGATTAGTCCCTTAAAAAATGGGTTTTGGAAACTTCTTGAAAATTTTGAATATTGTTGTTTCACTTGTAAACCTTCTAATGTCCGTAAAAAATAAAAGGGTGACTAAAGTTTGATGCCGACATAAAGCAGAGATCTGGGACATGAGATTTATGATATAATTTTGGCGGTCTGACTATCTGTATGCAATGCACATCATTTCAAACTTTATAAAATGCATATTTTTCAAAATTTCCACCAAATTTCCTATTTTTTCATAATTAAACACAAAACATATCAACCAAAATTTACTAGTAACATGAAGTACAATGTGTTATGAAAAAACAATCTCAAAATCACTTTGGTAAGTTAAAGCGTTCCAAAGTTATTGCCACATAAAGTGACACGTCAGTGTTGAAAAATCGAGCTTGGTCAGGAAGTCAAAAAGTGCAATCGGCGGGAAGGGGTTAACTTACACAAGTGATTCTGAGATTGTTTTCTCGTTACACATTATACTTCATGTTAGTGGTAAACACTAATCAATATTTTTGTATGTATTCATTTCATAAAAAAATAGGAAATTTGATGGAAATTTGGAAAAAATTGCAATTTTCAAAATGTAAAATTCTCTGCTTTTCAGGCAGATAGTCATACCACCCAAATACATGAATAAATATTATCTACCATATGTCTGCTTTATATTGGCATCATCTTTTGATTGTCTTTTAGGCCGGGGCCTCACAGTGCAGGCAAAGTGGATGGGATTCATGTGAATCCTATCCCCACTTTGCGGAAGAAATCGCAGCGCGGACACGCTGTGATTTGCAAAGCCATTGCGGCTTTGCAAATCGCAGCATGTCAATTATATCTGCGGAAACGTCGGCGGCTTTCCCGTAGATATAATGTTAAGAGAAAGTCCGCAGAGGAAAACTCTGTGAACTTTCTCTTAAAAGCGCTGCAGAAAGAACCGCAATGCGATCACGCAGCGGTTCTTTCCGCAGAGCTTTAGCGCTGTGATTACGGCCCGTGGGGCTTTAGCCTTAATTTATTTTGGATGTTACAAGGCTTACAAGTGTAACAGCGATCGCAGATTTACAAGAAAATTCCCCAAACTAATTTTTAGGGACGACTTCAGTTCTGAAAGGAATTGTAAAGAACTATATAATAGAAACCCCCGTAAATCACCCCATTTTCAAAACTGCACCCCTCAAATAATGCAAAACAGCATTTGGGATGTTTTTTAACCCTTTAAGCATTTCATAAGAATAAAAATAATATGGAGGTGAAATTTAGACATTTAACTTTTTTTCACTAATACATTTATTTAGACCTAAAATTATCACATTCACAAAATGAAAATGCATCTTGCACTTTATCCCCAAAGTTTTCATTTTCACAAGGGGTTAAAGGAGTAAAAGCCCCCCCCCACAGTTTGTTAAACAATTTCTCCTGAACACGGCAATACCCCATATGTGGTCATAATCTCCTGTATGGGAACATGGCGGGGCTTGGAATGGATATAGCGCTATTTAACTTTTGGATTGCAGATTTTGCTGGAATAGTTTTCAGGTGCCATTTTGAATTTGCAGAGCCTATGCCAGGGCCTCAGGGAGGGCGGCATTTTTGGTTACCTAAGCCAGTCCAGGACAAGCTGTCCTGGACTGGCTTAGCACCGAGCGGTGGTTTGGGGAGGCCACTGGAGCAGCGCTGCTCCAGCAGCCTCCTCTCCCGCTCAGGCAGAGAGCAGGTCGTCTCCGTGCCTGCTCTCTGCCGGAGAACGGCGCTAAGCCCCGCCCCCTGTACTTCACCACGCCCGCTCCGCCACGGAAGCACCTGTGACGCCGGCCGGCCGCCGGCAAAGTCAGCGTCACAGGTGCTTTCACTCATTTCTATGGGTGCGTGCTGTTCGGATTGGCTGATCTGAACAGTGTTCGCTCATCTCTAATGGAAACCCCTCAAAAGTGACTCCATTGTAGAAACTAACACCCGTCAAGGAATGTATCAAGGGGTATTATGATTTTGAGACTAAAATGTTTCCAAAAATTGAAAATTGAAATTTTTAAAGAAATGTGCCGTTTCGGTGCCCAATACGTTGCACCCACTTTGTATTGTCAGAGACCTGCACTCCTAAAACTATTAAGGGGCCATACCGAGGGGCAAAAAATTATATATGTGGGTGTAAACTGCTGCTTGGGCACACAGCAGGGCTCAGAAGCGAAGGAGCACTGCACTTTTTAGCTTTTGGGGTACAGATTTAGAGAGACTTTCTGGGTGCCATGTTGTTTTTGCAGACCCTTGGAGGTGCCAGTAAACTGGAATTCCCCAAGAAGTGACCCCATTTTTTAAGGGCAATTTTAGGGTCTCTGCAAAAGTGTCATGGCATCCGAAAACCAAACCGTCTCAGTCTGTGCTCCAAAAATCAAATAACCCTTCTTCCCTTCTGTGTCCGGCTGTGCCCTAATATCAGTTTATACCCACATATGACATTACGTCCGTTATCTGGGGTACACCAGTGTCATACATGTGGCATAAACTACAGTTTGGAAACACAGCAGGGCGCAGAAGGGAAAGAGCGCTATGCGGCTTTTGGAGTACAGATTCAGATGTTTGGTATCTGGACGCCATGTCATGTTTGTAGAGCCTGTAAGTTACCAGAAATGTGGATTCCCCAAAGGAGTGACCCCAGTTTGAAAACTGCACCCCTCAAAGAATTTATCAGGGGTGTAGTGAGTATTAGTATCCCAGACGTGACTGCACAGCGGATGGCGAAGTGAGAATATATAAGCTGTGCGGAGGATATTGGGAACACCAAATTCCCTACTGTACCCCCCAGTAGCTCCTATGATTGGGGGAGTTACTTTTGGTGTCTTTTCGCTCATAAGCTGTAAATCTGAGGTGTCCCCTGATATACGCTGACACAGCTTATATATTCCCTACCTGACGCAGCCAGTTATGTTCTAATAATTTGGCGATTTTTGTCTTCACATTACTAGTAGAGATGAGCGAACACTGTTCGGATCAGCCGATCCGAACAGCACGCACCCATAGAAATGAATGGAAGCACCTGGCACGTACACTTTGCCGGCGGCCGGCAAAGGTGTCACAGGTGCTTCCATTTATTTCTATGGGTGTGTGCTGTTCGGATCGGCTGATCCGAACAGTGTTCGCTTCGGCTGATCTGAACAGTGTTCGCTCATCTCTAATTACTAGATGCTATATTTTCCTTATTTTTCTGTTGATGTGGCCATATAAGGGCTTGTTGTTTGCAGGATGAGATGCATTTTGCAATGACACCATTTTTGGGTGCCTACAACTTATTGAATACATTTTAGTAACTCTTTTTTGCTGGATAAAAAAACTTCACCGTGGGGGGGGGGGGTACGAAGCAGCACAAAGCCCTTTGTTTGTGGTGGTCATGTTTGACCATCGCAATCAAAGGGCTAAAACCTCCATTGGTAAATGCACCGACCGGAGGTTATGGAAAAGGGTGATGGCTGTCGGTAACAGCTCTCACCCGATTCTGCCCGGTTCAGCTAGTGAGCCGGAGAGTGCTCCATGACGTAGTATTACTTCATGGTGAGCAAAGTACCTAGCACCCATGAAGATGAGCGAATAGTAGTATTCAATCATAAACCTCCATTTGCATAGTTATTGGTGTACTCAGCCGAATACCACACAGAAAGGCGGGAAATATTTGTTTACCCTCCAACCTCCCCTGGCGACTTTTTTTGTTTAACACCAATGTCTATGGAGGGGAGGTAGTCGATCGAATATACTCGCTCATCTCTACTGGTCGTCTCTGACGATGTCATAGATGTGTGATGTTACTCCATTCCTAGCCGCTGGGTGTGGGGAGGTTTCCGTGTGGACAGACCTGTGATAAGGGCTTCTTTATATCGGGAGCGGCTGATCTGTGAAACAATGGCGTCCTGTCCTGTGTGGAGTGAGGGTGAGGTAAAGGTAACAATTAGTTTTTATTGCAACATTACCATTTTTTTTTTTTTTTTGCTAGCTTTTTTTTCCACTAGCTTTTTTTTCTACTAGCGGAAAATTACACCAGTGGGAAAAAAAAATCTAGTGGCACCAATTGAAATCAATGGGAGGCTTTTTTTTCAGCGTGGAAAATTCCACACGAAATTCCTCACCATTTTCCTCCGTGTGAATGGACCCTAAAGCTAGCTTCAGATTTGGGTTGGAGTCTTCCGCATATTCCACCTAAAATCAGCAGAGTGGAAAGTCCTGCACCAGTTTCAGTATAAAGCCAGTGGAAACCCAGCAGACCCCATTATAGTCTATGGGGTACACAGGTGTCCCCGGGTAACTTCTTTTTAAGTGGACAGGGTCTTCCCATAAGGACTCAATCTACGAAGACCCGAACACTAGTGTGAACATAGCCTAAATTTCATATCAGACAGCATTGATTGCTCAGGAACAGCTAGAGAAAAAATTCCAACTGTGCCATAAACAGTGGAGCAGTCCCTATTTATTTATGTAAAGAACTGTGCTTGTTGGAGTTGGTAAATGCTCCTTTTTAAGGGAGATAGAGCTCCACCAGTTATGTTGCCATGCTAAGCATGCATGAGAATGGGGGATTTGGGAGGAATAGCTGAACAAGTGTTCACCTGATAGCTATTGGAGGTGTATGGGCAGTTTTTTTGTTGCATTTTTTTTTTTTGAGCCAAGGCCAAGAATGGCTACAAAAGCAATGGGAAATATATAGGAAGTTATTATACTTCTATCTTCTGCTCAATCCACTCCTGGCTTTGGCTCAAAAAAACACAGCAAAATCTGCAACAAAAAAAGTTGTGTTTCCGTAACATGGGGCCTCAGCCTTAAAGAGGTTTTCCAGGCAGAAAATCTAAATATATTTTTTAGAAAGGTCTGACTGTCTGTCAGTGCTAGTAATGGGTTAATATGTACACCCATATAGCTTTAGCAGTGTTTGGAGTGATTTTTGGGTGTCTCTGGGAGCTGCTGGCATTCTCTGCATTTGTTTACATAGTGTAATTTCCTGCTGTGTAGCTTCCTATGTACCTTCCACACTAGTTCCCTCTCACTCGGCCCTCCTCATCTCTCATTCCGTTCCACCCCCCCGTCTCCCTAGATAAGCTATCCCGCCCACTACTACCCCCTCCCCCTGTCTCACTAGCTAAGATATCCCGCCCACTTTTAGCTCCTCCCCCCCTTGCTAAGCTATTATGCCCACTACTAGCAGAGAGGGAGAGGGGAGGAACTATTCCCAGACACAGGAAGGCTGGTGAGTATTGATAGGGATGGGAGGGGGAGTAATGGTGACGTTCTGTTTCGGAAGCAGTGATTATCAGAAACCGGCCCTGGGGCGGTCACATGGATATGAGTAATAATAGATTTTTTTTAAATTGAAGTAAATTGTAAGTTAGGCTGGAGGGGGGAATAGTGTCGGTGTAAATTCTTAGTTTATCCTCGACAACCCCTTTAAGAAGATTGTTCAAGCATCTTATCTGCCTCCTTAGATGCCTGTCACTGGGATATTACTGGACTTGGAAGCATTACAGCTCCTTAGCAACCTTTCATGTCCTCATACACTACTATTTATCATTATTAGGATAGAATAATCCATCTTTATATAACTACTCTCCATTAATTACTGCTTAACTGTATCCTAGTTACAGCATTATGCATTGAAAAGCTCATCTACATAGGTAAGACGTCTTTATTCATTAGTGGCTATTAACATAGCAAGATTTGTAGGAGTGATTGGTGCAATTCACACACTGCAGTAAACAAGTCTGTAGCCAGCAGAACTCTTCCGATCACCCTATAGAAAACAGAAGGAGAAAAATATCCTGCAAAGAAATTAATCTAGCAACACGTCCGGCTCGCCCTGTTTTGCAGGCAGACGCTGTCACTCGGGATCCACACGCTGGCATCTATGTCCCAGTCTTCTGTGTGTTTTTCATACATCATTTGTTATCTATACTAGCTGTATTACAGACATCCTTATTTGTTCTGCAGCTTGTGACAGCATCTTTCATCAGCAGGCTCGCACGCTGTCATATTCGCTGGCACATAACAGCACAGCTTCATAGCGCTGCACAACGTCAATTACTTGCAGATAAAGGCCACCTATGGTAACATGTCATCAAGGATTTTTCTAATGTGTGTTTGTAAATTTTATACCCCCCAATATAATAATGACTTGTCTATTCATCTCTCCATTCAGTGCGACAGGGAAAAATCTAAATATGTAGAACATGATTGAAAATAAATGATATGCAAATATTTAGTACAAAAGTTATTGCTTAAAGGGATCCTATCATTGGATACCCTTTTTTTCTTACTAACACGTAGGAATAGCCTTAGGAATAGCCTTCCTTTAGATGTCTTCGCTGTGCCGCCATTCGGTAGAAATCCGGGTTTTCTTCAGTATAAGCCTTAAAGGGATTCTACCATTAAACTACTTTTTTTTCTAATTACCGCGTCAGAATAGCCTTAAGAAAGGCTATTCGTCTCCTACCTTTAGACGTGGTCTCCGCCGCGCCGTTCCGTAGAAATACCGGTTTTAACCGGTATGCAAATGAGCTCTCCGCAGCAATAGAACATAGAGAGGCCACCCCCAAAATGGCCTCCCGGCTCCTGTACTGAACTGCAGGAGCGGCTACCCAAAAAGCCGCTCTTGCAGTTCAATACAGGAGCCGGCCGGCGGCCATTTTGGGTAGCCGCTCTTGCAGTTCAATACAGGAGCTGGGCGGCGGCCATTTTGGGGTGGCCTCTCTATGCTCCTGTATAGAACTACAAGAGCAAGAGAAGCCAGAAGAGGCGGAGTTGCTGCAAAAGAAGGAGGCGGCGCAGGAAAGAGCTCTGGGCAGCAATGGGGACGCGCTCATCGTTGTTTCAGCGCTGGGGCCCGCCCTCATTGCTGCGGAGAGCTCATTTGCATACCAGTTAAAACCGGTATTTCTACGGAACGGCGCGGCGGAGACCACGTCTAAAGGTAGGAGACGAATAGCCTTTCTTAAGGCAATTCCGACGTGTTCATTAGAAAAAAAGGTAGTTTAATGGTAGAATCCCTTTAAAGATGACTTTTCTCTTTGCAGTTTTTGGGAGGAATTTGGGCGGAAACCCAGTGGTACCCATTATAGTGTTATCCGCAGATTAGCTGTCTGTTCGTGGGGTCCCCAAGTGGACCTCACAAACAGAAACCCGAATGCAGGTGTGCACCTCATGTAAGTTGTGTACATGGGATTTAAAGATAGGTCATCAGTATTAAAGTCTAGGAAAATCACCTTGAATTTATTTTATGGGGAAAAAGCTATAACACAATAAAACTTTATACATTTTTGACAGTTGGACTAAATTTGTATGTGTTTTGTTCCAGTTATATGTCTTATAAATTTTCTATTCTCCGATCCCTGACTACGGACTTACATACTGACCTCTCCAAAGACCTCCATTTCTTAAGCCAAGTATTATCTATCAATGATGTTCCTTCATCACCGAATCCATTACAATATTTAATTAATACAAATCTTTCAGGATTTTCTCTTGTGGTTTCTAAAAATAAAACTGCATAGACCAGCTGTACATGGCAGCAGAGACTACACTGTTCAGTGTTAAGTCTGATCATTTTTATTTGAGCAGGCTATGTAAATAGGGATTGGACACTGGATAGTATGCAGCAGACAATGTGTGTTTGGCAGATTCTTGTTTTCTGAAGTATCTTATCTGCTTTGATGAATGTCCCACATGTATGAGTCTAAAAATTCCTTATGAACTGAGTTTTTATATTGTGACCTCTGATCTGAGCCTGCATCATACGAATACTGTTTTGAGCAGTCAATCTTTGAACAAGAACTGTACAGTTTGTTTCCAGATACATTTATCATATATAGTTCTCTTAAAGAGGATCTTTTCTGTACTCATCACTGTGCGCTATTATATGCCGCTAGAGGGTCGACAGTGCTCTGAACTCAGTGCACTGTTGGCTTTCTTATTATGTGCCCTGGGGCTGGAGGTATTGGAGCTGTTAAGTTCAGCACCGATATCTCCCCACTGTCAGAAGAGCATGCTTAACAGCTCTGCATCATCGCTGGGATGTGAGGAACGCTCCCCCGGCAGATTTCTTCCATAGACTTGTATTGTCAGAAGGGAGCTTTCCTTACTGCCCAGCGGTGATGCTGAGTTGTAAGGTCCACCCTTCTGACAGTGGGAAGATATTGACGTTGAAATTAAAGTGTTAGGAACTGATGCAACAAATAACTCTAAGTCCTGGGCAACTAGAATCCCCAAGAGCTGAGGCAAAAACAGTCCTGGCTGTGCTACGCTCTCCCAACCGGAGAGGAACCAGGCCCCGGAGTTCTTCACCAGAGCTCTTGATGGTGGCCCAGAGAGCGACGCACACCCAGGGAACCCCAAGTAAGAGGACCCA
The DNA here is from genome assembly GCF_031893055.1 of Leptodactylus fuscus. Lineage (NCBI taxonomy): Eukaryota > Metazoa > Chordata > Amphibia > Anura > Leptodactylidae > Leptodactylus > Leptodactylus fuscus. The sequence goes on along the minus strand of NC_134270.1, from coordinate 32,567,539 downwards.
GAGGGACCCAGACACTAACCATAGAGCCAAGTCCAAGAGAGCAGGATGGACTGGAGTGCAGATGAGCAGGAGGGTAATCCAGGGGAGTCACGCAGATACCAAAGAAGTAAATATGTGGTCAAAAAAGCCAAATAACTGGAAGTCACGTGGTAGCAGATTAAGATGCATAGTTAGGGAAGCCGGGTCATACATAGGAGGTCTACGAAGTAGCCAAAACAAGATCCAAAAGGGAGGTCAGGTGGTAGTCAAAGGTCATGCACATGAGGTCGGGAAGGTGCCAAAATCAGGATCACAAAGGAGAGGTCTGTAAAGCAAACCAGGTCATACACACCCATTGAAATCCGGGCAAAGGAAAAAAGGCAGGAGGTAGCAGGAAAGGAGACAGGGAACTGGAGGGCACGTCGAAAGGGAGCTGATACTGCAGGGAAAACGAATAACCAGCGGCGGGCTAAAAGCAAAATGAGGCCTAAATAGCCTCAGGCCCACTGACCCCCCTGACCCTGGAAGTGCCGATTTCGGCACTAGGGGGAAACCGGAAACTCCATACACTCAACTCTGATATCTCCAGCACTGGGTGCATACCAGGAAAGCCGACAGTGCGCTGAATATATAATACCGCACATTGTAAAAGATATGATTAGTAACTGTTCTCACTGTTCTATGTGATAAACAAGTGCTGGATTATCAGTTTTTTGGAAATGTCAGCTGCAGAATCACTGTCATAATAGTAGAAGAAAAAATCCAATGTTGCTAAAGTTTCTTTTCAGATCCACACCATCGTAATAAGTTTTACATGTCCAGTAGGAAATTTCTATATTTTGTAGTCAAAGACAATTCTGTTTGATAAAAGTTTATACTACCTTTTTCCTACTGGTTTAGTTTTACAGACTAAGCCATATATTTCCTCTGAAAAGAAAATAAAGCATATTATCTTCACAAATCTCTAATATTTCATAGAATGAAAAATTGTAAATAGTCTGCTAATTACTGACAATGCCGTCACTGCTTTATATTGAATAGAATTGCTACAATGGTCCCTTCATAATAATATGATCACAGATATCCTCCTGCTGAGACCCTTGGCAATCGACTTTTATTTGAGGTGTTCATCTTACTTGCTGTAGTTCCTCCATAAAAAATGAAGAATTATCGTTCCAAGGGAAAGCAATAGGGTGTCTGTGTAATGCACCCACTGGCTGGGTCCTCCAATGAGAGACTTATTGCTAAATAAAGATGATCTTGATCTGTAATATGTTCATCTGTTAATTCACTATATTCTACCCAACTTAAAGAAGACCTTTCACCACCTTCGACAAGTCCAGCTCTAGATATCATTAAATAGGTGCTGTCAACCCCCCCACCGCTTACAATTAAGTGCTGGAATGGCAGGTTTATGGGATCTTTTTTGTTTATTATGTCAGGATGGAGCCTTCTGAAAGCTCCAAAACCTGCCATAGCAATATAACTATTAAGGCCTGCGGCAGGCTTCAATAGTCATACAGGGATTTTACCATAGACAGCAATATAGTAGTAATGTAGTTTGTGGTACAATTGCCCTAAAATAGTTGAAAAAAATAATTTGCCCTTTCCCTAAAATGCTAAAATTAAATAAATAAACAAACACATTAGGCATCCCCAATTTATCCCCCCCCCCTCCGGGGGGCCACACAGTGGCTCAGTGGTTAGCACTGCAACCCTGCAGCACTGGGTCCTGGTGCTCAAATCCCACCAAGGGCAAAAAACCATCTGCAAGGAGTTTGTATGTTCTCCCCGTGCCCCACGTGGGGCTCGTAATCTACAAAAAAAATAAAAAAAATAATTATAATCCCCCATACAATTAAGGTGGTGGATTTTGGAAGACAAAATGAAAATAAAAAAATGCAGCAATAATGGGGTTAGCTTGTAACTCTTTTACGTAATTCTTTGTCCCTGGGAACTACTCAGGATTTCTTTTAGTGACTGATACAATAACACTGCTAACTTGTTCATTTGCTGTGGCTTAACACTGTGGCATGATCGGGGAAAGATGGCATCTCCCACATTGTTGGGGGCTTGCTGTGGGGCCATTGTTATATTCATTCCAACTACCATCTGGTATTATAGTGTTTTTCTGTCCTGTATGATCTCTGGCCTCTTCACTTGTAGTTCTGTAGATCAGAAATAACTACAAAAAAATAAATAAAAAAAATCTACCAAAATTTGCTCCTAGCATGAAGTACAATATGTCATGAAAAAACAATCTCAAAATCACTTGGATAATTTAAAGCACCCCAAAATGACTACCGTATAAGATGACACTTCTTGGTTTTGAAAAATGCATTGTGTCCTTAAGATGTTTTAGACCTTATTCTTAAGGGGTTAAAGGCATCTGCTGTGATATATACCGTACAACAGGTTTGTATTATTTGGATTTCTGAGTAAAAAGCAAAGTAAATCTTGACAGGACTCCTATGAGAGACAGTGAGCTCTCAGATACTGTTGCATAAATCACCTGACAGGTCTGCTGTCAACTGTGTCTTGTGTCGGAGTCTTCATATGTCTGCGGCTCATACTGCAATAATTATGTATGAATATTACCTTTGTTGCGGAATACAGCTGTGCCATATGATAACTGTAAAAAAAAATCATCACTATACGATAATATTACACTGAAATATAACAATATTGGCTCCATTAATTGTAATCGAGGAGGGTGTAAAATTTACCTATTTTTTTTACGATACATGCTTGGTCTCAATGGTCATAGAGGGACTTGTCCTGGGAGGTGTCCTGGTGAAGCATCAGCCATTTACTATAACAAATTATCATTATCTTTTAAAATATTCAGGCAAATTTAATATTCATGAAAGCAACAATGTAATTATGCAAGAAAGTTTGTTAACGTGCCCCAGGACACGCACTGTTTTTATGGCCCTTTACTAAGATCACTTATTTAACATATAAATGAGTCTCCAATGACCAATAGACTTCAGGTATGAAAATAGAAGGGCAATAGTTCTAATATTCTGTCCTCATCAAGTGTTTATGATCAAGACTAAGCCAAATGTTTATGTTGGGCAGCATGCACCCTCGTATCAGAGAGGTCACCCCCAAGAATTTAGGAGGAGAAACCTTATAGAAATATTATCATTGAAAGTAAATAATTTTAAGTCCCTGTATAATGAACAACTCTGTAACTGCCTCATATACCGTATATACTTGAGTATAAGCCGAATTCTTCAGCCCAGTTTTTGTGCTGCAAAAGCCGTCCTAGGCTTATACTCGAGTCAGCAAAAAAAAAAAAAAAATAAAAAAAAAAAAAAAAATATATATATATATATATATATATATATATATATATATATATATATATATATATATTTAGGAGGGGGGTCTATGAGCACAATATCAATGTATAGAATCTCCCATATAATAGTGCAAAAAAAAAAAAGATTAAAAAAATAAATAAATAAATAAAATAAAATCACTCCTTTCCCTAGAATACATACAAAAGTAGAAAATTACTGTGAAACACAAACACATTAGGTATCCCTGTGTCTGAAGTTGCCCAGTCTACTGAATATAGGGGATCTGCAGAGCTCCTGTTGCGTTGGGAAGGGGTTTATAGCAGCACTGCAGATACCTTATATTCAGCCAGACTGTATTCCACGTGGGGAAAAAATCTAGTCCTCAAGCTCAGGGAAGGGGAGACAGACAACCAAAACACCCCCTTCCCTTCCCCAGCACCCAGCTACTACTGCACCCAAAAACGACGACCATTTTAATTTTTGAAATTTTCCAGTAGCTGCTGCATTTCCCCCCCCCTCGGCTTATACTCGAGTCACTAAGTTTTCCCAGTTTTTTGTGGTAAAATTAGGGGCCTCGGCTTATATTCGGGTCGGCTTATACTCGAGTATATACGGTACTTTGTGTTCAGTTGTCACTGACAAGTCACATTGAGACTTACCCTGTTTCCTCCGAATATAGGACCTATCCCTAAAATAAACTCTAGCACGATTTTTCAGGATTTTTTGAGTATGTTTGAAATATAAGCCCTACTCTGAAAATAAGCCCTTGATGCAGTACATTAAAAACAGCATCCAGGAAGCTATACATATACAAAAGTAAATAGCATACAGCAGGACAGATACAGTAGACTCTTCATCAAGTAAAGTAGACACCCCCCAAAAGAATTGGACAGTGACCATAAGGGAGCTATCTGTATATGATGGCTCTAGTGAGATAGTTCTGCACAATAATAAGAGTTGACTTCCAGTAGTGCTGGGCTTTCACACCCAGATCGGTCCCGCTAGCATCACTCTACTCCTGTGCCTGAGCATTCCGGTCAACAGGGGGAGCCAACCGATACACTTGGGAGCAGTGGAATGCAAAGGACCCAACAGTGATATGCCTTTTACAGGAGTTACTCAGATGTGTGTATGAGAGTCCATCCACCATTGGCACTTGCCAATTCTAATTGTTTCGAGTCTAAGGGGGGGCTGGTGAATGGATTGTTGTTTACGGAAAAAAATAAGACATTCCCTGAAAATAAGCCCTAACCCATGTTTTGAAGAAAAATATAATATAAGATTTATTTTCAGAGACACATGGAAAACACATGCAGGACCGAGTCCTGTTTATATCTAAAAGGGAATTACAATTCTTATTTTTGATAAAAACACCTAAAACACTAATTTCTCTGTTAAAATTCGAAGTCAAGGTTTTTTAGCTGATAAAAGGTTTTCTAGACTAGATACATTGTATGCAGTTCTCTGCAGTTCTCAGAATTTGTACCAGTACTGTTTATATTCCTTCCTAAGTCCCCTCACACTGCCAAGGTTGCCTACTTCCATGTTGGCGACCTATGGCACGTGTGCCAGAGATGGCATTCAGAGCCCTCTCTGTTGGCATGGACGACGTCGCCGTGATCACTAATCTGATACAGTATTCCCCATTAACGAATGATCGCTTCTTTCAGCTCTATGTGCAAATGCAAATACAGCTGAAAACTCAGCGTAGGCTGGATCGTAGGTTGCTCGTCATGGGATTGCAGGTAAATAACATATAATACTGTGTGGGGGCCCACTGTGGAGCATATAATACTGTGGGGGGCCACTGTAGAGCATATACTACTGTGTGGGGGCTCACTGTGGAGCATATAATACTGTGTGTGGGTCACTGTGGAGCATATAATACTGTCTGGGGGCCACTGTAGGGCAGATTGTACTGTGTGGGAGTCTCTTTACTATTTATATCAAACAGTATCTATTTTATAGCAGATGTGATATTAGTACAGGATGTAATAACTATAAGACAGATCCTGTGCGATGTAAATAGTGAACATTAATTGTTGAAACGTAACAAATCTAAACTTCTACCTTTCAGTACAAAGTAAAGCCCCATTTACACGACTGTAACATTTACACGGGTCTGTAACTTTCAGCCATTGTGGATCCACAGACTTAAGATTTTAAGGTTTTGGGTTGCAGTTTGGGCACTTGGTCTCTAAAAGGTTCACCATCACTGGCCTACTTAAATACATGCAGAGGCTGCTGTAATTAAAGGATCTTATTAAGTGGAGAGGAAACCACAAAATCATGCAAACAAACAGCTCATTGTTATCTGCTTGTGTTAGATAGGCAAGTCATTAAAACTGTATTGCTCTATTGATTTGCACCCATTGACATGAGCAGGGAGAAAATAAAGTACCGCAGAAATGAATGTTGTATATAGCCTGCTGTAATAAGGCTCAACAAGCCTTATAAAGTACTCAATTTTTATGGTAGATTATGCTAAAAGGACATACAGGACTGAGTCCTGTTTTCATCTAAAATGAGATTACAATTCCTCTGTAAGATACATACACCAACAACACTAAGTCCAGGCTATTCAGCTTATAGCGGCCTTTCTAGACTAGATACACCAGGTACAATTCTCCGCGGGAGAAAATAAAGTGCCACAGAAATGAATGCTGGGTGCAGCCTGCTGTAATAAGGATTAACAAACTGTATAGAGTACTCAATTTTTACACTAGATTACAAAACCTGATTTTAAACACTGAGGTACAAATCCTAATACACAGTGCATTTTATTTTTGACGTTATCATGAACATCCTATCCTATTCTACTAATATTATAAATGTGAAAGGTTCAATGTTTGTTACTCAATCTCTCAAAAACCGCTGAACGGCTGATTTGGATTAAATGTGGCACATAGATAGATTGTAACCTCGATTAACACATAGGCTACTTTTTATACCGGTAAATGATATGGTTTCATGACTGTTATGAATTTATGTTCACATACTATATTACACTGCTCTTGGCAGCAGGCTGATAAAGCCAGGTCTGTTATCTCTCTATGTAAACACACAGCTAACACGGAGTCCATTGTGTACAAGCATTTGCATATTATCTGATCTGCTCCAGGCAGTGTGCTGACAAACCCCTTTAATCCAAACTGGCAGTTTGCCAATTTTAAACATGCCGGGAAAAAGAAAATCTAATTTGTCGCAAAATTCTAAAACAATGAGAGCTATGAAGGTAGCCAAAAGTCAACAAATTTCTCCTCAAGTGGAGCTGAGGGTGATCATTGATGGCAACAACACACTCATTATATGGCATCCCAGCGAGCTGCTGAGATGCCGAAACACTCAAGAGCATGGTGCAAGGAATGAGTTCAGTGGCAGGCCAGCTCCAAAGCTGCCTACACCCCGGAGCAGGCGGATCAACAATGCCAACAACACACTCATTATATGGTGTCCCAGCAAGCTGCTGAGAGGCTGGAACAATCACAGACACAGCGCAAGGAACAAGTTCAGCAGCAGGACAGCTTGACAGCTGCCGAAACGCCGGAGCAGGCAAATCATGGATGGTAGCAAATTGCTGAATATAGGCGGATCATGGACACCAACAACACGCAGACGAAGTCGTGGGCAGAGGCTAGTCAAAAAATAAAATACACAATTTTATTTTATCTTAGTGCACATTGATTTCCATGGACATCACTAGATAACAAGACAAAGGTTGCCCAAGAATAGACTAGTTATATAATGTATATATCATTTTACACATAACCTCGCTAGTATATTGTCTTTATATTTAGTTTACAGATTTTTTTTTTTTTAATTTGCACATTTATAGGAGATTGCTTAAAACAGAGTATGAAATGGGATTTTTTTTTTTCCAAAACAGTAGCTACCTAGGTCCTACACGCTCTGTAACTTTGCTCATGAATATTGAGTGTCCTAGCATAAAACATGGTGCTCAAGCTTACAGATAACAGTCATTTATGGGAAGGCGTAATTTTTTTCCCACTGAGTTTCGCTAGAAGGTCTGTTGATTCCTTTGTCTTTTCCATCCTGAATTCATAGACTGTGTCAGAGCAGTGATGTTACAAAGCATGGTTCAACTTGTGTAGACATAATGAACCAAGTACCCTGAATATTGGGAACAACTGTGACAGGAACAAGCCACCGAGAAAAATATGCTAGCTGCCAGGACGGAAAATCCTTTGTAATATAAATGCCTGGTTATATTGGGTAAAAAAATACAAATATCTGTTCATTTCAATTTATCACCTCTATGACAGCCATATGCGCTATTACAGCACATGGACATTGACTTTGAACAAATTAAAGGTGATTTCAAGGACTTTACCATTGAAGACCCAGAATACGGCCACTGTGTTGTCTGATTCAGCTTTATAGGCCATAGAAATCATGACAAGGTTTATATCATATGTAGATTACGTCCTAATAATGTAAATCCAGATGATAATCAAAGAAATTTAACATTGAATAAATATATTAAAATAAAACCAAATAGGAGAATGTCCTGGAAATCTCAAAGGATCCACCTTATAACACTCCAAGAAACAGGAAAATATAGGGGCACATAAAGAATAATAAAACCAAGGTCATATATATATATATATATATATATATATATATATATATATATACACACATATATATATATATATATATATATATATATATATATATATATACACACACACATATATGTATATATATTATTATATATATACAGTCCTATGAAAAAGTTTGGGCACCCCTATTAATCTTAATCATTTTTAGTTCTAAATATTTTGGTGTTTATAACAGCCATTTCAGTTTGATATATCTAATAACTGATGGAAACAGTAATATTTCAGGATTGAAATGAGGTTTATTGTACTAACAGAAAATGTGCAATATGCATTAAACCAAAATTTGACCGGTGCAAAAGTATGGGCACCTCAACAGAAAAGTGACATTAATATTTAGTAGATCCTCCTTTTGCAAAGATAACAGCCTCTAGTCGCTTCCTGTAGCTTTTAATCAGTTCCTGGATAAAGGTATTTTGGACAAACAATTCAAGTTCAGTTAAGTTAGATGGTCGCCGAGCATGGACAGCCCGCTTCAAATCATCCCACAGATGTTCAATGATATTCAGGTCTGGGGACTGGGATGGCCATTCCAGAACATTGTAATTGTTCCTCTGCATGAATGCCTGAGGATTTGGAGCGGTGTTTTGGATCATTGTCTTGCTGAAATATCCATCCCCGGCGTAACTTCAACTTCGTCACTGATTCTTGAACATTATTCTCAAGAATCTGCTGATACTGAGTGGAATCCATGCGACTCTCAACTTTAACAAGATTCCCGATGCCGGCATTGGCCACACAGCCCCAAAGCATGATGGAACCTCCACCAAATTTTACAGTGGGTAGCATGTGTTTTTCTTGGAATGCTGTTTCTTTTTGGACGCCATGCATAACGCCTTTTTTTTATAACCAAACAACTCAATTTTTGTTTCCAAAATGAAGCTGGCTTGTCCAAATGTGCTTTTTCATACCTCAGGCAACTCTATTTGTGGCGTACGTGCAGAAACGGCTTCTTTCTCATCACTCTCCCATACAGCTTCTATTTGTGCAAAGTGCGCTGTATAGTTGACCGATGCACAGTGACACCATCTGCAGCAAGATGATGCTGCAGCTCTTTGGAGGTGGTCTGTGGATTGTCCTTGACTGTTCTCACCATTCTTCTTCTCTGCCTTTCTGATATTTTTCTTGGCCTGCCACTTCTGGGCTTAACAAGAACTGTCCCTGTGGTCTTCCATTTCCTTACTATGTTCCTCACAGTGGAAACTGACAGGTTAAATCTCTGAGATAGCTTTTTGTATCCTTCCCCTGAACAACTATGTTGAACAATCTTTGTTTTCAGATCATTTGAGAGTTGTTTTGAGTAGCCCATGATGCCGCTCTTCAGAGGAGATTCAAATAGTAGAACAACTTGCAATTGGCCACCTTAAATACCTTTTCTTATGATTGGATACATCTGGCTATGAAGTTCAAAGCTCACTGAGGTTACAAAACCAATTTTGTGCTTCAGTAAGTCAGTAAAAAGTAGTTAGGGGAATTCAAATCAATAAAATGATAAGGGTGCCCATACTTTTGCACCGGTCAAATTTTGGTTTAATGCATATTGCACATTTTCTGTTAGTACAATAAACCTCATTTCAATCCTGAAATATTACTGTGTCCATCAGTTATTAGATATATCAAACTGAAATGGCTGTTGCAAACACCAAAATATTTAGAACAAAAAATGATTAAGATTAATAGGGGTGCCCAAACTTTTTCATAGGACTGTATATGTATATACAGTATTCTTGACTATTCTTTTGGACTTCGATTTGGCTCTGCATTGCTCGACTGTTACCGCACCCTGGCTAGCTGACCTTCCTTTGTTGTTGTTTGTCTAGTCTGCGTTTTGTGTTTCCCGTATATAGGAAGGGCCCGTCTCCAAGTTGCTTCCTATTGCGTAGGATAGGACCAGGCAAGCAGGAAGGGACAGTGGGGGGTTTCAACTTAGGGCTCACTGTCTCTAGTGCCCCTTCCCAGGGTTTCCAGCAGCTACTGGGGAATTTCAGTCCTACCAATTCCCTAACACTTAGTTTTAGTTTCAGTTTTAGTAGCATGGGACAGCTAGTTAGCCTGAAGGGTTCTGGGTATCCTTCTAGAATTTAGATTCCCTCTATTATAAATAACCACAGACTACACTAGATTGGACTCAATCAGATCGTACCTCTTGGCTAAAGACTGAGGGGGGGGGGTGTCCTATCAATAGTCAAAGGGGTTGTCCCATCACAAGGATCCTATCTATACTGTTAGTTTATGTGGATTTAAGACGTTTCCTAAATGCATTGCTTTATCAAAACTGCTTTGTTTAGCCGCTATCTTAATTTAGTCACTTCATTGTTTACACTCCGTTTCTATGGCCCTTGGGATTATCTGCTCATTTATCAAGTGATGTAGCTGCCTGCTCTCGGGGGAAGGGGGGGGGCTGGGAGCAGCTCTGGGCTGTTTGTGTCTTTTAAGTAGCAGAGCTTCTCAGAGAGCTCAGGGATTTCTAATCTCTTATCAGTCAGTTTAATTGAATTTGGCTGATAAGGGCTGAGATAGGGAGTCCATTACCTCTGTATGTAATGCAAGCTGACTCAAATCCAGCTCTGCTACATCAGCTTCACACTGTGGTAATTCATTTACAACCAATCCCATGCAAGTGAAACCCCGCCCACCTATGTGCTGAGAAAAGCAGGAAGTGAAGAGAGCACAACAGCCTGCAGGTTAGTGAACAAGTGTCATGGGAATACCCCTTTAACTCTTCCCACTTTCTATCAAACCCCAGAGCTTAAGTCATGTCTGCATGCACAACACATCAATGACCTGCTACTGTAATGTACTGTCTAATTTCTGGACAGTGCAAAGTTAAGACTAGGCAGTCATAAAAGGCACCAGATTTTCCCAAAGAGTCTAATATTACACGAAAATCTACCATAATTTTAGATTGTCTAACTATACACCATTTATTAGTTGGCTTACATTGAGACAAAATTGTGGCACATTGTCCAGAATTTTGGTGCAATTTCCAAAAATAAAAGTAAAAATTAAAAATATGATAAAAAAAAAAAATTGGGTAAAAATTAAGCCAAAAATATTGGTGCATCTTTATTAGTCTTTATAAGTTTATCCGCCCCAATATGTATCAATAGAACAGCCAAAGACCTTATCGGTGGCCCTTTTTGGGGACACTGCACTAATGTACTATGTGATGTTCTAATCTATATACCGCATGCTGTACAAGCCATGAAAACAATGTCAACGTTTCGCAATAAGTGAAATTTATTTCAGAAGACAATTGATTATTTACTTAGAAGTATGCCAAAAAGGAAGGACGTATAGCGGTAAATGTTTCAGGTCTAGAAATTTGTGAAAAAATAAATTGCCGATCAATCACAACACCTTGTAACTAGAGGACGAAGCTTCCGCCAAGATTTGTGTCAATAAGAAGCAGATTTTAGATGTCTCTCTCTTTCTGACCGGTGAAATTGCGATGCCGGTGATGACAGCCACTCTAGCGAATTTATGACAAGAATGTTACATTTTAAAAATAGACCAATGTCGCTTTCAACTGGCAGGAAAGCTTTATATCACTGGGCACAGGATGGAAAAGTGCCATTCCCTGAAAAGTCATTCTGACCACTAACTACAGTTGCTCTTTAATACCACAGAATCATCCTGACATTTACAGAAAGGAGGACGAAAGTTTAGATCGGGTTTATGTGCTACTAGATATCCATATGTTATAATATCATCGTTGGGCAGGTTTGTGCAACAATTCTGCAAAATTAAGACAAAACTGCATGAAATTGCAAAGGTTACCTTCAAAAGGCAAGAGACAGTTTTGTAAAATAAATCTAAAAATAAATGGATTCTTAAAGTTGCGACATAAACAGCCGCACTGTGTATCTAATGGAACAGCCGGGATATAGAAAACTATTTCACAGCTTAAAAGGTCAACCCCGTAGCAAATAAAAACCATGAAACACAAGAAAAGGATAGTATAATCATCCTTTAAGATGATGTAAATTAAAAGAATATTCGTGCAACCTATGTTTATCACTAGTGTTGGGTGAACATTGTAAGATTCACAAGAATCGCCTGGCAGTTTCAGTTTGTACCAAACTAGAATTGCTATTATTATGCTATGGGATCTCTCCAGAAAAGGTCACCATAACAGTCATGCTGTCTTGTCCTGGGCACTGCCGCTGTGTCTATTGAGGGTCCCCGTCCGCTGATTGATATCCAGCTGGATTGGAATCCAGCCTCCTGCACACTGTTCTTTACACTTACTGAGCTGATCTGGGTCCTGTATACACAGCGATCGAGAAGGCAGGGAAGGGAATAAACCTTCCCTGCCACATCTCTGGGAGCTCCAGCTGAAGTTACAGCCGGCTCCCAGCTTCTGCAGCTGCACGATCTCTGTGCAGCTGCTGTGTTCTGACTGGACGTATTGGTACATCCTGTCAGAACTAGGCAACCACTATCCGGACGTATATAGTCTATGGGCGGTCCAGAAGTGGTTAGATAGGTGGATAGAGATAAGTCAGACGGTATCATTATGTATACTGTGCATCCAACAGGATCTCAGAGTGACTCGTTACCCATACCCAAACCTGGCCTGGATGGAGCTTATGGGGTGCTACGCCCAATCAGGAAACAGTAATAAAGTCCAGCTCAGACATATACTCGCTAAGGGAGTTTGGTTTGGGTTTGCAGGCGGCTTATCTTAACCAACCATCATAAGGGAAGAAAAAAGATCCCAGGGTTGCTCTTAAGTGTCATGCAGGACAGCGGTAACTGAACTGTTGTTGTCTTATGCTGTAAGATTTATATTATTTTTTGAAAAAGTGAATTTCACATATTAATCAATAGCATACAGAGTATAATGACAGTGTACTGCAAAGTACACTCTTATCAATCAGACCGCCACATTTGTCTGTACTTTACATGACATGTACTGTGTAGTTGACAAGTGTCTCTGATTTTCGGGAACGCTTTGATGCTTTTGATTGTATTGTCACAGAATGATCTTCTCCCTGACTGAAAATGGGAATCATTAAGAAAAAAAAGCAGAAAATGTAATGAAAAGTTTTATTCCTCTGTGGTGTTATGCAGGTATGGTTGTATGGTGCTGCCAGGTTTAAGGACACATGGGTAACAGGAGTCAGGTCAAGTTGAATGTGTGTTAAAAATTTTTTCCCTTATTTTGGGGATATTGGTATCTCATGTAATATATTTATATTATAACGTATACATACAGTATTGTATGACACAAACAATTAAAGGGACCATCCAGTTTCAGACAAATATTATTGTCCGTGTAATGAAATGTGAAATTTTCTAATATACTTTCTGTATCAATTCCAATTTGTATTCAAATCAAATTTGTTCAGCCAATAGCAGCTTGCCAACACCGATCCAATCATCTATGCCGGAAGATTACTCAAAAACTGGTGCACCTATCATTGTCGAAGATTAGGGGGCGTACAGTGCAGCCACCCCTCCCTCCCCCCCGATAGCTGCAAATGGTAGGGTCTGTGAAGATCGACCAATTGTAGCCAAGGTGGGAAGTTTAAAGTAACTGCTACTGTGTCTGGGATTGTGAGCAGAGCAGTACCCGAGCTGTTACTGTAAGCTATATTACTGTGTAATTCCTCTGTAGTTCCTCCTGGCAGATCGAGTTGTACCTCTAGACAGCTCCCTCCATCCCCTGCTTCCACCTTCCCCAAACTCAAATTTTACTTTTATTTTCATTTTGGTTGCAACAATCTCAATTTTAGTTAGATTTAATTAGAATTGCTATAAATGTAGATAGAAGTACCAGTATCTATCTATCTATCTATCTATCTATCTATCTATCTATCTATCTATCTATCCATTATGTATCTATCTATCTATCATCTATCCATTATCTATCAATCTATTATCTATCTATTATGTATCTCTATCTATCTATCTATCTATCTATCTATCTATCTATCTATCTATCTATCTCCTATCTATCTATCTATCTATCTATCCATTATGTATCTATCTATCATCTATCTATCTATCTATCTATCATCTATCTATCCATTATCTATCAATCTATTATCTATCTATTATGTATCTATCTCTATCTATCTCCTATCTATCTATCTCCTATCTATCTATCTATCTCCTATCTATCTATCTATCTATCTATCTATCTATCTATCTATCTATCTATCTATCTAGTATTCAGCAGAAGGAAGCATATGCCTTATTGGCCTCACACAGAGCGACCCAGGGTCAGGGGATGGTTCTGTTCATGTGACCAGGGGTTCAGACTCCCCTGGATCTATCATCAAGAAACGACTGGATTAAATACAGGAATTTTATCTTCGGACAACCCCTTTAATTTTTGCTGAAGTGATCAGAATTCCCTAGGCGGCCATTGTTCCTTGATTATTTGTGTAAGCCCCTCCCAGTTTCACATAATGGGGAGGGGGGCACTTACAACATTTTTCAGTTTTCCCCTATAGCAGCTATGGCTACTGGTGAAATGACTGTAGAATTCCCATTGACATATTAATCCCAGAGTCTGTGCCCCATTACTGTCCACCATTTGCCTCCAGCTGTTGTAAAGCTCCTACTCTATACAGGGCTTGCTGGGAGTTGTAGTTCTGTAACAGTTACAGCACATTATTACAGATCACATCACTGCGGCTGCGCAGACCACACCACAGTCACGTTCTGGTGAGGACAGGTCATGTGACCGCGAAACTTGTGTCTGTCGATTATCAAAAAGCTGTGGCTCCGGTGTGGGGTGTGATGTGCGCCGAGCAGCTGCCGCCATGACAACAACACATAGCACCATGTGCAGCGTTATCCCGGCCTGTCGCCTCTCCACAGTCCTGCTGGTTATGTAACTACTGCACATGGATGACTGTGACCCCCTCGCCCAGGTAAGACCGACAAAGCCACCATCTTCTGACCTGCCATAAAGTGAGACACCGCTGATTGTTGTAAAGAATAGATTGCAATTGCTGGATGAAAGTGCAACAAACCCTCAGCTGTGGGAAGTTTGCAGCCTCTGATTAGAGACCTGGCTCTGTTTATTGTCTACAAGCAGGGCTCACCCCAAAACCTAAGGGGCCCCCTGACTTCGGCACCCACAAGCTTCTGATGGGGCCACTGGGTGCTGACTGACTCTCTCCCCAAGTGTCCGCACAGTCTGACTCCTCCTCCCCCCAGAGTTTTGCACTGCAGGGGATGATCCATTACTTTGGGCTGCTGCAGACCAGTCTAATCAATCCCTGACTCTATGATGATATACAGTATATATATATATATATATATATATATATATATATATATATATATATATATATATATATATATATATATATATAGTGTGTCTCTGTATGTATATGTTGTGTGGTGTCTGTGTGTAGTAATACAGACTCACTTTGGTATCCAAAACCTGAACCAGCATTTCCTATATATTTGCTTTGCTATGCTGTCAGTATTTACTGCAGTTTTGCATTATATTTGTCAGGATGATAACAGCCAGATAAAAACTGTAATTATAAAATGAACTGAAAGCCCTTAGGCTAGGTTCACATTTGCTCCGGCTTCCCTGTCATTCAGGTCTGCCGTGGGGGAGGGGGACCACTGTTTTAGAGGTCACACACAGTCACCAGCGGACCCCATTAACTAAAATGTCTTCTTCCATTTCAAAACTGAAAGAAGAACGTTGTGTCTTGTGGAACCCGCAGTATCATATAGCGCTATAAAAGCAGCGTCAGTGTGCTGAAGTCAGTGCACTTACAGCTTTCCCAGTGTGTCCCGGGGCTGGAGATATCATTGCCATTAGTTTCGGGCTCTGTTTCTTCCCCTCTATCTCTTGCTGTTGCGGTTCGGCCCTAAGTCCCCTGCACTTCTTTCTCTACACAGCCCCCATTGGACAAACCATCACCAGATTTGGCTTCCGGTATCATCTTTATGCTGATGACACCAGTGGTGTAACTAGGAATGGCAGGGCCCCGTGGCGAACTTTTGCCATGGGCTCCCCTCTGACCAACGCAGAAGACCTTGACTAACGGATCCCCCCCCCCCCCTGCATTCCTGCGTTCTTTATTATGCCCCACACAGTATTATGCCCCACAACAGCCCCTATACACAGTATTATGTCCCATAGTGACCCCTGCACCACATTATTATACCCCATAGCGGTCCCTGCACACAGTATTATCTCCCATAGTGGCCCCTGCACACAGTATTATGCCCCATAACAGCCCCTACACACAGTATTATGTCCCATAGTGACCCCTGCACCACATTATTATACCCCATAGCGGCCCCTGCACACAGTATTATCTCCCATAGTGGCCCCTGCACACAGTATTATGCCCCATAACAGCCCCTACACACAGTATTATGTCCCATAGTGACCCCTGCACCACATTATTATACCCCATAGCGGCCTCTGCACATACTATTATGCCCCATAGTGGTCCCTGCACATACTATTATGCCCCACAGTGGCCCCTGCACACAGTATTATTCCCCATAGTGGCCCCTGCACATACTATTATGCCCCATAGTGGCCCCTGCACATATTATTATACCCCACAGTTGGCCCTGCACACAGTATTATTCCCCATAGTGGCCCCTATACACAGTATTATGCCCCACTGTGGACACCCATGATACCAACATAAAAAACACTGTTACTTTCCTATCCCTGGCTCCATTGCACTCCTCAATGGTGTTGGCTATCTTCAATGACGTCCAGGACGTCACATAATCCGGTATGCATGCCCCGGTCATGTGACGTCAAGGACATCACAGAAGTAGGCCTGAAGCCTGTCTGGAACTCGGAGAGGTAAGTAACACTGTTTTTTATGTTCTCTTACCTCTCCTGGGCCTCTGATCATTATACTTGGGTGTGTGTGCCCCCCCCAGTATTATATGTTCCCAACAGCCCCCTTCCACTCCGGTGCTATTATTATGTCCTTGGGACCCCAGAGTATAATGATTAGAGGCCCGGGAAAGGTGACTAAAAATAAAAAACTCTAATACTCACCTTGCCTCACCTTTCCTGGGCATTATGGCTCCAGCTGTCTTCAGAATCTTCGGCCCTCATCCCAATGTCCCTGCTTAGACCTGTGATTGGTCCTCAGTGACGTCATTATACTGCCGCGCCGCATGTGACCTCTGGGGCCTAATCACAGGCCTCAGTCACAAGACTGAAGAGCACCCAAGAGGTCTCACTCTAGTGGCATCAGACTGACCCCCTTAACCAAGAAAGGCTGTCCCCCTACCCGACCCAGGATTTCAGACAGCTCCTATCAGTGCCTATGGCTGGGTCTGGATCATATAGGCCTCAGGGATGGTGGTCTCTGGATTGCCACACTACTTCTAGACCCTCAGTAGACTGATACAGGGTGCAAATTTAGCTGGAAGACTGTGGTATTGATCCTTAGTACATCTCATATCCTAACATAGTTATATTGGCAAGATCCACACCCTGCACCCTTTAGTGTATCATCTGCTCTTTACATCTCATTAGTTCATTAAAATAATTGTACTAATCTGATTGTTATCATGATTAATAGGGCAAGCGCTGAAGGAAATTAATGCTCAATGTAAAGCAGAACTGAAAATGTCTTTAGCTTTTAGAGATGGGATAGGTGAGCCAGTATCTAATGAGGCTTGGGTAATTAAATGCAAAAGGAAAGAGTAAAATATGAGCCAAGAAGCTGCGAGGCTGTCTTATAGAACAAGAGGTGGCAACTCTGAACTGCGACTAAGACTGTCACTAAGATGTGGTTAATGCCAATGAGTAAGTTTGGTAAAATACCACTCAGGTAAGAAGAATCCTCTCAAAACTAGAAAAGTTAAGAGTTTATTTTTCTCAATTAAAATGAAGAAAAGAGAAATCTAAATCCCATCAATATTTGGTGTGGCCGACATATGGAGGAGGAGTCCTGGAAGTGATGATACGGCCCCCACGGAGCCCTGATCTCAACATCATCCAGTCTGTCAGGGATTACATGACGAGACAGAAGGATTGGATCAAGCCTACATCCACAGAAGATCTTTGATCTTAAGCTTAACTCTGTAAGATATTTGGAGCAAGCCATATGCCAAGGTCCTTCAAAAAAATTGCTGAAAGTCTATCTAGAAGAATTGATGCTGTTTTGTCGCAAAGGGGCGGTCACACCGAATATTAATGTGATTTAGATTTCTCTTTTGTTCATTCACTTTATTTTGTTAATTGAAAAAAAAAAAAAAAAAACCTGTTCGGGGACCAGGAGCCTGGGATTTTATGTAAGTCTATGGAAACATAACATCCAGGTTTTCATAGACTTACTTAGGAAAAATGACTTCTGGCTGGTATGTGAATCCGCAGGTCAGCCTTCTGACCACAAGACCAGCCAGGGAACCTGTGCACTGTTCAATACACATTAGTATTCCCTGTTCTACAGGGCTAAAGAATAATATTTGTCTCTGAAGTGGGGCTTTAAGGTTATTTTAGTCTTTGAATTCCACTACTGTCTTCATATAATCTAAATGTATGATTATGTACTTAATAGTAAATTACTGGGTAAGGTTACGGACTCTAGATTTTAAGGACACGTTGATCCTGGGTTTTATACTGACTGCCAGATTGGAGCCAGGAAGGAATGGGGCAATTGACATGAGCCTCATGGGTTTTTTGCCTTCCTCTGAATCAAAACTGTAGGGGATTGTAGGGTTATAGGTTGGACTTGATGGACTGTTGTCTTCATCCAATCTCATCTACTATGCAACTATGTAGCTATTATGTTGAGGCGCTAAAGTGCATTAGAATGTGGGGGCACAATGGAGCATTATATTGTGCAGGGACAATAACATGGAGTTACACTATGTGGGGGCTCTAATGTGTCATTATATTATGTAGGGGCATCTTAGTGTATTACAGTGTATGGGGGCCTTAAGGAGCATTATACTTTATGTGGGGTGGGGCACTAATGGGAACATAATGCCCCTGCAATGTTTAATCCCCTGTTAGTAGCCTTCATAAGTTATAATACGCTATTGTGCCCCCTCAGAGTATCCATTACTGTCTCACACAGAGGAATCCCCCTTAGTGTCCCCACAAAGAATTACCACTAACAGTGGTTGGGAGAAACATTCATCTCCTGACCACTATCCCCTAAACTGTGATACAAGTGATACAAAGGGATTAGCAATTGTCCCTATTGCCCCCACAGGCGCACTCTCCTGTGCAGGTAGCAGGGACGATTGTTGATCATTTCTCTAGATGGACTCTAGGTTATGGACTCTAGATTTTAAGGACACGTTGATCCAGGGTTTTTATACTGACTACCAGATTTGGAGTCGGGAAGGAATTTTTTCCCCTGAAATGGGGCAATTGGCATGAGCCTCATGGGTTTTTTTTTTGCCTTCCCCTGGATCAACACTGTAGGGATTGTAGGGTTATAGGTTGGACTTGATGGACTAATGTCTTTATCCAACCTCATCTACTATGTAACTATGTACAGTATTGTAATGTATCAGAGATTACATTGTGAGCCCTAAAAGGAACAGTGACCACAATGTCTGTAAAGTGTGGCGGAATATAATGGCACTATATACGTGAGCAAAATAAATAAATAAGGAGTTAGGGGTTTCGATAGCTGTTTTCTGACCCTAGTTGCCAGTTGAGTATCTCTGCTCTATAGCATTACCACTAAACACTCTTTGCTCCTTGCTATCTTTCTCTTTCTCAGTATACAGTTCATGTCTCTCTGAACCTAATTGGAAGCAAAACTGTATAACAATGAGAAAGCAATCTTACTACCTGACAGAGAATATGAAGGGAGCCAGGGGAACATGCTGATGTATTCACACAGGTTTATAGGCTGAGAAGAAGATCAGGAGACCAATGCTGCAGCACCATGAGAAAATAAATTCTGGCACACATTTATTTCTTCTTCTTGTATAAACCGTGACACCTGCCAAGAGGTTGTTGTGTGTGCCAATGCAATATATTGGAGTCCCATTCACTAATGGAGGTGAGCTGCAACACCAGGCAAAACCTAGGCTACTTATGCCGGAAAAAAGCTGTGATGTTTATTTTTCTCCTGCACAACCTCTTTATGTTCTTGACCTCATAATGCTAGGCGTGCCCATGTGACCACTGGTGGCCCAATTACAGGCCTCAGCGGTGACCCTCGGGCTGTTGACATCACAGAAGAACACCTGGACACAGCAAGGAGGCCCAAATGAAGTAAAAGAAGGTGATTATATATTTTTTAAAAATTTATCACACTTTTCCTGGGCCTCTAACTCTTATACTCTGGGGTCTGAAGAATATAACTATGTCACTTTTCACTATGGCATAACTTCGGCTGTGAAATTGAATAGATAGGTTCTTAAAAGCTCTAAGAGTATTCTACACTATGTTTTATAGATAGGTTACTAGGAGCCCTGACAGTGTATACATTATGTTTTATAGATAGGTTCCTAGGAGCCATAAGAGTGTTCTACACTATGTTTTATAGATAGGTTCATAGGAGTCCTGACAGTGTTCTACACTATGTTTTATAGATAGGTTCCTAGGAGCCCTGACAGTGTTCTACACTATGTTTTATAGATAGGTTCCTAGGAGCCCTGACAGTGTTATACACTATGTTTTATAGATAGGTTCCTAGGAGCCCTGACAGTGTTCTACACTATGTTTTATAGATAGGTTCCTAGGAGCCCTGACAGTGTTATACACTATGTTTTATAGATAGGTTCCTAGGAGCCCTGACAGTGTTATACACTATGTTTTATAGATAGGTTCCTAGGAGCCCTGACAGTGTTCTACACTATGTTTTATAGATAGGTTCCTAGGAGCCCTGACAGTGTTATACACTATGTTTTATAGATAGGTACCTAGGAGCCCTGACAATGTTCTACACTATGTTTTAAGACAATTTAAACTGTGTTTTATACTGAACATGTTCAACCCAAAATAAATTAGCAATCTTAACTACCGAACATGAAATGAATCTTGAGAGTTTTGCCTATGTATAGTCTTGAGCTTCTCAAATAAGTCTCAATATGTCTTTTCAATGACAAAAATCTAAAGCATCTCATCCAATCATCCAAAAATATGTCTCTGTATTGATCATGGGCAAGAAAAATCTGTGTAGATAGGTGTGTCTATGACTTGACAGGTATGCATTACCTAGCATTCTTTTTCCTTTGGAACATTGTCTTAAAGAGATTCTACCACTAAAGCAACATTTTTTTCTAATTACCACGTCGGAATAGCCTTAAGAAAGGCTATTCGTCTATATATATGTAAAATTGTTGGACTGCTTTGCTGCATCTGGCACAGGGTGTCTTGAATCTGTGCAGGGTACAACGAAATCTCAAGGCTATCAAGGGATTCTAGAGAGAAATGTTCTGCCCAGCGTCAGAGCTTGGTGTCAGTCGCAAGTCATCGTCTTGCAACAGGATAATGACCCAAAACACACGGCTAAAAACACCCAAGAATGGCCAAGAGGAAAACATTGGACTATTCTGAAGTGGCCTTCTATGAGCCCTGACCTTAATCCTATTGGGCATCTTTGGAAGGAGCTGAAACATGTCATCTGGAGAAGGCTCCCTTCAAACCTGAGACAACTGGAGCAGTTTGCTCATGAGGAGAGGCCAAAATACCTGCTGAGAGGGGCAGAAGTCTCATTGACAGTTACAGGAATCGTATGATTGCCTCAAAAGGTTGTGCAACAAAATATTAAGTTACTGGAACCATCATTTCTGTCTAGGCCTGTCTTATGAGTTTTATTTTTTAAAATATTCTGTTGAAGCGAAAAGCAACGTCTGACTTTCATTTGTTCATTTTCATAGAATTTTTATTTATTATTAATTTTGTGAGATCCAAATTATTTCTGTGACCATTGTGGGTTTTTCTTTCATTAAACGAGGGCGACCAACAATTTTGTCCAAGTGTGTATATACAGGTATATGCACTGCACCAGTACTGAGGAGTGCTGAAGAATTGATTGAGCAAACTGTAGCCACTATCAGCCCATCTGTAACTGAGTGCTATTCTCTATTCCTCTACTGCTTTCCTCTACTGAGTGGATGTACAAGTGTTGACTGACGCATACATGTCAGGGGTTTCAACAAGTCCTCTGACCAAGCCTTGTACATGTGTCCATTGAACTTAAAGAGAAGCCGACAAATACTTGTATTCTCAGTGCAATAACTCATGTATATCCTGTTACTCTGTTATTTCTTATACATATTTATGAATATATTGACAGCTGGTGCTACCATTGACATCTACAAGTTGTCAATTTATTCAAATATCTGGGAGGAATAACAGAAGAACGGCACAACATAGCGTTTATAAAAAAGATGTTCTAGAATGTTTATTTCACAAAGAATATAAATTTGTACCACAATAAACATGTCAGAAGAGGCGACAGGTCTTCTTTACAAATGAGCAAATTAATTCAAAATTAATTGAATTTGTTACGAATTTCCAAAACATTTCAGATTCTTCCGAATACTAAAATCTTGAGATTCCATCCATACAAAATGTGTTTCAGTCCTCTTCTTGGTTCCATTGGCCATTGTCAAGACATCATTTGACCTCTATGTCTCTGTTGAAAGGTCTGATTATCCTCCGTGGTCTTGTATGAGGTGATGCAGAGGTGAAAAGTCTTCTTTACAAAGGAGCAAATTCATTCAAAATTAATTGAATTTGTTACAAATTTCCAAAACATTTAAGATTGTGACGAATCCTAAAATCTTGGGATTCCATCCATAATAAATATGGTTCAGTCCTTTTCTTGGTTCCATCGGCCATTGTCAAGACATCATTTGACCTCGACGTCTCTGCTGAGACCTCTGATTATCCTCCGTGGTCTTGTATAAGGTGATGCAGAGGTGAAAGGTCTTCTTTACAAATGAGCAAATTCATTCAAAATTAATTGAATTTGTTACGAATTTCCAAAACATTTCAGATTCTGATGAATACTAAAATCTTGGGATTCCATCCATGTGTTTCAGTCCTCTTCTTGGTTCCTTCGGCCATTGTCAAGACATCATTTGACCTCTACGTCTCTGCTGAGTCCTCTGATTATCCTCCATGGTCTTGTATGAGGTGATGCAGAGGTGAAAGGTCTTCTTTACAAATGAGCAAATTCATTCAAAATGAATTGAATTTTTTACAAATTTCCAAAACATTTAAGATTGTGACGAATCCTAAAATCTTGGGATTCCATCCATAATAAATGTGGTTCAGTCCTCTTCTTGGTTCCATTGGCCATTGTCAAGACATCATTTGACCTCTACGTCTCTGCTGAAACATCTGATTATCCTCCGTGGTCTGGTTTAAGGTGATGCAAAGCTTTTTATGTTCCGACATAATGACATTGATACTTTGGAACAGAATGATGTTCATCATATTCCACATAGCACCTGAGGCCGATCATAAGCTTCAGTGGGGAATTGGTGGAAGAATGTCTTCTTGAAGATGGTAGCTGGAACTGAGATGAGAACTGGAAGACCAGTGACTATTTTCAAGCCCCTTACCTGCCCTCTAGTTTTGGGCCAGGAGTTACCCCACAGTATAATAAACAGCTATTCAAGGCCCATTCGATCTGGACCCAATTTATACAACCCCTAACAAATTTTCCATCCAAATGGAGCAGATCTTGGTGGACTTCTCATTACTGGTTTTCCTTAGCCAGGACAGGGTTGTCGTCTTTCCATGGCAGCAAGCAGATATTGTAAAAATGTGTTATACAAAATATATTAAAAAGTATCTTTACAATACACAACATATAAGCTATACGATTCTAAAAACTAGAAACCTCCTTAAATATTACAGTCATTAGTCATTTATCCCATGCTTGACTTGCGTCGCTGCTTTTCACTTCGAAGGATATGAGTGAGAAGCGGTGAAAGGTAAATATTTACATGCAGGAGTATAATTATCCAATCCTCCCAGTGTAAACTGCGCCCAAGCTGCATATATATGATAGTTATCTAATAAATAGATGCCACACATGATGAACAGGCTGCCGTGTAGCGGTCTGCAGTTTGTAATCCCATGAGTGCCTCGCTCAATGTATACCGCACAAATTCATTTTCAATGTGTCAAGCAAGTAATGTTACCTTAACTACAGGATATGTAGTAAGTTAAAAACATTCTTGTTAAACTTATAGCTGATAGTTAGCTGTGATTATCTACCTGTCACCTTCTCCCAGACTACATTGACATTGATGGAGATTGGTTTATCATTACAGGGGACATTTTCCAGGACACATTATTTCTTGCGTGCTTTGCACTTCCATTAAATAAGCAACTAATACAGGTTTTAAGCAAACCACAGAAAGTCTGGCTGAGGCTGGCAGGCAGCTATTCATTACTGGTATAATAGAAAAAAGAGGCTTGCTTTCTTCCGTCATGTCACATTGCTGTATATTGCCATCCCCGCCAGTTGCGTGATACCTGCTCAGTTCTCAGGCTTGACAATCATTCACAACAAGGTTCATTATGCACCGTATTCATACTGAAATGGGCTGCTATTCACTTTGGGAAATTAAGGAAATCAGTCATCCATTGACACCGTACCGGGCCCACACATACACACGCATAGAAAGCTACGTTATTTCTTAAGATGAATTTCAAATTGCAACTTCAGAAATTGGACAGAGTGATAGTTAAAGGTGTAAGTACAGCATAAAGTGTCATTTCTACCCAAGTTTATAAAAAAATGGGGGTATTCTGCGCACGTTAGTAAAAAACCGTCTGCATCTACAAAAACTGATATAATTTTCCATATTAGGCATATACATTGCCTAGCTGAGCTGAATGTAGACAGTATACAGGCAAAACTATTAGGAACGGATTCTGGAGCATGTAGTGGACATCAATGGAGGAGCGGAGACCCCAGTGGAACATCAATGATTATGATAGTGGAGATGCCTCCTCTAAGAAGGTCCTTCAAAGGGAAGTCAAATGGATACTTCTCCCGCACATTGTCAAACTATTTGGGTTAAGTGAATATCTGTCCATCCACAGGTTATGATAAAGTTGGGGAAGGATCATACAGATTGGATATTTTTGTACCCGTGCAGGCACTCCTTATAGGTTTTTACTTACGTATAACACACGTTTCGCTCACTGGGAGAGTATATCCTCCATGGGGATAATATATGATCATCACGTCTATTAATATAAATATAGGATATATGGTAGGCCTTAAAGGTTACAAATATGAGGGTTATTTTTCAGGATGTATTCCCAAGTAGGAATGACAGGAGGGTCTCTCACCTTCCATGTTTGACAAAAGGTTACGATTCCTTTCTTCTCACTGACCTACCTACCTAACATATCTTCTAATAATAAGTATTACATCCCATTGACTATTTAAGCATTTACTTGTTAAATAAATAGAATAATGCAGATCACTGGACAGAGGATATGATATTGACTGTCCAAGAAGTCACCATACACAATATCCACGTGATCTATGCAGACTGGTGATATTGATTGTGCCGGAGCAGTGACACTCTAGTACATTATAAGAAGGCCATTAACATCTCACTTTGCTTTGCTATATTCTTAGTAGCATTACTTTGCTATTTTTACATCATATGTGTTAACCTCTAGGTCATATACCTGTGATAATCCGAAACTGGAATACTATTTAGTAACTAAGTATCATCATAGATGTATTATTATCTATCCTTATATTATTTTTGGTTCTACCAATGGTGAGTGACTAGTGACAACTGGGTCCATCGGTAGTTTGTACGTTTTCAATGGCTCTTTCACAAGAATACTTCTTACAGTCTTTTGTTTGATGATATCCATCTGGACTCCCTCACTATACATAACCCAGTTGGTTTTGACATCTCCGATTAATGTTGTATTTTGCATAATATAAGAGTATACCACCTACTTTTCTATTTATATCCAATCAGATGGCCGCTTCAAGATCTTCCAGGTGGCCAGAGACCATCCTGTTTTCATAATAGTCCCCCTTGGATGTTGTGATTGGTGGACAGTTGGTGGACATGTAGTACATTTCTTGTACACTGATTTGCGCCAATACATCTTCCTGTATTTGGGTATCCTCTGATCATTAGACCCAAGATGCTGAGTGAATATACGAAATACACTAGGTTGAAGTGCTCTGTTGGTACGACTTCTAGGAATGACCTATTTACTTAGTGTTAGCCTCCTTTGTTACTTCCTAGCTGAACTTCACACTATGGGATGCAGAAAGTCACATTTTGTTCTTCCCATTTGCCGATTGGGGAGGGGGGGGGCTTGTTTGGACATATTAGGCAAAATAGGACCAAGAGAAATGAGAAAGATGAGTATAAATTTTCTATATTTAGTGTTTTAGGAACATACAGTATATTATACAACTGTAGCAAAGTTAGGCTAGGTTTCCACCTGCATTGGGCTCTCCATCACCTGGGTCTATCAGGGGACTTGAACAACGAAGAGCCCATTTGCTAACACAGCAGTTATCCACAAACTCCATAGACTATAATAATATTTTTATACTGAAACTGACAGAGAGAAAGCTCACTGTGCAGGATCTTGGAGGAGTCTTGCAGATGTTACCTTGCCTTAAAGGGGTTTCCCACAAAAGACACATGGCACATCTATATGAATAGCTAGATGATGATAGATGCAGGTTCCACCTTTGTGTCCCGCTACTTGCTTGATCACGACCTCCTGGATATGCTGATTCGGTAACACCCAACACCATGTCATTTTCTTTCACATTAAAGAGGACCTTTCACCGATTTGGGCACAGGCAGTTCTATATACTGCTGGAAAGCCGACAGTGTGATGAATTCAGCGCAGTATCAGCTTTCCCGATCTGTGCACCGGGTAAAGCGCTATTGGTCCCGGTACCGTAGCGCCTTACAGTCAGAAGGGCGTTTCTGACAGTCAGTCAGGAACGTCCTTCTCCACAGCAGCGCCTATCGCGTGTGCTGTATGAGCGGAGAGGAATGCGCTTTACCCGGGGTACAGATCGGCAAAGCTGATAGTGCGCTGAATTCAGCGCACTGTCTGCTTTCCAACAATATATAGAACTGCCTGTGCCCAATCTGATGAAAGGTCCTCTTTAACTTGCACCATCGATTTACGCAAAATTTGCTGAAACGTTAGTAGCCACTTAAGTCTCTGATAAAGAACAGTCATGTATGGATTGCTAATTATCCGCTTGATCCAACCTGAAAAGTCTATTAGCATAATTTATATTTTAGTCTATAAGTTTGGTAGAGACTGCCGTAACTGGCAGTGAAAGGGTAAAGTCCGCGCACAGTTAATGATTGCTTACAGCTGCTATAGGTAAATCTGTTGAAATCCTAATGAGAGCCGTATGTTGTATCTTTATCTCATTTACTTTCTTTTTCACTTACTTGCAGATTTTTTTTTCGCCTCCATGAGTTTGTTTTTACACTGTGTTTTATTGAAATCCATTTTTTACTTTTATGGCTTTTCAAAGCGTCTGTGGTATTTGCTTTGGGAGTCTGCTTGAAACGCTGCACTTATAAAGCACCTTTAAATTATCCGTGCCCGGGATAACAATGTCTTATCATTTTCATACAACTTTCTAGCCGGGCTATTTGATTGCTCACTTGTCTTATTTGTACCTAAGACAACATAAATTGTCCACAAATGTGCAGCAAACTCCTCGTCCAGTTTTTATACCTGTTTATTTCCTGGTTATTTTCCACTTGGTACAGTGGTTAACTTATAAGAAATGTATTAGTGTATCCTGACCTGAAAGCCAATATCTTGTGGTTATAGATGTTTACTTAATTCCAACAACATTAACTGGTGAATATGTGTATGGGCTGTTGCAAATTGACCCAATTTAAATGAATTGGCTACAATGCTAGGATTTCCCAGCCTGAACTTAGTCAGGAGACCGGGACCTGGAGACCTTAGTCAGGAGACCTGGATAAAAGTTAAGAAGACACCACTAGTATAATAGATGGTAAATGGGGACCTCGTTACTGATTTTGCATTGAGGTTTAGGAGCTTCAAGTAGAGATTGGAGAACCTTGTAGGATTTGTTGTGGTTGAGGTTGAATGACTTTGATATGAACTACAACATAAATTGGCTTAAAACATAGTGTAGAATACTGTCAGGGCTCCTAGGAACCTATCTATAAAACATAGTGTATAACACTCTTAGGGCTCCTAGGAACCTGTCTATAAAACATAGTGCAGAACACTGTCAGGGCTCCTAGGAACCTATTTATAAAACATAGTGTAGGACACTGTCAGGGCTCCTAGGAACCTATCTATAAAACATAGTGTAGAATACTGTCAGGGCAACTACTAACCTATCTATAAAACATAGTGTATAACACTGTCAGGGATCCTAGGAACCTATCTATAAAACATAGTGTAGGACACTGTCAGGACTCCCAGGAACCTATCTATAAAACATAGTGCAGAACACTGTCAGGGCTCCTAGGAACCTATTTATAAAACATAGTGTAGGACACTGTCAGGGCTCCCAGGAACCTATCTATAAAACATAGTGTATAACACTGTCAGGGATCCTAGGAACCTATCTATAAAACATAGTGTATAACACTGTCAGGGCTCCTAGGAACCTATTTATAAAACATAGTGTAGAACACTGTCAGGGCTCCTAGGAACCTATCTATAAAACATAGTGTATAACACTGTCAGGGCTCCAAGGAAGCTATCTATAAAACATAGTGTATAACACTGTCAGGGATCCTAGGAACCTATCTATAAAACAGTGTATAACACTGTCAGGGCTCCTAGGAACCTATTTATAAAACATAGTGTAGAACACTGTCAGGGCTCCTAGGAACCTATCTATAAAACATAGTGTAGGACACTGTCAGGGCTCCTAGGAACCTATCTATAAAACATAGTGTAGGACACTGTCAGGGCTCCTAGGAACAAGAAAATGGCCGCTTACTTACTGTGTAACTTTCTGCCCAAGGCCTACAAGTTTCAAAGCCTGCGCCGGAAGAAGACACAGGAAGATGACGTTCCTGACGAAGATGGAGGCGGTGCTGGAGAGTTCTCTGGCAGCATTGGGGACGCCCTCAGTGCTGTTTGAGCGCTGGGGCCCGCTTCCAGTGCTGAGAGAGAACTCATTTGAATACCGGTAAAACTGATATTTCTATCGAATGGTGGGCTGAAGACCACTTCTAAAGGTAGGAGACGAATAACCTTTCTTAAGGCTATTCCGACATGTTAGGCAGAAAAAAATACTTCTGAATGATAGGATCCCTTTAACCTAGAATTTCCCAATGCTATGAGAAATAAAGATTAAGTAGAGGTCTGACTTTTTCAATATTCAGGTAATGATTGGATGCCCAAATAACTAAGAACATCGAATTCACATAATGTTTGCTTATAACCTGGACACGACCAAGCCTTATAGACTCCAAACAGGGCTGTTCCCTCTCTGAATAGCCTCCCTACTAGTCAAAGCAAAGAGTTGCTCAAAAACAGCCTTTGTGTTAGAAGACATCCTAATAGTTTATTCAGAGTTGCCCCTGGCCAGTGAACACAATCAAAGTCACAGAATTTTTTTTGTAGTACTATAGATCGTATTTAGCCCGTACTCTGCCAGGGCATATAACCATTATTCAGGGCTCTCCTATACTTCAAAAAACTTCCCCCTAGTAGTCAGAATGGAAGGCTGCTTCAAAGAGTCCCTCTATGTAAGAAGACTAGGAGTGATACCATATTACATAATGACATATTGATTTCACTGGGCCTTGTGTTATATTGCTATTAAAAAGCATATTTATCTTCCATCCATAGAAGATAAAGAGCCGGCTGGTGGGGTCTGGCCACTAATTCCATAAATGGGCTACTATAATAAAATTAAAATGCACATCAAATGCACAGCTCCTATGAAATATATATGGTCCGGGAGGACAGATGCAAATGCAATCTTAGAAATTCTTATCTGGGTGTTTTAGATGAAAATTCTGCTCCATAAGAGGTAGAAACATCTCAAAGAATATTGTCCTAATGACCATGGACCATATATCACATGGCCATGGACTGTATATCACATGACCATAGAACATATATCACATGGCCATGGACTGTATATCACATGACCATAGAACATATATCACATGGCCATGGACTGTATATCACATGACCATAGAACATATATCACATGGCCATGGACTGTATATCACATGACCATAGCACGTATATTACATGACCATGGACTGTATATTACATGACCATGGACTGTATATCACATGACCATAGAACATATATCACATGACCATGGACTGTATATCACATGACCATAGAATGTATATCACATGACCATGGACTGTATATCACATGACCATAGAACGTATATCACATGACCATGGACTGTATATCACATGACCATGATCAGAATTGAATCCACTAGAGGTAAGCAGAATGAATGACAACAAGCAGAGATCTAGAAAACCGTGAGGAATTGATACAGAATTTATATTGGAAAATTGTACAACTTTTTTAGTATATAAACAATAACAATTGGTCTGAGAGTGGCCAACCCCTTTAAGAGAGCTGTGCATAAGCCAATACTAAATATATTATTGCTGGGGAAGCTGCATTAAGTAAGAAGTTTGTCTAGGTAGGGCGATCTGCTCCAGCTTCATAATGGTAGCATTGTATTTTAATATAAACTGGTATTTGATCTGCTTTATGATTGTCGCTCTCCATTATGTATGAGCATTGCAATGGACTTCAAAGTTATTTGCTTGGCGTGCGACATATTTAGCTAGGACTTGAGTTCTGAGAGGATGCAGGGAAATGCGTCCCATCTATCCTCTGTTTGTTGAATTACTGAATTACTATGTGGATTTGGCCTTTGTAGAGACGTCTCTATAGGGAATCATCATAAAGTCTGGCCAAATGTACGATCATTGGCTGGCCTCAGCCAGCAGTTTGATAAATGGGTTCGTTTTCTAGTGATTCGTACCAAGCACATAGTATCACATTTATATAGATTCTCACATTCAACTCCAATTATATAAATCTATTCATCTCTTATGCAATGCAACGTCTACAGCAAAGAAACCGCTCAAGTAAATGAGGTCCATAGAGGAACCTTACTGAATATATGGAGCTGTATCTAAAAGGCAAAACCCTAATGCTGGCTCAATTATTGATGATACTTAACAGATTGACTATACAGGGAGACCAAACAGAGATTGATATTCTTACAGTCAAGAACCTTCTAAACTTTACAGATTAAATATGAAATAACAACTTGAGATGAGCAAACCGACTTTTAATGAACTTAGGGTTGGTTCACACTAGCGCTTGTATTCTGTCCGCAAGGAGTCCGCATGGAGACCCCCCCAGACGGAATGCAATCGCAATTGCAAGCGATGTGCTTGCAAAGCACATGGAGCCCATAGACTACAATGGGCTCCGTGTGCTTGCCGCGCACTGCCCGCATTAATGAATTGTGCGGGCAGGGTGTGGCAAGCACATGGAGACCATTATAGACTATGGGCTCCGTGTGCTTAACTGCACAGCGCTTGCATTATTCCGTTCGGGGGGTCTCCATGCGGACTCCTTGCGGACGGAATACAAGCGCTAATGTGAACCAACCCTAAGTTTGTTAAGAATTTTCCCAAAAAATTTTGATTTGGCCAAATCTGACATTTTTGAGGTTCACCATCCTTTTAGACCTCAAAGACTAATAACTGAAGCCCTAGGAGAGGTGTAAGGTGTGGGCTCCTTTACATCCGGTGGTCTTTCCTGGGCTGCTTCTGGATTTATGGGTGATATAAAAACCCCTGGGATCACTGCTATAGTCAGTGGCCAAACTCGCATACCCCTTTTTTCTGTTGATGTTTTACTGCTTATCGCTTCTTATGTAATTTCTATACAGATATGTTTATCCATAACTTACCAAGAATTTCTTTAACCCCTTCCACAACAGGGATTTTTTGATTTTCAATTTTTGTTTTTGACTCTTTGCCTTCCAAAGGCCATAACTTTTTTTATTTTTCAGGTCACAGAGCCATATGAGAGCTTAAAGGGGCTGTCCGATGAAAAGCATCCTATCTATACTGCTAGTTTATGTGGATTTAAGACTTTTCCTAAATACACTGATTATCAAAACTGCTTTGTTTGGCACTATCTTAATTTATTCACTTCATTGTTGACACTGCGTTTCTGTGGCCACTGGGCTTATCTGCTCATTTCCCAAGTGATGTAGCTGCCTGCTCTCAGGGGGAGAGGGAGGGGCTGACAAGCAACGGAGCTCCTCAGATAGGGGAAGGGGGAAGTGAGAGCTCCGGGATTACTGTGCTGTCTACCTTCAGCTTTTGCACTTATCAGCCAGTTTAATTGAATTTGATGATAAGGGCTGAGATAAGGAGTCCATTACCTCTGTATGCAATGCAAGCTGACTCAAATCCATACATCAGTTTCCACATCAGCTTTATACTGTGGTAATGCATTTACAACCAATCCCTCATTACTGACTGCAAACATAGCAGATAGCAGAGCAAGTGAAACCCCGCCCACCAATGTGCCGAGAAATGCAGGAAGTGAAGAGAGCACAGAGTCCTGCAGGCTGCAGAATAAGAGTTATGGGAATACCCCTTTAAAGTTTGCAGGACAAATATAATATTATGTACCATTTAATATTCCATACAATGTACTGGGCAGCTGGAAAACAATTCAGAATGGGAATTGGAGAAAAACCACAATTGCACAACTATCATATGGGCTTTGTTTTTACGGCGTTCATTGAGCAGCCAAAATAACATGTCATCTGTAGTCTATGGGTCAGTACGATTTCGAGGACACAAAATTTATATAGTTTATTTTATTTTTTAACCCCTTAAAAAATCCAAAAACATATTCTGACATTTGTAACATATATATATATATATATATATATATATATATATATATATATATATATATTCATATACGGGGATGCATAAGGCATCTGTGTTTTGCAGGACCAGATGTACTATGCTGTATACCATAGGATAAACATATTTATTGTAGAATGTGACTTTTCAGACAAAGGGATCCCTAAGTTCTATGTGTTACACTTTATTGAAGTACTTTTCTATGTATTTTTAGGTCTTTTTTATTTATTTATTTTTTGTTTTAGATATTTAGATCCTTAACCCTTAAGTACTATAGACACCATGATAGTGCTTAAGGGTCAATGCAATACATTACAATGCTAATGTAAAATGCATTGTAAAATTATGATGCTTCTATTGGAGGCTGCATAGAGCAGTCTGTAATAGAAGAGAACTGTAGACAAGCCTGGGAGCCTTCAATTCCTGGGGCCAGTGATACAAGGGAAAATGGTGCCTTGATCAGTTTTGGCCAAGGCTTTGGGTGGGGGTTAGTGCCTGCGACTAGTGCGGGCACTGATTGCAGACATTGACACCAGCTCTTCACTGTGTAATACAATGGAGACCGGTTAAGGTGGCCACTTCTATTTAAATACCCTTCATCCACCATACTATTACGGTGGATCTCAGGAAAGGGTTAATCGCCCCAATAACAACAAAAGTTCAGTAGACTATTGTGACATGCTAGCAAAATCCTTGATGGGATGCAATCACGTGAAAACCAAACAATATGGTGTAAACAACTCCCAACGGAGTATCACAAAATGATGTGCTTTTTGAAAGCTTGCAATCTTTTCCCACGCATCTCAGGAGACGTCGAGCCAAGAGACAAAGTAAGGAAGGACGCATCTGTATATAGAAAATTAAATCTTTTCCTAACTGATGCATTTTCTGTCTTCTCATGATTTTGCAGTTTCAACAAAGCTGAACTGAAGTCTTGGGAGAGGTAGCAGGCTGCTTCCATTGCTTGGCTGTTTAGCAACCTCTGCCAACTAATCAGATGCAAGTACTTGGCCTCAGCTCTATGGGGAGCAATGTGTCCTACAACTACTGCCAGAACACAGACACTAAGAAAGTGGTTGGCACAGCACACAGACTAATATAGAACTAAACAATTCAATTTATGTTGCTCCTTGATGTTTAAACATCATGAATTATGTATAGACCTCATGTACTGGTGTAACCTTTGTTTCCAATAGTTGAAAACTTACATTTATTTTTAGATGTGAGTGTTATTTGACATTAAAAGCACTGACTCTGGAAGGGTGAAATGGAGGCATATAACAAGTCGTGATGGGTTATTTACACCTACTGTATGTACGATTTGGCAAGGGTTACTTTGCTACCTAACTTGTGACACAAGTATCTGGACATGTCCAGCCAAGAGTGAAGATAAAAGAGGAGACGTCTGTATAAGACCTGGTTCACATTTGCGTTTGGGTTTTCATTCAGGGAGTCTTCTTGAGGACCCCCCGATCCAGTGGCGTAACTACCACCGTAGCAGCAGAGGCAGCTGCCACAGGGCCCGGGACATTATGGTCCTGGTGACAGCCGCTGTCGCTGCTATCTTTAGACTCGGGGGTCATTTCAGACCCCCAAGTATAATGATTGGTGGACCGGGAGAGGTAAGAAACATAAAAAACACTGTTACTTACCTCTCTACGATCCGTGCAGACTTCGGCCTAGTCATCTGACGTCTCATGACCCCGGCCTGCGTCCCGGGTCATGTGACGTCTGACATCATTGAAGATCGACTACTTCGGAGGCCGACAGCGTAGGAGACGGGTCTCCTATTATTATACTCTGAGGTCTGAAAAGACCCCAGAGTATAATAATTGTTTATGGGTGTCCACAGTGGGGCATAATACTGTCTGTTGGGGTAGTCTATGGGGTCCGTGTGCTTTCATAAGGTCACCGCTTGTCAATGCATTCGGTATACCATTCAGGCGGTCCCCATGCGGACTCCCCAAGCAGATTAACACAGATGAGAACCAGGCCTTAGAATGGCAGAACTCCCCATGGAGCGGAACAAATGGTTGTTTGGTACCTGCTACATCTGTATTCCATATAAAATGCCATACTTCTCAATGTACCGCATGACATCTATTTCTAGAATTACTCTGATGGATACGTAAGTCTCTAGATAAAAAATGTATAGGGTGAATTAGAGGATCGACCAACTTTTTGTATTCCAAGCTTATCCTTATACTTTGCTCAAACTTCATCCTGTTCTTCACAGAGTCCTTAGTGGCATTCTTTCCTATATACATAGTCCTATAGAGAGCTCTACTTTGTGAAACTGAATAGTAATACATTCTGACGTTTCTATTTTTGTGTTCACATTTTTGTACCCTGTACACAAAAGACATGACATTTTCTTTATACGGTATGTGTTCATCATTT
This sequence comes from Leptodactylus fuscus, assembly GCF_031893055.1. Lineage (NCBI taxonomy): Eukaryota > Metazoa > Chordata > Amphibia > Anura > Leptodactylidae > Leptodactylus > Leptodactylus fuscus. The sequence goes on along the minus strand of NC_134270.1, from coordinate 32,532,348 downwards.
AATACAGAGAGTAATGAACCATTTATGACAGCTTTGTATTTAGAGCAATACTAACATTTTGTTCAACCCACACAGCAAAGTAAAACATGATGATTTAGAGTAGGTTTTGACAGAATTATGAAACCTTTAGAAAATTAGGAAATTTTATGTTCACTTTCCTTCTACACTGTAAAATAAAATAGCTGGTTACATTACATGACCTCTAATACTGTGTATGTAATGTCACTTGGGTTATATAATATATAGTTATATAATAGTTGCTTTGCAACTTTTTGATGGCAGAACTTTAGTGGGCAGCACTTGACAAATTCTCTCCATTGCATTTAAAGGGATTCTATCATTAGAATCCCGTTTTAAGCTAAACCCATGTAGGAATAGCTTTAAGAAAGGCTATTCTTCCTCTACCTTTAGATGTCTTCTCCACACCACCGTTCCTTAGATATCCCAGTTTTTGTCTAATTTCATCTAATCGTTGCTAATTAGTTTTCTCGCAGCACTGGGGGCGGTCCCCAGCATTCAAACAGAACAGGGGCCGTCCCCAATGCTGCAAGAGAACTCTCCAGTGCCGCCTTCTTCTTGTTCACCTCTATGGCCTCTTCTTCCTTGTCCCGTCATGTTTTCTTCAAAAAGCGTAACTGTACATGTCCGTTGTAGTTTTCCTGTGGCCAAACGAGTGAGGTCACAGGACAATCGCCGATGTACATGCGCAGTGGGCGCAGTTGGACATTTTCCTGTGGCCCAACAGGAAAGAAGAGATGGAGGTGGCGAACAAGGGTAGTTTTCTTGCAAGACAGAGGACTCTCCAGTGCTGTTTGAGCGCTGGGCACCGTCCCCAGTGCTGCGAGAAAACTAATTAGCATATGGACGAAAACTGGGATATCTAATGATAGAATCCCTTTGAATCATACTTCCAGATATCCACTATTCAGTTACTTTCTACATATTAGTCCATACAGAGGGATGGAAAATACACAAAAATAATTGCTGCATTTACAAACTATATAAATATATATAAACTATTTTAACACTGCTAAGTTGTAAATAAGAGGCTGTGAGTGCACATAACTAGGCAATAGATCGATTAACCAGCCTGTAGAAGAATTCCACTCCCTCCTTCACCCCGCTATAATTCTATGTTCACATATACTATTAATTTATGAAAAGTTTTAACCACTTCAGGACTGGCACATTTTCCCTGGTTTCAGGACTGGACACAGAAATCACCTTGGCTGATCATAGTGCCCCATAGGAAAACTTAAAACTTAAAAGAAATTGTCCCCTTGTTTGTTGAGCCTTCTAGCAGCTACTCTACCTGCTATCCTGGTATTGTAACTATGCAGTGTTATAGTCCTAGGATCCGAATTCCGCCAAGGGCAGGGAGTTTGTATTTTCTTGCCGTGTTTGTGTGGGTTTCCTCCAGGTACTCTGGTTTCCTTCCACACCACAAACACATACTGATCGGATATTCAGATTGGGAGCCTTGTTATATGGGACAGTGTTAACAATGTCTGTAAAGTGCTGCAGAATATGATGAGTTAAAGTTTGCGGCAAATATCTCTTGAACGAGCTGAACTTTACTACCTGTGTACGTTCTTAGTCAGACTACCTGAGCAGACCCTTGACTGCCCCTAATGTTCTTTGCACCTGCCTTCACCATTAAAACTTTAGTTTTCAGGGGCCACACGGTGGCTCAGTGGTTAGCACTGCAGCCTTGCAGCGCTGGAGTCCTGGTGTTCAAATCCCACCAAGGGCAAAAAACCATCTGCAAGAAGTTTGTATGTTCTCCCCGTGTTTGCATGGATTTCCATCCCATATTCCAAAAAAAAAAGACATACTGATAGGGAAAAATGTACATTTTGAGCTCTATGGGGGGCTCACAATCTACATTTAAAAAAACAAAAAAACAAAAAAAACAACATAGTTTTCTTCAGTTTGTAACTTTTCCTATGGTATAATTTCACAGCACGATGTGAGAAATATCTTGTGTAAAGCTTCAATTTGCACTCAGCATGCTGCTGTATAAAACCATGCTTGTCATCTTGATTGTGAATATGGCCATCTAGTTTGCAATGTTCCTCCAGTTATTCGCTTTGGTTCTGTATGTTTTACCCATAATGAGGCCATGACTATTGTCGCTTCAGATGTATATCAGTATGCCAGATGTTCATTTAAATGATAATATGGTCTCCTTATAAGCCGGTAGTTCTACTTAAATACTGCTTCATCTATGGAGCTTGTGTCAATTTATAGGATATTGTTCATATCTGTCCTTTCCTACGTTCCTAGTACTTATATTTCATGGATATTTCCTTGGTGCCTCATCAACCATAAGAGAAATGATATATTTAAAGGGAACCTGTCATCTTATTTTTCAGTCATTAAGCTGACCGCGTGTTCCTTGCAGTGCAAAGGAAAAAAATTAAGATATAAAAGAGTTCATCCTACCTGATCTCCTGTGGAGTGATGGCGTCCCATGCCTCTTCCAACTTGACTGAAGTCCTACAACAGGGGACTGGCACCAGTGTCGAGGTCAGGACCTTAGGGCACAGGGCTCTATCTTTTTTAATCACAAAGCAATACTGCTCCAGGTATCAAATTCTCTCTCATAGACCATGAAAATACAGTGAGAAGAGGGGAAGCGTCACGTCTTAGTGTCTTCGCCATGATGTCCTTGTGCCTGTGCAATACGTTTGCGTACCTTGAAGCAAATGCCATAGTATAATATAATAATGTAACCACTGCCTACTTTTGACGTCAACGTTAAATAACCAATCGCAGAAGGCGCGTGTCATCAGCCATCTGGGTGCACTCATCATTGTGGAAGGCACAATGGATCAACACAAGTATGCATCTATCCTTGCGGACCATGTTCACCCCACATGTGAATTTTTTTTCTTCAGGATGATGGCATCTACCAGAAGGACAATGCGACGTATCATAAATCTTGCAGTGTACGTGCCAATTTTGGGTGGTTGTCTGAAAAGGATAAAAATAAATAAATAAAATTAATAATAATAATTATAATAAAATAAATAAATAAATATATATATATATATATATATATATATATATATATATATATATATATATATATATTTTTTTTTTTATATTTGCATTGTATGTGGCAACAACTTTCTTTTCCCTATCATTTTAGTATGGAAAGGTTTGGACAACTTTTAATCTCCCTATGGAGTTTTGTGCCATGTCCTAAATATCTCCTGAGGTTACCTTTGTGTATACTACTGTGCTTGACTGTTTTATTTTTTTATTTTAGAGTATGTCTACAAATCCAGCCGTGTCTCTCCCAATTACAACTGCAGCGAGGACATAGCCGGAGGGCCGAGTGCCTTTTGCTTCTCTGAACTTTTGCTTGGTATACTCATGTTTAATTAGCCAGCAGTTCAAGGCACTGATGGTTTGCTAAGATACTTTCTGCTCACTTTCTAAAGACCCTCCAGCACATTTCTCTGTATGCCGAGACAAAGATAGGAGAAATAGAAGATATCGGGAAGACAAGGAGCTATGTTACCTGCAGCAGATTAGCTATTTGTGGTTACCCAGGGGGAAAGAATCAGTGAAACCAATAACTATGTTTTATCATATAGAAATAAGTTGTACCAACTGCTCTATGAATGGCTTCTGCTTACTATAGAGTCATCATATAAAGTAGTTTCAATTCAGAAAATACAGCAGGCAGGGATGGCTGCGGTCTCTGTATGTGCCTGTCCTACCATCCATTGAGATGCCGGAAGTTAAAGCATTAGCTAGAGAATTATGCAGAATTTTAGGTTGAACAAAATGTTGTCACTTTTGTTACTAGTAGCATGTCAAAGGTCTCAGTGGTTGTTACACCAGGCCATGGACCTTACAACAAACCTAAAGTTACACCATAGTTGGATTGTGCCAAAGTGACTGATGACTTGCACCAATCCTGTTATTCCTTTTTGTGACAATTCTCTGCCACATTCTGTCTGCCTGTATATCACTTGAGAGGATATGCTAATCTAATCATACACCATCTTGATTTTTTTCAATTTCTATTTCTCTGTGTTCTGGCATCAATTCCACAAAGCCTTAGGACAGCATTGCATGGGTCGCTAGAGACAGTACCATCTCGGTCTTCTAAGGGGCAGTGTAATTTTCTTTCTCTATAAAGAATTCTAAAAATTCTAAGATATCATAAGTGCATATTCAGGAAGAATGTGCTGACATCATATTCATTATAACTGTGTAACAGGAGTCTGTCTATTCATTTTCAGTAACTGTGATCATACAGTAGTTTGTGTTTCCCCTATGAAGAGCACTCGCTTCTACTTGCTCTTCCAGTAAGCCACTTGAAATATTAGGCTATATGCCCACTATTGTAGTGGTTTTACATATACATGACCACAAATACTGATCATGAATCTGTACATATGCATGTCTGCATTGCATCAGTATGTCATCTCTAGGGTTGAGCGATTGGGATCGGAAAAGATCGGAAGATCGGTGATTGAGTAAATTTCATGATCACGACCGGGTTCCGATCCCGCCTAAAAAAGGTCGAAAACGGAATTCCAATCCCGATTGCTCAACTTACCTGTACAGAGCTGCTGCCGCTCCCCATTGTTCTCGGTCCTCTCCTTTCTCATTCACACGCCTGCAGAGCGCCGTACATGTCCCGCCTCCCTAGGCTAGTGTTACAGATGCTGGGAGAAGACGAGGCTTGTGGCTTAGGAGAGTGTGGGCGGGTTGTCTTGAGACAACAGGCTAACAACTGACCAATTTCTCACAAACTGCTGGTCACTCCAACTCTGGGCTAACACCTTCGCCAACATTGGCATAGAAATATCTTCAGTCTCTTACTTGTTTCTTCCTTTTTTTTTTTGTATAAGAGCTGTAGACACAAAACAATAGTAGATTTTTAGTCAACTATTATAAATTGGGCTTTGTTCGTCTATAACAATGCGGAGTGTGACTTGCCCCGAGTGCGCTGCGATATTGTCTTATTTTTTCAAGGTTGTTTATAAATTTGGCAAAAAGTGAATTTCAATGCTTAATGTTGAGCACTCTTCGCTTTTCTACGAGATTTTTTTGTTAATTTATTCAGCCTTACATGAGAACAATAAAAGCAGTACATTGCGAAAGAAACAAGAACACAAACCTCTGATAAGATTTATTTGCCTCCAAAGCCGCACATGAAAAGAAGAAGAGAAGACAAAATTCGAAATTCTGGAAAGGTCTGAAAGAATAATTGTTTTATTACAAATGAGCAGGATGTGTTATTAGCTAGAAATAATGACCTGGATACTTCAGACAGCGCAATGACCAAAGTACATAGAATTATAGAGAATTCATTTCCATATTAATGCAAAATCTATGACTCATGAGCGGGATTGTATTAAAAAACGGACAACCTAATTGTACAGAATGAAACCTCGACGTTGCAGATGCTGTATTTGATGTGACATTGAGTTCCGAATCCACATCTGCATAACAATGACATTGAACAATTACCGAAATACGAGGCCTGCAACTTTCCTGTAGGTGGGAACCATTGTGCACATTAGCGGCAAGCCACAATAATACTTTGGGGCTTTTAATGCTCCGAAAGTGTTAGTTTCTAGCACATGATCTGGAATTAGCAGATGGATAAAATGCCATCTTTAATCAGATAAGCATTTTAGATTACAGGGTCCAGATGAAATGTGTGGGAAGAGGTTTAGAAGGAACTACACATGCAGGTAAGGTAAATGGCAGTCTTACTTTGCGGGTACAGAGCTGTGTACAAAAAGAAATAAGCTCTTTTGTATTACAGGCAGCAGGACACAAGCTGATTATATATTAGGACTTGTTTATTCACATATTTAATGTGTTTGTACTTCTTAATATGGTGTATTATTTCTATATGCTGTGGATTTCAGATGTTGTTTCTAGATTCATTAACCCATGCATCTTAGTTGACAGAACTACCAGAAACTAGGGGCAGCATGGTGGCCCAGTGGTTAGCACTGCAGCCTTTCCGTGTTGGAGTCCTAGGCTCAAATCCCGCCAGGAACAACATCTGCAAGGAGTTTGTATGTTCTCTTGTGTTTGCATGGATTTCCACCCATTCTACAAAGACATACTGATAGGGAAAAAAATGTACATTGTGATCCCATACTGGGCTTGCAATCTACATAAAAAAGAACTAACAGAAACTGATGTGTTTTTTTTTTTTTTTTATAATACTCTGATCTACCTAAACTCTATAGTGAAATTCACAATTCTAGCCCAATATTCTATATTAAGTGAATGGGTCCCATTGAAGTCAATGGAAGGTAGTTTTTTGAGCTGGATTCTGACATGGATTCCAGGTAAAAATCTGTCCCAAAAAACCCAGTGTGAACTTTGCCTTACCTCTCCTGGGTGTCCAGTAATCCCTCAGTTTCCTCTTCTGGCCTCTTCCTGCCTCTGGCTCATCATGAGTCATGATGTCGGCACCACTTGACCATTGAGATCCAATCACAGGCCTCAGTGGTGACCCCAGGGAGCATGACACCAGCCAGAGAGCACAAGAGATCTGAAGAGGACCCTTGGAGAACGCTGTATACCATAAAGATGCCAAAGAGCTATGGGAGTATAGGAATTTGTTATTTGTATTCCCCTCCCCTGGGCCTCACTTATTATACTCTGGGTTTGAGGAGACCTCATGGTATAATAAAAGCACCTCCAGTTTGTGTCAAACAATTTTGGCCTGAAATGAACTGATCGAAACAAATGTCACAAAGTTCTCGCATCGGACGAGTTTGGTTCAACTGAGCCACAGGTGATCCAGGGAATGTGGCTGTCTCATGGACCCTGTTTCCTTGATTTGCGCATGCCCATCTGAATTGGCAGACAAAGCTGCACATTGCACCTTGAGCAGCAGCATACATGTCTCAGATATTGTGCAATCTCCTGCTACCTACAGGAACTGGCAAAGATCTTTACAAGAGGCAGCTTAAAGGGATTCAGTAACAATTTACGCAATATATCGGAATCTGAAAATTTGCTATGCAATAAAATTGTAAAATGCCAGAACATCTATATTCTAGAGCAGAATTCTTTTGCTTGACTAAATCAATCTTAAATTTTTATGTACAATCCTGAAAAATTCTGTACACAATGATGCCATTTTCTCCAGTGCCCTCTGACAGCAATGAAGCCGGTAAAGGGAGAGCGCGCCATTATTATGAATTCCGTGTTAATCTGCGGGTTAATCAATATTCAGACATGAAAAGGAAAGCGAACAGTTTAATTAGCCAAATGTGTTCTGCTAATTAAAAGTATGTAGTGATTAAATGGAAGGAGATGTGAAAACACAGATATGCTACCTTTGGGCAGATGGACACAAGACTAAAGATCGTGTTATCTCTATCCTGTGTGCAGCTTATGGTTTTATGAAGATGCCAAGGACTCCTTCATTGAGGTCAAAGCGAGAAGACGAGCAGCCATTATCTACATGAGTTATTAGGCATACATTGTGTACCATAATAAAGTAATTATACATTTTTATGATTAGATCTCGATTGATGGTGTTTTGTTAATTAATATTGAGAGAAACTATTTTCTATAAGACAAAAGGGCATGATGATGGGAGATAAACCCTACAGGGGGAATTGTATTCATGGTAGAGGAAGCCTAAGCCATTACTTGTATTAGGCTTGGGGACTCCCCCCAAACGGAAACCTATATGCATCAAAAAGCGGTTACTTGGGAAACCTGTGGACCCTATAGACTATAATGGAGTCCGTGTGGAGTGGAAACCACACGGACACCATTATAGTCTATGGGGTCCGCGGGTTTCCTGAAGGTAACCGCTTTTTAGTGCGCATAGATTTCCATTCCAGGGGTCCTCAAGCCGTCTCCGCAAATGGAAACCCGAACGTAGATGTGAAACAGGTCTGGAACAACAGAAGTGAAGTGCAGTACAGGTTTTCCTATAGAACTGACACAGTGGGGGAGATTTACTAAGGAAAATTTGTAAGAAAATCCATCTGACATGACTTGCATTCTTTATCACGTGTTTTAGACACATTTAAGAATTTGAAAAAGGGGTGTGGCTTTGTGGGAAAGAGGCCGTGGTCTAAATTGTAATGCTATGTGCCAAACACAGCAAATTTTGGCTCTTTTTCCTGGTGTGCACTACTCTAAGTAAAAAGTGGTGTAAATTTACTAGACTTGACAGGTTAATAACACAACAGATTTCTCATCCAGTATCAGGTATCAACATAAGGCCCCACGTTGCGGAAACGCAGCTTTTTTTGTTGGAGTTTTCGTTACAGTTTTTTCAGCCAAAGCCAAGAATGGCTACAAAAGGAATTGGAAATATATAAGAAGTTCTCATACTCTACAGTATTTTTCAGCATGTGAGCTACTTTATATACTGACAAAGGGATAAGATCTACTACCCACTTCTTGTGGGTGGGGCCTGTGGGTGGGCTTGGGCGGGGCCTGTGGGCGGGGCAGAGCGTGAGAGCAGGAGACAGCTCTCCGGTGTCTGCTTGTTCACAGCACAGGCTGAGAATCATCTCTGGACACTGGCAGACCGGGGCCTTGCACTCGTTCGCAGTCAGGGCTGCGGCAGCCCCGCCTGCCAGTGTCCGGAGATGACTCTCAGCCTGCACTGTGAACAAGCAGCACCCCGGCTCCCTTCATCCCTAAGAGCGGGGAGCGCGTCATCTCCCGGAGCTGCTGCTGCCCGGCCTGCAAGTGTCCGGAGTGCTTGTTCACAGTGCAGGCTGAGAGTCATCTCCGGACACTTGCAGGCAGGTCCTGGCTGCATCCCGCGATCGACCTATACGTCCTTCGCGATCGACGTATTGGGCACCCCTGCTCTACGGTGTCTATCTTAAGACCTTAGACTATAATAAGCAGGGGTCTAGAGAAAGTGTGGAATCTGGACCTTAGTGGTCACATGTTTTGCGCTGACATTATTATGCTATGACACAAGCGGCATGATGTTGACGTCACAGCAGTCCCCTAGGGCCTGAGATGTCACCCAGAAGGCTCAAAGAGGTTTGGAGATGACCAATGAGGACTCTGAGGGAGCACCAGATTTTGCGGTGGAGCCCGAAAGTTGGGTGGGAAGGTGGTTTTTAGCGTTCATTATGTCTCCTCACCTCCCCTAGACCTCCACTTACTCCTAGACATCTCTAAGTTTCATAATAGCACTACCAGTTCAGACCAAACATGCTTGACCAAAAACGACCAATCCTTGAGAATATTTACTAAACAAATCTTATGAGCTTCACCCATCTTTATTCAAGATACAGTATGGAAGCGTTTCGAGATATCGTGCTAAGTTAAGTCATACAAATTTCAGTCACTCCGAATAAATCACAGAGTCTTAGAGTCAGAGGGGTTAAAGCCCCAGTGAAGGGCTGCTTCATTCCTTAAAGTATCTAGAAAGCCCCCGGTGTTTATACGTCAGAATTATTTATATGGAGGAAAATCTAATGTTTTATCTGCGAGAGATCAGTGGCCGATAAGTTCACTTAGCTCGAAGCAGCAGATTTTAGAGCTCCGCATCAACCAAACAACCCGGCATCTATTGCTAATAATAGAATGGATGAAATATATGACTTCATAATACTTTGTAATGCACTTCATAAATATTAACAGCTTGGTTTGCACACATTGCTAGACTTCTATCCTATAGGGAAATGTATCCCATTTATTATGTCACCCAGTCTGCTGCACCACTATTAGAATGGCCTGGATTCTCTCTTCGTATTGTTTTGACCTGCTTTAGTGTGTTTATGCAGATATTGCATTTTACTGTATATCTTTTCTTTGCTAAGTCACACTAAGAGGCTACATAACATCTAGTAGAATATATTTCGGGGAATATAATAGCTGCTTGAAGTAATTGCTTAACAAGTATAGATGAGCAAACCTTTCAGAATCCATCCTGGTTCAGGTTCTGCTGGTTTGGTTCAGACTGAACCACTTCGCCTGAGCCAGAAGTAAGTACAAAGTTGCGTATGACACTCAAAGGGCTCCCAGGACTCTATCCAACTACTTTTATACATTTGAAAAAGGGCCCTGTTGTGCCTGAAACGCTTAGTGTGTTATGCTGCAATAAAGTTATTCTACTGGACCAGCGCTGGTACCATCGTGTTTTCTTGGGGGTTTCATCTCCTTATTTACTGGATTTTCAATGCAACTTCTATCATTCTTGCTCTCTAATGCAAGTACAAAAACGTTGTATGTGTGAAGGACAGGTCTTGTCTAGACATGAGCGAATTTTTCAACAATTTGATTTGACAGTTTCGCCAAATTTTCCAATATTATTCAATTGCATCTGAATTAATTTGCAGCAAATTGCATTAACCCCATCCCTACATTCACCCTAATATTATAGTATCCCGCAAGCCACACGGAAGCATGGTGCGCACACAGAAACTGAGCGCACCCTGCTTTGCGGTTGTCAGCCATTTGTAACAGCTGCCACTGTCCTCTAACGCCCCCGGTCAATGCCACGGCCATTTTTGGATTGTGCCACTGCTCCTATTCGGCAGTCTGGGGTCTTAAAGGTGATTAAAAATAAAAGAACAGTGATACTCACCTGTTTTGGGCTCAGCATCTACTCCAGAGTTCTTCAGGATGGTGTCTGAGGTCCTGCTCCTCAGACGTCACTGCTGGGACCTATGATTGGGCCTCAGTTGTCTTGTGGTGCGCGATGACATCATTACGCCAACACACTGATGTCATGACACTAGCATGATCCACATGACCCAATCACAGGCCCCAGCAGTGAGGCCTGAGGAGCAGGACCTCAATTGCCCGCTGGAAGACCTCCAGAGTGGATGCTGAGCCCAGGACAGGTGAGTTTCAGTATTTTTTTTAATTTTTAATCATCATGGCACCCTCGATCTCGCCACAGGTGGTGCTGAGGGCTACATGTAGCATGGAGGAACTCCTCGGGTGCCACGGTCATGTTTGACTGCAGCATCCATGGAGTTAAAACCACTGATTGGAGCTTTGTGATTCGTTTCCACGAAGTGTGGGTAAATCCGCATTCGATGCCAATCAAATATTTCCTGAAATTTGGATCAGATTCCACTTCGTCTCTAGTCAAGTCTATGGTACAGCAGCACAGAAGTGTCTATGCTCTATACTATAGAACAGGGATAGGAAACCTTCGGCACTCCAGCTGTTGTAAAGCTACAACTCCCAGCATGCATACTTTTTCTGCGATTCTTTGAACTCCCATGGAAGTGAAAAGAGCATGTTGAGAGTTGTAGTTTCACAGCACCTGGAGTGCCAAAGATTGCTGACCCCTGCTATAGAACTATATGGCAGTATGAATAATGCTCAAGGCACATGTCCTACTATAGATTAACCCCAATGGAATTCTCTGTTTCGAGCACAGCTTGTGAATTAGCAATAGAAACATTTACCAAACTTTTGGACTATAAAATGCAAGCTAAGATACCCCCTAATTTAAACAGATGAAAATAAGAATTCTAGTAACATTTCAGACTATTAGACATATAGCCAGAAGTTTAATATTAAAATATGATTTTTTTCTCTCTTTATTTTTTTTTTTAATAAAAACTGAACTTTGGTTGCTTTAGGCAAGAAGTGTAGGTTGTACTTTAGATAATCTTGATGTATGAGAACAAATTCATTTCAACAAATGTAATTTTGCTCCTTATTATTTGACATAGTACAATACACATATGCCGGCCATAAATAACCTACTTTATCCCTGCACTATAGCAGCAGACTGCCCAAAAAGAGAACCTGACAACCGGCTAATAAATCAGGAATACAATGTTTAGACTATCTACATTCTCAATAAAATTAACCAGCCGGATGAAAAATGTGATTCTGAAGATTTCCGCAGAGGAATCTTATGAGCGGAAAGGCTTACAGGGATGGATCAGGACGAAGAGGCTGAGATGATTCCAGGAAAAGTCTGTACTTTTCACAGTTTACATTTACCACTTGGGATTATTGGGACTCTTCACTCACTCAGAGAGTTCTTTAGTGGCTTATAGAGATGGCAGATGGTTATTTGTCATTGGGCTTCTCAGGAGACAATGGGGTTTTAGGATGTGATTTAAGCAGAAACATATTGATTTCTGCACTGAAGGCAAACACTCAAGGCATACATTCACTGATTACATAGACACATGCCATGTGAAATGATACCCACTGTTAGATGCCGATACCTGCCGCAGGGACGGCTCCCTTGTGAGACCAGAAAGTACAGACTAAATGTCAGAGAGCTCCTCTGCTGTTCTGCAGTTACTATTGGTGTCATTCACACAGGTATAGTAGGTGATGCTTTGGATAATTCGGATTTCTGCTTTATACAGAATAAATCCTATTAGATGTTGAGGATTAGTGTTGAGTGAATAGTATTCGAAACTATTCATCGAATACCTCGCTACCATAGGAATGCGTGTAAGCGGCCAAACACCAAGGGGTTAAGCGCTGCCGGGTGGCGCCGTCCGCTAACATGCATTCCTATGGGAGCGAGGTATTCGTATCTACTGTTCACTTAAAGGGGTTGTCCCATCACAAGGATCCTATCTATACTGTTTGTTAATGTGGATGTAAGACTTTTCCTAAATACACTGCTTCAGCAAAGCTGCTTTGTTTGTCCACTATCTTACTTTATTCAATTCATTGTTGACACAGCCCTTGACTTATCTGCTCAAAAGTCAAGTGATGTATCTGCTGCTCTCAGGGGGGAGGGAGGAGGGGCTAAGTGCAGGGAGCGAGCCTGTGTATCTAGCTATTCCTGTGTCTGCACCACGTGACCTCCCTGCTCTCAGATAGGGGAGAGGAGCTGCTTTCATTTCTGAACGTCTTCTGTTCTCCCAGTTATCAGGCTAGCTAATTCAATTGTGTTCATTATGGCAGAGACAGGCAGTCTCTGTATGTAACACAGAATGGAGTTACTCCTGCCTGTACTTCATAGTCCAATATTGTGCATATAGTGTTATTTGAGGACCTTTGATGACATCACAGGCCCTTCTCCGCCCCATAGGATCACGCTATGCTATCACCAAATGATGCAAGAAACCAGGAAGAAAGAAGATTTTACTGCAGTGAAGACTGGTGAGTATGCGACGTGAGAATACCCAGTTAACACTATTGAGGATGTCTTAAAATGATTATAAAAGCGAAAATTATTTCTACACCTTTTTGGAAAAATCCCTTTAAAAAAATATCTTAAAGGGAGTCAGCAGGAAAATCAATATCAAACTACGGACAGTTCCTTGTAAGTCGGCTTCTGCTCTTTCGAATTTCTTATTCTGCAGCTGTATTTTCATGAAAATCAGTGTTTTATTACTATACAAATTGGCTGCAAAAGGATTTAGGGGTGTTTTTTTTTTATCCTGTTGGGGCTTCATTGTCTGCTCTAGATAACCGCCTCTAACTGCCTCCCAACTCCATCCACCATTGCTTGTGTTGGTTCTCTATAACGGAGAGCAAAGCCCTTGACGAAGAAGAAACGCCCCTAAAGCCCTTTTTAGCTAATTTGCATGTGAATATAACTGATTTTCATGAAAATGGAGCTATAATGCGGAATAAGGAAAAAGCTTCACGTTGCGGAAACACAGCTTTTTTTTGTTGTATATTTTGCTGCGGTTTTTTGAGCCAAAGCCAGGAGTGGATTGAGCAGAGGGTAGAAGTATAAGAACTTCCTATATGCTTCCCATTCCTTTTGTAGCCATTCTTGGTTTTGGTTCAAAACAACGCAACAAAATCTGCAACAAAAAAAAGCTGCGTTTCGGCAAGGTGGGGTTTTAACCTAATGCGGGGTTCACACCAGCTCTTGGTTTCCGTTTAGAGATTCCCCCATTCTGCTTGAAAAATGCAAAAAGAAAAGTTCTGCAAGCAAGACTTTTCTCTAAACATTTTTCGAGAAGGAACTGGGTTACCCATAATAGTTTGGGGTCCACGTTTCCTCAGATAACCACTTTTCAGGCGGACTTGGGTTCCCTTTTTCGGGTCCCCAATCAAAATGGACACCCAAGTGCAGGTATGACCCTAGCTTCAGAAAGATATCTTTGGAAAGTGTAGACGCAACCCTAAAAGTTACTGTCATTAGTTTGATACTGATCTTACTCACCTCTCCCCAGTGGTTTGGTGTCTCCCAGCGCAGTCTCCCACCGACCTGTTGTCTTCTGGCAGAAGTTCCCGCCACATGTGACCGCTGAGGCCAATCAGGAAGCATATGCTTATTTTCAATTACCCCTTAAAGGGATTGTCCAGGATCATAAAATGGATTGCATGCAGCAGGGAGTGGCTAGAAAATACTTTCATCCTCTCCTCCATACAGAAGCTTGAAGAGGTTGTGCAGGAGAAACATTTTTTATATATGAGGCTGGGGAAGGTAAAAAAAAATACTTACCTGGCCCCCAATGGTCTTATGTCTCCCAATGCAATCCGGTCCTGCAGCTCCAGTGTTTTCTTGCAGCTAAAGTCCCCACCATCCTGTGTCCCTTTCCTTAGGTCACTGATTGGCCTTAGTGTACCTGTGATCACTGAGGCCAATCAGTGGCCTAAGGAATGGGACAACGGACATCCCAGTGTGGTGGTCAGGTGTGGTATGGACTTCCACTGGAAGAAAAGATCCGAGCAGCAGGATCTGACTGTGCTGGAAGACACCGGAGCACTGGGTACAGGTGAGTATATTTTTAAAAAATGTTTTCACCTTCCTCAACCTAGTTTTTTAAAAAAATGTTATCCTGGACAACCCTTTAACTAAATGGCACAATGTAAGGAGGGGACCTACTTAATATTTCCATTGGGGCTCCAACTCAACTTGTACCCTTTAGGGTCAGTTCCTCTTCATTTTCCACTGGCATTTTCGCACGGCTAACCCCGATGGGAGCCAATGCAATGCATCAGCATTCTGTTGCGACATCCTGCTTCTGTTTAGGGCTGGTTGAATGTGCCTAATCAGGAGGGAGCCTCGAGCCGCGGACCCCGTGGCAAGATCGAGCAGGACGCTTCTTTTTTCCGCATCCTGCTGTGATCTCTGCCTCCCATTGAAAACAATGGAAGGCAGATATGGAAGGAACCTGCTCTGGATTCCTGGGCGGAATCCACATCCAAATTCACGGAAAACTTCTCCATGTGAACTGTCCCTTAGTGTTGTATTTTTATGTGACTGAGACTGCTGTACCCCCTGTAGTTACACCACTGTCTCCATTCCTGAGCTGAGGGTCACTGTCGCCCCTCTGTATATACAGAGTGATTGCAGCAATGACGTCACGTTCACAGGACTACTGAAGCCAAACACATCCTGCATTGACATCAACACTAGAGATGAGCGAGTAGTACTCGATCGAGTACCACGTACGATATTCGAAATACTCGTACTCGATCGAGTACCACACGCTATTCGAATGTAAAAGTTCGATATAGAACCAGCATTGATTGGCCGAATGCTATATAGTCAGCCAATCAACGCTGGTTCTTCTCAGCTTCCCCGTGGCGTCTTCCGGCTCTGAATTCACTCTGCCAGGCATTGGGTCTGGGCAGAGCCGACTGCGCATGTCCGCTTGTCGAAAAGAATATCGAACCTCGAACATTTTACTGTTCGCTCATCGCTAATCAACACCACATCCATTGTATTTTCATACCTAATGGTGACAGTGATGGTTGGCCTAGTGGAGGACACAGGTAAGTATGAATATATTTTTATTTCCTAGCACTCCCCTACATGCTCCATTGAACTTTCGGATCGAGACAATACCTTGAAATATTCTATCTTTTAACTAGCCCACACCTTAAATTCCTGTATAATTCATGTTTAACAGACCTAACGTCTTAAAAGTCATAAAACCTTTCTAATATTGATTGTCGATCTGTAAAAAGAACAAGTATACATTCTCTTGGTTTTATTTGATCAGGGGTATACAGATAAGTGGTATAAAGATTTAAAGACCTGAGATGTTCTCCTATTCTGACATGCATTAGCAATGATTAAATTACTGGTCTATCTCACCTAGATAAGTGCATTATATCATCTTCGCTTGCTGCTCGGCAACTATGATTCTCTGTGCTGTCATTTCCCGCTAGCGCGCGGTTTACGGTTAAAACGCCCATTTGAGTAGTAACATTCTGCTGGAAATGTCAGGAGGCAGGAGAAAGCAGCAGCTTTAATGTAGTATTATTGTTACATTAGTAATTACATCATGTAGCTTTTAAATGGGATTTGATTAGAACCTTATATTTCATCTAATGACTGTCCGTACAGACTACATTGATGGGAGATTCAATTAAGCGGTGACCTCAGTCCATTTCCTCCCAATAATGTGGGTTTCAGTCATCACTGAGAGGTTTTAAACCACCTGCTCCGCTGGTTTACAATTAGGTTATGGAGAGAACGTGACCATGCCTGACCATCCTTTGATGCTTTTCGAAAGTTGCTTGGGTTTGACCTCATCGCTGTCGATCTGAATTACAAAGTGACCCGTACTATAAAATTGAAAGTGCCTTACATTTATATTCCATTTCACTGTATAATATTTCATAATTCACTATAGTCGCCTGAGCTCTATGACACCCTGCGAGAGTGATCTCAACCCTTAGATTTATCACTAAGTGGTTGAAGACTTAAAGGGTATGTCCACCTTTGAACACAATTTGACATTTTTTATAAAGTGTAGCTATGATCTAGATACATTTCTTGAGTACATTGTTTTACTGATCTTGTACTGATCCTAGAATATTGTATATGATAGCATAGAGATGCAATCAAAGTTATGGCCACCACTGGAAACCGTCAGCAAGGCTGTTTACATTCGTATCTCACAGGAGGTGCTAGATAGACAGATCACTAGAGCTGTGGGGAGAGGATGGGAAATATTTACTGGAGGGGGCTGTCACGACCTGAAGACTTGTATAAAAGTTGTGTGTTTTTCTGGTGGGATTTGGTCGGGGTTTTGATCCGGTGGTCTGGGGTCTTCTGTAGGGGTGACCACCTTAGTATCACCAGTCCCTAACTCTCTTGTAGCTCTCGTCCTATCTGTCGGCTAGGCCTTCGTGTTAGAGAGCCAGGAGCTGTCGGGCCAAGGCTAGCTTGGGAACAGCTGACCACCACCCACAGGCAGGGCCTAGCTAGCCGCTGTAGCGTCAGGGAAAGTCTCCTTCCCCTGTTCCCTTAGCGGTGCAATCTGCAGTCCAGATTCTGGGTCTGGGCATAGACACGAACATAACAGGAACACAGGACACTTCAAATTAAAGAAATACAACTAGTCTGATAGTATGACCATTCACATAGAGCCAGTATCTACCATTAAGTGGTCACCGTATAGGGATAATATTGGTATACCTGAGTTGGGGGACCCACTTGAGGGTGCTTGCACCCAGGAGTGAACTTACCCCTTTCGCCGCCCGAGGCGAACTACAGAAAGCCGCCCCCCCCCCTGCCGGGAGAAGGGGGCGGAGCGGAGGGGGCGTGGCGGAGCGGAGGGGCATGACAAAGTGAAGGGGGCGGGGCTTTGCGCCGTTCGCAGGCAGAGAGCAGGCACGGAGAAGACCTGCTCTCTGCCTGAGCATGAGGGGAGGCTG
The DNA here is from genome assembly GCF_031893055.1 of Leptodactylus fuscus. NCBI lineage: Eukaryota > Metazoa > Chordata > Amphibia > Anura > Leptodactylidae > Leptodactylus > Leptodactylus fuscus. The sequence goes on along the minus strand of NC_134270.1, from coordinate 32,514,801 downwards.
CTGGAGCAGCGCTGCTCCAGTGGTCTCCCCAAACCACCGCTCGGTGCTAAGCCAGTCTAGGACAGCTTGTCCTGGACTGGCTTAGGTAACCAAAAATGCCGCCCTTCCTCAGGCCCTGGCATAGCGCCGCCTGAAGCGCTCGCTTCAGGTCGCCTCATGGGAGGTGCGGCGCTGCTTGCACCCCATCTCCTAGCCACACATCTGGCTTACACATTCAGATTTCTAAATTAAATTTTTAATGCCAAAATCAGAGAAAGGAGCAACGGCTTCTACCTTTTGATTTCAAGAACTGCATTTGAAAATCTGAGGTTAGATCTACACATCGATTTTGGCCATGACTTCTGTCACGTTACCAAAGATCCCTGAGTTGCACTTGTGACTCCTTATGTTAGTGAATGGAGTCACATTAAGACTCTGAGAGTGCCGCGGCATCAAAATCAAGTTGAACGTTGCTTGACTCCATTCACCAACATTAGTCAAGGAAACGGCAATCTTCGGCTGCGCATCAGGAGGCAAAATTACCCTGTAGCCCGAGTCTTACTGTATTCTGTATGGTCACTGGAGTTTAAGCATCGGTGCTAGATACAGATCAAAACATGTCCCTAGCAATTTACTAAAAGTGCATGATAAATCCAAATCTGCTACCTTTCAGCCACAGGCCAAACCTAGTCTGACTGTTTCTTAGAGAACAGCAGGAATAAATCAGCTATTCATTAGGGAATGTGAAGGCTGTAAATCCTGTACCAAGGTAAAAGATATTTAGAGCACCACTAAGCTATAAGGAGCTGGGAGACAAGTGTTACAAAATGCAAAAATAATGAGACATTTCAACTCAGATTCTTTCTAAACTCTCTCTTAGGTCCTACATGTACCCTAGGGGGAACATGCCATGTCTCTAGTGAATATTATTATTTTTCTCAAGTTGTACTTATCTTCTTGGTTGGACGTGTTTCAGATATGAGTTCCACGAGGACAAAAACGTTTCATGATATTGTACCAAAAAGTTGTATACACTATATTATATGTGTTTATGTTGCGTTCTTCTTATGGTGGAGACGCAGGAGGTGACAGAAAAAAAATGATACTCACCTTCTGTTATCTGTTTTGGGCCTTCTTACAGTGCCAGCGCTATGTGTCTACCTCCTCACGGTGTCCGGTGTACTCCTGTGACGTCATGCACCCATGGGAGACCAAGTATCATAACTTTGGTCAGAGTTGATCAGTGATACGCGTGGCCAAAACACATGCCCATTGGGGCTTAGACTACTGCTATCTCAGCAACGTTAGTGATGTGTTCATTGTAACCTGCAGACCTCACGTCATGATAAATCCTGTGCAATAAAAGAGAGAAAAGAATCAATGGATGAAAAACTTAAACAAAGAATAGTGTGGTCTCTCTATACTAATAACAGTGGATCGATGATGACCTATTAGTAAAGCATACATACCTTGCCACATTATTGATAAAATTTTTGGCTCACATCACTGGATATAATGTATTTTCAAGGTTGACCGGCAAAAGCAGGAGCATTCAAAAATATCTTTTAATTCACCAGCATGACAGTCATAACAATCATAACAATGAACAGCATGAGAGTCATAACAATGGATGGATTGCAGACCCTGGATCTCATTCTGGGGGGCAGCAATGCACCCCAAAATGGCAGCACCAACAAAATGGTGCTTCAGTCATTGGACCAAGGTGTTAGAGGAGTTAATGCTTGTGATAAGTGCCTGCGTAGACCCAACAGCTATGGTGTGAATTAACATGGTCCAATTATATAGCAGGAACTTAGGTAGCTTTCTAACTGAATGATTCTTTCTAAATAAGGGTGGGTTCATACCTGCGCTCGGTCTCCGCTTTAGGCAATCCAGCAGTTTTTTTTAATCGGACACAAAGTTGGACATGCAGGACTTTGTGTCTGGCTTAAAAAAAGCAAAACAGTTTTGCTTTGGACGGGCACAAGAGGCTCATGGACTGACACTTTGCAAACCCATTCAAGTGAATGGGTTTGAAAAGTGACTGCCAGGTTTCTGTCTCCTGTCCAGTTTCTTGGGCGGAAATCTGCCGGATTGCCTAAAATGGAGACCACAATGATGTGAACCCTCCCTAAATTGAACTGTGAGCTGTGCCTGTGTCAACTGCCAACCTATCCCTTGTGACTTCATTCTTACCTAGCATCAAAGGCATGATCACATGGGAGATATGTTGCAGGTAGTACCATGGAGATCCAACACCATCAATGCAACCCCTCGTCACTGTGCCAGTCTAAGGTTTTTAAAAGGATTTAGCACTAAATACCACAGTAACCAGCAATGTCATCATCTTGGGTCTTGGGTTTGTTCTTAATCATTCCATCTCCACACTACTAGTCCTACGTTGCCGCAGAAGTTTTGTAACTGTCCTGTTGTGTAATACTGCTTTACCACTAATTTCTGGTAGTATATGAGTACCACGAGCCACGGTTGGTACACGGGAAAGTCGAATACTACACATCTTTGCACGCTTTTTCTAGAGATGAGCGAGTACTGTTCGGATCAGCCGATCCGAACAGCACGCTCCATAGAAATGAATGGATGCACCTGGTACTTCCGCTTTGACGGCGGCCGGCCGCTTAACCCCCCCGCGTGCCGGCTACGTCCATTCATTTCTATGCGAGCGTGCTCTTCGGATCGGCTGATCCGAACAGTACTCGCTCTTCTCTAATAAGGACTATTCTGATAAATTCTGTAACTTGACAATTTCCAATTCCTAAGGTTGGCCAAGTAGTCGCTCAGATGAATGTACTCTGGCAATTCTGTAATGCCTCTTGACTAAAAGATTAGTGATGGGGACTGTTATTCTCACCAGTTTCATTGCTGAATTATCAGATGGTTTCTGCTTGCGAAAGTAATTAAGACATTAAGAATATATTGAAGGGTCATTGTAACACTTGCGCCATTACAATACCTAATGTATGAGAGGTTTACTTAGGCAGTTAATGGGTTCATAAAATTTCCTGAGTTGATTGTCCAAAAGTGTTTAACTAATAAGCTCCATTAAACTTTTTTCTTTCCTCCCTTCAGCATCCTAGCAGGTGTATCAAGTATTGGTGGGATATTAACAGTGCAATTTGTTAATCTGCCAACACTAGCATTAAACACCCTTTTGTATGCTGACACCAGATTAATGAGAAGTCAAATCCCATCTACTGTTTTCCTACTGAAGCTAAGAAATTTTGTGTATAATTCATTTACCCGTGTAATGGAAACTTAATGGCATATGAAAAGTAGAAAATAGCATTTGCTGTAATGTCTTCTTTATGTCTTAAAGGTGCAGTGCTGCCTAAAACCAAACTTAGTTTGGAAGGGGATTCAGACTTTTATTCTTTCTTTTTATTAGGGTAGATTTAAAGCGCACAGACCCTAGAGTATATGTTAATTACAATGAAATACTGATTTAGGTCACTCTCTGACATAGGTCACTCTCTGACTTAATATTCTGACATATTCTACGAAAAGTCCTGACGTGATTTCTGCTACCCTATCTTATAACAAGGTATGATAGAGGAAGAGAAGCTGAGTTTTGTGATATATAGCTTCATATGATTTGGAGTAAAAAGTAGAGTAAATCCTAACAGGACTCCTAGGAGAGACATTTAGAGTCCTGACTACCAGACCCAAACACAGTGATTGATAGCCATGAAAACCTCTAGGGAAATCATTTAGGGCTAGTTCACACGTGAACTGCCCGTGCGGGTTTTGACACAGAGAGAGACGCGGCGAGCCGCGTCTCTCTCTTGTCAGAACCCGCCCGCCGCGACCATCGCTGTCGCGGCTTAACCCTCTGCTGTCGGCTCAAATGAATGAGCCGACATAGGAGGGAGCTGCAGGGGGCGGAAGCCGCGCGACTGAGACAGCGCGGCTTCCGCCTGAAGAAAGGACATGTCCTTTCTTTTCTCCGCTAGCAGCAGCTCGCCGCTAGCGGAGAACAGAAGCCCGGCGGTCTCCATAGACCACCATTATAAAGGGAGGTTTTGGACGCGAAATCCGCTGTCAAAAACCTCCCCTTATACTCACGTGTGAACTAGCCCTTAGAGTCCTGATTACACTACCCACATAGTGATTGACAGTTAGAATTCTGACTACTGCACCCACACACAGTGATTGAGGGCTCTCAGGACTCCTAGCAGAGATAGTGAGAGTCCTAATTACTCAACTCACACACACACAGTAATTGGGAGTCCCCAGGACTCCTAAAAGAGACACTGAGAGCCTTGATTGCACTACCCACATTGTGATTGACAGTGAGAATTCTGACTACTCCAACCACACACAGTGATTGAGAGCCCTCAGGACTCCTAGCAGAGATAATGAGAGTCCTAATTACTCCACTCATACACACAGTAATTGGGAGTCCCCAGGACTCCTAAAAGAGACATTGAGAGTCTTAATTGCACTACCCACATAGTGATTGACAGTGAGAATTCTGATTACCGCACCCACACACAGTGATTGATATCCCTCAGGACTCCTAGCAGACATATTAGGAGTCCTAATTACTTGACTCACATACACAGTAATTGAGGACTCCTAAAAGAGACAGTGAGAGTCCTGATTTTCCTTCTCACACAGACACAGTGATTGATAGACCTCAGGACTCCTATGAGATATGGTGAGAGTCCTGATCACTCTACCCACCCACACTTCAAGACTCCTAGAAAATTCGGCAAGAGTCCAGATTGCTCTGTCCTCATATAATGAGTGACACAGATGCTAAAAAAGAACATATCAGAAATATAGTAAGCATAAGAAGGAAATTAGAGCGGGCATTATTTGGCAGATGTTCTAGTTGCTTTCTGAGCCTTTAGCACTTTCTCTTGTGAATTTCAAACTCTCTAAAACTGGTGTATCTCCAGACATTTAGCACAGGGTCAAATACAGATGGCACAGTTGGCATGAAATGTAAGAGCAGGGTCACTAATAACTGAGAGTAATGATGTGAGGTTTCGGTCATGGGTAATATGTTAACAGATGTACCTCTGTATGAAATGATGTTCACAGTGTAAATTCAATTTGTAATGATGAACTGCTAAGTAGCATGTAACCTCCCATATCTAATAATAATTCACTGTGTCCAATGGAATATAAATTCAATCTGAGGTCCCTTATATTGTATGTTTCCAATACATTTGACAATATAGAAACATTTGTGGAATCTGTCCAAAATCCCTTACACAAAAATGGAAATTTGTCCAAATCCCCAACCCTGGCTGAGACTTGAAATCTCTTGTTTTTTACAATGTTACCTATGCAAGGCACGTCAATGTAAATGTATGCAAATAATATTCAGATATTGTGAGTAATAGAGTTTTTTTTTCCCCTAAAGTTGGTCTTCTCGTGCCTCTCATCTTTGGATATCCCAAGCCAAGAGAAAAGATAAGAAAGGACACATCTGTAGGTGGTGTTCAGATGTTCCTGGGCAAACGTTGCAGAGATTTCTATATCTACTCTGTATATGTAAAATTCATGAATACGCTAAAGAAAAAAACAAACTCTTTCAAATTTAAAATTGTTCAAAATCCAAATTTTGAAAATGAATTCTTCATGCTAAAAACAATATTGGTCTCACAGTCTGTTTTTGACAATGACCTCTAATTCAGCTGCTATACAGAATGAGTAATTGTCTCGTATCATGTAAGTTGTCCGTGATGACAATATGGTTTTTAACAAGAAGATTTAATGATGTATTTGGATTTTGACCTCCGGCGTTTGTCTATCCATTTACATTTCCTGTCCTTCTTTCCACAACTTGTTGAGATACTGTACATGGAGACAACATATCCCTCCAGGTCATTTGCACAGGGAGTTCCTTCTCCTCTGCCAACCTACTGTTTTCTGACAAATCCATCAACCTAGTTATGTAAGAGCTTAATTTTTGTGGGACAATTTCATTTAATTTTTTCCTTTTACTCTATGAAGGTAAAAAAAAAAATCTATATATATTTTTGGAAAAAAAGCAACTTTACCCTATTTTGGGCTTTAGTTAAGGAATTCAATGTGTGGTAAAAATGATCTGGTACCTTTCTTATTGTGGCAATATCAAATTTCTATAGCTTTACTTCTACATGCTGATAGAGCCCTGCATATGCGTGAATAGCCTTTAAAAAGGCTATTCAGGCACCGCTAAAGTTATATTAAACTACCCCCCAGTTTTAAAATAATACCCTAAAAAAGAATGTGATCTACTTACGCATCGTGCACACTGGGTGGGCATTCAGGGTGCGCCGTCTTCTTCATCTACGCCTCCTCTTCCTCCAATGTCCTCGGGTCCCGTCCTCCTCCAACACTCGCGAACTGACATTGATAAAAAAAAAATGGCCTGGGCGCATGCGCAGTAGCATGCGGCTTCTACTACGGCTACTGTGCATGCGCCCAGGCCATTTTTTTTTTTTATCAATGTCAGTTCGTGAGCGCCGGAGGAGGACGGGACCCGAGGACATCGGAGGAAGAAGAGGCGTGGATGAAGAAGATGGCGCACCCTGAATGCCCGCGCAGCGTGCACGATGCGTAAGTAGATCATTCTTTTTTAGGTTTTGCTGATAGAGCCCCTTTAAAAAAATGGAAGACATTGCTTCGTATGACCATATTCTGGCACCCATTACTTTTTTATACAGTATTTGCAACTATGGAGCTTGTGAGAAGGTGACAGGTAGAGTGCTGGAGTCTAGATATATCAGCCCCAAGTTTTTAACATATATGTGGTCCAGGGTGGATCTGAAGTAGTCATCAGCCCAGGTGCTCTGGCACTCCAGTGCAGATCCATTAGGTGAAAGGAAGAGTGTGGTTCTGTCCTGTAACCCTGAGTCCAGTGAGAATATATTGTGCTTGTTTTGTTTCTGTGGCTGGAGGTAAGCCACACGTATAGTTAGGTTATCTTACTGTCTAGTTAGTTGCTCAGACGAGCAGGTATTTATTTTGTTTTTGCCTGAAGTTAAGGTTGTATTTTGTTTTGCTCATTTTGTGCCTGAAGTCAAGGATTATTTATTTTCCAATTTTTTTTCTAAATAAACCAGTTTGCTGCCTATTTTGTATCCCTGTCTTGACTGTTTGGGTCCGCACCCCTACTTCTACCGAGCTAACTTCCCCACAAGTTATATAAGGAATTTTTGTTTGTGGGGTGCGATGTAATTTTTATTGGTTCCACTTTGGGGTACATACAACTTTTTAATCTCATTTTATTCCATTTGAGTGAAAAAACAAGCTTTAAGCATTGAGTTTATTAAAAACTTTTGAATATGAATTTTTGGGTGTGAAATTACCTAATGTGTTTATGTTTTGTTTATTTTTATGTGAATAATGGGAGAGTATTTAGAATTTTTAGTTGTACAAAATTCTTTTAGTTTTATTTGTAGGGGTTTGAACATATACTGCAATGTTTTTAATGGGGCAACATGCAATAGATCTTGGATCATCTTAGTCCTGGGAGCCTTCGATAGGTTTCTGACTGTCATGACAAACATAATTGCTCCCAGCGATCATGCTGCGGGGGCGCTGATGGGTTTAAAGATGGCGACTGCCATGTGATAGAACCACTTACCATTGAGCACAGCATTTAAGTGACTAAACTGCTGCAATTGGTACTGTCACATTTCACAGCTGTTAGGGAGGGGGGTCTGCTGTATAATACATCTGGCACTTGTCACATATGGAATTGGCTGAGCACTTAAGTTCCTGTCATATTTCCCCAGGTCACTTCTCCCGGATATGTAGCAAACGGTTAAGACTAAGTTCTGCAACAGCAAAGTATAATATGCAATAACGTGCCCCAACTGCTGCAGAACAGAAATCACAACTGTTGCGGACCATTATTATAAAAATGATAACTGTGCCCATGCCTGGTGTGGCCGGCATGCAATTACCTCGCACGGTGTTCGGCTGATTGCCAGGCTTCATCTGTACTTTCCGTAAAACCATAGAGAAGTACTCTAATTATCAGTAACCTCCTGCCGTTACCATGGCTTGGCTCTAATGAGCATCGACACCCTGGGGTCAATCAATGGTATATCGTACTTCAAAAAGAGGTTCTGCAGCAGGTGAGGCATCTATAATAAAAGATTATGAAATTTATGTGATGCCAATATCAAGTCATCCTTGAGTTCTATAAGAGTTCTTATCCCAACGTGCAGCAGTCATCCGGTATCCTTGTACTTGAATATGGACATAGAACCCCCCACTGACTTTAGAGTACAAAAGGGGGAATTCTATAAGAAACAAAAGCGCAAATCGCGATACAACATATTATTAGAAAAAGCGCAGATATGATTTCTTAATTCTTCATCTCAAAGCCTGTAAATGCCAGAGTGAGGGGTAAATGAATCTTCTGTACTGCTCGGAGTCCCTAATAATCTCATAAACAGTTCCATCCGCCCTATAAAATAGGTATCTATAATCATCACATTGCTGGGCAAAGCTACAAATGTTATGGGTTATTACAGCTATTTCCAGACTTGTGGCGTTATAAAAGGACTTCCTTAAAACATTTCATCAACAGCACCTATGTACGGCATCCACATAAATAAGAGAAATGAAACAGAACCGCAGCTATAAATTGGTAGAAGGTAAACAGGATATAATAGATGGAGCCCGTCGTAAGCGGATGATCATAAGTCATTGTGAGAGTGTTGCTGACACACTATAAAACATCACTGTGCCGCACAAACACTTTATGAACAGTGACGGTTTCACTCGTAGAGAAAGTCCTGGATATTTAATCACATCAAAATGTGGTCTGCGGAATCTGGTCTGCAATAGCAAAAATGAGAGATGCATTTCCGCCATTATTTCCTATATACTTGCTATGCAAAGCAAGATATATATATATATATATATATATATATATATATATATATATATATATATATATATATATATACAGTCCTATGAAAAAGTTTGGGCACCCCTATTAATCTTAATCATTTTTAGTTCTAAATATTTTGGTGTTTGCAGCAGTCATTTCAGTTTGATATATCTAATAACTGATGGACACAGTAATATTTCAGGATTGAAATGAGGTTTATTGTACTAACAGAAAATGCGCAATATGCATTAAACCAAAATTTGACCGGTGCAAAAATATGGGCACCTCAACAGAAAAGTGACATTAATATTTAGTACATCCTCCTTTTGCAAAGATAACAGCCTCTAGTTGCTTCCTGTAGCTTTTAATCAGTTCCTGGATCCTGGATAAAGGTATTTTGGACAAACAATTCAAGTTCAGTTAAGTTTGATGGTCGCCGAACATGGACAGCCCGCTCTCAAATGATCTGAAAACAAAGATTGTTCAACATAGTTGTTCAGGGGAAGGATACAAAACGTTGTCTCAGAGATTTAACCTGTCAGTTTCCACTGTGAGGAACATAGTAAGGAAATGGAAGACCACAGGGACAGTTCTTGTTAAGCCCAGAAGTGGCAGGCCAAGAAAAATATCAGAAAGGCAGAGAAGAAGAATGGTGAGAACAGTCAAGGACAATCCACAGACCACCTCCAAAGAGCTGCAGCATCATCTTGCTGCAGATGGTGTCACTGTGCATCAGTCAGCAATACAGCGCACTTTGCACAAGGAGAAGCTGTATGGGAGAGTGATGAGAAAGAAGCCGTTTCTGCACGTACGCCACAAATAGAGTTGCCTGAGGTATGAAAAAGCACATTTCGAGAAGCCAACTTCATTTTGGAAACAAAGATTGAGTTGTTTGGTTATAAAAAAAAGGCGTTATGCATGGCGTCCAAAAAGAAACAGCATTCCAAGAAAAACACTTGCTACCCACTGTAAAATTTGGTGGAGGTTCCATCATGCTTTGGGGCTGTGTGGCCAATGCCGGCATCGGGAATCTTGTTAAAGTTGAGGGTCGCATGGATTCCACTCAGTATCAGCAGATTCTTGAGAATAATGTTCAAGAATCAGTGACGAAGTTGAAGTTACGCCGGGGATGGATATTTCAGCAAGACAATGATCCAAAACACCGCTCCAAATCCTCAGGCATTCATGCAGAGGAACAATTACAATGTTCTGGAATGGCCATCCCAGTCCCCAGACCTGAATATCATTGAACATCTGTGGGATGATTTGAAGCGGGCTGTCCATGCTCAGCGACCATCTAACTTAACTGAACTTGAATTGTTTGTCCAAAATACCTTTATCCAGGATCCAGGAACTGATTAAAAGCTACAGGAAGTGACTAGAGGCTGTTATCTTTGCAAAAGGAGGATCTACTAAATATTAATGTCACTTTTCTGTTGAGGTGCCCATACTTTTGCAACGGTCAAATTTTGGTTTAATGCATATTGCACATTTTCTGTTAGTACAATAAACCTCATTTCAATCCTGAAATATTACTGTGTCCATCAGTTATTAGATATAGCAAACTGAAATGGCTGTTGCAAATACCAAAATATTTAGAACTAAAAATGATTAAGATTAATAGGGGTGCCCAAACTTTTTCATAGGACTGTATATATATGGAGCGAGAGAGAGAGATCCCACTCCTCACACTACAATTGTCTTGATATTCGGGTGGAGGTAGATCAAATCGGGGAAAATGTAGGACTGTCCTGCTAACATTTTTTTAGAGAACAATGTAATGTATCAAATAATAGGATTGAGGTCCATTCTCATGAAATTACATCGTCACAATCTTTGACTATATGATGTACTATTTTTTAGGAAGGAGGCCAGCGGTTAAAGATGGACGTCTGCGCTCTCTGGTCCACAGATTGGAGTGTCGACAAGGTGAATAAAATATATGACCTTTATTGGACATAAACTCATTGCAGATTGCAGTACGTTTTTGTCCAATAAAGGTCATATATTTTATTCACCTTGTCGACACTCCAATATGTGGACCAGAGAGCTGGCCTCCTTCCTTCCATTACTGTCTGGTCCTTGGTGACCAGTCTGATTCTGCAGCCACCTCAACCTCTATGCTTCCATTGGTGTTGTGACTCATTCACAACACCTGAAGGTGAGGGACCAACAGGTCCATTTCTCTGTATATTTTTATTTCCAACATCTATTCCAAACTCATCCACACTATAAGCACGCTCAGTGTTCTCTCCCTTTTTATGTACTATTTGTTGTCCTGTTTATTTAGTAAAATCGTATGTACTCTGCTACTACTGTAAACTCTGCTGATTCTCCACTGCCATAAGTATGCAATGGAGTGTTGCCAGGTTTAACATGACTTGTAGCTAGTTAAGTGATCAGTTATTAATAACTTTACTTTTCTCTATAAGTTTCAAACAAACCCATAGAGGCATTTACCTAACAACTCTCAGCCATATGGAAGGTGAAGTTTTCGAGTTCAGTTCATGAGGGGCAGTATTTCATGATGGCTGCCATTGTTGTGATGGATCCATGTAGTGACATCTGCCATTGTTGGGATTCTGTGCCTAAGATGTGGTGTGACCTGGAGCCTCAGAGCTTATTCTGGCAGCAGAGGTGTTGGGCTGCTGCTTTATTTCCCCCTGTGCACTGTACCCAATAGAGTAGGGATTAGAGATGAGCGAGTAGTACTCGATCGAGTAGGTATTTTATCGAATACTACGGTATTCAAAATACTCGTACTCGATCGAGTACCACTCGCTATTCGAATGTAAAAGTTCGATGCAGAACCAGCATTGATTGGCCGAATGCTATACAGTCGGCCAATCAACGCTGGTTCTTCTCCTACCTTTAGAAATCTTCTCCGTGCAGCTTCCCCGCGGCGTCTTCCGGCTCTGAATTCACTCTGCCAGGCATCGGGCCTGGGCAGAGCCGACTGCGCATGTCCGCTTGTAGTGCAGGCATGCGCAGTCGGCTCTGCCCAGGCCCGATGCCTGGCAGAGTGAATTCAGAGCCGGAAGACGCCGCAGGAATGCTTGCAAGGAGAAGACTGCTCGGAGGATCCAGCCCGACCCTCACTCGTGGACTTGGTAAGTATAATTTGATTGAATGTTGCCTACCCCTGAAATGAGCATTTTCCCCCCATAGACTATAATAGGGTTGATATTCAATTCGAATATTGAACCTCGAACATTTTACTGTTCGCTCATCTCTAGTAGGGATCCATTATAGAGAAGTCATTGTGAAGTGACTAGTGAGCATATAGATCTTGATCAACAGGTATACTAGATCAATGTATAATACTGGGATGTGCAGTCCATGTTTTTTTTTTTCTAAATGTTGTGATATTAATCTGCACATTGCTTAGATGAAAAACATGGTAGCTTGTCACATTCAGACACCCTTCCCCCTACATATGTATTGGAAAATGCCAAAATAACAACTGGAAATGACCTGATACTTTCATGTATATTCATAGACTGGTTGGTGATGTAAATTTGTGATCAGACATACATCTCTGCTCCATTAGTCGGTATGAAGTAATGCATTTAAAAAGTCTCATTCACACTCTTAGTATTTAAATGTGAGGGAAGTTTGATGTCACCAGATGCCACAAGTAATATGCCGGAGCCATTCACCATTTCTGTAGAATTAAATCCAATCTCAGATTATTCAAGGATACTTGTCATGTGCACCATCCTCTTCTCTTACCATGAGTGGGGTCTTTTTGAAGTCTGACAGGCAGTAGTATTCATACTGTAAAGCAATTTCATATATGATGACTACAGCGCTGTCACCAGCTGGCGCCATAAGTCAAATTTTTTGCTAAACTAAACTATCCTAACTAACTAGTTATATTCATTTGTATTATGTTTTTACTGGAGGAGATCTAGTCTACACACTTGTCCCATAGAATTCAGCACGCTGTCGGCTTTCACGATCTGTGTCCCAGGTGAAGAGTTATCAGTGCCGGTACCGTAGCTCTTCACCGTCAGAAGGGCGTTCCTGACTGAACTGTATTGTGAGATCAGGGAGGAACGCCTCCCTCCCCTCCTGATAGTACTTGTCCATACCGAAGTACTGGGGCGGGGTTCCTCCCTGGTCTCACAGTACAGAGCTGATGGTACTGATACCGATAGTTCTTCACCTAGGGCATAGATCGTAAAAGTCGAAAGTGTGCTGAATTCAGCGCACTGTCAGCTTTCCAGCGGTATATAAAACCGCATGTGCCCTAACTCATGAAAGGTCCTCTTTAATGTAAGAACTAGAGATGAGCGAACACTAAAATGTTTGGGGTTCGAAATCCGATTCGAACATCCGCACACTGTTCGACTGTTCGAACGGGTTTCGAACCCTATTATAGTCTATGGGGGGGAAATGCTCGTTTCAGGAGTACGCAACATTCGATCAAATTCTACTTACCAAGTCCATGAGTGAGAGTCGGGCTGGACTCTTCTCCCTGCGCAGTGTCCCCACGTCCTCTTCTGGATTTGAATTCACTCTGCTAGGCATCAGGCCTGGGCAGAGCCGACTGCGCATGTTCGCTTGTAGTGCGGGCATGCGCAGTCGGCTCTGCCCAGGCCCGATGCCTGGCAGAGTGAATTCAGAGCCGGAAGAGGATGCGAGATGCTGCGCACGGAGAAGACTTCTAAAGGTAAGAGAAGAACCAGCGTTGATTGGCAATGTATAGCATTCTGCCAATCAACGCTGGTTCTGCATCGAATCTTAACTTCGAACAGCGAGTGGTACTCGATCGAGTACGAGTATTTCGAATACCGTAGTATTCGATCGAACACCTACTCGATCGAATACTACTCGCTCATCTCTAGTAAGAACAGCGAGGCTAGGGAACTATCTGCCTCAGGAAGTGGTGATGGCGGATTCATTGATTCAAGAGGACTTGGATGTAGAAAAGAAAAATGTTAGGGGTTATTGGTTCTAGATTTTATTAAGGACATGTTGATCCAGGGTTTCATACTGACTGCCAGATTGGAGTCGGGAAGGAATTTTTTCACCTGATATGGGGCAAATGGCATAAGCCTCATGTTTTTTTTTTTTTTTTTGCTTTCATCTGGATCAACACTGTAATGTTGGACTTGATGGACCGGTATCTTTACCAACCTTATCTACTAAGTAACAATATAACTAGCACAGGATTATGGAGAACTCTTGACACAGATCTATTAATACTGTTCTTATTATTTATTTTTTGAGGTCCACTAATTCCATGGTACATATGAGAGAGTTTACATACATAATACAAAAACTAATCCAGTAAACTAAGTTAGTGAATAATGGTAGACAGGTCCCTGTCCATGAGGACTTACAATCAACAAAGTTAAAGGGAGTCTACAATCTCGCCCAAGCATATTGAACTCTCACCACCATGTTACAGAACGCATTACAGTGATAACATACCCTTGTTTTTGTAGGTTTGGAGAAAAACTACTTTGAACACTTATGCAAATAACATAGTTAGTTTACTGGGGGCGGGCCTTCAGCTCCCTGGTGCTTTTGTTGTTCACGTAGGATACATAATGCCCCAAGCATTGGAGGATCAACTCATTGCCCAAGATGGCACAGGTATGAGATGGCCTGAAGTCCACCCCCAGTGCAGTGCCTTACTTGAGACTTGAAAGTTATTTTTCTCCAAATCTACAAAAATTACATATATAATAAAGGTATGTTGTTAATTACTGTAATGTGCTTGGTAATATGGTGGTGGTAGCTGAATATGATTGGGGGACACAGTAACCTCTCTTGAAGCAATATAAGACCAAAGAGGCAGGAAATGCACTAAATTTATCACAGTGACTTATACTATATGAATAATTTGTCTATCTTGATAGACGAGTTAGCCATTAGACTCTTAGAGTCTTTACATAATTTTTTGGTTGACTTATTATACACCAATATATGGTGTCAAATTAATGGCACCCAACATCAATACATGTGGTCCATGTTATTACTCTGCTTCGCCATGCTCTCTTTTTAAGGGACCTTAAAATAGTCTAGAGTGGAGTAAAAGGTTTCTAAAACACACAATACATATGCAATATAACATGGGACATTTTGGTTGAACATTCATGCTCCTGTTTCTTTCAGAGTTTATGGGATTGATGGAAATAACTGCGTACAGTGCATGGCTATCTTCCTCAGTCCCGTAGAGTTGCATTGACCACTTATCCATTCATACGCTTTCTCACTTTGGGTACAGACCTCCTTTTCTAATGATCATGGGCGTTCCAGTGGATAGGGAATAAATGTAGATTATAGGAATATCCCTTTAAAGGGACCCAGCATATTAACCTAGCGCCACCGATATAAAGATGATATTTTCCCCTAATGAATTGGCACCTCCATTTCCAAGATAGCCCTTTTTTATTGGTTTATCAAGAAAGCTACAAGAACAATGTACGGTATATAAATACAAATAACAAGTCTTCCGATAGCAATTTCTTCCGATGTCAATATGCAAATTAGCTCTATGGAACATCAAGGGTGTTGCTTTGACTCCAAAGAGCCCATTGCATATTATATCTTGGCAATAGAGAAACCAACTCACAAAGGAGAAACATTGTGGATTGATAGGGTGACAAACTCCATTTATTTGTATGTAAAATGTTGACATAGTTTCCTACGGTATTGTAAAAAGAATTTTTGCAGCGTAAAAAAAAAATACTTCTCGGTGATGCATGCATCTAATCTGATCTGCTTACAAATTCACTTACTCAGCCCTTACTAAGCAAAGCATAGGCCATTGAGTGAAATATAAATGCTGAATTCTCATTTACGTTAGGATAATATTATGCTCCTTTTGATATGCTGCTATGACCCATATAGAACATTACAACCAATGTAAATCATGCAGAACAATGTAGTGGATTGCATGCAGGCTCATTCAGCGCTGTGTTCAGTCAGCGAGCATTAGGAAATCAAGAATATCTAAGAACATAACAGGTTTTGCGGAAAGGATTCACAATCAGCACATGGAAATGAGGCTTTGCTTTCAATACCGAATTTTTAGTGCCCTGTGCTGGATTTTTCAGAGACTTCTATATAGTGTCTATTATTTACATAAAAATGGATATTAGTAGGATATTATATTTTTAGGGATGTGTCCCTATAGACTCTGTCCAGTCAGTGTTGATAATACCCAGCACAATAGGAACACAGCTCTTTGATAAGGGGAATGGTAGCGCCCAGGTTTCAATCTACTTGTAAAGATGTTGCAATCGCCGTATGTATGTTTGTAGTGAGTTAAGAAATATTTTTACCAGACTTTTATGGTTCACTATTCCTTGTATACTAGAGGGACCCCATTACACCTATAGTGTAGTGTGCCAAGGTGCTGAACAAATGTTTGTAGCTATGCCATCATTTACCCTTCCTTTTTGGTGGACATGTCCAAATACATTTCCTAAAATGAACATTTTTTAGAGATATTCTATCATCACGTGATATGTTATCTATCTGTGTTATTGTATTAAATTAGTTTAAAGGAATCCTATCATTGGATACCCTTTTTTTCTGACTAACATGTAGGAATAGCCTTAAGAAAGGCTATTCTTCTCCTAACTTTAGATGTCTTCTCTGCACCGCCGTTCAGTAGAAATCCGGGTTTTCTTTGGGTTGCAAATGAGTTCTCTTGTAGCACTGGGGCCGATCCTCAGCACTCAAACAGCTCTGGGGGCTTCCCCAATGCTGCGAGAGAACTTTACAGTGCTGCCTCCATCTTCTTCTAGAATGCCCTCTCCCTGCGTCTTCTTCCATCCTGGGTTTCAATCTTCTAGGTCTTGGGAAGAGCCGAATTCGCCTGCCAGTGGCCACAAGAAAATGGTCCCTTATTCAGTAAGCTGTGTAAGTGGCCTTTTTCTTGTATCTATGCTTTATAGATACACTATGGGATCAAAAGTATCCGGACACCTGGCTGAAAATGACTTACAAGTTTGTGGCGCCCTCCATCGGTAATGCTGGAATTCAATATGATGTTGGCCCACCCTTAGCCTTGATGACGCTTCCACTCTCACAGGCATACGTTCAATCAGGTGCTGGAAGGTTTCTTGGGGAATGGCAGCCCATTCTTCACGGAGTGCTGCACTGAGGAGAGGTATCGATGTAGGTCGGTGAGGCCTGGCATGAAGTCAGCGTTCCAAAACATCCCAAATGTCTTCTATAGGATTCAAGTCAGGACTCTGTGCAGGCCAGTCCATTACAGAGATGTTATTGTCGTGTAACCACTCCACCACAGGGCGTGCAGTATGAACAGGTGCTCGATCGTGTTGAAAGATGCAATTGCCATCCCCGAATTGCTCTTCAACAGTGGGAAGCAAGAAGGTGTTTAAAAAATCAATGTAGGCCTGTGCTATGATAGTGCCACGCAAAACAACAAGGGGTGCAAGCCCCCTCCATAAAAAACATGGCCACAAAATAACGCCACCACCTCCGAATTTTACTGTTGGCACTACACATGCTGGCAGATGACGTTCACCAGGCATTCGCCATACCCACACCCTGTCATTGGATCGCCACATTGTGTACCATGATTAGTCACTCCAAACATTTTTCCACTGTTCAATCATCCAATGTTACGCTTCTTACACCAAGCGAGGCTTTGTTTGGCGTTGACCTGCGTGTTGTGTGGCACCCAATCATCTGACCACGTTCGAAGTCCGTGAGTTCCGCGGAGAGTTTTATAGATAGGTTACTAGGAGCTGTAAGAGTGTTCTACACTATGTATTATAGATAGGTTCCTAGTAGCCCTGACAGTGTTCTACACTATGTTTTATAGATAGTTTCCTAGGAGCCCCGATAGTGTTATACACTATGTGTTATAGATAGGTTCCTAGGAGCCCTGACAGTGTTCTACACTATGTTTTATAGATAGGTTCCTAGGAGCCCTGACAGTGTTCTACACTATGTTTTATAGATAGGTTTCTAGGAGCCCTGACAGTGTTCTACACTATGTTTTATAGATAGGTCCCTAGTAGCCCTGACAGTGTTCTACACTATGTTTTATAGATAGTTTCCTAGGATCCCTGATAGTGTTATACGCTATGTGTTATAGATAGGTCCCTAGGAGCCCTGACAGTGTTATACACTATGTGTTATAGATAGGTCCCTAGTAGCCCTGACAGTGTTCTACACTATGTTTTATAGATAGTTTCCTAGGAGCCCTGATAGTGTTCCACACTATGTTTTATAGATAGTTTCCTAGGAGCCCTGATAGTGTTATACGCTATGTGTTATAGATAGGTCCCTAGTAGCCCTGACAGTGTTCTACACTATGTTTTATAGATATGTTCCTAGGAGCCCTGACAGTATTCTACACTATGTTTTAAGCCATTTAAGGTGTGGTTTGTACCGATCTTGTTCGACCCAAAGCAAATCTTAGATCCGAACTGCGCAAACCCAAAATGAATCCTTGGAGGTATACCCATCTCTATTTCTAAGTAACGTTCAATAGTGTTGTAATGTGGTAAAGTAATGTAGTTCAAACAAACTTCAGTTTCAAAGTAATCTGATTTACAGCAAAGAGTTTGTAGCAGCTGACAAAAAGAATAAATTTTTCATGCAACCTGATTTTTTTTTTTTTACAATAATTTGAATTGCATTTTTATGGTTGTTTTTGAATTTTATAAGGAAACATTTCTTCCAGCTTGAAAACAACCGCAACATTTCTGTACAGAAGATACAAAATTGGAAATAGAAGTGAAGCACAATCTACAGCTAAGTTTTTTTAAAAAATAAATTCTATGAAATACATAAAATTGGAATAATTCTGTATGCAATTCCATATGAGAATGCACATGTTCACAATTCTTTGGAGTCTAAAGGCCTCAAGTGAATTAGGTTTCACACAGTCATGTTTACCCTTCAGTCATCTATTGGTCAGATTTTTCTGCTCTTGTCTATAGGTTGTTCTTGGTATTGTGACTATTGTAAGTTCCCAGATATGTCATTAGCAGACTTCTATTACAGGTTGTCTAGTATAGGGATTTTAGAATCATTGCAATCCATTAATATTGCATTGTATAGGTCATGTGATAGCAGTGCTGTCAGACCTCAAATAATGCAACGAAAACAAGATCATATTCATTTAGAAACAACAATACAAATATTTTAATTCAGGAAGAGATCAATATTTGGTGGAATAACCCTGATTTTTAATCACAGCTTTCATGCGTCTTGGCTTTCCACCAGTTTTTCCCACTGCTTTTGGGTGACCTTATGCCACTCCTGGCACAAAAGTGTGAGCAGTTCTTCTTTGTTTGATGGCTTGTGACTATACATCTTCCCCTTGATTACATTCCAGATGTTTGCAATGGGGTTCAGGTCTGGAGATTGGTCTGGCCATGACAGGGTCTTGATGTGGTTCTCCTTCATCCACACATTGATTGACCTAGTTGTGTGGCATGGCGCATTGTACTGCAGGAAAAACCAGCCCTCAGACTCGGGGAACATTTCTTACCTTACTTCTTGGCTTGAGATATCCCAAAACTGAAAATGAAAAACTTTGTCAAGTGTAGTGAATAGAGTATTAGAAGTTTTTTTTTTCAAAATGGGTCATATCGTGATATGAGTTAACCTCTTTTTGCCACTTACAAATGGCGACGTTTGGATCACAGATGGCCATACATTTCCAATTCCATCCAATTTTCAATTCTCCTTTGATGGCACATGTCTGGGAGAAAGAAACATTGGGAAGTTGGATTTTAACTAGAGATGAACGAACAGTAAAATGTTCGAGGTTCGATATTCGTTTCGAGTAGACCCTCAATATTCGACTACTCGAATCGAATATCGAACCCTATTATAGTCTATTGGGGGGAAAATGCTCATTTCAGGGGTAGGCAACATTCGATCAAATTATACTTACCAAGTCCACGAGTGAGGGTTGGGCTGGATCCTCCGGGAAGTCTTCTCCGTGCAGTGTCCCCGCGGCGTCTTCCGGCTCTGAATTCACTCTGCCAGGCATCGGGCCTGGGCAGAGCCGACTGCGCATGCCCGCACTACAAGAAAATGTAGTGCGGGCATGCGCAGTCGGCTCTGCCCAGGCCTGATGCCTGGCAGAGTGATATCAGAGCCGGAAGACGCCGCGGGGAAGCTGCACAGAGAAGACTTCTAAAGGTAGGAGAAGAACCAGTGTCGATTGGGCAACTGTATAGCATTCGGCCAATCAATGCTGGTTCTGCATCGAACTTTTCCATTCGAATAGCGAGTGGTACTCGCTCGAGTACGAGTATTTCGAATACCATAATATTCGATCGAATACTACTCGCTCATCTCTAATTTTAACATGCCAAATACGTCTTGTTCTCGGGGAAATAACCTTCAGCAGAGTCTGGATTTGGCTTACTCTTCTTTCAATGCTTAGAATCCATTCAGCCCAACTGAGCACACCTATGGTTTGGGGTAGGAGAGCAGAAGCAATACTCTAGATGTCAGTCAAGCAAGCATTTAGCTAATAGTTCATCGATTTGACGAAATATCCTAGTGAATTAACTGTCCCTTTTATCCATTGCAGAATCCTCTAGAAATTTCCGAGTTACTTTAAAACGCTGCCTATAAAAGAAACTTTTTATTCTGAGATTTGCAAATGCATACCATAGTCGCAAACCATTGTAGTGTACTATATATCCATCAGCGACTCTTTCTGTATACTACCTGTGGAGTTGTATCCATTTCGGGCTGTGTCGGGAATGCAAATCTCTATGCAAAGATAAGAGATAACTTTTCAAGCTCTTATCTGTTAATCAAGCTGTGGCAGGATACAGATGCTATTAGCATTTTTTACTTTGCCCTCTACTGTTCCCAAGGACTAAGTTTCACGTATATTAAGAATGGCTGATGAGATATGATATGATTCAATAAAACCAACAGCAGAAACAGATCTAATGTTTTCCTTTCCTCGAGAAAATCGGCTGAGATACAAGGTGAGGATGAGTCACGGCATAAATTTTCAACTCCAGATCAATCTTTGACAAAGTTTATTAAGATTGTCACCAAATAGAATAGAATTTACACAAAGAGATTGAAATTAATTAAAATCAAGTAGTGGTATTTTAAGACTTCAACTAGTATTACATTTGTTTAACATGTGTGAAATTTGAGCTGGATAATTTAGATCGTGATAACGTGGCTGTCAGTAGGAAAATACATTTTGTGTGAAAACTGCAGAGGAAAATGTTTCAAAGAAGGTTTTATTGGAAATATTCAATTTCCTTAATGATGGACTATGGTGGTCTTATCATATCCTTCACCCTTGGAAAATCTGCAATGATATAAAATGGTATCTCTTAGACTGCACCTGTACCCGTACCATAAACTGAAGAATAAGTAAAATTGACGAAGAATAAATAAATTGAAGAAAATATTGTACATGATATTCAGACATTATCATATTTGATGTGGTACATATCTGTTCACCAAACAATATATACTGTCCATCCATTATATATTGTAGACCTGCCAATTTTAGTGGGGTTGGCTGATAATCTAATAAATTTGGTGTCTCCAGAGAACCCCCAAGAGCAAATCTTAAATTTTCGTTTTTATTCTCTATTCAAATGAGTCTTCAGCAAGCACAAAGGCCACATGAAAATGGCCGACTGGACATGCACAGTCAATTCTGTCCAACGCAACATGGCAGAGCCATCTGAACATGCATGGGATTTGAATCCAGAACAGAGATTCGTCAGGTGCTGACGCTGAGGAGAAGCGTCAGCACAAGAAGAGAGACGCTGAATCTTCGGAAGAGAGTCGTCTTTGAGCAAAAGGGACGACCCCTGTACTTTCTGCAGACTCATTTGAATAAGTAAGAAGAATGAAAATTCTACAAAACGGTGACGCAGAAAAATAAAGGTAGGAGAAGAATAGGCTTTCTAAAAGCTATTCCGATGTGGTGTTAGGGCCCCTTCACATTACGGATACGCTGCCTGATTCTGAACTTTAAAACACGGTCAGAATCAGCGCGTATAAAGCAGACCCCATTCATTTCAATGGGGAGCCGGCATACGAGCGCTCCCCATTGAAATGAATGGGCTGCTTTTTACTCTACGAGCGCTCCCATTGAATATTGCACATATTATGGAGTAAGGCAGTTTGCCCAATTTTTGTTTGAACAAGCTTTCTGACACTGGGCAGCACATTTCTCTCTAGAATCCATTGATAGTATTGAGATTTCATTGTACCCTGCACAGATTCAAGACACCTTGTGCCAGATGCAGCAGAACAGCCCCAGAACATAACAGAGCCTCCTCCATGTTTCACAGTGGGGACAGTGTTATTTTCAAGATATGCTTCATTTTTCTCTCTGTGAACATAGAGCTGATGTGCTCTATATATTGTATTTTAAAATATTTTAGCATTTTTAGCCATGAAAGCCTGAATAGCTTGGAACATGATAAATGTATGCTTCTCTATCTATTTATTGACTTTGATGTAAATTGTGTAATATTATAATTTTTTTTCCAGGTAATAAAAATCAAATAATTTTATGGAAAGAAATAGAAAAATATTTAGCGCAGTCCTGGATATAAAAGATCACGTAAACTGCAGCAATAAGTTTCAAAAAATAAAGCATGACCACGACTATTTCAATATTTTCTATCATGCTGGTTAATGTACAAGTACATTGCAGCCGCTTATTTTAAAATGCAAGAAGTCATCAAGTTCTGTATAATATGATATTTATTATTGGCGGGTGGTTATTACCCAACATTAAGCTAAAAGTCACCAGGTACAGCTTTCAGGAGAATATTCCATTTTCTCTACTGCATACAATATTGCAATATCATAGAATGTTTTAGAATTAATAGATGGTAAAATATAGTTTTGAATTCTGATTGTGTTTGTGGTTAGGAGGATGTGACGAGGGGCGCGGAGTCCCCGCTCCTCTTTACTAAATACCTCTAGGGCATAGCTAGAATTCAGCGCACTGTCGGCTTTCCAGCAGTATATAGAACTGCCTGTGCCCAAACCCATGAAAGGTCCTCTTTAATGACATACATATACCAAATGACTGCTCAACTACAGTAATCACTGGCTGCAATGGAACAAAGTATGGCTGAGCGGACATTATCTTTGTGTAGCAAGAGGATAAAGGCTAGAGACCAGTCTGGAGGATTGGTGGAGAGTATCAATTGTTTTATTTATTTGTGCTTCATTTGTTCCAAAATTTACAGGACTACCCCTAAAAAATTCATATAAAGTTATTATGTATATTGTTGTTTCCAGTATTAAGGCATGACTTGATGGTCCTTGGCCCCAATGCAAATTCTGTAATTAGGTCCCCACTTGTCCTGTGCCATTTATAATACTGGTGCCTTCTTATGTTGTAGATGGGCCTTTGGGCTCCCTGAGACTCCAGGCCTAGTAGTAATCACTAATTCTCACCCCATGCAGCTATGCCTTTGTGAGCAGTTGTATGACTAGAGCACAAGCAGGCAACTCTGCTCTCAGTTGCTCTTTCTGTATTAGGAGATTATTGCACATTGAAGCAATATAAATAGATAAACTGATATTATGGGAGGTTGTGCCTTATGCTAGGTTCACACTAGCATCATCTTTCCATTGTTGGCGGACCCAAAAAACAGACAGGCGGACTGCTAAAACAGTGGTAACACACAGAGTCCGACAGTCCCCATGGACTATAATGGGGTCTGTTGGATGTCCGTTGTTATAAAACTGAAAGCGGAGGAGAAAAAAAAAATCCTTTTTTCATTGACAATTTTCAGCTGACACTGCAGTAAAGTCTGCAAAGGCTACTCCAGCGCAAATGTGAATGTAGCCATATCCTCCTACTAATATACTATACTAATATATATATATATATATATATATATATATATATATATATATATAATTATTATATAATTTTTTTTTATTTATCATGCAAAAACGGCTGAACAGATATGGATGAAATTTGGCACATAGATAGTTTGTAGCTTGGATTAATACATAGACTACTTTTTATCTTGGTAAATGACATGGCTTCATGACTGTTATGAATTTATGTTCATATACTATATTAAACTGTTGTTGGCAGCAGCATTATCTCAGTTAATTGCACGTTGCTGATAAAGCTAGGTCTGTCTATGTAAACACACAGATAACACTGAGTCCATTATGTACAAGCATTTGTATATTATCTGATCTGCTCCAGTGCTGAGACACTGACATAGGAAAACCACCTTTAATCCAAATTGGCAGGTTGTCAATTTTAAACATGCCAGGCAAAAGAAAATCTAATTTGTGGTTAAATTCTAAAACAACTAGAGCTATGAAGGCAGTCAGAAGTTAACAGAGTTCTCCTCAAGTGGAGCTGAGGAGGATTGAGCAAGCTAGGCGTCAAGTGGCTCGTAGAGCAGCTGAAATGCTGGAGCAGTTGGATCATCGATGCCAACAACACACTCATTATATGGCATCCCAGAGAGCTGCTGAGATACCAGAGCAATCACAGCCATGGTGCGAGGAATGAGTTCAGCGGTACGTCAGCTTGAGAACTGCTAAAATGCTGGAGCAGGCGGATCATTGCTGCCAACAACACGCTCATTATATGGCATCCCAGGGAGATGCTGAGACGCTGGAACAATCATAGGCATGATGCGAGGAATGAGTTCAGCAGCAGGCCATCTTGACAGCTACTGAAACGTCGGCGCAAGTAAATCATTGACGCCAGCAACACGCTCATTATATGGTGTCCCAGCGAGCTGCTGAGATGTTGAAACAATAACAGGTACAGCGCGAGGAACAAGTTCAGCAGCAGGACAGCTTGACAGATGCCAAAACACCGGAGTAGGCAGATCATCAACAGCAGCAATTTGCTGAATATAGGCGGATCATCAACGTCAACAACACACAGAGGAAGTCGCGAGCAGAGGCTAGTATTGTTATCATTTGTGTGCACTGATCTCCTATCTCTGCACCACCTGAATGTGCAGGACTGTGTTTTGGTGTCCGTGAATACTTTGTTGTCTCTCTTCAATACTAGAGGGATACTACAATACTAAATACTACAATATCATTCCCTGTAAGTTACTTTGCGGTTGCATTTTTCATCATTAGTCTAGCTTCACTGGTTTTATTTTCCTGCACATCATTATTCATCCTCTTTTTACTGTCACTGATTTGTTTCTAAATATACTGGGCTTTATGATTTGTAGTGTCTTACAAATGTTCTGGAACAGGTTCTCCAGTGGAACGCTGCTTATAAAAGGTGCAGCCATGCATAATTCATGGTGCTATTATAAAAAGATTACCTAAAACTTATGAGATTATATAGACTGTGTGTAATGGTTTTAGAAAATCAGAAGCTACCTGAAGTTGTCAAAGGTTTTTAAACCAGAAAATTGACATTGACAAAATATTCTATGTGGTTCTGTTGAATATACATTGGGTGCAGTTATGACCAAATCCAATAGTTAGCAGGGCCCACAGGTCCCTCTCACAACACTTTGATCTCCTTAGATGTCAGGTATGTACTGTATAATAAATCTTTCATTGGTCCGTACACTGATATTTTATGATGCCAGACATGCCCCCTTACTAACAATGGGCAAACCTCACAAGATTAGTTTTGATAAATCTTTAAGAGGATTGGCTTTCCACTATGTTTTGGGCCAAATTAGTTTGGCACACCCTGGAAGTGCTACTATTATACTCTGGGGTCTCTTCAGACCTGAGCATATAATATATGGATGCCCAGGAGAGGTGAGTAAACATAACAACAAGTTATACTCACCTCTCCTGGGCATCCTTGCAGGTTCCCTGGCGGCCTCTTTAGGCCTATGGCTGACGTCATGCTTCCCAAGATCACCATTGAGGCCTGTAATTGGGCCTCAACAGTCACATGCGGTGCACAGATGTCATAAGGCTAGTGACATCAGCCAGAGCCTGGAAA
Source organism: Leptodactylus fuscus (assembly GCF_031893055.1). Classification (NCBI taxonomy): domain Eukaryota; kingdom Metazoa; phylum Chordata; class Amphibia; order Anura; family Leptodactylidae; genus Leptodactylus; species Leptodactylus fuscus. The sequence continues at coordinate 32,489,038 of NC_134270.1, read as the reverse complement.
AGAACACCAATGGATCATCCAAGAGACCTCATGAGTGATAACCAAGTTCTAAATCTTTTTTCTCAACATTAACCTTTTAAGGGTGCATTCACACAGAGTAACGTTGGCATTTTTTTGTGCTTATTTTGGCACATAGCACCGTGTTAACGCCGCATATACGCCGCGTTTGCGCCGTTTAACGCGACCGCAAAATAGCGCGGCGCAAACGCGGCACTATGTGCCAAGATAAGCACAAAAAACGCCAACGTTACTCTGTGTGAATGCACCCTAAGGCCAAAAGTAGGAGTAAATCAGTATATAGTCAAGAAGGGAGGCTGTAGTGAGTAATGCAGAAAGAACATGCCTACATGGAAGAGATGACTGTAACCCCCCCACCAGTCAGATATTTATGGCTTAGCCCAAGGATATCAATCTGAAAAAAAAACATCCAGATCAGAAATTTCATATCAAATGTAAATATTTTATTGACATTATATTAAAAGACATATAAATACAAAAAATGATGTGTAAACAAGGAAATAATATCCATAAAACACCAAATCACAATGCCAAAGGGTGGGGTGATGCAGGAATATATAGCCATATAAATATAGACACATACCATAGGGAAGTGAGGTAAAAAGTCAAATAGTGTCACAGAGAATCATGTTAGAACTGATACAAAATTACTGTGCAAAAGGTAAAGAATAATACAGTATAATTAAGTGAATAGCAACCATGTTAAGGAGGCAACTGCAGGATCAATGGACCCCTAAGAGTAATTAAGTGACAACCACGTTGAAAGAAGCAAGCCATGGGCTGTAGTGGTGGTGAACCCAGGTATACCATGACTTTAGGTCATGCTTCACTAACTCTTCTACCTTCTATCCCAAGGATAGGCTACAAAAAAAAATAAATTCTGGACAGTCCCTTTAGCAATTAAACCAAAAATACACAGAACTATCCTGCCATATTTAGTTTTGTGGGATCAAGGATCACCTGTATGTTTTGGCTAGAACATAACCACTATCCCAGAAACAAATCCTAACCGGTCCTTGGACCTGTCTAATACAAGGTTCTTGCACCCTACTTAGAGCTTGCTCCTACTGATGATTCACCCTAAAATGCTTCTCCCAATGGTACCAACACTTTTCATCTAGATTTACCAGGGAATGCCTAGATGAGTGGAACCAATGGAGCCATGCCCTCAGTTAAGCTAGGCCTTGCATTGGAGGAAATGGATGGTCCACTTGAGGATCCTTCCAATCCTTACTGGGACTGTAGAGTGTTCTTCTTTCCCAAACAGTAACAAGGATTGAACCTCATTCTATATACACTTCTGGATATGCAAGAAATATCTAATAATTAGAGATGAGCGAACAGTGTTCTATCGAACTCATGTTCGATCGGATATTAGGCTGTTCGGCATGTTCGAATCGAATCGAACACCGCGTGGTAAAGTGCGCCATTACTCGATTCCCCTCCCACCTTCCCTGGCGCCTTTTTTGCTCCAATAACAGCGCAGGGTAGGTGGGACAGGAACTACGACACCGGTGACGTTGAAAAAAGTAGGCAAAACCCATTGGCTGCCGAAAACATGTGACCTCTAATTTAAAAGAACAGCGCCGCCCAGCTTCGCGTCATTCTGAGCTTGCAATTCACCGAGGACGGAGGTTTCCGTCCAGTTAGCTAGGGGTTAGATTCTGGGTAGGCAGGGACAGGCTAGGATAGGAAGGAGAAGACAACCAACAGCTCTTATAAGAGCTAAATTCCAGGGAGAAGCTTGTCAGTGTAACGTGGCACTGACGGGCTCAATCGCCGCAACCCAGCTTTCCCAGGATCCTGAATGGAACACACTGACAGTGTATTCCCGTATACCCCATATATACACCCCAAATCCCCGTTCCAACGGTGTGCCCCCCCACCTTCACCTCAGAAATACCCTGCAAGTCCCCTAGCAATAGAATTGGGGCTATATACACCCACAATTTTTGCTGCTGGTATATAGTGCCATTGTCTGACTGGGAATTCAAAGAATATATTGGGGTGACGTGCACCCACAATTTTTGCTACTGCTATACAGTGCCATTGTCTCACTGGGAATTCAAAGAATATATGGGGGTTATGTGCACCCACAATTTTTAATACTGGTATACAGTGCCATTGTCTGACTGGGAATTCAAAGAATATATGGGGGTTACGTGCACCCACAATTTTTAATACTGCTATACAGTTCCATTGTCTCACTGGGAATTCAAAGAATATATGGGGGTTATGTGCACCCACAATTTTTAATACTGGTATACAGTGCCATTGTCTGACTGGGAATTCAAAGAATATATGGGGGTTACGTGCACCCACAATTTTTAATACTGCTATACAGTTCCATTGTCTCACTGGGAATTCAAAGAATATATGGGGGTTATGTGCACCCACAATTTTTAATACTGGTATACAGTGCCATTGTCTGACTGGGAATTCAAAGAATATATGGGGGTTATGTGCACCCACAATTTTTAATACTGGTATACAGTGCCATTGTCTCACTGGGAATTCAAAGAATATATTGGGGTTATGTGCACCCACAATTTTTACTACTGGTATATAGTGCCATTGTCTGACTGGGAATTCAAAGAATATATGGGGGTTATGTGCACCCACAATTTTTAATACTGGTATATAGTGCCATTGTCTGACTGGGAATTCAAAGAATATATGGGGGTTACGTGCACCCACAATTTTTGCTACTGCTATACAGTTCCATTGTCTCACTGGGAATTCAAAGAATATATGGGGGTTATGTGCACCCACAATTTTTAATACTGGTATACAGTGCCATTGTCTGACTGGGAATTCAAAGAATATATGGGGGTTATGTGCACCCACAATTTTTAATACTGGTATACAGTGCCATTGTCTGACTGGGAATTCAAAGAATATATTGGGGTGACGTGCACCCACAATTTTTGCTACTGCTATACAGTGCCATTGTCTCACTGGGAATTCAAAGAATATATGGGGGTTATGTGCACCCACAATTTTTAATACTGGTATACAGTGCCATTGTCTGACTGGGAATTCAAAGAATATATTGGGGTTATGTGCACCCACAATTTTTAATACTGGTATATAGTGCCATTGTCTGACTGGGAATTCAAAGAATATATGGGGGTTATGTGCACCCACAATTTTTAATACTGGTATACAGTGCCATTGTCTGACTGGGAATTCAAAGAATATATTGGGGTTATGTGCACCCACAATTTTTACTACTGGTATACAGTGCCATTGTCTCACTGGGAATTCAAAGAATATATTGGGGTTATGTGCACCCACAATTTTTACTACTGGTATATAGTGCCATTGTCTGACTGGGAATTCAAAGAATATATGGGGGTTATGTGCACCCACAATTTTTAATACTGGTATACAGTGCCATTGTCTGACAGGGAATTCAAAGAATATATTGGGGTTATGTGCACCCACAATTTTTACTACTGGTATACAGTGCCATTGTCTGACTGGGAATTCAAAGAATATATGGGGGTTATGTGCACCCACAATTTTTAATACTGGTATACAGTGCCATTGTCTGACTGGGAATTCAAAGAATATATGGGGGTTATGTGCACCCACAATTTTTAATACTGGTATACAGTGCCATTGTCTGACTGGGAATTCAAAGAATATATTGGGGTTATGTGCACCCACAATTTTTACTACTGGTATACAGTGCCATTGTCTGACTGGGAATTCAAAGAATATATGGGGGTTATGTGCACCCACAATTTTTACTACTGGTATACAGTGCCATTGTCTGACTGGGAATTCAAAGAATATATTGGGGTTATGTGCACCCACAATTTTTACTACTGGTATACAGTGCCATTGTCTGACTGGGAATTCAAAGAATATATGGGGGTTACATGCACCCACAATTTTTGCTACTGCTATACAGTGCCATTGTCTCACTGGGAATTCAAAAAATATATGGGGGTTATGTGCACCCACAATTTTTAATACTGGTATACAGTGCCATTGTCTGACTGGGAATTCAAAGAATATATGGGGGTTACGTGCACCCACAATTTTTAATACTGCTATACAGTTCCATTGTCTCACTGGGAATTCAAAGAATATATGGGGGTTATGTGCACCCACAATTTTTAATACTGGTATACAGTGCCATTGTCTGACTGGGAATTCAAAGAATATATGGGGGTTACGTGCACCCACAATTTTTAATACTGCTATACAGTTCCATTGTCTCACTGGGAATTCAAAGAATATATGGGGGTTATGTGCACCCACAATTTTTAATACTGGTATACAGTGCCATTGTCTGACTGGGAATTCAAAGAATATATGGGGGTTACGTGCACCCACAATTTTTAATACTGGTATACAGTGCCATTGTCTGACTGGGAATTCAAAGAATATATGGGGGTTATGTGCACCCACAATTTTTAATACTGGTATACAGTGCCATTGTCTCACTGGGAATTCCACAAATAATTTGGGGATTCATTCACCCTACATCTCAGGCTGTTGCCATATTCACCCAGGTTGTCAGTGCTGCACCAGCTCGTTCCCAGACAGCTCGGCCCGAAAAACACGTTACCTATATAGAGGATTTGGACAATGAAGACAACATGTTCTAAATCTAATGTCTGCACCTTCTCCAGAATTAAAATAAAGGCAGCGTTTAACTTTCAAATAGCACTGCACAAAGGAAGAGCTTATCAGCTTGTCTCATGACATGCTACTGAAAAGTTTCATTTGTGTATCTTAATGTAAATATAGTTGTATAAGCTTTTTGGGTTTTAGGCACTGCCAAGTTATTTATTACCACCCGCTCCCTTATAATGATGATGACGCCAAAGTCACTGTGGGTGTTCAGAGCTCACAGCTTTGGGTGACATTTGTCTTGCTCTCTGTCGGTACCAGCTGTCTTTTTGGATACCGTAAAGTTATGTTGACTTTATTAACAGCTATAGAAGCTTTAGCCAGGTTGTGACGGTGTGTAACCCTAACAACACTAAGTGGGATACACATTAATAGTCAGTCTATGTACGCTAAACGTATCACTGAAGTAATTTTTTTTCCCTCTCCCCTAATATAAGAAAGGAACAGACATTAGACCTAGACCGGGGTTCGAGGCTTGAAAAAATCCAGTATTATTTGTTCTTCATGATGTGAAATATGTGTTGAAAAGCAACCCAAGATGAAGTCAGCCATGTGTGCCAGTGTGTTACTTGGCATGCCTTTGCTGGCCCCAACTGTAAGGGTCACTCTCCATTTCCTCCATTTTCCACTCCCCTTCACACCATTTGTGGTGAAGCAATGGGATGCACTGAAGTGCATCCTCTAGCCTCGTGTGGGATAGGGACATCAGATGCCACTCCAACCCCCTCGTCTTCCTCCGCCAGCCAACGGTGCGAAGATGAGAGGAGTGTGCTCTGAATGTTTTCTGCCTAGCAGAGGCTAGTTCTCACTTACGAAAATGGCCCCACTTTGACCTGTATATCAGGCACAATGGTGTAGGTTTCAAAGAAACATGGCACCAACAAGTTGGAAAACGTGGGCCATGCGTGGACCGTGTTTGAGTCTGGCAAGCTCCAGATCTGCTACCAGGTTCCAGCCATTATCACAGGCGCAAAAATGCCAGGCCCCAGGTGTAGCAGGGAAAAAAAAAAGCCATCTCAGCCAGGATGGCATCCCTGACCTCGGAGGCACTGTGCTGTCTGTCCCCCAAGCTGATCAGTTTCAGCACGGCCTGCTGACATCTCCCCATGCCAGTGTTACAGTGTTTTCCGCTAGTAGCTGGGGTGGAGGTTGCAGCTTCATAGGGTTTCAGTCTACTCCTGCCATGAATTTTGGCCTGGGAGAGGAGATAGGCCACCCCAGTTTGCACCCGGGGAACAGACTCCACCACATTCACCCTGCCTGTCATTAAAGATAAGCACTGCAGCATCCCTGACCACAGGCGCTTGTCCATGTGTCGGTGGTCAAGTGGACCTTGCAGCAAAGCGCAGAGCTCTGGGCCCGACTGATGTTATGGGACACATGCAGGCGCAAGGCAGAGACAGCACACCAAGAAAAGTAGTAACGGCTAGGCCCAGCATAGGGAGGTGCCCCAGCTGCCATCTGCTGACGGAAGGCCTGGGTCTCCAGAAGCATAAACAAACACCAACATCTCCAGGGCCAGCAGTTTATCGATGAGGCTGTTACAGGCTTGGGCATGGGGGTGGGTTGTATTGTACTTCTGCCTGCAATGAAAAGCTTGGGAAATGTGGAGTGGCTGGGAAGAGGCGCATGATGGTGCAGGCCAAAAGGGCGCATGAGGGTGAACTCCCCAATGTGTCAGAGATAGGTGTGTAGGTGTCCTTGCATCATATACTTGCACCATATTTGGCTTTGGAAGTTAATTTTGTGCCAAAAAGTGGTTAAGACAGCGATCCCTCAGCTACTCCCGTTACACTGTCTATTGAAGTTACCATCTGTGGAAGTGGACCACCATTTCTAAGATCCCAAAGGAAGCAGGCAAGAGATGTGCAGTTCAGAAAAAAAGATGAGAAAATAAGTTTAGGCTGTAGAGCACAGAGGGATCGGAGAGGACAGAGCTGGTGTCGGCCAGGTATTCCCACAACATGCGCCTATACTTGTCCCTCCTGGTGACACTAGGCCCCTGAGTGGCAGTAATTTGTCCAGGGGGGCCATTAACGTGTTCCAGACCTAGGAATAAGTCTTCCAACAGGGTAGAGTTTTGCATGCCTTTGCTTCTACCCACTGTTTTTGCTGCTTAGCTTCCCTCCACATCTACTCTGCTTTCACCCCTAAACATCACCCCAGTTTATGCCTTTGCTTCTACCCAGGTTTTTTGTTGATTTAGCTTCCCTCTACATCTACACTGCTTTAGCCCCTAGACATCACCCCTGTCCATGTGGGGTCGGTGGCCTCGTCATCCACCAACTCCTCTTCCAATTGCGCACTGCCCCCTTACTGCAAACCGCACATGACCACAGCTTGCCTTGATGGCAACTGTGTCTCATGATCCCCACTTAGGTCCAGACAAGTCGGTGGCGGGTCCAAAACCCCAAAATTGGAAGGAAATGGCAGATGCTGCAGTATTTCTAACACCTGTTCCTGGTGCTCGGGCCTGGTCTGTGTTGTACCCTGCACCCTGCTTAACGCATCTGCCATATCCGAAGTTGTGCTGAGCGCATGCTAATGTTTCGTGTCCAGTGCAATGGATGGGATGGGATTTCACATAAGTCTGCCACCCATGGCCACTCATGGTTGAGCAACTGAGGGAGTTGACTTTGACGAACCCGAGGGTTTTGGAGTTGGAACTACATCAAAGGTCTGTGCTGCTCACACACTCTGCTCAACACATGATATGTTTAGTGCCAGCAGTGTGGAGACGTCGCACAACAGCCGTTGTTCCAGCAGGTACAGGCGTTGTAGGAGTGCATAGAGGCTAGCAGCGGCAACTATACACTTTAAAAACTATCCGCACAAGCGCCACACTTTCACCAGTAGCTCAGGAACATTGGGGTACCTTTTTCAAAAGATTAGCAGCAATGAGTTAAAAACGTGGCCCAGGCATGGAATATGTTGCAGGCTGCCAAGCTACAGAGCCAATCCCAGGTTACGGCCATTATCACACATGACAACATGCCTGGGCCCAGGTGCAGTGGCAAAAACCACATTGCCGTCTCATCGAGGATGGCATGACTCACTTTGTAGGCAGTGTGCTGTCTGGCCCCCAAGCTGATGAGCTTCAGCACGGCCCGCTGACGTCTCCCCACACCAGTGTTGCAGCGTTTCCAGCTCGTAGCTGGGGTCAATTTAACAGCGGAGGAGGGTGGTGTTTCAGCCCTCCTCCCAGGAATGTTGTGTGGGGAGACAAGTCAGGCCACCACATTTTGCGACCCGGTCCACGCCTCAACTACATTCAACCACTGTGCCCAAATTGAAAGGTAGCGTCCCTGTCCGCATGCACTTGTCCATTCGTAACTGGTCACATGGAACTTTAGGGCTAAGCGCTGAATTTAGGGACCGCCTCATGTTTGGGGGAAAGTGCTGGTGTGGACGGCACAGTGCGGTGGCGCAGTAGACACTCTGCCCAAAAAGGGCAGAGTGTCCCCCAGCCGGGATTCCAACATCTCCTGGGCCAGATTTCTTGAGATGAGGCCGTTGAAGCCTTGGGCATGTGGGTGGGTTGCGCTGTACTTTAGCATGAAATGAAAGGCTTGGGAGATGGGGAGTTGCTGGGAAGAGGCGCATGATGGCGCGGGCAAAAGGAGAAATGGCAGGAAAAGGTGAGGATAAGGGTGAACTCCCCAAAGTGTCAGAGGCAGATGTGGAGGTGTCCTGGCTCCTGGTCTGGACTGCAGCGCCAGCCCTGTCAACAGTGGAAGAGGCAGTGGCCGCCAGGCCAAACGACGATTATCCTGCGCTTGCTCTCACCCACTGAGCCCAGGGCTTGCCTTCCAAATGATGACACCCGCAAGAGGTGGTGAGATTCCTCTCCGCAGATCTCCAAACCATCTTGGACTTGCAAATTGCACTAAATTTGTCATGTAACTGACATGTATATGATGAGTCTATCCATTGTCTGTTCATTTTGGTGAAAGTCAGCCTGTCAGCTGACAGACAGCTGTGCTTGTCAGTGATGATGTCACCGGCTGCTTGTACCCCCAGTTTTTGCTGCTTAGCTTGCCTCCACATCCACACTGCTTTTGCCCCTACACATCACCCCTATCCATGCCTGTGCCTCTAGCCATAAGTCTGCCACCCATGGAAACTCATGGTGCAGAAAGTGAGGGAGCTGACTCTGAGGAACCCTTGGGTTTTGTAGCTGGTACTCCATCAAAGGTCTCTGCTGCTCACACACCCTGCTGAACATACGGTATCTAGGGTTAGAGCGTGTGGTGACCTCGCACAACAGTAGGTGCTTCAGGCAGATGTAGGCCTTGCTGGAGTGTATTGCGGCTAGCTCCAGGTACTGTAGACTTGGGAAAGTGGGTGTCCAAGTGCCGCACTTTCACCCTTAGCTCAGCTAATTTGGGGTATGTTTTTAAAAATCATTGCACCACTACATTGAACATGTGGGCCAGGCATGGAACGTGTTGGAGGCTGGCAAGCTCCAGAGCCCTCCAACAAGCTAAAAAACCTGGCCCCAGGGGCAGCGGGGATAAACAAATTGCCATCTCATCCAGGATGGCATCCCTGACCTCAGAGGCAGTGTGCTGTCCGTCTCCCAAGCTGATGAGCTTCAGCCCAGCCTGCTGACGTCTCCCCACACCAGTGTTGCAGCGTTTTCAGCTCGTAGCTGGGGTAAATCTAACAGCGGAGGAGGAGGAGGGTGGTGTTTCAGCCCTCCTCCCAGGAATGTTTTGTGGGGAAACAAGTCAGGAAAATTCTTGAAACGGGAGAGTTTTGCATCTTTGCCCTTGCTGCCTATGGACATCCCTTTGCCTCTAGCCACCATTTTCCCTGCTTTGCTTGCCTCCACATCCACACTGCTTTTGCCCCTAGACATCACCCCAGTCCATGCCTTAGCTTGTACCCCCAGTTTTTCCTGCTTAGCTTGCCTCCACATCCACACTGCTTTTGCCCCTAGACATCACCCCAGTCCATGCCTTAGCTTGTACCCCCAGTTTTTCCTGCTTAGCTTGCCTCCACATCCACACTGCTTTTGCCCCTAGACATCACCCCAGTCAATGCCTTAGCTTGTACCCCCAGTTTTTCCTGCTTAGCTTGCCTCCACATCCACACTGCTTTTGCCCCTAGACATCACCCCAGTCCATGCCTTAGCTTGTACCCCCAGTTTTTCCTGCTTAGCTTGCCTCCACATCCACACTGCTTTTGCCCCTAGACATCATCCCTATCCATGCCTCTTCCCCTAGCCATAACTCTGCCACCCCTGGAAACTCATGGTGCAGAAACTTTGGTTGCTGACTTTGAGGAACCCTTGGGTTTTGTAGATGGAACTCCATCAAAGGTCTGTGCAGCTCACACACCCTGCTCAAGATATGGTATTGTAGGGTTTCAGCGTGTGTGAATGACGGACAACAGCCTGTGTTTGGACAGATGTAGGCCTTGCTAGAGTGTTTTTAGGCTAGCAGCGACTCCTGTGCACTTGCAAAAGTGGGCGCACAAGCGCCGCATTTTCAACAGTAGCTTCGGTACATTTGGGTATGTTTTTAAAAAACTTTGCACCACTAGGTTAGACGTGGGCCAAACATGGAACGTGTTGGAGGCTGGCAAGCTCCAGAGCCGCTACCAGGTTCCAGCCATTATCACAGGCGTAAAAATGCCAGGCCCCAGGTGTAGCAGGGAAAAAAAAATGCCATCTCAGCCAGGATGGCATCCCTGACCTCGGAGGCACTGTGCTGTCTGTCCCCCAAGCTGATGAGCTTCAGCACCGCCTGCTGACGTCTCCCCACACCAGTGTTTTAGCGTTTGCCGCTAGTAGCTGTGGTGGAGGTTGCAGCGTCGTAGGGTTTCAGTCTACTCCTGCCATGAATTTTGGCCTGGGAGAGGAGATAGGCCACCCCAGTTTGCACCCGGGGAACAGACTCCACCACATTCACCCTGCCTGTCATTAAAGATAAGCACTGCAGCATCCCTGACCACAGGCGCTTGTCCAAGTGTCGGTGGTCAAGTGGACCTTGCAGCAAAGCGCGGAACTAAGGGCCCACCTGATGTTGAGTGACACGTGCTGGTGCAAGGCGGGGACGCCACACCGGGAGAAGTTGAGACGGCTAGGGACGGCATAGTGAGGTGCCACAGTTGCCATCAGGTCCGGGAAGGCGGGAGTTTCAACAAGCCGGAACGCCAACCTCTCCTGGGCCAGCAGTTTAGCGATGTTGGCGTTCTAGGCTTGCGTGGGTGGGTGGTTAGCGGTGTATTTCTGCCGGCGCTCCAATGTCTGAGAGATGGTGGGTTGTTGTAAAGAAGCGCCTGATGGTGCCTTTGATGGTGCAGGAGAAGGAGATAAGACAGAAACAGGGGAGGATGAGGGAGAAGTCAACAAAGTGGCGGAGGCAGATGAAGTGATGTCCTGGCTCGTCCTCTGGAGTGCATCGCCAGCACTGTGAGCAGAGGCAGTGGCATGAACGGCGGGCGACGTTTGTCCTGCCGTTGCTGCCTGCCACTGATTCCATTGCTTGGATTCCAAATGACGGTGCATTGAAGTGGTGGACAGGTTGCTCTTCTCAGGGCCCCTACTCGATTTCGAGAGGCAAATTGTGTAGACGACACTATATCTGTCCTCGGCGCATTCCTTGAAAAAACTCTACACCTTCAAGAAACGTGCCCTCGATGGGGGAGTTTTTCTGGGCTGGGTACAAAAGGGAACATCTTCGGACATTCCGGGTCTGGCCTGGCTTCGGCAAAGCAGCTGACCTCTGCCTCTGGACATGTCTCTGCCTCTAGCTACCCTTTTTGGTGCTGCACCTGCCTCAACATCCACACTACTTTCCCAGCTTGACATCTGCCTTGTCCAGGTGGGGTCGGTGTCCTCGTCGTCCACCACCTCCTCTTCCAACTCCTGTCTCGCCTCCTCCTCCTGCACAATGCGCATGTCAACTGGCTGCCCTGACAGCAACTGCGTCTCATCGTCGTCGATGAGGGTGGGTTGCTGGTCATCCGCCACCAAATCGACCGGAGATGGAATGGAGGAGACTCTAGTGTTTGAGCATCTGGACACAGATACTCGTCTGTTAGGTCCGTGGAATCGCGAAATGGAGGGGCAGGTTGCGGTACAGTCAAAGGAAGGGAGAACAGCTCTGGGGAGCAGGGACAGTTGGGGTTATTGTTCTGGGAAGATTGGGAATTTTGGGTGGAAGGAGGACAAGACTGTTGGGTAAGAGGAGGTAGAGGCTGCCTGGCTGGTGGACAATGTGCTTTAAGCGTTATCCGACAGCCATTGCAAGACCTGTTCCTGGTTCTCGGGCCTACTAATCTTTGTACCATTCAGCCTAGTTAATGTGGAACTTTTGTGCAAAGCGCAGAACTTAGGGCCCGCCTGATGTTAAGGGACACACGCTGGTACAAGGCTCAACTCACCCTAAGTGCCAAAAACACTGCTGGTGCAAGGCTCTACTCATGCCAAGGGCCTCAATCTCTGCTGGTAGCTCAGCTTAAGGTCATGTAACTTTGTTTGGAAGGGCTCATGTTAAGGGCTAGAAAAGTGAATTTTGGAAGGTCTTACCACATCACACACACACACACACACACACACACACACACTCAAAATGACAGTTAAGGGTGAGGGCTTTTGGAATTCCCATTGCCTATTCCATTTGTGGTTGTCATGGGGAACGTGATTTAAAGGGGTGGTTGTTACTGTTTGTTGAGCTTAAATTGGGGTTTGTGTCCATCCATTTGGGGAGTAAAGAAGGTTTCCAGGTATTTTCCCACTTTGATAGAGGTTTTTTTGAATGTGGAAAGTGTGTAGTTGTTAGGCAGTGATGTTGGGGTAATAGAGGGTCTTTGGTGTGTTAGATGCCCCCAGACATGCTTCCCCTGCTGTCCCAGTGTCATTCCAGAGGTGTTGGCATCATTTCCTGTGGTGTCATAGTGGACTTGGTGACCCTCCAGACACGGATTTGGGTTTCCCCCTTAACGAGTATCTGTTCCCCATAGACTATAATGGGGTTCGAAACCCGTTCGAACACACGAACATTGAGCGGCTGTTCGAATCGAATTTCGAACCTCGAACATTTTAGTGTTCGCTCATCTCTACTAATAATACCTAAATTAACATTTTAGACAGAGGTTGATTGCCCAGGCTTGGTAGGACAACATAGGAATGAGCCCTGGCAAAGGTTATAATTTCAGTACATCAATAATCTCACAGATTGTGTTCCCAAATATAGTTTTTGTATGTTCTTTTGGATCTGAATGGACCTAATTTTCTAATTTCTATTCATGGTTATAGAAAGCTAATCTACGCTAGCCAGGTGCCACAGTACTATGGAAGTGATGGCAGGTCTATTAGCCTGGCGCATATTTGGAATTATAATTTCATAGTATAGGAATATAGTGGTCGGTTCTTCAACTGGATAAATAGAATTATTGTAACTAGGACTTAAGAGGTATTACAGCTATTACATTGGCAAACAACCAACTGTTTTACAGGGGAAATTTACTTTTAGGTAATCTAGTTGTTGCAGGTATAGGGATACTTGGATATGTAAAATCCATATCTTTCAGTATGTAATGTAAAAAAAAAAACAAAAAAAAACATTATATCTATTTCATTATTTTTTACATCTTTATTTAAGTTCTTGAATTAAAGTTTTTTTTTCCCATGAGCTTTATCTAATAATGCTTGCGAGTCAGTCCCACCATGTGAACTGCAAATCCACGCACAGCATATGGGCAAAAATGGTGGTGTTTCTGAAAATAAGTACACCCTTTAGCTATTCTTACTGAAGCCCATTTAATAAGTTTAATAAAGTCAGAAAAAAATCATAAACTGAACGTTAGTAAGGTTGGGTTCACATCTGCGTTCAGTCGCCATTCGAGGGACTCCGTTCCCCATTCTGCTTGAAAAATGCAGAGAGAAAAGTCCAAGCAGGACTTTTCTCTCTGCATTTTTCAGGCTGATACTACGTGGACCAAATTAGAATCTATAGGGTCCATGCTTCCATGGGCAACTGCTTTTTAAGCAGATTGGGTTTCTGTTATTCGGGTCTCCAAGTGGGTCCAAAGAATGGAAACCTGAATGCAGGTGTGAAGTGTATTATTTGTTCATGACGGTGGTATTATTTGGCCCTTACTGGTATTATTAGCAATGTTCGTCTTAGATCCTATGTAGAGATGAGCGAGTAGTATTCCATCGAGTAGGTATTCGATCGAACACTATGGTATTCAAAATACTCGTACTCGATCGAATACCACTCGCTATTCCCACTAAAAATTTGATTCAGAACCAGCGTTGATTGGCTGAATGCTATACAGTGTATAGCATTCGGCCAATCAATGCTGGTTCTGCAGGACGAGTAAAAGCAAAGTGGAAGGAGTCCGGGCCCACATACAGAGAAATAACCATATAGAGCAGGACATGGTGCGGGGAGAATGATAGACCTGCAGGATAGTATTTTACCTTTGAGTAGCAATCCCCAGCATCCCTCCTGTAGAACCAGCGTTGATTCGCTGAATGCTATAGAGTGTATAGCATTCAGCCAATCAACGCTGGTTCTTCAGGAGGCTCGTCTTTGACGAGGCGGAGTCTAAGATCGGACCACAATGGAGACTGCTCTAATGTTAAATATGCAGTCTTCATTTCAATCCTTTGGACCCCATAGACTATAATGAGATATACTGGGTTTGTGCTCAGTTTCCCCCTGAAAAATGCAGAGAGAAACGTCCTTAAGCATAATCTCCGAATGAAGATGTGAACCTAGTCTGAGATCAGATAGTTGTAAAGGTAAGTTCACACACAACAAAACAAATGTCCCATTGAAAATACTGTATTTACAGCAAATGTTCAAAAACTTGCTAAATTTTCTGGAGCAAATCAGCAAGAAAAATGTACAATTTTTCCATTGAAGAGAGTTTTCTCATTAATCCCTCAAAGAAATGACCACTACTGGTAGGGTTAAGCTTTATTCGCTCAAACACAGTCGTGTGACAACCATTTTTGTAAGGCAATCACACAGCTATTTTTGGAACACATTGATTATAATGAGTTTATTCACATGTCAGTTCTTTAAACCTATTTTAACATCAAAAATTAGAACGTGTTTTATGTTTGTCAGTTTTGATGGATCCCTGAATAGACTGGGTAAAAATATGCAAATCTATTCTCCAGGATGTAATTAGGAGAACAGTGCCTCTGTATGCTGCCCTCTAGGGACAGCCCCCTTAACATCATGCATGACTCAGTTAATAAGCCTACTGACATGATGCGAGGTTTATTGCCAAATTAGTATTTCTATTCCAAAAGGAACAGATTCCCAGCTATGGACAGCGCTGTTTCGGTCTTTTGGACCTCCTCAGCATAGCGCAGGGATACTGATTTGGCAGAGTGAGAGACTATGGACCAGGGTCAGGGGATAATCTAGGGTCAGGATTAAGTCTATGTCTAAGTCTAAGTAAGTCTATGAGCTATCTGTAAAAACAGCTTCCACATGGACACATAACGGACTAGAAAATGGGGCTTTTTATCCGTATTTTATGGGTGTCATGTAACGGTCATGTGACTGAAGCCTTAATATTGTCTTGAGTTTTTTTTTTTCCAGAAGCACTTAATTCTTGTCATGGGTCAGTTTAGGGATCATACACAAATTTGTGGAACTCCAGTTATATTCTTTTCCCCACGTTCATACGGAATTTGTTAGAAAGTAAATTGTGTCATGTTCCCTTCCATGCTACATTATGAGAGTCTTTTCACCCACAAGCACTGTACATTTGGAAGGGGGTACATACTTTTTTTTACTGCACAGCTTTAATTAACAATAATATTATTTTCCGACTGAGACCTGCAGTTTATTGTATGTGCCTCGCTGCTCAAACTAAAAAGTCTTTAATTAATAAAATTATTTCCCTGGAGCTCCTCTCCAGATTTCTGCAATGATGGAGATTGTAGCAGAACTTCAGATTAATTACACAAAGCATTTTACTAAAATTGATTTGAAATTATATTTCTCTCCATTTAACCTGGAAATACTTATACCTGTCCTTATATATTGTAATACCTATTGTTATACTGATGGACATTTTGTCTTAAAGGAATTCTACCATTAAAATTGAATTTTTTTTTGCTAACATAGGAATAGTCTTAAAGAGGACCTTTCACCATTTTGCCCACAGGCAGTTCTATATACTGCCGGAAAGCTGACAGTGCGCTGAGTTCAGCGCACTGTCGGCTTTCCCGATCTGTGCCCGGTGTGAAGAGCTTACAGTCCGGTACCGTAGCTCTTCTATGGTCAGAAGGGCTTTCTGACACTCAGTCAGAGACGTCCTTCTTCACAGCACAGCCAATCGCGCTGTGCTGTGAGAGCCGGGAGGAACGCCCCCCCCCCCCATCTGCTCGCAGTACTCGTCCATAGACGAGCATTATCAGGGAGGGAGGGGGGAGTTCCTCCCGGCTCTCACAGCACAGCGTGATTGGCTGTGCTGTGAAGAAGGACGTCTCTGACTGAGTGTCAGAAACGCCCTTCTGACCATAGAAGAGCTACGGTACCGGACCGTAAGCTCTTCACACCGGGCCCAGATCGGGAAAGCCGACATTGCGCTGAACTCAGCGCACTGTCAGCTTTCCGGCAGTATATAGAACTGCCTGTGGGCAAAATGGTGAAAGGTCCTCTTTAAGAAAGGCTATTTGTCTCCTACCTTTGGATGTCTTCTCTGTGCCGCTGTTCCGTAGAAATCCCGATATGCAAGTGAGTACTCTCGCACCACTGGGGTCAGGCCCCAGTGTAACAATGCTGTGTAAGCGGCCATTTTTTTGTTGCATGTGGCATGTGCAGTCGGCTTTGCCCTAGGCCTGAGGCATAGAAGTTTGAAGCCAACCCCCAGAAGAAGACGCATGAAGAGCCCGTTCCTGAAGAAGATGGAGGCGATGCTGGAGAGTTCTCTCGCAGCATTGGGGATGCCCTCAGTGCTGTTTGAGCGCTGGGGCCCGCCCCCAGTGCTGCGAGAGTACTCATTTGCGTCCCGGCAAAAACTGGGATTTCTACGGAACGGTGGCTCGGATAAGACATCTAAAGGTAGGAGAAGAATAGCCTTTCTTAAGCCTATTCCTACGTCTTAGTGAGAAAATATTTGATTTTAATGGTAGAATCCCTTTAAAGGGTAATTTTTCAGTTTTTCAGGACTATATCCTTAGGGTATCCTCAACATCAGATCAGTAGTGGTTTGACACTTGGCACCCCAGTTAATCCAGAATCATGTTCACTGAATACACAGCCTAGCTACAGCTCAGTCCCACTCATATAAATAGGACTGAGGTGCAGGACCAAGCACAGCCACTATATGCTATATGCTTAGGGTAAGAGGCTGCAACACTCATGCAAATGATATGGACTCTTCAAACAGGTTATTGTTGGGACTTTGCACTAGGATCACACTGGTGTTCGGGTTTTCGTTCTCTGAATTTACTTGGGGACCAAAAAATGGAAACGCAGTCCGCTTAAAAAGTGGTTACCTGTAGAAACTCTGTTCTGGGATTACGCTCTCTAAATTGCTTGAATCATTGAAAAATGCAGAGAGAGAAGTCCTACAAGCAAGACTTTTCTCTCCGTATTTCCGGGTTGAAATTGAGTGAACCCCATTATAGCCTATACGATCAAACCCTTCTGATACAATATTGATAATCTATTCTAAGAATAGGTCATCAATATCATAGCCCTAGAAAATCCCCTTTTAAATAACCCAAAGAATGTTGTTGTCAGAATTGTAATGTAGATATCAAAACATATCTGATATAATTTACAGTAATATAATGTAATGATAAGGTTCTAGCCTGCCTTCTCTGTAACCCTGTACTATGTAGACATGGTCTCTAAGACATAAGCCATGCTAGTTAGTGTAAGCAGCCCTAGTACTTTACAGACAATATAGTTACTTTCAGCATAGGACAACACTTTGCAAGAAGTAATGTTGGGTGGTAAGGAAGCTATTAAAACAGAGAACAGTACACTCTCAGATTCTTGTAAAAAAAATATCAGAAAGATTTAAAGGATATGTCTGCCTTTGATCATCATTTTTAAAGAGTCATTGCTGTTTCAAGTAAAAATATCAAAGGTATAAGTAAAGATTAAAAAAAAAGTACTACATTTTATCTTAGTACAGAAATAATACCCTTTTCTCCAATAATCCTTTCTTCCCCCTTTCCTGTGCTCATCCCTTATTCTTGAATTACTGCTAACATGTGCCTTGACAAAGACTAAAGTATAGATTTTATAGAGTAAAGAATAGATTTTCTACTTATCTGAGGGATCAGGCTACAGATAGTGTCTATAGTAATCTCCAGAAGAGGGGAGAGAGTGAAAGACACAAGCACACACACAAGTTACTGCTGCTTCTAGTTAGTGTTTGACTGTTACACCTCATGGAATCACAATTATGCTGCTCTATAATGTCCTCCATGCTGCTGCTGCTTCCATGTATATGATAGAGCCCAGAGAAGAGGACCCTATTTTGGGAGAAGTTACTTCCATATCAACAGCAATATTTTCTGAGATAGGATGAACCCTTATATTTGTGATTCACATATCTGACATTTGACATCTATGTAGGTGGGCTCCTATCAAGGTGTATAGAAAACAACTCAAAGATGATCAAGAGAAATCGGAGATCTCAAGAGCTAAAGTTCAAGTGTCATCGAAAAGGTTCTGAATATGATATTTTTGTTTTCCTTATTAAAAAAATGCAAACATTTTAGTTCTGATTCATAAGGGAAACCTGTTTAAAAAAAAATAAAAAATTACAAGGGCCTAAATGTAACACAATGTGAAAAAAGTCAAAAGGTCTGAGGACCTTCCGAATACATTTTATGCCCAATCTTTTCTCCCACAAATATATATCAATAGGCTCTGCTACTACTTTCTCCATAACATCATGCCTGTAGATTGGGCTTCATGTTTAACATGATGGCTTCCCTTTAGGATAAGGCCCCACATTGCAGAAATGCAACTTTTTTTTATTTTTAAATGTAGATTGTGAGCCCCACATAGAGCTCACAATGTACATTTTTTCCTTATCAGTATGTCTTTTTTGGAATATGGGATGTAAATCCCTGCAAACACGGGGAGAATATACAAACTCCTTGCAGATGGATTTTTGCCCTTGGTGGGATTTGAACACCAGGATCCAGTGCTGTAAGGCTACAGTGCTAACCACTGAGCCACCATGTGGCCCCCTGCAGAAATGCAACTTTTTTTGTGAATTGAGCAGACGGTAGAAGTATAAAAACTTCATATATATGTCCCATTCGCTTTGTAGACATTCTTGGCCTTGGCTCATAAAACCGTAACAAAAAAACCGCAACAGAAAAAAGCTGAGTTTCCGCAATGAGGGGCCTTAAAAATATTTGTAAACTAATTATTGTGCAATTTTATAAGAATATGCAAATAAATATTCCATTTTTATGGATAACATAACCTTGGCAATGATTCCTTTGGGAGAATCCAATTTATTTTTGAGCGGTATTTGGCGAAATAAACACATCTGTGGATTTCTGAATATCACACAATACTAGAGAAGTAGTTGTATTCGATTTCCCCATGACACATTAGAGGTTTTCTAATTCAATCAAGTTTATGTCTAACAGTATTGGAAGAGGTGGCGCACATGAAGGAAGGTCAGCCAGAACCGCGCAGAATAGATGAGTTTGGACACTATGAAAGAACGCATATTCTGAAGAATATATTCATTTCCAAGGAGAAGAAAGATGTTCATCAGTAAAAGAGAGAAAGAAAAAAAAGATAACAAAAATACAAACTACACAAGAGATGAGAATCCAGCCAGGACTTGAATGCGGGCATTGATTTAATCATAAAGTAGACGGCATACAGAGATACTTTTAGACAATTAACGTTACAGATGCCGGCAGCGTCTTCCTCTTCTTTACAAATTTTACTGATACATAATCTTTTTCTTCACGAGATGTATCATTGCTCAGAGATCTCTGTTATTTCTCAATTCACCCCATAATATTTTTACTTGTATTGACTTTTAGAAAATGACAAAGTAATCTCATTCTGATGTTTTATATCCCAATACTCAGTTGAATTATTGAAGCCAATCTCTACACACAATGAGCTATTAATGTGCCTGCAAGGCTGATTAATAACCAAGGATATATCTGGATAAAGTTCTTATAAAGAGAGAAAGAGAATTTACTGTTTTTTCTTAAATGAGAGACATATCTAGATCTTAAAGGACTTCATATAGTAATCTTATGGAAGGTCCTCTGCTCAACCTAAGTATAAAACAGTATATTTTTACTTAAAGACAGTAGCGGGATAGAAGCTATTGATTCTCAAGGCAGTGTTTTTAGAAAGCGCCCCTCCTTGCTTTTTAAGATTTGGCGCTGTGAAGTGGAGAGGGGTATAGTGTGGGAGAACCGCTATTTTTCCCCAAGACTGTTGCAGTATGCACAGGTGTTTAGCTTGTAGGTCCCAGACTGTAGTAAAGTTCGGGCCAGTCCTGCAGGGCAATCCACTCCAGGCTTGGGAATTGACCAGCATGGCTTTGTAAATAGCACAGGTGGGCTGGTTAGTGAGAGAGAGGAGAGAGACTGAAACACACACACTCAACCAGTCTGGGAAAGCTCTGCCAAATAGGAGGCTGTTAAAGGGCCAGGTATGTGCACCCCTTGTTTACTTGTGAACCCTGTTTGTTAGGAGGTCAGCGGTAGGCTGAATCCCTGGTTAGTGAGGGAATAACTCGTTTAGTAAGCCGCCGGAGAGGCGTAGGTCTTTATTTTCATTTGTTTGTTTTGACATGCTGAACTGCTGAGCAGCACTACCTTTAAGCTTGTCTGCTGCAATAAAGACTGATTTTGGGAGAGAAAACAGAGCTTCTGAGTCCCCCATACATCACAGCGCAAACTCAGGGGCAAAAAAAAAAAAAAAATAGATACTCACCT
The DNA here is from genome assembly GCF_031893055.1 of Leptodactylus fuscus. Classification (NCBI taxonomy): domain Eukaryota; kingdom Metazoa; phylum Chordata; class Amphibia; order Anura; family Leptodactylidae; genus Leptodactylus; species Leptodactylus fuscus. Next base: position 32,468,445 of record NC_134270.1, on the reverse strand, counting down.
ATCCTAGGTGTTAGGTGTCAAGCTAAACTTTGCTATATCTGTATATCAAATGAACCTTTGCTATATTGTATTTTTCAGATGGACAATCTTATAATATGTGCTGTTGTCTCTTTTTACAAAAATCCATAAATTGTGCCCCATCCTCCTTAATGAAGGCCTAGATCAGGGGTCAGCAGCCTTCAGCACACCAGCTGCCGTGAAACTCCAACTCCCAACATGTTCCATTCACTTCCATAAGAGTTAAAAGAACAGCAAAGCAAGAATGCATGCTGGGAGTTGTAGTCTTAAAATAGATGGAGTGCCTAAGGTTGCCTACTCCTGGCCTAGGTGAATGCTTTCTCCTTCCACTTCCCGTCCCCCCGCTTGAACAGTAGTGTCATATTAAAGAACCCAAAAGTTGCAGACAGGAGAAAGTCACTTGGTCTTACTCACAAAAAGAAACATATTACATAAAGTACATATTTTTGTAAAAAATATTATTTAAAAAAATTAACTAAAAGTTTTATTTCAAGTTAAATCAAAATAAGTTTTACTAATAAATTATAGAACAATACAACAGATAAAAGTTTTGATATGTCATTATTAGGATCAGTGGAGGTCCTAAAGGTTGGACCAAACATACAGTGATGGCCTATCTTTTTGTTTTCAATTCTGATTTTATTAAGTATTTTTACAACATTTTACAAGATATATTGTTCACCAACCAACCAGTATAAACAGTAATGAAAGTACATGAACATCTACAAAAGAAAGAGTGAAAATAACATTTTTTGTCCCTCTTTGTTTGCGAAGGGACAAGCGTGGACATAGTCCTACTGTATTGAGGCAGAATAAATCAAAACTAGCCATTAACTTCCTGAAGAAGAAAGCTACAAAAAACTTAGAACAACAATAGAACAAAGAAGTGTCAAGTGTGGTGGGGGGGAGGTTGGGGATGGTGTGTGTGTGTGTGTGTGTGTGTGTGTGTGTGTGTGTGGGGGGGGTAGGTAATGGACACTGAGTCTGCAACACATTGAATATGCTGGATATCTGGATATTAAGTGCAGTATTTCCACCATGGACCACAAAGTGCATTGTAGTCACCATGAGATCTATCTTTCCAACTGATTAGTTCTTCATATCTAGCAATTTGGTGCACTTTCTCTTTCCACGATTGTAAATTTGGTGGGGAGGATTGGAGCCAATGTAATGGGATAAGGGACTTGGCAGCTTCCAGTAGTGTGTTGTGAGATTTCTTTTGGACAGTGTATAATAAGCTGATGGTTTGGCAAGTAAAATAGCTCCTGGGTCATCATAAGGTCTTTTGCCAGTGATAAGAGTGATCTGTTCCAAAATCCCTTACCAATATTTTTGTACTCCTTCACATTCCCACCATATGTGTAACATAGCTCCTGGAAATTGTTTACATCTCCAACAGGAGTCGGAGTTAGATAGCTTCCTGTGGAATGCCCATGTGGGTGTCCTGTACCATCTAGACAGAACTTTGAAGTGCAGTTCTTGAAGTCTCGTGCAGATGCAAAAGCCATGTGAGTGAGAAAGAATAAAGTCTGCTTCTTGGTCTGTGAAAGTTGTTTTGAGATCTGATTCCCATGAGTGAATATATGTGGGTTTGGAAAGGTAGTCTGTTTGTGAGAGGTATGTTTTGCAGGTTGAGATTTTCCTCTTGGAGTTGGAGGTTGATACCAAGCTTTGCTCAAATTGGGTTCGTTGTCTCTGAAAATTTGAGCTGTGGATCAAATCTGAGAGCACATGTTTGAAATTGGCATAGTCTAAAACAATTATATTGCTTATTGACAGTTTTAGTTGTAGGTCTTCTTGGGTGAGAGGAGCCCCGTCATGTATCAACTCTTTAATCTTGAAATTGCGGAGTTTCTGCGGAACAATAGGGTCAAAAGAAGTTAAATATGGGGATAAACTCACTGGCAGCAAAGAAGTCTTTATAATCAATTTGTCTCTATAAAGGTGCCATGTTTCTTCAGGCCCTTTTAAGAGGATGTCATATTCAGGTTGTCTGAGCTCTCTTGGGTTGGGGAGCCAAAGATGTTTCAGCAAATTGGGACCATGGTTAGTTTCTTCCATTTTACTGCTGCTGTGTATGACATCCAACGAGAAAGTTGGATTGCCCTGTAGTACAAGTGTAAATCAGGTATCGCTAAACCTCCTTCCTTTTTTGGTTTAGAAAGGAAAGAGAAGGATATTCTGGGTGTCTTCTGTTTCCATAGGTACCCGGAAAACATTCTGCAAATAGAGGTGAAAAACTCTGGGAGGACATGAACAGGTAACATTTGTAAAGTATATAATATTCTGGGGACTATATACGTTTGCAGTAAGTTTCTCCTTCCTAACCAAGAGATCAGGGGGAGGTCATACTTCAATAGTAATTTCTTGACCGTTTTTAAAAGATGGAGGTGGTTATACTTATATATCTCTTTGAGTTCAGCAGGGAGATGTATACCTAGGAGTTTAATGGTTTGGGGTGTACATGAAAAGGGGGAATCACGTAATAGTCTATCAGCTTCAGTTTTGGGGAGGGACACGTTTAGAATTTTGGATTTCGAGATATTGATTTTGTAATTGGATAATTGGCCGTATTTCAGTTCAGGAAGACCCACCTCTGAGTTGGAAATACAGAACAAGATGTTGTCAGCAAATGCAACTGCTTGTAAAGAAGCTTTGCCCATTGTGAAGCCTTGGATCTTGCTATTTTGTCTTATTGACTGGAGTAATATTTCCAGGGTGAGTACGAAGAGGGATGGTGATAATGGGCATCCCTGATGGGTGCCATTTGAAATGTTAAAGTATTAAATATTTAATATTAAAGTGACGGCCTATCGTATGCTAGGTTCACATCTGTTTTGGGGTTTCTCTTCTTTGGGTCCACTTGGGGAATCAAAAACACAGAAACCCAATCTGCTTAAAAAGAGATTACTTTGGACCCAGTAAACTACAATGGGACAGGATACAGGGGGCGGAATCCGCGAGTCCCCATACACAGGTGTTACAATAGTCTTAGTGAAACGCTTCCCTTTTTATGAGATAGGAATAACCCTTTTGTAATGTCTCTGCCTGTTCGGGTCTCTGTGCCACCTTTCTCACGCACACTGCCGTGCAGGAGGCGGGCTCATTTTGATTCTTTGCTTAGAGTTTTTCATAGCACTGTGTGAATACTGCTCTATTAACTCTCCTCTGTAATTGAATTTCCACCAAACCCATCACCAGCACCTTGTTTCTCTCTGATCATCAAATGGTTAATTCTAGTCTTGCCTGTGTGATTGACAGCCTGTCTACCAATCAAGCCTAGGGCTGGTCTTTGGCTTCCTATATACAAGCCATTAGCCCACGCAGCCATGCTGGCTATTGAGACTCTGTCCTTAGACTTTGTCCCTGCTAAGCTCCTCTGTCTACTTCTATTGTATTACTGACCTTCAACCTCTGGTTTACCCTTTGACTATTCTCTTGTATTTTGATTCTGTACTGCATCGCTCGACTGTTACTGGACCCTTTTCTAGCTGACCTTCCTTTGTTTTTTGTCTTGTCTTCGTTCTGTGTTTTCACCTATACAGGAAGGGCTTTGTTCACCAGTTTTCCTCTGCTGCCTAGAGCAGTGAGGCAAGCAGGTAGGGGTAGCAGTGGGTTCAGCTTAGGGCTCACTGTCTTCTTGTGCCCCTTCCACCAGGGTTTTCCAGCAGCTACTGGGAATTGCTCCTCTAACAATTCTCTTACACCTTTAAAATTAGGTTTCATAATAATAATAATAATAATAATAATAATAATAATAATAACAACCATATATTTTAGATAAAAATAAATATTTATTGGTGAAAAACAGGCTATGGCAAGTTTTTTTTTTTTTTTAAAGTTAAAATAAATCTTTTTGGTAAAAGACATGTTAGGAAAGCAATGGACCAAGAACAGTATTTTACAGTTTGCCTTAAAGCCTCGATCAACCTGAGCTGTAGATTTCTAAAATATAGATTCAGGTTATGGTGTATAAAAGAGGCAACCTCTCTGATGTTAAAGGTCTCTGCTCTTATCTTTACTGCTGGAAGTAGGATGGAGTACTTCTGCTTCTTATCACTTGAAGTACTGATATCCAACATATGAAAGATGTGTTCCCATGGAACTTGTATGCAGTCAAGAAGTCGTGCTACTCCAGGAACTTCTATTAAGCTTCATGAAACAAGCAATTTCACTGGGGAAAAAAAAAGCCATTTGAGTGAGCAGAAACCCAGTGCAAGTGTAAGGCCTTAGGTATTCCCTTTATTTATAGTTAGCTCATAATATTAAGTGTTTAATTTCACATTCTATTGAAGAGAAGAATTTAAATTTATTGAGCACAAAATCTTTGTACAAGATGTACAAAGCAGTCAAAATAGGTCAGAAGAGGTAAAGATCTGCAATATACTGTATACAAGGCATTATGACATCTGTGAACAGTGCATAATATAAATAATTATGCTATAATTGCTCTTATCACAATTTTATAACATATCTCTAAGCAGATATTGTATATGTATAATCAATAAAAGGTTATGAACAATGATTCTATCTGGAATCTCAGTTTAGCTACTATTGTTTTAAGGTTACCCCACTAATTTAGGAAGCTTCTGCAGTGTCAGAGTTCTATTAGACTTATACAATTAGCAGCTGAATGGGCACATTTAAACCTTCTTCCTCCCAAGACAGGTGCCTGCTATTTGGTTCTACCTAGTTTGGCTCTCATAACCTGATTGTTTGCACTGCACTGCTTTATACTGACCTATGGCATTATACTAGAAAACCTTGTCTTCTGATTCTGGCTCTGATGTGACCACTAGGAATTGACCCTTGGCTTGATACTGGAAAAAAATGTGTCTTCTGATTTTGGCTCTGACATGACCTCTAGGAACTAACCCATGGCTTGATACTGGAAAATCGTTTTTCTCTTGATTTTGATGTTTACTCCTGTATTGCCCTGGACTCACTCTTCTGAATTACCCTTTTGATTATGATTTCTGTTTGTGGAAAGTTTATTTCTTGTAAGGATTCTGTAATGATAACCTTTTACCCAAATTTAGCAGAAGTCCATCTGGCTTCGCAGTTGGCACAGGTGAAGACATTTTGGGTCTGAGACCTATGTCACTGCACTGTATAGGACTTAAGTAGATATTTGCTCCAGATACTCTAACATAACATTTTCAACCGTTTGCAACTTCTTTGCTTTGCTAAATATAAGAAAATAAGTTTAAACTTTCCAAATAGTCTTAAAGGGATGTCCAAGATTTTATGAAATTGTCCTTAACACCTGGGAAGGTATAAAACAAAAAAATACACAGTACTTACCCATTAATTTCACCTACTGCTGATGTGATGGTCGGCCCTGCAGAGATGGCATTATGTGTATCATTCATGTGACTGCATATAGAAAAAAATGGTAGACACACACTGAGTGCCACAGGGGTGCTAAATTGAGATAATGGAGAAGAAAAACAACCAATATACTCAACAGCTTGAAGAGGAAGGTTGTAAAAATCATACTGTCCTCAGGTCCAAGAAAGCCTGAAAACACTTTAGGAGAGCATTTGATAAAATTGTTAGGTTAGTCTCAGATTAATTTAGTCATTTGTATGCTTAGGAAAAATGCATTAATTTAATTGATAAAATCAATTAAGACCCTTTTACATGTTCTATTGGCACAGATTGACATCATTTTAGTGGTTAACACCAGCACTATTTGCACGCTGCCATACTACCTTCACAGCTACCTATTTATCTCTTAGTCTGTACTTTGGTTTCTTTAAGACTTGGTGTCCTCACCTGCCAAATTGCCTTCTGCCATCTTAATGTGATTTGAATTGAGTTCTGTAGAAGCTTATGTAGGTTATCCTTATCCATAAACCATCTTGGAACTATTTGCAACCATCTGTTTAAGATTCATCCATCATACATAGCATGCCTTCTTCCCATACAACCCCATCAAAAGCGAAATGAGGTGAGCTGAGTCTCACAAGTAGAAATGGAGGTTTACTACATATTTGTGAAGAATTCTATTAACATAAGCCAAAACGTAACAGAATCAACCCCTGAAATGATTGGTTGGTCAGGCAGTCTATTACAACACTTAAGTATATAGGATAAGAAATACAAATATCCTAATATACACGGTCCAGTCATATTAATGTGACTGCCGCCTACTTTTGACGTTAACATAAAATAATCAATGGCAGAAGGCACGTGTCATCAGCCATTTGGGTGTACTCATCATTGTGGAAGGTACGATGGATCAACACAAGTATGCATCTATCCTTGCGGACCATGTTTACCCCTACATGTGAATTGGTTTTCCTCAGGATGATGGCATCTACCAGCAGGACAATGTGACATGTCATAAACCTCGCAGTGTACATGCGTTGTTCGAGGAGCACCAGGATGAGTTTACCGTACTCCCTTGGCCAGCAAATTCCTCGGACTTGAACCCAATCAAAAATCTGTGGGACCACCTTGATCGGGTTGTTCGCGCCATGGATGCTCAACCGCGTAACCTAGCGCAGCTGGCCCCGGCACTGGAGTCGGCATGGCTCAACATCCCAGTGAATATCATCACAACATCCCCTCTCTTCCTGCACGTCTCCGCTCTGCCAAAGGGGATTATTCTGGATTTTGACAGGTGGTCACATTAATGTGACTGGACTGTGTACATTCGGAGAGTTCAGATATAGCTCCATGTTGTAATATGGTTGTATCCATGAGATCTTTGTGTTATTCTACAGAGTCATCTTGGGCAGGTGTGTATTGTCATTGCTAGTCTTTGTTCTCCTGTCTACAATGAATTACTTAATAAACTAAGGAGCATGTAATTTAATTAACCCAAGTCTATTTACTTGATGTTCCTTAAATGCTAGGCCTAAAGAACAATCCGTTTTCAATGTATCTGGGAATGAACAACGCTGGTTATCTTTTCTATTTACTAAAGGGCACTGCAGTAGCTACAAGGCTTAAATACTAGTCACCGCGATTGATATTACTGACGGAAATTGGCTGCAGAGTAATATATTCTAACAGACACATAAGACCTGATAAGAAAAGACTGGACTGCAGGTAGAAAGATTGGTTAAAAAAGAAAGAGAAGTGTATTTAGTAGTAAAGGGTTTGGCAAACACTGGTTAGCTGAAAGGAGGCAATTTTACACTTAAAATCTATTACCCAAAATTGCAATAAATGTAATTACCAGTTATTGGTTCAAGAGGCCTGGAAATAATTGGTTCAAGTAGTGTCCTTAAATATAAATGTACTTGTAAAATAAAATGTGCTGGGTTGTTTCTAAGAAATAAGCTATATGAGTATAAAGATTGAATAAAACCAAGTCATAACAAATTATGCCAAGTCAAATAAAAGTATATTAGGTCTAAGTACTGTGAGTGCAGGAGGTATTGTTAGTAGTCAGTGCAGGAACCACATGTGCAGAAGGTGCCATCAGTACAGAATATACACAATGTACAGTTAGTTCAGAAGGTACCAACATTGCAGGAAAAACCACCAGTGCAGGAAATGCAGAAGGTGACATTAGTATAGGAGATACCATCTTATAGGTAGTAGCATCGGTGAAGGATGCCTTATTAGTGCAAGAAGCCTATTAGTGCAATAGATAACATTAGTGCAAAATGTACGATCAGTGCAGAAGGTATTATCAGTGCAGGAGGAAAGCTTAGTGCAAAAGGTACCATTAAAGCAGGAGGCACTATTAGTGCTGAAGGTACTATCTGTTCAGGGGCAACACGGTGGCTCAGTGGTTAGCACTGCAGCCTTGCTGGAGTCCTGGGATCGAATCCTGCCAGGAACAACATCTGCAAGGAGTTTGTATGTTCTCCCTGTGTTTGTGTGGATTTCTTCCCATTCTACAAAGACATACTGAAAGGAAAAAAAAGGTACTCTCTGTGCAGGTGGTACCATCAGTGCAGGAGGTACTATAAGTACAGGAGGTACCATCAGTGCAGGAGGTAGTATTAATGCAGGAGGTACCATCAGTGCAGGAGGTAGTATTAAAGCAGGAGGCACTATTAGTGCCGAAGGTGCTACCTGTTCAAGTGGTACCATCAGTGCAGTAGGTAACATCAGTGGAGGAGGTACCATTAATGCAGGAGGTACCATAAGTACTGGAGGTACAATTTGTACAGAAGGTACCATCAGTGCAGGAGGTATCATTAATGCCGGATGTACCATCAGTGCAGGAGGTACCATCAATGGAAGAGGTGCTATTAGTGCCGAAGGTATTACCTGTTCACGAGGTACCATCAGTGCAGGAGGCACAATTTTTGCAGGATCCTTGTTTAGAGCAAGAGGTTGGGGTTGAGCCGATCTTGAAATTTCAGGATCGTTTTTAAAATCCGGTTTTCAATCATTTTCCAGCCAATCACGATCAAGAAATTTACTCGATCGCCTATTGGAATCCGATCTTTTCCAATCCCAATCGCTCAACCCTAATGTTAGCTTTTCCCACAGTGATTGGCCAGTAGCCAAGAATTGTAGGAACTAACATGAGACCTCCATCCTGCCTAAAAAGATCGGGATTGGAATTCCTATTGCGATCGTGAAATTTGGTCGATCACCGATCAGAATCTGATCCTTTCTGATCCCGATTGCTCAACCCTACAAGAGGTTCATTAAATGCAGGAGGTTCCATGTGTTGCTATATCAGGAAGAGATCAGGTTGCGATGAAGGCAAGGCTCTGAAACAAAGATTGTATTACATCAGGATAGATATTGCAGAAAATGTTTTCACCTCTGCATTATGCCAGTGTTTACATTTTGTGCCTGTCATGGGGAAAAAAACTAAAGATGTAAAGGAAATGGAATGACAGGAGGACATAGAAGCTGAGTATGGAGAAGTCTAATCTTCACCTGTTGTACTGGGGTGATGTCTTCTATAAATCTAGTGCAGTACATTTTTGACTACGATATGGACTGTGTATAATATAGAATTCTCTGTCTTCTGATATGTTTCCCAAGGTAACATCTTGTCATAGTCTTTTTTTAGGATCACCAAACACATACACCAGATACGTTGTAAACAAGCTGATACCTGCATGGCTTACATGTAAGAAAAGAAGAATCCACTTACCGGGACCAGTCACTAGTGTGAATTCATGTCTGTTAAGATTTTCAATGATTTCCATACGGACTACATAAGAAGAACAATAACAGGTAAAGCTGCTGTGCAGGGTATGGAGTAACATAGTACTGCAGATATTAGAACATACCATCATAGGAGGGGAGTCTGCAGTATATCAGTTACCTCCTATGGTGACCAACATAAGGGATGCCAACATGGATTGCTCACAAACTCTATGATGTAAGAAGGTGAAACTTGTCAACCCAAGTGTGTCACACTAAGGCGACCAAAATTTATCAAGTTTGGCATATGCCCTCCTTTTTAGGGTACTCAGCTTGCTGGAGCACTAATCTTACTTCTCATGTAAGGTTGGTCATAGCAGTAGGAGGATTGGCTGTCACTGCTTGGAGTCGTGAAGGCAGGGGATGGTAGTCTGCGTGGCAAGACCAATGTTCCAAGGAGATGAAGATCTGCCCCCAGCGCACCAACTACACAGTCCAGTCATGTTAATGTGACCACCACCTACTTTTGATGTCAACGTTAAATAACCAATCGCAGAAGGCACGTGTCATCAGCCATCTGGGTGCACTCATCATTGTGGAAGGCACGGTGGATGAACACAAGTATGCATCTATAGTTGCGGACCATGTTCACCCCTATATGTGAAATGTTTTTCCTCAGGATGATGGCATCTACCAGCAGGACAATGCGACGTGTCATAAAGCTCGCAGTGTACGTGCATGGTTTGAGGAGCACCAGGATGAGTTTACCGTACTCCCTTGGCCAGCAAATTCCCCGGACTTGAACCCAATCGAGAATCTGTGGGACCACCTCGATCAGGTTGTTTGTGCCCTGGATGCTCAACCACATAACCCAGTGTAGCTGGCCACGGCACTGGAGTTGGCATGGCTCAACATCCCAGTGACCATCATCACAACATCCCCTCTCTTCCTGCACATCTCACAGCAATCCCCTCTGCCAAAGGTGGTTATTCTGGAATTTGACAGGTGGTCACATTAATGTGACTGGACTGTGTATTTGCTTAAGACTTTAAAGTCTTTGTTTTTCTCCAAATCTACCAGATGACATACTTACTGTCATGTGTTTTGTGGCAAGGTAGTGGCCATTGTATGTACTTGGCGAAGGTGGTAGACACCCTGTAAACCCACTGAAGTCAATACCAACTGCTGCTGAATATTTCAGCATTCACTCATTTACTGTATGTGTTGTACACACTCCGCTCAGTGAGTTGGCCGCAGACTCGACTCTCTTACCACCCATGGTAATGTTTCTCCTTTTAGCTCTTTAAGATGTTTTATATTACTGTGTTTATTATTCCCCCCTGGAATTTTTACTGTTCCCCAGACCACCGAGTGGGTGAAAATAAAGAGAAATGCTATGTAAACACAGAAATAGACAAAACCTGTTTATCCTGCGACCATGATTGTGATGTCTGTGTCACCAGAAGGTTATGTTTATAAAAAGTAGCTTTGGAAGTGGAAAATTGCTAGTCAGTGAAAGAATAACCTAAAACACAGTCAAGGTCTTTGCGTGTATCAAGAGGCTATCCAAAACCAACAAAGAAGGAGGACATTTCATCCTCGCTCCACACACAGCAGCTTATTTAAACCTTGTTATGTTATGTCTAAAGAGAAGATCTATGAAAGCTGTAATTCCAGCGTACAATGGCGGCTGCTGTAATTGTAATGCATATTCCAGAGCATAGCTTACAATGACTATTCCATATGGCTGAGACTTCATAGACACGTTTTACAAACTGTGCCATATAATAAAAGCAATATGGAGGATATTTCTCAATCATTGCATAATACATTGTATATATTTATAGATTTACTACAGTACATTGGAAGCTGACTACTAAGTTCGATAAAAATTTGGTAAACAGTTACTAGGCTACTGAATCTCTTATTACACAGTCTGGGGGAAATTTAGCAATCCCCCTGTGCCAGTTTTCTGCCATAGAGGGATAATATTGTTGTTCACATTTGGCTCAAGGCTCTTACAACCCCCATTCTGTGCCTTACTTGCTGCATTGTGTGAATGTCGGAAAAGCGTTGTAGAGATTGGGGCCAGACAATTTGACCGCGTCCAACAGCCCCGTCCGTTTTTGGCTGCCTGCAAACCAAAAGCCATAACTTTAGTATTTTTGCAATCGCAGTATATGAGAGTTTAATTTTTGTAGGAAATTGTAGTTGGTAAAAGTATCATTTAATATTCTGTACAATGTACTGGGAAGCTGGAAAAAATTTTGAATGAGGTGGAATTGGGAAAAAACTGTAATTGCGCAGCCTTCGTAGGGCAGGTTCACATTTGCGCCCCGGTCTCCGTTATGCAGGTTTTCATTTCCTGCCCAAAACTGGACAGGAGATGGAAAGTGGCAGGCATTTATCAAACCCATACATTTGAATGGGTTTGAAAAGTGTCCGGCCGTGAGCGCCGGTGATTGTTTTATGCTCTCTGTGGCGAAACCGTTTTTTTTTAACCGGACACAAAGTTTGACTGTAGGGACCGTCTTCTTCTCTTTGAAGGCCTCTTTTTTCCCCCCTGTAAACTCTATGTTGATGCATTTTCCCAAAAAGCTCTACTTTTGTCTCATCTGACCAGAGAACATTCTTACAAAACGTTTTTGGCTTTCTCAGGTAAGTTTTGGCAAACTCCAGCCTGGCTTTTTTATGTCTCTGGGTAAGAAGTGGGGTCTTCCTTGGTCTCCTACCATATAGTCCCTTTTCATTCAGATGCCGGCAGATAGTACGGGGTGACACTGTTGTACCCTCGGACTGCAGGGCAGCTTGAACTTGTTTGGATGTTAGTCGAGGTTCTTTATCCACCATCCGCACAATCTTGCGTTGAAATCTCTCGTCAATTTTTCTTTTCCGTCCACATCTAGGGAGGATAGCCACAGTGCCATGGGCTTTAAACTTCTTGATGACACTGCGCACGGTAGACACAGGAATATTCAGGTCTTTGGACTTGTAGCCTTGAGATTACTCATACTTCCTCACAATTTTGCTTCTCGAGTCCTCAGTTCTTTGGTCTTCTTTCTTTTCTCCATGCTCAATGTGTTACACACAAGGACACAGGACAGAGGTTGAGTCAACTTTAATCCATTTCAACTGGCTGCGAGTGTGATTTAGTTATTGCCACCACCTGTTAGGTGCCTCAGGTAAGTAAAAGGTGCTGTTAATTACACAAATTAGACAAGCATCACATGATTTTTCAAACAGTGCCAATACTTTTGTCCACCCCCTTTTTATGTTTGGTGTGGAATTATATCCAATTTGGCTTTTTGACAATTCTTTTTGTGGTTTTCCACTGAAGACAAATTAAATGAAGATAATAATACCAAAAAAATTGTGATTGCAATCATTTTTTGGTAGAAAATGAGTATTATCTGACAGAATTGCAGGCGTTAGGGGTCAGTTGTTGGAGGTCTTCAGCGTCGGTCAGGGGGAGGGGGGGCATGTCAAAAGTTTGCCATGGGGCCTCGCCATTCCTAGGTACGCCACTGGCCCCCATAACCAATACTGTACATGCATTTTACCAAAAAATTATTCTTGAAATTGCAGTGGTTGTGGTGGTCCTCTGTTATTCCTCTTGAATATTCATGGATAAATAAGCAACAGGGCATTACCATTCCTCTGGTCAAAGTCTAGCACTGATTGGACCATAGTTACATAATTACATAGTAGATGAGGTTGGATGAAGACATCAGTCCATTAAGTCCAACCTATAACCCTACAATCCCCTCCAGTGTTGATCCAGAGGAAGAAAAAAAAAACATGAGGCTCATTGCCCCATTTCAGGGGAAAAAATTGCTTCTCAACTCCAATCTGGCAGTCAGTATAAAACCCCGGATCAACATGTCCTTAAAATCTACAACCCATAACCCGTAATATTGTTCTGTTTGCGTGTTATAGTGTGTTGTGATACCCCGAAACAATTATCTCCAAGTTGTCAATGTATTCCTAAACTTGTGTGAGAATTGAGTTCTAACATAATAGGGATCACAATGTACATTTTTTTTTCCTAGCAATATGTCTTTGTAGAATGGGAGGAAATCCACGCAAACACGGGGAGAACATACAAACTTCTTGCAAATGTTGTTCCTGGTGGGATTTGAACCCAGGACTCCAGCACTGCAAGGCTGCAATGCTAACCACTGAGCCACCGTGTTGCCCCTAGGACTGTTATTTTTAAAAACTGAAAACAATTTTTCTGACCTTATACAGTAAAAAACCAAAAACTAAAATACGGGTTTATACGACAATCCCATACGAACAAATGATGGTGTAAATTTCAACAATCTATTCATAAATGCTTCATCTTGCAAAGCCCCTTCTACTTGAAATTCTGCCTTGTAAATTATATAGAATATTATGCCCCCTTATGGCGTCCTATAGCACGTCCACACCCCTTGAATCGCGTGCCTTTGTTTTGTCTTGAAATACCGTTTCTCAGCGTGGCATACAATTTATGCGCTCAGCAAGCTGATACATTTATTTTTTATGTTCCACACACAGGTGGAAGGGGCCGAGCTGTTAAATCTTTCTTACATTTTTTTCTTGGTAAGTACATCTGTATCAGATAATGGTAAAGCAGCAAAACATTTGGTATGAAAGCCAAAAGAAAATTAAATTATGTAGTCAAAAGCTACCTGTCAAGCAAACAAAATCAATTTGAATTGTACTTTAAAATCAAAGAATAATACAAATTATATTGTAACGTTGAACATAAGCTACGTGGGAGAACCAAAAACCTGAGGCTTCATGAAAGAGAACGCTTTAAAGAGTACCTGTCATTTCCCTCCAATCTGGAAACAAAGTGCAGACATGTTGCTTACATACAACTCATTACGTTCGTAGTGATTGTTTCACTTGTATCTCCAGGCCTCCCCTGCCACAGGGCCCCAATCTTGTTGCACTCCATTCCTGGGGGCAAGTGTGGCATTCCATTATACCTTGTACGTGGCTTGAACAATGTGAAGCACACTATTTCCTTTATCATGATTCCTTTTCTGCCCCATTCCAAGACAGCTACACTTTTCTGATTCTACCATATATACAGCAACAACTATCCTGTGTGTCCTGTATACATGCGGACTGGAAGTACATGTGGCAGTCCAGCTCTGCACATTGCACTGGCACCAGGGGCGTAACTATCGGGGTAGCAGCAGTAATGGCCTAGCTGGTCTTAAGGCTAAAGCCCCACATTGCAAAAACACGGCTTTTTTTGTTGCAGATTTTGCTGCGTTTTTTGAGCCAAAGCCTAGAATGGCTACAAAAGGAATGGGAAATATATAGGAAGTTCTTGAATTTCTGCCATCTCCCCAATCCACTCCTGGCTTTCACTCAAAAAACTGCAACAAAATCTGCAACTAAAAAGCTGCGTTTCTGCAACGTGGGGCCCCAGCCTTATTTTTTTTTTTACCGATCCTCACTCCTGCTCATGACCACTAGTGCTTCCTCTTCAGCGGATGTGGCTGTGATCATGAGCGGGAATCGGTAAGTGAGGCCATGGGTCCGCGAACCCCACAAACACTGCTATCATTATACTCTGGGGTCTGGGTTCAGGGGCTACAATTGGGCATAATACAGTATTCAGGGTTCATTATGGGACATAGTACTGTGTGCAGGGGGCACTATTGCGCATAATAGTGTGTGCATGTGTGTGACGGCCACTATGGAGCATGATAGTATGTGCAGGAAAGCGGAAGGATAAGTGGTCAGGGGGCCCCATATGAAATGTTTGTCTTGGGGCCCCGCCATTCCTAGTTACACCATTGCCTGGCCCAACTACTACTACTATCTATAGCAATGTTTCCTAACCCCTACCAAATTATTTTTTTATCAAAAACTATAGCTTAAGTTTTTGAACAGCTGGAACATAAATTTGTTTCACTTGCACATTTAGAAAACTTCATCAAAAACCACATCAATACTGCACAAATTTTTATATTGTAGTTTTGTTGCAATTGTAGAATATTGCAATATACAGTCTTATTGAATTGAGTTCAACAGAAAGTAGAATCCTTAATAAAATGTAGGTTAAACATCATTGTATCATTGCCATGTGCAAACCCATTGCCATTACACAGCTAGAGCAGCTGGCTAATGAAATTCTTACTAGACACCAGTTCCCCCATCAAGTTGCTATGACAAGAGAATCAATTAGAATTTGTAAAAGAAAGTTATGCGGAAAATAATTTACCTTTACATGTAGATCCAGTATGGCACTCTTCTGGCACTTTGTCTTTTCCCATCCTGTATATGTGCAGAACATACATAATGACACAGATCACATATCACCTACACTATTTTCTGCACAGAATATATCACTACAATATTTGTACTACTTATTATAGAACTCGTGATAAGCCTTCCTAAGTAACGTCTTGTGTGACTGTGCTCTTCTGAGAAGACATTAGATTATAATGTAACCAATCACTACAGACATGCTGAAATGTGTGAAAGTTAATTTTGTGAAAAGAACAGAATTAATTCTCCGGGTAACACTACACCAGTAAATTAAAATCGAGAATAATTTAATATTCTGCACTTAAGCCTGATGTCTACATCCAGCGTTCACAGATTGTTAATACAGCAAAAAATCTACTGCAAAAAATGTGTTCAAACCGATTTCAAAAGGATAATTTGATTATATTATTATCGCTTTGCCACAGGAAACACTAGAATGCAAAAAGTGAACATTTCTGTGAGATTGTATACACCAAATATTAGGTTTTGTTAGGTTCATGTGCAACGCTAGGACTTTTGATGACAGAAGAGACCAATGGCAAGAAATCAAGCCCCTGTTGGTACTGGTGCAGGCCATCAGACCCCACCACCCTTAGATGTGATGACTTTTATATATTTCCCCGCCTCTCATTTGTAGGCGAGTATAGCAGAGTCTCCAGGGTGGAACTGGCCCGCTAGTGTATGGGGGAAACTCAAATAGTCCGTGACTGTAACACAGGGGTAGGGAACGTACGGCTCTCCAGCTGTTGCAAAACTACAACTCCCAGCATGCATACTTGCTCTGCTGTTCTTGGAACTCCCATGGAAGGGAATGGAGCATGTTGGGAGTTGTAGTTTCTCAGCAGCTGGAGAGCCGAAGGTTCCCTACCCCTGCTCTAACACAATAAGCCGCAGCAGAAGACAACTTCATTTGAAGTTGACTTTGGAGTCAATCCCTTAGGGCCCTTTCACATGGGCATAGAGCGGGCAGGTTATGGTGCGTACTCCACGTCATAATTCGTCCCCTCACAATGGTGATCTCTGGAGACCGCCAGGCTGCTTTTTTCTGTGCACAGCATGCTCCAGTGTCGGCCATTCATTTGAGCCGATTCCGGGGGGAAACCATGACCGAAACAGTTGTGGCAGCTCCCCGCATCACTCTCGGTGCCGAAACCGGCTATACCGCCCCCCGTATGAACTAGCCCTTACCGATAGGATCTATTTTTATAATAGTTTCTATTTTTAAAAAAATATTTTTATATCAGCCTGGGACTCATAGGTGATAAGATGTTCAGTATGAGTTTTTCGACAAGTAGGTGCCAATCCCCATTTCCGACTTCCTCCATATCTTGGCAATCCATGTCTGATGAGCAATGAGAAGCACTGAATGTTATACTGGGATTGCTACCTACCTGTCAATAAACTCATACCAATCATCTTATAACCTATACTAAGCACGTATAGTTAGGATAGCATACGCTGCGTTATGTTGCGGCTGTGATTTTGCAGCCGCAACATAACGCGGAGTATACGATCCTAACTCCCATTGAAATCAATGGGAGCGTTTACGGCGCGCAAACTCTCACACGCCGTATACGTGCCAGATCACGTTACATCGTGTGAACTTACCCTTATGCCTTGACATTCCAATTTCAGAATAGTTCTGTTTTTCTATATGTTCTTCTGTATAACGCTACAATGTTACATTTTATTATCAGAATCCTCCGCTTGCAGGGAGTAGAGAAATCTTTGGAAGTATGTAATACCAGTCAGAAAATCCAACTTTGAAGGGAAGGATGAGCAATAGATGAGGAACACAGTGGGAAACATGAGCAACATTGTTAAAGTCAGTGTTGCTAAATCATACTTTGCGCCAGATTTGTCAAACATCACACGGCGTTTGATATTGTAAGCTTGCTGCATCTGACACTTTTGTCTTGAGATGTTTCTCTAACTTCCTTGCAGTCCCCTTAATGGTGTGTACATCTGCTCGACAGGCTTAGCACACCCACTTTCCAAATGTTGAGTAAGCAGCATAAAATTGCCACAGATTTTTTGCTCAGATATGTCAAAAAGTTACAAATCTCTGTAGCACGGGATTTTATAAACTTATTGAGACATTCGGCTGTCTGGTCCATTTGGTATGTATCTCTGTGTATTTGACTTAATACGTAACTTTCCTTTGCTTCTGCAACACTTTCCAGTTTTGTATGTTTTTTTTTCCTTGACTTACCATACGGCCAGGTTCATATAGCATGGATACAAGACAATTGCTACAGAAGTTGTTGGTTTTTAATATACTATTATATTGATATGCTTATGTTTCAATATACTTTATAATGTACAGACATGTCCTTTCTCACCTCTCTTCTTGGTTGACGTTTCCAGTGTAATGTCAGTGGTCTGTGTATTCTGGCATACTTGGGACCCATCCTAGCTTTTCTGTTGCCCGAGGCGAAAATTGAAATGGTGCACCCCATCCCAAAGCTAGAAAAATAGACCTGACTTTTTGCATGTACACTACTCGGCAATGAAGTTGCCTAGCTGAGATACCTCAGTAAGCCCCATGACACATGCACAGTGATTAAAAAAGGCCGGGGACATACACCCAACTTCAGTGCTTGGCTAAAAGGGGTTGTCCAGGCACTGGAAAAACTCTGGATGGGGCCCAGGAAGGTGTACCATAAAAAAACATACTCAGCAGTCCTCGGCACTCTGGTGTCTGCCACCGCAGCCCATTCAATCACATATCAGGCCTCTGGTCCCTGGGAGTCCTGTGCCCCATGTGATTGCTAATGTCAATCAGTGATCTCAGTGGTCGTTGGAGAGGAAACAATGACATATGTGAGTGACATCATAGGTTCCACTTCAGTGACCGCTGAGGCTACTGATTGGCCTCACTAGTCAAAGGGATCACACTGGCGTCATGGCGCATAATAATGCCTATGCAACTCTTGTGACCACTGATGCCCAATCACATGCCCCAGCAGTTTCTTTTTTTTCATTTTTTAAATGTAGATAGTGAACCCCACATAGAGCTCACAATGTACATTTTTCTCTATCAGTATGTCTTTGGAATATGGGATAGAAATCCATGCAAACACGGGGAGAACATACAAACTCCTTGCAGATGGTTTTATGCCCTTGGAGGGATTTGAACTCCAGGACTCCAGCGCTGCAGTGCTAACTACTGAGCTACTGTGTGGCCCCTGCGGCAGCAGTTTTGGACATGATTCATGCCATGTCTGAGATCAGAAAAGGCCAGAAGACCGGCAATGGATCCTAGGGGAAGTGAAGAACACTGGTATGTTATGTTTGATGACCTTCCCTGGGCTTCCACTCTTTACACTAGGGGTCTAAAGAAATGCATTTGGTGTGAACTAAACCTCTTGGTGAATTTCACAAGATGAAACTTGAGGTGCTGCCCCCTCAGTAATCTGCTGCCTGAGGTGAGATACTCTTCTCGCCTCATGTCATATGTGGTCCTAGGCATACTACTCATCTCAGTATGCATAATAAAAGTTTACGTAGATGACAAAATGATCCCATGATGTCCAGAAATCAGATGTAATCTGTGTAGTAACTCTACAACAAGTGTTCCATTTTCCAACAGCTCCACCACAGGAGAAAAAAAGCATTGCATGTTGTCCATTGGAAACCACTGGAATGCACAGAGGTGTTGGTCCTCCAGAGTATGAGATTTTTGTAAGCTGTATTTAGAATCTCTATAGAAAACCAGAGCTGTATTGTATTTCATGCAATCACATGAGTTTTCTGGACCACTACAGGCAATAATCTTGGGAGATTTTGATAGCATGACCACTCTACTAGAAAATCACTTGTACACAGTAGTATTTTATGAATAATGCAAGATGTCTAGTGCACTATGTAGCACTCCAGCCTCAGAAAATAGGAAATAAATATTACCCCTCGTAATGACCAGTGTATGATGGTGCTTTAGATCTTATCATAAAACAGTAGGTATCGGCAGAGCCTGCAATGACATTTCTGATTTCCTACATCAAAAAAGGGAAATATTGCTTTGATAAATCTCATGTCTAACTGTGAGCCATATCAAACGCCAAGCAGGGCACCCGAAGAGTCATCGCTAATTCACATAGTAAGCATTTGAGGTCTATAGATATGTGCCTGAGAAAAATCGGTTATTTATTCTGTACATTAAAGGGAACCTGTCACCATGAAAATGCTATTCTATCCGCACACAGCACGTTACAGAGCAGGTGGGGCTGAGCACATTGATGTATTTTTTTTTGCAGGAAGATATTTAGTATAACCTGTTATTTTTTTACTGCAAACCCTGATCTTTTTATTCTCAGTCCAATGGGTGGTCTTGGTAATGATGGACAGCTAGAGAAGGATGTATACAGAGAAAGATTGAGGGTAATTCCTAAAATACAACTTATACAGTATCATTTTCTTACCAAAATAGACATCAATATGTTCAACTCCTCCTGCTCTATAACATGGTGCCTGCCATGACTGTATGTTCAGGTTCCCTTTAAATGAGTAACATTAAGGAGGACCTTTCATGTCCTCGGGCACATGCGGTTTTATATACAGCTAGAAAGCATGCTTCATTGCCATACCATTTCTCACCAATCATGGCTTCTGGGGCAATACTTCCTCAATACAATATTGGAAAGGGCCCAGGTAATGGGAAGAACAAGGGAGAAGTATCCTAGCCTTACATTCAATGAGCATTGCAATTAAGGCTAGGACTACATGGCCATGACACCTGCCATACAACCACAGCTCTCCATGTCACCCTGCAATTCTTTTATGTATGTTTAGCTTTTTTTGCAACTACAAGTCACATTTGCAGCATTTTCATGGTTACAATGCAACTCCATTCACTCCTTTCATTATGATAGTGGTGGACTCGCAAGGCAACAGGGTTGCCTTAATTGTATGTTAATTGCAGCCATAATCACCTTGTAGTCTTAGCCTTATTCCTATTGCCTGTGCCCTTTCCAGTATGGTGAAGGGGAAGCATGGCCTCAGATGTTATGATTGATGAAAAATGGCATGGCAATGAAACATGCAAGGGGGAAAAGCACAAACTATAGCATATACAGACATATACAGACATATACAGTACAGACCAAAAGTTTGGACACACCTTCTCATTCAAAGAGTTTTCTGTATTTTCATGACTATGAAAATTATGGATTCACACTGAAGCATCAAAACTATGACTTAACACATGTGGAATTATATACTTAACAAAAAAGTGTGAAACAACTGAAAATCTGTCTTATATTCTAAGTTCTTCACAGAAGCCACCTTCTGCTTTGATTCCTGTTTTGCACACTCTTGGCATTCTCTTGATGAGCTTCAAGAGGTAGTCACCTGAAATGGTCTTCCAACAGACTTGAAGGAGTTCCCAGAGATGCATAGCACTTGTCAGCCCTTTTGCCCTCACTCTGCGGTCCAACTCACCCAAAACCTTCTCGATTGGGTTCAGGTCTGGTGACTGTGGAGGCCAGGTCATCTGGCGTAGCACCCCATCACTCTCCTTCTTGGTCAGATAGCCCTTACACAGCTTGGAGGTTTGTTTGGGGTCATTGTCCTGCTGAAAAATAATAAGATGGTCCAACTAAATGCAAACCGGATGGGATAGCATTCCGCTGCAAGATGCTGTGGTAGCCATGCTGGTTCAGTATGCCTTCAATTTTGAATAAATCCCCAACAGTGTCACCAGAAAAGCACCCCCACACCATCACACCTCCTCCTCCATGCTTCACGGTGGGAACCAGGCATGTAGAGTCCATCCGTTCACCTTTTCTGCAAGACACGGTGGTTGGAACCAAAGATCTCAAATTTGCACTCATCAGACCAAAGCACAGATTTCCACTGGTCTAATGTCTATTCCTTGTGTTCTTTAGCCAAAACAAGTCTCTTCTGCTCGTTGCCTGTCCTTAGCAGTGGTTTTCTAGGTTTTGAAGAACCTAGAATATAAGACCGATTTTCAGCTGTTTCACACTTTTTTGTTAAGTATATAATTTCACATGCAGTAATAGTTTTGATGCCTTCAGTGTGAATCTACAATTTTCATAGTCATGAAAATACAGAAAACTCTTTGAATGAGAAGGTGTGTCCAAACTTTTGGTCTGTACTATATATATATATATATATATATATATATATATATATATATATATATATATATAGTGGTGAAGGTATATTGGTAGCAGCAATGGTGTGGATCCAAACAGTTAGAGACAGGGACATAATATCTAGTGCAAACAGATTTATTTGAAAAAATAGCTAAATAAAATAAATCTTCGCGTCAGGTACAAAATGTCAAACAAAAACCTGCTCGTCCGAGCACTAACTAAACTGGAAAAAAACTAACTATACTTACTACCAGCCACACCAACAAACAGATGTTAGGTCTCACCAGTCTCTCAGTATTGCAGGACAGATCCAGGATCTGCCCTGAAGTGCAGGCTCTGCAGACATTTATGGCCCAGTAATGAGCCCAGGAGCCACATCTGGGGCTGAGGCTTATTCAAGACCCGCACTGGACCACACATAAGTCAGAAATCTGGAGAAGATATGGCAGGACTCCAGTACTCTGCTTGTCACCTTTTCACTATATATATATATATATATATATATATATATATATATATATATATATATTAGAAGGCATAAAAAACAGTTCACATTATCACAGCATCTATTGCAATACAGTGCACATATATTTAAAGAAACAGGCATATTTAACTCTTTACACTCTGGGGCCTTCTCCACACCATAGATATAGCACTTGTGTGATCTCTTATGTTGACATCTAGTGGTCACTATGAGAACTGCACCATTTCAGTTTTTTTTTTGTGTTGAAGATTATAAGAAAATTGAATGAATTTGGATTGCTGTAACTTGAAGTCAGGTTAGTCATGTCCAGATAGTTGTATTAAACTATCAATAGTTGTATTTGTCAGGTATTATATCCTAATGGGAAAAAAACCTTCTCGGTAATCATAAATTTCCTAAATTAAAAGGCAGCGTAGACGGAGGACTCAATGGAGACAAGGATGTGCTGAGTCAGAAGGCTTCCTCATTCTGCTGGCAAATCAGTTCTGTAGCTCTGTCGCTAGGAAAACACTTGCTGCTTTAAGGAGCATTGTGCAGGAGCAAGCTCTCATGACTAAACCATGAGAAGGCTGATTTATGCTTCTAATTTGACTTGCTCGCGATCTCCATGTTTTGTATGCAAATACGAACATCTCTGCATATCTTTACCTTGCTCTTACAATAATGTGTCAGTTTTGAGATGCTCTCTTTTTCTCTGCCTGTGAAATCAGAGTGAGAACAGCTGCATGGTATTGTCTTACAGTGCGGCACTCTGCCGATGCCAAGTAGAAGGATTACGATCTGCTCTGAATCTCTGAATAGACTTGATGCTTGAAATACAAATGGACTCTTCAGCAGGATCAGTGGATATCTATTCATCCAATAAGCCAGAAGCATGTGCAGTCGCTGTGATGAAACATACATGGTGCTTGTATTGGTTACATAGACGGATTTATGGCAACCCATGGCAGTCGGTCTACCAGATAAGACTGTTCTGGAGGCTCGCGCTCCAACAACACTAGGGAGATAGACCTTAATATCCTTCATGGATCATTATCGTCATCTGGCTGTCTGGTGATCCAGGTGGTGGATATTGACCTAAGTATTCATACTGTGAGAAGGTGACAGGCAGAGTGCTGGAATCACGGTATATTTCCCCCAGGTTTCTGATCTAAGTGTGGTCCAGTGCGGGTCTGGAGTAGGCTTCAGCCTCAGGTGGAGGTCATAGGCTCATTATTGTACCATAAAAGCTGCAGAGTCTATACTTCAGGAAGTGAGAGGAGGCGCCTGGCTCTGTCCTGAAATACTGAGAGTCTGGTGAGACCCTACTGTGCTATTTTGTTTGTTTGTGTGGTTTGTAGTAAGCCACACGTATAGTTTTTTTTTTTTTTTACTGTTTAGTTAGTGCTCGGACGAGCAGGGTTTTCTTTGACATTTTTGCCTGAAGTTAAGGCTGTATTTTATTTTGCTTAACCTAAAGTGAAGGTTTATTTGTTTTGCAGTTTTTCCAAATAAACCTGTTTGTATCAGACATTGTGTCCCGTCTCTGACTGGTTGGGTCTGCGCCATTGCTGCTACTGAGCTAACTTCCCCACAATACACAATAGAGAAAACATTTGCCATCAAAGGACTCTATTGGGAAGCTAGTACTATCAACTTTAGTCATACTTTCCTAGAACATCTGGAAGGCTCACAAGAAAGGGAGACCTTCTGGAGTCCTCCCAAATTAGCAAATCTGCCAGACCCGGTAAATTCTGCAGCACCTACAACCATTTTGCATATGACATGGGCACTTTATGTGCCAGTCATGTCTCAAAAGAGAAGCCAGGCCAGTCCATCGTCATGGAGAAAGTACAAAAAGTAAGCGTGTCATGCCCCAAAGTGAACATGACAATAGAGGCATGACCTGGTCTGAAAATGTTCTCCAACTGCATCCTAAATGCTGGCAAGTATGCTTTATGGCAACTAGTGATTGGCTAATCTTACAAGACTTTTATAGTGTATTTTCACAAGGTTCACCTGATAATTTTGTTTTGAACCAAATTTTTTCAATCTGAACCAAAAGTACTTTATACTCCAGGTCCTCTTTTAGGATTCTACAGGTCTGAAGAAACCTTGGAGTATAATAGTGACTCATGGGTCTTGAAACCCAAAAAAAATCTTGAATTCATCCAAGATTTTTGGAAAATTTTATAGTGAACCCAGCTTGTCACGAACTGAATCTCCGATCTTTAAACGTAACATTGTAACTAGCCCCATATCAATGGTGGCCAAACTGTCCAGTTCAGACCTAATGGAATGAAAATGAAAATTATTTTCAGAATCTTTAATCTTTTTGCTATCATTTAGAGATTTCCCAAGTCAATATGGACAAGCTTTGGACAGATACAAATAATTTAGTTTTGAGATGCCCTGGTTTCTTTATACTCTATGTTTCCATTAATGGCTTTGTCGTGTGAACTGTGACCTGACAATTATTTTGCTATCATGTTGCAATAATGTATTGAGTTTGTGGCTGGTCAGATAATGGAGGGGGTGTACATCTCACACAGACTACTCAGGTGGGGGAGATGAGAAAACTACAGGAATCTTTGTTCTCAGCAGACAGCTTTCGTCTGCTTAGCATTTTGGTAAATGCTCAGTATTGGGCTGGATTTTTAGGAATGGCAGGTAGGTTGGTAGTGGGACCTGTCATTCCACCCCCCTCCAGTCCACACTTTGGGGATTTTCCGGCAGCGACTCAGCTGCAGAGAGTCTCCTCGTCAAGGAGGCTTAAGAAGTTGCTCCAGCAGCAGACTGGGGCAGAGTTTGGCTGGAGAGCCAACAGAGAGGTCATATTTTTGGAGCTGTGTCCTGAATGATTCTACTGGCTTTTGGATTTGTGTTATTCTAGGTGAGGTAACCTATTCTATGTTTAGTTAGAGCCTAGCCGGGCAGGAATTTATTTTTGTATTGTTTCCTTTTGTTGCTGCACTACCTTTTTGAGTGAAAATAAAACTCTACCTTAGTTTTGGATTAAAAGAAACTGGACTTGTGTGCCTATGGCTTGTTGATGCCCCCTTGGCACTTAGAAGTCACGTGGAGCACATATTCCATCTACAACCCTCTCCAGCTACACCATATTTTTGGAACTAAATCAGCCAGAAGACAGCACTTCATAGTCCCAATACCTCTAATATTTTATTCAGCTGACATTGGCACAGATTTACATATCAAAGTAACGTTACAGACACTATGAAAGTCATTCCTCCAGCTGCAGGTGAGCACAGGCTGCTCTAGCCCACTAGCAGGTGGGTATTTTGATGATGTGCACCTACTACATGAATAACATACGTTGCACCATGCTGCATCCGTATCTTTGACAGTTTCTATTTTTGACTGCAGTCAATCTGTTCTTCTGTCCTCAGGGCATTCACTATCTGACAAAATGTGTTTTGCTTAATGCAGGGCCTAAGGGTGTGGGGCGTTGCATAGTAACTCAAAGAACGAAATCTCTTTCTATGGTTCGGCTTCCCGCCATGGTCTCAAAAATTGAAAATATTCACTACATGACTTGGAAGACTGAAAAGCTAGCAAATACAAGATTTCGATAGTTGAATATATCAATGTACCAACTACAACCTGAAAGTGATAGGACAGAATTATACCTTCATAGTAACTAATGATATCTAAATGTTAGACAGCGCACACTTAGACTAGACAGTCTAAAACTGCAACATATTTATCACGGTATCTGATATCTCGCATTATTAGTGTAACATTTTTGCCTGTTCCAGTCTCTGCGCTACTCTCCGCTTGCACGCTGCAGCGCGTGAGTGTTCAGTTATGTTTCCTTGCTTTTATGACTCTGTCCTCCCTAAGTGGTTTTCTTTGCTATTATATTGTATTTACTGACTTCTGACCTTTGGCTTTTCTTGTGACTACTCTTTTGGGTTATGATTTGTTACTGCTTTATTTCTCTGGCTTTGACCCTTGGCTTGCTGACTCCTCTTCTGTGTTGTCTTGTTCACATTATGTGTTTATGCTTATTTGGAGAAGGGACTGTCACCCAGTTGTCCCTGACATTAGGACAGTTTTGGCAAGTAGACAGGGACAGGGGCTGGATCGAGTTTAGGACTCACCATCTCTGTTTTTCCCTTCCTCCCTTCCTGGTCCATGACAAGGCTGCAACCTGCAAAGTTGATCTGGCAACAGCAATGAGAGAAGGCTGTAGCCAGATTGATGAAGAGTTATGTTTATCACTCATTAAATCAATGCATCAGAGACTTCAAGCAGTTATAAAAGTCAGAGGTGGTGCAACAAAGTACTAGTGATGTGTTAGAGTGTTATTTTGTGATTCCAAAATTGATTCCCTGTACTTGCTCTAAAAATTTAACTGTTACTGGCTACCACAATTATTTATCTGGATTTATTTTAGTGTTTCTTAAAGCCAGAAAGTTTCCATATGAAATGCCTTTAGTTTTTTTTTTTCATGGCTGTGATCTGATTTTTTTCTACAAGATTTAACTACTGAAAGAACATCTTCAGGGACTGGTGATTCCATAATTTTTGCCAGGGGTTGTGGTTTCAGCAGCAGCCCTGGGGAAATTCTCAACTAGCAATTCCCTTACAATTAGACTGTCTAGTCTAACTTTACAACTTCCCTTTAATTGGCTTAATAGAGACCAGTAAAATGTGGAAAAATTTTGACAATCTCAAAAAAACTTAGACCACTTCCACTTCTTATGAAGCTCCACCCGTAAACATGTAAAAAAAAATGTCTAAAACAATTGTACTGCAGAGTATCTTAGACAATATTTCACCGCAAATTACACCAGAATTTTGTTCCATTTTCCATCTCCACAAAGTGTCTCCATCAAGGACCAAGCATTGAGTAACTTCTTTGTCTATTTTAATTGTAATTTCTCATTTTTAACTCAAATCCACTCTCCAGAAGTAAGTAAAACTTATAGTAATGAAATAAATTAGACCTTAAATTATAGATTTCATATCGCCATTCCTTTGATCATCATCATTGATTGATACCTTGAATTTATCTCCAAGGTAGACCTTTTTATCTGCAGAACGTTCGGTCACCCCATGAACATTCGCACTACAGGACCCAAATAACCATCCAATCCATTTGAAATTGTCGAATTTTGAATACCATTAATTGAATTGCTTATCTGAAGGAACATCCTCAGGGACTGGTGATTCCATAATTTTTGCCAGGGGTTGGAGTTTCAGCAGCAGCCCTGGGTAAATTCTCAGCTAGCAATTCCCTTACAATTAGACTGTCTAGTCTAACTTTACAACTTCCCTTTAATTGGCTTAGTAGTGACCAGAAAAATGTCGCAAAATTTTGAAGGTTTCAAAACTACTTATATCACTTCCATTTCTTGTGAAGCTCCACCCTTTCCAAAAAGGCTCCTCTTTTTGGATGAAGCCGTAAACATGTAAAAAAAAGTGTCTAAAACAATTGTATTGCAGAGTATCTTAGACAATATTTTGCCACAAATTACACCAGGAGTCTGTTCCATTTTCTGTCTCACCAAAGTGTCTCCGTCAAGGACCAAGCATTGAAAAACCTCTTTGTCTATTTTAATTATAATTTCTTATTTTTAACTAAGTAAAACGTATATTAATGAAATAAATTAGACCTTGAATTATACATTTCATATCGCCATTGCTTTGATCATCATCTTTGATTGGTACCTTGAGTTTATCTCCAAGGCAGACCTTTTTATCTGGAGAACGTTTGGCCACCCCATGAACATTCGCACTACAGGACCCAAATAACCATCCAACCCATTTGAAATTGTCGAATTTTGAATACCATTAATTGAATTGCTTATCTGTTATGCAATATTGAGCACAGCTGCCACAGAAATCTACCGGAGCTGGCTTTGGTTTTCTGTAGTCTCTTCAAACAACTGATCAGCAGGAGTCCCAATCTCGATCGGTGCTATATCCTAAGGATAAACCATGACTTAATAAGCATGGAAAACCATTTTAACACGCACTGAATACATTTGTTAGCAAACTTTAAATGGCTTTCATCTGTTTGCAGTAAGTTATCAGATTCCAGATAAGGTATGCTACATCTGTATAGCTACCGGACAAGCCAGGGATTTTTTCATGCTATTTGCAATGGGCATAAGCATTATACAGCAATCTACTATATAAAGCTACCGGATGAGCTGAAAATCTGAACCTGCAGATTTAATATTTTACAAAGCACGAAGGCAGAAAGCTAATGTTCTGTTTATTGAGTTGTCACTGTGCTGGAAAATTCAGGGCTTCCATGGATTTAGCTGGGAACAAAAAAAATCCCAATTTTATATAATGTTATTTGTTTTAACAATAAAAACTGAACCGTTCATGAAATGATGAGCTCTGTATTACTAATCCCAAGGGCACAGATTTACTAGTCCCGACTACTAGTTAGACAGTACAACAGTTACTGTATATTAGACAACCTTAAACTGTATCAGATTTATCATAGTATCTAACGCTGGATGATAAACAGTGTTGGGCTGGTGTAACAGGGGTGTTAGCGGCTGCAATACAGGTGCTCGTCCCCAACACCCATGCGGGTCAGTTGTTTCTACCAGTATATTTTTTGCATGTAGGAGGGAACCACACTATCCAGACGAAACAAAGGAAGAACATACAAAGTTCATGGAAATGTTGCCCTTTGGATTCGGACCAAGGATCCCAACTCTGCAATGCAACAATGTTAACCACTTAGCCACTAGTTTGCAAATTTGGAAAATTTTGCTTGGCTTCTTTTTGCTGTATGGGATTTTTTTAATATATATTTTTTACATTCTGGAACGCAGAAAAAGCAGAGGGAATGGAGGATTACAAAACTTTTTTTGCATTAAAAAATGTCATATTTCTACCTAACAGGTCATTACAATTGTAGAAATACAAAAAAAATTACAAAATGCAAAAAATATTTATATTAGTTTTAATATGTTTTACAACTGTTACCGAATAAACCACCATTTTGCTAAAATAAAGCAATTGCCTGGAGGGACAGTAATCTTACATCCATAACGATTTTTATCTTTATTTACTGACAGGGTTATGTGGGGACACTTGCAGGACAAGTTGTGGTCTTGAAAAATCTGTAAAATCTTTTACAGCTATCAATCACTTTTTATTGCTTTTTTGAAGGGGAGGTGAGGTGACCAAAACACATTATTTTACACGTTGTATTTTTTTTTTTTTGTTACAGTGTTCACCATACAGTATAAATAACATTATATATGGAGAGCACAGACTTATACACACACTGCATAATGTTCATTTGTTTACATTATTCATTTATTTAAATTGCAATTTTAAAAAATATTATATTTACTTTTCACACTTAAAAAAAACCCAAAAACTTTACAATTTTTTTTTTTCTGGGGCCTTGAACCTCGGATCATTTAAAGAGGATCTTTCATGCCCTCGAAGCATATGCGGTATAATACACCGCTAGAGAGCTGACATTCGATTTTTCCCATTCTGTGCCCCCGGTGAAGAGCTATCGGTGCCAGTACCATAGCTCTTCAGTGTCAGAAGGATGTTTTTGACAGTCAGTCAGGAACGCCCCTCCTCACAGCAGCACACAGTATTGCGTTTAACTGTGAGAGGGGGCGTTACTTACCTCCCAGCCATGACACTGAGGGGTGAGGAACGCCTCCCCAATACTAGTGTATGGACGAATGCTATCACTGCTCAGCGTCTTAGCTGGGTGGTAAGGAATGCCCCTCTGACAGTACAGTGCAATAGATGCTACTGTGAGGAGGGGCGTTACTCACAGAAACGCCCTTCTGACACTAAATGCTACGGTACCGGCACCGATAGCTCTTCACCGGGGGCACAGAATGTGAAAGCCGATAGTGCACTGAATTCAGCCCACTGTTAGCTTTCTAGCAGTGTATTACACCGCATGTGCCCAAGGACATGAAAGGTTCTCTTTAATCATCTGTACAATGTACTGCAAAACAGAAGTATATAGATTCTCTATGTTTTATAGGGAAAGGCAGCCAGGACACCACTGAATGACCTCCTGGCTATCTTGGCAACCCCTTCGGGCCCACAATATTATCTTTGGGAATTGAGGGATTGAAAGGTATATGGTCACCCTCTAACTACCTAGAAGCAGTGATCGCTATTGATCACAGCATCTAAGGTGTTAAGCCGTGGAAGTTGGAGCATATTCTGATTTCTGTAGCTAATACTGGATCCTGGCTATGTAGTACAGCCAGGACCTGGAATTCCTAAAGCAGGCACAACTCCTATACCTGCTGTAGCTCTGTGCACACCATTATGGCTATACAATCAGCATGATGCAACAGCATGGCGCACACGGGAAGGGTATATATAAAGAACACATCCTATATTGCCTTTTTTATATAACATGGGCCATTCTTTAAAAACATCTCAAAAAGTTGGGCGCTAGAGTTACTCAACTTTTAAGTCGTATCCATGTTTTTGACTTGAGACAATAAACTGTTCCCTATTTGTGCCCATTCGTACAAAGCAAAGTGATGAGCTAAGCAACATGAACTATTAAATATAATTCCCTCTGTAGCCAAAAGTAATGAAAAAGTAATTTACACCCAAATTTAGTGACTCACGGATTGGACAGTTGGAATAAATCCAGCAGTGGCAAGCAGTTAATCAGCTGAAATTTAAGTGGCCAAAGACATTCCTTAAAGTGCCAAGTTCTTTGAAAGAAACACCATAAGATGTCATTATATTCTCTTCACGAAAAGGTCAATTATACACTGAAATGTAGAAGCTTTGAATGACTGAATGGATAAAAAATGACTGGTTACAGTTCTTAAAAGTTGCCTATACGATGGGATGTAAAGTCTGAGTCGTCTAGGAATGGCGCCGGAGCTTTGAGTTGTATGAAACCGATCATGGAAGGTCTCATGCAAATGCAATGACTGGAGCGCTGAGCCTTAAAGATACCCACCAGTTCACAATACATGTATTATAAATAGTTAAAGTTCTTAGAGCCCCCCATTTTAAAGAAAGCCTACCACAAGCTTCAAGTATATTTAACTACTACCGCCACATTACAGGGCACATTACAATAATAAGTCTTGTACATTTTTTATATATGTCCCATTTACAGATTTGTAGAAAGCAAACTTTAAAGTCATGCAAATGAGGGAGATGGTGCACTGGGGGTGGGGCCTCAGTCCTGGGAGCGCTGCTCTTACAGCTCAAGTAGGATGAGTGATGTCATAGAACTGGGAGAATCAACTGTTATTGTATGGGCAGCATCAGGAAGAGATGGTAAGGGGTCTTAGTGCTCCAGAAAGCTGAAGGTCCACTCTCTGAGCCCCAAATTCTTCATTTGCATACATTAATTTTCTCTGAATGTGCAAAAGACACCTACATAACATGTGCTTTCCATTGGGGTGGCAGCAATTCAATATGCTTGAGGGAGGTGGTAGACTGACTTTATTCTATCTAATGGTTCAGACTACTCTATTCACAATGTACTTAGTAGGTCATCTGCGTGGTAGACTTAGTAGGTAGTCTTATTAGATAGTGGTAGTCTGAGATACTGTCTCCTTTTTCAGCAGTGGTCCTTAATAGAGATGAGCGAGTAGTGAAATATTCAAGATTCGATATTCGTTTTGAGTAGCCCCTCAATATTCGACTACTCGAATCGAATATCGAATCCTATTATACTCTACGGGGGAAAAATGCTCGTTTCAGGGGTAGGCAACATTCGATCAAATTGAACTTACCAAGTCCACGAGTGAGGGTCGGGCTGGATTCTCCGAGAAGTCTTCTCTGTGCAGCATCCCCGCGGCGTCTTCCGGTTCTGAATTCACTCGGCCAGGCATCGGGCCTGGGTAGAGCCTACTGCGCATGCCCGCACTACAAGAAAATGGCTGCTTACAGTAGGAGAAGACTTCTAAAGGTAGGAGAAGAACCAGCGTATAGCATTCGGCCAATCAATGCTGGTTCTGCATCGAATTTTTACATTCGAATAGCGAGTAGAATTCGATCGAGTACGAGTATTTCGAATACCATAGCATTCGATCGAATACCTACTTGATCGAATACTACTCGCTCATCTCTAGTCCTTAAAAGAACATCAGAAAATAGAAACATTGGACTAGGAAACAGGTTTGTTTTAATGGGGCTGAGCAGTGGTATCAGGCAGGGTAGCTACTGTGTTTGGATAAAGAGAATGCAGTTCTCCTGGATGTGCCACAGATAGTTCACCTGCTTCTGGCTCCGTTCTTCATATACACTGTGTGCAGAATTATTAGGCAAATTAGTATTTTGATCACATCATCCTTTTTATACATGTTGTCCTGCTCCAAGCTGTATAGGCTTGAAAGCCAACTACAAATTATGTAAATCAGGTGATTTGCATCTTTGTAATGAGGAGGGGGTGTGGTCTAATGACACCAACACCCTATATAAGGTCTGCTTAATTATTAGGCAACTTCCTTTCCTTTGGCAAAATGGGTCAGAAGAGAGATTTGATGAACTCTGAAAAATCAAAAAATTGTGAGACGTCTTGCAGAGGGATGCAGCAGTCTTGAAATTGCAAAACTTTTGAAGAGTAATCACCGAACAATGAAGTGTTTCATGGCAAATAGCCAACAGCGTCCCAAGAAGCGTGTTAATTAAAAAAAAAAAAAAAATGCCCATGAATTGAGGAAAATCAAGCATGAAGATGCCAAGATGCCATTTGCCACCAGTTTTGCCATATTTCAGAGCTGCAATGTTACTGGAGAATCAAAAAGCACAAGGTGTGCGATACTCAGGGACATAGCCAAGGTAAGCAAGGCTGAAAAACCACCACCTTTGAACAAGAAACAGAAGATAAAATGTCTAGACAGGGCCACTACTCTGCGTTTTCTTCAGACCCCAAAGTATAAAAAGTTTAGGCCCAGTGGAGGTCAGAAAATATTATAGCTGCATCTTAGTTTCTGGTGAGGGTCCCCGTTTTCTTTGGACCTCTTCTGGCCTCCAGGATTAGATCTGTGGCCCTGGGGTAATGCTGAGGCCTCTTATTAGTAGAGATGAGTGAACAGTAAAATGTCCGAGGTTCGATATTCGTTTCGAGTAGCCCTTCAATATTCGACTAGTCGAATTGAATATCGAACCCTATTATAGTCTTTGGGGGGGAAAATGCTCGTTTCAGGGGTAGGCAACGTTCGATCAAATTATACTTACCAAGTCCACGAGTGAGGGTCGGGCTGGATCCTCCGTGCAGTCTTCTCCTTGCAGCGTCCCCGCGGCGTCTTCCGGCTCTTCATTCACTCTGCCAGGCATCGCACTACAAGCGGGCATGCGCAGTCGGCTCTGCCCAGGCCCGATGCCTGGCAGAGTGAATGATGAGCCGGAAGACGCCGCGGGGAAGCTGCACGGAGAAGACTTCTAAAGGTAGGAGAAGAACCAGCACTGATTGGCCGACTGTATAACATTCAGCCAATCAATGCTGGTTCTGCATCGAACTTTTACATTCGAAAAGCGAGTGGTACTCGATCGAGTACGAGTATTTCAAATACCGTATTATTCGATCAAATACCTACTCGATCGACTACTACTCGCTCATCTCTACTTATTAGGTCTTAGCAGTTATATGAAGCACATCAATGCCATGACACTTGTACCTAACCATCATGATATTGTCACACCTCACAATAAAGCTGGGGACCAGTCAAGGGTGTACATATGCTGGACACTGAGTCAGAGACCAGGAGAGGTGAGTAACACTGTTATAGTTACTCAGCTCTCCTGGGCCTCCAGTTTTTATACACTTTTTTCTATGAAGTAGTGTTGCTGAAAAGTGAACTGCTGAGCTAACCTCGTGAATATCGGGAGCATTTTGTCAAGTCTACCTGACTTAATCCAGGTTGTCGGCTTATAATACAGACATGTACTTGCCATCGACTACTGCGAGTAACAAATCGACGCTCATTATGAAAAATGTATTACAGTTTCCTTTATATATAAAATATATCTTCTTTATTCCTACATTGGGAGATATGTATCTCTAGTTATAATGTGCTGTAAGCTCAGACATAAACTTTGAGATTCTGTATACCTTACTTGTGGTGTGTCACAGGAATTATTGAATGCCTTTCAGCTCACACAATGTCGCTTGAAATTAGCCATAAAATGTAACTGCTTCTTAAAACCGCTTTTAATGCAGTTTGAGGGGTGCGAATGATCTTGAAAATCCTTTGATTTAATGCTCGCTCAGACCCACTGTCTCACTCTGCAAATTTACAGACACTTCAGACTTCTTGAGGGTGAAGTATATTCCAGAACTTTACATTTTGTAGGAAAGATTATATATAAATATGATGAATATTCCTATCAATGGAGTATAGAGAAAAAGAAACTCGCAGCGAAGATTCTGGGTGTAGCAAGCTGCTTATTTGGCTATAGTACTTGGCTAACAATTGTGGTTTGATGAATTCTTAATGTGTATATCAGTGCTGTAGGTTTTCATGTATGGCCGTTGTGTTAAGTTGGATACTCAGGGGCGTAACTACCCTGGATCCACAGGGCCCTGGACATCAGAAAGCCTGGCAGCAGCCACTGCAGATTTTTTAGTTTTTTTTTAATAGGGAGTAATCCCAGAAGGTAACGGACCCTATTTACTTACCGATCCTGGCTACTGCCCTCGGCCACCCGCGCTTCCCCTTCTGCGGAGGCAGCTATGAGCAGGAACCAGGATCGGTAAGTAAGGCCATGGATCCGCAAACCCCTCAAACACTGCTATCATTATACTTGGAGTGTCTTTTCAGACGTCCAAGTATAATGATCGGAGGCGCAGGGGAGGCGAACATAAAAAACACCGTTACTTACCTCTCCTGGATCCGGCAGGCTTCAGGCCTACTTGGTGATGTCCCAGACTTCACATGGGCCAGGGCTTGTGTCATTATGTCGTGATGCAAGCCCCTGCTCACATGACGTCCCTACATCATTAAAGATGGCCAACATCAGTGGGGAGTGCGCCAGAGCCAGAGGAAGGTAAGTACCAGTGTTTTTTATGTTTGTATCCTCCCCTGGGTCTCCCGATTATTATACTATAGTATAATACTAGTATAATAATTATTCATGGATGGTCCACAATGGGGCATAATACTGAGTGCAAGGGCCACTATGGGGAATAATACTGTGTACAGGGGCCACACTATGTGCAGGGGACACTATGGGGAATTATAATATTTGCAGGGGCCATTATGGGGAATAATAGTATGTTCCGGAATGCAGGGGAGGAGGTGGTTGGTCGGGGTCATCGTGGAGAGGGTCGACCTTGTGGGGAAGGGGGCAAGTCAAACGTTTGCCACAGGCCCCGCCATTCCTAGTTACACGACTGCTGACACCAGACCCCAAAATAGCAACCCCTAGTTTTGCCCTTGTGATTAGGTTTTTCTAATGCTGAGATATAGTCATTTTTATTAATATGAAAATGACAACTTTGGAGTAACGAGCTTCAACCATGATACAACCATGAATGCCATGATTTCCTTACTGTGGCCAAGTTATCGTCTTGCACATGCACTGTCTCTATCTGACAACCCAGCCACAATAAGGACAAGTAACAGACCATAGAAAAGTCATATTTATGATCATATCATATCCATTGGCAACTGTTCAAAACAATTATTTATATTTGCAAAAAATTTTAACTTTTGATTGTATAAAAGTCTAAAATATAGTTATGTTCATGGAAAAAAACATATAAAGGCTCTATATTACAGCAAAATATGTTCTAGTGTCAGCTCATAGAATGATTAAGAAGTATAGGGGAAGAGTGAGGAGTGGTGCTGTGTATTGATGTGAGGGATATCCAAAATGTAGTCCGGGTTATGACCAGTCTTAAATAATCATCCAATGGTCCTGGAACATAAAAGGAATTAGAAAGGGAAGCAAGGTGAGAAAGGTGCAGGAGAGGAGAGGGACAGATGATGCCAAGGGTCAAAGAGCAAACAGAATGAAGGATGAAAGAAGGAATTAGAAATGACATCATAAAAATATGCAGAATTGTTTGAAATTGTGAAAGATATAAAATCTACATAAATTCTGGGTCAGGAAAGATGAGTGAGCTTTCAGCCTACAAAAAATGGATAAACCATGGAGCAGTGCAAAGCTAGGAGCAGATAATACCGCCTATAATAGAAAAAATAGACCCGGAAAACACACAAAAAACAATGAAATCAACATTATGTGTTATTGAATTTGTAATTGTTCCTTTACTACCAATTTTCTAAATTTTATTTAAAATTCATGGAAAAATTCAAATCTAAGATAAGTTAAATATCAGGGAGGAAACAGCATTGGCATTAGTCACCTGCAAGATGCCACAAAGTGCAGAGTTGTCCGATTTCGAGAAAGGGGTATTTGTGGGGTACCACAGAAATGGTCGTTCCTTAAGGGACATAGCAAGCAAACTGAATGACCCAAAATGGACAGTGACTTATGTGATTACGAAGTGGAAGGTGAACGGTGATTGTGGGAATGTGCCCCAAGTCGGCAGACCCCTGAAACTGGGGTATCTATCTATCTATCTATCTATCTATCTATCTATCTATCTATCTATCTATCTATCTATCTATCTATCTATCTATCAAAGGGTTTATCTAAGAATGTTTAATTTTTGGTCTATTCTCAGGATAGGTCATAAATAACTAAAATTGGTGGCTATTAAGTGGCCCCAGCACAGATCATCTGTATAGGGCAGTGCCTGACTCCTGTACTTTTACACAGCCTGGAGCCTAAAGCAGTTGTCTTTGAGCCTTTTAATAGGAACCAGGGTTGAGCCGATCTTGACTTTTCAGGATCGATTTTAAAATCCGATTTCCAATCATTTTTCATACGAACCAGATCTCGATCCCAATTCCAATCCCAATGCAAGTCAATGGGATTTTTTTATTAATCGGAGATCGGATTTTAAAAGCAATCCTATTCACTATACAGCATGGAATCTAACAATTGTTAGAATCCACGCTGTGTAGTGAATCACTAAGTAGCCAGAGGATTTTTTTTCAATCCTCTGGCTACTTAGTCCCCCCTGGTGTCCACTTACCTACAGAGATGGCTGCTCCACTGCTGTTCGCCTCGCTGCTGCTCCAGCTGCAGTCTTCTTTTCCCTTCGCTGCCCCCTCCCTGCCAGGTTAGGAGAGTGTGGGCGGGTTAGGAGAGTGTGGGCGGGTACTGGGAGGGGAGACGAGATGTCTCCCCGCCCTGTACCCGCCCACACTCTCCTAACCTGGCAGGGAGGGGGCTGCGAGGCGAAGAAGACTGCAGCTGGAGCGGCAGCAAGGCAAACAGCAGCGGAGCAGCGGAACAGCCATCTCTGGAGGTAAGTAGCTACGAGACATGTTAGTTTAGTCTCCCATTAGAATGAATGGAGGCAGCCGGCGCGCAGGGGGTTAAGGCTGTGTGTCGGCTGCTTCCATTCATTACTATGGAACTGCAGCGGAGCCTTCACACTGAGTATACACTATATACTCAGTGTGAAGGCATTGTGGGAAATACTACCGATCCCGATCACACCTAAAACACGATCGCTCAACCCTAATAGGAACCAAACTGCAATACCATTACTTGGCCACTATAGGGGGCTTCTAGCTCCGTCCACTGTATAGTGCAGGTCTTGGAAGCAGCCCCATACAACAGATCCTTGCAGGGACTGACTAAGACTAGGCCATAAATTTAAAGTTTTCGGACAACTCCTTTAAGGATTTAGATTACTGATAAATCAATTCAATAGAATGTTGTGATATTGTATCTTCTAAAAACTGCAATTCATATTCACTGGGTCATCTCCTATATAGGTTCTATATTTCTGAGACAGTATTGCAAAATCATGTTGTCTTAACAAGCTAGTTATCTTATAACACACATACGTGTCCAGCAGTGTGGTAACCTGTAAGGCAGTATAGGATACAGAATATTCCGTGTTGCTGCTACATTTATTCACATGGGCAACACCATTTTATAACATTAGGAACAAAAAAATCCCTGAAGCTTTGGAAGACGCTGATGGTGATGGCCTCTGTAGTTAAAGAGCATTATCCTGAAATATAATTATAGATAGCTAGCTGTAGCTTTCCTGAGCAGGAGGATGAGATAAATTGTATCATCTGTCCTCCAAGCATTGTACCTTTAGGAGATTACTGCCTTTTACAAAGACAATTTCTTACATTATATAATTATAAACCTGGTGTTACATAAAATGAAGTCACAATGCCCGTCTTTGACATGGGGACTTGAAGTGATGTTCCATAGATGCACTCCAGGTAATATTTTATAAAGACCCCCATAAGTCTAGTCTTATCAAAAGGCAGAATCACACGTATAGTTTTCTTCAATGAAGTTTATTACAGTATATCGGCTTTATTTTACCCATATTTTTTAAAAAAAGAGAACATATAAAGTCAATCCCATTCATTTACTTTTGATTTTAAGTTTTGCTTCAAGACACAGCTATAGTCAGTGGCTATGGTTTATCAGCATTTCCTAATGGTGGTCTTAGGTAGTCTAAAATCTATAAATTCATGGAGATGCAAATAATTATATCCCCAATTTTAAAGAATTTCGGACACTGTAAGATGTAAAAGAAACTAAAATGTGAGGATTTGGAAATCTAATATAACCATATTTTATTATCAGAATGTAGAACAAACCAGAAAGTGAAAGTTACATAATAGAACATAGAACACGTATTCTGTGTCAATGGCTCTTCAATGACTTTGTTTTTAAGGTATCACACTGCAGCCAATTATCACGCTGCTAAGTCAAGTGCACACTGTAGTTCCCTGTCGTCCTCAACAGCGGCACAATGTGGGGTATTTCTGCCCCTGTGTGCTGGTAGGACAGGCGGATATTTAATTAGCCAATAAGATGCGTGGCAGGCCCTATAAGAGGGCACAAGAACCTCCCCTCTGCGTGTTTTTTTCTGTCCTGTGTGGACAGAGGACAGGTGTGAGGACTTGTGTCCTCTTACAGGGCTCAGCTGTTGAGCTTGATGTTTTTTTCAAAGTCACCCTCTTTCCTATGAAGAGGGTGCTGGTTAGCCTGCGTTGGCTTTTCCCCCTGAATCCTCCTTCTCCTCCCCCGCTCCCTCCCCTCTCCTCCTTACCCTTTCAGCGTCTGTTGAGCGCTGATCCTCAGAGCCGCACCACGCCACTGTGTCCGTGGTTACGGCGGGTCCGTGCGGCAGCCGGAACTCCTCTGTATGGCTGCATTCGCGGCGGCCGCACTTTGCTTGCGCTCACTTCCGGTTTTGACCGGAAGTTCGCGGCGCGGGTTAGAGGTCAGGCCAGCCGGCGGCACGGCCAGCTAAACTATCGTTCACTTCACTTCAGGCTCCACTCCCAGTGTTCGGAGCCCTAGCGGAGGAGAGGGTGAGTGTTCCCCTGGCTTGGGGATTGCTGGGGAGGGGAGATAGTAGCCTTTATTAACCCCTGTTTTGGGGTAGTGGATGGGAGCGGTTAGCTCCTCCCATTTCCGGCCGGCCAGGTTAAAGGTCAGGCCGGCCGTGTCACTTGTACCTTCCTGCTGCATCTGGAAGGCTGTGCTATTATTGTGAGTCTGTTATTGGTCTCACTGGCATTGCGTTTGCGTTTGTTAACCTGAGTCTGGTTATTGTCTGTCACCTTTACTCATCCGGTCTTCTGAACCTGGTAAGATCTACCCTTTTTAAAAAAAAAAAAAAAAAAAAAGTGCAATGGTATGATGCATGGTGACAGTTTGCATGGTCTATTATCTCTTTATTGCAGGATATGTCATCCTCTACTACCCCTCCTGGGGATGGTAGGAGGAAATCCTCTGCCAAGAGGAAACACCTTTCCTGTTTTAATTGCGACACACCGCTCCCTGATGGTAGGTAGCGGCTTAAGGGGTTGGTCCCTTTCATGTATTGTGGTCCTATAACTTGCCTATTATTTTTAGGCTATGAATGGGCCCGTTGTCGCGGGTGTAGAGGTCCTCCACCTGAGGAGCCCTCTCCCAGAGATATGATGGCCTGGGTCAAGGAGATGGTGAGTTTGGGCATCGCTTGGGTAAATAGGTTTTCCCTTGCTTGTTTTCTCCTTTTGTTTTGCAGGACGATTCCCTCAAAGGAATTCATGCCACCTTGTCTCAGCTTACCAAAAGACCATGCCCTGAGCACCGTTCCTCCTCCCTGCCACCTTTGGAACTGCTGCGGGTGGCAGAGGATGATTCTTCTGAGGACGACTCAGTAATTTCCGGCAGACCTGTGTTCCACTATGAACAAACAGGCAGGCTGCTGAAGTCCATCCGGTCTACAGTGGGCCGAGATGTTGACGGGGAAGCCTCCACGTCTGCCTCTGGGGGACATATTGCCTTCCATGCGGACACCACGCTGTCCGACCTTATGGCACAGCAGTGGAAACAGCCAGAGAAGGGACACACTCTCTCCAGGATTTTCAAGACTTTGTTTCCTGTTGACACTGCCCAGTGGGATTCCTGGGGGCCTCCCCCGAAGGTGGATTTGGCCGTTGCCAAGCTGTCCCGCAGAACCCTGGTGCCCCTAGAAGATGGTTCCAATCTTCAAGACCCTCTGGATCGCAGGGCGGACTCTGCTCTAAAGAAGATCTACTCCGCTTCCTCTGCACAAGCCTCTGTGGCCATAGCCTCCTCCACGGTTGGCGACTTTCTGCGCAACCGTTTAGCCGCCTTGGAGCGGGATATAGATGCGGGCGTGGATAGAGACAAAATTCTGTCCTCTATGAAGAGAGTTCATAGGGCCGCAGATTATTTGGCGGAAGCTTCCCGCCATCAATTGAAGATCTCCGCCAAATCTATGGCGTTATCCACCGCTGCCCGTAGACCCCTGTGGCTAAAGCCTTGGCGTGCAGATTTTGCATCTAAGGCAGCTCTCTGCGCTCTCCCCTTTGAACCGGGAAGAGTGTTTGGCCAAAGTTTGGATGCCATTATGGAGGGTTTAGCTGAAGGTAGGGGAAGGTCCCTACCTCAAGCATCCAGGGGCAGACGTGCTCCCTCTAGAGGCAGAGGTTCTTCCTCTAATTATAGACGCCCGGCTCAGCAGCAGCGTTCTAGATACCGCCCTAGGGGTGCCGGATGTGGCGCTCCCAAGGAGGATGCCAAGAGGAAGCCTGAGTTTTGACGTGGGGCAGCTCCCTGTGGCCCCTCTTCCTGTGGGAGGACGTCTCGCCTCCTTTTTCAAAGCATGGTCCACCCACATTCAAGACCCTTGGGTGTTGAAGATTATACAGCACGGGTATCATATCGATTTTCACCTTCCTCCTCCAGATCGGTTCGTCATCACCCGAATCCTTTCACCTTCTCAGCAGTCCAGTCTGGAAGCCTCGGTCGCCGATTATGTTACCAAGGGCGCCCTGGAGAAGGTACCAACCTCAGATCACGGTCTGGGAGTTTACTCCCCCGTCTTTCTGGTCCCCAAAGTCACCGGGGGCTGGAGAATGATAATAGACCTGAGGTACCTCAACCAGTTTATCAGAAAGAGGTCATTTCGAATGGAGACCGTGGATTCCGTAGCTGTTTTTCTTCAACCAGGAGAGGTGATGGTTACCCTCGACTTGAAGGACGCTTATCTACATGTCCCTATTGCTCCTTCCCACAGGAAGTTCCTCAGGATTGCCGTTTCTATGGCAGGCCACAGGGAGCACTATCAGTTCACAGCTCTGCCTTTCGGCATCACATCCGCCCCACTGGTATTCACCAAGGTGATCGCTCCGGTCGCTGCGACCCTCAGACTTCAGGGTCTTTTCATCGTCCCTTATCTAGACGACTGGCTATTGAAAGCTCAGTCTCCTGCTGCCCTCCTCCAGCAGCTCAATCTTGCCATCAACTTCCTACAAGAATTAGGATGGATTATCAATTGGGAGAAGTCCAAAGTCGTTCCATCCACCCGAAGGAAATTCCTCGGTTTTTTAGTGGATTCAGAAGCGATGCAGATCTTCCTCTCCCGTCCGAGAAAAGAAAGGATCCAAGCCAGTGCACGATTCCTATTGCGCACTCGGCAGGTAACTATCCGCACCGCCATGAGAGTTCTGGGCCTAATGTCATCCTCGGCCAGGGCGGTCCCTTGGGCTTTATGGCATTTGCGTCCCCTACAGATGGAAGTGTTGAGAACCTGGAACAGGTCTCCACGGGGACTGCACAAGAAGATCTGCCTTTCTCCCGCTACCCGTCTTTCCCTCAGATGGTGGAGACACCTGAAAGACGGAAGGTCCACGGTCCCGACAGTGTGGACCCTGTTGACAACAGATGCATCCCAGTGGGGATGGGGAGCCCATTGTCAAGACAAAACTGTACAAGGACGATGGAGATGTCCGGAGCTGGGGTCATCCAATCTCAAGGAACTCAGAGCAGTGTACCTGGCCCTAGTACACTTTGCCCCGGAATTGAAAGGCAAGTCAGTCAAGATCCGGTCAGACAATACGACGGTGGTTGTTTATATAAACAAACAAGGGGGCACCAGGTCACCAACCTTGCTGAGAGAGACGAATCTCATATTCACCTGGGCAGAGAAGAATCTGGTCCAGTTGTCCGCTGTTCACATAAAGGGCTCCCTGAACATAGTAGCGGATCAGCTGAGTCGGGGTATTACCGTATCAGGAGAATGGTCTCTCAATCCAGACGTATTTCAACAGATCGTCCAGAGATGGGGTCTCCCGGA
The DNA here is from genome assembly GCF_031893055.1 of Leptodactylus fuscus. Lineage (NCBI taxonomy): Eukaryota > Metazoa > Chordata > Amphibia > Anura > Leptodactylidae > Leptodactylus > Leptodactylus fuscus. The sequence continues at coordinate 32,425,838 of NC_134270.1, read as the reverse complement.
GGTCAATCTTATGGCTACCCGACTCAACGCCAAGGTAGGGACCTTCTGCTCCCTGTACCAGGAGGACAATCCTTTGGCAGTGGATGCCCTGTCCATCCCTTGGAGGTTCAGGCTGTTTTACATTTTCCCTCCAATTCCAATCATACCGAAGGTATTGATAAAAATAAGACAGGACCAAGCCTCGGGAATAGCCATAATCCCGTTCTGGCCAAAAAGGGCTTGGTTTGCTCAGCTCATACAAATGAGTCAGGGCATATATTGGAGGCTTCCCCCACTCCCAGACCTGGTAACCCAAGGAGAGCTGAGATGCCAGGATCTGAGGAGACTCAACCTGACAGCCTGGAGGTTGACCAGTCCCTATTGAGAAATAGAGGACTGTCACAAGCCGTCTTGAAGACCCTATCCAGCGCCAGAGCAGATTCGACTAACAAGAACTACCGTCGAATAAGTAACATCTTTAATGCCTGGTGTCTGCAGCATCAAGTGGACTCCACCGATCCCCCTACGGAGGCGATTCTGGACTTCCTTCAAGACGGACTAGACAGAGGTCTCGCTGTGGCCACACTCAAAGTACACGTTGCGGCCCTGTCCGCCTATCTGGGGAGGCGTTTGTCTCAAGATTCCTTAGTGAGCACCTTTATTAAAGGGGCAACTAGGCTGAGACCGGTGGTAAACACCCCTGTCCACCAATGGGACCTTATTCCGGTCCTAAACGCTCTATGTGTTCATCCATTTGAACCTTTGGAGGAAAGCTCCCTCAAGTCATTAACCGGCAAGATGGCGCTACTATTGGCAGTAACAACTGCCAAACGGGTTGGTGAACTGCAAGCCTTGTCCGCTGAGGAGCCATATACCACCTTTTTCTCTGACCATGTGCAGCTTAGGTTCCTCCCGGGTTTTCGTCCCAAGGTTCCATCCGCTGTAAACAGAAACCAGACAATCTCCCTTCCGGTATTTTTTCCTTTCCCTTCTTCTGCTGAAGAAGAGAGATGGCACAAACTGGACGTGGTCAGATGCCTACAGATTTACTTACAGCGCACTCGCCCTTTTAGGCGAACTGAAAACTTGTTGGTCAGCTACTCGGGGAGAAACAAGGGCGCCAAAGCCGCTAAAGCCACAATATCCCGGTGGGTGACCGAGACTATTAAAATCGCCTATACCACCCAAGGTTTGTCGGCTCCAGCATTTCTTCATGCCCACTCAACCAGGGCAGTGTCCACCTCTCAGGCAGAGAAGAGTGCCTTGCCGGTGGATCAAATCTGTGCAGCGGCCTCCTGGGCGTCGGAATCTACCTTCATCCGGCATTATCGCCTGAAGGACCAAGTGGCAGGTTCCACTGCTTTTGCCCATACCGTTTTAAGTTCGGTTATGGGTTAATCCCACCCATCCTGGGGACCTGCTTGCTATATCCCCACATTGTGCCGCTGTTGAGGACGACAGGGAACGAGTGATTATGAAGATAATCTTGTTTCCCTAAGTCCTAACAGCGGCACAAGATTTCCCACCCTGGGAATCATATCTTATGTCTAAAAGCTGTATATAAATATTATGGAGGTACTTTTGTATTTACACGCAGAGGGGAGGTTCTTGTGCCCTCTTATAGGGCCTGCCACGCATCTTATTGGCTAATTAAATATCCGCCTGTCCTACCAGCACACAGGGGCAGAAATACCCCACATTGTGCCGCTGTTAGGACTTAGGGAAACAAGATTATCTTCATAATCACTCGTTTTGGTCCATGTGCTATACATTATTACTTGGCTTTGGCAAACCAATTTGTTTACAAACTTTGCCTGAATGCTAGTATAATAAGAGGAGTAAGTGGATGCCCAGGGGGAGATGAGTGAAAATAACAAACACTTACCGTATATACTTGAGTATAAGCCGAATTTTTCAGCACAGTTTTTGTGCTGAAAAGCCCCACTTGGCTTGTACTAGAGTCAGCAAGAATTTTAATTTTTTTTTTTATTTTTTTTTTAGGGGGGGGGGGGGGGGGGGGTTCTATGACCAGCCACAATATCAATGTATAGAATCTCCCATAAAATAGTGGGGAAAAAAAGAAGCTTTAGAAAAAATAAAAAAAACAAAAGTTCTAAATCCCTCCTTTCCCTAGAATACATATAAAAGTAGAAAATGTCTGTGACACACAAACACATTAGGTATCCCTGTGTCTGACAGTGCCCGGTCTACTGTATATAGGGGATCTGCAGTGCTCCTGTTCCGTCCAGAAAGGTTTAATAGGAGCACTGCAGATACCCTATATTCAGCCAGGCTGAATTCCAAGTGGGGGGAAAAACCCCAGCCCTCAAGCTCAGGGAAGGGGCAGACAGACAACCAAAACACCCCCTCCCCTGCCCCAGCACCCAGCAACTACTGCACCCAAAAACTCCGACCATTTTAATTTTTGAAATTTTCCAGTAGCTGCTGCATTTCCCCCCCTCGGCTTATACTCGGCTTATATTTGGGTCAGCTTATACTCGAGTATATACCGTATCTTGCCTCACCTTGCCTCACTCCCCAGCGTCCTCTTCAAACATCTCAAACCCCCTCACATGGGGTGTGCCTGGTGGCATGATGCTCTGTGCACCCCATGTGGCTACTGAGAACTATTCACAGACCTCAGCATTGATCTCAGAGAGCGTGATATCAGATGGAGGCTAGGAGAGGCCTGAAGAAAATGCTGAGTACCGCCAGACACCACAAATATACCCAGGGAGTCAGCGGTGAGTTAAGGTGAGTATAAAAGTTTGTTATTTTTCCTCACTCTCCCTGATCCAATGGGATCTGATGAGACCCCAAAGTATAATAGCACTGATGGTTTAGTTCAAAACGAATTGGAGGGTCAAACATCTTGAATATTCACAAAATGAATCTCGTGAGGTTCACTCATCTCTAGGTTTTTGCAGAACTAGCCAAAGAGTTCCTAAAAATAACCCTAATAACCCACTGGGATGATGAGACTTATTTATATGGACAGTTTGGTACTGCCCTTGTGAGGGTGGGAGAATCTGTTTTCCAGGGTTCAGAGGTCTGTTCAAGGGTCAGTAGTCATCCTACGTGACCCACCCTGGGCTCAACTGTGTTATATTCCCCCTTCTTTGTTATCTGATATGCTACTAACTGATAAGATGGATCCAAGAGTTTTTTAATATTGGTATACCTTGTTTGACCCTTTAACTTTATCTTATTAAAAGTTATGGGTTTTTTGATACTGGGTATCAAGCTGATCTGATTAAATGATTATGTAAGAGCTCACCAGATTGAATTACCATATTCCTTAAATTTTAGGCATTTGTTGTGAGTCATTATGTTGCAGCAAGTTATCAAATTAAAGTTAAACTTTGATACATGTGTATGTGTTTTGTATGTTCACTGCATTGGGTATTTTTGGATGAGGGTGACCTTAAATATTTCAGATTAATATTGTTAGCAGTACCTACTTTTAATATGATTTACTGTACATTATCTAGCTTGTATGTATTGTGAACAAAGAGAAGGTTGTCAAGCTTATATTAAAGGGGGTCAGGCAGCTTATAATTGGGTAAATGAAAACAATAGATGTAATTCACCATTCTAAGGGCGGGTTCACATCTGCGCACGGTGTCCGGTTTGCGCAATCTGGCGGTTTTCCCTCTCCTGTCCAGTTTCTCGGGGCAAAAGACGGAAACCCACTGGATTGGCTAAAGCGGAGACCGGGTGCAGATGTGAACCTGCCCTAAACACCTCTCTGTTGTAGCTCCACCAGACTAGTTCCTGGAGCTTTTGGCCAAATGAAATGTAAGCAATGACATTACATACATCCCTCATGTGACCAGTCAGTCAATCACATTGAGTCCATGCATGTGACTGTTGAGGCCAGTGATTGGCTTAGCTATAGCTGTGATTGGCTGAGCTAAGGCAGTGATTAGCTGTGATTGGCTGATTGGCTAGTGCTGCAACGGAGGGAGGTCTGGAAAGGTGAGATGTTGGAAAACATCTTTCATCTATAAGTCTCCTCAATGTGGTAATTTTGTTAAGTTGAGACTGAGCATTCAGCCTTAAAATGTAGAATTAGTTCTCATTATTATATATTGTGATGTGAATGACAGCTCTCTGCAGGCAAATCTGAAAAGAAAGGAAATGTACAATGCCATAAGTAAGTAGTATCAGCACTGGCTTTTCATTTCTGGAACCTAAAAATATACAATAGATTGTCTGGTTTCATCAAGGAAATTACGTGATAATGGGAACCTGTCACCTTGGAAATTCTGTGCAATCTTCTGTATAGCCGGCGTGTTATAGAGCAGGAAGATTTACCGTAAACAGATATCATTCTATGGGAAAGATAAGATAAGATAATAAGATAAGATAATCCTTTAATAGTCCCACCTTGGGGAAATTTCAGGTTTGGTATAACATATGCTTAGGAGGATTGAGTGGCGGAAAGACGTTCCAAAATCAGTGTGAATACAGTCATAGCCGTCAACCATTGAGTAGGACCCAATAACTGGACTCCTAAACCCAGAGAAGAAGGGAGATAAAGGAATAAAATGAGAAACACTTACCTAACCAAAATATTTAAAGTGAATATCGCTACAAAAAGTAGGCATTTTTTTAACCGTTGTCATGAAAAATTAGAAATATTACAGATTTTGATCATTTTAAAGGCTATCTATCTATCTATCTATCTATCTATCTATCTATCTATCATCTATCTCCTATCTATCTATCTCCTATCTATCTATCTATCTATCTATCTATCTATCTCCTATCTATTATCTATCTATCTATCTCATATCTATCTATCTATCTATCTATCTATCTATCTATCTATCTATCTATCTATCTATCTATCTCATATCTATCATCTATCTATCTATCTATCTATCTATCTATCTAACTATCTCCTATCTATCTATCTATCTATCTATCTATCTATCTATCTATCTATCATCTATCTATCTATCTATCTATCTATCTATCTATCTATCTCATATCTATCTATCTATCTATCTATTATCTATCTATCTATCTATCTATCTATCTATCTCCTATCTATCTATCTATCTATCTATCTATCTATCTATCTATCTATCATCTATCTATCTATCTATCTATCTATCTATCTATCTATCTCATATCTATCTATCTATCTATCTATCTATCTATCTCATATCTATCATCTATCTATCTATCTATCTATCTATCTATCTATCTATCTATCTCCTATCTATCTATCTATCTATCTATCTATCTATTATCTATCTATCTATCTATCTATCTATCTATCTATCTATCTATCTCATATCTATCTATCTCATATCTATCATCTATCTATCTATCTATCTATCTATCTATCTATCTATCTATCTATCTATCTATCTATCTATCTATCTACCTATCTATCTATCTATCTATCTATCTATCTATCTATCTATCTATCTCCTATCTATCTATCTCCTATCTATCTACATGTATATCAGTTTTCTCTGTGGCCAGTAAGCTAAATAATACACTGAGACTGGCCAATTCTGTGGAAAATTTACAGCAGTCACTTAATTTATATTACAGACAAGACAAAGAGGATTACAATAAAAGATAACACCTTTAAATAAATGAATACTGTATGTCCAGACAACTCTCCCATAAACCATAATGAGTAGACTCCATTCTATTGCTACCTCTGACCATAAGACTGCTGTATAGCATATCACTAAATGATGTTAACAGAGCAGAGCAGAAGCTCAGGCAAGATGGCGACCCCCATAATCATGGACAGAAAATACTAATAATGCCAATTTACACACTTCTTCTCGTGACATTATCCCTGTGCTACTGCAGTATGTTGTGTCCATCCATTTGGTCGGTGCCGGCGTGTGTTCAGGCATTCTGCGCATGCGCTGATGACGTCATTGTACACATCATGTATATGCCCACTAGCGGGAATAATTGGTTACGCCAATATCAAACAAAGAACATTGTAAGATTGGGCCCCAGATTTTGAGGTGCAGAAGCTTTAACTCATGACACCACCTACCATATGGACCCATAAAACATCTTAATATTTGCAGAAATGTAATTTTGTAAGAAACCTAAGTAAATCCGTGAATCCTGCTTATTGTCTTCTGTCCTTATCTATTTATTTGACATTTCGATTGACAGTAACACGTTCCAGATCATTAACTGAGAAAAAGATATTTTCTGATGAAGAAATATGACCGTGTCTGTTTTGCTTGTAGCCGTTTTATTAATTTATTTTGGTTCCAAATGATGTTTGTTGCCTCCGCTTCTCCCGCTTGTTAATTCTAACTAGATCAGTCTGCAAGATGCTAGAGGTGAACGAGATGGATGAAAAATATAAGAGTAATCAAATCCGGCTCTTGTTAGACAAGGGCAGAATCTGTCTTTACTGCACAGATAGATCAGGAGCCGGGTCACAATGCACTGATCCATTGCAGTTATGACGGCACTATTTTAAGAGCGCGCACCAGTGTGCGGTGGAAGGTTCTGCAGTTAAAGTTAATTACAACATTACCTTTCTGTAAAAGATCTTTGTAACCTTGGGCAAAACACTTCATGATTTCAAGGAACCAAAAATACATCTTTTCTTGGAGGAAGAGTAATAATTCATCGCACAAATTCTGCCGCGTTTACTTCGGTCCAAAAAAGCTCCATTTCTAAAAATATACGACAAGGTGATCCGAAGAAACATGTGGATTCGTGACAATCTTGGAGGTTGTTTTATATCTGTTTTATTGAGATTCAAGGGAATGCAAAAAATCCATGCAAAGAAATACAGATTTTTTTTTTACTTTTCTTAGTCTATGACTGTGGTTGGCAACCTGTGGGTCTCCTGTTGTGGCGAGATTCCAACTCCTGGCATGTCTATCTGGCTATTGAGGCATACCATGCAATGTAGTCTTATGACTACGACTTTTACTACACCAGGACCAGATGAATGTACCAAGGGAGCCTTGTCATCTTTCCTTTGAGAAAAACAAAAGTATGATATCAATGACTTGTCACCCAATCACAGTGTAAAAAGAAATATGGCCATTATGGCTTTCTTTGGGTTCACAGGAGCTTTCGGGTTTCTGTCCTTCGGGTCCATTTGGAGACCTGAGAAATGAAACCCTATCTGCTTAAAAAGCGGTTATCCATGGAAACCCACTGATTTTATGGACTATAATGAGGTCCCTTGGGTTTCTGGCCAGTTCATGGAAATTTGACACTGAAATCAGTGGAGAGAAAAATCCTTCTTCCACCTATTTTAAGCGAGATGGGGCGTGAAGTCCTTGAACACTAGTGTGAACCTGGTGGTAATACTTGTGTCTAGCATCCTGTTACAGCTTAAAGGCTATAATAGAAAATGCTAATAAAAAATATAAAGGGGCTTAGGTTCAAAAAGGAAAAATTGCAATGGCATCCATTCAGATTCTACTTATGATTTCTAAGAGGTCATTAGCATATCTACCAACATTTACTTTGGTACCATAAAAATTTAAGTGTCACCCTAAACTCTGACTACTTCAATTTTTTCAGGAGTTTTTGTAAGTCACACCAATTCTAATTTGACAGTGTTACTTCCAACAGTCTTGGCAAATTTTGGATAGTTGGCAACCATGTAATAGGAAATGAAAACAATTACCTGATTGACTACTTTTCCATTTCTCTAGCTTTGATAGACTCTACCCTTTGTGATAAACTATTTTTTTATTTTATTTTAATTTTAGTTTTGTGAATGCCTGCCACATATGGCTGTCTTGACCTATATATATCAATTTTGTCGAATCACTGAAGACTACAGTGTCTTCTCCTTACGAATCACTGCCTCCATTGCCGAGATATCAATTCTTTTGTCAATGTACAAATGAGATCTTTAAGGCAATGAGGGCATTAATGTTGCTCCAAGGAAGTAACGTCAACTCCTTTATTACTCAAAAATGGTCATTTACATATTTTTTTAAAATATTGACATCTTGGCAATGGTAGTAGTGATTCATAAGCACCATTTGTTTCAGGTAGTTCTAACCTATCTATTATTAGGGCTGGGTTGATATGTTGGGTTCTGGTGACCCTAACCTATCTATCTTTGGGGCTGGGTTGATGTGCTGGGTTCTGGTGACCCTAACCTATCTACACTGTCTACCAATAAGTAATTGAATAGAAAACAACATTTATAGATATTCAATAGTTGGTAGAGCCACCATGAGTGGCAATTACAGCCTCAACCCTCCGGGGCATGCTTTCCACAAGTCTTTGTATGACGGCTAGTGGTATTTTATTCCATTCAGCTTGGAGAAGACAGGTAAGTTCTTTCACTGATTTTAGATGGCTGCAGTTTGGGTGGTCTGCCGACTCGGGGCACATTCCGACAATCACCACTCACCTTCCACTTCGTAATCACATTCCACTGTTGATTTTGGGTAATTCATTTCGCTTGCTATATCCCTTAAGGATCAACCATTTCTGTAGTACCCCACAATTACCCATTTCTCAAAATAGGACAACTCTGCACTTCGTGGCATCTTGCATGCGACTAATGCCAATGTTCTTTCCTACATGATATTTAACGGCAGAAGGTGGGATGTACATCATGACCGCAGATATCTTCATTCGCATTTGCATGGGTGCCTAAATACTTATTGGTAGATAGTATATCTTTGGGGCTGGGGTGATATGCTGGGTACTGGTGACTAGAGATGAGCGAACAGTGTTCTATCGAACACATGTTCGATCGGATATCAGGGTGTTCGCCATGTTCGAATCGAATCGAACACCGCGTGGTAAAGTGCGCCAAAATTCGATTCCCCTCCCACCTTCCCTGGCGCCTTTTTTGCACCAATAACAGCGCAGGGGAGGTGGGACAGGAACTACGACACCGGGGGCATTGAAAAAAATTGGAAAAAGTCATTGGCTGCCGAAATCAGGTGACCTCCATTTTAGACGAATAGTGGATTTCAAATCCGGGTCATATGAGAATGTGAACTTTGTGACTATGAGACAGGGATAGCTGTACAGGCAGGGATAGCTAGGGATAACCTTTATTTAGGGGGGAATGTTATTAAAAATAACTTTTTGGGGCTCTATCGGGTGTGTAATTATGATTTTTGTGAGATAAACTTTTTCCCATAGGGATGCATTGGCCAGCGCTGATTGGCCGAATTCCGTACTCTGGCCAATCAGCGCTGGCCAATGCACTCTATTAGCTTGATGAAGCAGAGTGTGCACAAGGGTTCAAGCGCACCCTCGGCTCTGATGTAGCAGAGCCGAGGCTGCACAAGGGTTCAAGCGCACCCTCGGCTCTGATGTAGGAGAGCCGAGGGTGCACTTGAACCCTTGTGCACCCTCGGCTCTGCTACATCAGAGCCGAGGGTGCGCTTGAACCCTTGTGCACACTCTGCTTCATCAAGCTAATAGAATGCATTGGCCAGCGCTGATTGGCCAATGCATTCTATTAGCCTGATGAAGTAGAGCTGAATGTGTGTGCTAAGCACACATATTCAGCTCTACTTCATCGGGCTAATAGAATGCATTGGCCAGCGCTGATTGGCCAGAGTACGGAATTCGGCCAATCAGCGCTGGCTCTGCTGGAGGAGGCGGAGTCTAAGATCGCTCCACACCAGTCTCCATTCAGGTCCGACCTTAGACTCTGCCTCCTCCAGCAGAGACAGCGCTGATTGGCCGAATTCCGTACTCTGGCCAATCAGCACTGGCTAATGCATTGTATTGGCGTGATGAAGCAGTGCTGAATGTGTGTGCTTAGCACACACATTCAGCTCTACTTCATCGGGCTAATAGAATACATTGGCCAGCGCTGATTGGCCAGAGTACGGAATTCGGCCAATCAGCGCTGGCTCTGCTGGAGGAGGCGGAGTCTAAGATCGCTCCACACCAGTCTCCATTCAGGTCCGACCTTAGACTCCGCCTCCTCCAGCAGAGCCAGCGCTGATTGGCCGAATTCCGTACTCTGGCCAATCAGCACTGGCTAATGCATTGTATTGGCGTGATGAAGCAGTGCTGAATGTGTGTGCTTAGCACACACATTCAGCTCTACTTCATCGGGCTAATAGAATGCATCGGCCAATCAGCGCTGGCCAATGCATTCTATTAGCGTGAACTGAGATTGCACAGGGGTTCTAGTGCACCCTCGGCTCTGCTACATCAGATTGCTACATCTGATGTAGCAGTGCCGAGTGTGCATCAGATGTGTAGTTGAGCAAAACTGACTCAGCACTGCTAAGTCTCTGCATTCGCATAGGAATGCATAGGCCAGCCTTCGGCCAATCAGCGCTGGCTCTGCGGGAGGAGGCGGAGTCTAAGGTTGGACCTGAATGGAGACTGGTGTGGAGCGATCTTAGACTCCGCCTCCTCCAGCAGAGCCAGCGCTGATTGGTCGAGTTCCGTACTCTGGCCAATCAGCACTGGCCAATGCATTTCTATGGGGAAAAGTTAGCTTGCGAAAATCGCAAACTGACAGGGATTTCCATGAAATAAAGTGACTTTTATGCCCCCAGACATGCTTCCCCTGCTGTCCCAGTGTCATTCCAGGGTGTTGGTATCATTTCCTGGGGTGTCATAGTGGACTTGGTGACCCTCCAGACACGAATTTGGGTTTCCCTCTTAACGAGTTTATGTTCCCCATAGACTATAATGGGGTTCGAAACCCATTCGAACACTCGAACAGTGAGCGGCTGTTCGAATCGAATTTCGAACCTCGAACATTTTAGTGTTCGCTCATCTCTACTGGTGACCCTAACCTATCTATCTTTGGGGCTGAGTTGATATGCCAGGTCCTGGTGACAGGCTTCCTTTAAATGGAAGGGGGCAGTAGATATAAAGTAGATTGATCCTCCAACCTTTTAAGTACTTTTCAATAACATAAAAAAAAAAAAAAATAACACTTAAGTTTTAAGATTCAAATAAAGATTCAGTTTGCTGCTTGGTAGCTTGTCATTATGTCAACAGACTGTTATTACTCTGTAAAATAATGCATTATTTAATTATTATTTATTAATATTATTTAATTATTAATTATTATTTTAAATTAGAATTTTCATAGCAGTCTAGGGATGGATACATGGCCGAGAAGTATAGGGCTTTTGTCAATAAATGAATAAATGGGCCCCAGAGGGGGAGATAAGACCAGAGCTCACATTTGCCTTAAAGACATTTATGCCATGAAAATAAATTGCTTCCAATGGTGACATCATGAATTCCAGCTCATGTAGAGACTAGGACTAGTACAATTATAGCGCCACCAAAGTGTCTACAAAATATACACATGGCTGCAGTAAACCTTTCATGGTAGGGTCCAGGGATAGCTGACCACATTGATTATTGATTTGTTTATGGGCTCAGTACTACTTTCTTCTAGGAATACGTTAGTAAGGAGGCGACGTTCTAAGACCCTTACATTTACATTATATTTATCATTATGGTATATTTCCCGCAACGTTTAATGGACATTTCAAGGAATTCTCTAGAGTTTAGATTCTTAGAATTGCCCTTGAGCTATCAATATTTACCGCCTAGACCGTAATTTGTGCTGAGAATGAAATGTTACAAAGAGCAAAAGTAAGTGAACTGTATCATATTTATCTTTATTATTGTAATAGGATTTTACATTATGCTTAAGATTTTCTTATTTAATGCCAAACTATCTGTCACTTTAATGGATATTTGGAGAGTTTTTCTGTCCTTTTCTGCATACTGTTACTTCCCTGAGTTTACAAGCCAGTCTTATAATGAACACAATTATTATAATGACCATATAGATATTGATTTGTAATTAGCTCATAATGTTAATAGGATGTTTACAGTATCAGAATTAAAGGGGCGGTATGAGGTTAGTTTCATGGATCTATTTTTCACAGACACAATTCCCTTCTTGTCTACTAGTTGGTATTACAAAAATAAATGCAATGAATCTCAGAATTACAGTAGATTTCATTTCGTGCACCATTTTGTGAGATCCATTTTTGGTTTTGGTTAAAGGTATTATCCAGGAGAGTAATTCAACTTGCTTCCCTTGCCGATTTTATGAGGCTGGACGTGAGATTTCTGGGCTTGCTCCGACTTTGGATCATGTGATTGGAACCAGCCCCCAACCCCAGGGTTTCTTCCCCTTCTACACCCTATGGTGGCTGATTGAATATTGTATACCAGCCCCCATAGTGCAGGTAGATAGTGGTGAAAATAGGAGAGGAAAGAGAATATAATTGTGGTGGAGGGCTGGTTACAATAATGTGACCCCCTAGGCTAGCCTTATGAAATTGTCAGAGAAAGAAAGATAAATGACACTCCCCAGACAACCCTTTTAATAAAGCACTCAACTGGAAAACAATTACAAGACCCAAGCTTCATCTCAAGCATATCATAGTAAGATGTAGCCCTAGTAAGATTTGGTGCAGGAAATATTGTTATTATTGCTATTAATTCCATAGTGCTGTATATTATTATATTAATTCAATGGTGCTGTACATTATTATATTATTTCCATGGTGCTGTACATTATTATATTCATTCCATGGTGCTGTACATTACTATATTAATTCTATAGTGCTGTATATTATTATATTAACTCCATGGTGCTGTACATTATTATATTAATTCCTTGATGCTGTACATTATTAGATTAATTCCATGGTGCTGTACATTATTTTATTAATTCCATGGATTTATACATTACTATATTAATTCTATAGTGCTGTATATTATTATGTTAATTCCTTAGTGCTGTACATTGTTATATTAATTCCATGGTGCTGTACATTATTATATTAATTCCATAGAGCTATATATTATTATATTAATTCCATGGTGCTGTACATTATTATATTAATTCCATGGTGCTGTACATTATTATATTAATTCCATGGTGCTGTACATTATTATATTAATTCCATAGTGCTGTACATTATTTTATTAATTCCATGGTGTTTTACATTTGGGGGTTTACATACAGTACACAAAATATACAAACAAATCTAATACTAACGATGACCGACTGGCACAGTGGGGTAGAGGGCCTTGCTCACAAGGGCTTACAGGCTATGAGGAAAGAGGGACAGAGACAGAAGGTGAGGGTAGAGACTGTTCAGATGGTGATGTGGTGACAGTAGTGTTATTGGGGGGTGTAGGTCTTCCTGAATAGGGGAGTCTTCAGGGCCTTCTTGAAGCCTGTGATTGACGGGGTCAGTCTTATGTGGCGTGGTAAGGAGTTCCAGAATATGGGGGATGCATGAGAGAAATCTTGGAGATGGTTGTGTGAGGAGCAGTTGAGAGCAGAGCGGAGTAGGAGGAAATACTGCTTAGCCCATCATTGGTGGAGATGGATCACCTCTGTTGCCTGTGATTTGCTCAGTTCCTCCATGTCAAACGGTACTAGGAAATAAAGAGCACGGGATGTGTTAGGACAACAATGAAATAAAAATTTTTTTTCAAAGTTTTAATTTTTTAAAAAAAAGATATTAAAAAGGAACAAAAACTATTTAAATTTGGTAATGCCGTAATCATTTCAACCTACTGAATATAGGTAACATTATTTAAGCTTCCCAGTACATCATACAGAACTGTAAAAGGTTTCATTACAAAACCAAATTTGCTGTGCAAAAACTAAGCCCTCATAGGTCTCTGTGAATGTAAAAATAAAACAAATACTGGGATTTGATAGACAGGGAGTAAATAATGAACGTGAATAATCCAAAAAAATCCTACAACGGGAAGAGGTTAGATGACTTCTTGATGTCTTGAGTTGGTGTCTAATGCCAAAAATGTAGACACTAGTGGATGGAATAACTTTTTGGTGGTTCACTTGTATGATGATAATCGCTATGGTTGCATCCAGTAGTTCCATATAGATAAGAACATGACCACTATCAATGTAGTGATGGCATACCGTACGATATTAGTACGAGCTGTGATCCTACTATGTGTCACCATAATTCCAACGCCTTAGTTCTTCTTCCTGCCAACATAAAGCCTTACTTTTAATTAAATTGTTTGAAGAAGAATACAAAGTACAATGGCTGCCTAAGCTTTTTATTTCCAGTGTCTTCTGTTCTAGCACAGAGCTAAGTAGACAAATCTATGTTTGATGTTCTAAACAAATCAGTGCGGTTTTATGTGGGGATTACCAATCTACTCTAATGCATAAATAAATGGTTTTCCACTATACACAGTAAAAATAAAAAAACACACATCTGTACAGACGTTCCCATGGATGCCTAATGAAATCACAGCCTTTGATGAATGATTCTCTTTAATTAATGGCTTGTTCTGGTTACTTGATACTTAGAAGTTTTTTGTTTTGTTTTTTGCTTTGCTGCTGTTTGTAAGATAATTCAATTGTTGTGGTCTTACAAGAATTCTTAGGAACATACAACTTTTCCATTAGATATATATAGCGTGTACAGTGTCAGTCTACAATACAGCTTATGTTTGTTGGTATATTAATGATAAAGTGATTTGGTTACTTACAGATGTAGCGAAGTTTAACATAACAAATATTGCAGTAACTGTCAACTTGACTTTTTCAATAGAATTCAATGGTATTTTTGTTGTCTTCTTTGAAAAGATATCACAGCACAGCATGATACCAGTGTATTGTTTAAAGGCTTTTCCCATAAAAATGTAGACAATTAAAATATCAACATTTTTGCAAATTTAAATAATTAAAAAATGCAAGGTTTTAGGCTAAGGCTGAGGCCTCAGGTTGTGGAAATGCAGCTTTTTTAGTTGCAAATTTTGATGCTTTCTTTTTTTAGCCAAAGCCCGCAGTGGAATAAGCAGAAGGGAAAAGTATAAGAACTCTCTATGTATTTCCCATTCCTTTAGTAGACATTATTGGCTTTGGCTCAAAAAACCACAACAAAATCTGGAACAAAAAAAGCTGCATTTCTGCAACATAGGGCCTCAGTGTAAGGTCCCACGTTGCAGAAAAGCAGCTTTTTTGTTGCAGATTTTGTTGAGTTGTTTTTTTTTTGAGCCAAAGCTAGGGGTAGATTGAGAGGTTGGAAGAAGTTTCCATTATAATTCCAATTTCTTTTGTAACCATTATTGGCTATGGTTAAAAAAAACTGCAACAAAAAAACTGCATTTCCGCAACGTGGGTCCTCAACCCTAAGGCTAAGGCCCCACGTTGCAGAAATGCAGCTTTTTTGTTGCAGATTTTGATGCGTTTTGTTTAGCCAAGGCCTGGAGTGGACTGAGTAAAAGGCAGAAATATAAGTACGTACTATATATTTCCCATTCCTTTTGTAGCCGTTCTTAACTTTGGCTCATAAAAACGCAGAAAAATCTGCAACAAAAAAGACGTGTTTCCGCAATGTGGGGCCTTAGCCTAAAAGATTTTTTCTGAGCCAAATTTAGCATTTTTCTAACTAAGGGTAGGTTTGCACCATTACCTATAGAAACCCACAAACTCCATAGACTATAATGGGATGCGCTAGGTTTCCACCCAAAAAAGGCAGAAAAATGTAGAGAGAAAAGTCCTGCTTGAATTTTTTAAGTGGATTTTGCCCTAAACGGAATCCAGGCGCGGGTGTGAACAGTCTTTTGTCTTGATAGCTGCCAAAGGAAATGACCAAAAGAGCAGAAACTTTCTATGGTATGGGACTGATCCATGCCTTCCTTAGGGGGCATTCACATGGAGGAATTTGGTGCTGATTCTGGTGCAATAACTCTTGTCAGAATCCATGCGGAAATAAAGTCTCCCATTGACTTCAATAGGTTTCCGTTTTCCGTGCGGAACCCATTGAACTCAATGGGGGAAAAAAAGCCTCCTGTTGATTTCAATGGGTTCTGCGCAGAAAGCGGAACCCATTGAAGTCAATGGGAGGCTTTATTTCCGTGCGGATTCTGACGAGAGTTAACGCACCAGAATCAGTGCCAACTTCCTCCGTGTGAATGCCCACTTAATGTGGCCGGGATACTTTCTTGTGCATGGAGTGTTCCTGCTTGATACACTGCCCACAAAAAGTAATTCTTGACTGGGTTTCGGACAAGTCCCAGATCATGGTCTTATTCATCGGCAACTGATGAAGATGGTTAGAGAAAATATTTATTTTCTATATTTATATTGAAATTTTATTTGTCTACAGATTCCAGTTTGGTTATATTCATAGAAAAAAATCCTTTAATCCTTTACTACATTTGTAAGTCTTCCTGGTCGCATCTGTAATATGGAAATGATTTGGCTAAGCAGGAAAGTGATCAAAGCTATGGCATTGCATTTTTTGAGTATGTTTTTTTCAGGGTATGGCTTTTGCCTGGTCTACTGAAAAGAAAGATTCCAGGGCTGTGGTCTTTTTCCAATAAAACAATAAAATGAATGCAAAGCTTTAGTAGGTCTTGGGATCAATGAAATCCTTGTACATCATAAAAGCCATCTCTAGTAGAAGCGACAGGGTCTTGATACTGCTTCTGTAAACTTAGTTAGAGTTGGAATATAGTGTTTAATTCACCTACTGAAAGATGCTGAACCTTCTGACTTCAACAGGAACCTCTGACCATTTACTGTGTATGGGGCGATTGGATTTCAGCATGCCTAATTCTTTTGTTCTCAGGTTAGATGAGACGTCGGGATATGGGTCCGGCAGCAGCTTATTCCACTTCTACCTTTTTTTTTTTAAATGTAGATTGTGAGCCCCATATAGGGATCACTATGTAATTTTTTTTTCCTATTAGTATGTCTTTCGTAGAATGGGAGGAAATCCACAGAACGAACATACAGTACAAACTCCTTGCAAATGTTGTTCCCGACGGGATTCGAACCCAGGACTCCAGCACTGCACTGCTAACCACTGACCCACCGTGTTGCTCTCCCTTCTATTCTATTGAACACATGCACACTTAAAGGGGAAGTGTCGTAAGGACTAGAGATGAGCGAGTAGTATTCGATTGAGTAGGTATTCGATTGAATACTACAGTATTCAAAATACTCATACTCGAGTACCACTCGCTATTCGAATGTAAAAGTTCGATGCAGAACCAGCATTGATTGGCCAAATGCTATACAGTCGGCCAATCAACCCTGGTTCTTCTCCTACCTTTAGAAGTCTTTTCCGTGCAGCTTCCCCACAGCGTCTTCCGGCCCTGAATTCACTCTGCCAGGCATCGGGCCTGGGCAGAGAGGACTACGCATGTCCGCTTGTAGTGCGGGTGAATTCAGAGCCGGAAGATGCCACGGGGACGCTGCACGGAGAAGACTTCTCGGAGGATCCAGCCCGACCCTCACTCGTGGACTTGGTAAGTATAATTTGATCGAATGTTGCCTGCCCCTGAAACGAGCATTTTCCCAGCATAGACTATAATAGGGTTCGATATTCGATTCGAGTAGTCGAATATTGAGGGGCTACACGAAACGAATATCGAACCTCGAACATTTTACTGTTCGCTCATCTCTAGTAAGGATATAAATCATATTTTTTATTAAACTTTTTTTCTGAATTTTTGGTGGTTATTTTTAATTTTCCATGTTACATATACTTAAAAAAAATCCTAAATATCTCCTACAGAAAGAAGAAAGCCTCAACATATTATTTCAGAACTGTAGAGTTTTTAGGATTTGGATAATTTTAATATGTATATAGCCTCTATGAACAATGTAAAGATAATACATGAAGTATACAGTTATATAAGGTCCTTTTGGGCACTTTCATAAAAGGTCTGAAAAACAAAGGAGAATCTAAAAATAGAAGGGGAGGCCAATAATAAGTAATGTAATAAACCTACATCTCAGGGGCGTAACTTTATGGGTAGAGATGAGCGAACACTAAAATGTTCGGGGTTCGAAATCCACACTGTTCGACTGTTCGAACGGGTTTCGAACCCCATTATAGTCTATGGGGGGAAATGCTCGTTTCAGGGGTAGGCAACATTCGATCAAATTCTACTTACCAAGTCCACGAGTGAGAGTCAGGCTGGATTCTTCTCCTTGTGCAGTGTCCCCGCGTCCTCTTCCGGCCTTGAATTCACTCTGCTAGGCATCGGTCCTGGGCAGAGCCAACTGCGCATGCCCACACTACAAGCGGACATGCGCAGTTGGTTCTGCCCAGGCCCGATGCCTGGCAGAGTGAATTCAGAGCCGGAAGACGCCGCGGGGAAGCTGCACGGAGAAGACTTCTAAAGGTAGGAGAAGAACCAGGGTTGATTGGCCGACTGTATAGCATTCTGCCAATCAACGCTGGTTCTGCATCGAATCTTAACTTTGAACAGCTAGTACTACTCGCTCATCTCTATTTATGGGGTGTAGAGGGTGCAGTCATATTGGGGCCCAGGAGCCTTAGGGGGCCCATAAACGCTGGCATCAGTATTAAGATTGCAGCTTCTATCTGACCCATAAACCAAGGAGACCCACAGATTACCTGAACCACACTAAGGTGGATTAAACTCCTTAGCACCTGTAACCATCACAATCAAGAATTTGCGGTAGGGATGAGGTAGTGGGTCCCCGGACAAAAGATTACACCAGGCCCACTAGACTTTAGTTACACCACTGCTACATCTAAAAATAAAAAAGATAAGTAAAAAAAACACAAAAAATCCAATAGAAAAATGGAAAACTATATGGAACTTTTGTTCTTTTTTCCACCAAAAGGATTTTATGTTTTTGTAGTAATCTTCGCATTCGAAAAGATAAAAATAAAAAATACGTGGCCCCTTTCTATCTCCGAGCTTAGCCATCTCCCCACATACTTAGCTTTTTCAGACTTCTAATTGAACAAATGGAAGGTAATATAAAAACAGGGCTTTGCTTTTACCTAAGCCTGCCAAGAATTCGTAATAAAACTTTTTGTGTATATTTGTATAGTTTGGACCATTTTCAAAATTTCATCCAAGTACGAGCCAACAGTCCTGTGTCTATTAAAAGAGCGCACACCTTGCCAAATGCAGCTGCATATTATCAAGCAGATCGATTTGCTTTCATCTTTGCTCCAATTTCAGACAACCGGAGTGGGTCTCGCCTGTAGACATGTCCCAGTTTTCACCTTCAACTTTATATTCCTACGTCCTATGTAGAAATTGCAGATTTTGACCGTCATGTGAATTGCAGCCTGATCTGCATAACTATAGCTTAGGTATATTTGCTACAGTTCCTAGGATACAGTCTTTAGACTTGAAAGCTTTGTTCGGAGAAGTAATGTTAAACAGCATGAGGCTAACCATACATCACTGAAAGCTCTATCTGAGTTAAATGTCAACTGATTACTACCCACTGACATAAGAAGGAAAAAAGGATCCGGGATGGACAGCTGCCTAAGGTTACAATGACACGTGAAATAATTTTAATAGCGAGCCTTTTCATCACCAATCTTGTTGTTTGGCACTATACATGGGAAGGTGCTGTCAACCTGTTAGAAATGATATATGAAAGGATAGTCAAAAAATGTTCTTGCTTTAAAAATTCATCCTTATGAACTAAATCTACTCGACTAGCCAGAATTGTGGTCTTTACAATTGACCTAAACATTTTTTAAGAGTGTCAGGATAAGGGGTAGCCAGATGGACAAGAAAGATGCTCTACAATAAAAGCTTATTCTGATAATGGTGATTGTGTCAGAGTTGGGGTACTACGAGTACTGATGCCTGCCATACTGTTGGTATGGCTGGCACCCAATAGAATCAATTAACATGTAAAAGGAGGAAGCTGGACGAAGAAAACAAACATTTCTATACAGTATCGTGCAAAAGTTTAAGACAGAAGGAGTAAGAATCCTTCCAAAAATAGAAGTGTTCATTTAGTGGTGTCAATTTACGAAATTAAATGAATGAACAAAAGAGAAATCTAAATCCTATCAATATTTGGTGTGACCTTTTCTCTATGTCTTCCATCAATTCTTCTGGGTACTTGCAGACAGTTTTTGAAGGAACTCACCAGGGAGGTTGTTCTAGACATCTTGAAGGACTAAGCACAGATCTTCTGTAGATGTAGGCTTGCTCCAATCCTTCTGTCTCTTCATGTCATCCCAGACAGATTGGATGATGATCAGTGGCGTAACTAGATCCGGTGGGGCCCCGTGGCGAACTTGTGACATGGGGCCCCCCTGACCGACACTGAAGACCCCACCGACCCCCTCCCCCCGCATTCCTGCATGCTCTATTATGCCCCATAGTGGTCCCTGTACACAATATTATGCCTCATAGTGGCCCCTGCACACAGTATTATATCCCATAGTGGACACCCATGTACAATTATTATACTCTGAGGTCTTTTCAGACCCCAAACTATAATAATCGGAGACCCAGAGGGGATACAAACATAAACAAACACTGTTACTTACCTATGTCTGGCTCCCATGCAGTCCTTGGTGGCGTCGGCCTTCTTTAATGACATCTGGGACGTCACATTACTGCACCCTTCGTCTTGGGTCATGTGACGTCAGGGAGCGTCCAGAAGTGGGCTGAAGCCTGCCCAGAGCATGGAAAGATAATTAAAATGTTTTTTTTTTTTTATGTTGCTTACCTCTGCTGGGCCTCTGATCATTATACTTGGGGGTCTGAAAAGACGCCTGAGTATAATAATGATGTCTGTGGGGCCCATGGCACCACTTACCGATCCCAGCCACTGCCAGGATCGGCACACAGATAGGACATATTATAAGGACTTGTGCTACCATAATGGTCCAGTTTGGTATGTTATACCGAGGCGTCCCGCCTTGGATCACCCTGCCCTACTCTACCATGATTTGTAGAAAGTATTGAGCAAGGAGCAGATTGGGGCTTTTGGCACATGATTAGCACAAAAATGGGACATGTACCAAAGATGAACCACAATCTACCCATTCCCTCCAATGTATAGAGCTTGTTTCAACAACTAGATGCTAAATAGGCCCTTCAGTAAACCTGAGTCAAATTGGTTTACATTAAATCTAAACTCGTCAAGTAAAAGAGCAATTGTGTGGAATATACAATATACAATAAAAAGCTATTACACTGAATCACAGTACAGGTTTAATAGCCATCTAGAAAACATAAGCTAAACGAATAGCAAAGCCAATTCCAGAAATGCCTGCTCCCTGAAAGGGTTAATTGCAATTCTTTTCCAATATTATTTGTCCCCAACCCATAACAATTAGAGTAAATTGAACCTAATAATGTTCTATAGAGTGTTTACTGCTTGTAATTACTCTTGTGCCAAAGGTGACCAGAGGTCAATACCAGCGGGAGAAATTTCTGGTTATAGACACGGTAAAATTGCTAAACTCTATATATGAGGGAGCAAACTAAATTTATAAAATAGTCCGGGGTTAAACAGATTGAATCCTCGGAAATTGCCATATAATGATTGTGACCATGGA
This sequence comes from Leptodactylus fuscus, assembly GCF_031893055.1. Taxonomy (NCBI): domain Eukaryota; kingdom Metazoa; phylum Chordata; class Amphibia; order Anura; family Leptodactylidae; genus Leptodactylus; species Leptodactylus fuscus. The sequence goes on along the minus strand of NC_134270.1, from coordinate 32,404,557 downwards.
AGATGACTTCTTGACAGCACGCTGATATAGTCAGGTAAATGGTGCATTGAAATCAGAGAGAGGGTCAATTAAAATTATTGCTGATTTACGGAAAATTTGATACATTTACAGAACGTGAAGAATTTGGAGTTTTTCGTCATCTCAATGCAATGGGGATGTATTACTGTGTAAGGAATCCCTATAGAGTTTTATTGTGAGTGGTGTACAACAGGAACAAGGTATAATATCGGAGGGCAGGAAAGCAATCCGTCTCTGTAAGGGTGCAGGAAAATGGCGCTGAATTTGATGTGGAATCTGCATCAGATTCAGCAATGAAAAAAAGCCTCCCATTGTCTTCAATGGGTTCCTTTTTTCTGCTAGGCTTTTTTTTTCAGCGCTGAATCTGACGCGGATTCCACATCAAATTCAGCGCCATTTTCCTCCATGTGAATACACCCTTATAAAGTTGGAGACGGATAACATACATCTTATGGTCAATGCTGTAACAGTAAAGAATCCCTGTATATGATGATTACGTGATTACGCTTTTCCTTGCCATAGGTACAGACCTGGGTATAAAGCTATCACTAGAAAAATCTCTGTTCCGTCCAATCATACATGTGTACATTGTAGTTAGATTCAACCTAAGGCTACACAAACATGACAGTGAATATTGGCGGTGTGACATCTGTTTTTCGAATGGACATTACATGGCAGCATGAATGGGGCTAATCACATGACTGTTATTTTGACAGTAGGTGACAGCAAACCATCAAAATATAGATTATGCCTTATTTTTGACCATTTTCATGGATCTCTCCATAAATTTATCATTAAAACTTATTTTTTCTCACTACCATGTAGGAATAGCCTTACGAAAGGCTATTCGTCTCCTACCTTTAGATGTCTTCTCCCCGTCGCCATTCGGTATATAATCCGGTTTTCGCTGGTATGTAAATAAGTATTCTCGCAGCACTGGGGGCAGTCTTCAGTGCTCAAAGAGCACTGGGGGCATCCCTAATGCTGCGAGAGAAATCTCCAGTGCCGCCTCAATCTTCTTAAGGAACAGGTCTTCATCTCGTCTTCTTCAGGCGCTGGCTTCAAACTTCTAGGCCTCGGGCAGATGACTGTGCATGCCTGCCAGCCACAATACTGTGTAAATGGCTATTTTCTTGTGGCCAGCGGGCATGCGCAGTCAGCTTTACTCTAGGCCCGAGGCCTAGACATTTGAAGCCAACCCCCGGAAGAAGACGCAAAGAAGACTCGTTTCACTACAACTAAGAGACAGGAGTCTCGAAATGCGTCAGCCTTTTTCTGTCATGTAACGTGGTTCGGTTTGTTCCTTTTTCATTTTTCTATGTTCATGTTCGGCATGTGTATTTATTTTTTATGATCAATATATTTTTGTACTATGTGTCCTGACGAATGTTTTTAAAATCTTTTCAATTAAAAGCTATGTTTTACCAAAACCAAATTGAAGGGTGCTGGACTATTTTTCCTTTTTGCCTTGATCGTGTTTGTCCCAGTCCGGGGGACTAGTTCCGTGCACCCCTTTCTTCTAAATGAGACTATTTATAATGATGGCTTGGCTGTGAGCTCTTGCTACATTGTTAAAATTGTAGCTTTTGCTTAAGTTTTCAGAGTTGTTTTGAGTATTTTTTATTTAGTTTATTGGGAGGGAAATTGGAATTTTTTTTATTTATTTAGAATTCAAGCATTTTCACACAACAAGATAACCACTGTGTTTGCTTATTCATTTCTATGCGGTCTAAGGAAAGGGTAGCAATTTTTCTTTATAGGCCCCCTAGAGGATTTGACCACTAAGGGTCGGATCACTCCTGGGATATGATGTAATACTAAAGTGCCTATGGCAGTCTCTAATTAAAGCAGCGTAATGACAGGCCTGGGAGTCTTCAATAAGCTCCCAACTGATATGGCGACAGACCACAACCCCTGGATCTTTCTCTGGTGGATAGGGATCTGAGTCAAAATGGGGTTGGTCAAGTGATCTGATTGAGGAATGTAAATAGTTAATGCACTTAATGGATATCATTGATCTATATTATAGTCTTTGTGCTCACTTGTCTTCAAGTTTTTGAAATAAGAACTGCGTACAGATATGAGCCCACAATAGATATATAGGTTTGGTGCTTATCATTGAGAGCGTCCCTTATGGGGTTTATCATGGACTCATCTGATACCTTATTATTAAGATACATTGTCCCCTGATGAACCAATTGTCTTTGCAGAAATGCAATTTATGTTTATTAATACCACATAGGGGACTAGTCATATAGTATTGGTACCATACTGCCTGTACTGACAATTTCTAGCTCCCATAGTGGGAGAGGTTTATTGTTTGAATATTGGACTAGTTTGGTATTCGGGTTTGGCCATTGTCTTTTATGGATAGGTATTAAAAGGTAAGTGTTATGTATTGTTTGGGATAGGGATCTATTCTGTGAAGCTTAAATTGTGAGGTCTACCCCTATTGGTTACCTCTCCATGATTTGCAAGTCTCTGCTGTGTAAACTGCAGAGACCCCGTAGCGGTTTAAATTTAGAGATGGGCAAATCGGTTCCTACTGAATCAGGTACAACCTGAATATTCCAATCTGTTGTTTTTTTGTTTTTTTTACAAAGCCAAACAAATAGAGATTTGTCTCAGACGAACTAAAATTAGCACCACATTATACCCTGTAGTCTCTTCAGACCCAAGAGTATCATAGACGGGAGGCCCAGAGGAGATGACAAAAATAAACATTCCTACTCACTTTCCGTTACCTCTTTTGGGTCTCCTTGCGGTGTCCAGCATTTTCCTGGTGACGTTGGTTGCTTTTTTGTGACATCATCGGCCCAGGCTCAACGTTGTGGCCTGTTATTGACCTTAGGGGACCCCAGAGTGTAATGTGGCATCCATTTTAATGTCACTTTCCCTTTGACATAACTTCATATGTGTTTACCTTAGAGAGCTAGAAATTGGATTGCTAGGTTCCTAGGAGCCCTAAGAGTGTACCGAACTTGTTTGAGCCAAAACAAATCAGGGACATGAGCCTCTGAACACAAAACTAATGTTGAGAGATTTGCCCATTCTTATACTGCAGATTTTGGAAAGGGAATAAACTTTTTTTTACCATGTCTCTGCCTAAGCTTCAAACTTCCTTAAATCTCTCTGCAATATCATACAGCTGACTATAGATAGATAGATAGATAGATAGATAGATAGATAGAGATATAGATACGGATGTGAAGCCAGATGGTTCCACAGGCCATCTTCAGCACGGTAAAGGAAATTGGAATCTGATGCTGATTTTGAGCCAGTTTTTACATAGCAGATTTTATTCTGATTCTGCTTCCATCGCTATACGATCGTGCCGTAGACACAGAATCAACTACAAGATCAAGCAGGACGAGACTCCCCCGACTCAAGATTCTTCCCTGATTAAGCCAATCATGCGAGGAGCGGAAAATGAAGAGGAATTTGAGGCAGATGTCTGTCTCAAATTTTCCTTTATTTTCCCTAGTGTGAACAAGCCTGATAAACTGCTTTGACCTCCTTACTGATTTTCTTTGATGGTTGGAAGTCTGTGCCTTGTAAATTTACGACCCTGGTAAACTAGAGTGAGAAAATTTATGATATATTGTACATCCTACCACTGTCAGAAAAGAATTAACCCTTTAATGGCAAAAATAGCAGTTGGTCTGCAGTGTATAGTCAAGGAGGGATTCTATGGAGGAGGATGTAGCACTAAAGAGAGTGATGAGTGGGGGCATGAACAAGCGATGAGAGTAATAGGAAGCTTGTGTGTACAGACATACTGTGACCAAGTCTTCATGGTAGATGGAGAAGGAAAGGGAAGTGCTGTTAAAATGTACGGATGGGACACAGCTGATGGTTGTAAGAAGGAGCGCAGTTGTCAAAACTGAGCTTTTGCAACAGAGCCAATGAGTCTTCAGTTATGCCCCTGGACAATGGCTACATGGACAATTTAGGTCCTTGATAGATCTATCTATCTATCTATCTATCTATCTATCTATCTATCTATCTATCTATCTATCTATCTATCTATCTATCTATCTAGCTGTCTGTCTGTCTGTCTGTCTGTCTGTCTGTCTGTCTGTCTGTCTATCTGTCTATCTATCTCTTGTTCCATGTCCAAGAGAGGTATGTCTGTTTAGTGTAGGTTCCCATCTAAATGAGATCGCCTTGTCGTGGCAGGTGGGCTTCCATACTATTTGATCAAATTTGTATAACTAAGTACCTCTATGTTATGTTATATAGCATGTTAGGTGTTTTTACCATAGTATTGCCCTGTAGGGTTTTCACATGTCCTTGTGCTGTGTGCAGAGTGCCCTGCAATTTCTGATGTTTTTACATATTGCTTTGCAGTGAGCACCTGCTCACTCTATCTATCTATCTATCTATCTATCTATCTATCTATCTATCTATCTATCTATCTATAAAAACTGTTTTCAGTATTGCAATGTATAGAAGCAATGGGATTACTTGACCAATTCCCGCATCTCAAGGGTCCTGGGTGTGCTATCAGGAGAAACACATGAAGCAACACATCAGCTTTATTTGTTGCAGCTCTGTCATCACGCTTGCACAGCGATAGGCAGTGAGGCATATACATGTGAAGATAATGGAGCCAGTAGCAGCTGTAACCCTCTGAGATCTAATCATTTGTTTTGCATGTGGATGACGCAAGATCTTCAGAAATAGCAAGTGCTTCTTGATTGCTGCTTTTCAAGAATAGTCCCCTTCTTAGCAACAGACATCTCTGGTGTCCTTGATACAGCCACCCATGGGGGCAGCAACAGCTGAGCTCCCGGCATTACAATAATCAAACTATTAACCTCATGCTTCCCACCGAAAAAAGACACAATGACCTTCTGATGGCACGCCATAGAGGTTTCATTGAAGCCGCTGACCCCTGTTTATCATAGCAGCACGCTGTATACTGTATGGATTGGTTGTCTGGTGAAATGATGATCTGTATGCTGTTATTATTTTGTATAGATCCTGCTGTTTTATATTTCAGGGTCTTTTCATTGTGACCTCAATATGGATTAATATTTGTCTTGTACAGTCAATAGGAAATGACAGTGAAAGATAGTTATGGTTATATCTCAAGGTACAGTCACAACTAGATTTTCTAAATGGGAAGACATACTATTGGTGCTAATAGATGCAACCCCCTGTCCTACCCCCTGTGATATGTTACGCTAGATTCACGCGACCCAATAATTCTGGTACATGCGCCATTACCAGCTTGAACACTATGTCAGGAGAGGGACTCTAATACTCCCATACTGTAATTGCTACATGGGAAGGGACTCCTAACGGCATAGATAACTAGCTGTCTGATTACTGAGCTGTGACTGTAACGAGCTGTGCACCTGTGTGTGCATCACATGACCATGGGCCGTAAATCACATGACCATGGACTGTAAATCACATGACCATGGTCAGAGTTTTATCCCCTAGAAGTAACAGAATGAATGACAGCAAGAAAGTATATTGGAAAATTGTACAACTTTATATTATACAAACCATAACATTTGTTTCTCAATACTGGTCTTAAAGTGGCCAACCCCTTTAACTGTCTGCATAGATACTGTTGGAAAATGTTCTGTTCTATAGTATGACAAACAAATTTGTGAAGGGGCTGATTATAAAATTGTGGAGGCTTAACCTCAGGGGTATAACTTGTAACGTGATGCAAAAACAAGGACCTCGATCTATGAAAAAAAGTTGAGTGCTGAGACCTCTTGAAAGGTGGTCCTAGTGGTTGAACTCCCACCGATCACAGATCGGTCATCATTAGAGATGAGCGAACAGTGAAACATTCAAGATTCAATATTCGTTTTGAGTAGAGGCTCAATATTGGACTACTCGATCAAATATCGAATCCCATTATAGTCTATGGGAAAAAATGCTCGTTTCAGGGGAAACCACTATTCGACTAAAGGAGAGTCACCAAGTCCACGAGTAGCAGGAGGAGAGTGTTTAGGAGGAGCGCTGTGCAGTTAAAGCGCACGGACCCCATTATAGTCTATGAGGTCCGTGCACTGTAACTGCACAATGCTTGCAGTTGCACTGATTAAAAGTAAGCTCCCTCGTAACCGCAAGCTGCCAGCTCTCCCGACTAGCAAAGATGAGGCTGCGGCAAATCAACGCTGGTTCTGCAGTAGGCTCGTCCTTGCTAGTCAGGAGAGATGGCAGCTTGCTGTTATGAGAGAGCTTACTTTTTCTCATAGGAATGAATTGTACAGCATTCGGCCAATCAACAATGGTTCTGTCGGAGGCTCATCTGTGAGGAGGCAGAGTCTAGAATTGGACCACAATGGAGACTGCTGTGGTCCGATCTTAGACTCCGCCTCCTCACAGACGAGCCTCCGGCAGAACCAGCGTTGATTGGCCGCATGCTGTACACTGGCCAATCAACGCTGGTCTATTCATTCCTATGAGAAAAACTAAGCTCCCTCGTAACAGCAAGCTGTCAGCTCTCCTGACTAGCAAGGACGAGCCTGCTGCAGAACCACCATTGATTTGCCGAATGCTATACACTGTATAGCATTCGGCCAATCAACGCTGGTTCTGAATCGAATATTTACTGCGAATAGCTAATAGTATTCGATCGAGTGCGAATATTTCAAATACCATAGTATTCGATCGAATACCTACTCGATCGAATACTACTCACTCATCTCTAGTCATCATAATTAGCTTATTTTGCTTATATATATATAGTTTATCATTTGGGTAGAGTCTGCTCTTTATTAAGTATGTTTTGTCTAAAAAACATCCAGTAGACGTTGGTATATCCGGCCCCTCACCCTACTGTTGCGACCCTCACCCCTTTGACAAGTCCAGCTCTTTGCATCTTTAATAGGTTCTGCTCCACTGACTCCAGCACAGTTGGAATTTCTTCATTAGCCCCCACATTTCCTGAGCAATGAGTGCAGTTAGTTTTTGTAACTGATATGCTACTTAGTCTTTGTGCTGTCAGAGAAGAAGGCGAGGGGTATGATTTTGTGTACTGAGACTGTTCACCTCTGATAGGAGCACTGAATCACAACACCTTTCTTGCTCCTGCCTGACACTTCCATTGGCCATGGCTACTGATGTGAACAAATCACCTACTCTATTTACAAGACAATGGCTACCTGAACTTAGAGTGATTAGTGCTGGTACATTGGAGGAGACAACACCACCATTTTGTTGACTTGGACCCGCCAACAGGTGAACAGATCAAGTAATCTTCCATCTCACCTTGGCATGGCACAGCACACTTATTGTACTTCATAGTAGTAATCATCATACATAATCTCAACCTGGATATACATCAGTAAAATATACTGGTTAGAATATTCATGAATTTTCCAATTTCTTGTTATATACTGTAAATAGATAAGATACATCAACGTGCAGTGTCAGCCCAACCAGTATCCTACCTCCCTGGGCCCCATCTTCTCAATCACAGGGGCACCAAATGTTACAGAGTTTTATTGCTGCCTTCTACAAAGAGGGCCCTAATTCATAACAAGAGCCAAGGCAGCAGACTACTGAGAAGACTCCAGGACAGAAACCATCTGATACAAGCTACAACAAGCTACTACTTGGAAAAAATCCTGTTAGGGGCATTTTAGGAATTTGCGCACAAGTGTTGGGTAATATTTGCGTGTAGCTGTAGAGTGGGGCTCAAGAATGAGTTTGGTGGACCCTAGACAACCTAGTCCAACACTGTCTAGATGCCCTGTAGCCATGCCTGCCATTACTTCTTGGAAATGCATGGTATCCTGGTGTCCTGTATCTGTGCCTAAACGGAGTATTTTTAGCTCGGTAGAGGAGGTATCATCTGCCACTGGGGTTGAGCCGATCTTGAGATTTCAGGATCGATTCGATCATTTTCCAGCCGATCACGATCGTGCAATTTGCTCGATCGACGATCGAAAACCAATCTTTTCCGATCCCGATCGCTCAACCCTATCTGCCACTATCTTAGAAACCCATGAAAATGAGCTAGCTAAACTGCATATTAGCTATACTGCATATAAAATATACACAGACAATATTGTATACTCCCTGTGATATACAACAATGGGTTTCAGCCAAAGTATTTATAAATACTGTACTTGTGGTTTTTGTGAAGCAACGTCTTACTGTAGATTTATAAGACAATCCGCCTGTTTGTTTTTAAGTTCAGATTTTGTCTTTTTTTTTTTTAAAGTATCCACCTGTCGCATTGTTGAGTTCATAGAAAGTGAAAAAATGAAGCATTTACTGCCTTTATGGCCCAGCAGGTGGGATCTCCTCACTGTTTTGTGTCTATTTTATTGCTCAGGAAGTCAGCCAATTTTGCAAGACCAAAGAAATGTGGGTGTCAAGCTGTTACATTTAACTAGACAGCGACATGAATGCAATTCATCGAGTATCTAGGCAAAAAAGTATTGGAAGAAACTTACGAAAAAAAAGCAATTGACGTGGAAATAATTTGTGATCAACTACGCTTGTTATTTGTGGATTTTCTTTACACTTTCTTTATAATACGTTTCACCCTAGGAGCAAATCTCATTCTCATTTTAGGTTATTCTTTGTTTTTGTGTACTGCCAACAATTGCCGGGGTGTGGTACATAATAACTCCACTGCCGTGGATTAAAATAGAACAGAATTTCAAGCTGTTCCCATATGTAAAATAAAAGTTTTATTGTCGAGCATTAAAAATATGTAAATGTGCCTGTTGTCAGATTGATAATTCTGCTATGGGGCATGTGATGAATAGCAAAGCTTGATCTAGCTCAATATGGCAGGCTGCAATTTTATTTAATTTCCGAGTTCCGAAGTATTACCATATAGCGGTGATAGAACTTGTTGCCACTAGATCATACTCTAAAATGGGAGTTGTGGCTTATTATTGTGTACCTATGTACTTGAGCCCACTCTTGCAACTCCGATGAGCCAGTCTAACCTTGGGCTCATGTAGGGTGGGAGCCATCTTCTTCCACAGTCATAGTCTTAATTGTAGGAATGATGGGAAGTCTACATTGAAGCCTTTATACCATTGTGTGCATTCATTTCTACTCTTTGTGTCTCTTTGTATTTTAACAACAAAGTATTTACTGGGTGTAGTCTGTCCCCTCTTTTTTCTCCTTGATGCTAGCATTCCTCCCATTTGGCCCCAGCGTTCCTAACTAGCAGCAGACTACATAAGGGATATACACACTAGCTCTAAGTCCTCTGACTGGAATCATATGGTAAGCTGAACTTTTTGAGTTCTGCTCGAGGGGTTGTTCAGGATATTTTTTATTTTTTTACTGTGAGCCTAGAAGGTGACGACTGAAGCCAATCATCAAATGGACATGGGAAGCCACAGCCGGAGAGGCTTTCCAGCAAAAGAAGACACTGGAGCAGCTGGACCTTGCTTGGAGGCCTTGCAGCAACCAGGGACAGGTGAGTATGTTTATTTGTTTTTTCACCTTCCCGGACTAATTTAAAAAATAAGTGTTTCATTCTGGCTGCCATTTTGGGGCGCTAGGTTTGTGAGGTGTTGTAGCACAGAGCCTGGACTCTAGCCAGGCAGCATGGGTGTTATTGGGCTATGGCGTCTCTCCCCCTGTGGGCTGCCATGGAACACCGTACCCAATAGAATCCCACTATATAGAGGTCACTGTGAAGTGGTTAGTGTACTTATAAGCTTTGAATTTTTTTTTTTTTGTAAGAAACATAGATTAATGTATAATATTGGAATGTGGAGTCCATGTATTTTTTTGTGTATTTCTATGTTCACCAATGCAAATGTTAATGAATTATTCCAATGAATACATTGTATGTTACTGTCACTTTTACTAGTGTTGCTGAGTTATTGTACCACTTCTTGTTCTGGTTCTTTCTGGATGTGAGGTAGTGCAATGACTCTCCTCAGGTGAGCTCAATTCCCAAAATATAGAATAAGCACACTGCAGACTGGCACCTTATAGCCATGTATAGATGGGACATTATTTCTATAATAAGAGTTTCCTCACTCCTTTAAGGAGTTTGGTCTAGGTATTGTGGTGTGACCAGTGTGGTTACCCATTAATGTAGAGTAGCAGTCGTGTTACCCAAATTGCCAGCAGAGAGTGAAAGCAATCTTTGGGTAAACTGGTGTAATAGGTGCTACATTGTCCATATACCGCTAATATTGTATAATCTGCTAGCAATCTCAAGTGTATGGGTGCAGCCCAAATGTCCCTCCAATATCTGCCATGGGGCAGCACGGTGCTCAGTGGCTACCAGTCTTGTCTTAAAGAACTTGGATTTGAATTCGATCAAGAACAAAATCTACATGTTTGTTACATAAAATAATTAATGTTATTTTCCTATGTATTAATTTGTATTGTAAATGGATTTGTATATGTAACAATTTTCTCTAATTTTTGTGAAAAACACATTTGTAACAGATGTTTAAAAAAGTCCAATACATGTTGGTTTTTCACAGCCTGGTGCATGGCCTTGGGTAACATAGAGCCATGTTACCTATTGAGATCCAAGTGCCTCCCTTTATAACATTGCTGTTCCCCTGACTATACAGTAGCTACAGTATGTCACTATAGACTACAATGTATGGTGATATTGAAGGTGTATGGTATGGTAATAAGGAAGGCAATTCTACAGATACAGCTGACACATAAGTTCGGGATGAAACCGTTTAGCGTCGTCTACAACTCCTGCCTTCAGATTGATAGTTTATTTTATCACCTTCCTTAGTAAGAATGTCATTAAAGTAACTATTGATATAACAGATAATACCAATGAGTTATCAGACACCGACTGTTCTTCATTTCCCTACAAGTGGCCATGTGTATTAGAACAGTGTCAGCCCAATGATTTTGGTGGGACCAGATGACCATTGATGTGTATGGGCCCCTGTGACCCTGCCCTGACTGCAGATGTTGGGGAAAGAAGAGTCAAACATGTTGGATTACCATATATAAGCCTTTTATTTTTGGTGAAGATAAGTGGTCACCAGAAGTATCTAGCATTGGCCTTCTCCAATTTTCCCATTGAGGACAAATTCACAAGAGATAGTGTATAGCCAACAACTCTATAAAGTATATGGCCATCTTAAGTCACTAGGATATGTAGGCAGGCATACATTAGACTGTCATATTCTAGTGCACATCCATGAACCATTATTTCTACATAAAGTATACTTCAAATATTCAGTTTTGAATGGAATAGATTAGAGGACCATCCCTTATCTGATCCTGGAGTGACTGTCTGAGACGTGGACAGTTAGCTGTGATCTGTGATAAAGTTGTGTTCCCTTTGCCTACAGCGTCACCACAGGACAAAAGAAGCATTACACCAGTGCCATTGCCAGGGGTGAGCCTGCTGCTTTCGCCACCCGAGGCTAACTGCAGAAAGCCGCCCCCCCCCCCGCCGGAGGAGGGGGCGGATCGGGGGCGTGGTTGGGTGGATCGGGGGCGTGGCCGTGTGGATCAGGGGCGTGGCCGAGTGAAGGGGGCGGGGTTTAGCCCCGTTCACCGGCAGAGAGTAGGCCCGGAGACTGCCTGCTCTCTGCCTGAGCGTGGGGGGAGGCTGCTGGAGCTACGCTGCTCCAGCGGCCTCCCCAAACCACCGCTCGGTGATAAGCCAGTCCAGGACAGCTTGTCTTGGACTGGCTTAGGTTAGCAAAAATGCCGCCCTCCCTGAGGCCCTGGCATAGTGCCGCCTGAAGCGCTCGCTTCAGGTCGCCTCATGGGAGGTGCGGCACTGGCCATTGCCCAACAAATATGTTGAGTCCTCAAAAGTGAACAACACTCTTTATACTAACCCTATTCTGCTCTAGCTAAGAGATGAGGATACTTCTGTAAATGGAAACTCAAAATACAAAAATTTCCTAATATAGTTTTAATTTTCTGGAAAAAAAATTCTACAATTGGTTAAACTACTGCAACGTGATCTATTATCATAGAAGACAACAAAAACCTATGAAACAACAATGGAATAATTTCCAATTTTTTTGTTCTCTTTAACCAATTGCAAAAGTTCGGGTTGACTCTCCTACTTCTGTACAACATCTCGTAAATATGTTTTTCAATCTCTAAAGTAAAAAAAACACATTTTATTCAATCAGCTGCCCGCTGTTGACCGCAGTAGTAAAACCGCTAACAACTTCGTATTTCTCTGCAAAAGGGTTAAGAATGAATTTATTTATAAAATTGGCAATTTTATCTTCCAAATACAAGTAAACCTCCAGCCTTAAATAGAAACCTCACAATGAAGAAAATTATAGACTTTGCTAAGAAAGCAGAATAAAACATCCAGCGGAGCATAGAAAAGAAATAAACATTCTCGTTGCTACATGCCAGACATGTGGAATACATTGTAATAACCACAGAAGGCCCCGGTCGCCTCTTACAAATTAGTTATAAAGACACATCTGTATTATATTTATCCATTATCTATCTCTGTCTGCAGAGTGAATTGCAGTTGCACTCATTTTTGTTCATTTCTAATATGTTTGGAATGTAGAAGATGGTGCACCCAAGTCTTAAAGGGGTTGTCCACTCCAAAAAGATTTTGCATACTGATCGCCTATCCAGATAATCCCTTTAATACATGGTAAGTTTATTTCTTTATACATTATTTAGATGGGGGTTATAGCTATAGGGGTGTAGAGGTAACAGTCTCACCTGTAGTTGTTGTCGCAGTTCTGCATTCACTTTGTTTTCAAGTCTAAGTTCAAGCTTTATAGAGTTTTCAAAAAATTCCAAGGACGAAAAAACAGAACACTCATGTTATAAACAATAATGTCCTCGCAAACAACCAAGACTTATCATGGAAAGAGATTGAAGCAATACAAAGAAAACTACAGTTTGCAAACAGCAATGTGTATTCTGGACAGATAGAAAGGAAAATAAAGGGGAGGGGGGAGAATTAAAGGGAAACAGAGTCAGTAAAATGGAAGAGCAGGGAAGAGATAGCTGAAGGAAGGTGGGAGAGTCAGGTATCAGAGGCGATATAGTAGACAGGAGATCAATTTTTCAATATAAATAACTAACCATGGGGAATCAAATAAATATAAACTATGGTTCATTTCATCAAACTTAAAGATGATCTATCACATCCTCATAGATAGTATACCACTAGAAAAACATTAGCTTTCCCGGTATGTGCCCCAGTGCTAGACAGATTGGTGCCATTAATTTCAGCACCGATTTTTCTCCACTGTCAGAAGGGTGGGCTTACAGCCTATCATCATCTCTGGGCTGTGAGGAATGCCCCTCCCCACCGGTACTCTTCTATAAGCTTTTGCTGTCAAGGAGGTTGCTCTTCACAGCCCCATGATGACATTAGTCTGTAAGGTCTGCCCTTCTGACATTGGAGAAATATCAGTGCCAAATTTAATGGCACCAATATCTCCAGCACCGGGGCTTATACCAGGAAAGTCATATACAATATGAAGACGTGGAAGGTCCTCTTTAAGAAGGCATTGACACATTACTTTGGCTTTGAGATCTGACTATGGTAAAGGGAAAAGGGAATTTCAAAGTCTCAAAGAGAGAATAAATGTTACTTTTTTACACCCCTCCTGGATCTCCACCTTATACACTCTGGGATCTGAACAGACTCCAGACCATAGTCATTTCACAAACCCTCAAGGTTTTGGGTTCAGTTTGAATCCAAACCTTTTTGAAAATTTGGGTTTCATTTGGTTTGATCCAAACTAGTTCATTTATCTCTAATAGTTATCACTGATTGCACCCAAGGTTACAGTGGAAATGACCCCCATTGCAGATGGTAGCCACACTCATGGACATGTGCCCACACAGGAGGTTATGACCCACTGATCACTGGATCATTGCACAAGCAAGATGGGGTTAGAGAATCCTCCAGCCACATCCTCCACTAATCCTTAAAGAAACAGGAGTGTGCACAGAACTAACCAGGCAACTAAGTATGCTGGGCGAGCTAGATCCCAACCAGTGGATCAGTATTTATCATATTTTGGGTTGTGTAGTTTTGTAATCCAAAAAGAACAACCAAGATATAAGACTTAACGTTTAATGATATAAGTTGAAAGTATAAATATACACAAAAATATATAAAAAGTCACACATCTGACATGTCACCTCATAGAAAACAATGGAACAACTCCACAACCACGAAATAGTTTACAGTGGACACGGCGGTCCCAAGTAAGGTAACCAATCACACTTACCCGACTTCAATCCGTGATAGGAAAATTCCAAAAAGGACCGAAAGGGAAAATTCCAAAAGAGGCCATTTCATGTGAAAATAGAGTGAAATATAAAGAATAAAGACAGCCCCTATAAGATAGTCTTGGGAAGGGACTAAAATCACCCTAAAGCCTAATACAGGGTCACCACCCTACATAGCCAGTGCCCTGACCGGACCCTCACCCTAATTCAGGATCCGTCCCTAATTAACCGTTTCCAACAATTTATATATGCCAAAGTAAGAAGGGCTAGAAAAACAAACAATAGCATTCAAACAAAATAGCATGAACCGACATGCCTACATGCACGTTTCTCCAGAGACGCACACTTGCTGGCACTCCGGAGTGTTTCTGGACGTGGATGAGTTTAGACGGTTGTTCAAGTCATTTGGTCTATATCTGACTATATCTCTTCCTTTCACTATCCATTTACACTCTGTATGGATGTATGTTAATGAGCGATACATATATATGTGGTTGAGTGAAGGCACGATCTCTACTGTAAGCCTATATGCTTTGATAGGGAAAAAAACAGTTTATTGCTATTTACCCCTGATGAGTGGGTGCATTTATATACATTGCATACCACGAAACGTGCATGTCGGGCATGTCGGGTCATGCTATTATGTTTGAATGCTATTGTGTGTTTTACTAGCCCTTCTTACTTTGGCATATATAAATTGTTGGAAAGGGTTAATTAGGGACAGGCCCTGAATTAGGGTGAGGTTCCGGACAGGGCACTGGCAATGTAGGGTGGTGACCCTGTATTAGGCTTTAGGGTGATTTTAGTCCCTTCCCAAGACTATCTTATAGGGACTGTCTTTATTCTTTATATTTCACTCTATTTTCACATGAAATGGCCTCTTTTGGAATTTTCCCTTTCGGTCCTTTTTGGAATTTTCCTATCACGGATTGAAGTCGGGTAAGTGTGATTGGTTACCTTACTTGGGACCGCCGTGTCCACTGTAAACTATTTCGTGGTTGTGGAGTTGTTCCATTGTTTTCTATGAGGTGACATGTCAGATGTGTGACTTTTTATATATTTTTGTGTATATTTATACTTTCAACTTATATCATTAAACGTTAAGTCTTATATCTTGATTGCTCTTTTTGGATTATAATTGGATTAAGTGAGCAACATTTTCTGCACTATAGAGTGTTTTTCTTGTCTGTACATTGTGTAGTTTTGTGTAATAATTCTATAAGTGTGCAATTTAATCTAACTATATTGGGAGAAGATCAGACTGAGAAATCAGGGGTTATGAAAGCGATGTGGGGAAGAAGGGACTGATTTTTTACATCTATTTTGGTCCTGCCCAAATATTCAAACTTTTTGGAACTGGATACATGAGATTATTGAAGAGAAAATGGTAATATCACTCCCGTCCTTGATTGAGTTTCTTCTTATGGTCTATTTCAAGGAGAGGATGAGAAAAACATTAGTTTAATTGTCAAGATGCTTCTGTTATCCAATAAGAAGGTTCAACCTAATTGGGTAAAAATGGCAATTCGAGAAGATTTTGTATAAATCTAGGAATCAGATCGCTAAATGGGAGGAAATAATGGGAAGATGATAGAGGAATGGTAGTGGTCGCTTTTTCCAATTTTGGGCTGTTGGAAATTATTTTTCTATCTTTTTGCTCTTGTCTTCCTCCTTAGATGGGATTATATGTGAGAGTGTTTTTGTTTTCTTTTTGGGGTATGATAATATAGGTTATTAGAGACTTTGATAGATGAAAATATATCTATGTCAGGGGTCTCAAACTCGCGGCCCGCGGGTCAACTGCGGCCATCGGGTCAATAGTTTGCAGCCCCCGGCAGATATCCCAACATTCACCGTAATAGTACGGCGCACGCCGGGTGTGTAACTATGGCGACTGCCCGGGAGCAGTAGACAACCAGTAGACAACTGGCGCTAATGTCTCCGATCGGTCCCGGGACCAATTGGAGACATTAACTCCTCCAGCGCCACGGTCAAAAGCGCCGGAGGCGCCATTTTCCCGGTGGCGCATGGGCTCTGCCATTTTGAACAAGCTCCAGGGCTGACATCACATTGCCATGATAGCCGGGAGCCTTTACAAGGCTCCCAGGCTTGTCTGCAATCTATCTTTTGCAGGCTGCTGTATGCAGCCTGCAAAAGAAATTATGATTTTTTGCAATGCATTAGCATTGTAATGCATTGCATTAGTGATCAGACCCCCTGGGGTTCAGCATCCCTAGGGGGTCTAATAAATGCAAAAAAATTTTTTAAGAAGAAGTAAAAAAAAATATAAAATATAAAAAGTATTAAAAATTCACCCCCCTTTCCCTAGAACACATAGAAAAGTAGTTAAATACTGTGACACACCTACAAGTTAGGTATCCCTGTGTCCGAAATCGCCTTCCCTACAAATCTATAAAAATATTTTTCTTGTACGGTAAATGCCGTAGCAGGAAAAATAGTCAAAAGTGCCAAACCGCTGTTTTTTCACTGTTTTGTTTCTGATAAAAATTTGAATAAAAAGTGATCAAAGCAATAGCATTTCCCAAAAATAGTAGAACTAAAAAGTACACCCGGCCCCGCAAAAAAAGACGCCCTATGCATCTCCGTACACGGACGTATAAAAAAGTTACGGCTGTCAGAATATGGCGACTTTTAGAAAAAAAACAAAACAGTAACATGTAGGCAAGTGCAGAGAACCGGCATAATACTAAGTCATTAAGTAAGTTCTGGAAAAATGTACAAGTCACTGTCAGATACTAGCACCTAGTTTTGTCTAATCTCATATAAGAACTGAGACATAAGGCAACATCATTTTCAGCAACTCTATAAGTCCACAAGGATAATAAGGATAATGACATTTTATTGTACACCAGCAGTATCTTACCATAAAGTTATCACAAAAGATCTGGAAGTCTCCAGGAAAGTCTGCTTTTTCTGCAACTTTGTCAGAATTTTGTAACAAGAATGGGATTTAAAAAAGGAACCCTACATAGAGCGAAAAAAAAGAAGAGGCGATATATAGAGATACGGATGTGTCCACTCTTAATTTAGCTCAGATTTGGAGAATGACTCTAATTTGCCATGAAATGGAATATTAAACCATCCATCTCAATATTGCAAAGCAAAAAACTTCAATTCATTAAGTAACCAATGAATAGCCACAAATAGACACATACAGCATATCATCATGTGAGAGAAGATTACAAAGTCATGTTATCTTGAAAGAACTGTTCATCTCATGACACACCTTTGCACATAAGAGTGACCCAATAGGAGATATCACCACTCAGACCTCATGAAATAAAGTCTCTTAGGCTGCCTTCACACGGAGTAACGCCGGGCTTGTAAAAATCCTCATTCACAGCCGTACACGCGAGCGTTGCGGAAGGCTCCCAAACACTTCCCATTTACTTCAATGGGAGCGCTCGTAACGTCAGCCATTGAAGTGAATGGGAAGTGTTCGGGAGCCTTCCGCAGCGCTCGCGTGTAGGGCTATGAATGAGGATTTTTACAAGCCCATCGTTACTCCGTGTGAAGGCAGCCTTATATAGAAATAGAGTAGTGAGCTCAATGAAGATGCACGGACATCCAGATGGCAACTGGAAAATCACAATCCAAGCTTGCTCATAGCTTGGGTAAGGGGCTTAGAATGGACGCCCTGAACGTGTAAGTTGATTTTTGATTTTTGTTGTTTCACTTCATGGGTCGTTGTTCATGTAAACTTCTATGGAATGTTATATGAGTAATTAAAAGTTAAATTTTATATTGGATGCTGGATTTTTTTTTAAAATTTATTCTTTTCATATAGATTGTGAGCCCCACATAGGGATCACAATGTACTTTAATTCATATCGGTACGTCTTTGAAGAACAGGAGACACAGGGAGAACATACAAACTCCTTGCAGATGTCCTTCCTGGTGGGATTTGAACCCAGGACTACAGTGCTGCTAGACTGCACTGCTAACCACTGAGCCATGGTGTTGCCCTGATTGCTGGATTTTTTTTACATATTCCTTACACCTTTGCACATGTCCAGCAAAGAGGAAGGGTAAGAGAGGGTACATCTATAAATGGTTGGGCTTGGAGCCTCATGAAACCTGACTGCACCATTCCCATCCGTTATAGACAAACTGAAAGACAAGATAGCATTCAAATGAGTGTGAAATAAAGAGTTGTCCATATCAGATCAGTCATGTTTCCACTCCTTCATTTCTTTCAGTAATAGTGCTCAGTTTACTGTATACATATCCGACAAATGCATGTTTTGTTATAACTATTACTATGTAATATTGAGGGGATATCGTCACTCCATAGGGAGAGACCACCATTAAGGTGTGTGGAGTCTTAATAAGCCATGAGCTCTCCACTGTAAAGGAACATGGGAATAGTATGCAAATCTGACTTCCATGATGTAATTAGGATGCCAGTGCCTCATGGAAGTCAGATTTTCGTATTCTTCCCATGTTCCTTTGCAATGGAGCGTTCATGGCTTAATAAGACTCCACATACCTATATGGTGGTTCTCTCCCTATGGAGTGGCGATATCCCCCTCAACCCTGTCTAAGCCTTTCACCTCTGCCAGATCAGTTCTCTCTGCGCCAAGCTGATGAGATGCAAGTACATTGACACAGCTGTCCTTGGCTGAGAAGACTGTATATGGTATAATCCCAACATCATTGCAAACAAAGGCCTCTGAGAAGGTCGGCGTGATGTTAAAGGGAGCGCCCTCTATAGGTTGTGCTTGACTGAGACTCTGTCTTCCTAATTACATCATGGAAGACAGACTTGCACATTCTCAGTCAGTGCCCTCTATTGGTGTGCACACTTGAGGCACTGGCATCCTAATTACATCATGGAAGTCAGATTTGGATATTCCTCCTATATAATATTGACAAGATGACTATTGCTGTTTGCTGTGATATGCTTCCCATCAATAGTGGCGTAATCTCCAAAGTAGAGTCCTGATGAGGTCTTCCATACATGGTGCTCTCCATTTGCCTGGTTTGCTCCTTTACTAGCTTGCAGGTTGACAAAGCATTTGCAATTCCCAATGTGCCTTTACAACCAGTCACGAACCTCTGTGATAATCTACTAGAACTCAATAGCCAAAAGGAGTTTCCTTTCCCCCAGAAAACAAATGCTAATTAATCTAGTAATATTGGGATGGATGGGCCATACCCTCGTGATTTCCTTTGTCGTAATTTGCTTTGGCTTTTCTATCCCAGCAGGAGGTGCAGCTTTCATTTGTTTGTCTCGGTATGAAAACTGCTTCATTTCTATCTTTTCATTTGTGCCTGATCAGAATCCATTTATCCAAACAAGGGCGTCCCTGATTAAATCAGGACATCAAGCAAATAAACAGGGAATTGTGCCTGACTAATAAGTTAATGTCACAACCAAAAGAGATAAAAATGAAATGTGTGTGATTGAAAATGCAGCTTGTTAAAAAAGCAAACTAATGAATACAGAAGATACAAAGACATGTCATAATGTTTATTTGTTTCTCTGCACATTCTGATGAGATAGATACCTAATGCAATCCCAGCGAGCTGCAAGCAGATCCGGAAAATGAGCTGCGGTATTATGGTAATTAATACATGGATTTTCGGGTTTTCAGGCGCCAACCGCAGATTTATATAACTTGACGGCAGATGAAAATGATAAATTATAGAAATGTAGTTTGCTATGACTGGTCTTCATGATTATTATGACTATTTCCATCTTGTAATTATGTAGTGCCAACTTCTACTTCTACTTTAGGTTTCTTATATTGGTAGCAATGAGTAAATGCGAAACAAATCCTACAGTACATCAATTTACAGAAATCAGACGTGTGACCCATATACATATAGAGTACTGTGCAAACGTTTCAGACAGTCCGGGTAAAATTAAGACGCAATGTAAAAGATTTCAACAATAGAAGTGTTAATAGCTTATTTAGGTAATTAACCAAATGAAGTTAATGAACATAAGAGAATTCTAAATCCCATCAATATTTGGTGTGACCTTCACTCTTTGCCCACCATAAATTCTTCTCGGTAGACCATTTTTGAAGGAACATGGCAGGGAGGTTGTTCCAAACATCTTGGAGAATTAAAGGGGTTTTCTGGTTTCTATCATTGATGGACTATCCTTAGGATAGGCCATCAATATTAGATCCATGGGGACAGACATCAGAACCACTGTAGGTCATCAGTACTGAGATGGTTCGCAGTACTGTCTCATTGAAGTCTATGCAGTAGCGCTGCAGTACCTACACTCACCACTACAGCTTGTATGTCAAGTGATCAGTAGGGTTGAGGGATCGGGAAAGATCGGATCCCGATCGGCGATAGAACAAATTTCATGATCGGGATCGGCTGGAAAATGATCGAAAATCAGATTTTAAAAGCGATCCCGAAATCTCAAAATCGGCTCAACCCTACTCCATAAACATAAAGTAACTAAGGTTGAGCAATCTGGATCTGGAAAGATCGGATACCGATCAGCATGGCTCACCGTAGTTTAACAATACCACAGACTGTGCTGTGTCATTATTGATGTCCTGTGGGGGTCTCGGGTGTTGTACTCCTGTGGATCTAATATTGATGACCTATCCTATGGATAGGCCATCGTTGTTAGAAATCAGTCAACCCCTTTAAGCACTGATCTTCTGTAGATGTAGGCTTGCTCCAATCCTTCTGTCTCTTCATGTACACCCAGACACACTGGATGATGTTGAGATCAAGGATCTGTAGGGCCATATAATCGCTTACAGGACTCCTTGTTTTTCTTTATGCTGAAGATATTTCTTAATGACATTGTGTGTATTTTTGGGGTCATTGTGTTGCTGTAGAATAAATTTGGAGCCAGAGGCCTTCCTGATGACATCACGTAGTGCATGTATTTGTCAGCATCAAGACATGGGCCACGTTGAGGACTATAGACACAATGCTTTGCAAAGGAAACTCAGAGTAGTCGATGAAAGTCATATCAGGGCTTGTTCACATTTGCGCTTGGGACTCCGTTCTGCAGGATTCCTGCACAAAACAGGGCAGGAGACGAAAACCTGCGGGCATCTTTCAAACCCATTCATTTGAATGGGTTTGAAAAGTGTCCGGCTGTGAGCCATGGTGAGAGTTTTATGCTCTCTGCGGTGAAACAGTTTTTTTTTTTAACCGGACACAGAGTCAGACATGCAGTACTCTCTGTCCGGTTTTTTAAAAAAACGGTTTCGCCGTGGAGACAGGAGAAGACGGAAACCTAATACGGAGTGCCGAACGCTGGTGTGAACCCAGTGTCATAGTTACTTTGATTCTAAATCAGATGTCCAACAATACCATCAACTCAACAAATTTGCGCATAGTGTGCGGCAATTTCTTCGTGATCTCTGTGGGCTAGCAACCCTTCTACTGCCACCCCTAAATACCTATGGAGTAGAAAAACCGCTGATTTTATAAGACTATTGTTGAAATGAGGGAACATCCTCTTTAGCATGTCCAGCTGCCACATATTGCACTTCAATGTACACAAACGACTGCTATCCTCTGACAAACCACGTCACGGCTTGGACTCTAGGATGTCATATCTCGTACTTTCCCCTATAAGGGTGCATTCACACTGAGTAAACGCTAGCTTATTTTGTAGAGTAAAATTACACTTGTAAATTTTGCTATCCCATTGACTTCAATGATATTTTTTTACAAGTGTAAAAATACGCCTGTAAAAAATACGCCTGTAAAAAATACGCCTGTAAAAATACGCCTGTAAAATGTCATTGAAGTCAATGGGATAGCAAAATTTACAAGTGTAATTTTACTCTACAAAATAAGCTAGCGTTTACTCAGTGTGAATTCACCCTAAGACTGTTTCCATGGCCCATGCATCAGAGGATAGAGGGATTGTCGCCTGTAACAAAACGGCTGTTTATGTAAAATAGCAGAGAGCCCTGTTGCAGGTAAGTGACAGTAACCGACCCTGGCACAGGTACCAGAGGTTGCTGATCCTGCTTTGCATGCTCACTGTCCATATAGTAGCGACATTATAAGTGAAATCTTACTACAAATGTGTCTTTTCTTACTTTGACTAGACATGTGCAGATATGTTTAAGGGATGAGCAGATTTTTGCAATAACACTCAATATCTGTGTTGTGAACTTTAGTTTTTAAGAGCCTTGCCATTGTGTTGTGATATTGTATAAAATTCCTTCCTTGAGAAATTGAAATCCTTAATCAAATTAAGGGCTAGGGTTGAGTTGGTCTTGAGATTTTAGGATCGTTTTTAAAATCCGATTTTCGATCATTTTCCAGCCGATCCCGATTGTGAAATTTGCTTGATCGCCGATCGGGATCCGATCTTTCCCGATCCCGATCGCTCAACCCTATTTGATTGGCCAGTAGTCAAGCATTGTGAAAAATAACTTCCGACCTCGATCCTGCTGGAAAAGATTGAAATCGGAATTCCGATCGCGATCGTGAAATTTACTCGATCGCAGATCGGAATCTGATCTTTTCTGATCCCAATCGCTCAACATTACTAAGGGGTGTTCACACGACCGTTGGTGTCTGCTCAGCAGTGACCATGGCTATTGTTCGTCCAAGATTTTAGCAATGGACACTATCTGGTCCATTTGCAATATCCATTCATTTCAATGGGATTTTATCTTGTGTCCTTTAGTGTCCATTTAAAACTGTGTCTGTTTTTTTTTTTAAAAAAAACTAAACTAAACTAAAAAATGCAGGACTTTTTTGTCTGTTTGAAAAAACAGACAAGTGTCCATTATTTTTTTAACATTGTGGTCTATGGGCAACGGACGTATAACAGACAGTAACTGATAGCCGTAAGTTAATGTCCATTTGTGTCCGTTATGACAGATGTCCGTTTTTTTTTTTTTTTTTAAATGAACACCTTCTGAGCTTACACCAACAGTAGTATGAATGCCCCCTATAGGTGAAGTATAGGTATTACCATCTGTATTTAGATAAGAAGCTATACTGTGCTTAAACCAATCCCTTCCTTCCAGACACAGTAGCAGACATTTTGCAGAGCACTATCATAGCTTTATATAGTTAAATACATGTGACATTCTCTTTCTGGTTTTATTAATATGCAAATGTGGCTCAGGGGCAATGACGGTATCAAAAACACCCCCAAAAATATACAATCAGCCTAAGTCCAATTGACAACACTAAAAGACAGCACTCCGCTGTGACTCTAACAGTTCTTACATGTAGCATTAACTTAGCAGCGTTCCTTCGCTGACAGATGGCTGGCATGTTCTGTCAATCTGCAGGGATCCAGGATGTTCTGCAAGCAAGAAGGCATTTTAATATATATCACTGTAAGCAGGTAGTATGGCAGAATGTGACACAAGCTCCCGGAGTATTAAATACACTGCTGGAGACTGAGAAATGAGATAAAAGCAAGAATAATTTGGGATGAATATGCCTAGATCTGACTACTGCACTGGCTCTTGGAAGAACAAAGTATATGATATGAATATTTACAGGAAGTAAAAGCATAATGGCAAAGAGATACTACAAATAATAATAATAACAATAATAATAATAATAATAATAATAATAATAATAATTCCAACTATATAGGATATCTAAAAACACAAAAAACACAAAATTATTTTAATAAGGATAATGTATTACAAAAACCTCATAAGACAGCTCTTAAAGGGTGCCCATTCTTAAAGGGTTTTTGGGGATTTTTAAATATATGACCTATCAGCGTAAGTACCTATTAGTGCAAGGAATTAACTGAAGATCCTTGGGATGCTACACCCAAGACCATGAAGATCATCTGTCTGAAGTGACAGTAGCTCTTCTTGAGCACCACCTTACATGTCACAGGTTGTGGTGTGATTCACCATATGCTTGCGACACAGACACACATTCAGAATTGTTAGCATATCACTTTGCAACAACTTATCAAATTATGTTGTTTCTAGAAAAGCTGCTCGTGCCATACAATCAGGTCCAGCCAAGAATAAAGGTAGGGAAAGCTAGATCTACAGTATATGTGCACTATGTGTGTCTTCTCTCTTTTAACCTTGTAAGGTAAGCCATAGAGATGAGCGAGTACTGTTCGAAATGGCCGTTCGTTTTGTATAGCAAGCACCAATAGGAATGAATGGAAGCGGCTGGCATGTATATATCACAAAAAATGGCTAATCTTTTCCCATATTTGTAGCATTTAGGAATATGAGGCGAATACCACATAGTTACATAGTTACATAGTAGATGAGGTTGGATAAAGACATTAGTCCATCAAGTCCAACCTATAACCCTACAATCCCTACAGTGTTGATCCAGGGGAAGGCAGAAAACCCCATGAGGCTCATGCCAATTGCCCTATTTCAGGGGAAAAAAATTCCTTTCCGACTCCAAATCTGGCAGTCAGTATAACCCTGGATCAACCCTGGATCAAAACCCATCAATCGCCAAAGTGAGGGTCTGGTGTCCCCCAATGGTTATACATGTGTCAGAAAATCATCAAATGTCTCTATGACTGACCGACAAAGCCAAGTAAACGTTCAACCCATTTTCACTAGTCTCATAGATTTGCTTATGCAGCCATCAATACAGTAAAATGGGGAGGACGGTCCCTATTCTTGTGACTGGTTGCGGTCTCCAGTATTCATACACTTGTCTCCTATTCTGTGAATAGTTTAGAATTTGTGATAGGCTTGAACACATTTCTTTTCTATTTCTTTCCAGATATCCAACTAAAGATGTTGTCAGGACTCTAAATATCCTACTTCTCTGCCAAGGAGTTATCATTCTCTTCAGTGCTAGGGAACATTATATATGGCATCAGCATTCGCCACGTGTCTATTGTTATGGTTACTAGCCATACTGATGGGTGTCTTTTCCATTTGGGAAAGATTTTCTGGTTTGTCTTAGATGTCAAGTCACGTCATCTTCCAATAGGTGATGCTACAGGCACAGTTTTGTAGACTTATCTAGAAACTTGACTTTTACCTCCTTCTTGTCTCCAAGAAATCTAGACTTATTACATATTAAAGCCAACAGCCATGCTCAATTCCTAGTGCAGAATTAAAAGAGAATACTTAATGTGTGTATAGAGCAGTATCCTATGGATGCCCAGTAAGAAAATCATTATCATGGAATTTCTAAGATTTTATGGAGTTATACCGTGGGCCGTGCAGAATCCCTTAAACATCTAATGCTGTGAAATCCTATACAGTACTTGAAAATCCAACACTGTCCAAGGATACAGAAGTTTCCACCCTTATTATACCTTTCCATTGGACTCTGATTTCTCACTATACAAATTCAATACACTATTGTAACATGGCAGAAAAGCCTTTCATTGCAATGGATACTAAATACAATATCCCAAGGTAACAAGATGTGTCTGTGCCTTACAGATATGTGTACTTCCTTACCTCTGCTACTTGACACATTCTGAGATGTGTCTCATAAGTTCACCACATTGAAAACACTATTTTGTGACACTCTGTCACGATCGAGGTCCCAATCCCACCTAAAAAAGATCAGGAACGGATCTCGATCGCTCAACTTAACTGCACAGATCTGCTGCCGCCTAGCCGTTCTTCTCTACTCCTCTCTCATTCACATGCCTTCAGAGTGCCGTGCGTGCCTAGTGTTAGTGTTACTGATGCTGGGAGTAGGCGGGGCTTGTTGTGGCTTAGCCACAAGCCCCGCCTTCTCCCAACATCTGTAACACTAGCCTAGGGAGGTGTGAAGGCATGTGAATGAGAGAGGAGAGGACAGGGGAGTGGCAGCGGATCTGTGCAGGTAAGTTGAGGGGTCGAGATCCATTCCCGATCTTTTTTAGGCGGGATATGGACCTCGATCGTGAAATTTACTCGATCACCGATTGGGATCCGATCTTTTCTGATCCTGATCGCTCAACCCTATCTGTCACAGTTTGTTTATGCTGTAAGTCTCATTGTGTGGCCACTCAATGGTTGTGCTTTGAATTGCAGCCTAGTGAGTGTTTTTTTTAGCATTTGCAGTATAGTATTTCATTTTTTTTGTGAGATATTGGAGTCCTTATTGGAATTCAAGAACATTAAGGGTGGACACATCTGTACGTCTTAAAGTTTATTTTAAAAGTGCAAGCAGGAAGTATAAGTTGGGAGGATTTCCAATACCCATAGGCTCTTAGGTTAAAATTATTTTACTGGATACTGCATTCTTAGTATAGCAAAGTGTAGATGACTATGCTATCCTATTTGGCTAACAATTAAAAGGTGTACCAATGTGTATCTGCCAAAAGAAAATGATATGCTTGACATATATGCCAAAACATTCAATTTCTTATCTTTCACTCAGCAGTTCCAGTTGGTTTCATCACCTTCCATTTTTCCTGCTCATCGCCTTGTCAACGTTCAATCACAGCCAGAGCCAAGAGACTTTCTGCTGAAGTGCCCTGATGGGGGATTGTCTAAGCAGATGGGATTTCGGCATTGAGCTGATCCAGCGTCCTAATGACTGTAAATCTGCTGCCTAAAGTGATTGGTTCTGAAGGATTTGGCGTGTGGGACTTTACCACATTAGTGGAAAGCAATAAAGAGAAACTTTAAACAGGTACCGAGATTTCTCTTTGATGTCGTTCCTCTGATGTTGTTGTCGTCTTTGCTTGACATGCTCCAGCAATATGTTTGAGTGGAAATGCTAATGTTTTCATCTCATTAGAAGTAAAATGTTACTATATGAATTGCAGAAAGTGCAGAATACAGCGAACGGTTTCTTGCATTCTCTTATCATGGCATTTATTTGGCCAAGTGATCTAATATTGGGGGTAGTTACAATATTAATAGTGGAAATAGTGGAAAGATCAACCATGTGTTCTAGTAAGTCATACATTATGACAAATACGTAAAAAAAAAACTCTTGATCACAAGACCCATCCATCAAACTCCTTATTTTATCTATTCTTTATTCACAACAATAAAGGCAGGTCCATGCAATACAATATTAAGAGCCCCTTCACACAGCGTAAGCGCGCCGCTCATTTAGACACGTATACACGTGTCTGAGCGCGGCGCATCAAAACAGAGCCCATTGATTTCAATGGGAAGCGCGCGTATATGCAAATTATGCAATAGGAATGCAAATTAGTTCTCTTGCAGCCCTGGGGGAGTGCCCCAGCACTCAAACAGCACTGGGAGCATCCCCAATGCTGCAAGAGAACTCTCCAGTGCCGCTTCCATCTTCTTCTGGAACGCCCTGTCCCTGTGTCTTCTTCCAGCGCTGGCTTCAAACTTCTAGGCATGCGCAGCCGGCTCTGCCGTTGCACCTTGGGCAGAGCCGATTGCACATGCCCACGGCCATTTTCTTGTGGCCGCTTACCCCAGCTTACTGTGTAAGCAGCCACAAAAAAAAAAATGGCCATGGGCATGTGCAGTCAGCTCTGCCTGAGGCCCGATGGCAGAGCCAACCGCACTTGTGTAGAAGTTCGAACTCAGTGCCGGAAGAAGACATGGAGAGAGGTCATTCTAGACGAAGATGGAGGCGTTGCTGGAGATTTCTCTTGCAGCATTGGGGATTCCCCCAGTGCTGTTTGAGTGCTGGGGCCCGCCCCCAGTGCTGTGAGAGAACTCATTTGCATACAGAAGAAAACCGGGATTTCTACCGAACGGTGGTGTAGAGAAGACATCTAAAGGTTAAGGAAGAATAGCCTTTCTTAAGGCTATTCCTACGAGTTAGTGAGAAAAAATAGCATTTTAATGATAGAATTCCTTTAAAAGTGAATATTGGCATCATGCATAATATGTGAAACGGTGCACAAAAACATGACGACTAATAATATAAGATAAGATAGTATAATATGATATGATATGATATAATATAATATAATGTATTGTTCTACAAAAAATGGATCTTCAAATGTCAAGATCCTATTATTAACATAAATGGCCAATAAGGTGGAAAGCCTATCATAGGTGACATCTAGACTCTTGATGTATCGACCACACTACAGTCAGATATAAGTGTATTGAACCAGTGGGTGATAGCATACATGTATTCAGTGACTCTCAGTTCTTGTAGATAATGAGGTATTTAATGTCTCACTACTAAACGGGGAACCACATTATGCCGCTGGGTTTACTGATCAAATGACTGAGAGCCAATCAAGCTCCATTCTCATAGCTTTTGACAGGTGCGGCCCTATTGTTAAGGAGCTTGATACACGCTACATTGTGATCTAATAAGGGAGTCTCATCGTGCTTATGTTCTCTGTTCAAAGATAGAGAATATATCTATGCGTTTCCCCTTTGTGCCGGTTTCATCAAGAGGTGATAAAGATATAAAGAGTTGGTAGATCCAATAAAAAATGCAGTCAAAACTTGTGCTGGACACTAGTACAAAATAGCCGATGCTGAGCGCGCTCACTGTCAAAGGGTTTCTCTGGCTGCATAGCCCCACAAAAAATACCATAAAATGATGTCACATACAAACAGATAAAAAGTTGCTTATGCATTTCGAGTCTGTCACCTCTTACTCATAGCAATCTACATCCCTATGAAGGTCTCTGTCTATGTACTGTATATATATAGATATATTCACCCTGGTCCAACACCTTGGAGTCCTTTCCCTATACATGTGTAGATCTAGCTTGATGAATGTCGCCCGAAACATTCTTTACTATTGATCTACTGCTCGACTTGTGTACTATAACCTTCTTAGATGCATATCAACATCTGTATCAGCGTATCAACGTCTGTATTTCTGTTGGTCACATATTAAAGAATTATTTTCACTTTTTACCTGAAACGTGTCCATGGCAGAATTCTTACCTTACACCCTGATCTTTGTCAAAATTGCATTAGCAAGTTAAATAGCAAATACATCAATATGTCATTGTTAGAATTGCCCGAAGGTAATTCCCAATAACAGCTGCTAGGGGAAGGGAAGACAGAGACAGCGAGCTCTAAACCTAGGCTCACCCTGTGTCCCTACCTATTTGCCGCAACTGTCCTAATGACAGGGACAAATGGATGACAAACATTACTCTAGATAAGTGATACACAGAACAGGACAAAACAACACAAAACAGAAGAGAAATCAAATCCAAGGGTCAAACCAGAGAGACAAAACAGTCCGAAATCACAATCCAAAGTAGTAGTCAAAAAAGTCAAAAAGCAGAGGTCAGTAAATACAGTATAAGAGCAAGGGAATGCTAGGCAAGGTCAGAGCTAGCAACCACGTGTGAGCTGATGGACAGTTTAAGGAAGTTCAGAACCCGCACCAGGCTTGATTGGTAGATAAGCTGTCAATCACAAGCACTCAAAGGTTAACTGTGAGCAGGTAATCACAAGCGGACATGCCTCTTGCACTGTACAATGAGGCCAGAGGATGGCACAGGAGTTCAAATGGGTGAGGACATAACAGTCTTTGTGACATGACAACAAATTCCTTAATAGGCTTCATTTCACATCACTAAAATTGAGTGACCACATACAAAATAGAGACATATATTGTAAAAAAAAACAAACAAACAACAAAAAAAAAAACCTCCTTACAGAGTGGGGCAAAATGAGGATTTTTTTTCTAAGCTGGTCATTTTTTTTTTTTGTAATTCAGAATTTTTATTAAAGATTTTGCAGGGGGAAAATAGAATAGACAGTAACAAGTAACAGGGTTAACAAACATCTCGAAGACGTCAGGCTACATAGTAAAACACGAAAAATAACCATCCTAAAGCAAGTCCAATAAACAATAGGGGGCAGTGCAAGAGGGAGGGGGGAAGGAAAGGAGGGCGAGAGGGAGAGAGGAGAATGAAAGGAGTAAAATAAAAGAAAAAAGAGGGAAGAAGAAAAAAAAGAAGAAAAGGGGGGGTGCGAGGGGGTAAGAGACAGGCTGGGTCATCCAATTCCGCCAGGTCGGGGGGTGGGGAATTAAAAGAGACCAGTATCCAGGTTACTGTGGTGTGCTGGAGTAGTGTCAGTCTGAGGGGGGATCAAAGCCCAGAAGCGTCCAATACTCTCCAGATTGCTGAAAGGCGAACCAGTAAAACCAGGTTCTGGTATGCGCCTCAGTTGTGCCGTGCAGGAAGGAGGTGAGGTTCTCCATGCGTATTACCTCGTTAACCTATGAAATCCAGAGGGAGAGAGGGGGAGGTTCAACTTGCTTCCAGAAAAGCGGGATACATGCCCGGGCAGCGAGGACCAAAAATCTGAGCAGGGAGCGTTTGAAGACTTTTACAGGAGACTCACAGTGGTTGAGGAGAAACAGAGCAGGGCCCAAGTGGTGGGAGGTCTCAGTGAGTCGGAGGGTGATCCGTTTGACCCCTTCCCCAAAGGATGACAGGACGGGACAAGACCAGAAAATATGGAGCATGGTGCCTTCCTCTTCGCCGCATCCCCAACATAGAGGGGAGGTCTGGAGAAACAGCCTTTATTCTCGTGAGGACCCTATACCAACAGGGCAGGATTTTGTAGTTGGCCTCCTGGTTGCGGGAGCGGATAGAGGTAGCATGGGAGAGGCAGAAGATGCGTCTTCACTGGTCCTGGCTAAGCTGGTCATTTAATGCCAAACATCTATGTCAAGTCACAAGACAAGGTAAGGAAGAACACGGCTTTATTTTTAGAAACATGCTGGGCTAATATTTCATAACAGATGGAGGAATGATCTCTGGTACCCCGTAATTCTATGAATGGGGAACTCCATATCTCCATTTCCAATAAAGAGAAGGTCGCACATGCCTTCCAGATATTTATTTGTTTGTATGTGTAGATGTGTGCATTTAAATACACTTCCAAAAAAAGTAAATCAAAAATTTTGTAAGCATTTATAGATTTTTCTTGTAGGATATTTGCCTCGAGGAAGATTTTTTTTTGTTCTCTTTTGCGCTTTTATGTGTTGGAAACTTTAAAATACTTCATACAGCAGCGAACTGCCGAGCCGAGAATATGCCAGACTGCTGTTCTCTTACAGAAACAGCCTGCTAAATCTAATTAGGGAAGCTCGAATCCACTGAGAAAGAGCCACGGGCACAAAAGGAGTACTCAGACTTGCTGGCGTACTGTTTTTCTTTTTATAGTGTACTTCCCTAGACAGACCACCTAAGTGTTCTCCGCTACCCCAGTACACTAAGAAAACTGTCTTGTCAGTTCCTTCTAACCCCAGAAGAGATTCTTTCATGTTTTCCTAAGGGAAAAAGGATTATTTTTGTAATTTTTTTAGCATAAAACACATTGACATGATACGGAAACAATAGGTCTTAACTTTACATATTAGTATTTTATGGGTACATCCATATTGGGGGAAATTTGCACATTTGTGGCAAATTCTATGGTTAAAAATCAATTCCAGTCATCTAAGTGAGGTTGTTTTGAAGAAAGCGTATGGGTGACTGCAAGCCCCTTTTAGATGATGTATGGGACTATAGTAAAAATTTCTGCAGCCAATAAACCCATAAATGTACATTCAGTAACCTAAAAATGAAATATATTCAAACAATTGCCAACAAGTAGAGAAGTCTGATGGGATAAAATAGAGGCCATAGGGTTCCAGGGTGATATTTTTTGGTACTATTCGGTACAGTTGTAGCCATCTTCAACTCTCAGCACCCGGATAACTCACAACAAAAGCCAATGGAAAAAAAAAAAAATTAAAGTGTCTAGAAAATGTTTAATACATTTTACTATCTCCACCAAATCCAGCTCTTTGCACCATGCAATAGTCGCTACTTTGTATGTCAGCATAAACTTTTTGAACTCTATTGGCTGGGCAATGGGTAGCCAGTGAAAGGATTAGTAGAGGGGATGATGAAAAACAGGTGGAGAGGTGGATTAAGCGACCGGCATAGTTTAAGGTGGACTGGACGGAAGCAAGAGTATTTGCTGGGAAGCCGTGGAGATCGTGGTCATGGATATCCTACCAATATGTCATCACTTTTTGTCATAGCCCTTTAACCACGTCTGGAGTGGGCCATTTTTCCTGTTTCAGGAATACACACATTTTTGGGTGTTTTTGTAGATGTAGTTTTTTTTTTTTTTTTCATTCAGTCTTGTTTTTATGCTATTTTTGTATGTTCTTACAGTCAAAGCAGCCATTTTCTTGTAGCGCGGGCATGCGCAGTCGGCTCTGCCCAGGCCCGATGCCTGGCAGAGTGAATTCAGAGCCGGAAGATGCCGTGGGGACGCTGCGCGGAGAAAACTTCTAAAGGTAGGAGAAGAACCAGCGTTGATTGGCCGACTGTATAGCATTCAGCCAATCAACGCTGGTTCTGCATAGAATTTTTCCATTCAAATAGCGAGTAGTATTCGATCGAGTATGAGTATTTCGAATACAGTAGTATTCGATCGAATACCTACTAATTTTTTATGTAGTTGACAAACAGTATTGTGTTCGTGGGGGGCAGGACTAGACCTGTAATGTGGCCGTTAACACTTTAGATGCTACGGTTACACGCGTCCGTGGCATCTAAAGTGCACAGGCGCCATGGGCACTGACATCTTTTACCGATCACCGCCCTATTGAACATCATTACAGGGTGGCGATGACAGGTGTGAGCCTATGGAAGGATTCTAGGCTTGTCATTGCCATATTTCTATTACGCGCATGTACTAGAAGTGATTGGATTTTACTATTCACTGCAATACAGTGAATAGTATGACTAATCATACCCCGTAGGGTTCAAGGTCCCTAGAGTGTCTGAACATACTAGTAAAAGAAGAAAAAAGTTTTTAAAAATATAACAAAACACAAAACTTTATTCTCCCCACTTTAACTAAATCAAAAAAAGTTAAAATTAAGTATCCCCCATGCTCAAAAATGCCTGAACTATTAAACTATTTAGTGGTGATTTTTTTCCCCCCACACTTTGCCTCCTATAAATTGATTAATAAAAAGTGATCAAACCATCAGACCTTCCCCAAATGTCATCAATAAAAATGTCGTCTTGTTCCGCATAAAATGACTCCACACTCAGCTCCACACAATTTACAGGTGTCAGAACATGGCAACAAAAAGATTTTTTTGTATTTTACAAAATTTTTAATTTTTTAAAAAGTATCAAAAGATTACAAATACTTCATAAACTTACTATCACTATGATGATACTGACCTACAGAACACTGGTAAGATTTTACTACACAGTCAACGCTGTAAAAATTAAACCCATATGAAACTGGCGCAAATGCATTTTGTTTTCCAATTCCACCTCATTCTGATTTTTTTTCCTGATTCCCATTACATTGTACAGGATGTTCAATGGTGCCATTAGAAAGTACAATTTATCCCACAAACAATAAGCCATCATGTGACTCCTTGGACTGGAAAAAAAAAAGATGGCTCTTGGAAAGTGGGGTGGAAAAAAACAGATACACAAAAAGGAAAATTGGCTTGGTCCTTAAAGGGTTAACTTTTATTTGTCTTTTTATTTATTTATATTATATAGCGGTGCATTTAGTATATGGTCAAAGGGCAGTCTGGAATGGGGATGGGATACTCTTGTTAGGCCCAGTTTACATCTGCATTCGGGTTTCCATCCAGGGAGATGGCTTGGGGAGCCTCCAAATGGAAACCTAGCCGCATAAAAAAGATAAACCCACAGACGCCATAGACTATAATGGGGTTCGTGTGATTTCCGCATGAGAAATGCTGTTTGTAGGACTGGTCCGGAATGGTCCGAACGCAGATTTGAACCGGGCCAATAGAATTTCAAGTTGCGAATTTATGTTTTATTTTAACTGGAGAAAAAATATATATAACAAATTCCCTTCTCATTCTACAGAATTTTTGTGCCAAGAATTAATAATATATACGATCAATGTTATCATAACACTAACACCATAAAATAACCACATTAAGGTGTTCTCTGGAGAGTTACTGGCAAAATAAACCACTTATTACCAATAACAAGGAAAATCTGACGTATTTCCAATTACACAGAGAAAATAATTATGGAATAAATGTCTTTGCTCTTATTAGTGGTGTAAGGCAGAAACAAACAATTTTACGGTGTGTTCTTTCTGGGTCTAAGTAATTACCTTTATTTGCTGTGTAATTTCCTTGCAGTAGTCATACGGAACATTGGAGTGTTCAGCATTGCTGACCTATCATTACCATAAAAACTAATTGAGACTTTTAATAGAACCTTATTTTTACTGTAGTCACGTCATAGACGACATTAACTCTCACCTCGATTCCTTGAGATGAATTTAATATATCTAGTAATTTACTGTAATTTAGAGGGTTGCATACAAATAGTTCCCAAATCTTGAAAATGTAAACTAGAAGGAATAACATTAATATGTAAAAAATCTTTATAACTCTTATTCATAAAATTCTTTGTATCGGGAAGTTACCCCATATATTGTCTTGATGGTTTCCCTTCTGTAGAATTAAAGCGATTGTTTTATGAAGATAACCTCTGCTTATGAAGGGGGGCCATACTAATCTATAGGGGAGAGTCAGTGCGTGACAATAGCTCCCTTTTGTGGTGTCTAATCCATCCATGTTTATAACATGGTAAATACCATATATACTCGAGTATAAGCTGACCCGAGTATAAGCCAACCCCCCTAATTTTACCACAAAAAAACTGGGAAAACCTATTGACTTGAGTATAAGCCTAGGGAGGAAATGCAGCAGCTACTAGAAAATTTCAAAAATTCAAATGGTTTTTGGGTGCAGTAGATGCTGGGTGCTGGGGAAGGGGAGGGGGTGTTTTGGTTGTCTGTCTGTCCCTTCCCTGAGCTTGAGGACTGTTTTTTTTTCCCCCACGTGGAATTTTTTTTTTTTTTTTTTGCTTGACTCGAGTATAAGCCGAGGGGGGCTTTTTCAGCACAAAAACTGTTCTTAAAAATTTGGCTTATACTCGTAATAGTATATATTACGTGAAAGCCATACAAAACAGACTGCAGGATATTTTAACAGCTGGGCCTTTGGAGATCAGCTGACCAGGCTTTATTAAAAAAAAATGTTTTCATGAGGCATATTGTGTTGAGACCCTCACCGTTTAATTAGTTAATTATTTAATGGGGGGAGGTATTTAAGAGAGGCTAGGAGGAGGGATCTCAATTTGGCATGCTAAACACAAGGCAACAACGGGTTACATAAGTCGTCAGATGGGTCAGATTGGCCATATGTATCTTCTTATTAGGTCATGTCTGATAGACATACTGTGTGCTTGAACACAATAAATAAACAGCCACGTAGTGAGAATTGATCCTTCCACTGCAATAACAGTGCTCAAGCAGCTGAAAACCCACCTCCAGTGCACCAGCTGAATCTTATACAGAAGACTTCATTTAGTTTTTTCTCCAACCCTATAACAGTGACATACATAAGGTATGTTGTTTATCATTGTTATGTTCTCTATAATACAGAGATCTGGCGCTAATGCTCAAAATCAGAGGCATCAAAGCCCCCGGGCCCTCGGAAGGCTTCCAAGCTTGTCTGGCATTATCTTCTATTACAGACTGGTCTATACAGCCTGTAATAGAAGTGCTGACATTTTTCATTGCATTAGTGATCAGACACATTAGACTATTATTTATTATTATTATTATTATTATTATTATTATTATTATTATTTATTTATTTATATAGCACCATTAATTCCATGGTGCTTTACATGTGGGGGTTACATACAATACACAGAATATACAGGTAGATATAATAAAAGAAAAAATATATATCCTTGTACCGTGTTAGCCAGTGGATATGAAATGAAAGAAATTTTCAGAGAGAAGTCCTCGGTAGTTGATACCTTTTTTTTAATGGCTAACAAAAAGTTTTTTGATGACATATTTCGAGCTTTCGGGACTACTATAAAGGCCCCTTCATCAGGATGGTATAACACAATGTCTGAAGGTAGGCATATATATACAGAGAAATGGAGTGTTAGATGCAAAATAGATGGAAAACAGAACATAAACAGTTTTAAAAAAAACACATATATATCAGTTCGCAGGAAAGTTATGGCTTCTTTGATCAGTGACGTGGTGTCTAGTGGTTATAAAAGGCCATAAAACCCTGGGCCCTGTTTAAACCTTGTTGGAGAGTGCGAAAGGTCTTCATAAGTTTAAATTCCCATATGAGGCGATCTTTTCTGTCTCTGAAATTCCCCCTTAGTACCAGGATCTTCATATCCTGGGTCATATTATGATTTTGATTACAGAAGTGTTCTGGCACCGGGAGGTCCATTCTTTGCTCTCTAATCGTATGTCTGTGTGAGTTCATCCTCATCCTAAGTGACTGTCCTGTCTCACCTACATACAGGCCCTCAGGACACTTAGTACACAATATCAAATACACTACATTAGGTGTGCTGCAGGTGAAGTTATCTGGGATCTTGTAGTGTTGATCAGAGTTTGGGATCTTTATTTTGTCCGTAGTCAGTATCTGCGGGCAGGTTTTGCACCTCTTCTGTCCACATGGAAATGTTCCTTTGTTAGTTGGAGGTGACAGTGAGCTGCTAATAATCATATTCCTGAGGTTTGGTGGCTGTCTGTAACACAGGAGAGGGGGTTCTGGAAATATGGATTTTAGATGGTTGTCTTTTTGCAGTAGTGGATGTAATTTGCGTGTAATTCCTCTCAGCGTCTCCAGGTGGGGGTTATATGTGACAACCAGGGGCACCCGAGTGTTCTCCTGTTTGGTATTGTATTTTAACAACTCCGATCTTGGTATTCTGGTGGCCCTGGTGGTTTGGTTATCAATTGTTCTTGGATGGTAACCTTGCCTCAAGAATGTGTTTTTGAGGCCCCCAATGTGCTTGTCTCTGTCCACCGGGTCTGAACATATGCGATGGTATCTGATGGCTTGGCTGTAGACAATGGATTTCTTTATGTGTTTCGGATGAAAGCTATCCCATCTTAGGTAGGTAGGGCGGTCAATCGGCTTCCGATACAGTGATGCCTCAATTTTGTTGTCCTGTATCTTGATGACTGTGTCTAGGAAGTTTATTTCTGAGAAGGAGTGATTGAGCGTCAGGTTGATGGTGGGATGGAACTGGTTGAATTGTTCATGGAAGGTTTTCAGCTGTTCCTCAGACCCAGTCCAAATGATTAGGATATCGTCAATGAATCGGTAGTAGGCCAGAGGTCTGATGGTGCAGGTGGAGAGGAAGTCACTCTCAAGCTTGGCCATGAAGAGATTAGCATACTGTGGCGCCATTCTGCTCCCCATTGCGGTGCCAGTCTGCTGTAGGTAGATGCAGTCACCAAAAGAGAAGTAATTGTGAGTGAGGATGAATTTTGTGAGTTTCACCACAGCTTCAGCATTCATACCTTGTCTTTCCATGAAAAACTGGCAGGCGTTTACACCATCCTGGTGTGGGATGAGTACAAGGATTCTACATCCATGGTGGCCAGGATGGTTCCATTTGGAAGGGGACCTATAGTAGATAGTTTATTTAATAGGTCTGTAGTATCCTGTAGGTAGCTGGCTGTATCTTTCACTAAAGGTTTGAGGATACCCTCCACCCATCCAGAGATCTGTTCAGTAAGAGTCCCAACACATGAGATGATCGGTCTCCCTGGGTTCCCAGGTTTGTGCAGTTTTGGAAGCATATAAAAAGTCCCTGTCCTTGGACTTGCTG
This sequence comes from Leptodactylus fuscus, assembly GCF_031893055.1. Classification (NCBI taxonomy): domain Eukaryota; kingdom Metazoa; phylum Chordata; class Amphibia; order Anura; family Leptodactylidae; genus Leptodactylus; species Leptodactylus fuscus. Next base: position 32,366,828 of record NC_134270.1, on the reverse strand, counting down.
GTATGAGGCTGCTTAGGCCTTTGGCTTCATCAGATAGACCGGAGATCACCGTTTTTAGTTTTTTGGAGTATTCCACTGTGGGGTCTGAATCCAACTTGGAGTAGTAGTGTGTGTCATTCAGTTGTCTGTATGCTTCCTGTATGTAGTCTGATGTGTTCATCATGACTATAGCACCCCCCTTGTCCGCTGGTTTAATGATGATGTCGTTATTATTTCTCAGAGATTTTATGGCCCTTCTTTCCTGGGCACTGATGTTAGATGGCAGTGCTTTATTTGTATCCAGTATAGTTGATTTGACCATGTGTCTAAAACAGTCTATGTAATTATCAAGATGGATATTGCGTCCATTGGGAGGAGTCCAATCAGATGTCTCCTTTTTTTACAAAGGTTGGACCCTCTGTATGAGTAGATTGGGTTCCCTCTGTGTCATCCGTGTCATGAAAATATTCCCTCAGGCTCAGTCTCCTGAAAAAATCCTCCATGTCACTGCACAGTTCTATTTTGTCCACGTTTTTTGACGGACAAAATGAGAGTCTCCTGGAGAGTACTATATATATATATATATAATACTAACAGTGACCGACTGGCACAGTGGGGTAGAGGGCCCTGCCCGCGAGGGCTTACAATCTATGGGGGAAGGGACATAGAGACAGAAGGAGAGGGGGAGACTGTACAGATGGTGGTGTGGTGATAGTGTTATTGGAGGTTGTAGGCCTTCCTGAATAGGTGAGTCTTCAGGGCCTTCTTGAATCCTGTGATTGTGGGGGTCAGTCTTATGTGTCTTGGTAAGGAGTTCCAGAGTATGGGAGATGTACGTGAGAAATCTTGGAGACGGTTGTGTGAGGAGCGGATGAGAGCAGAGCGGAGTAGGAGGTCAGTGCAGGATCTGAGGTTACGTGTGGGCAGGTAGTGGGAGATTAGTTCAGAGATATATGGAGGGGACAGGGTGTGGATGGGTTTGCATGTTAGCGTTAGTAGCTTGAACTCAATTTGCTGGGCTATAGGTAGCCAGTGGAGAGACAGGCAGAGGGGAGCAGCCGATGAAGATCGGGGGGGGGGGGTGAGGTGGATTAAGCGAGCAGCGCAGTTTAAGGTGGACTGGAGGGGGGCGAGGGTGTTTGCTGGGTGTACATGGAGAAGGGTGTTGCAGTAGTCTGGGCGGGAGATTATGAGGGCCTGGACGAGCATCTTGGTAGTTTCCTGGGTCAGACGTTAATGTGTACTATAGATATAGAGAAAAAATTACCGTACGACCTAGAAGATAATGGGAGAAGTAAATACACGTGTCCAACATGGACAAATTCAAAGCAATAACATACAAATACTATATCCAATGGTCTATTGAATGTACCATCTATGTGCATTTAGAGAATAGAGAGACACCGAGCACACTTATAGTGTAGATGGTCTATTATAAATATATAGATGAATTATCTGGTGTTTATGAAAAGAACTCAGGACCTGGTGGCCTCTCACCTGATCGGGTTGTGACTCCGTTCACAACTCCGTTTTCAGCAATATTAGGCTTTGTCAGAGTGAGAGTGGCAGCACGTCTCTATAACACTGGTCAAAAACCAGGAGGATGCACCAATGGAAGAACAAAAGGACGGCGCTCTCAGGTCCAAAGGAATTTATTCAAAAAGAAGATTGCACAACGCAAAAACAGTTGCCGCGTTTTGGGTCGGAACCCTTTATCAAGTGCGTAACTTCACTAATCGAGCTTCACTCAAGCTAGGGAGAAATAAACTCTATCCGGAGTGCTACTCGGCCTATTTAACCGTACCGCTCCATGTGCCATGGAGTAGCACTCCGGATAGAGTTTATTTCTCCCTAGCTTGAGTGAAGCTCGATTAGTGAAGTTACGCACTTGATAAAGGGTTCCGACCCAAAACGCGGCAACTGTTTTTGCGTTGTGCAATCTTCTTTTTGAATAAATTCCTTTGGACCTGAGAGCGCCGTCCTTTTGTTCTTCCATTGATCTATGTGCATTTGTCATTTAACCGTATACGTGTTGAATTGCCTACTTTGACTTTCACTGACTATACGGTATACTGTTTTAATACAATAATATATAGATGTATGGGCGGTATGCTAACATCTTACATTCTTATGATATGCAGAATGTGCCAAAGACATACAGTAAACCAAACGTACTACCTGACTAATAGTGGGATTAGCAGATCGTAATAAAAGTAAATGCGTGTTTCTTGTGCTTGTCAGTTTTCTATGACATGCTGTGGTTATGAAAAGCTCCTTAGATTTGATAATTGCTGAAAATCAACAGTCGGTGTATAATCATATTTCTGTCCTCTGCCAAGATATAATCACCAGTTACTGATTGGCAGGTGCTAAAGTCGAAGATTCGGGATATTTGCTTCTAGAAGAACACAATCATTTTAAGGCACACATGAGTAAGCCAAGGCTGTAATGGCGAGAATACAAAAGCAAAAGCTGAATAGTAGACATAAGGTTTGGTGCAATTTTCAGAATAAAACAGAAAACTATGCCTACAGTTATCACATGGAAAATGTTTTATTCCTTGCAGTATTTTAACATTACATTTCACCTTATTACCCTAATTGCTGTACTTAAAAGCCAAGGTAGAAGCAGTAGGGAGAAGGAAGCGGGGGGAAGTCATGTCTCCAATTACTATTCGCTGCGCCATCAGCAGAATGCAGGTATGTTTCCTGGCACTTATCTTGTAATTTTTCTGCTCTCTACGTTCAAATTAAACAAGTGCCCAGATGCGGGAAATTCAGCTTCAAACAACATCTATGGAAAGCTATAAGTGATTGAAATCTTAGCTCTTTCTATCTAAATGAGACTTTTACCCATCATATGACCTTTACTAAGATAGGAAGAATACATTAATGCAGAGAGAATAGATTTTTAATAAATCAAATATATAATAATAATAATAATAATAATTATTATTATTATTATTATTTTATTTTATAGTAATGATTCCTTGGATCTTATTGTATGTATTTGACATTTATGCAATGCCAATATGTCAATCGAAAATTACTTTAAAGGAATACTCATAAATAGTATTAATTGTGTACTCAAAATGGGAAATTTATTAAGACAGGCATTACCTACACCAAAAAAGCACAAGGTGTGAACGAATAACCAAGAGGCTCCGATCTCTTAATCATCAGGCATACTTCCAGAATGGAAATCTTTCTCAGTCAGGAGCTGGCATAGATTTCCTGTATATCTCATGCCAATTTCTTGGTGTGAATTCTAATAAATATGTCAGGTCATGGTGTCCCTTTTCCAGCTTGCCCAGCTCTCTACTTCATTCATATCCCACATTTGCAGAAAGTGTCGAGCAGGGCACAGAATGTATCTTTGGTGAAAGAATAGATTATGCACAAAATATGGGCTACATAAAGGTCCATCTATTTTCCCCAGCATCTTTTTTTTTTTTTGGATGACTGGCAGCCTGATACAGAGGCTCCAAGTTAAGAGCAACCTTATCTTTCCTTTTTTCCTTTTCTGTATCTTCAAGAATCCTCTGTTCAAGTACTCTTGCACTATGAATAGCTAACTATGTGGTATGGAAAAAAAACCTGCAGACTATTTCCTTTGTGTCTATTGTTTATGCTTGGAAGATGTCTGCAGTCAGATGAATGGAACTTCCTGTGTACATGTGGTGGCTTTGTAATAGCCTTGTTACCATCCCCCCATGAGCTAAGGGAAGCATTGACAACAAGAGGCAGACAAAGCATGGAGGAGAAACTTGCATCAAATTGTGGACTCCTTTCAAGGAAATGTTTTGACTTCTATTGTTTATGCTTGGAAGATGCCTGCGGTCGGATGACTGGAATTTCTTTTTCCTGTGGACATGTGGGTCTTTGTTACAGCCTTTGTTACCATTATCCCCCCTCCCATGAGTTAAGGAAGCATGTCAAGAGAGCAGATAGTATAGAGGAATAATCAGCACCCTGTCTCCCTGGATGGCTTCAGACTTCTTCGGGCAGATAGAAAATGTGACAGCTGTAAGAAGAAAGGAGGAGGGCTTGCGATGAAAGATGGTGCACTTTTGGGGGGCACTTTTGTGGTTTAGGAACAATAGTGCTGAATCAAGATATCAAACTATCAACTGTGAGCATGAGATCACACTACCAACCAAAGGAACTACGACATGTTATTGTGAAAGCTGCATGTGTCCCCAACCTCTGCAAAAAGCTGATTCTGCCTGTTATGTCTACATGCTATGCCCCCTCCTCGTGTCCTTCAACCGCAGTTTAGGGAACTAAATGATTGTGAAGTTTTTTCTTTCTTTTTTAGTTGCTATGACTAGAGATGAGCGAGTAGTACTCGATCGAGTAGGTATTCAATCGAATACTACGGTATTCGAAATACTCGTACTCGATCGAGTACCACTCGCTATTCGAATGGAAAAGTTCGATGCAGAACCAGCATTGATTGGCCGAATGCTATACAGTCGGCCAATCAACGCTGGTTCTTCTCCTACCTTTAGAAGTCTTCAACGTGCAGCTTCCCTGTGGCGTCTTCCGGCTCTTCATTCACTCTGCCAGGCATTGGGCGTGGGCAGAGCCGACTGCACATGTCCGCTTGTAGTGCGGGCATGCGCAGTCGGCTCTGTCCAGGCCCGATGCCTGGCAGAGTGAATGAAGAGCCGGAAGATGCTGTGGGGATGCTGCACGGAGAAGACTTCTCGGAGGATCCAGCCCGACCCTCACTCGTGGACTTGGTAAGTATAATTTGATCGAATGTTGCCTACCCCTGAAACGAGCATTTTTCCCCCATAGACTATAATAGGGTTCGATATTCGATTCGAGTAGTCGAATATTGAGGGGCTACTCGAAATGAATATCGAACCTCGAACATTTTACTGTTCGCTCATCTCTAGCTATGACTCCTAATATCTCTCTATCTGCTATGAGCTTCTATGTTCTCTCTTGCTATATACTACTGTACTATCCATGATGTTCACACTGAATTTCCCCATGTTGGGACTATTAAAGTATTATCTCTCTATCTTTTCTTATCCTCTTTTTCTATTCTTCAGCAATCACATTATTATAGCTTGACCTCTTTTTTCTAGCATGGGTTGCTGTACAAACAGGACGTCTCTCTCTCTCTACTGCCTGCAGATATTATTGAGTACTATCACGTGACCTCAAACAGATCAAAGACCTCTCCCCATGTTCTTTTTCTCTACCCCTAAAATTTCCATTTTTTTCCTTTAAAATTCACATTTTATGGTTAAGTAGCTCTATAGGTGATACCATAATATAGACTATTCATGTCTCAGACTCCATTCATCTTAAGCATTCCTTAAGAATTCATTTGTACAACTTATTTACCCAGCACATGCCAACTAATCGAATGACTCTGTGATTCATTACTAGACCTGTCATGGTATCATAGCCATGGATTGAGGAAAACCAGAATTCTGAATTTCTAGGTTCACTGGGAAGTAACTACAGCTGAAACAGTGAAGTTCTGCAGAACAATCTCTAATATAAAACACCTTATCTTTAGTATTTTTTATCTATGTAGATAAAGTTACCTCGTCTTGGAACAGTGCAGCTTCCTATTTCAATAATGTATGAAAAAAGTGATACTTGCATAGAGCAAGCAAATAATCTGAATATATTATGCCGCTTCTGCCTGCAACATCTCATTTTTCAGTACATGTCATATCCAGTGTTTTGACATGTAGGGTACTGAACTGATATACTGCATCTGGCACTCGTATATATTTACACATATATCAACACAAATCTATAACTTCTGCCAAGAACTGTTGAAACTGTGTCAAACTGTCCATCATGCTTACCTGCTAAAAGAATTGACTTACCATTGAACGATTCTGCAGGAATGAAAAAAACAAAACAAAACTTGATGAAGCCATAGTATATCTTGGAATTGGATGAAGCCAGTATTACTATAGGTAGACAGCAGCTTATAATGCGTAATCGATTAAATGCCAAGATTGTTTTTATTGGGTTCAATTAGATAAAATTGGCTATGATTTTTGATTTGGTCTGAATGGAAACTGGCTTGGTTGCCCTGAAAAGTCATGTAAGAAGATATATGACATCTGGGTGCGACTGGGCCCAAAGGAGTAGTGGGCCCACAACCAATTGGTGATGGCCAGGGCACTGCAATACCATAATAGCAGTTGGGGAAAGCCTGGTTCCCCGACTGCTACGCATCTCAGGCAGCAGAGATAAGCACTCATCTCTGCTGCTTGTGGACACCACTGTTAATGGAAAGGGAGCAGCATTATGTGATGTAAGAACATGCCACCAGGCACCTTTTCAGTAAAAGTCTGCATAGGGGAGGTGACAAACACTTTTACTCTCCTCTCCTTGGCTTCCAGGGCTCTTCTGGGCTAATGACTGATGTCACTTGTCCCAAGGCTCTCCATTGGAGCTTGTGATTGAACTGCAGTGACCCCTGGGGCATGTGATGTCAGTCGCAAATAGGAGAGGCTCAAAGATGATGTTAGCGAGAGCCAGACGGAGCAAAGATGCCTAAGAGAGTTGAGGCAAAGTGAGTATAAGTTTTTGTTATTTTACTCACCTTCCCTGGGCTTCTACTTATTACACTCTGGAGTCAGAGAAGATCCCAGTATATAATAATAGCACCAAAACAATTAGAGGGCAGAACCTCACAAATATTTGTTGAAACAAATTTTGTGGGGTTCATGTGAAGCAGCTCTAGCTTCCAGAGCCTTATTATACTGAGGAGGTCACTGGGGAACATTATACCGTGTGAGGCCACTATAGAGCATTATACTGTGTGGGGCTACTGTAGAGCATTATACTGTGTAGGGCAACCATGGTGACCATATTATACTGTGTGGGACCATTGTGGAGATTTATACAGTGGGGTTGGGGGCTCTGTGCAGCATTATACTGTGGTGGGAGCTATGGGGACCTTAATATACCGTTTGGACCCCCTTCAGTATTTACACTGCACATCTGTTTTATAACAGCCATGTGACATTATTACAGGCTGTAATTTCATTACATGGTGAATATGATACAATGCAATGTAAATAGGGAAGGGATCACAATTCTTGCAAAAGTACTGCAGTCCCTTAAGACAGCTGATCAGCAGGGGCCCTGGTAACTGGACTACCACTGATCTCTTGGATCTCTTAGACTGTTAGGACTCCTGCAGATCAGCTGTTTTCCAGAACTTAAACTGTGCCATTGGCTTAATCGGCCAGTCCCTTTACTAGCTACTCATTGCCCTGTCATATAAAGCCATCCACAACCTGTCCCCTCTATATATCACTGGCCTAATCTCTAGTTACCTGCCCATACATAACCTCCGATCCTCTCAAGTCCTCCTACTCCATTCTTCTCTTATCACTGTTCACACAACCCTCTCCAAGTCTTCCTGTACATCCCCAATACTCTGGAACTTACTACCACCACATATAAGGCTGTCCCCCGACAATCAGAAGCTTCAAGGACCATGAAGACTCACCTATTGAGGAAGGCCTACAACCTCCAAAACATTACTGACACCACCCCACCATCTGAACGGTCTTTCCCCTCGCCTTCTGTCATTATGGGTGGGTTCACATCTGTACCCCGGTCTCTGCTTTCAGATTTCCATCTTCTGTCGATAGGAGATGGAAACCCGGCAGACAGTGTCCACCCATGAGCGCCTGTGAGCGTTTTGTGGCACAATTACATTTAACCCCAACATCCAAGTGGTTAAACATCAGCGTACTATCCACTGTGTGTATAACAAAGCTGGCACCTACCACCTATGGCGCGGGCTCTACTCCCGCGTAGATTGGCCTTAAACATGGCAAAATTCATTTTCATAAAGCAAAGTGTTGACAAAGGTAAAAGAATCCTATCAAAGACTGACGAACTGCATTGGTAAAGAGGAACAGCCAGCACAAGTCAAAGCTCCCCAACAGGGATAGACGGCATAATAATATTATTATAAATGTCATAAATTAATAAGGTCACAACAGATGAATGAGATCAGAAGACATAAGAGCGGGGAGCAGATCTGGATGAGTGACATTACTAATAGCATCCTACTTTGTATCTGCGAGCAAAACGTCTTAATTATTGACTTCACTGATAGCATATTAATAGACCTCAATGACTGACATCAATAAAGGTGTCAGTAATAATACTGCAAAGGCGGGAATCAACTGCGACACCACAGTGGGTGAATTCCCTTATGCCATTTGTTCTGGCACCATTACAATGGTTTATGATCTTATGAACTGACATGTATCACAATCTGATCATGGGTAATATATCAAATGAATTATAATTCTGGATATGGAAATATATATGGCCAAGTGCTGCGGGAGAACATTTCTGTTTCTACTATACTACAGTTCTTTGGATCACTAGTATAATGATATACAGTATGTATATAGAGACTGATAGGAGAGTGTGTTACCAGGTCCTTGCTTCAAAACACAAGGTTATTGCTGTGTACATTGGTAGAGATGAATAGTAGTTGTGTACATGGATACTCCATGAGTTTTTCTCAGATGAGGTCTGTAAGCTAGAACTATGGAGACTTTGGCTGTGTGACATGAACATTCCAATATAGTATTGCAATATCCAGTGTTGGACTGAGGTCCTTGGGCGCACCATATAAAATGATTATCCCACAACCCCTAGTAAACCAGTAGACCATAGTACCCTTTAAAACTAGGTGTTTTCTATGGACCAATAGTGTGTTAGGACTCTCTGGTACCCTGGTGCACCAGTCCAATAATGGTAGTGTCCCCCGTGTGCCACCCATGCATGGGCCATGCTTCCTTGGCTACTTTTATTAAATGAACGAAGCACAGGATGCAAAATAGGATAGAAATAGGACCCATTCTATATTTTGCAGTCCAGACTGTCGGCCCGCACACGTGTAATTCATGGTCATCTGTACGGGCCCATAGAAGTGAATGGGTGAAACACACAGTAGCACACTGAACATGGCCATGGTCGTCTGCAACCAGCCTAAGTCCCACACAAGGACAGGTTCATATCTGCACCCCGGTCTCCGCTTTAGGTTTCCGTCTTCTGCCTGAGAAACAGGACAGAAGATGGAAACCGGCAGTACTTTTCAAACCCACGCATTTGAATGAGTTTGCAAAGTGTCCGCCCGTGAGCACCCATGAGCGTCTTCTGGTCTCCGCGGCGAAACCGTTTTTTTTTTTAACCACAGAGACCACAAAACGCTCACAGGCACTCACGGGCAGACACTGTCTGCCAGGTCTCCATCTCCTGTCGGCAAAAGAAACCTGAAAGCGGAGACCGGGGCGCAGATGTGAACCCACCATAACTTGGATTCACTTTTTTTTTTTTACAGATGTTGCAAATCCCAACTCACATTTAAATTGTTCTACAAAATACTTGTGACTAAATCTAGGATTGGATTAAAAAAACTAGAATCTTTCCTATATAAAATTCCCCGCGTTTATCATTTTCCTTGCCTTGAAGTCAAACACTGCATCAAAGAACTGCAACAAATTGACATGTGTATAAGCATTCTTAGGCAGTGTTACAGACTTACTATGGGGACTAAAACTTTTGCTAATATGTAATATTTCTGGTACGTACGAAATCAAGTAGGGGCAGGTTCACATCCATGCCCGGTCTCCGGTTTAGCCAATCTGTCCGGATTCTGCCCCGCGAAACTGGACAGGAGACGGAAACCCCAGCGGTCAGCTTTCAAACCCATTCACTTGAATGGGTTTGCAAAAGTGACCTCCCATGTGCGTCTTCTGCCTGTCCAAAACCGTTTGTTTCAACCGGACATAAAGCCCTGCATGTCCGACTTTGTGTCCGTCTAAAAAAAAGACTTCCCCGCAGACAAGCAAAAGACGCACACGGGCGGTCACCTCTGCAAACCCATTCAAGTAAATGGGTTTGAAAAGCTGACCACCGGGTTTCCGTCTCCTGTCTAGTTTCGCGGGTAACCGGCAGGATTGGCTGAACCGGAAACCAGGCGCACATCTGAGCTCAGCCTAATAATGCATTTCTATAGGAAACTAGAGGATCAGACATCTGATTCAAATTGCACCAAAAACTGCATTAAGACACCACATGTGAAACACCCCTGAGATTTTGGTTGCCCCTCTAGAATTCTATACATTTTTGCTAACATTTTATAATCCCTTTAATAAATCTGCGCCCTGTACGATTTTAGTAGATCTCAGCATGCCGTTCCTCCATTGGTTCTTTATGCCTGTTTATTGTATCTCTCCATTAACATTTGCCTTTATTGCCCATCGTTATTGACGCCAATATTTTTCAGTACCGTTAGACCTTTCTGCACAATATTTATTCACATTAATAAATCCAATACTCATTTTACTTAACCTTCGCGGTCTTTTATTGCAATACATAAGCTAAATTAACAAATGCCTATCTAACTGTATTACTGATGCTCAGATAGGCATGGAGAATGAGGTCTGTCCCAGTGCCCAGATACCTGCTGCTGGCTGTGATTACGTCTAGCCGAACCCGACTGCAGTCAGTGAAACATTAAAACATTTATATGCGATAATGGACAGCTGCCTCTTTTGCAGATATGGCGAGGTGACGATGTTCCAGCGTGGAATTAACCTGCTGTCTCTGTCACTCCGTCTCAATGACACATTCATTTCCCTTCTGGTATATCAGTGCAATGCAACGACAGGCAGCAGAGAAGGGAAGAACATATTGTATATAAACGCTATCCGTAATTTACATTAAGTCGCTGCCGAATATTCCAAGCAACCAAAGTAGCAACCGACTTCAGACTGTACTGACACAAGGTAGGGAAGATTCTTTATTCTCCATAAAATGCAGGGTTAACATTACTAAAAACCTATCCACATTAATAATTACATTACAGATTGTGATTCTACTGCTAGAAAGGTCACAAGAAATAAAGCAATATAACCACAGTGTGTGAAAATGCCGTAGGATTGGTTAACATAATAACATTGCTTTTTGGTGCTTTTCTGCCTCAAAATCAGCTCCAAAGGTAACTTCACTAACCCCTGAAAATTCTTCCATTGCTTTCAATGAGAGAGCTCATTTCTTTCTCCAGCACTATGTTTTTCTTTTTAGTTAGGTGAAAAAAGCAGCACCCTATCTTACCGTGAAAAAGAAATCCTAAAAATTCCATTGAAATGAATGGGACGCCTCAAAATATGCTTGAAAATGCACAACATTTTAAAGGAATGTTCCAGTTCCTTTATTTACTCCCTAGAATAACTTAAAATAACAAACATTATATACATGTTTGTATGCGGTAAGCTCTCCAATGGATTCCCGCCAAACATACGGTTTGGCGGGAATCCATTGGATAGATTACCTTTAGGTCCGTGGTCTTCCTGACCTTTGGCTCGTACAGCAGCGTGTCTGCTAATCCGTGGCTCCACTTGAACAGGGTCGGTAATCTCTCCAATGGATTCTACACCAAACATACAGTTTGGTGGGAATCCATTGGAGAGATTACCTTTAGGTCCATGGTCTTCATGACCTTTGGCTTGTACAGCAGCGTTTCTGCGAATCCGTGGCTCCACTTGGACTGGGTATCAGCTCTCTGCCATTGATTTGCTCTTGCACAGGGAAAGGCAAACAAACATTGAGGATCTGCATAGAAACTTTTTGAGGATCCATTTTTAAGCTTGAGAAAAGAAGCCCCCTTGGGCTATGTTCACATCGGTATCGGGTGGTCACCTTTCTGAGTCTCCTCTGCAGGGTCCATCTAAAGTCGCTGATGAAAGCATGACTTTCTCATCCACCAATGTCAGGGAGAAATATAAGAGATACCACACAGACCTCTTCGTAGTCAATGAGGTTCCTCGCGATCAGTTGTTGGATTCAACAAAGAAAGTGTGAAAATGCCCTTATATTTGTATAGTGCTTTAGTTGGCTATGGGTAACGCTGGGAGATTTTCTATATAGAATACCCTGTCTAAGGGAGAGGTCAGTACCCCGTTGTATTAGTTCAAAAATTGGGATCCCTCACAAATCACTATGACTTCTGAAGTCAGATGAAATGAAAAAATTTTTTGAGAGAAGTCCTCAGTAGTTGATACCTTTTTTAATGGCTAACTTAAAAATTTTTGATGACATATTTCAAGCTTTTGGGACTACTAGGTCCCTTCATCAGGATGGTATAACACAATTTCTGAAGGTAGGCATATATATATATACAGGAATGGAGTGTTAGATGCAAAATAGATGGAACACAGAACATGTAAATACGCAGTTTAAAAAAAAAACATATATATCAGTTAACAGGAAAAGTTCTCTGGGTTTATGGCTTCTTTGATCAGTGACGTGGATTATTTTCCCATTCTTATCACGTCAATTAACCCAGGGAATGGGATGCCATAGACTTTTTTTCATGATATCACCCCCCATTATCAATCAGAAAGCATATTTGCCATTTAACCCCATAGATACTGCGTGCTTTATAGATAATGAAAAAATAAAAAACACACAATTGGTATTGACACACGCATACCCCTACAATAAATTTAGTAAGCCTAAAAATTCATTGGCCAGAACTTGAACATCAAACTTAATCTCACCTCTCAAATGCAAAAACTAAGAAAAACTGATCAAAAAGTCTTATGTACCCACAAAATACAAGGTCTTGTAAAGATACACTGAAATAAAATCGAAAAAGTTATGAAAGTTGGAATGCAGAAAGCCGCAACCTGTTACACATAGGAAGTCTAAGTGCAATGAGCATTGCACTTGGGATCAAAGATGCCAGATTCAAGTCACCTTCTGGGACAGGAAAAAAGAAAAAAAGTTCAAAATAAAATATAACAAAGTTAAAAAAAATCCACATTTTAAATTAAAAAACAAATAATGTAAACAAAATATAATAAATAAACATGTTCAGTATCCTCTTGTTCCTGGTTCACATCTGCATTCGGTGCGGGAAGTCGGTTTGGAGGTCCCCCGAATGGAATACCGAACACATTGAAAAGCGGTCCCCATAGCCTATTATAGAGCCCGTGTGTTTTCCGCAGTGTCTGCACGAATCACGTGGAGAGAAAAGTGCTGCTTGCAGTATTCTTCTCTCTGTATGTTTTGTGCGGACACAGTACAGAAAACCCACAGACTCTATGGGGATAGTCTATGGGATCCGTGTGGTCTCTCTGCCTTGTATCTACATAATCCAAAAACACTGCATTCTTCTTTGGGCCAAAGTCCATTTACAATGTAATGTGGTCATATGAATTTAAATATTGAAATTTATGGAAATTCTTTATTTTTTATGGACTCAAGAAGAAACAGACCATCCAGCGTATCATCAGCACACAGCATCTCTGATCGTATGAGGTTACATTATTGCTTATGGCATGGGCAGCTTGCACACCTTGAAAGGCCTCCATGCTGAGCAGTTCATAAAGGCTTTAGAACAACATATGCTCCTATCCAGACAATATCTCTTTGAGGGAAGGTCTTGCAAGACGATGCTGTCATATATTACATCCATGGCTTCACCAAAGAAGAGTCCAGTTTCTGAATTGGCCTGGTTTCAGCCTCCCACCAAAAAAGAAAATTTGACACCTTATGAAATGAAAAATCCACCAAAGAAGACCCAAGAGGTTCTATATCACACAAGAATAACAACATTCCTATCCCGAAACTCCAGCAAGTGGTCTCCTCCCTTCCTAGATTTTGTAAAAAGATGCTATGCAATGGTAGACATGACCCTGTCCTGAAATCTTTGAGAGGTTATATCCAAATCATTGCATTCTAATTTTTTTTATATTTTACACAGCACCCCAACTTTTTTCCTCAGGATCTTCTTCCAGTTCCAAACTTAGATACCCGCTCACTAACACTGACTTTTCATATTCTGATGGTGGTGAAGACTCTAATCTCACTAACTTGGCACCAAGAAACCCCTCCTTGGACCAATGGATTGCAAAATCACATCGAATAGTTAGATTTGAAGAGATTCTAAGTTGGTCAAGGAGAACACATCCCTCCATGGGTAGACCATAGATGAACTGGATCACCACGTCCTCCTACCTGGGCAACAGTATCACTTCTTCCTGCTGCTCGCTGCTAGAGAACCTAGACCTTCTCACCCCCTTGTCCCATTCCACCTGTCCCTTCCTCCCTCTTCCTTCATGTTCTCCCCCTGTACTAACTTTCCCTCCTCACCCACAATCCCAAAAATATTTCTTGATATTACGCCTCTATGCTGCTCTTTGCAATTATATTGTATAAACTGTTTGTACGTTGCATTTTTATATGTTCTTGAACAACTTTGATTTCTGTTAATTGAACGTAATGAGAACAAACGCATCTGTGTAAATACGGTATTGTATGTAAATATACTTCTGATGACACAGAATTGAACTCCAGCTATTACGTATTCCTCCTTGTCTTGCACCTATGTCCAATTTACAGGTTCAGTCCTACATTAAGGCTGAGAGATTAATCAACCTGCCAGTACTGATCGGACGCTACGAGTATGTGCGTCTCCTGTGAGCAAAATTTTTATTCAGTCAACCGTTACGGTTAAATAAAGGCACCGAAATCCCAAGTGGTTTCATAAATGTTCTTTGTCTCGGTGTATAATTAATACTTGCCTCCATTGTGAAATCAAGCGATGTAACCTATTACCAGTATCGGCTTGGACTCCGCCATGTCCAAAAACAAAACGTGAGGCTCTTTCTGTCTTGTCTGAAATGTTCTCCTTTGGATTTTCATAGGTATAAATGTTTATTCAGTACATTAAATTCCTCGTGATTGCTGTAATCTGTTACATCTCCGAGTTCACTTATTACCAACCTTGTGATTGCAGTTTATGTAGATATAATTATAGAAAGAAAGCGTCTCCGGATGGTCGGCTTATCCGAGCCACTACTAGCAGCCTGTTAAAGACACAGTCATGTTAATGCAAGCCTTAGGATCTATTCACACTGAGTATGCAGTATCTTGGATGAATTCAGTGGAGAAATGCACTGAACATACAATAGAAGCCAAACATTCCCATAGGGTTCAGTTGACCTGATGTATGCCAAAGGAGTGATATCATGGTTGGCCACATTCCATTTTTCAACTCCATTGAATATCATGGTCCTTTATCATTGAAATATTTACAGTAGGTTGGACTTTATCATGTTGTGACTTTTTCAATTTTTATTAATCCATTTTAAAAGATATAACTGTGTTATTTCTCCATCTACATAGCCATTAGGGTTGAGTGATCAGTAAAGATCGGATCCCGATTGGCGATCGAGCTAATTTCATGATTGGGATCGGGATACAGCAGATCAGGTAATGAAAACCAAAATAAGTGGCTTTATTCAGCTTATAACAGGAACAAAAATAACAAGCAGCCTAGCCCACACACAGGGCACTACCTCACTTCTTGAACCCTACCTAACCTACTGAGGGCAAGATACTTTTCTGAGGTTTCATCTCACCAGTCCAGCTCACACTGAGCTTAACCAAGTCCCTTTTGGATTCCAGTTCTCTTGGGACAGACCTCCTGTCTGTCTCTAACTGGTCCAAGATCCAGCTGCTCCGGCAGGTCACAAACAATACTCCCTCTCTGGAGTTGGGCTCCTTTTGGATTCCAGTTCTCTTGGGACAGACCTTCTGTCTGTCTCCAACTGGTCCAGTCCACCTGCTCCTGCAGGTCACCAATAGCACATTCCTGTTATGTACACTCCCTCTGGAGTTGAGCCCCTTTCTCATATGGGCGTGGTCAGGGTTCTTTTTAACCCTGTTTTTGGTCGCTCTATAGCGCCCTCTAGGTTCACACCCTCACAATACACATGTTTTATTTAGCTCTTACTAATATTTTAAGCTTATTTTTGATAATTTTTATTTAATTTTTTTTCTATTATTGTTTTTTGTTTTCATGACATTTACTTTAATGTAAGTATATAATTAATTCAGCTGTAAACAAATGTACTGCAATGCTAAACACTATTTATACATTACTAATTATACTATCATTAATATATTTTTTGTTAACTTCTACAACTTTTACAAAATAAAACTGCAAAGGGACCCTATTCTGAAAACTACATATTTTTTATTTTTGGTTAACAGAGCTGCTCCATTGACCTTGTTTTTTGAGAATTTTGCGACAAATTAGATTTTCTTTTTTCCTTCATGTTTAAATTGGGAAACTTCTAATTTGGATTGAAGGGGTTTGCCCATCTCAGTGTCTCAGCACGCTGCCTGGAGTGTCTGCTTCTCACTGCCTGTATTTGTTTTCCCCCCTCCTCCCTCTGTATGAATGGGACACAGAACACTTATGCAGAACAGATAATATGCAGATGCTTGTACAGAATTGACTCAGTGTTATCTGTATGTTTACATAGAGAGATAATAGACCAGGATTTATCAGCAAACTTTAATTAACTGAACGATTGTCCTGCAGGCAAGAGCAGTTTAATATAGTATATTAACATAGATTCATAACAGTCGTGAAACCATGTCACTTAAAAAAGTATGTGTTAATTCATGCATATGTGTATTAGTCTAGAGGAGACACTTGTTTTCGAGGAAGCCATTTAGAGGGAATTGGACAAGCAGGGAAACCAGATGATGTCAGAGAGTATTAAGTTCAGTCTCTGATGTATGAGGTATGATGTATGAGCAAGTCTCAGGCAAAAGAGTAAAGTTCCGCAGAGATAATTACTGAGCAGTAGTTGTTGGCTGAAAGTAAGAGTCTCGAGGTACTCAAACAAAGGGTCATTCCTTGGATGTAGCCCAAAGGACAGCAGATACATAACCAGAAAGCCCAGAACAGATCACTCCAGATTAGTGAAAGCTTGGGAGGAAGAGGGAAAGAAAAGAGCATGTAGAGTACTGACTAGGGTTGACCCAATCTTGAGATTTCAGGATCGATTTCAAAATATGATTTCCAGCCAATCGCGATCATGAAATTTGCTCAATCGCCGATCAGAATCCAATCTTTTCTGATCCAGATCGCTCGTCAATGCTTCTCTATGGGGAAAGTCACTTTTAGGGTTGAGCCGATCTTGAGATTTCAAAATCTGATCTCCGATTATTTTCCAGCCGATCTTGAGATTTCAAAATCTGATCTCCGATTATTTTCCAGCCGATCTTGATCGTGAAATTTGCTCAATCGCCGATTGGAATCCGATCTTTTCTGATCCCAATCATTCAACCCTAGTACTGACAAGATTGCAGATATTGAGGAGGCAGAGTCTGTGTTACTAAACTTGTCTCAGAGTGTTCCATATGCTTTTCTATATATGCCCAGGATTCTGTATAGGCAGTATACTTGTGCCCATTGTTAAAATCATCACTATTGAGATACAATAATTCCATCCTTTGTAATTGGTATTCCATTGCTGTAGAGAATTATTCTGTGAAGACTAAATTCACACTACTGGCACAATGTCTGTTGTTCTGATTTATCAGAGAATCATAACAATGGATATTACATTTTTCCTTATTGTATATTATATACAATATCTTCCATTTGTATCCATTTCCAAGGACAACTTTAATGTGTATTGTTCTGATTCTGTGATAAGTTATAATATCAAACGTTGTGCCGGAATTATAAACATAAAAAATCTATGATGTTCGAGTGTGAGTACCTTCACATTACAACTACATCTATATATACATCTATATATAAACTGTAAAATAAATGTATCTATATGTCTGATAACATGTATATAGGCATTTGTAAATATTAGACACTTATAAAGTAAGTGTTAATTCAGTTTATAAACTATCTATGCAAATGTGCCTTAGTCTAGAGGAGACACTTGTTTTCGAGGAAACCATTTGGAGGGAATTGGATAAGCAGGGTTAGGGTTAGGGTTATGGTTATTTCTACAGAAATACTTGTTCGAGTTACTACGATTGATGTAATCACATTTGAAGTACATTTGAGAGTAAAGGTAGTTGGAGTAAAACATGATTTATTAGGAATCCATGGGTCATCACTTCAAATTATGGGATACAGTGTTCCTCTGTGATAAAACTGTGATAACAACTGTGTTTTTACAACTGTGCGCCCTCATGTGTGGCTGCCTTTGTTTTCAGCTACTACAAACTAAACTGATCTTCTCTTTCCTTTCCTATCTTACACTCCTTGTCTATCACTATAAGGAACATTAGCATGCTGGATCTACTGGACTAATTATTGCTGGACTGAAATTGTGGCAGAACACTTTTTCAAAGGAATCTTTTGAGCCTTTGTTTGTGCGGGACAATGCCTTCACACACACAGGGGAGGCTTGTGTACACAAAGGAAGCTTTGTTACAGCTTATGGCTGCAGGACAGGACAGCAAGCATGGTCTCAACATCCCACATGAGCTAAGAAGAAAACTCAGGCGATTTAGGAAACGTGGACGGCGGGCCGATGTGTCAAAACAGGCAAGGAAAAATCGCAACAAGCATGTGATTCCGGCTATCATTATGGGGAATGTGAGATCAATTGTGAATAAGATGGATGAACTGACAGCACTGACCAGACATCAACAAGAGTTTCGTGAGTGCAGTATGATGGTTTTTACAGAGACTTGACTTACTGAAATCACTCCGGACACACTTGCCTCCTTGGTGGGCTTCAAACTTCTTCGTGCGGACAGTACACTGGAGAGCGGTAAGCTCAAGGGAGGAGGGGTCGCAGTATTTGTGAATGAGAGATGGTGTAATCCAGGACATGTTGTAGCTAAGGGCTCGTTCACATCTGCGGCCCGGCACTCCGTACTTAGGTTTCCGTTTCCTGCCTAAAACACAGGCAGGAGACGGAAACCTGCAGGAGACTTTCTCACCCATTCATTTGAATGGGTGAGAAAGCTGTCCGGCCGTGCGCGGCAGTGAGCGTTTTAGGCTCTCCGCCGCGAAACCGGGTTTTATAGTCCGGACACAGAGTCGGACATGCAGTACTCTGTGTCCGGATAAAAAAAATCCGGTTTCGCGGCGGAGAGCCTAAAACGCTCATCGCCGCTCACGGCCGGACCCGGTCTATGGTTTCCGTCTTCTGGCATGCAGAAGACGGAAACCATAGAACGGAGACCCCAAACGCAGGTGTGAACCCAGCGTAAGAAACAAATGTGTGGAAAGGATATTGAACTGCTAGCTGTGAGCATGAGACCTTACTACCTGCCAAGGGAACTATCACATGTTATCGTACTAGCTGCCTATGTCCCCCCCTCTGCTAAAGCCGACACTGCCTGTGAGGTCCTCCATGCGGTTGTGAGCGATCTGCAATCATCTCACCCCCATGCCCTGCTCCTAGTGTCTGGAGACTTCAACCACGTCTCCCCAGCATCCACTCTACCAGGCTTCACCCAGTATGTAACCTGCCATACAAGAGACATCAAAACGCTGGACTTGCTCTTTGCCAATGTAAGGGATGCCTATAACTCATCTGCCCTACCGCCCCTAGGCAGATCAGATCACAACCTGGTACATCTGCGACCCACATACATTCCACTGGTGCGCAGAGAACCGGCGATTACCCGTACAGTGAAGATTTGGTCAGAGGGAAGTGTCGAGTCTCTAAAGGACTGTATTAATATAACTCTATGGGAAGTATTTCAAGACTCATTTCCAGAGGACATTGAGGGACTCACACATTGCATAACAGACTACATTAATTTCTGTGTGGACAGCACGGTACCATCTAGGAAGGTGAGGTGTTTCTCCAATAACAAACCATGGATCAACTCTGAGATTAAAACTCTTCTTAAGGAGAAAAAGCAAATTTTTAGGTCTGGGGACAAAAATGGCCTGGGGGCGGTGCAGAAACAACTAAGACAACTGATCAGAGAAGGGAAAGCCAACTACAGGCAGAAGATGGAACTACAGATGGGGGAGGGTAGAGTCTCAAAGGTCTGGGACAGCCTGAAGGTGATATCCGGACATAAACAACAACAAATGGCAGCTCATCAGATTGAAGGTGACAGGAAGTGGCTTAGTGAGCTTAATCTATTCTTCAATAGATTCGACTCCAAACCAACTCCCCCCTCACAAGCAACCCCCCTCCCCTCACACACCAAGACCCAACCCCCACCAACTGGCAGTAAATCGCAATCCAAATGTCTGATCCTCAAGGAGTCTCTGGTGTGTCGGGAAATTAAGAGAATTAAGACAGACAAGGCCGGTGGGCCCGATGGGATAAGCGCAAGAGTTCTTAAAATGTGCAGTGACCAGCTGTGTGGTATTATTACGCACATATACAATATGAGTCTAAAGCTAGGAGTGGTACCTCAACTGTGGAAAACATCTTGTGTGGTACCAGTCCCAAAGAAACCCAACCCGATGGACTACAATGACTACCGACCCGTAGCACTGACATCCCACCTGATGAAGGTCCTAGAGAGACTGGTCCTGACACACCTACGCCCCCTAGTGAGCTCCGCTCTGGACCCCCTCCAGTTTGCCTACCGGCCGGGCATTGGGGTAGATGATGCAATCATCCACCTTCTTCATAGAGCTCTCTCTCACCTGGAGAAACCAGGGAACACTGTGAGAATAATGTTCTTTGATTTCTCCAGTGCGTTCAACACCATTCGGCCAGAGCTACTGAGGGAGAAGCTGAACCTTGGTGGAGTGGACCACCACCTGTCCAACTGGATCCTAGACTACCTGACAACCCGCCCTCAGTATGTGAGAGCCCGGGACTGTGTGTCTGACACTGTGATCTGTAGTACGGGGGCACCACAAGGTACAGTTCTTGCCCCATTTCTCTTCACACTGTACACTGCTGACTTTAGGCACAACTCCTCCAGCTGTTACTTACAGAAGTACTCCGATGACTCTGCTATAGTCGGCCTTATCACTGATGGCGACGATAGGGAATACAGAGACTTAAATCGGAATTTTGTTGAATGGTGCCAGCAGAACCAGCTCAGGATTAATGCTGGGAAGACCAAGGAGATGGTGGTGGACTTTAGTAAACGGAGAGGTGCTCCGACCCCGGTGGAGATCCAGGGGACATGCATTGAGATAGTCAGGACCTATAAGTATCTGGGCGTGATACTCAACAATAAACTAGACTGGGCTGATCACCTGGACGCACTGCACAGAAAGGGCCACAGCAGACTCTACCTGCTCAGGAGGCTGAGGGCCTTCGGAGTCCAGGGGACACTTCATAGGGCCTTCTTCAACTCTGTGGTTGCCTCAGCCATCTTTTTCAGTGTAGCCTGCTGGGGGAGCAGTATATCAACCAGGGACAGAAATAGACTTGACAGGCTGATCAGGAGGGCCAGCTCTGTCCTGGGGAACCCCTTGGACCCAGTACAGGTGGTGGGTGACAGAAGGATACTGTCTGTGGTGACCTCCATGCGGGAGAACAAATCCCACCCCATGTATGGGACCCTGATGGGACTTGGCAGCACTGTAAGTGACCGTCTGCTTCACCCCAAGTGTGAGAAGGAGCGCTATCGCAAGTCCTTCCTTCCAACCGCGACCAGGCTGTATAATCTACATCAGACCAAGCGAAGATCACTCCGCACAGAGAACTAATGATTATGAATGTCCTCCTTCTTTCTTCTCTGTTCCTAAGCTGCTATGGACTCCTAGCATATCTTTCTCAGCATATGTGTGTCTACTACTTCTGTAATATTTACTGTGTATTATCATGTATCTGTATTACTATGCAGCTGTAACATACTGAAATTTCCCCACTGTGGGACTATTAAAGGATTATCTTATCTTATCTTATAAGGATCACATTTAGTTCAATAGCTAACATCTAAGATTTCTGAACGTTCTTTCTACCAATTGCTGTATTTATCATATATTTTATGTAGAGTTCAGCGATCGGGGTCAGAAAAGATCGGATCCCGATCGGCGATCAAGCAAATTTCACTATCGTGATCGGCTGGAAAATGATCGGAAATCGGATTTTGAAATCTCAAGATCGGCTCAACCCTAAAAATGACTTTTCCCATAGAGAAGCATTGACTAGGGTTGAGCGATCAGGATCGGGAAAGATCGGATCCTGATTGGCGATTGAGCAAATTTCGGGATCAGCTGAAAAATTATCGGAAATCGGATTTTAAAATCGATCTTGAATCTCAAGATCGACTCAACCCCAATTTTATGTTATTTTGGTTATTTTACTCCATAAAATCCATAGAAAACAATGATGTTTGTTTATTCTTTTCATTATTTTTGGGCAATCACTTTTAAAATGAATAGAATGTATAACTGCAAAGACAAGGTTGCAAAAGTTTGGGGTCACTTTGGGACACTTTTATTTATCAATTGAGTAGCCAAATGAATAGAAAATATAGTTAAGACATTGACAAGGTTAATACTAGATGCAGTAAAGGAATTGTACACTTATTACCATTTTCAGAAACCGAAGACCTCTAGAATCTACCAGCAGAACACCTTGTGATGGATGTATTGACAATGGACCCATTTAACCAGAAGGAATTGTTCCCTTTGACTATTGAACTCCAAAACAATACTGAAAGTGTTAAAAATGTTAGAAAACTGCATTTATTATTGCGTGTAAAAAAAATTACTAAATCAATGCAAGAAGACACATTAAAAATGCTGCTAAATAATACATTAAGAATCTATATATAAATGAACATCCATTTCCCATTCATTATCTGAACACATCAAACACTTCTGTATTCAGCAGCTGACACTGGAGCTGAAATCAAAGTACAGATCAACTTGAATAAATTTGACAACCATCTTTTACGGAATCTTGATTAAGAAGAAATAAATAAACCATTATCATTAGTCCTCCTGTATGCTGACAAATAGAGGTTTATGTCAAATTTTGTCACAAGTATGAAATGGGGACAAACACGAGTCAATCTACAAAATTACATTTCCTTGGCCTGGTCATTTGCCAAGTTGAGGTCATTGCAGGAACTCTCTAGAAACTTAAAAGGAGTTTTTGGGTCATAGATAGAGATGAGCGAGTAGTACTCGATCGAGTAGGTATTCGATCGAATAATACGGTATTCGAAATACTCGTACTTGATCGAGTACCACTCGCTATTCGAATGTAAAAGTTTGATGCAGAAGCGGCATTGATTGGCCGAATACAGTCGGCCAATCAACGCTGGTTCTTTTCCTACCTTTAGAACTCTTCTCCGTGCAGCTTCCCCGCAGCGTCTTCCGACTTTGAATTCACTCTGCCAGGCATCGGGCCTGGGCAGACCAGACTGCGCATGTCCGCTTGTAGTGCGGACATGTGCAGTCGGTTCTGCCCAGGCCCGATGCCTGGCAGAGTGAATTCAGAGCCGGAAGATGCCGCGGGGACGCTGCATGGAGAAGACTTCTCAGAGGATCCAGCCCGACCCTCACTCATGGACTTGGTAAGTATAATTTGATCGAATATTGCCTACCCCTGAAACAAGCATTTTCCCCCCATAGACTATAATAGGGTTCGATATTCGATACGAGTAGTCGAATATTGAGGGGCTACTCGAAATGAATATCGAACCTCGAACATTTTACTGTTCGCTCATCTCTAGTCATAGATATTGATGACACATAATTAGAATAATTAGAATACACCCTAGATCCATAAGGGCATTGGGTTACAAGTAAACCCTATCTCCATTAGTCACTGGTAGAGTTAATCTGGGTGGGCTAAGACCTTGGTGGCACCTGGATAATACATGACCGGTGGATCGTTGGATAGAGGTAGTGGCTTTGTTGCTTTGTTGTTTCACTACATGGAACTCATTCAATGCTAATGGGAAATGGGAGAAAGAAGTGGAAACAAATCATTTATGCCATTTCCCAAGAGACCTGATGTGCTCATCCAAGATCAACGGGGCAGGAGAGTAGACTTCATCTAGGACAAAAGATGTTGGTACAGGACTTGATGTTAGTACAGAGTTGGTCCATGTTGGCCCAGTATGGCTTGATGTTTCAATTTGGCAAGTAGTCCTATACAGGTTTCCAAAGCAATCTTATACCTAGGAATGACATTGACTCTGAATGCTTCTAACCTTGTTTTACTTGTTTTGGTGACCTTCTTTTCAGCTGAGCATAGGACTTTGATGATAAAATTACTACTCTTAGTGTACTATAATATTTATTACCCTATATATAAATGACTACATATTCCCAAGTACTGCGTAGAGAAAGCAATCACATCAGTGTCTGCCCCTAGTGGGCTCGCAATCTCATTTCCTTACAAGGAGACTACACGCTTGTTCCAGCTTCAAAGAAAACCAATTAACCTAAACATGATTGATTGCAGAAGTGCCAAGAGAAATCCCACACATATATGAGGAGAGCGTGCACACACCATGCAGATATTTTCACATTTAGATTGCAACTACTACAGATTTCTCTTCCTTTAATATAATTTGGTTAAGTTCTTTTTACGAAACCAGTTCAATGAGATTGGAATAAGACATGGGTCCATCAAGTCCAACCTATAACCCCATAGTGTTATTCCAGATGAAGGCAAAAAGAGCCATGAGGCTGATGCCAGATACTCTTTGTCAGGGGAAAAAATGCTTCCCATCTCCCAATATGGCAGTCAGTAGAAAACCCAGGATCAACTTGTCATCTTCAAAAATACTCATAATCTGTAATTTTTTACTTTTTGAACAAAGGACATTGTTCTTGAACTTGTACAGTTAATCTGCCATCACAACATCTTATGATAGTGAATTCCATAGTTTTACTGCTCTTACATAGAGATGAGCGAACAGTGAAATGTTCGATTCGAGTAGCCGCTCAATACTCGACTGTTCGATCAAACATCGAACCCCATTATAGTCTATGGGGAATAAATACTCGTCTAGGGGGAAACCACTATTCGACTCAGGAGGGTCACCAAGTCCACTATGACACCCCAGGAAATGATGCCAACACCCTGGAATGCACCTGGGACAGCAGGGGAAGCATGTCTGGGGGCATCTAAAATGCCCAAGTCACTGTATTAAGTCGGGATCCCTGTCAGCTTGTGATATGTGTGAGCTGACTTTTTCCCATAGGAATGCATTGACCAGCGTTGATTGGCCGAATGCCATACACAGTACAGCATTCGGCCAATCAACGCTGGTTCTGCCAGAGGCTCGTCTATGAGGAGGTGGAGTCTAAGATCGGACCAGAATGGAGACTGCTGTGGACCGATCATAGACTCCACCTCCTCCGGCAGAACCAGTGTTGATTGGCCGAATGCTGTACTCTGTATGGTATTCGGCCAATCAACGCTGGTCAATGCATTCCTATGGGAAAAAGCCAACACATAAAAAACCCAGGCAGACAATAAGCAACAAATGTCCCTGAAAATCCTATTTAAATACTAAGCAGAAATGCTACATTTTTTCTTGTGAAGGCGAACCATGATGGAAATTCATCAGCTGTTAGAATCCTGGTGTATTTGTTAATCTACCACCAGTGGCCGCTGTTTCACTCACTAGGAATTGCCTTTAACAAAGATGACTGATCTGTAACAATGTGAAGCCATCTTGTTTTCTGTTTGGGCTGATTTATTACCCACGAGGCAGTTCAGCCTTTGCCCGGGTATTGTGACTTGTTCCAGTCTCCTGCTCCTCAGAACTGTCTTTTCCATACTGTCCTGGCTGTATTACCCCTGTGATCTACACTTCAAGCCACACCCCGGACTACAACTCTTCAATACCTATCTGCTCCTGGCTTATTCCATCTGGCCACTGGATTCCAGCCATATATACCTGTATCGTAACAGCAGCAGTGTTGTCTCATACATAGTAGATGGGGTTGGATGAAGATACAAGTCCATCAGGTCCAATCTATAACCCTACAGTGTTGATCCAGAGGAAGGAAAAAAAAACATATGAGTCTGAGGGCAATTGTCCCATGTCAGGGGAAAAAATTCCTTCCCGATTCCAATCTGGCTGCCAGTATAAAACCCTGGACATACCATTATAGTAATTTAAAGTGAATTGCCTGACATAAATGGTTCTTTCACTTATAAGTAACATTTACCTTCCTTTGCCTTTGCAGGGTGACTCATTATTGAGTGTAAGAAATGTATGTCCTGGCTTCTGGATTGTAAAACTATGGCTATCCTACGAGTACCGTGAATATTTTACATGAATAGTTTTTTCTCTCCCTGTTACTGTTTATTTAGCCATATTTGAAGGTTTCTATCTACTAACACAATTAAACATCTACTTACATTTTACTCTTGAGTTTGCCGCCGGAGTTCTTTGGAAATGAAAGGTTAGTCATAGCAAAATATTTTGCCTCTTGGAAATAAACAGCGAGCGCGGTGACAAAGAAGGTAATGACAACAGTTATTCTTCTGATACAAGGTGAACAATAAGACGGGATATGTTGTAATTAGATATAATGTGACCCGAAGCCATTTCTAATACATTTTTAACTATAGATTTATTTTCAACCTCAATTTCACAGTCTGCCTGTAGGGATCACACACATAGATTACTATTCCATATAAAAAGTGATTGCCCGTGTACCTTAAAGGAGCAGTGCAGTGAAAATAGGTTTTTCCTTCGCTGCACAATCCATCGGATTGACTATTAGATTTTCCTTGTCCTTACAGTAATGTCTGCTCCCACCATAGATCATCTTAGTTTTTAGATTACTTCTACTATAAATCCAATGATGGCTCAGTGCGATATTACATGAGCTTCTAGGGCCAGTACCATCTCTTCCTGCTGGAGGAAACTGTAATTATGCTTTTTCCTATGTTCTCCTATAGGAGTTATGCCATGAGGCTAGAAGGGAGTGCCTTAATGTTAGGATGACTGGTGGTGGACAATGCTCCCATTCACTTCAATGTGACTGCCAGAGATAAACAAGTGTTACTTCAGTTATCTTCATTGCTCTCTTTGAAGTGAATTTGGGTGCCGGAGAGAGCCAAGTGCTTTACTTTGAAGTGAATGGGCGTAATATCCATCACCAGTCATGCCTACATTCAGACTGATAACCAAGTATCAGGGATTGTTAAGAATGTGGACTTGGGTCAAGGAGGACAGACGAGCATCAAGAATGCTGTATATTTATTGGATAACGGCACTACACAGTAAGCGGCCATTTTCTTGTGGCCTGTGGGCATGCGCAGTTGGCTCTGCCCGAGGCTCAAGGCCTACAAGTTTCACCGCCTCTGCCAGAAGAAGACACAGGAAGACTACGTTCCTGAAGAAAATAGAGGCGGTGCTAGAGAGTTCTCTGGCAGCATTGGGCCTGCCCCCAGTGCTGCGAGAGAACTCATTTGTATACCAACACAAAACGGTATTTCTATGGAACGGCTGTGCGGAGAAGACTTCTAAAGGTAGGAGACGAATAGCCTTTCTTAAGGCTATTCTGACGTGTTAGGCACAAAAAATTCCATCTGAATGATAGGACCCCTTTAACAATCCCTGGTACTTCGTTGTTCTGTTCCCGTTCATGGTGTCCTGTGTCCGATGCTGTTAGTGGTCTCTGCTGCCATCTGGGTTCCATATATGCTCTATATGTGGTTGTGACAAATTCACAATCAACGCAGGTGAGAGGCCAACTGGTCTTGGTTCTACATCTACAACTACTTGTGGTCTGGAATTTTATAACAGATCTGCACTATTTGGCTGCTCGGTGTTCTCTTTTTTCTACATTCAGACAGACGACAGGCTGAATGTCCTGGGGGGTAAAAAGGACCTTGAGACCCCACCGATCAGGTATTTATCCTGTATCCTATACATGGAGATTAAATATTTTTCATGGCATAATCTGTTTAAATAAGATAAGGTAACATAAGTATATACCTAGTGAGGCTGACGTCACGTGACCCAACTGAAGAGAAGTATTTAAGGAATTCTCAGACAGAAAGGAATAACGAAATAAATAAGGTCATTCTACATAAGATAGTTACGTCAATAAAATGAAATAGAAAAAACATCTGAATTTGGCTGTAATATAGGGGATATTATAAACACTGTCATTAGGATGTGGGGATCAACAATAGGATTTAGAGATATACACAAAGTATCACAGATGTGTCTACCCTTGCCTTAGTCCAATATAGTTAAGGGCTCCAGTTTCCCATGAAATAAACTCTATATAAAATTGTGATAAATGATCAAAAACTTTTGACAGGCTGCAAACCAAACAACAACCACTGGGTGGCCACACATAGAACAGACATCTTGTTACAGAGTATCACAAAATCGGGTTGTTTTGAAAAAATGGACATCTCATGAAACCCATATCTAGACATGTCTAGTCAAAAGGAAAAGTGAAGAATGTCATATACAGTGGGGCAAAAAAGTATTTAGTCAGTCACCAATAGTGCAAGTTCCGCCACTTAAAAAGATGAGAGGCGTCTGTAATTTAAATCATAGGTAGACCTCAACTATGAGAGACAAAATGAGAAAACAAATCCAGAAAATCACGTTGTCTGATTTTGTAAGAATTTATTTGCAAATTATGGTGGAAAATAAGTATTTGGTCACCTACAAACAATCAAGATTTCTGGCTCTCACAGACCTGTAACTTCTTCTTTAAGAGTCTCCTCTTTCCTCCACTCATTACCTGTAGTAATGGCACCTGTTTAAACTTGTTATCAGTATAAAAAGACACCTGTGCACAACCTCAAACAGTCAGAGTCCAAACTTCACTATGGTGAAGACCAAAGAGCTTTCAAAGGACACCAGAAACAAAATTGTAACCCTGCACCAGGCTGGGAAGACTGAATCTGCAATAGGCAACCAGCTTGGATTGAAGAAATCAACTGTGGGAGCAATAATTAGAAAATGGAAGACATACAAGACCACTGATAATCTCCCTAGATCTGGGGCTCCACGCAAAATCTCACCCCGTAGGGTCAAAATGATCACAAGAACGGTGAGCAAAAATCCCAGAACCATGCGGGGGGACCTAGTGAATGAACTGCAGAGAGCTGGGACCAGTGTAACAAAGCCTACCATCAGTAACACACTACGCTGCCAGGGACTCAGATCCTGCAGTGCCAGGCGTGTCCCACTGCTTAAGCCAGTACATGTCCGGGCCCGTCTGAAGTTTGCTAGAGAGCATTTGGATGATCCAGAAGAGTATTGGGAGAATGTCCTATGGTCTGATGAAACCAAACTGGAACTGTTTGGTAGAAACACAACTTTTCGTGTTTGGAGAAAAAAGAATACTGAGTTGCATCAATCAAACACCATACCTACTGTAAAGCATGGGGGTGGAAACATCATGCTTTGGGGCTGTTTCTCTGCAAAGGGGCAGGGACGACAGATCCGGGTACATGAAAGAATGAATGGGGCCATGTATCGTGAGATTTTGAGTGCAAACCTCCTTCCATCAGCAAGGGCATTGAAGATGAAACGTGGCTGGGTCTTTCAACATGACAATGATTCAAAGCACATTGCCAGGGCAACGAAGGAGTGGCTTTGTAAGAAGCATTTCAAGGTCCCGGAGTGGCCTAGCCAGTCTCCAGATCTCAACCCTATAGAAAACCTTTGGAGGGAGTTGAAAGTCCGTGTTGCCAAGCGATAGCCCCAAAACATCACTGCTCTAGAGGAGATCTGCATGGAGGAATGGGCCAACATACCAACAACAGTGTGTGCCAACCTTGTGAAGACTTACAGAAAACGTTTGACCTCTGTCATTGCCAACAAAGGATATATAACAAAGTATTGAGATGAAATTTTGTTACTGACCAAATACTTATTTTCCACCATAATTTGCAAATAAATTCTTACAAAATCTGACAATGTGATTTTCTGGATTTGTTTTCTCATTTTGTCTCTCATAGTTGAGGTCTACCTATGATGTAAATTACAGACGCCTCTCATCTTTTTAAGTGGTGGAACTTGCACTATTGGTGACTGACTAAATACTTTTTTGCCCCACTGTATGTATCTTTTTATTCTAATATGCCATTCATGGATGTATAATACCTATAGTAGATGTAGAGGTAGCAGTTACTGTACATCCAGGCTCTGGTGTTTATGGGGACTCAAGGATTTCTCTCTAACATTGGCAGATACCAATATAATGCATGGCTCATGTTGGGGGATAGGATTCTGTTACAATATTGGGGACAATCCTGGATAGTACTGTTGTTTATTTGTATTTGTGTCACTGTGCAGATAATATATTTGTGATTTACACAGGTATCAGAACACGCCCACAAAATTCTTCCATAGACTTCAATGTTTCATCTGTAGTCTAAAGGTTCATTTGACTGCTGTAAATGATATCTTTGGCTGCACTTAGCACAGGCAATGCGGCCACTTCTTTAATGTACAGAAAAAAGAATAAAATACAATATAACTACTATAAAAGTGAATTCACATCTGTGCTCTTCTGCCCATCCATCTTAGAATCAGGAAGATGGATGCTAATAACATCTCCATCTAACAGAGCCTTAGAAATCCCATTGACTATAATGGGGTCCTTCAGATATCCATTAGGCCCATCGTTTTGCAGTAAGAAAAAGTATTTTTTTCCCAAGATTTTTGAAACCTCTGATACAGATATGAACCCAGCTTTACATTCTAAAAAGTGAAAGTCATCCTCCGATTTTAATTAGCAAAGCTATAGGTGACGCATTGTCTTTCAGATGCTACCTATCACGCCATACAGGGGTTAATACATATAAGTCATAAAATATGTTTATTTCCGTGTGCTTTATTTGACATGATTTCCATATGAGAGGCGTGCAGGCGTTGCCTATGGCTGCTTCTGACGTGTTATGTACTCCAGGTGGCTGTAAGTAGAATATTATTCACGGTACGATACACTTCTATATGAAAGAGATGATTGCAGACAAAAATACCGGACACTCAAAGGCAGACCTATGATTTTCCACAGCATGCTGATTTAAAATCCGTGGAGTAGACTTTGAGAGCTCTTAGCTGTTCTAACCTCAAGGGCTTGTTTTCACCATAGTTTTGATATGAATGCTCAATAGATTTTTTTTTAAAACATGTCTCTGGATAGTGTTTGGCCTTTTCCAAGCTCTTTAAATCAACACAAGTCAAAAGGTTCTGAGCCTTGGAGGGTTTGTAATGGCAAAAAAGGCAGCTCAGATATTAGGTTATACTTAATCATTTACTACAATATTGTACATAATATTAATTATACTACATATGCTTAATTAAAAAAATAAAATAAAATATACACAATCTACAGACAGGGAAAGCAAATTCATATACCCCGTATATACTCGAGTATAAGCCGACCCGAATATAAGCCGAGGCCCCTAATTTTACCACAAAAAAGTGGGAAAACTTATTGACTCGAGTATAAGCCTAGGAGGGAAATGCAGCAGCTACTGGAAAATTTAAAAAATGTAAATGGTCAATGTTTTTGGGTGCAGTAGTTGCTGGAGAAGGGGAAGGGGTGTTTTGGTTGTCTGTCTGCCCCTTCCCTGAGCCTAAGGACTGTTCCCCCCCCATTTGGAATTCAGCCTGGCTGAATATAAGGGATCTGCAGTGCTCCTATTAACCCCTTCCTGACAGAACAGGAGCACTGCAGATCCCCTATATTCAGTAGACCGGGCAAGGATTTCAAAATCCTTTTTTTTTTTTTTTTTTTTAACAAAATAGTCCAAATTTATGCAAAAACTGCAGATACAATGCTGTTGTTTCTGCTTCCAATTCATTTCAGTGGATATTATAAGCATGGATTATATGGCTTTTTTCAAGCATGCTGTATACAGCCTACACTTCCAATATACTCAATGGAGGGCATAGAGTTTTCCATGCCGATTCTGATATGGAGTAATCATTACAATGAATGATAAGGTATATATATATGTTACCAGCAATGTATAAAATCCGGCATTCTATACAATGCCTAGGCAAATTTGCTGGCAATGTATGAAATGATTAGTCATTTCAGACATTGCAATGCCGAATGAGAAGACGGCAAAGTATAAAATAATGGGCGACCTTTGTTCTCGCTTCACTTCTTCGGGCTCCTCGGCAAGGCACTAGCACTAGTATCATCATGATCTCCGATGATAATCGCGCACTTTGCTTCTAGCATGAAGCTGCTGCCATTTCCGCGTGATACAACGGTCTCTCTCTGCCGTTGCCTCAGGCTTACACTTCGTTCAGCAGCATATCCGATGATATCTCTCTCTCTCTTGTGCGTGCTTTGTTTCCTTCTAGGATGATACCCGATGGTCTTCTCTGCTCTGCGGTTGCTTCAGGCGTTTGAAATTCCACTTACTTCGGCTTTGTTTGTGAATAAAAATGTGGGAAGGGGAGAAGGAGGAACAAGCTGGAGGGTTGGGGAAGGACATGAAACAACGATTCGATGAGGAACTGTCCAAAATGCGAGGGAACGCTGCCAAAAACAGTATTTGCTTAAAGGGGTTGTCCCATAACAAGTATCCTATCTATACTGCTAGTTTATGTGGATTTAAGACTTTTCCTAAATGTATTGCTTTATCAAAACTGTTTGTTTGGCCGCTATCTTAATTTATTCACTTCATTGTTGACACTCAGTTTCTATGGCCACTGGGCATATCTGCTCAATTCCCAAGTGATGTAGCTGCCTGCTCTCAGGGGTGAGGGAGGGGCTGAGTGCTGGGAACAGCTCATGGCTGTTTATGTCTAACAAGTAGGGGAGGGGGGAGGTGAGAGCTCTGGGATTTCTAAACTCGGCT
This sequence comes from Leptodactylus fuscus, assembly GCF_031893055.1. Classification (NCBI taxonomy): domain Eukaryota; kingdom Metazoa; phylum Chordata; class Amphibia; order Anura; family Leptodactylidae; genus Leptodactylus; species Leptodactylus fuscus. The sequence continues at coordinate 32,334,280 of NC_134270.1, read as the reverse complement.
CTTCCACTTATCAGCCGGTTTAATTGAATTTGGCTGATAAGGGCTGAGGTGAGGAGTCTGTTACCTCTGTATGTAATGCAAGCTCACTCAAATCCAGCCCTGCTACATCAGCTTCATACTGTGGTAATGCATGTACAACAAATCCTTCATTACTGCTGCAAACATAACAGATAGCAGAGCAAATGAAACCCTGCCCACCAATGTGCCAGAAAACCAGGAAGTGAAGAGAGCACAGGGCCTGCAGGTTGGTGAACAAGAATTATGGAAATACCCCTTTAAGCTACTTTAAGCTACTACTTACCAGAAGTAATATTTTGCCTAAATAGCATTCGACATTATATAAAATGCCCAGGTATTCTATAGAATGCCTAGGCAAAGTACGTAACATTCTCCCATTTCATACATTGCCTAAAAACACTGGGCATTCTATACAATGCCTACTTTTCATACATTGCCTATAACGTATACATGGAGTACACTAACAAAGTAAATATAGGCTATTTTTAGGATAAACTACATCTACAGTAAGTATTTTCTATATCATTATACAGTCAGATTGGACCCACAATTTTTAGAAAATTTATAGTGAACCAGTCTCCTCATCCCTAATGGGTAGTTATCGCAGCAAGTGAATACAGTATCTGTCATCAGGTAGTTAGAAGAAGGTCAGACTTAGTATTTATACAAGTGTCTTTCTTTACTTGACCTCTTGGCTGGAAACTTCTAGAAATGGGTGCCACTGGTTTTATGGATTTAGTAACTGTCCTATTTGTATCTGAGTGCGACCTCTTTTTTATGGTATTTGTTGGTGTGCCACTATATTGTGTTGAATTGGTTTAATAGGAAATTACATTGGTTAACCAAACTGGAGATCAGTTACGTCCGAACACAACTGACTAGAGATGAGCGAGTAGCACTCGATTGAGTAGGTATTCGATCGAATACTATGGTATTCAAAATACTCGTACTCAATCGAGTACCACTCGCTATTCAAATGTAAAAGTTTGATGCAGAACCAGCATTGATTGGCCGAATGCTATACAGTCGGCCAATCAACGCTGGTTCTTCTCCTACCTTTAGAAGTCTTCTCCATGCAGCTTCGCGCGGCGTCTTCCGGCTCTTCATTCACTCTGCCAGGCATCGCGCCTGGGCAGAGCCGACTGCGCATGTCCGCTTGTAGTGCGGGCATGCGCAGTTGGCTCTGCCCAGGCCCGATGCCTGGCAGAGTGAATTCAAAGCTGGAAGATGCCGCGGGGACGCTGCACGGAGAAGACTGCTCGGAGGATCCAGCCCGACCCTCACTCGTGGACTTGGTAAGTATAATTTTATCGAATTGTGCATACCCCTGAAACGAGCATTTTCCCCCCATAGACTATAATAGGGTTCGATATTTGATTCGAGTAGTCGAATATTCAGGGGCTACTCGAAACGAATATCGAACCTCGAACATTTTACTGTTCGCTCATCTCTACAACTGACCAAACTCCTCCAAGGCAGTGGAACGGCGGCATAGTCATAGACAAGAAATAATTAACTATTGGTCTGCTGCAGCAGAGTGTAGAGAGCAAAGTAGATAGAAGTACACAGGGCCATGGAGATTTATTTCACAATGAGAAGTGTCTTGAACATGCATCACCAAGGTATTTAATATTATGTGTAAGCCTGAAATATAAGAAAATGTCATACAAAAGAAAAGGTCACACAGCATAATTACTTGTATAAACTCACGATACAACCAATAATAGAATATTTATACCAAGGCTAAACTAAACTTTTTGTTAAGACTTCAATATCCAGGCGTGTTTTGAATATTTGCCATATTGTTTGTATTCAATATCCTTTTCCTTGCAGATACAATTAGCATATCACAATACAAAAGATTCAGATGATGAGATCTACTTGTACAAAATGTTAAGGTGGAAGAATATGTGACCTCTGTTTTTTTTTTTTTTTTTTTAACAAGACACTATAAAACACTATTATTTGTAACATTCCCAGTAATTTAGTCAATGTCGTGCCAGCCACACAATGTGACAAGCAGCAAACAATCATTTAGAAATTCAGTATTTATATAGCTCTTTGGGAAATTATTCAAAGATACAATTGTAAAGGAGCATAGAAAAGGTTTGGATATTTTACATGCCCTAAAAGAGGAAGTTTCACCACTTTCACCCATTCTAGTTCTTAGCATCAGTTAATAGACATTGCTTCTCTGATTTCAGCACAGTTGGAATTTTCTCTCTAGCCCTCACCTTTCCTGAGCAACAAGCGCAGTTAGTTTTGGTGCCTGATGTGCTATTTAAGCTCTGTAATGTCAGAAAAGGGGTGTAAGGAAGGGGGCGGGATTCAGTACAGAGCCTAAATAACTAGAGATGAGTGAACACTAAAATGTCCGAGGTTCGAAATCCGATTCGAACAGCCGCCCACTGTTCGGCTGTTCGAACGGATTTCGAACCCCATTATAGTCTATGGGGGGAAATGTTCGTTTCAGGGGTAGGCAAAATTCGATACAATTATACTTACCAAGTCCATGAGTGATGGTCGGGCTGGATTCCCCTTGAAGTCTTCTCGCGGCGCAGCGCCCCCGCGTCTTCTTCCGGCTGGAATTCACTCTGCCTAGGCATCGGGGCCTAGGCAGAGCCGACTGCGCATGTGCGGTCGGCTCTGCCCGGCCCGACGCCTGAGCAGAGCCGACTGCGCATGTGTGGGCATGCCCGCGCATGCGCAGTCGGCTCTGCCTAGGCCAGATGCCTAGGCAGAGTGAATTCCAGCCGGAAGATGCCACGGGGACGCTGCACAGAGAAGACTTCTAAAGGTAAGAGAAGAACCAGCGTTGATTGGCAGAATGTATAGCATTCTGCCAATCAACGCTGGTTCTGCATCGAACCTTAAACTTCGAACAGCTAGTTGTGTTCGATCGAGTACAAGTATTTCGAATACCGTAGTATTCGATCGAACACCTACTCGATCGAACACTACTCGCTCATCTCTATAAATAACATATCAGGCACCAAAACTAACAGCACTAATTGCTCATGAATGGTGGGGTATAGAGAAAACTGTGCCAGTGAAATGATGTAAAGAGCCGGACTTGTTGGAGGTGGTGAGAGGTGGTGAGAGGTCCACTTTAAGACACAAATTATGAAAGTAGCCTGTGAGTTACCTATTCCTACAGAAGAGGAGCCCCAGCACTTCCTAATGTCCCCATGTAACTTTTTCCATCTTGGAGTTCTTAACCAAGTTTGAGCTAATGTAAGGTCAGGTACATCTGTATTTCAGAGAGCTATGGACTTTCTTTTCTCTAGTCTTTCTCCACTTTAGTCTTGGTTGTCTTTGTCACATATAATGGACAGAATTTACTAACCCATCCATGTCAGATTCCTAATGTAGATGGGAGTAAATGAGGATTATATTTGGTTCCTAGCCCTTTCTTGCATCGAAGATGTGCCTGATTGTTCATTCGGGCTTCCTATTCACCACTTTTCACGTAAGTGGGCAAAGCATGGCGTGGGAGGAGACACTTCAGCCCAACAAATGTACTAATCCCAAACCAGAAAGCTGGTATTTTTGCAGTATATTTGTAATCTATGCCAATTTCTGAGTGGGGTAGATTTCGGTTCTGGCACATAGGAAAGTGCCTGAATTAAGAGGCTGGAATTATTAACAGACGCATCTCGCAACGGTTTATTCATACTCATGTAGAGAACGCCAATCTTAATAAATGATGTTTTTATGGGTACAATAGATCACTCAGATCAGACGGCTCACTCCATTATGGCTGCAGTCAATAAGAGTATTATAGAGAGCAGTAATAGGGTCATGTGCATGAAACCTAACAATAAAACGATAGCTCATATTTTACAAGAAAAGTTCCATTCAAGTGATACTGGATATGATCGACATACAGTATAACAAGATACTCAACTATTCCATAAGACCAAAGTAATAAAATCTAAGTAAAAGAAGATATATATCATTCCCAGTTTCTATTAATATGATCAAATAATACCAATTTAAGACACTTAAATTTGTGGCCTTCAGAGCGTATGTATCAATTATGTGAATGTAATAGTATAGTTTCCCTTCATTTTCCTATTTAAGTGATGCCAAAGGTGTAGGCAGCTGTTCTGGTAGCACAATATAGAAAATTATAGTGTAAAAGTGATTTCGTAAACTCACACAAAGAGACTGTGCTACAGAGAACACATGTTTAAGGCAGTTTTCTTCAACCTATCTGTAGATATTCAGCATGTGATTATACATATCATATTAAATCATCCATTAATAAATGCAGGAGATAAGCCGTTTTCTATTCTTAGGGCCTTCATGTTTACATTGGATATGAGACGTCGGTCTGGAAGCTAAAGAAAGTGAATATGTTTGCTTTAGAACTTGCAAGTGGCCACAACTGTGATTGGGAGTGAAAAGCTGTGTTGGACTGAGGTCCTTGTACCGACAAAATGAAATCTGGGGGGTCCACACTCCAAAAACCCATAGAAAACAGACCATAATACAAGAGGAGTAATCAGTGGCGTAACTAGGAATGGCGGGGCCCCGTGGCAAATTTTTGATGCGCTCTATTATGCCCCATAGTGGCCCCTCCACAGAGTATTATCCCCTATAGTGGCCCCTGCACACAGTATTATCCCCCATAATGGCCCCTGCACACAGTATTATCCCCCATAATGGCCCCTGCACACAGTATTGTAACCCATAGTGGCTCCTGCACACAGTATTATGTCCCACTGTGGACACCCATAAACAATTATTATACTCTGGGGTCTTTTCAGACCCCAGAGTATAATAATTGGAGACACAGGGGAGAAAAACATTAAAAAACTCTGTTACTCACCTATTTCCCGTCTCCTACACTGTCGGCCTCCGAAGTAGTCGATCTTCAATGACGTCAGACGTCACGTGTCCCGGGACGCAGGCCGGGGTCATGAGACGTCAGACGACTAGGCCGAAGCCTGCCCGGATCGCGGAGAGGTAAGTAACAGTGTTTTTTTATGTTTCTTACCTCTTCCGGTCCGCCGATCATTATACTCGGGGGTCTGAAAAGACCCCTGAGTATAATGATGGCAGCGATAGCAGCTGTCACTGGGTCCCTAATGTCCTGAGCCCTGTGGCAGCTGCCTCTGCTGCTATGGCGGTAGTTACACCACTGGGCGTAATGATTGTGGTCACAAGGAGTGCAACTGTGACCAGACCCGGCAAGGTACAGGGCCAGCGGCAAGCTTGGGATGGCAGTGGTTGTGGAGAGACTGGTTTCCCGACTGCTATACTGTACATATTGTAAATGAAAAGGGGCCTTGGCATGTTCCCAGGCCCATTTTCAATAGATACTAGGCCAGGGTAGGTGACTTAAAGTAATAAAAAGTTTGCACCCGGGCCCGCAAGACACTTGCTACACCACTGCATAGTACCCTTTAAATTGGGATGTCTTATTATTGATTTAGAAACTGGGCCTAACAGAAGATCTCCTGATACTAAGGTGGGGTAGTATGACACTGGTGATCAGAAACTCAAACCAGATAGATTACTAACAGGTACCTTGAAATGTACATGACAACTTGTAAATGCAAACCTGACCAGGAGCATAGCTATAGGGAATGTAAAGGTAGTAGTTACTACTGAGTCCTGGATTGGGGAAAAGAGCAGAGGACACATCTTCCACATAAAATATACTGCTATTCTAGATGACACAAGGTAGCTAGGTGCCATTTAAAGATTGGGCCTTCCTGAAGAGGTACTTCTTCAAGGTCTAAGGTTTATGATCGTATGCGTCATGGCAGTAAGTTCCAGAGTATGGGGGTGCACAAGAAAAATCTTGGAGGAGGATGTGTGAAGAGTGGAGGAGAGCAGATCAGAATAGGAAGTCTTGAGAGGATCACAGGTTACATTAGAGTAGGCCAGAGATATATGGAGGGGACAGGTTGTGGATGGCTCTATATGATAAACTGAACCTCCAACCTCAGAGTCAGAGAACAGCAAGCTATGGAAGCGGATAAATATCCAATATGCAGAACAAGTCAATAATTCTATCTGCTGAACTATATGACATTTCATCCCACAGATGGGTCTTTCATCAATGTATTATGCAAATAAAAATCTATTTCATCATCAATCAATTATGTAAATCAATAATTACACTGTAGAATATACAAAAAGGCTATAAACAGTGACATTGTGGGGATGTATATATTCATTATTTCGCTAGTAATCCTATCGCCGGTGTGATACCATAGCTGTATCTACCGCTACTGCATTAATACGTAATGATCAATAATATGAGTCTCCAACCTAAGTGAAGGCTTAGAAGAAATCCAATAAAAATGAAATAATTGTACTTTCAATTGATAAATATAACATTATATCAGAATACGAGGATTACTGGAAGTGGTGGTGGTATAAACTTTCATTCCATAGCTTTGTGCAGAAATAATTTTTATCGATCTTGAATGTTCAATTAAATTTTATTGGCTTCTAAAAAAAACTGATTGGTCTTTTCTTCTCAGTCCTCTTGACTGGTTGTGTTCAGACATGTGTGTCATGAAATGAACTGCATTTCAGGATGTACATAGTTACATAGTTACATAGTAGATGAGGTTGGATAAAGACATTAGTCCATCAAGTCCAACCTATAATCCTACAATCCCTACAGTGTTGATCCAGGGGAGGGCAAAAAACCCCATGAGGCTCAGGCCAATTGCCCCATTTCAGAGGAAAAAATTCCTTCCCGACTCCAAATCTGGCAGTCAGTATAAAAACCCTGGTTCATCGTGTCCTTAAAAATGATATCAGAAACTAATATAATATCCCAAAACAATATGCTACTTATCCTATATGTGTCTATATGAGGCTATCTAGTTATTGTATTGTGAATTTCAGACTCTCAAGAGTTTGATCAGGATATCCCATAATTTGTTGAATTGGTTTCTTGAGTAATTGGAGTCCATAACCAAATAAGATCTGATGAACTGATGTTTTGGGGAGCAGTAAAATGGACAAGGAAATGGATCTACAGTAAGACAACTGGGTAGAGCATCTATAAAAGTCAAGTCTTTTGGGGTGTACCCAGTATACAGTGGTTAGCATCTACAAGTTGGTCCAAGGAATGATAACTAGAGATGAGCGAGTAGTGTTTGATCGAGTAGGTTTTCGATCGAATACTACGGTATTTGAAATACTCGCACACGATCGAACACTACTAGCTGTTCGAAGTTTAAGGTTCGATGCAGAACCAGTGTTGATTGGCAGAATGCTACACATTCTGCCAATCAATGCTGGTTCTTCTCTTACCTTTAGAAGTCTTCTCCGTGCAGCATCCCCGCGGCATCTTCCGGCTGGAATTCACTCTGCCTAGGCATCCGGGCCTAGGCAGAGCCGACTGCGCATGCGCGGGCATGCACTCGCATGCGCAGTCGGCTCTTCTCAGGCGTCGGGTCGGGCAGAGCCGACTGCGCATGTCCGCGCATGACCGCGCATGCGCAGTCGGCTCTGCCTAGGCCCCGATGCCTAGACAGAGTGAATTCCAGCCGGAAGAAGATGCGGGGACGCTGCGCCGGGAGAAGACTTCAAGGAGATTTTGCATAGCCCTGAAACGAGCATCTCCCCCCATAGACTATAATGGGGTTCGAAATCCATTCGAACAGTCGAACAGTGTGCGGCTGTTCGAATCAGATTTTGAACCTCGGACATTTTAGTGTTCGCTCATATCTAATGATAACCAGTGTCGAGGTCATGGGTGCTCAAGACTCATTGATGTACATAGGCAGTGAAGGCTAGGCCATCCCCTCCGATCCAACAGAAGAGGTAATGAGAAGGGTAACACTTCCGATATTTTGTAGTTATCATATGTTGACCGATATGAGCTATCTTAATAAGATAACATTTTGATAATATTTAGTGAGTTTTAATGATATGGCTGATAGGCAACTGGAAATGTCACTATGATAACCACATTCTACTTTTTATTTCATTTAGACCATGTCAGAGAATAATGGGAATCAGCAGGCATTAAGTGGTTAATTATAAAACGTCCCCACAGGAGAGCACGGCAATACAATATATTGCATAATTATGCCATTGTAGTCAACCCTGCACAATAAACACTTGATAAACAGCTCCATAGGGGATTTACATACCAATGTAAATACGCACAGAGACTTGGCCTTCTGGAGCTAATAGAGGTTAGGCTGAGTCTTACTTACAGACTAGTAATGAATAAGTCTGCGTGCTGTCACTTTTGCATTCAGCATCTGTTTCTTGCTTCTTTTTTTCTTCGTTGTCTATATCTGCTCAGAGTATACTTGTATGATTGTATAGCTACTTGTCCTTGTCCATGCTGTGTGTCTTTATTTGTTCTTCCTGCTCTTCTTAGCTACTCTCTGCTGGTCTAGGCGTGTGCATATAGGTTTGAGAATTTAAAGGGATTGTACACAGAATTTCTTGGTATTCTAGGTGATAATGTGGCCATTCGTTACCAATAAATGTGTTCATAGATTTCTTGACTTTTAAAGAGGACCTTTCATGGTTCGGGGCACAGGCAGTTCTATATACTGCTGGAAAGTTGACAGTGCGCTGAATTCAGCGCACTGTCGGCTTTCCTGATCTGTGCCCCGGGTAAAGAGCTATCGGTCCCGGAACCGTAGCGCTTTACAGTCAGAAGGGCGTTTCTGACAGTTAGCCAGAGATGCCCTTCTGCCCAGCAGCGCCTATCGCGCTGCACTGTGGAGCGGGGAGGAACGCCCCCTGCCTCTGCTCACACAGCTCGTCCATAGACGAGTGTTATCAGGAGGGGAGGGGGCATTCCTCCCCGCTCACACTGTACAGTGCGATAGGCACTGCTGGGCAGAAGGGCATCTCTGGCTAACTGTCAGAAACACTCTTCTGACTGTAAAGCGCTACGGTACCGGGACTGATAGCTCTTTACCCGGGGCACAGATCGGGAAAGCCGATAGTGCTCTGAATTCAGCGCACTGTCGGCTTTCCAGCAGTATATAGAACTGCCTGTGCCCCGAACCATGAAAGGTCCTCTTTAACTATGATCTGACCTAATCCTTAAAACTCTCTTGCCATGATTTGTTGGACCATGACTATTTTCTTCCTTCTACTAAGGTCGGGTTCACATCAGCGTCTGATCTGCGTTATGCAGGTTTACGTTTTCTGTCGGCAGAAGAAGGAAACCAGCATTCAGTGTCTGCCATTGAGCGCCCATGAGCGTCTTCTGCTTTTTTTTTTTTTTAACCGGTTTTTAAAAAACCCGGTTTCGCTGCGGAGAACAGAAGACGCTCACGGGCGCTCACATTCAGACACTTTTCAAGCCCATTCGAATGAATGGGTTTGAAAACTGCCTGCTGGTTTCCGTCTCCTGTCCATTTTCTCGGGCAGGAAACAGAAACCTGAAAAACGGAGAATGGGTGCTGGTGTGAACTCGCCCTAATATATTATTTTACAGCATAACTAAACTTTTGATTTATTGTCAGTATGTATGACGATAATAAATATTGTAATATACTTTACCAATTAAATTTTACTCATTTGTCTACCTGTTCTGAAATCTATTTCTGTTTCTTCTGTATCCTTAGCCTTGTTTGTCTCACTACTTTTCAATGGAGTATGGGTAGGCAGACTCTAATAAAGCAGGGGAACGGAGTATGGAGGGGTCATTCTAAAACATTATATTTCACGATTGTAATACATAGACCAGTGCTTTTGGTATCATATGAAATATGGGAATCTTTCGTATGTCACCAACATTACAGTGTTATCTTTGTTACTTCCGGAGATATCACCAGTTGAAAACAAAGTTGGATTGGGAGCATTTGCTGCTGTGACGGTGTTTTTAGCTGATGATATATCTGGAAATAAGATGCAAATTTCATGTTACATAAGACACCAAAAGCACTGTTCTATGTTTTACAATGGTAAATATGATATAACTGTTATAAGTATTTAATACAGTATACTATTCATTGCTTTAAAGTTGTAGGCTGAAGTTTGATGACTCTCATTCATTAGGGTTAAGAAACGTGTACAAATGAGGTTTCTGCCTTGCTTTGAGTTTTGGGTTGCAGTTTTCTGGATATATATATATATATATATATATATATATATATATATATATATGTTTTATTTATTATGGTTCAGATTAAGGTTGGGAAATGTGTGCAGATTAATGTATTTTGTACTGTGTTTTACTTTGAAATTCGAAATTGCAGTGAAGTCATTTTATTTTAGCTTTTTATTTATGAGGGTTAGCAAATGTGTACTGACGAAGTTTACGCCTTGTTTTAGGGTTTTACGATGTAGTTTGGTTGCTGTTTATTTTGGATAAAGTTTGCAAATGTGCACAGATTCATTTATTTTATACATTGCTTTTAAGTTTTAGGGTGCAGTTTGTTTTTTCCACACATATCCTATATTCTCTTGAGATGTGTACACAAGGAGGAATTTCGGGGTGGATTTCAACCCTGAATCCAGATAAGATTCCTCCTGGAATCCTCCTCCCTTTGTTTTCAATGGGAGGCAGAGATCGCAGCAGGAAAAAAAGCGTCCTGCTCGATCTTGCCACGAATCCAGAGCCTCAGGGACTCTGAGTGCAGCAGTATAGTGCCCTGTTGGGTGCTGTACAAGCAGTTCCTCTAGAAAAGGAAGGCAAAAAAAACCATGAGGCTCGTGCCAATTGCTCCATTTCAGGGGAAAAATTCCGTCCTGGCTCCAATCTGGCAGTCAGTATAAAACCCTGGATCAACGTGTCCTTAAAATCTATAACCATAACCTGTAATATTGTTCTCTTCAAGAAAGACATCCAGGCCCTCTTTGAACTTGTTTAATGACTCCGCCATCACCACTTCCCGGGGCAGAGAGTTCCAGAGCCTCGCTGTTCTTACTGTGAAGAATCCCCTTCTATGTTTCTGGTGAAACCTTCTCTCCTCCAGATGTAGTGGATGTCCTCTTGTCACTGTCACTGGCCTACGAGTAAAAATATCCTTAGAAAGTTCTTTGTATTGTCCCTTCATGTATTTGTACATTGTTATTAGATCTCCTCGTAGACGTCTTTTCTCTAAACTGAATAACACCAAGTTTGTTAATCTATCGTTGTACTCCAGTCCACCCATTCCCCTAATCATTTTAGTTGCCCGTCTTTGTACTTTTTCAAGTTCTCTTATGTCTTTCTTGTATATGGGGCCCAAAATTGTGCACAATATTCTAAGTGTGGCCGTACCAGTGATTTGTATAGATGCATAACTATGTTCATAGAAGAGATACTATAGCACAAATTAATGAACAAAATCAATACTGGACACTAGAGATGAGCGAACAGTGTTCTATCGAACTCATGTTCGATCGGATATTAGGCTGTTCGGCATGTTCGAATCGAATCGAACACCGCGTGGTAAAGTGCGCCATTACTCGATTCCCCTCCCACCTTCCCTGGCGCCTTTTTTGCTCCAATAACAGCGCAGGGTAGGTGGGACAGGAACTACGACACCGGTGACGTTGAAAAAAGTAGGCAAAACCCATTGGCTGCCGAAAACATGTGACCTCTAATTTAAAAGAACAGCGCCGCCCAGCTTCGCGTCATTCTGAGCTTGCAATTCACCAGGGACGGAGGTTTCCGTCCAGTTAGCTAGGGGTTAGATTCTGGGTAGGCAGGGACAGGCTAGATAGGAAGGAGAAGACAACCAACAGCTCTTATAAGAGCTAAATTCCAGGGAGAAGCTTGTCAGTGTAACGTGGCACTAACGGGCTCAATCGCCGCAACCCAGCTTTCCCAGGATCCTGAATGGAATACACTGTCAGTGTATTCCCGTATACCCGATATATACCCCGATACCCGTTCCAACGGTGTGCCCCCCCACCTTCACCCCAGAAATACCCTGCAAGTCCCCTAGCAATAGAATTGGGGCTATATACACCCACAATTTTTACTACTGGTATACAGTGCCATTGTCTGACTGGGAATTCAAAGAATATATTGGGAATACAAATACCCTCATTTCTTGCTACTGCTATATAGTGCCAGTTTCTGACTGGTAATTCAAAGAATATATTGGGGTTACGTGCACCCACAATTTTTACTACTGGTATACAGTGCCATTGTCTGACTGGGAATTCAAAGAATATATTGGGAATACAAATACCCTCATTTCTTGCTACTGCCATATAGTGCCAGTTTCTGACTGGTAATTCAAAGAATATATTGTGGTTACGTGCACCCACAATTTTTACTACTGGTATACAGTGCCATTGTCTGACTGGGAATTCAAAGAATATATTGGGAATACAAATACCCTCATTTCTTGCTACTGCCATATAGTGCCAGTTTCTGACTGGTAATTCAAAGAATATATTGTGGTTACGTGCACCCACAATTTTTACTACTGGTATACAGTGCCATTGTCTGACTGGGAATTCAAAGAATATATTGGGAATACAAATACCCTCATTTCTTGCTACTGCCATATAGTGCCAGTGTCTGACTGGGAATTCAAAGAATATATTGGGGTTACATGCACCCACAATTTTTACTACTGGTATACAGTGCCATTGTCTGACTGGGAATTCAAAGAATATATTGGGGTTATAAATACCCTCATTTCTTGCTACTGCCATATAGTGCCAGTTTCTGACTGGTAATTCAAAGAATATATTGTGGTTACGTGCACCCACAATTTTTACTACTGGTATACAGTGCCATTGTCTGACTGGGAATTCAAAGAATATATTGGGAATACAAATACCCTCATTTCTTGCTACTGCCATATAGTGCCAGTTTCTGACTGGTAATTCAAAGAATATATTGTGGTTACGTGCACCCACAATTTTTACTACTGGTATACAGTGCCATTGTCTGACTGGGAATTCAAAGAATACATTGGGAATACAAATACCCTCATTTCTTGCTACTGCCATATAGTGCCAGTTTCTGACTGGTAATTCAAAGAATATATTGTGGTTACGTGCACCCACAATTTTTACTACTGGTATACAGTGCCATTGTCTGACTGGGAATTCAAAGAATATATTGGGAATACAAATACCCTCATTTCTTGCTACTGCCATATAGTGCCAGTTTCTGACTGGTAATTCAAAGAATATATTGTGGTTACATGCACCCACAATTTTTACTACTGGTATACAGTGCCATTGTCTGACTGGGAATTCAAAGAATATATTGGGAATACAAATACCCTCATTTCTTGCTACTGCCATATAGTGCCAGTGTCTGACTGGGAATTCAAAGAATATATTGGGGTTACGTGCACCCACAATTTTTACTACTGGTATACAGTGCCATTGTCTGACTGGGAATTCAAAGAATATATTGGGAATACAAATACCCTCATTTCTTGCTACTGCCATATAGTGCCAGTGTCTGACTGGGAATTCAAAGAATATATTGGGGTTACGTGCACCCACAATTTTTACTACTGGTATACAGTGCCATTGTCTGACTGGGAATTCAAAGAATATATTGGGAATACAAATACCCTCATTTCTTGCTACTGCCATATAGTGCCAGTTTCTGACTGGTAATTCAAAGAATATATTGTGGTTACGTGCACCCACAATTTTTACTACTGGTATACAGTGCCATTGTCTGACTGGGAATTCAAAGAATATATTGGTGTCACGGAGCAAAGGTATACGTCTTCCTCCGGAAGGTCTTTTGAATCAACACGGACGCAAGAGGTCGGGAGACAACAGCAATTTATTGTAATCCACAAAGTTAGTAGCCGGCGGCGGTCACATCAACCGTAATAACAATAAGTCCACAGAAGTCACAATCCAATGATAGCTTTGGTTCCTTGGTCCTGTAACTAAATCCTGGCTCTCTACAGAGCTGTGCACAGGCCGGCTAACTCATACTAACTGCTAGCTACATCTATATACTAAACTGTTACTTCCTATATCTGGGGGTGGGAAGGGCTGAGTCACAGATCCTTCCCCCCTCACCTATGCCAAGGAGAGCAGACTCCCTGTCTCTTTTGAACAATGCACAGTCCAACATCTTCTTGGAGACACGGATCAGATTATCTCCACCCATTGTCCTCACTAGTTAGAGGTATTTGCATACAATGTGCTAACACACTAGACCCGAATCAGCCAACTACACACTGATGTTTACAACAGGTTAGAGAATACATTCCACATGAAATATATATTACACATTGCCTATTGCCGGACTCTAACCATCCCGTGACAACCCCTCCCCCTCTCAAAACATGTGCATGACACAATTGGCCTACACAGGTAAATTGGGGAATGCACATCAGTCTCTATAGCTCATATTTCCTCCTGCAGGGATAACCCATCTGTGTTCTTGTGTTGGTTCCCTCGGCGGTGCTGAATGGTAAAGTTGTAGGGTTGAAGGGCTGGCATCTGTCAGAAAATCCGGTGGATCCATGTTGGCTTCTCCCTGAGCTTGGCTTCGGGTCACTGCTCCCACAAAGTGGCACTGTAGATTTCCAACATCGTTGCCTAACAGAACATCGGCCGGCAGCCCGCTCATCACACCAATTGTGCATCGTTTTGGTCCATAACCATAGTCGAGTTCCACGGTAGCTTTAGGAATACGTCTTTGAGTACCCCCTGCCAACTTGATAGAAATGCCAGGGCCCTCCTCTAGGGCCTCGGGTCGCACAACTCGGGGGTCCGCTACCGTTAGGAAAGCTCCCGAGTCCCGGAATCCAACAACTGTTCGGCCATCCAGTAGGACCTCCTGCAAGTGCTTCCTCTGAAGGTTTGCGGGATGTGTGGCGGAAGGCTGAATCCCATAGACCCCTGGAGGTGGAACAGATGGGTCATTCATGGAGTCATCTGGAAATGGGGCCAAACTTTCTGTCCTAGGGGTGGTTCCCAGGTAGTGAATAGGCCGGGATGCCACGGTGGCCCGTGCCCCCATGTTAGCAGGGCAACTAGCTTGCAAATGTCCAGGCCGCCCGCACCCAAAACATCTGCGCTCTAGCATTCTTCCAGTGGGTCGTTGTCTAGGGACAGGGTTGTTCATAGCTGGAGGCCGATGGGCTGGGGCAGGGGTAGAGGGGGAATTGTAATCCTGAGGCCGGACACGAAAGGTGGGTGGCTGGCTGAAGGGTGTCTGGCGGACTGTGGTAGTTTTCCGCTCCTCTGCAAACAACCTCTTCCACTGCGGCTTGATGGTCAGGCCCTCATCTGCAAGAGAAGCAGCTTGCTCAACTGTGGCTGGGTTCCGTTCCAGCACCCACTCACGGATCTCAGCGGGGCACTGGGAAAAGAACTGTTCCTTAAGTATGACTTGGAGGATCTTATCGACTGTGACAGCCTCCTCTCCTTCTAGCCAGCGCTTGCATGCTTGCTTCAACTTGTGGGCGAACATGTGGAAGGAGCTTCCCCCATTGTAAGACAAAGAGCGGAACTGAACTCGGTAGGACTCTGGAGTGACTGCATAATACTTCTGCACCGCTCTTTTAATGGCCTCATAGTCCCGCTGATCACTAGGGTCCATGGCTCTGAGAGCTTCCGCAGCCCCATCTCGTAGGTGCCCCACCAGATACCGGACCCAATCCTTCTCTGGGACTTCCATCAGGCGGCACTGGTGTTCGAAGTCCTGAAAATATCCATCAACATCCCCAGCCGCTTCATCAAAGGTCTTGAAGTGTTTATGGGAGACATATTGTGGTTCTCTCACTGTTGGGCTGGGGGTCGACGTTTGATTATAATTCCGCATAGTTATCTCAGCCATTCGCATTTCATGCGCCATTCTTTCCTTTTCATGCGCCATTCTCTGTTCCTCCTTCTCCGTTTCCTGAGCCCTCTGTAATGCTCTACTCCTTTGCTCTGCAGTTGCTTCTAGCCCCAGCACTGCCAATTCCTCCTCATACAAAACAACCCATCTGCTCTTTTGGGTCTGTACCTGCCACTCCCGTATCTCTACTGTCTCCTGGGGGCAGCCCTCCTCATGGTCGCTTTGCAGGGTCATCTCCTCCAGTGCCTCGATCAGTTGCTCTTTCGTTCTTCCCTGGTAACTCAGGTTTAGTTCCCGGGCCCTTAATTTTAGATTTGCCATAGTCCAGTTCCTGTATTCTGAGGTTGTGGTTCCATTAATCGCTGAGCTGTTGTGGTCCATCTCGCTGTCCGCTGTTGATCCCACTGCTGCCACCAGTTGTCACGGAGCAAAGGTATACGTCTTCCTCCGGAAGGTCTTTTGAATCAACACGGACGCAAGAGGTCGGGAGACAACAGCAATTTATTGTAATCCACAAAGTTAGTAGCCGGCGGCGGTCACATCAACCGTAATAACAATAAGTCCACAGAAGTCACAATCCAATGATAGCTTTGGTTCCTTGGTCCTGTAACTAAATCCTGGCTCTCTACAGAGCTGTGCACAGGCCGGCTAACTCATACTAACTGCTAGCTACATCTATATACTAAACTGTTACTTCCTATATCTGGGGGTGGGAAGGGCTGAGTCACAGATCCTTCCCCCCTCACCTATGCCAAGGAGAGCAGACTCCCTGTCTCTTTTGAACAATGCACAGTCCAACATCTTCTTGGAGACACGGATCAGATTATCTCCACCCATTGTCCTCACTAGTTAGAGGTATTTGCATACAATGTGCTAACACACTAGACCCGAATCAGCCAACTACACACTGATGTTTACAACAGGTTAGAGAATACATTCCACATGAAATATATATTACACATTGCCTATTGCCGGACTCTAACCATCCCGTGACAATTGGGAATACAAATACCCTCATTTCTTGCTACTGCCATATAGTGCCAGTGTCTGACTGGGAATTCAAAGAATATATTGGGGTTACGTGCACCCACAATTTTTACTACTGGTATACAGTGCCAATTTCTAACTAGGAATTCAAAATGCGCAAGGCTCCCGGAAAGGGACGTGGACGAGGCCGTGGGCGAGGTCGGGGGAATGGTTCTCGGGAGCAAGGTAGCAGTGAAGCCACAGGGCGTCCCGTGCCTACTCCTGTGGGGCAGCAAGCATTGCGCCACTCCACAGTGCCAGGGTTGCTTGCCACATTAACTAAACTGCAGGGTACAAACCTTAGTAGGCCCGAGAACCAGGAACAGGTCTTGCAATGGCTGTCAGAGAACGCTTACAGCACATTGTCCAGCAGCCAGTCAGACTCTGCCTCCTCTCCTCCTATTACCCAACAGTCTTGTCTTCCTTCCTCCCAAAATTCCGAAGCTTTACAGAACAATAACCCAAACTGTCCCTGCTCCCCAGAGCTGTTCTCCGCTCCTTTCATTGTCCCTCAACCTGCCTCTCCACGTCACGATTCCACGAACCTAACAGAGGAGCATCTGTGTCCAGATGCTCAAACACTAGAGTCTCCTCCATCTCCGTTCGATTTGGTGGTGGATGACCAGCAACCCACCCTCATCGACGATGATGTGACGCAGTTGCCGTCAGGGCATCCAGTTGACCGGCGCATTGTGCGGGAGGAGGAGATGAGACAGGAGTTGGAAGAGGAAGTGGTGGATGATGAGGACACTGACCCGACCTGGACAGGGGGGATGTCAAGCGGGGAAAGTAGTGTGGATGTTGAGGCAGGTGCAGCACCAAAAAGGGTAGCTAGAGGCAGAGGCAGAGGTCAGCAGCTTAGGCGAAGCCAGGCCACACCCGGAATCTCCCAAGATGTTCCAGTTCGTACCCAGCCCCGAAAAACTCCCACCTCGAGGGCACGTTTCTCGAAGGTGTGGAGTTTTTTCAAGGAATGCGCCGAGGACAGATATAGTGTTGTCTGCACAATTTGCCTCTCGAAATTGATTAGGGGCTCTGAGAAGAGCAACCTGTCCACCACTTCAATGCGCCGTCATTTGGAATCCAAGCACTGGAATCAGTGGCAGGCAGCAACGGCAGGACAAAGGCCGCCTGCCGTTCACGCCACTGCCACTGCCTCTGCCACTGCCTCTGCCTCTGCCACTGCCACTGCTGACTGTGCTGGCGATGCACTCCAGAGGACGAGCCAGGACACCACTTCATCTGCCTCCGCCACTTTGTTGATTTCTACCTCATCCTCCCCTGGTCCTGTCTTATCTCCTTCTCCTGCACCATCAAAGGCACCATCAGGCGTTTCTTTACAACAACCCACCATCTCTCAGACATTGGAGCGGCGGCAGAAATACACTGCTAACCACCCACACGCGCAAGCCTTGAACGCCAACATCGCTAAACTGCTGGCCCAGGAGATGTTGGCGTTCCGGCTTGTTGAAACTCCCGCCTTCCTGGACCTGATGGCAACTGCGGCACCTCGCTATGCCGTCCCTAGCCGTCACTACTTCTCCCGGTGTGCCGTCCCCGCCTTGCACCAGCACGTGTCACTCAACATCAGGCGGGCCCTTAGTTCCGCGCTTTGCACAAAGGTCCACTTGACCACCGACGCGTGGACAAGTGCATGCGGACAGGGACGCTACATTTCACTGACGGCACACTGGGTGAATGTAGTTGAGGCTGGGACTGCTTCCCAAACTGGCCCGGTGTACCTCGTCTCCCCGCCTAACATTCCTGGCAGGGACACGAGAAGAACACCCCCCTCCTCCTCCTCCTCTACCGCCTCCTCCTCCGCCACCGCCTCCTCCTCCGCCACCGCCTCCTCCTCCGCTGTTAGATTGACCCCAGCTACGAGTTGGAAACGTTGCAGCACTGGCGTTGGTAGACGTCAGCAGGCTGTGCTGAAGCTGATCAGCTTGGGGGACAGACAGCACACTGCCTCCGAGGTGAGGGATGCCCTCCTCGATGAGACGGCAATATGGTTTGAGCCGCTGCACCTGGGCCCAGGCATGGTCGTTTGTGATAACGGCCGGAACCTGGTAGCAGCTCTGGAGCTTGCCGGACTCCAACATGTTCCATGCCTGGCCCACGTCTTCAACCTAGTGGTGCAACGTTTCCTAAAGAGCTACCCCAATGTTCCAGAGCTACTGGTGAAAGTGCGGCGCATGTGCGCCCACTTTCGCAAGTCGACAGTAGCCGCTGCTAGCTTAAAATCTCTCCAGCAACGCCTGCATGTGCCACAACACCGGCTTTTGTGCGACGTCCCCACACGCTGGAACTCAACGTTTCAGATGTTGAATAGAGTGGTTGAGCAGCAGAGACCTTTGATGGAATACCAGCTACAAAACCCTAGGGTGCCACAAAGTCAGCTGCCTCAGTTTCACATCCATGAGTGGCCATGGATGAGAGACCTTTGTGACATCCTACGGGTCTTTGAGGAGTCCACAAGGAGGGTGAGCTCTGAGGATGCGATGGTGAGCCTTACAATCCCGCTCTTGTGTGTTCTGAGAGAATCCCTGATTGACATCAGGGATAACTCAGATCACACAGAGGAGTTAGGGATAGCATCCGATCCGTCACAGCTGGAGAGTAGGTCCACACATCTGTCCGCTTCACTGCGTTTAATGGAGGAGGAGGAGGAGGAGGAGGAAGAAGAGTTGTCCGATGATGTGATGGTGATACAGGAGGCTTCCGGGCAACTTCGAATCGTCCCATTGTTGCAGCGCGGATGGGTAGACATGGAGGATGAGGAGGAAATGGAGATTGAACTTTCCGGTGGGGCCAGAGGAGTCATGCCAACTAACACTGTGGCAGACATGGCTGAGTTCATGTTGGGGTGCTTTACAACCGACAAGCGTATTGTCAAAATCATGGAGGACAACCAGTACTGGATCTTTGCTATCCTTGACCCCCGGTATAAAAACAACATCTCGTCTTTTATTCCGGTAGAGGGGAGGGCCAATCGCATCAATGCTTGCCACAGGCAATTGGTGCAGAATATGATGGAGATGTTTCCAGCATGTGACGTTGGCGGCAGGGAGGGCAGTTCCTCCAGTAGGCAACCAAGTTCTCACCGGTCCACACAAACGAGGGGCACACTGTCTAAGGTCTGGGACACCTTGATGGCACCCCCTCGCCAAAGTGCCGCCACGGAGGGTCCTAGTGTCACCAGGCGTGAGAAGTATAGGCGCATGTTGCGGGAATACCTTTCCGACCACAGCCCTGTCCTCTCTGACCCCTCTGCGCCCTACACGTATTGGGTGTCGAAGTTGGACCTGTGGCTTGAACTTGCCCTATATGCCTTGGAGGTGCTGTCCTGTCCTTCCGCCAGCGTCCTATCTGAGAGGGTGTTCAGTGCAGCCGGTGGCATCATCACTGACAAGCGCACCCGTCTGTCAGCTGAGAGTGCCGACCGGCTCACTTTGATAAAAATGAACCACCACTGGGTAGAGCCGTCATTTTTGTGCCCACCTGTGTAAAGCACCCCAACATGAAACTCCATGTCTGTACTCAACCTCTCCAATTCCTCCGCATCCTCATACTCATCCACCATAAGCGTTGCACAATTCTGCTAATACTAGGCTCCCTCCACCCTGATTTCCCCCAACTCTGCTGGTTAGAGGCTCCCTCCACCCTGATTTCCACCAACTCGGCTGTTTAGAGGCTCCCTCCACCATGAATTGGTCCAAACTGGGGTTTTTAGAGGCTCCCTCCACCATGAATTGGTCCAAACTGGGCTGTTTAGCGGCTCCCTCCACCATTAATTGGTCCAAACTGGGCTGGTTAGAGGCTCCCTCCACCATGAATTGGTCCAAACTGGGTTTTTTAGAGGCTCCCTCCACCATGAATTGGTCCAAACTGGGGTTTTTAGAGGCTCCCTCCACCATGAATTGGTCCAAACTGGGCTGTTTAGCGGCTCCCTCCACCATTAATTGGTCCAAACTGGGCTGGTTAGAGGCTCCCTCCACCATGAATGTGCCCAAACTGGGCTGTTTAGAGGCTCCCTCCACCATGAATTTGCCCAAACTGGGCTGGTTAGAGGCTCCCTCCACCATGAATTTGCCCAAACTGGGGTTTTTAGAGGCTCCCTCCACCATGAATTGGTCCAAACTGGGGTTTTTAGAGGCTCCCTCCACCATGAATTGGTCCAAACTGGGCTGTTTAGCGGCTCCCTCCACCATTAATCGGTCCAAACTGGGCTGGTTAGAGGCTCCCTCCACCATGAATTGGTCCAAACTGGGTTTTTTAGAGGCTCCCTCCACCATGAATTGGTCCAAACTGGGCTGTTTAGCGGCTCCCTCCACCATTAATTGGTCCAAACTGGGCTGGTTAGAGGCTCCCTCCACCATGAATGTGCCCAAACTGGGCTGTTTAGAGGCTCCCTCCACCATGAATTTGCCCAAACTTGGCTGTTTAGAGGCTCCCTCCACCATTAATTGGTCCAAACTGGGCTGGTTAGAGGCTCCCTCCACCATGAATTTGCCCAAACTGGGCTGGTTAGAGGCTCCCTCCACCATGAATTGGTCCAAACTGGGCTGTTTAGCGGCTCCCTCCACCATTAATTGGTCCAAACTTGGCTGTTTAGAGGCTCCCTCCACCATGAATTTGCCCAAACTGGGCTGGTTAGAGGCTCCCTCCACCATGAATTGGTCCAAACTGGGCTGGTTAGAGGCTCCCTCCACCATGAATTTGCCCAAACTGGGCTGTTTAGAGGCTCCCTCCACCATGAATTTGCCCACACTGGTCTGGTTAGAGGCTCCCTCCACCATGAATGTGCCCAAACTGGGCTGTTTAGAGGCTCCCTCCACCATGAATTTGCCCAAACTGGGCTGGTTAGAGGCTCCCTCCACCATGAATTGGTCCAAACTGGGCTGTTTAGCGGCTCCCTCCACCATTAATTGGTCCAAACTTGGCTGTTTAGAGGCTCCCTCCACCATTAATTGGTCCAAACTGGGCTGGTTAGAGGCTCCCTCCACCATGAATTGGTCCAAACTGGGTTTTTTAGAGGCTCCCTCCACCATGAATTGGTCCAAACTGGGGTTTTTAGAGGCTCCCTCCACCATGAATTGGTCCAAACTGGGCTGTTTAGCGGCTCCCTCCACCATGAATTGGTCCAAACTCGGGTTTTTAGAGGCTCCCTCCACCATGAATTGGTCCAAACTTGGCTGTTTAGAGGCTCCCTCCACCATTAATTGGTCCAAACTGGGCTGGTTAGAGGCTCCCTCCACCATGAATTTGCCCAAACTGGGCTGGTTAGAGGCTCCCTCCACCATGAATTGGTCCAAACTGGGCTGTTTAGCGGCTCCCTCCACCATTAATTGGTCCAAACTTGGCTGTTTAGAGGCTCCCTCCACCATGAATTTGCCCAAACTGGGCTGGTTAGAGGCTCCCTCCACCATGAATTTGCCCAAACTCTGCTGGTTAGAGGCTCAATCCACCCTGATTTTCAAAACAAATGTTGGTGCCAACCTCAACTTACTACAAGGGCCAAATTCACTGCTGGTGACAAGCTCTCCTCACTGCAAGTGCCAAATACACATGTTTCAAGGTGTTTTCCTACTGTCAGAGAGGTGGTATTGAGTGTGTAAAGTGTGTAGTTGTTAGGCTGTGATGTTGGGGTAATAGAGGGTCTTTGGTGTGTTAGATGCCCCCAGACATGCTTCCCCTGCTGTCCCAGTGTCATTCCAGAGGTGTTGGCATCATTTCCTGGGGTGTCATAGTGGACTTGGTGACCCTCCAGACACGGATTTGGGTTTCCCCCTTAACGAGTATCTGTTCCCCATAGACTATAATGGGGTTCGAAACCCGTTCGAACACACGAACATTGAGCGGCTGTTCGAATCGAATTTCGAACCTCGAACATTTTAGTGTTCGCTCATCTCTACTGGACACCTAAAAAAGGTCCTGTGTAGTCCATGACTTGACAGGTCAGAGCTTTAATGGTGGCCCAAGGAGGACCTGCACAATCTACATTTTAAAGATATGGATAACCAGTATATGATGTTTTATATAAAACCATGTCACAGAATGCAGTTATTATTAAATATGAGGGTTGACATACTGTATTATATGGGATTCCAGGAAGAGAAGAACGTGAAGGTGAAATGTACCGTTCTATATCACAGCATATTATTACACAGGAATTACTTGAAATAATTACAGTACTGTATTACAAGCTGGTGTTTGCAGGAGAGAAAAGCTGAATTGCTATGGAAACTAGTTTAGATGAACAGGAATGGATGGTTATTACTAGACCACATTCCATGGATCTCTGTGTTTTCAAGATATTAAAGGTGTTTTTAAAGGAAGTGTAAAGGTTGAGGTTTTTACCAGCATGTTATTGAGGATTGCAATGTAACAAGCTGTACTGCAGATTTTCAGTCCATTTTTCCTTTCACAGTACAGGTGTCGAGATATGTAGAACAGACAGGTTTTCTAAAAATCTAATTTTGTGATACATATTTAATAATAGTGATATGCTAATTATCCTATAGTCCAGTATAGCGAACCTTTTATAGACCGAGTGGCCAAACTGCAACCCAAAACCCACTAATTTATCACAAAGTGCCAACACGGCAATTTAACCTTAATAATGTGTGGATCCACAATTGCACACAATTACAGACCTGCAAAATATGGTCATACGAATGGGGCTTTATAGAGATTTCTGTTCCACTGTGACCCTTACACAGTCCAATCTGCTTCACAGTGACCCCCACACAGTACAATCTGCTTCACAGTGACCCCCACACAGTACAATCTGCTCCACAGTGGCCCCCACGCAGTACATTCAGTTCCACAGTAGCCCCCACACAGTATAATCTGAGGCACGGTGGCCCCCACACAGTATAATCTGTTCCACGGATGGGTGCCCAAAGAGAGGACTCTGAGTGCCAACTCTGGCACCCATGCCTTAGGTTCGTCATCATGGCTATAGGCAGATGGTGTGTAATGATGACCATTCACAGAACACCTTGCTCAGGGGTAAGAATGTGAGAACTGGTTCATAACATTTATTATTCATATTTGGAGTTTGTCATGTTTGAGAGAGAGGTGTATAGGCAGAGGAAGATATACTCAGCCAGCCAAGTTTTCTTTGTTGCAGGGGATTCTCCTTCTGTAGGACTTAGATGATGTAGCAGATGAACTGAGCTGTCTTCTGTCTGTAGATGGTGGCTTCTTAGCTCAAGTTCTCTTGTGGTTTCTGAAGATTGGCTATTTAAGCTTAGTTCCCTACTCCTTGTTCCCATGGGTCAATGTGGTGATATGACATCACCAGACCAACCCATAGAATATTTAGACAGGTTCCCAGAGGCCACAGGGTTGTGAAAACACAGCTCAGGTCAATGGCCCTGGTACCCTGCTGAGAAAGGCGCAGATGATATAACAGGTTATCTGCACCATTAGCTGAGGAAACAGAATGGTACAAATGGTTTATTTCTAGAGATGAGCGAACACTAAAATGTTCGAGGTTCGAAATTCGATTCGAACAGCCGCTCAATGTTCGTGTGTTCGAACGGGTTTCGAACCCCATTATAGTCTATGGGGAACAGATACTCGTTAAGGGGGAAACCCAAATCCGTGTCTGGAGGGTCACCAAGTCCACTATGACACCCCAGGAAATGATGCCAACACCTCTGGAATGACACTGGGACAGCAGGGGAAGCATGTCTGGGGGCATCTAACACACCAAAGACCCTCTATTACCCCAACATCACAGCCTAACAACTACACACTTTATACACTCAATACCACCTCTCTGACAGTAGGAAAACACCTTGAAACATGTGTATTTGGCACTTGCAGTGAGGAGAGCTTGTCACCAGCAGTGAATTTGGCCCTTGTAGTAAGTTGAGGTTGGCACCAACATTTGTTTTGAAAATCAGGGTGGATTGAGCCTCTAACCAGCAGAGTTTGGGCAAATTCATGGTGGAGGGAGCCTCTAAAAACCCCAGTTTGGACCAATTCATGGTGGAGGGAGCCTCTAACCAGCCCAGTTTGGGCAAATTCATGGTGGAGGGAGCCTCTAAAAAACCCAGTTTGGACCAATTCATGGTGGAGGGAGCCTCTAACCAGCCCAGTTTGGGCAAATTCATGGTGGAGGGAGCCTCTAACCAGCCCAGTTTGGACCAATTAATGGTGGAGGGAGCCTCTAACCAGCCCAGTTTGGACCAATTAATGGTGGAGGGAGCCTCTAACCAGCCCAGTTTGGACCAATTCATGGTGGAGGGAGCCTCTAAACAGCCCAGTTTGGGCAAATTCATGGTGGAGGGAGCCTCTAAAAAACCCAGTTTGGACCAATTCATGGTGGAGGGAGCCTCTAACCAGCCAAGTTTGGACCAATTAATGGTGGAGGGAGCCTCTAACCAGCCCAGTTTGGACCAATTCATGGTGGAGGGAGCCTCTAAACAGCCAAGTTTGGACCAATTCATGGTGGAGGGAGCCTCTAAAAAACCCAGTTTGGACCAATTCATGGTGGAGGGAGCCTCTAACCAGCCCAGTTTGGACCAATTAATGGTGGAGGGAGCCTCTAACCAGCCCAGTTTGGACCAATTAATGGTGGAGGGAGCCTCTAACCAGCCCAGTTTGGACCAATTCATGGTGGAGGGAGCCTCTAAACAGCCCAGTTTGGGCAAATTCATGGTGGAGGGAGCCTCTAACCAGCCCAGTTTGGACCAATTAATGGTGGAGGGAGCCTCTAAACAGCCCAGTTTGGGCAAATTCATGGTGGAGGGAGCCTCTAACCAGCCCAGTTTGGACCAATTCATGGTGGAGGGAGCCTCTAACCAGCCCAGTTTGGACCAATTAATGGTGGAGGGAGCCTCTAAAAAACCCAGTTTGGACCAATTCATGGTGGAGGGAGCCTCTAAACAGCCCAGTTTGGGCAAATTCATGGTGGAGGGAGCCTCTAACCAGCCCAGTTTGGACCAATTAATGGTGGAGGGAGCCTCTAAACAGCCCAGTTTGGGCAAATTCATGGTGGAGGGAGCCTCTAACCAGCCCAGTTTGGACCAATTCATGGTGGAGGGAGCCTCTAACCAGCCCAGTTTGGACCAATTAATGGTGGAGGGAGCCTCTAACCAGCCCAGTTTGGACCAATTCATGGTGGAGGGAGCCTCTAACCAGCCCAGTTTGGGCAAATTCATGGTGGAGGGAGCCTCTAAAAAACCCAGTTTGGACCAATTCATGGTGGAGGGAGCCTCTAACCAGCCCAGTTTGGACCAATTAATGGTGGAGGGAGCCTCTAACCAGCCCAGTTTGGACCAATTCATGGTGGAGGGAGCCTCTAACCAGCCCAGTTTGGACCAATTCATGGTGGAGGGAGCCTCTAAACAGCCCAGTTTGGGCAAATTCATGGTGGAGGGAGCCTCTAAAAAACCCAGTTTGGACCAATTCATGGTGGAGGGAGCCTCTAAACAGCCCAGTTTGGGCAAATTCATGGTGGAGGGAGCCTCTAACCAGCCCAGTTTGGACCAATTAATGGTGGAGGGAGCCTCTAAACAGCCCAGTTTGGACCAATTAATGGTGGAGGGAGCCTCTAACCAGCCCAGTTTGGACCAATTAATGGTGGAGGGAGCCTCTAACCAGCCCAGTTTGGACCAATTAATGGTGGAGGGAGCCTCTAACCACCCCAGTTTGGACCAATTAATGGTGGAGGGAGCCTCTAACCAGCCCAGTTTGGACCAATTCATGGTGGAGGGAGCCTCTAAAAAACCCAGTTTGGACCAATTCATGGTGGAGGGAGCCTCTAAACAGCCCAGTTTGGGCAAATTCATGGTGGAGGGAACCTCTAAACAGCCCAGTTTGGGCAAATTCATGGTGGAGGGAGCC
Source organism: Leptodactylus fuscus (assembly GCF_031893055.1). Taxonomy (NCBI): domain Eukaryota; kingdom Metazoa; phylum Chordata; class Amphibia; order Anura; family Leptodactylidae; genus Leptodactylus; species Leptodactylus fuscus. Next base: position 32,307,657 of record NC_134270.1, on the reverse strand, counting down.
TCTAACCAGCCCAGTTTGGACCAATTAATGGTGGAGGGAGCCTCTAACCAGCCCAGTTTGGACCAATTCATGGTGGAGGGAGCCTCTAAACAGCCAAGTTTGGACCAATTCATGGTGGAGGGAGCCTCTAAAAAACCCAGTTTGGACCAATTCATGGTGGAGGGAGCCTCTAACCAGCCCAGTTTGGACCAATTAATGGTGGAGGGAGCCTCTAACCAGCCCAGTTTGGACCAATTAATGGTGGAGGGAGCCTCTAACCAGCCCAGTTTGGACCAATTCATGGTGGAGGGAGCCTCTAAACAGCCCAGTTTGGGCAAATTCATGGTGGAGGGAGCCTCTAACCAGCCCAGTTTGGACCAATTCATGGTGGAGGGAGCCTCTAAAAAACCCAGTTTGGACCAATTCATGGTGGAGGGAGCCTCTAAACAGCCCAGTTTGGGCAAATTCATGGTGGAGGGAGCCTCTAAACAGCCCAGTTTGGGCAAATTCATGGTGGAGGGAGCCTCTAACCAGCAGAGTTGGTGGAAATCAGGGTGGAGGGAGCCTCTAACCAGCAGAGTTGGGGGAAATCAGGGTGGAGGGAGCCTAGTATTAGCAGAATTGTGCAACGCTTATGGTGGATGAGTATGAGGATGCGGAGGAATTGGAGAGGTTGAGTACAGACATGGAGTTTCATGTTGGGGTGCTTTACACAGGTGGGCACAAAAATGACGGCTCTACCCAGTGGTGGTTCATTTTTATCAAAGTGAGCCGGTCGGCACTCTCAGCTGACAGACGGGTGCGCTTGTCAGTGATGATGCCACCGGCTGCACTGAACACCCTCTCAGATAGGACGCTGGCGGCAGGACAGGACAGCACCTCCAAGGCATATAGGGCAAGTTCAAGCCACAGGTCCAACTTCGACACCCAATACGTGTAGGGCGCAGAGGGGTCGGAGAGGACAGGGCTGTGGTCGGAAAGGTATTCCCGCAACATGCGCCTATACTTCTCACGCCTGGTGACACTAGGACCCTCCGTGGCGGCACTTTGGCGAGGGGGTGCCATCAAGGTGTCCCAGACCTTAGACAGTGTGCCCCTCGTTTGTGTGGACCGGTGAGAACTTGGTTGCCTACTGGAGGAACTGCCCTCCCTGCCGCCAACGTCACATGCTGGAAACATCTCCATCATATTCTGCACCAATTGCCTGTGGCAAGCATTGATGCGATTGGCCCTCCCCTCTACCGGAATAAAAGACGAGATGTTGTTTTTATACCGGGGGTCAAGGATAGCAAAGATCCAGTACTGGTTGTCCTCCATGATTTTGACAATACGCTTGTCGGTTGTAAAGCACCCCAACATGAACTCAGCCATGTCTGCCACAGTGTTAGTTGGCATGACTCCTCTGGCCCCACCGGAAAGTTCAATCTCCATTTCCTCCTCATCCTCCATGTCTACCCATCCGCGCTGCAACAATGGGACGATTCGAAGTTGCCCGGAAGCCTCCTGTATCACCATCACATCATCGGACAACTCTTCTTCCTCCTCCTCCTCCTCCATTAAACGCAGTGAAGCGGACAGATGTGTGGACCTACTCTCCAGCTGTGACGGATCGGATGCTATCCCTAACTCCTCTGTGTGATCTGAGTTATCCCTGATGTCAATCAGGGATTCTCTCAGAACACACAAGAGCGGGATTGTAAGGCTCACCATCGCATCCTCAGAGCTCACCCTCCTTGTGGACTCCTCAAAGACCCGTAGGATGTCACAAAGGTCTCTCATCCATGGCCACTCATGGATGTGAAACTGAGGCAGCTGACTTTGTGGCACCCTAGGGTTTTGTAGCTGGTATTCCATCAAAGGTCTCTGCTGCTCAACCACTCTATTCAACATCTGAAACGTTGAGTTCCAGCGTGTGGGGACGTCGCACAAAAGCCGGTGTTGTGGCACATGCAGGCGTTGCTGGAGAGATTTTAAGCTAGCAGCGGCTACTGTCGACTTGCGAAAGTGGGCGCACATGCGCCGCACTTTCACCAGTAGCTCTGGAACATTGGGGTAGCTCTTTAGGAAACGTTGCACCACTAGGTTGAAGACGTGGGCCAGGCATGGAACATGTTGGAGTCCGGCAAGCTCCAGAGCTGCTACCAGGTTCCGTCCGTTATCACAAACGACCATGCCTGGGCCCAGGTGCAGCGGCTCAAACCATATTGCCGTCTCATCGAGGAGGGCATCCCTCACCTCGGAGGCAGTGTGCTGTCTGTCCCCCAAGCTGATCAGCTTCAGCACAGCCTGCTGACGTCTACCAACGCCAGTGCTGCAACGTTTCCAACTCGTAGCTGGGGTCAATCTAACAGCGGAGGAGGAGGCGGTGGCGGAGGAGGAGGCGGTGGCGGAGGAGGAGGCGGTAGAGGAGGAGGAGGAGGGGGGTGTTCTTCTCGTGTCCCTGCCAGGAATGTTAGGCGGGGAGACGAGGTACACCGGGCCAGTTTGGGAAGCAGTCCCAGCCTCAACTACATTCACCCAGTGTGCCGTCAGTGAAATGTAGCGTCCCTGTCCGCATGCACTTGTCCACGCGTCGGTGGTCAAGTGGACCTTTGTGCAAAGCGCGGAACTAAGGGCCCGCCTGATGTTGAGTGACACGTGCTGGTGCAAGGCGGGGACGGCACACCGGGAGAAGTAGTGATGGCTAGGGACGGCATAGCGAGGTGCCGCAGTTGCCATCAGGTCCAGGAAGGCGGGAGTTTCAACAAGCCGGAACGCCAACATCTCCTGGGCCAGCAGTTTAGCGATGTTGGCGTTCAAGGCTTGCGCGTGTGGGTGGTTAGCAGTGTATTTCTGCCGCCGCTCCAATGTCTGAGAGATGGTGGGTTGTTGTAAAGAAACGCCTGATGGTGCCTTTGATGGTGCAGGAGAAGGAGATAAGACAGGACCAGGGGAGGATGAGGTAGAAGTCAACAAAGTGGCGGAGGCAGATGAAGTGGTGTCCTGGCTCGTCCTCTGGAGTGCATCGCCAGCACAGTCAGCAGTGGCAGTGGCAGAGGCAGTGGCAGAGGCAGTGGCAGTGGCGTGAACGGCAGGCGGCCTTTGTCCTGCCGTTGCTGCCTGCCACTGATTCCAGTGCTTGGATTCCAAATGACGGCGCATTGAAGTGGTGGACAGGTTGCTCTTCTCAGAGCCCCTAATCAATTTCGAGAGGCAAATTGTGCAGACAACACTATATCTGTCCTCGGCGCATTCCTTGAAAAAACTCCACACCTTCGAGAAACGTGCCCTCGAGGTGGGAGTTTTTCGGGGCTGGGTACGAACTGGAACATCTTGGGAGATTCCGGGTGTGGCCTGGCTTCGCCTAAGCTGCTGACCTCTGCCTCTGCCTCTAGCTACCCTTTTTGGTGCTGCACCTGCCTCAACATCCACACTACTTTCCCCGCTTGACATCCCCCCTGTCCAGGTCGGGTCAGTGTCCTCATCATCCACCACTTCCTCTTCCAACTCCTGTCTCATCTCCTCCTCCCGCACAATGCGCCGGTCAACTGGATACCCTGACGGCAACTGCGTCACATCATCGTCGATGAGGGTGGGTTGCTGGTCATCCACCACCAAATCGAACGGAGATGGAGGAGACTCTAGTGTTTGAGCATCTGGACACAGATGCTCCTCTGTTAGGTTCGTGGAATCGTGACGTGGAGAGGCAGGTTGAGGGACAATGAAAGGAGCGGAGAACAGCTCTGGGGAGCAGGGACAGTTTGGGTTATTGTTCTGTAAAGCTTCGGAATTTTGGGAGGAAGGAAGACAAGACTGTTGGGTAATAGGAGGAGAGGAGGCAGAGTCTGACTGGCTGCTGGACAATGTGCTGTAAGCGTTCTCTGACAGCCATTGCAAGACCTGTTCCTGGTTCTCGGGCCTACTAAGGTTTGTACCCTGCAGTTTAGTTAATGTGGCAAGCAACCCTGGCACTGTGGAGTGGCGCAATGCTTGCTGCCCCACAGGAGTAGGCACGGGACGCCCTGTGGCTTCACTGCTACCTTGCTCCCCAGAACCATTCCCCCGACCTCGCCCACGGCCTCGTCCACGTCCCTTTCCGGGAGCCTTGCGCATTTTGAATTCCTAGTTAGAAATTGGCACTGTATACCAGTAGTAAAAATTGTGGGTGCACGTAACCCCAATATATTCTTTGAATTCCCAGTCAGACACTGGCACTATATGGCAGTAGCAAGAAATGAGGGTATTTGTATTCCCAATATACTCTTTGAATTCCCAGTCAGACAATGGCACTGTATACCAGTAGTAAAAATTGTGGGTGCACGTAACCCCAATATATTCTTTGAATTCCCAGTCAGAAACTGGCACTATATGGCAGTAGCAAGAAATGAGGGTATTTGTATTCCCAATATACTCTTTGAATTCCCAGTCAGACAATGGCACTGTATACCAGTAGTAAAAATTGTGGGTGCACGTAACCCCAATATATTCTTTGAATTCCCAGTCAGACAATGGCACTGTATACCAGTAGTAAAAATTGTGGGTGCACGTAACCCCAATATATTCTTTGAATTCCCAGTCAGAAACTGGCACTATATGGCAGTAGCAAGAAATGAGGGTATTTGTATTCCCAATATACTCTTTGAATTCCCAGTCAGACAATGGCACTGTATACCAGTAGTAAAAATTGTGGGTGCACGTAACCCCAATATATTCTTTGAATTCCCAGTTAGAAACTGGCACTATATGGCAGTAGCAAGAAATGAGGGTATTTGTATTCCCAATATACTCTTTGAATTCCCAGTCAGACAATGGCACTGTATACCAGTAGTAAAAATTGTGGGTGCACGTAACCCCAATATATTCTTTGAATTACCAGTCAGAAACTGGCACTATATGGCAGTAGCAAGAAATGAGGGTATTTATAACCCCAATATATTCTTTGAATTCCCAGTCAGACAATGGCACTGTATACCAGTAGTAAAAATTGTGGGTGCACGTAACCCCAATATATTCTTTGAATTACCAGTCAGACACTGGCACTATATGGCAGTAGCAAGAAATGAGGGTATTTGTATTCCCAATATACTCTTTGAATTCCCAGTCAGACAATGGCACTGTATACCAGTAGTAAAAATTGTGGGTGCACGTAACCCCAATATATTCTTTGAATTCCCAGTCAGACAATGGCACTGTATACCAGTAGTAAAAATTGTGGGTGCACGTAACCCCAATATATTCTTTGAATTCCCAGTCAGAAACTGGCACTATATGGCAGTAGCAAGAAATGAGGGTATTTGTATTCCCAATATACTCTTTGAATTCCCAGTCAGACAATGGCACTGTATACCAGTAGTAAAAATTGTGGGTGCACGTAACCCCAATATATTCTTTGAATTACCAGTCAGACACTGGCACTATATGGCAGTAGCAAGAAATGAGGGTATTTGTATTCCCAATATACTCTTTGAATTCCCAGTCAGACAATGGCACTGTATACCAGTAGTAAAAATTGTGGGTGCACGTAACCCCAATATATTCTTTGAATTCCCAGTCAGACAATGGCACTATATGGCAGTAGCAAGAAATGAGGGTATTTATAACCCCAATATATTCTTTGAATTCCCAGTCAGACAATGGCACTGTATACCAGTAGTAAAAATTGTGGGTGCACGTAACCCCAATATATTCTTTGAATTACCAGTCAGAAACTGGCACTATATGGCAGTAGCAAGAAATGAGGGTATTTATAACCCCAATATATTCTTTGAATTCCCAGTCAGACAATGGCACTGTATACCAGTAGTAAAAATTGTGGGTGCACGTAACCCCAATATATTCTTTGAATTCCCAGTCAGACACTGGCACTATATGGCAGTAGCAAGAAATGAGGGTATTTGTATTCCCAATATATTCTTTGAATTCCCAGTCAGACAATGGCACTGTATACCAGTAGTAAAAATTGTGGGTGCACGTAACCCCAATATATTCTTTGAATTCCCAGTCAGAAACTGGCACTATATGGCAGTAGCAAGAAATGAGGGTATTTGTATTCCCAATATATTCTTTGAATTCCCAGTCAGACAATGGCACTGTATACCAGTAGTAAAAATTGTGGGTGTATATAGCCCCAATTCTATTGCTAGGGGACTTGCAGGGTATTTCTGGGGTGAAGGTGGGGGGGCACACCGTTGGAACGGGTATCGGGGTATATATCGGGTATACGGGAATACACTGACAGTGTATTCCATTCAGGATCCTGGGAAAGCTGGGTTGCGGCGATTGAGCCCGTCAGTGCCACGTTACACTGACAAGCTTCTCCCTGGAATTTAGCTCTTACAAGAGCTGTTGGTTGTCTTCTCCTTCCTATCCTAGCCTGTCCCTGCCTACCCAGAATCTAAGCCCTAGCTAGCTGGACGGAAACCTCCGTCCTCGGTGAATTGCAAGCTCAGAATGACGCGAAGCTGGGCGTCGGTGTTCTTTTAAATTAGAGGTCACATGTTTTCGGCAGCCAATGGGTTTTGCCTACTTTTTTCAACGTCACCGGTGTCGTAGTTCCTGTCCCACCTACCCTGCGCTGTTATTGGAGCAAAAAAGGCGCCAGGGAAGGTGGGAGGGGAATCGAGTAATGGCGCACTTTACCACGCGGTGTTCGATTCGATTCGAACATGCCGAACAGCCTAATATCCGATCGAACATGAGTTCGATAGAACACTGTTCGCTCATCTCTATTTATTTCCCTTTGTCATATTTCTCCTGGGCTCCATTACGGCATCAGGTGCAGATCCTTGTCTTTACCAGACCTAGTTTTGCGTTAAGCAGAAGTGCTGTCATTATACTCTGGGGTCTTCTCAGACCCTATAGTATAACACATGGAGGCCCAGGGAAGGAGTGTTTATATAAAAAAATTGTTATATTCACTTTGCTTCACCTCCCATGGGCATCTTTGCAGCGTCCAGCCATACCTCTAGCTGGTGTCACACACCCCAGGGTCACCACTGAGGACTGTGATTGAGCATCACCAGTTATGTGGCATGTACAGGGTTATGAAGGGAGGTCTGGATGATTTGAAATAAATTTTTCAACGAAACTCAAATTTTATTTTTTCAATGTGTAGCTTGGATGTTGCCATTACAAAAATCAAAGAAAAACAAAAGAGAAAAGAAATTAAAACATTGCGGCCGAACGTCAAGGGCTGGCTTCAACTGTTTGACGCACCCTTTTGATGTTTTCCGGGGGCCATACCATTCGGCCACCTCCTCATGCAGTTCTGGGTCGCAAAGAACCTGTTGGTTGAAAGTGATTCACCCACTTCATTATCGTGTTAAACTTCGGAACACGACCTTGATGGCCAACGTTGAAATGATTCCGGAAAAGTCTCTGTGTTTGAATGACAAAACGACCACCTCTCCATTACTACTGAAATGGCAGCTCCTGACGAGCAGATACCCCCACTTCTTATCCACCAAGGTTATCCCCAACTTGCGTGGCACCCCGTTCAAATCATCCATACCTCCCTGCCTAATCCTGTACAATGTCATGATGCTGGGCTGAGGAAAGGTAAATATAACAGTTTGTTATTTTTACTCATCCTTCATCCATCTTGGCCTTCATATATTGTACTCTGGAGTCTGAGGAATCTCAAACCTTTGCGTTAAACCCGAAAGTTTTGGAAAAATTTGAGTCAAACCAAGTTCAACCTGATTTGATTATTTTATCCCTATACCTGGGGCCGGAAGATGCCTGAAGAAGACAAGGACTCACATAGGACACATGGATAGAGCTCAGTCAGAGGTGAATAAACTGCAGGCTGTAATTTAACACTTTAGTGAGCTAATATTTGTTATGGGAGACTAAAACAGATTCAGCAGAGATTTCAGAGTGAGTATCAGTTTGCAAAGGAAGAGAATATGAAAAGAGCCCAAGAAGTGAAGAAAAGAGCGCTATTATTTCTTTTGTCTGATACAATATGTTGCAAAGTTGCAGATATTCACTTGTACTATTGAATTATGCAAACATTAAGACAAACTTAGTAACCATTTGAAAAGAATCTTCATTCCAGATAGATACCAGTAGATAGATAGTCTTAGACTACCTCAGGCTCATGCATGCACTGTAGCTAAGTTGTATTCACAGATCACAGCTCTGGCCTAATGGAGATTAGCTAAAAAGCATGCTTGATTGGTAAAATCTCATTTACCTGTATAGTAATGTAATCTATTGCATATTTTCCGTGTCCAAATCGTCGGCAAAAACCTGCCGCAATTTTGCTGTGTGCATTTACGATAGGTCATCTTTGGTGCATTATGCACTGTAGTTAGACAGATTGAGTAACCTTCATTTGCAAATGAATGCTCCATTTTTCTAAATCTTATACAGCATAATATTGTGATCTATGAAGACACCTGGTATCATTGACAGCTTGGTTGTATGCTGCGGGGCTCAGAAGATCATGATGCCAAGGACAAACTCCTCATAAAATCTGAGGTTATTTTATTCTAAATGTTAAGTTGCCTATTGTGTTTGGATGTAGATTTACTCCCTGGTGTTCTTGATCTTTACTTTTAACCTTGCCATTAACACAAGACTTTTTTCAATGGCAATGCATACTGGTTGAGCACATTCCTAGTATTACATTATTCTATGTACAGAAATATTTCACCTGGTTCTTTGTAATGGTTAGACTAGAGATGAGAGAACTAGAGATGAGCGAACACTAAAATGTTCGAGGTTCGAAATTCGATTTGAACAGCCACTCACTGTTCGTGTGTTCGAACGGGTTTCGAACCCCATTATAGTCTATGGGGAACATATACTCGTTAAGGGGGAAACCCAAATCCGTGTCTGGAGGGTCACCAAGTCCACTATGACACCCCAGGAAATGATACCAACACCCTGGAATGACACTGGGACAGCAGGGGAAGCATGTCTGGGGGCATAAAAGTCACTGTATTTCATGGAAATCCCTGTCAGCTTGCGATTTTCGCAAGCTAACTTTTCCCAATAGAAATGCATTGGCCAGCGCTGATTGGCCAGAGTACGGAATTCGACCAATCATCGCTGGCTCTGCTGGAGGAGGCGGAGTCTAAGATCGCTCCACACCAGTCTCCATTCAGGTCCGACCTTAGACTCCGCCTCCGCACACACATTCAGCTCTACTTCATCGGGCTAATAGAATGCATTGGCCAATCAGCGCTGGCCAATGCATTCTATTAGCGTAAGCTGAGTTTGCACAGGGGTTCTAGTGCACCCTCGGCTCTGCTACATCAGATTGCTACATCTGATGTAGCAGAGCCGAGTGTGCACACTCGGCTCTGCTACATCTGATGCACACTCGGCTCTGCTACATCTGATGCACACTCGGCTCTGCTACATCTGATGCACACTCGGCTCTGCTACATCTGATGCACACTCGGCTCTGCTACATCTGATGCACACTCGGCTCTGCTACATCTGATGCACACTCGGCTCTGCTACATCTGATGCACACTTGGCTCTGCTACATCTGATGCACACTCAGCTCTGCTACATCTGATGCAGCAGCAGAGCCGAGTGTGCATCAGATGTAGCAGAGCCGAGTTTGCATCAGATGTGTAGTTGAGCAGAACTGGCTCAGCACTGCTAAGTCTCTGCATTCGCATAGGAATGCATTGGCCAGCCTTCGGCCAATCAGCTCTGGCTCTGCCGGAGGAGGCGGAGTCTAAGGTCGGACCTGAATGGAGACTGGTGTGGAGCGATCTTAGACTCCGCCTCCTCCAGCAGAGCCAGCGCTGATTGGTCGAGTTCCGTACTCTGGCCAATCAGTGCTGTCCAATGCATTCCTATTGGAAAAAGTTTGTCACAAAAATCACAATTACACACCCGATAGAGCCCCAAAAAGTTATTTTTAATAACATTCCCCCCTAAATAAAGGTTATCCCTAGCTATCCCTGCCTGTACAGCTATCCCTGTCTCATAGTCACAAAGTTCACATTCTCATATGACCCGGATTTGAAATCCACTATTCGTCTAAAATGGAGGTCACCTGATTTCGGCAGCCAATGACTTTTTCCGATTTTTTTCGATGCCTCCGGTGTCGTAGTTCCTGTCCCACCTCCCCAGCGCTGTTATTGGTGCAAAAAAAGCGCCAGGGAAGGTGGGAGGGGAATCAAATTTTTTTGGAGTTTGCCACGTGATGTTCGATTCGAATCGAACACATCGAACAGCCTGATATCCGATCGAACATGTGTTCCATAGAACACTGTTCGCTCATCTCTAGAGAGAACCTTAACAGGGAAGCACATATTCATAGATTCATCGATGTGTTACATTTCAGGTCAATTTAACATGTAAAAATGCTATTATTAATAAGTGAACGCCTAGTATAGGTGCAAAGACATAAATCTCTTATACTCACCTTCCCTCCCCTTTACAGGGCTCCCTCATTACATACAGATTCCCCTTCAGGGTCCCCAACCGTCTCATGCATTTCTTCACGCACCCCAGGGGACTATTGAGACCTCAGCAGTAACATGGGATATGCCAATATCTTGACGCTTGTCTTAAAGCATCATAATGTTGGCAATCTTACCGTCCTATTTCCCAGTGAAATTGGGCAAGTGACGGCTTTCATTGGAATGGGTTTTAAAAGCAAACTGCTGGTATCCGCCTACAGCCTATCCACAGGGAAACCCATTTTTTTGGCCAGACTGTCGGACTTGCAGGACTTTGTGTCCGTCCAAAAAAAAACCTATTTCCCCACAGAGAGGTCACATACAGACACCGGCGCTTTGCTTTTAAAACCCATTCAAATTTTGCTGAGGCTTAGGATGGAAGCCTGGCAGAATGACACAGGGTAGACATGGGCGCAAGTGTGAACGTCCCCTAAGGATGGACAAGATTGATGAAGGAAGGCAAATATCATTGTTTATTATGTTTCAGTTTCCACTCATTACATTCTAGGGCCTGAAGACATCTTTGAGTATATAATATGTATTTGTGGGTAACAAACTCCAAAAATTTCAGAATTGGATCAAACGCTAAATTTTTAAAAATTTGTTTGAATACTGTTCAATGTGGACTTATCTTTAGTTTAGACTTGGTAGTTTGAAAACTGAAGGAATTATCAACCCCGTATGATTGAAAATGGGTGTTCCAGTTTTTAGCCTACTTAGCTTAAAATAATAAATAGTGCTCACTTACCTGTCCATTTGTCTGAGGATCCAGTCGAGAGTCTTCATTCAGATCCCTGGTCTTTTTGACCTCTAGCCTAAACACGAGCCTGCGAGCCAATGAGTGTCCAAGCAGTGATGAGCTATTAAAATAAAGCCACTCACTGGCTGACGTACTTGTGCACAGACAAAGGCTCCTATCTGGATCCCAATCTGAACACTTTAAGCCTCCCAAGGTATTAGAAGAATTAACTGGAACCCTTTGAATTTACAGAGGACAACAAAAGCCATTAAAGAACCATTAAAAGAGTTAATATTCTGTGACCTATCATTGTTAATGTGCTTAGTGTCAAGTCAAATTGTACAGTTAACTGGTCATGTACTGGAACGCATGAAATGTATAAAAACCTCCAATGTTTTAGAAAAAGATATGGACTGCACATCGAAGTATTACACGTTGATCTAGGTTTCTTGGCAAAATATACAAAAATGAACATGAGGTTCTTAATATACATTTTGATCAAGGTGTATAAGCTAACTAGCCACATCATGGCAATCTCTACATCTCAGCACAGAGCCCAGAGGAGGTAAAGACCCAGCAGATCAGCAGAAGCCCTGCTGCCAGTCTCTGTGCCATCCCATGCCACTGGCACAGATCTACAGCAGTGGCTGCCACCATGCAACAACGGACAATGTGAACAGACCTTACCATATGGTCTCAGACCTAGTAGGTGGATCCCTTTAGCAGGTTGTATACACACATATACTGTATGCTTGGTTGAGCTGAGCATGCATGTCAACTGAATGAGCAAAAGCCCAACAACTATGATCACAAGTCCCATCTATTGTTGAGCCCTGATCCTCCTGGTTTCATCTCATTTTCATTTCTAGATGACATTTTTTCACATCTTCATTTGCTCCCTAGTCCTTGTTCATGTTCCTACCTCCTATTAAAGTAAAGTAGAATGGAAACCAACCTACAAGAGAATGTGTCCTACTCCCATAGTTGCCAAATGGGCTTCCTTGATGGTTCATACATTGTTGCAAAAAATTTTTTTACAGTAAAAAATACCATTTTGGTAAAGTAAATTAAAAGCACTTGTTAATAATTCATTTTCTAATCATGTTAATATCTATCGAAGGATGAAATGCTAAAAGTCTAGTACTGAACACCACCATTACTTTCCAACCTTCTGTTACAAGGCTTTAAATTAGAAAACCAAGCTGTCATTTTTTCGATCTTGCAAGGCTCCCTCAGTGCTTTTTTAAGAACCTTGTATCCCTGGCAAACGTCATCTTCTTCCAGCCAATTTGCCCAAGTGTAAAGCATTGACACCAAGGAGAATGATTAACAGTGCATTCTAATCGGTCATGATCACCTCTGGACCTCCCAGTCTTGTCACAGTTGCATGAATATGTTCCACCTTATTGATCGGTACACTAACCACTTCACTTCACGGCTTACAGGCTTGGCCTGCTGCTACTCGACCCTAATTGATTTATTTCAGAGCAATGTCATTGTGTGTACACTCTGAAAATCATGTGCAGCTGAACCGGCAAATGGCATAATGGGAAAAATTGCCACATCCCTATTATTTTAGATATATTTGCTCTGCCATTATGAGTAGAGTAAATAGAATTAGTGACAGGGCTGTGGAGAAGCACATGAGAACTGAAGCATGTATCCAACTTCTTAGGGAGCGAGAAATCTCCTATACGCACAACAATGACAGAGGTTTATCGATCTAATACAGTATTCCGCAATAAATCGCTCTAGTCCTGTATTGGTGCAATGGAATGAGACAGTCCAATAAAGACATAGTTTCTGACATTTGTTTTAGCCTGCATTAGGGTTACGATAATGAAGTAGCTTCAGTATTTTGGGGGGAGTTTATTGAGCCCTCTGTGCCAGGTTTCTAGCGTCAAAAAGTTGCAAACTTGTGCAAGTCAAGAAAGATGAGTTACTATAAACTGCTATAAATATAGTGTAAATCTGAGTCAGTGCATAGCTTTCATGGATTTCATGCATACTTACACAATTTGGCATCTCACAAATGCACCATACACAATCTAGGGGTGTATTGTGTATACATCATGGCAGCAGGAATTACTATTACTGCACTTTTTATAATGAATTTATGAATGAGCACAGAGCAGATTTACCAAAAATGATGTTTCATATTTGAGTCTTGGTCAAAAGTCTGTTGGAGTAAGATGTGGCAAACTTTGTAACGATAGGTTCACACTAAAGTTCGGGTTTCCATTCTTCGAGTCCACTTTGGAACTCAAAGAATGGAAATTCGCAAAACTCATAAACTATAATGGGGTCTGCCAGGTTTTTGCCCACTTTAGTCTATTTTATACTGAAATTGATGTAGAGAAAAGCAATCCCTTCAGGACTTTTCTTTGCACCGATTTTAGGCTGAGGCCCCATGTTGCGGAAACGCAGCTTTTTTTGTTGCAGATTTTGTTGTGGTTTTTTGAGCCAAAGCCATGAATGACTATAAAAGGAATGGAGAAGCCCTTATACATCAACTTTATTCTGATTCCACTCCTGGCTTTGGCTCAAAAAAATGCAACAATATCTGCAACAAAAAAAGCTGCGTTTCCGCAATGTGGGGCATCAGCCTAAAATCGGTGCAGAGAGAAGTCCTGAAGGATAACTTTTCTCTACATCGATTTCAGCATACCCCATTATATTTTATGAGTTCTGCACATTTCCATCCTCTGAGTTCTAAAGTGGACTCGAAGAATGGAACCTGAACTCTAGTGTGAACGTAGCATTGCAAAGTTTGGCACATCTTGCTCCAACTGAGTTTTGACCAAGACTGAAATATGAAAGACCATTTTTGGTAAATCTACTCTGTGCTTATTCAGATTATAAAAAATGCGGTATATGTAATTTTAGGTGCCACGAGGTGCACACATTACACCCCTATATTGTGTATGGTGCCTTTGTGAGATGCCAAATGAATACTTATAGGATATGACTAGAGATGAGCGAACAGTAAAATGTTCGAGATTCGATATTCATTTCGAGTAGCCCCTCAATATTCGACTACTCGAATTGAATATCGAACCCTATTATAGTCTATGGGGGGAAAATGCTCGTTTCAGGGGTAGGCAACATTCGATCAAATTATACTTACCAAGTCCACGAGTGAGGGTCGGGCTGGATCCTCCGAGAAGTCTTCTCCTTGCAGCATCCCCGCGGCATCTTCCGGCCCTGAATTCACTCTGCCAGGCATCGGGCCTATGCAGAGCCGACTGCGCATGCCCGCACTACAAGCAGACATGCGTAGTCCTCTCTGCCCAGGCCCGATGCCTGGCAGAGTGAATTCAGAGCCGGAAGACGCCGCGGGGAAGCTGCACAGAGAAGACTTCTAAAGGTAGAAGAAGAACCAGCATTGATTGGCCGACTGTATAGCATTCGGCCAATCAATGCTGGTTCTGCATCGAACTTTTCCATTCGACTAGCGAGTGGTACTCGATCGAGTACGAGTATTTCGAATACCGTAGTATTCGATCGAATACCTACTTGATCAAGTACTACTTGCTCATCTCTAATGATTTCCATTGGAAGAGTGCTGATGTCAGAGAACAAAATGGGCATAACCATAAAACCAGTATAAGTATATGAAATGTTTCCAGGGCATGCATGGTCTAAAAAGTCCCTGTACCATCTCTAATTTATGAGACGTATAATATGAGACCCAATCCTTCTGTCTCTTCATATAATCCCAGACAGACTGGATGATGACATCAGAGCTCTTCCATATCATCCCTTCCCGCATTCCTCCACCAAAAGGCGTCCACACCAAATATTAATATGATTTAGATTTTTCTTTTCTTTATCCACTTTAATTGACAACTACTATATAAACCATGAACACTTCTATTTTTGAAAGCCTTTTCAATATTATTTTCAACCCCAGCCTTAAACCATTGTACAGCGCTCTACGTTAAGTTAATATGATGGCGCTTTACTTCTAACGTAGCCTTCAACTAAGCGGCCGTAAATGATAACTCCGATATCTAGTTGTATTGTAATTTTCACAGCGCAAATCCTTTTTGCAACCGTTAAATATATCAAAGGTTATAAAACTAGTGAGTGTTAACAATGAGGAGCATTTAGTAGGAAAGTGTTTTGTTTTACTGTAACCATTGAGATACATTCACATATCAAAGGGAATGCTCTCGGAAATTAAAGCAGCAATTTAATGGCAGTCTGTGTTCTTTCCTCCCTGGAATTAGTCCTAAGGGTGTTCCATAGAGCCAGCCTTGATGGAATCAAGCAGATGTTTTTAATTGAAAGCTCTGCACTCTAAAATGTATGCCCTCTCCATGAAAAGAATCAATAAGCAGATATTTCTCTATGCCATTTAGATATGAGAGTGCCTATAAGTGCTATAATTATATAGTATTACGGATGGACTCTGGAGTGTCCACTATATTGCTGGTCTATTCTACCTGTTCTAAGAATGATATCCTACATAGGCTTTAGAGATGCTATCAACACGTCATATATTCCATGTGCAGTATCTGTGTTACTATTATTCTTTGCTATTTAACACGGTAGTAAAGGACTTGTTGTCGAAACCACTGCCAAGGCCACCTACAAATGTCACGTTTTTTTGCTGGGCGTATTTTACAGCTTTTGTTTGGGAAGAAATCCTGTAATTATAATACACATGGAAATAACTGTGTTCAGTGACTCCAATAATCACTATTTGTAGATTGCGAAGAACAGCAACAGCAGTAAAGACAATGGTGGCGATGATCCTCTGGTCAGCTAATGTCATACCGTCCTCCCCTATACAATTTACATGCGTCATATGCTCATGTGCTCAATTGTTGGGCTGAGAAATACATATATAATATAATCAATTTACGTCATTGCTGTATACCCTATGAACCAGTATGAGATAAAATAGAAAGAAGTCTATTATTAGAGATGAGCGAACAGTAAAATGTTCGAGATTTGATATTCGTTTCGAGTAGCCCCTCAATATTCGACTACTCGAATTGAATATCGAACCCTATTATAGTCTATGGGGGGAAATGCTCGTTTCAGGGGTAGACAACATTCGATCAAATTATACTTACCAAGTCCACGAGTGAGGGTCGGACTGGATCCTCCGAGAAGTCTTCTCCGTGCAGCGTCCCCGCGGCATCTTCCGGCTCTGAATTCACTCTGCCAGGCATCGGGCCTGGGCAGAGCCGACTGCGCATGCCCGCACTACAAGCAGACATGTGCAGTCGGCTCTGCCCAGGCCCGATGCCTGGCAGAGTGAATGAAGAGCCGGAAGACGCCACGGGGAAGCTGCACGGAGAAGACTTCTAAAGGTAGAAGAAGAACCAGCGTTGATTGGCCGACTGTATAGCATTCTGCCAATCAATGCAGGATCTGCATCGAACTTTTCCATTCGAATAGTGAGTGGTACTCGATGGAATACTACTCGCTCATCTCTATTTATTATCAAAGAAGATGTAGTAGGACAATAAAGGACATACATACAAAGTATAACTTGTTGCGTCCATTCTTACCTTCACGCAAATTTGGTTACTGACTCCAATTTTTCATAAAAGCAAATCAAAACCATATCTCAGTATATTAGCAAAACCCTTACCGGGCTACAATTCACATAATAACTACTGCAATGACAACACATAGACATACACACAATCCAGTCATGTTAATGTGACACCACCTACTTTTGACATCAACATTAAATAACCAATCACAGAAGACACGTGACATCAGCCATCTGGGTGCACTCATCATTGTGGAAGGCACGATGGATCAACACAAGTATGCATCTATCCTTGCGGACCATGTTCACCCCTACATGGGAATTGTTTTTCCTCAGGATGATGGCATCTACCAGCAGAACAATGCAACATGTCATAAAGCTCACAGTGTACGTGCGTGATTCGAGGAGCACCAGGATGAGTTTACCCTACTCCCTTGGCCAGCAAATTCCCTGGACTTGAACCCAATCCAGAATCTGTGGGACCACCTCGATCGGGGGGTTCGCGCCATGGATGCTCAACCGCATAACCTAGCACAACTGGCCACGGCACTGGAGTCGGCATGGCTCAACATCCCAGTGACATCATCACAACATCCCCTCTTCCTGCACGTCTCGCAGCGGTCCGCTCTGCCAAAGGTGGTTATTCTGGATTTTGACAGGTGGTCACATTAATGTAACTGTACTGTGTATAGGAAACACGTCTTGTTACAGAGTATCACATGATCATGTTTATTAAAGGCAGGTGATCTCTTGAGACAAATCTTGAGTCATTTCCATCCAAGAGTATTGTAAGACAGGACATATCTGTATATCACTGTGTTCGAAACTCCAACCAATTCTACCTTCAGATCTTTCGAATTCCAAATGTGTTCTATGAGTAAAAAAAAGGTAAAAAACATAAAACGAAAATTCTTGAAAACCATTATACAACTATTATGGGATGATGGGAAGAATTTAAACATGAGCGGCAATTGCACCAAATCCATCATGTCTGGTCATGGTCTTAGATCGATCAGTAATTTTTTTTTCTAAGGTGTCTTCCATGTTGACAGTCATACAATGACTCTTTGAGTTGCTATTGTCCATAAAATACGTTGAAGAGAGTAAGCACTTAGTGTATGAACTCTGCTTATCCTGTAAGATTCCTTTAATAGTGAAATATCTCTACAACATTTGTGAGAGCTACTAAGTTTAATTAATCCACGAGGGGCCATTCATTATACAACGCTTTTCTTTTACCAAGCTCATGATCTTCATTCATTTTTAATAATATGGTGTTTCTGCAGTGTTTTTGAACATATCGTATTCCCAGTTTATCACATTGAATATTCCCAATAGATTTATAACTTGTTTGAAAGGAACAAAAGGTTTTCGTTCTGGTCTCTGTTGTGATACACACTTGTTTTTGGCAGAAAATATAAGGATTTAAAATACAGACGCATGAATGCAGTAAGTTTACCTCTAGTCTATCGTCTGCCTGTTTGATAAAGTAAAATAAGCAATGGAAAAACAGCTATAAAAACGAATGTACACCACCATATATCAGAGATGTTTGCTATCTTATCTCCCCTTTTTGACTCCATATAACAAAAGATTTGCGATAACCAGCTTTAAATTTTTTTTTACATAATTCTGCAATATTTTGTTGGGAGATTTTTATGCTGTATGTTTTAATGTTTGGCCACCCAGGGGTTGTGATGTAGATTTTAGTCTGTAGAGAACTTTGATAGGATGTCGGAATAATGTATAGAACATATATTGCGATAAAGTGAAGAACTTAACCACTTCAGTACCAGGCCAATTTGTGGTCCAGGACCAGACACATTTTTGTTTCTTTTTGTATGTGCGGTTTTGAGGGCTGTAACATTTTTCTCGTATGTCTCATTCAACTAATTTTTCTGTCTTTTTTCGGGGACACAGAGGGCTTTATTTTTATGTTGTTTTTATTTTCAAAAGTGTTTTATTTTTTTTTATATCCGGGAAAATATAAACAAAATAGGAGGGAAATTGTGTCTGGTTTACATTTATTTATTTATTTTTATTTAATAACACAAAGTGCTACTGAAAAACTTTATGAAATAGTTTTTCCCTCTCCGTTACGGTAATTTTTATTTTGTATCGTGTTGTCGGGGGTGGGGCTATACCCTTTAATAAGGTTTTATTAGCATATTGTTTTATTTATTTTTTAAATTATTTTATTTTCATTTTTCAAAACTTTTTTATTATATTTTATTTTTATTTTTTTCAGATTGTGTCCCCATAAGGTCATAAGAAACCTTTGGGGACATCTGATCACTTTTTTTTTGTTAGGGAGGCTGATTTCCCCTATAACTGAGGCTGCTACATTTAGCCTCAGTTGCAGGAGGAATCCAGCCTCCTGCACGCTGTTCTTTACACTTACAGAGCTGATCTGGGTCCTGTAGGACCCAGCAGCTCTTGTAAGACACTGAGCCCGGCGGATCACGTGACCGTCGGGTCAGAGGGCGGCCGCATCATGGCGACGCCCATAGCACAGTGATCAAGAAGGCAGTGAAGGGAATAAACCTTCCCTGCCATCCATCTGGGAGCTCCGGCTTCCAGCTTCAGCAGCTGCACGATCTCCGTGCAGGTGCTGTGTTCTGATTGGATGTACCGGTACGTCCTGTCAGAACTAGGCAACCACTTCCTGGACGTTTATAGTGTATGGGCGGTCCGGAAGTGGTTAAAGAGGATCTTTCACCTCCTGGGGCACATGCAGTGTAATACACATCTAGAAAGTCAACAGTGCACTGAATTCAGCGCACTATCGGCTTTCACGTTCTGTTCCCCCGGTGAAGAGCTATCGGTGCCGGTACAGTAGCTCTTCACTGTCAGAAGGGCGTTTCTAACAGTCAGTCAGGAATACCATTCCTCACAGTGTTGTCTATAGTGCTGTATTGTGAGAGGGGGTGTTGCTTACTGCCCAGTGATGACTCTGAGTGGTGATGATTGCCCCCCCAGTACTCATCTATGGATGAGCACTATCAGGAGGGGAGGGGGGCGTTCCTCACCGATCTCACAGTACAGAGCAATAGACACTACTGTGAGGAAGAGCATTCCTGAGTGACTGTCAGAAACACCCTTTTGACACTGAAGAGCTACGGTACTGGCACTGATAGCGCTTCACTGGGGGCACAGAACGGGAAAGCCAATGTTGATAAACTTGGGTACATCCGTATACAGTAGCATATCATTTTGTGACAGAGCATCCCAATATCATGTTATTTTGAAAATCTAGTTATCTTGGTAGAAGAGATAAGTGAACCTCACTGGATTTGTTTTGCGAATATTTGTTAGGTTTGCTTACCAGTTTTGTTTTTGACCAAACTGAACTGAAAGTGCTATTCTTTTAGCCTGTGGAGTGTAATAAGTAGAGTCTCAGTCAAGGTGTGGTAAAATAAGAAGTCTGGATACCTTTTGTCTTCATCTTCTAGGTTCCCTATAAGCTCTCTGTAGTATTCAGTCCTCTTTTGGTATCTTCTGGGATGTCACAGACCCCTGGTACCACTAAAGCCTCTGATTTGGCCTCCAAGGTCCTTGAAAGCCTGTGATGTCACAGTAGAGTCCGGAAGAGGCCTGAAGAGGAACAAAGGAGTTGGAGAATGCACATCATATGCCACAAAGGGTCTTAGGAAAGGTAAAGTAAGATGAATATAATTTTTATTTCGGCACACCTCTCAACTCATTACAAACTGGTTTGTTCATCCCTTCGTGTAACACTCATTTCTTGGGTTTTATAGCCAAGAGGAAACGTAAGAAAGAACAGATCTGTTACTCAAGTGGCCATAATTTATTTTCCATTATTCTTTGTTTTATTCCCCATATTTTCTAACCTATTTTCGACTATGGGCATGGAATCTTTAGCACGGGTTCTCAACACCCATTAAATTTGGACACAAGGAAAAGCAGGTCTCCTATTTCCAGAAACCTATAAAAATCCCATTGCCTCCCTCTAAGTACGTCCTTGGCAATAGCGTGAACATGTCTTTAATAGGTGATTTTCTCAAAGCTAATATGCCCTTTCCTTTCCTATGTGGAAAAATGTAAGAGGCGATGTTGAGCATTCGTAAAGGATATGAGTCAGTGTGTTTTATTGCTCTAAATTGTGATTTAAGTATAATGCATCCTTTATTATTACACCGTATCTTGCACAAAGGTGCTTTTAACTAACAATCCATTTTGCACTTCAATTTTATATTAAGCTTAGATTTTGGCAATTAATAACTTCTCGGAAGTAAAACCATTAACAAGCAAAACAAAGTGATATTAATTTTCCCGTTGAATCGTACATTAAGACAACTGGAGTGGAAGATAACACAGTCACATTACTTACCTTTATCATGTCAAATGCACTTTATCAGGAGGAAACACACTGGCAAATAGTTTATCTATCGGAAAACACAATTTCCATAAGCGCTGCTCCATCAGCTGATAAAAGATGTAGAAGTAATGTACTGGTGCTGGAAACATCTTAGTCTACCTCCAATTTACTCGAGATATTTCTTCTATAAAGCCGTAAAAGTTTTCAAGTTGCTCCATAAATGTAAGTTATATAATGTCTGATATAATAAAAGGAATGTTCTATGTGTGCGACCGGCCTTCCAGTCCAGGGCTCCATCATTTACAGGCTTTTGTGGCAAATACTGTCAAAATGTTTTACATTGGATTTTTTCATAGGTCTTAAAAGTGAACAGAGATAACTTGATCAAATATATAGGTAAAGACTAGAGATGAGCGAGTAGTATTCGATCGAGTAGGTATTCGATCGAATACTACGGTATTCGACATACTCATACTCGATCGAGTACCACTCGCTGTTCAAATGTAAAACTTCGATGCCCGATGCCTGGCAGAGTGAATTCAGAGCCGGAAGATGCCGCGGGGACGCTGCACGGAGAAGACTTCTCGGAGGATCCAGCCCGACCCTCACTCGTGGACTTAGTAAGTATAATTTGATCGAACGTTGCCTACCCCTGAAACGAGCATTTTCCCACCATAGACTATAATAGGGTTCAATATTCGATTTGAGTAGTCGAATATTGCGGGGCTACTCGAAACGAATATCAAACCTCGAACATTTTACTGTTCGCTCATCTCTAGTAATTACATTTTTACCTGGCTAACCTTCTGTTTTTGCAAGAGAAAATAAAAGGTTTCCTCCCACATGGAGAATCAGAGCAAGTTTAAGTATAATCTTCCCAGGCAGTATCCTTTATATGGATGGATGGATTTTGAAAATGAAAAATACCAGATTGTTTAGTATAACAGCAAGAATCAAATAGATTTCAAAATAAGTATGTAAAAGCAATATCTAGACAGAATTACAGGTCAGTTGAACAATTTTACAGAGAGATTTGGGACACTAAACCCTCTGTCCATAAGGTTCTGTAGGTGGTTCAATGTCCCATATTGACCTGACAGGTGCTCTCTAACATACATTAGAGATGGGTGAAATACTCAGGATTCGTTCATTTTGGGTTCAGGTGGCTTGGGTTCAAGATTCGTTTGGGGTCAAAAAAGTTTGGTACAAACTACCCCTTAAAATGGCTAACAACATAGAACGCTGTAAGGGGTACTAGAAACCTATTTATACAATTTCTAACCATCTAAGGCAGGGGTGGGCAATTAATTTTCCCATGGGGCCACATGAGAAATTGTAACGGTTCTAGAGGGTCATGCGCGTCGCGGCAAATTTAGCTCCAACCACTTCTCTGCTGACTCCACCCATTCTCAATCATTTTTCCATGTGCCCCACAAAGTAAAATCTTCCTACAGTCACCCTAACAGTATACCCTTCCACATTATAACATTTTCCTCCAAATGTCCCACAGTATTAAGTCCCTCTCCTGGTGCCCAGTATAAAGCAGCAGAAACTAGAGGGGACATTAAACTGGGGCAGCTACCCCCCCAAGGTTTAATATCATCCTCCATCTGCCCCCTAATTTAATGTCCCCCCTACATGTGCATTAAATTTAACTGCCCCCCTACATCTGCCCCTGATCTGATCTAAGGCAAACACAGCCAAAGTTAAAAGTCTAAATGAAAGTAAGTATTATATATTCTCTGGGGTCTCTTCATGCTTCATCGTGTTGGTCTTGAAATTATCTAATATCATCCCTTGTGGATATCAGAGAAGCTCCAGTTGCTGACAATATCTACAGTCACCTTCTACCACTATCCGGTACACTGGAACCCTCTCTTGATTGGATAACAGTCATACGCTCGGTGCCCCACACACTGTGTAATTCATGCACCAGGGGTCACCACTCAGCATGCCCAATCACAGGCCTCAGCAGTGACTCCGGGTGCATGATATCACAAGGAGAGCATCAGACTCTGTGAGGAATCCCAAAAGAGGTAATGAATAGAGATGAGCGAACAGTAAAATATTCGAGGTTCGATATTCGTTTCGAGTAGCCCCTCAATATTTGACTACTCGAATCGAATATCGAACCCTAGTATAGTCTATGAGGGGAAAATGCTTGTTTCAGGGGTAGGCAACGTTCGATCAAATTATACTTACCAAGCATTTACATACCGACAAAAAATGGAATTTCAAGCGAATGGCAGCGTGGATAACAAAAGGTAGGAGAAGAATAGCCTTTCTTAAGGCTATTCCGACATGTTAGTTAGAAAAAAATGTGTTTGAAAGATAGGATCCCTTTAATGTCGGTATATGATTTTATAAAGTATGCTCCTCGTAGTGACATTGATCCGAAAACAGCTACAAAATATACCAATATGATAATTATGTCACTGAGTGAAGAAAAAATTAGATTCTAATTAGAGATGAGTGAACACTAAAATGTCCGAGGTTTGAAATCCGATTCGAACAGCCGCACACTGTTCGACTGTTCGAACGGATTTCAAACCCCATTATAGTCTATGGGGGAAATGCTCATTTCAGGGGTAGGCAAAATTCGATAAAATTATACTTACCAAGTCCACGAGTGACGGTCGGGCTGTATTCTCCTTGAAGTCTTCTCCCGGCGCAGCGTCCCCGCATCTTCTTCCGGCTGGAATTCACTCTGCCTAGGCATCAGGGCCTAGGCAGAGCTGACTGCGCATGCGCGGTCGGATCTGCCCGGCCCGACGCCTGAGCAGAGCCGACTGCGCATGCGAGGGCATGCCCGCGCATGCGCAGTCGGCTCTGCCTAGGCCGGATGCCTAGGCAGAGTGAATTCCAGCCAGAAGACACCGCGAGGACGCTGCACGGAGGAGGCTTCTAAAGTAAGAGAAGAACCAGCGTTGATTGGCAATGTATAGCATTCTGCCAATTAACGCTGGTTCTGCATCGAACTTTAAACTTCGAACAGCTAGTAGTGTTCAATCGAGTACGAGTATTTCAAATACCGCAGTATTCGATCGAACACCTACTCGATCGAACACTACTCGCTCATATCTAATTCTAATCGCAAGTAACATAAAACAATTAATAAAAATAAAAAAAAATCCATGCTCTAAAATTCCATTAGGTACAAAATAAGCATTGCCCTTTTAAGGACTGATTTTGGTTTGTCGGGGGAATACCCCAACTTTTCCAATCTCCAGGTATGCTGTGAGGTGCCGAATTAAAGGAAGGTGTGGTGAAGTATGGAGCGCTCGGGAGATGTATAGAGACTAGGGTTGAGCGATCGGGATAGGGAAAGATCGGATCCTGATCGTCGATCGCGCAAATTTCGTGATCCAGATTGCCTGGAAAATGATCGGAAATTGGATTTTAAAATCGATCCTGAAATCTCAAGATCGGCTCAACCCTAACAGAGACACAGACACCTGGTTCTGTTCCAAAGTAGATCTCAGTTTATTTCTAGCAAGGATAAACATTATATAGCAATCTCAGACCAAAAATGGCTATATGCCAATATTATGATGCAGAGTACATCTAGTACCCTTATCAGGTATAGGGAGTATAAAGAACATCTTCAAGGATGAATAACAAGATGTCCTCCACGAAACTGCACTCATCAACATTTTACAGAAATCCTATCTGTACGTGCCAAGGAAGTTTATACAAAGGTTAATAATGGAGCATACGGAGCAAAATGGCTGAATGAACCAATCTCCGTCTTATACAGATATTCTGTGCCTCACAGGTCCTAAGGGCCCTACTGGAAACCTAAAGAACAGGTCTAAGGAATAGATCACCACTGTTTATCCATTGCTCTTGGACATATTGAAAGATAAATGGCGTTCTTTGACTTTGAGATAATGTGTTTCGGCTACATGTATGTATAGTTTACATGTAACAATGGGATTATGAGATATTGAAGTCCCTAATAAAGATTATGTAACGTTACGACTGAACGTTTCTGTATGAGAGCCGCAGTAAATACCAATGCAGTATATTAAATAATTTAACCTATAGGGCTGTTGAAGAACAATGTGTCTGGCTCTTCTTTGAAGATCTCGTTTCTTCGAATCAACACCATGTAAATATTTAATGTTCACATTAATATTACTTGCATCCATTTTGGAGTGTATTGAAGTTCCTGATTTACATCTGATTTCCTCAGCATTTGCTCTATTAAATCTAATTATTTGGGAGCAGATACAACAGAGGTTCTGAAGCGTCGCTGTAAATTCTCTGTCTGATTAGCGCTGACAAGTGATGTCACAACAATTTATTGTTTTAATTCAGCTTTTGTTTAGGCAGCACCGGAGACAACAGCAGCTTCTTGTATTTGCATGAATTTTCTCTTGCATTTTAATCATACAGTCAGCGGCGCCGGTCTAAGAAGGCAATGCGCTGCGAGTTTCCTGGAGTTCTGGAGAGAAGTCACATGGTTGGCATCATCTTGAATTTTTTATGTCCCTTTTTGTGTCATCCTCTTTTGTGTTTTGTAAAGGACTTATAATAATTGCTTTGTATAGCGGCTGACATTTGCAGTGTATATAAGTAATATTTGTTTGGGTTAGACTGAGGCCATACGCTGCCAACAGAGAAATTCTGCAAGTGGCGGCAGGAAAAACCATCTGAAAATGGGTGACTTTGGCATTTAAAGGTTTATGTTACCAGAACCCAACGTATCACCCCAGCTCCAAAATAGATAGGTTCAGGTCACCTGAATCAGTTGGTAATTCCCCTTTGTGATTTGTGGCCTCCATTGCCAAGATAGCAAAGATTTTCTTAATATCAAAATGCGTCATTGCTCCAAAGAGCTAACCGGCAATGTCCTTGTTGCTCCGAAGAGCAAGGGGAAATCATTGTGACTGGGTGGATATGCTGAGTTCTGCTGACAGACTCCCTTTAACTTGATGATGAATGATGAATGACATGTTAAAGAGATAACACCCGCAACACAAGTTACTTTGTGCTGTAGTTTTTAGTGGCCCCACTTGAAAGGCTTTTTGTCTCCTACCTTTAGATGTGGTCTCCGTCGCGCCGTTCCTTAGAAATACCGGTACTTACCGGTATGCTAATGAGGTCTCGGCAGCAATGAGGCCATCCTTCTTCTTCATCTGCCTCCTCCCCTTGTCTGTCGTCTTCTTTCTTCGTCATGTCTGACGCCTGCGCAGTCGGCTCTGACAGCGAGACCCTGTTAGAGCCAACTGCCCATGCCGGTGGCCATATTTCCAAGGTAGTAATTATAAAAAAAGTTGCTTTAATGGTAGAATCCCTTTAAGGAGTTTTTTTTATACTGATTCCAACACATATACATTAGAATCAGTGTCAAAGAGCTCTGTGTGAACCCAACCTTATTGGACATCAGGAAATGAGATTCCCATTAAAGGCATAATGGCAAAAAAAGTCAACTTTGGTAAATAATTGGGATTCTGTAGCTGGGCAGTCAATTATACATGTAGCAGAGTTACCCCGAACTTATACAGTTGGTTAAACTGCTGCATATGATATTACAGAAGAGAACAAAAAAACAAGGAATAGTCTTTGACAAAAGTTCTTCCAATGATTTTTTTTTTGTCTTCTGTCATAAGATATCACACTGCAGCAATTTAACCAATTGCAGAAGTTCAGGTTAATTCTGCTATATCTGTATATATAGCATGGGGTAACATTAGGGTTTATGGGCACCTCTAAGTACTCTCAAAATATGTAACATTTTTTCACAAAAAATCCAAAAAATTAAGAACTCACCAACAAAATTCCATTTTTTGCAATTCATCTGTCTCAATCCATTATAAATTATGGGCTTATATGTAAGAAAAAATATTGTGGCAATGGATGTTTCACGCATATTTGATGCATTTTCTAGGTCACTTGAATGACTTGAGGATTTATCATAAAAGTCCATGTAAAAAACATGTATTGCTTTTGGAATCCTGAAAATTCCTGACATGTTTGTTTTGGCATACAGTATATAGTGCTTGCATTTTCCATTAAATAAATGTATTTTTTTAGATCTCTGCATTGTTCAATTCTCTTGGTATTTCTCTTAGAAATGTATGAATAAGATTGGGAACATGTCATGACAAAAAGTCACAGAGAGGTCACAACTAATATTGTCTATGGTGACACGTTGTGATCTCTTTCTATAGAAAAAGTAACAACTATAAGTAAGTTACACAATGTTAAAGGGGTTTTCTGGGCAAAAAAAAATGTTTTGTTTTGTTTTTTTCTTTTTTAAAGGGTCTGTTTGTGCTATTAATGGGTTAATAAATGCACCCATATACCTTTAGCAGTATTTTGATTGATTTCTGAGTGTCTCTGGGAGCTCCTGTTATCTTCTGAATTTATTGCTTTAGCTTCCTGCTATGTAATTTCCTCACTCCTCTCCCCTCACTGCTCCTATCCTCTCTCCCTACCTCCTCTCTCCTTTTCTCCCATACACCCCCTCCTTATCTCTCTAGTTATCGCGCCCACTACTAGCTCTTCCCAACCTACTCAGCCTAACCATCGACCTCATTATACTTACCCCTCTTCCTTCCAGACTTTCTCCTGCGAGTTGGCCTATCCTTCTTTACTGGTTCTGCCATATTGGTCTAACGCTGCTCTGTTCTGTGCAGCCCACGATCCACCTCTACTGCAGGCAGTAGCTGCACAGTAGTGGTGGATTATCAGCTACAAAGCAGCGCTGGGTCTATAGCGTGCACCGGCAGTCCGAAAACAAGCTTGGAAGGAAGAAGATAGGTAAGTATGCGGGACGGTCACATGACCGCTCCAGAGATATGGGCTAATATACATTTTTAATAAATTATGTTATTTAGAAAGTAGGCGAGGGAGGGTGTTTAGATTAGTGTAGGTTTTAGTTTTTATCCTGGATAACCCCTTTAAGTCTCGGACAAGTTGTACAGCTGATTTAATTGCACGATTTGCTTGTGATTCTTTGTTACATGATACATGTGGACATGTAGTCTTAACCTAATTTAGAAACTAGGTATTACAATTCCCCCTGTTAGGCTAAGGCTCCACATAGCGAGTCGCAGCTTTTAGGGCTTCAATCCCCCCTGGATATGTTGCCGTAGGCCTAATCAATAAGTTTGAGTGCTCGGGAAACAGACACAGACACCAATGTATCTCAAGCAAATGTTTCAGTTTATTGCAGCATCCAGTGGATACTAATAGGAAGTATGATATACTACAGTCACAGGGTACATGCCCTTACAGGGAGATTCGCTTCCGGGCCTAGTTTTATGACATGCAGACACAACAAGAACTGATAACAGTGTACCTCTGCTTCTTTTCCCAGCTTTGATATCACTATGCCCTAGACTGGCTGGCAGCAGATCACAGCAAGTTACTATTCTACTATTTTTCAAGAACAAGAATTATTATTATTATTTTAACCTTCACACAGCCAAAAAGCACTGCCGAAAAAAATGTCTTGCGTTACTTTCTGCCGCGCTTTTCAGAGAAAGTTTGCAGAGTTTTCTGCTTCCGTAGGGATAACCGGCATGCTGTGATTTACAAATTTGCATTCAAGCATGTCTGCTGGGGATACTCTTCTGAAATGTGTGAACAGCATTATCCAGAACCCCACACATTTTTCAGGGACTATAAAACGTGACTTTTTGTGCCCCTCGACTTTAACTGAAACTGTCTGACTAGAGATGAGCGAGTAGTGTTCGATCGAGTAGGTGTTCGATCGAATACTACGGTATTCGAAATACTCGTACTCGATCGAACACTACTAGCTGTTCGAAGTTTAAGGTTCGATGCAGAACTAGCGTTGATTGGCAGAATGCTATAAATTCTGCCAATCAACGCTGGTTCTTCTCTTACCTTTAGAAGTCTTCTCCGTGCAGCGTCCCCGCGGCGTCTTCCGGCTGGAATTCACTCTGCCTAGGCATCCGGCCTAGGCAGAGCCGACTGCGCATGCGCGGGCATGCCCGCACATGTGCAGTCGGCTCTGCTCAGGCATCGGGCCGGGCGGAGCCAACCACGCATGCGCAGTCGGCTCTGCCTAGGCCCCGATGCCTAGGCAGAGTGAATTCCAGCCGGAAGACGCCGCAGGGGCGCTGTGCCGGGAGAAGACTTCAAGGAGAATCCAGCCCGACCCTCACTCGTGGACTTGGTAAGTATAATTTTATCGAATTTTGTGTACCCCTGAAATGAGCATTTCCCCCCATAGACTATAATGGGGTTTGAAATCCGTTCGAACAGTCAAACAGTGTGCGGCTGTTCGAATCGGATTTCGAACCTCGGAACATACAGGGAACATACACTATTGTGCAAGGGCAAAGCTCACGCGCAACTTTGGATTTTTCCATACATTTTCAGGAGGAATAGAATAGAGAAAAAAAATCTACGAAAATGTGTAATTGCATACAAGAAATACAAGAATATACTATACAGTTAGGTCAGGAGAACTGACAGGTCTTATTTAATACCCATGTATGAAAAATAACGGGGCTCACCCAGGCACCAACTACCTCATAAAATGTATCTAAATCCTAGCAGACATGTAATCTAATCTAATTATGTCTAATATTGTAGATGGTGAAAGCTATGCCAACTGGTAATTACATTTCTGCCTGGCTTCTGTCATTATTTGAGTTATTTGGACATGGTGCCCACACTGCCGACTTTGCCTCCAGTAATATTTGCTATTGCAGTTATTGAAATGTAGCTAGTTATTTATTCATTGTTATCTGCATCTAAGTGCACCTGTGAGACTGGAATAACAATCATTATACAGTGAGAGACAGTGGGAACAGCATGGGCACATTTGTTATATTTTCTAAATCTATGTAAATTGTTCCCTTGTAAATCAAAATTAGAGAAATTCATTAACAAAAGCAACAGTTGTATTCCTAAGAGCAACTAATTACGTTTAATTGCAACTTCTACAATCTTAGGAAAAGCTTTTGTCTTCCCGGCCAGATCACCAGAGAAAAGACAAAATGTCAACTCATTCAGAAGAAGAAATAAAAATCTGTGTGTGTACAAACTGGTGAAATAAAATCGGAATTTCAAGTGACTTTGCTGTACAGGAATTAGAATTTTCAGACTGTTCTAATTTTTATCCTAGTTTACATATCAATTAAATGAGTTTTTGAGTATTTTAATTTTGATGGCTAGAGATTTGTACCAAATTTCCGAAAAATTTTGGAAAATTTGTTTCTGGCAAATTGTTCATAATGTTCTAAAATAATCTATAAACCATAGACAGTTATAAATAGGATGCATCTCTGTGCACTTTAAAATGGTCTCTTACTGTATGCAGGTCGACAACAGGGCCCTTACTAAATGGGGGCCTGAAACATGAACCCTTACAGTAAAAGCCAAAATTTCAGGCACCCATAGAGTAAGGGCTCAAGTTACAGGTCCTTAATATAATAAGGGACTCTATTGCAGGCTAACATACAGTAAGACCTTTACTTAAGGACTATAATAGGGACCCTTACTGTATTGGGGCCTATAATAGGGATAATGTACTGTACAAGTCCAATAAAAGAGGAAATATATTAAATGGGGGGGGGGGGGGTTATGCTGTATGAAAGTTACATCCATGTACTTTATCATGGACTTCATTGATTAAAATTAAGACTTTCTGGTTTACTTCAGAAAACCTGTCACTTTACTAGACAATAAAGTACAACTGGATGTCTGGCTCGTCTGACTGTCTGGCTCGTCTGGCTGTCTGGCTTTTGACTGTCTGGTTGTCTGGCTTTGTGTTAGGATTGGGTCCCGCAGGCTTCCCATCCAGCGCATAGCGCCATCTGCAAGCCAATCCGAACCTCGCCCTCGACATTCTGCAGTAAGATGTCTGGAGTCTAAGTCCAGCTTTCGGCCCAGTGAGCATGCTCAGACATTTTGGAGCCGCTCAGAGGCTAAGTGCAATTCTCTCCCTACTGAGCATGCTCGGACATTTTGTGTCCGCTCTGAGGCTAAGTCCCATTTTGGCTATACTGAGCATGATCGGTGACGTCATGCCTCCGCCCCTGTTGGGCGGGGACTAGCCTTTAAATACTGTGAACCGCCACCGTCCCGGTGCTCACACTTTGCCTAGTAATACGTTGAGACAGGAGGTTAGGGCCAGGTTCCAGTCCATTGCAGGAGCTGAGCAGGGATCTAGTTAGTATTCCTTGGCTCTGCCCTTTGGAATCAGTCAACCTATTCCTAGTCCAACTGCTTTGTATCTCCTTGCAGGTTTAGGAGTTTGTTGGGTGACTGACCAGGAGTGGAGTTAACCCCTGGCAGTCTTGTGTTTGCAGTAGAGTGAAGCATATGCTAGGGCCTGGTTCTCCTGCTGTAAATTGCCGGGGCTTCTGGCAAAGCTTCATTTGCTCCACTGCTATACATAGGCACGCTCTCCCAGTGAAGTTAACTGGAGAGAGCCTGTTGCCGCCTGTTCACATTTGTGTTGCACAACATCACTGCCAGTGCAGTTCAACTGGTGGTGCATAATCAGACATACGGCTGCCCATCTGGGCTTGTGGACCTCGCCGCAGTGCTCTGCAGCTTAGCGGTTCTGGTTGTGTTCATTATTATTTTTATATATATACACACAGAACCGTAACACTTTGTCAATGATAGAGGCATCAAAATAGCCTAAGAAATAGAATGTATGGCAGCATTCAAGAGTCTGTCCTGTGCATACAAGTATTGATGTCCATCCTCTAAAGCAGGGGTAGGCATCGTACGGCTCTCCAGCTGTTGCAAAACTACAACTCCCAGCATGCATGCTTAGTCTGCTGTTCTTGGAACTGCCATGGAAGTGAATGCAGAATTTTGGGAGCTGTAGTTTCACAGCAGCTGGAGAGCCGAAGGTTCCCTACCCCTGCTCTAAAGCATTTAGGATTTAATCAATAAATACTTGGGTACTATATGTCTACTATTTTATTTTACCCATTTACACCAATCTATTATTTTATCTTACCAGTCTACTCAATGTTGCCACAAGTAGAACACATTCAACCTACAAGTTCTCTCCCCAACAGATTCCATCCAATTCACTCTACACTGGTCTCTGTCAACATCTTCCAGGCTTCCACCTTGACAAGCTCATGAATAGGATTTTAATGATGTAAATGAGGAGGCAGGAGATTAGCTGAAGTTATAATATTTCACACCAAGGTTATTTATTATGATAATCTTAAAAGTTCTTAATTGTAAAGAACTCTTGAGCCTAGACTGTAATTGGATGTACTGTACAATTATATAGTTATATACACAAGTAGCATTAATGATTTTCATTAGAAATTAAACTGCTGTACTAAGTGAATCAAATTATGAAGGAAATAACAAGACATTACAGGAATATTAACAGGAAACAAATATCTGAGCGGAACTTAATATCTCCACAAGTCCTTAAGAAATCAATAGCACTATGGGAAGTCAGGTGGATTGGGGATTATTTCTGCTCAGTTATAAATCCTCCAACTAGAATTTAATTATGTTGTGTTATAAAAATATGATTTCTTCTAGATAAACAGGTAAACTGTAACATCTATAAAAGTAAATTGGAGATTAATGAGAATAACACAAAGAAGCAGAGATTAAATAAAAAAAGGGTTCCGCAATATTTTTAGACGATAAAAAAAGGTCATTGACAGTATGAAGCCTCTAAGTAGAAAATTGCAACATAAATTAAAGGCTATGTCCACCTACACGGCCAATGATTTTTTTTGTACATCTCAGATGAAAAAAGTTAGGAATGGGTTCAGCACAGGCGAGTTTCGAGGTTGGTAGGGTTTGGATGTTGAGACAAGGGGAAGTTGGATTTAAGTCATAGATAGGATGAGAGGAGAAGCTTTAGGGTCAGTTCACATTTTTGGCAGGGGATTTTGACACGGAATCTGCCTCAAAATCCTCTGCCAAAACCATTGAAGTCAATGGGAGCCGCTCGCTTCTTTTTTCCGATAGCTAGTAGTGGAAAAAAGAAGCGAGATGACCCTTCTTGCCGCGGATTCTGTGGCTCCACCAGCCACGGCGTCCGTGGTGAGAGGATCCCTCCTGATTAGACCCATTCATTTGGTCCTAATCCAGAGCAGAATGCCACGACGGGCACTGCACCAACATAATGTCGTAGCTAGCCGTGTGTAATGTTCACACGCAAAATGCAAATTCCACCGTGTGATCATACCCTTAGGCGCCTTGTGGGAGGAGGAAGTCGGTTCTACTTTTTGTACTGTCTGCCCTTTCATAAATGGTCTAGTAAAGGGGTCACAGTTTTACTTGTTTAGGGAAACAGATCCCATAAGGCCTTTATGGTGTTTTAAAAAATGTATATTAGGAATAAGTTGAGGACTAGGATTGAGTGATTAGGATCTAGAAAGATCAGATCCCTATTGGTGATCGAGTAAATTTCACGATCGGGATCGGCTGGAAAATGATCGGAAATTGGATTTTGAAATCTCAAAATTGGCTCAACCCTACCTGCAAAGGTGCAAACCGACTAAACTGAAGTTTTATCTACTACAATGGAAGCCCCTAAGGAAGGGAAATGCAGTACAAAATGTTAGGAAATTAGTAATAAAAATTTGCTCAGCTGCTTAAAGTGTAAGTATTGTTTTACTTTTTAGTATTGTGTTGAGGTGTTTGGGGAAGCATTTTGCAATATACTTGTATCACTTGTATCACTGTACACACTGAGGGCATTTATCAAGCCTCTTGCACCTATTTTCTTTTAACTTTTCAAAGGAGTTGCCAAGGAATGTGAAATGTATAGCCTATGAATAGGGTAGACCATACATTTCTGATCAGTGGGGGGGGCGAAATGAAGTACCAGCACCCAGCCATAATTCAGGGCCCAGAGTCAACTGTATCGTACTGGAACAGAAGTGGTCCTGCACAGCAGCCATCCATTGGCCCCCACCAATTAGATGTTTATGGCCTAAGAGTAGACCATAAATTCTGAATTCTCTGACAGATACTTTAAATTGTATGTTGTGTGTGAAAGATTTATCATGTGTTTGTACCTATTTCAAAGGCTTTTACACTAGGTTTGTCTCTTTGCTTTTTTTGTTGAGGAAAGTTGGCATTTTTTACCTTTACTAACATTTTACAATGCGTTTAAGAAATGCCCCCTCCTATAGGGCAACTGCGCTCCAGTTCATGGGCAACTTAAAAAGAAAAACTTATCTGACAGAAATAGCCAGGAAGTAAATTTTGCACAAAATTTAACACAGAATTGCCTCTTTTGAGTGAATTTGATGCACAGAATACAAAGGCATAATAAAAAAATGTAATGTAGATTGTGAGCCCCATATAGGGATCGCAATGTACTTTTATTATTTTTTTTTTCATTTAAGTATGTCTTCGTAGAATGGGAGGCAATCCATGCAAACACGGGGAGAACATACAAACTCCTTGCAGATGTTGCTCCTGGCAGGATTCAAACCCAGGACTCCAGCGCTGCAAGGTTGCAGTGCTAACCACTGAGCCACCATGCCCCCAGCCAGTATGTATTATAGAGGTAACTCTTAAGGCTACCCCTCTCCCTGCTCCTCATATATTATTCCCATAGTAAAACTATGTTCCGTTACTATGTAGCCACCAGTAATGCGCTGTGAACCTCTGGGACTCTTTGTTGGATGCCACGAGGAGGCCCGAAATAGACGAGGGAAGGTGACTATAATTGATTTTTTTTATTTTTTATACCTCCCTTGGTCTGAATGGACTCCAAAGTATAATAATTTACCAGAAATCATGTCTTAGTGGCCATTTTAGTTTGCCCAAGACAAATCCCAAATTGTTTGGTGTTGGTAAAAAGTCGAAATGAATGAGTTGATATTCAAAACAAATCCAATTCATTACCAACTGATTGATCCAACATTAATCCCTATCCATATGATGGAACATAAGGGAGGGGGTAAAGTAGATATCACAATAAAAGTAGGTTACTAAGTTTTATCAGTTTGTATCTCAAACGCATTAAAAATTCTATATGGCTGGAAAACCACTTTAACATGTTCTGGAAACCAAGAACGAAAATGGGAGTACTTAAAGGGATCTTATAATTAAAACTCAATTTTTTCTGCTACCTCGTAGGAATAGCCTTAAGAAAGACTATTCTTTTCCTATCTTTAGATGTCTTCACTGTGCCGCTATTCGGTATATAATCCGATTTTCGTCGGTATGCAAATGAGTTTTCTCACAGCAATGGGGGCGTCTCCAATGCTGCGACAGAAATCTCCAGCGCCGCCTCCATCTTCTTTCGTAACGGGTCTTCTTCGCGTCTTCTTCCAGTGGTGAATTCAAACTTCTAGGCCTCGGGACTAGGGCAAAGCCGACTTCGCATGCCCGCCAGCCACAACAAAATGGCCACTTACACAGTATTGTAAACGACTATTTTCTTGTGGCCGGCAGGCATGCGCAGTCAGCTGCCTGAGGCCTAGAAGTTAGAAGCCACCACCGGAAGAAGTCGCGATGAAGACGCGTTCCTAAAGAAGATGAAGGAGGCGCTGCAGAGTTCTCTCACAGCATTGGGGATGCCCCCATGTGCTGTTTGAGCGCTGGGTACCACCCCCAGTGCTGCAAGAGAACAAATTTGCATACTGGCGAAAACCGGGATTTGAAGTGAATGGCGGGAAGGAGAAGACATCTAAAGGTAGGAGAAGAATAGCCTTTCTTAAGGCTATTCCTACGTGGTAGGCAGAAAAAATTGAGTTTAAATGATAGGATCCCTTTAAAGGGGTTGTCCCATGTCTGTAATGGTAAACTGGATGTATTCTTCTTTATTGGACGGGCATGAACACCGCAAATAGTCAGTAGCTATGTCTGGAGTGATATTGTCTCAAAACCTAGTGCAAGCCATTGCCCTAATACTGGAAATTTTTACTATATTGAGTTTTACTTAAGCAGACTTGTCTTTACTTAGGTACCTAAGGTTTCATTGAATATGTATAGTTTCTTAAATAGAGTTTTAGGGCCATTAAGAATAAGGTGTGTGGCAACACCAGCAGCGGTATATAAAGAGGAGTGGAAGGTTTGCAGCCCACTGAAATGTATTTATGAAATGTGAAATGTGCATTGCTGTGTAATACACTAAATACTATTCTAGAATAAAGGAAGAATAAAATGTAACATTAAATCCCCTACGGCTACGGAATTCGAGATTGAGGACATGTGTGGTTTTATTGCAGCAGTTAAATCAGAGTGTGCTAGATTATAATGGCGTTGAATAAGGAAGAAGGCAGGCGCAGCTCAGTGAACAGCAGTGATTGCTGTCGCTCATTGGAGCAGCATGGAGAGCTTTTGTAGTTAGTTGGAACTGATTGTCATGTAAACAGTCGGAGCCAGTGATTAACCCGCTGTCAAACTTCTCAACTGAAAAACCATGAGTGATTCTGTGACTGCGATACGATCATGTTCTACTACAAAATCGCTGGCCTGTTTACAGCTTAATGCTATTAGTACGTCTTAAAGTTGTACCGTATTAATGGTAACAAAGCACTGAAAGTCGTAAAGGATGCAATGAATCTACACCCTAGTTGTTCACGTGCTAACAAATTTTGTATCTAAACAGGGACGTCATTGGAATGGGGGCAGAGACGGCATTTACATAGTCACTAAATCACTCAAAATGACAGTTGACTATTTACTAGCAAGCTCATTGACTTACTATTAATGACCTATAAACCAGCCCATGATGACTGTAAGCTGGATTTGTGTAACTGGTTTAGATTAGAGATGAGCGAACAATAAAATGTTCGAGGTTTGATATTCGTTTCGAGTAGCCCCTCAATATTCGACTACTCGAATCGAATATCGAAGCCTATTATAGTCTATGGGGGGAAAATACTCGTTTCAGGAGTAGGCAACATTCGATCAAATTATACTTATCAAGTCCACGAGTGAGGGTCGGGCTGGATCCTCTGAGAAGTCTTCTCCGTGCAGCGTCCCGTGGCGTCTTCCGGCTCTGAATTCACTCTGCCAGGCATCGGGCACTACAAGCGGACATGCGCAGTCGGCTCTGCCCAGGCCCGATGCCTGGCAGAGTGAATTCAGAGCCGGAAGACGCCACGGGGAAGCTGCACGGAGAAGACTTCGGAAA
Source organism: Leptodactylus fuscus (assembly GCF_031893055.1). Lineage (NCBI taxonomy): Eukaryota > Metazoa > Chordata > Amphibia > Anura > Leptodactylidae > Leptodactylus > Leptodactylus fuscus. The sequence continues at coordinate 32,270,601 of NC_134270.1, read as the reverse complement.
GGTAAGAGAAGAACCAGCGTTGATTGGCTGACTGTATAGCATTCGGCCAATCAATGCTGGTTCTGCATCGAACTTTTACATTCGAACAGCGAGTGGTACTCGATCGAGTACGAGTATTTTGAATACCGTAGTATTCGATCGAGTACTACTCGCTCATCTCTAGTTTAGATCACTCGAGGTTTGGTTTACTCATGGTGCAGGAGGGGTTACTCGGGTTACTGGTGGTCATTCACCCACCATTCAAGGTAGGTTATTGACCAAGAGTAATATGAACCACATGGGTTGTCCAGGAAGTCTAGTCGCTGAAGCAGGTGTTAAGGTCCATTCACACGGAGGAAAAGGGTTAGGAATTTGCCGTGGAATCTCAGTGCTGGAAAAAAGCCCCCCATTGACTTCATTGGGTTCTTTTTTCTGCTAGCTTGCTTTGATGTACAAATATAATCTCATTTCCCCCCACCTGAAGAGATTCAAATGACCACTGAAATCAATTAAAAGCGATAGTAGTCATTGATACGGAACAGATAATGTATCTAAGGGTGGTTTCACACCTGTGGCCGGTCTCCACTTTAGCCAATTCGGCGGGTTTCCGTCTTGTGCCCGAAGAAATTGGACAGGGAATGGAAGCCTGGCAGTCATTTTTCAAACCCATTCACTTAAATGGGTTTGCAAGTGACCGCCCATTTGCGTCTTCTGCCTCTCTGCGGTGAGATAGTTTTCTTAACCAGACACAATGTCGGATATGCAGGACTTTGTGTCCAGTTAAAAAAAAACGGTTTCACTGCGGAGAGGCAGATGCACACTGGCGGTCACTTTGCAAAACCATTCAAGTAAATGGGATTGAAAACTGACTGCCGGGTTTCCATCCCCTGTCCAGTTTCTCAGGCATAACATTTTTTTTTTGCACAAATACCTCGGTACTCAAAGGCATCAGAGATCCTGGGAAGAACTAGGTTCTGTCCTCTGAAATAAAGGTAGGGTCTAATGATGGGAAAACATAATGATGGGCTTCTTAATGGACCTACCAAACTTAAATGTTAGAATTTTGCCTTGTAAGAATCAAGCAAAATGGCACCCAGATGGTCCCCATTTTCTGTCCATTTTAGGAGGCAGCAAAAGGTAAATTTTAAAAAAAAATGCTCTCCTTTTCTTGCTTGCACCATGGCAGAATGCCTGTTCTCTTCCTGGGCCCTCTTATTCATCCTCAGGTCACCACTGTGATTGGGACTCAGAGGTTACATGGCGGTGATGACATCAGCACATTTTGATACTACAGTATATATGATGGCACTGTAGGGTCAAAGTGTGGTGACATTATCGTCTGCAATGTGACTACTGGAGCAGCAGTGCCTTAGAGCAGCAAATTGCTGGCCACTAGAGATGAGCGAGTAGTACTCGATCGAGTAGGTATTCGATTGAATACTACGGTATTCAAAATACTCGTACTCGATCGAGTACCACTTGCTATTCGAATGTAAAAGCTCGCTGCAGAACCAGCATTGATTGGCCGAATGCTATACAGTCGGCCAATCAACGCTGGTTCTTCTCCTACCTTTAGAAGTCTTCTCCGTGCAGCGTCCCCGCAGCATCTTCCAGCTCTTCATTCACTCTGCCAGGCATCGGGCCTGGGCAGAGGCGACTGTGCATGTCCGCTTGTAGTGCCTGGCAGAGTGAATGAAATACCGGAAGACGCCGCGGGGACGCTGCAAGGAGAAGACTGCTCGGAGGATCCAGCACGATCCTCACTCGTGGACTTGGTAAGTACAATTTGATCGAACGTTGCCTACCCCTGAAACGAGCATTCCCCCCCCATAGACTATAATAGGGTTCGATATTCGATTTGAGTAGTCGAATATTGAGGGGCTACTCGAAATATTGAACCTCAAACATTTTACTGTTCACTCATCTCTACTGGCCACACAATATATTTTCCAGAAATATTATACATCACTCTGTTCAGTTCCTTTTGCACTAAAACATACCAGCCACAGGTTGGACTACATGTATGATATCGCAGAGTTCTTCTGAACAATCACCGTATTTTAAAGACACTTTTCTATTGACTTCATACTTTTTGTGCCAATGAACCTAGGCATCACACGACTTGGCGGCACGAGGCAGCTCTCATAATGTAAATGGGTTCAAGATAAAAATCTTAAATAAAGATGTGGAGAAAAGGCCTACTTAGTGTCACTAGGAAGATAACATCCACCATAGAAGAACAAAGGCACTGATTACTCTTTCTGAGAATTGTCCAATGATACAATGTTCTTAATTATACTAATTTTTCTTATACATAATGTTTTGTATAGATATGTGTTAAATATCTTGTATTTGCCGGTGAGACTTGTATCCACTGTTAAATATCCGTACCTAGCCTTGAAATTGTGGGATAGACTTGTGTCACGTGTTGAAGGCCTTATCCACGATAGGAAGAAGTCAGCTTGTTATAAAACAGTGTAGAGGTTTATTAATATCTTGAAGGAAAACACAGGAACAGGGAAAATGTCCAAATAACACAAATATCAGTCAATTGTCAATAGCTTACATCTTCAGAGAAGTTAAATCATCTGGATATCTTGTAGTTACAGCTTGGTTCATGCTTGTCATCTGGTTGGTGGACTTGGGATATTCACGACATCTTGTCCAGGATGACAGAGAGGGATGGCAGACAGACCTGCCATAGATTCCCCATGGATCCCCCTCATGGATGACGACGACGACGTGTGTGTCTGTCACTCATTTATATTCATGAGAGTGGGTGTTACCTTCCATGTTACAGCTATGTAGGGAGATTTCTAAAATGGTGTACTCTAACCGCACCCATGTACCCAAAATACAACAGATATGATGTCAGTAGAGTGTTAACCCCATGTCTGCTAGAGAATATTGTAAATATATAATATTTAACATTTCCCCCTTTTGAGAGTGAAATATCTGTTTGAACTCTCAAGATATACCATACAACAATATTCATACAATTAGATTATATCTTCTTTCTTCTTTGCTGGAACTTAATTTTCATTGATTGTCCATGTAACAATAATTTCATCAATTTGCAATACATTTTGACATTAATAAATGTTATGTTATGTTATGGTAAACTGTGATCAAAGATGAAAACAATTTGATCCACTATCTAACCTACACCTGATGAAGGCTCTTCTTTCATCGTCTGGTCTTCTGGTCATCTCTTTTTCCGTCATAATAGAAGGCTTATTACCACAAATGTAGTTCTTGACTTAAAGTCCTTTAGATTTCCTCCGTGTTGTGCAGATATTATACCATTGTCCATTAAAGTTCATATTGAGAAGATATTGATATAACAACAAAGTCCATATGTTTCACTTCACCAAGACAGACTGTAGAGGAGTTTCCTTTGGTAATTCCCTTGACCACCTGTCACTGTACAATCATGTGACACTTCTGGAGCAATACTGCAAAAGCAAGGCAAGTGTGAATTCTGACATCATCCCTGCTGCTTGTCAGTAAGGTTCAGTCCTGGAATCTCAGTCTCTTGGATACACAATTTCTGTGTTCGGGTTCTATCATTCACAACCCTTTTGCTCACCAAACAACTTGAAGTCTTGAAATAGAGAGGATTCCACCAAACATTGATGAGGACGTCTTTATATCTGTCCAATCATCAGCTGATCAAAGGTTCCAAACTCCAGTAATAGTTTTTAAACACAGTCCTTGGCATAAGCTTAAGCATATAGCATCATACCTTCAGATTTTGTCTTTTCCCGCACATCTTCTTCTTGTAACTGTTAAAGTCTTTTTATTAACATTTGATATCAAACTTTATCATAATCTTGGACTTGATTGAAGAAAAGTTTTCTTTCCCTAATAGCTAAGCCAAACTAGGCAATTAACTAAACTATTATATCACAGTGTACCATACCACTCATTTATATATCATACTTCTCTTTACATTGTATCAATATTTATATTTGACTTATTAAAATATTGATATTCAATACATTTATCAAACTATCAGATAATAGTACTTTGGATACAATGATCTATATAAACATCATATATCAACATATATATCTTTATATCTATATGTATGAATATATATGTGTAATTTACTTGTGATGACAAATTGCAACATAACTCTGAAATATAATGTGATTATTAATTACCATTCTATAGACAATCACAATATTTATTCTTTAGTTAGAACTTTTCACCAATTATACTAAACATATGTTCCTATATGAATGTGTTATATTATACTTAATCATACATTTTCTAAAGTTTAATCACTTTATTTCCTTTTTAATAAGATATTATTTTATTTTAAACATTCATTTATTAAATATCATTGTGTTCTTTATCTGAGACACAATATTAACCTTTATTCATAAAAACGTATGTGCCTAAAGTTTCCTCTTAACACCTCGTCTCTTCACAGATTCCTGTGACCTTCTTAACCTTTCAGATACCTCCAATACCAAGAATAGAGACAACACTTGTGTCAACACACTCTTGTCTCTGTCTTAAACTTAACTGTATATATTCTTGTGTACTGGCTGTATATGAATACCATATATATGAAATAAGTATATAAACATAAACTTTTCAAAATATGTCACATCCTATAATCAGAAGTTTGAAGAATAAACCAGAGACTATCTCTCTTGATATCCCATATCCTTTGATGATATTATGCTTCTCCTTTCATGAAGATGATTAGCTTATCTCATTTGCATATAAGACATATTTTTCCCAATGTTTGTTTTCCCAATGTTTGTTTTCCCAATGTTTGTAGATGTTGATGTGTGTAAGTGTATGCAAGTGTGTGTGTACATGTAAGAATACATAATCAATAATAATACAATAAAACAATAATACAATACTGGCTATAGCTAACTAGATTTTCCCACCATAACTAATATATTTATTATCCCATGATCCAATTACCCCAATAAACCTTTATTATTTGTCAGGTTTGAACAAATATATTGAAGATTATCTGTATCTTCTCAAAAGCTACTTTTTCCTACAGAATGTTCACCTAAAATAACCTTGCTTTGTAGTGCAGCTGTCACCTTTTCTCTCAGCTCATGTGACTTAAACACTCGGTTTTCCTGTAGGTATAAACATATGAGGTTCCTTTTGATGGATTTCAAATATATTTGCTAATTTCCCGATTTAATATAGAGGATCACATAAGATAAAAAATAGAAAAAATAAACAATAGAAAAAGAAAATAGAAATAGACGTCTTTTTGTTGGATAGATGTTTCTTTTTCCTTGTTGGATGCATCCTGATTTTCTTAGGCCTATTTGTGATGTCACAGATCTGTTGTATACACCAGTCGACTCGACACATAACACTTAACACTTATACTGACCAGCCCATCAGGGTCACAGGTCACAATGTGTTGCTGTCAATCAACTGACCACATGAACGAACACTTAATTCACAGTAAGAGCTCCATGCCTAGTTGCATGCCTTTAAACAAAATGGATTATAACTTGAAAATCCTAAAAACATGGACTTTACATGAAACTATTGAAAAACATGCTTAAGGTAAGTTAGGACTTATATCACTTTATCATGCATTATCAGTCACATCATGTTAATTTGTTTACTCATTAATAGTTAGACACTCCATGCATTCTTTTGGCTAGAAGGAATGAATGATGAATGAATGGACATCACTGATTGAACTGATCCATTTTTCCATATATCTATATCTGAAGAGAAAAAAATAGATAAACGTTAGCAAAAAAACTAATTAATACAATAATGATTTTAACCAATGGACAGTTTAATAACTTTATGGATTCCTAATACTATTTGATCATATTCATATATTGTACATATATTCATATACATGTCATATATTCATATATTGTACATAACATGTTCCTCCTCTCCCTGCTTCCAGAGAGTGGGCTATGACAAAAAGTCTTCACCACACATCAGGCTCTCCTCCTGTGTGTAAATATATATATAATGATATGATCCATAGTATTATTCACAATAGCATAATTAGGATTATTTATGAACATCATCACATAATAATGTGGATTATACCTGATCATTGGACTTCTCCTCATATAAAAGGGATTTCTCTTTACATAGCCAAATAGTACGTAAGTAAATCTCAATAGACAGTCATTACATCAGAGATACTTTTAAACTCGACCCCTGACCTTCCTGTCAATCACATCCCACAATAACTCCACCAGGTCATTAGAGAATGCCAAGCTTGCCCTTTTCCTAAAAATATTAGGTAGCTCAAATTCCTCTTGGTTACTGGGAAGATCTGACATTTTGGAGACAACTGGTACATTCCCAGATACATTCTTTTGCAGATACTCAATAGATTTGGCTGGCTGCAATTCTTTAATTTCAGTTAATAATGGAATTTCAATTTGTGGATTTTCTTGCATGGCATATGGTTTATATGCAACATGTAATTTCCTACGTTTCTCATAGATTTTGTCACTTTCCCTCCTATAAATAGGGGACACTATAACCGGATTTGACAGATGCCTTTTAATAGGCTTTGCTTTTTGCTTTGGACATACTCGGTTTGCTTTTGCCATTTGTTTCTGATGTCTTCTGGCCATGTCCAATAAACTAGCAGCTTCAAATAAAGTCTTCTTATCTGACGCACTGGCAAGGGTGACTGCATCCAAAAATTTGAACTTTTTAACAAAACTTTTCACCATAGATGAAGAGTTCACCTTTTGAATGACAGTTTTGTATGTTCTCTCAAATTTAGACATGAATGCAAATGTACATTCTTTTCTGCCAATCTTTATCTCATTCAGTATGTCAGGTGTTGGCACGCTGTCACCTCTAGTGCACCAGATTAATTTCTTTAATCTCTCCACATCACTGTCTTTTAACCATTCATCTGACTCATTATCATAAGACATTTTTGCAGACAAACGTTCTGTAAAATCAATAGGAAGCCATAATTTAAACAGTTTATTTCTCTGTTCAATATTTAGATCAAATTTCTCTGCATGGCTTTCAAAAATTTCTGAGTTTCTACACACATGGATCTTTACATCATATGTGGGAATGGCTTTACTCAGATTCATCAAATATTCCTGAGATTTTAATTTCAATTTAGTTTCTTGTATCATTTGTTCCTCACCATCTATGGCCATTACTGCCACATGGTGCTCTTTATCAACATATTGAGATTTCTCATCTGTCTGAACAGATTTATGCATACTATTACTTAATTTCTTTTCTGTTACCATGTCATTAAAAATCTTTACCAAAGAAGCTATATTCCTAAATACCTGCTTCTCTTTTGTAGAACAAATTCTATTTTCAATCTTAGAATTTGCCTGTTCACATTGTGTATACAAATCTTGCCATATACTCTCTATACTGTCACTAGGCACAATTTTAAAATCAACGTTACACTTTTTAGACAATGACTCTAATTTTTCCATACTTTAAAAGTAAAATCTTTACTCACCACTGTAGAAAGCTTCACTTTTAGCTTGTCCTTGGAACAGTTGGTCCCTGTCATCAGAACGTCTCAGTACGTCTGGCACTTGTGGTCCTTCTGTGTTTCCTCACAGGCTTTCCTCACACAGGCTTCCGTATCATATAACACGTACAACAGTCATCTGTATCTCACCAATATAAGTTCTTTTTCGAAGTCTTCCTGAATCTTGCAATTCATACAACTTGCAAAATACTCCTCTCATCCCCCTTAATTGCAAGTGAACGGAACAAGAAAAACAGGAAAAAACCAACCGTGCTGGGCTCGCCACTGTTAAATAGCCATGAATTAACGGAGGAAGGCTGGCTCGCCACTGTTAAATATCTTGTATTTGCCGGTGAGACTTGTATCCACTGTTAAATATCCGTACCTAGCCTTGAAATTGTGGGATAGACTTGTGTCACGTGTTGAAGGCCTTATCCACGATAGGAAGAAGTCAGCTTGTTATAAAACAGTGTAGAGGTTTATTAATATCTTGAAGGAAAACACAGGAACAGGGAAAATGTCCAAATAACACAAATATCAGTCAATTGTCAATAGCTTACATCTTCAGAGAAGTTAAATCATCTGGATATCTTGTAGTTACAGCTTGGTTCATGCTTGTCATCTGGTTGGTGGACTTGGGATATTCACGACATCTTGTCCAGGATGACAGAGAGGGATGGCAGACAGACCTGCCATAGATTCCCCATGGATCCCCCTCATGGATGACGACGACGACGTGTGTGTCTGTCACTCATTTATATTCATGAGAGTGGGTGTTACCTTCCATGTTACAGCTATGTAGGGAGATTTCTAAAATGGTGTACTCTAACCGCACCCATGTACCCAAAATACAACAGATATGATGTCAGTAGAGTGTTAACCCCATGGCTGCTAGAGAATATTGTAAATATATAATATTTAACAATATGTTCTCTACATTTACTGTTCACATCTCCTCTATGTGATAGCAACAAGAAGGGGGTTTGGTTTTGTTTGTGTCTTAAAGGAAAATTCTAGAAAAATGCTTATATAATTTTTTTGTTACTTCTGGATATTTTTAGCCTTCTAGTATAACTTAATGTTTATGAAAGCAATGGCATATGTAACTGCAAAGTAACCTTAGTACATGGGCGTAGTTTTCATTGTTATGGCGCCCAGTCTCCGCTTTGCAGGTTTCTGTCTTCTGCCCGAGAAACTGGATAGGAGACGGAAACCGGCAGACAGTCATTTGAATGGGTTTGCAAAGTGTCCACCCATGAGCGCCCGTGAGCGTCTTGTGCCTCTCCGTAGCGAAACGTTTTTTTTAACCGGACACAAAGTCGAACATGCAGGACTTTGTGTCCGGTTAAAAAAAAAATGGTTTAGCCGCGGAGACCAGAAGATGCTCACGGGCGGACACTGACTGCCAGGTTTCTGTCTCCTGTCCAGCTTCTCGGGCATAAGACGGAAACCCAAAAAGCAGAGACTGGGCACAGGTGTGAACCAGCCCTTACAGGTTTAACAAAGACGGTTAATGTGGCAGTATGGCACTGAGTGCTAACTTGACTCTTTAAATGGCCATTCAATGGTTTTTGTTATCTTCTGTGATCAAGAGAGATGAACAAACCAGTTGGTAATGGATCCGGTTTGTTACTAATCTTTGAGTCTTCTACCCAAGAATCAAACCCTAGAATATAAAAATCAGAGGCCCAGGGAATGTGTTGAAAGCTAAAAAAAAAAAAAAAAACACACACACATACATGCACCCTTTCTTGCCTTTCCTGGACTCCCCTGTAGCATCCAGTCTTTCCTGGACATTTCCCAAAGTCTTCTGGCCTATGAAACCACTTGTCTTGGGTAGCTGCCATGGTCATGTGGAGGGTGGTGATGTTATGACGCCTTCCTCAATGCATAAGGTGACTTCTAAGTCCAATCACAGACCTTAGTTTGGGCTCAGGGCTGCTGATGTCTTATGTAGGTCTGAGAAAGCTGGAGATTCTTAGGAAAAAAGACCAGAATTCTAGACTGGAATTTGTCTTTAAGAGAATCTAACAACCCTAAACCACTATAACTGGTATATAGGGTCTGAAGAGACGATTTAGTTTTACCAACCTCTTTGTCATATTCAAAATACTTCCCAAGTATTCAATGGGGTTTAAGCAGGAAAGTCTCCAGTGATGTTAATGGCAACTTGTCCGATTGAAATCTATGACCTAGTTATTGTAACCAACCACACCACACCTAAACCAGCCAATGGCAAATATAATAGGATTTGTGATTGATATCCTTGCTCATATTCTGTTTAGGAGTCTAGTCGATGGCCCTCATCGATGACTTTATAATTGCTCTTACAGGATAGGCCCCCAATTATTGAGATAAAATCAAAAAAATTCCATCAGCCAACAAAATCATCTGAAAAAATATAGAATTAAAAATTAACTTTTAATCTTCATGAATGAAAAAGTTACAGGCTGGGACAATATGGTGGCTCAGTGATTAGCACTGCAGCCTTGCAGCGCTGGAGTCCTTAGTTCGAATCCTGCCAAGGACAACATCTGCAAGGAGTTTGCATGTTCTCCCTATGGATTTCCTCGCATACTCCAGAGACACACTCCCAGCAAACACCCTCACCACCTCCAGTCAATCCTAAACTGTGCTGCTCGCTTAATTCACCTTGCCCCCCACCGTTCTTCATCGGCTATCCCCCTCTGCCAATCCCCTCACTGGCTTCCCATCGCCCAGCATATTGAGTTCAAGCTACTAACATTAACATACAAAGCCATCCACACCCTGTCCCCTCCATATATCTCTGAACTAATCTCCCGCTACCTGCCCACATGTAACCTCAGATCGTCCAATGACCTCCTACTCCGCTCTTCTCTCATACACTCCTCACACAACCGTCTCCAAGATTTCTCTCGTGCATCCCCCATACTCTGGAACTTCTTACCAAGACACATAAGACTGACCCCCACAATCACAGGCTTCAAGAAGGCCCTGAAGACTCACCTATTCAGGAAGTCCTACAACCTCCAATAACACTACTGTCACCGAAACACCGTCTAAACAGTCTCTACCCTCACCTTCTACCACTATCCCCCTTCCCTCATAGACTGTAAGCCCTGGTGAGCAGAGCCCTCTACCCCACTGTGCCAGTCAGTCATTGTTAGTATTATATCTGTTTGTACATTTGTGTACTGTATATGAACCCTCAAATGTACAGCACCATGGAATTAATATAATAATGTACAGCACCATGGAATTAATGGTTCTATATAAATAAACAATAATAATAATAACAACTAACTGATAGGGAAAAAAATGTACAATGTGAGCCCTATATGGGGCTCATAATCTGCATAAAAGAAAAAAAAAGTTTCAGGCCAACTCAGGTCCACATACAACAGACGCGTTTCAGGGTGCAATACCCCTTAGTAATAGACTGCGTCAGCTAGTATGTTGACCTGTAACTTTTATATTCATTAAGATTAAAAGTAAATTTTAAATTATATATTTTTTCGAATGATTTTGTTGGCTGCTGGAATTTTTAAAAACTCTTTTCTGGAGTATGTTACATGCCCTATGGAGTCTAGGGTGTATTTCTACGAATGAGCACAGAGGAGTCAAGTTGAATAATATTAAAGATATTGGTGAGCTGATTTTTTTTTTCTTTCTTTTTGATAGATTTTATTCCAAAGGTTACAAATTGTATAAAAAATTTTCCTACAAAAATATATAGACTTATCAATCAGCTCCTTCTGCTGTATGACATGCTGCTGATAGATTAGAAAGCCTTGCTGATGGTTTCCCTTTAATGTTAAACAGAGGGGTACGATACTCTTCATTTATATGATTTTACAGAAAATTTGGCTGAAATTTCTTTTTAAAACAATGTGATTAAAAGAATGGAAAGTGCAGCCAGATGCCGAGACAGACCCTTATCCAGTTAGCGGAGCCAACACAATTAAAGCAGTTATGAGAAATCCATTTAAAGACGATTAAGAGGTTTATCAGTGAAACATTATGCATATCATTTCTAACAACTGCTTTTAGATGGTAACAGATCAGCCGCTCCCTCGGAGGGCGAGTTAATATAATTGGACTCCTAAATTCTACAGTATTCTTATAGCGTATATCTTACACTAAGCTGAAGCCACTACAGTCTGCTGCATTCTCTCACACTACAAGGTTCAGGAACTGACTTAACCTCATCTGACTTCAGAATCTATCCAGACAGAGTACGCCATGGTCGCAGTAAATATGTATCACGTCAACACTCTACTGTATGCGCTGTACTCTGAATCATTCCTCGCTATCTACACTAGATAATGGGTTCTCCATAGTCTTCACGAATAGAGATGAATTATTTAATCAGAACATATACAAAAAGTATTCACGGTATTATTCGGATATTTTTAATATGTTTTTCCCAAACATGGTTTATTGTAAGGCATAGAGATCAATTCATTGTATCAGTGGCGTAACTAAGAATGGTGGGGCCCCGTGGTGAACTTTGACATGCCCCCCGACCGACATTGACGCCGAAGACCTCGACTGACCCCCTCCTACGCATTCCTGCGCATTCTATTATGCCCCATAGTGGCCCCTTCACACAGTATTATCCCCCATAGTGGCCCCTCCACACAGTATTATGCCCCATAGTGGCCCCTGCACACAGTATTATGTCCCTTACTGGCCCCTGGACACAGTATTATCCCCCATAGTGGCTCCTACACACACTATTATGTCCCACTGTGGACACCCGTAAACAATTATTTTCAGACCCCAGAGTATAATAATTGGAGACCCGGGGGAATAAAAACATAAACAAACTACTGTTTCTTACCTGTCCCCTGGCTCCTACGCTGTCGGCCTCCGCTGCCATCCTTCTTCAATGACGTCGGACGTCACATGACCCGGGACGCAGGCCGGGTTCATGTGACGTCACAGATGTCAGAAAGGATGTCAGGAAGGAGGCCTGGCCAGAATCGTGGAGAGGTAAGTAACAGTGTTTTTTACCTCTCCCAGTCTGCCAATCATTATACTCGGGGGTCCGAAAAGACCTCCGGGTATAATGATAGCAGCGGTAGCGGCTGTCACCGCCCCCCTAATGTCCTGGGCCCTGTGGCAGCTGCCTCTGCTGCTATGGCGGTAGTTACGCTACTGCATTGTATGGAAATTCAGATAATCAGAAACCTTGCATTACATTGATATATAGATAAGATAAGATACGATAACCCAGGGCTAGGGAACCTTTGGCTCTCCAGCTGCTGTGAAACTACAACTCCCAGCATGCTCCATTCACTTCCATGGGAGTTCCCAGAACAGCAGAGCCAGTATGCATGCTGGGAGTTGTAGTTTTGCAGCAGCTGGAGAGCCGTACGTTCCCTACCCCTGCGATAACCCTTTAATAATCCCACCATGGGGAAATTCAGTGTTACAGCAGCATGGATAATACAGTAATACCGTATATTACAAGAAAGAACACGTACAAGCTCATAGCAGATAGAAATTATACTAGGAGTCATAGTAACGAAGAAGAAAAGAAAGATTCAGGATCATTTAGTTCTCTGTTTGGAGTGATCTTGGCTTAGCCTGATGTTGATTGGGGTGATGCAGTCGGTCACTGACAGTACTGCCTATTGCTGTCATGGTCTAATACATGAGATGGGAGTTGTTCTCCAGCAATGGTAGGTAGCGTTTTTCAGTTTGCTACACAATGGGAAATATTTGCTACTGGTGACACTGATGGCTTGTGGCCCCTGGTGTCCTGCTCCTCCCATCGGTCATGGCTACTGGCTCATTCACAGATCCTTCCCTTTCCTCCTTCCCACAGTGATCCTTGCGCTCCACCAATTTCTGCTCCCAGGTTTCCATGCATCTTCCCTTGCTCTATTTTATTATGCTGATATTTGCACCAATGTTGTAATGTTATAACTTTCCCAAACCTAACCAGCCTGCTCCTGACTATTTTCTTTGGCCTCACTTAGATGACGGTGCCTGAGCAACTGTTTCTCAGTATGCTGTCTACTGTACTTTGACCAAGGCTTCTTACTGACTTCATCTCTGTCTTCTGTTTTACACTTTGCTACATGTGTCTGACTTTAGCCTATTGCTGACCACTGAATTTTTTTTTGTGGAAACTGAACTGGGAGAAGGGGGCGAAGCTTCCTCCCCCCCTTTATATAGATTGGCGCCAGGCAGAGACTTCCTCTTGAAACCCCGCCGGCGTCAAGTCTTTATCGGATCGCGGACCTCCCGAAGCCTCCTTATGGCTGCAGACGGTACGCAAGAATAGCAGCTCATGGAGCTGCTGCGATGAAAGGTGAATGAGGAGTGGGCGGCTTGGCTGGCATCCCTGCTTGCTCCAAGTGGGGTGCCAGACCAAGCTCCCACTCCTCCACCGCCACATCAGAGGGCCTCTACCCGCCCGAGTAGGGCGGCGAGGCCTCCTGCGCGTTTACCTCCCAGTGCGGCCCCCGGCCCTCGGAGCAGGGCTCCAGCCCGGGGTTTCCGCTCAGTCTACATCATGTGCCGCCCGGGCTCCTGCGCGTAGGGGGCGGCACCCTAGCTCTATTGCAGTGGATCATGCCGTGAGGGGCGTAGCCACGCTGCCAAGTGGCCATCTTGCTGTCAGTGCTGGCCATTTTGCCAACAGCAAGCCTTGGTGCTGCTGCTGGAGACACCATGGTGGGCACTGGTACTGCTGGGTCATTTAGTGCTATAATTCAGGCGGGGTCCCAACCGGTCCCTACTCTCCCCGCTGTTGTTGCTCCCAGCAGTGTCCCATCGGCGCAGGCTAGCATGCCCCCTCCTCCCACGCCGGGCAGATTTGCCAGGTGGTTTGGCAGGGCTTCCATTGCCAGAGCAGTGGCTGTGGATGCCACTGTGGCCCCAATGGTTGCCCATGACTTGCCTACGGCCCAGGTTGTTGTGCAGGTGGATGTGGATTCTTCCCCTAGTGTTGTCCATATCGGCAAGACCTTGTGCCCCTCCCAGCTGTCATCTGGAGAAGGTGGTTAGCCGCGTCACCCGCTGAATATCTAACACACGCACACCGCAAATGGTGTCTGGGCATTCTGGTGACGCGTCACACAGGTCATCTTGGGGTTATCAAGGTTTTGCTCGTATGTTTAATTTCAGTCAATAAAGCTGTGGCCGACCTCCACTATTTATCCAACATTGGTGTCAAAGTCGTTATTATTTAGTGTTAAGTGGGCATCCGGGGTAAAGGGGGTTAATTTGTTACTTGCTTAGTACGATCAGTGTACTTTTTCAGTCTATTTTAATAAAAGAGCACAGCACAAAAATGTCAGGATATACAGATGTAGCAAAGTTGAAAATCGTGGCAAAGAATATTAACCACTTTTTCAAAGACTTTCCATTGGCTTTTATTATCTTTTGCGACTACATATCATGCTGCAGCAAGTTATCATATTGCAGAAAGTCAAGGTAAATCTGCTAAATGTTTACATCTCTTCTTCTTCTGAACATGGCATGAAACCGTCCTGATTACTTCATTTGTTGCAATGGCTCTTCTGTGTTTCTCTTTTATTAAGATATAGATAAAAGAATCCAGCTCTATTCACACATGCTGCATGGCTTTGATTTATAAAGGATCCCAATAGCATCCTCCCATTGACATACAGTGAGGTCTATCTGAGTTCTGATGTTTCTGTGCTTTTGACAAAAAGAATAACACCGCAAGCTGCTCATTTCTTACAGATACATGTGTCATACTGGATTTGCTGATAGAGGCCAAAACACACGTGTGAACATCTCCTAATTACTCCTGTACTCAGCGTCATAAAACTATACAGTATAATGTAACTCTACCAGATATCAGTAAGTGCCTTTAATTGGTCCTTGACTGTTGCTATCCATGGCGATGTTGTGTATAGACCCACTATGGAGGTATACAGGGTCATTATGGGTTTGTATTATGAACCTGTAGGCATTTCATGTTCCCCTGACTGTATTGTATCCTCTAGGGGAGGAAACCTTTAGAAATCTGCAGTATACAGTATGTCTGGCATACTGTCCATTGCACGTTGGGGGGGCTTTCCCAATATAAACATCCGATGGCTGCAAAAGCAGCTCCCATTGACTTGAACGGGAGCCGGCATACGTGCACTCCCCATTGAAATCAATGGGAGGCTTAAATGGGTTTTCTGGACATTTTTTTTTTAAACGTGTGCTAGTGCTATTGATGGGTTAATAAATGCATCCATATACCTTCAGCGGTGTTTTGAGTGATTTCAGGGTGTCTCTGGGAGCTCCTGGTATTTCCTGCATTTGTTTATTTGGTTCGGCTTCCTGCTATGTAACTTCTTCATTCACACCTCTTTCACCTTACTCCCTCCCTCCTTCCTCACTCCCCCCTCCTTCCTCTCTCCCTTCCTCCCATACACCCCCTCTCTCTAGCTATCTCACCCTTCCCTACTTACTGAGCCCAACTCCCAACCCATACTATATACTTACCCTGTGAGACGGCTACTCCATCATGGCTCTGTTCTCTGCAGCAATGATCCACCTCTACTGTGCATGCGTGGATATGCATTACAGGTGGATTATGGCGGCAGTGCGCACAGTGCTTGGAAAAGAGCGCGCATACACAGAATCAGTAAAGAAGGAGCAACCATCTCAGAGAAAGAAGCATGGAGGGTAGGTATAATGTGGTGGATGGGCGGGGGGTAGTGGTGATGATCTGTTTATAGATATGAGGAAACAGGGATATTGATAACTATTAGAGATGAGCGAGTAGTATTCAATCGAGTAGGTATTCAATCGAGTACCACTCGCTATTCGAATGGAAAAATTCAATGCAGAACCACCGTTGATTGGCGAATGCTATACAGTCGGCCAATCAACGCTGGTTCTTCTCCTACCTTTAGAAGTCTTCTCCGTGCAGCTTCCCCGCGGCGTCTTCCGGCTCTTCATTCACTCTGCCAGACATCGGGCCTGGGCAGAGGTGACTGCGCATGTCCACTTGCAGTGCGGGCATGCCCAGGCCCAATGCCTGGCAGAGTGAATTCAGAGCCAGAAGATGCCGCGGGGACGCTGCAAGGAGAAGACTTCTCGGAGGATCCAGCCCGACCCTCACTCGTGGACTTGGCAAGTATAATTTGATCAAACGTTGCCTACCCCTGAAATGAGCATTTCCCCCCCATAGACTATAATAGGGTTCGATATTCGATTCGAGTAGTCGTATATTGAGGGGCTACTCGAAACGAATATCGAATATCGAACATTTTACTGTTCACTCATCTCTAATAACTATACATTTTTGATCAATTATGTTATTTAGAAAGTAAGAGGGGAGAGTGTTTAGATTAGTGGAGGAATTTCCAGTTACATCGGACAACCCCTCTATCTATCTATCTATCTATCTATCTATCTATCTATCTATCTATCTATCCATACATATATACACACACAGTATGACTATGTGCATTTGCGTGTGTTTTTTTCCCTTTAGAGCTTGTGGCTGAGAATCTTTTCTAACCGCTTTTGCAAAAGTACAACAAATACCGCCATACAGCCCAGTGTAGATTTTACAATGTGGGATCCAAGGAGAGGAAGTGAAAATATTATTACCTTTATACTTGTGATAAGATAAATCCAAGCAAACCCCAGCTCATACCTAGAAGAGGAGGATAAAGTTCAGCAGAGAAAATCTTAAATAGAAAATGCGTTTAGTATGCAAACTACGAAGCCTCGGTTGAAATTGGAAAAGATTATGATGCAGCCAAAAGTCGGAAGAGAGACAATAAACTGGAAGTTAATTTAAAATATCCCAGATGGCTTCCAAAAATATAAATGTACTAGATGTGTTAATTCACACCAATCTAATATTTCTGGTTGCATACAGTATTTGGAATTACTTCAGTTTTTATGAAGCGAACAGAATAATATGTTTTAAACAATACCTAATAGGTTTCCTATAAAAGAAAGATGATAAGACAAAGCTTGAGGTATGGACAGAACTAGGGCATTGGATACTGAATATGGATCCCCGACTGTGGATACTACCGTGTACCCTGACAGGCAGTCTAAGTGACCTAGATCTGAACTATTCCACCTCCAATTGTCTACTTTTGATCTTGATCTAGTGCAGTGATGGCGAACCTATGGCACACGTGCCAGAGAGGGCTCGCAGATCCCTCTATGCTGGCACGCGTGCTGTTGCCCGGATCAGTACAGGATTCCCCGTTAGTGAGCGATCGCTGTCTTCAGCTGGTTGTGCAAATGCACATCCAGCTGAAAACTGTCAGTGTAGCTCAGTGTAGGCCGCACGGTACGCGCGGCCTACACTGACTACAGAGTTTTACCTCTGCACCTGCGCGGGCATGATGATGTAAGTCATCAGCATGCGCAGTGAACAGAAGAGAGGACACCCGGCAGCTCTTCAGGTAAGTATATTTGTGTATGTGTGTGTACTGTCTGGGTAGGGGGCTACTGTGGACCTTTCATGCTGTGTGGGTAGGGGGCTTCTGTGGACCTTTCATGCTGTGTGGGAGGGGGCTAATGTGGACCATTTCATGCTGTGTGGGAGGGGGCTACTGTGGACCATTTCATGCTGTGTGGGAGGGGGCTAATGTGGACCATTTCATGCTGTGTGGGAGGGGGCTAATGTGGACCATTTCATGCTGTGTGGGAGGGGGCTAATGTGGACCATTTCATGCTGTGTGGGAGGGGGCTAATGTGGACCATTTCATGCTGTGTGGGAGGGGGCTACTGTGGACCATTTCATGCTGTGTGGGAGGGGGCTACTGTGGACCATTTCATGCTGTGTGGGAGGGGGCTAATGTGGACCATTTCATGCTGTGTGGGAGGGGGCTAATGTGGACCATTTCATGCTGTGTGGGAGGGGGCTACTGTGGACTTTTCATGTTGTGTGGGAGGGGGCTACTGTGGAGTATTTAGGTATAATATTGTGTGGGGGCCACTGCGGGCAAGATATTTATTGGGTTTTGAGTTGCAGTTTGGGCACTCGGTCTCAAAAAGGTTCGCCATCACTGATCTAATGTTTTTGTGAAGAGGAGAGAAGTCATGTTCTCTCTACCACCCTATTGCAAAAAATTGGGCCATTTGTGACCAACATGCCATTGCTTTCACCACATATCTCAGTAGATGCCGCCATTTATCCTTACAAACCACTTAGAACACCCTCAATCTTACTGACCTGACCAAGCATTGCATTTGCTTTCATACCGGTATCTTGAACTTACCTTTTCTCTGACCCTTAATGGCATAATATGGAATCAATATGGGTCTACATTGTGTTACAGACCATGGAAAAGGCAACATGAAATGGACAATGTATTGGTTTATAAAACATGTTCATATCAAACCAAACTCAAGTCCTCAAGTACAGTGGAGTAACTAAAGTCTTGATGCAATTTTTTTGTCCGCGCTCCCCTACCTCATCCCTTCACTGAATTCTTGATAGTGATGGTTATGGGTTCTAAGGAGTTAAATCCACCTTATTGTGGTTCGGGTAATCTGTGGGTTTCCTTGGTTTATGGGCCAGATGGAAGCTGCAATCTCAATACTGATGCCATTGCTTATGGGCCGCTAAGACGCCACCCTTGACCAAGTAGACCACTGCATTGAGCTGTTCATTTTCAACCAGACATGCTTATCTTCCAATGGTGCACTGGCCATGCATGTACATAAGCATTGCTTCTTCTATGGGTACCCTGGAAAGAAAGGTTCCATTCCTGGTTGGTTGGGATCTTCTATGTGCTCTAATACTTAATAATGATAGGGAACACCAGCACCTCCTGCTCCCTACCTCATCCCTACAGTGAATTCTTGATAGTGATGGTTATGGGTGATAAGGAGTTTAATCAACCTTAGTATAGTTAGAGTAATCAGGGGGTCTCCTTGGCTTATGGGCAATACCGATGCCAGTGCTTCTGGGCCCCCTAAGGCTCCTGGGCCCAGTGCTACGGCACCCTCTTCACCCCCTCAAGTTATGCCCCTGGGCAGCATAGGATCCAAGGGCAAAAGCATTATAATGGCCCCTTGCATTGTCATTATAACTATATACCAGTAATTGTGAGGTCTGAAAGATATTAGCTCCAGCCCATACAGTGCATGCAGTTTAATAGACAGCAACAAATTTCAACCTTTTTTAAGGTGACAATGACCCCTATACTTAGTAGACCCTTATGCACCTGCCCAGGTTGCACAAATGGCATATCCACCCCTACCACAAATGCAATATTTGACTGATGATAAGAACATGTATTTATGTCACATTTGCCTTAATATCATAGCACTGGGCATTATCCGAGAGGAAATGATGTTGTATTGCTATCTTACACACCCCAGGACTGAGATTTCTGTTGCAAAAAAACCCCATTATTACCCGATGAGGATAATGCTGAATTTGTGACTCCTTTCCGAAAAGACTGTCTGGAAAAGTTCCCAGATGATGTATTTGCTTCCAACATGCACTGCGGGGCTGCAGTGAGAAGGATTAATAGACTTCTCAGATTCCTGCTCTAGGAAGCGATTGTGTGTGACTGATCGCAGAATGTAATTGGCTGGTAGCCATGTACCTGGAAAATATGAACTTGCGCTCGTGAGACTGTGACATGTCAACATGGCTATGATATAAGTTGTGGAATCAGAAAAATTGGGTGCCAGGAACTTAACTCCTTCACTGCTGTAGGGACTCATGACATCACTTGCATTACTATGCTATCAGGAAAGAATTAAAGGCAATGACAACATTTTGCAGCATACAATAGTGTCGTGGTAATTTGAGATCTTTCTTCGATCTATAGTATGCAATTCTTTTAGTTCAGAGTTGGCTAGCTTACTGATATTAGAACATACTATTTTATTCAATAATTAAATACTCTATAAAATTTTGATGACTCAGCTGAATTGTATGAAAAAAGTGTATGCGCTTTATGCACATTTTCTAATAGTGGAAAGTGCCCATACCCTAAATATGCCCACACTGGTCTCATTGACATCCTTGAGGCTGGGATTCATCATATGCAGGAGCAGGTTTAGGGGTTGTTCACATTTTGTAAAGTGAAGAGGAATTTGAGCTAGTCTTCCTCCTCATATGCCTCCCTATTTCCCCACCTCTGCTTCAACTTTTTGCAATGGGTCTATTCGCTAATATGCTAATATTACATAGATATAAGGGGATATTGTCACTCCTTAGGGAGAGACCACCATATAGGTGTGTGGAGACATATTCTTCCCATGGTCCTTTGCAAAGTGGAGTGCTAAAGGCTTAATAAGTCTCCACACACCTATATGGTGGTCTCTCCCTAAGGAGTGACAATATCCCCTTAACCCCGTCTAAGCCTCTCATCTCTACCAGGTTATAGTCCTCTCTACATCGAGCTGATGAGATGCAAGTACATCGAAACGGCCGTCCTCGATTGAGAGACTATACCTGGTAATAATCCCAGTGTCATTGCAAAACAAAGGCCTCTTAGAAGGTCGAGCATGATGTGTAAAGGGAGCAAATCTTTATTGGGTTATTTCACTGGAATTCTGTCTTCCTAACTACATCAGGGAAGACAGGCTTGCACATTCCAGGGAGAGCCCTCTATTGGTTTGCAACACTGAAGCAGCAGCTGACTTCCTGATTACATCATGGAAGACAGATTTGCATATTCTTCCCACAATATTACATAGAAACAATTAGTCTAATCAGTTCTGCGGCTGAATCATCCATGGAATCTGTCGTAAGATTGAGCAGGGCGCTTCTTTCTTCAGAAAACACAGCTGAAGTTATGTCAAAATAAAAATAATTTACCTCAGTATAAGAAGTATATTCCCCTTCTATTACCTCTTTTGGTCGTCCAGTGCTCGGTGATCTGTCTTCATTCCTCGGTGACGTCATGCACCCAATCACAGGCCTCAGCTATGACAGAGTAGGCACTTCGATTGCCATGAAGTTTGGCACCCGGGAGAGGGCTAGATGCCACAAAGAGGTCCAAAAGTGGTCACAGAAGGTGAGTATGAATGTTTGTTTTTTGTTTTTTTTTAAATTTTGCCACCTTCCCTGGGCCTCCATGTATTATACTCTGGGGTCTGCATAGAGCCAGTAGTGACCATTTTAGTCCACTCAAGATTAATCTCAATTTGGAATATTTGGAACAAATTGGGTTGAACTCGAGTCACTACAAGCCGGTTTGTCTATTTCTTGTAGCTGTATATACCATATGGTAGTATATGTGCAATGACCCAGGGAATGCAGGGAGATGGCACTGAGATGGAAACCAAAGTTTGTGGCTCATTTCTTGATCTCTGGTCATGGTGACATTGGCACCGAATACTGTTGCAGGCACTAGAGCGGCATAGCGATGTAGAGGTCACATCAGGGTGATGGATGGTGCAAGCTTCTTGTAGGGCACATCTTGATATGGATCTCCTGGTTTTTGGTGTCCTTTGCTGTGAAAGGACACTGTGGCAGTGGAACAGGGTGACAATCCTTATCAAGTGACAGGTGTCACAGCCAAAGTTACCTGTAGCCCTCGCCTTACAGACAGGGTCAGTGACCATAAAATAAATTGCAAAGGGGGCTCAAACTTTCATGCCACTGCCCATTAGCCTTTAGGTACACCCATACATATATTCATAGCTTCATATAACTACCTTAATGTAACACTGATGCCACGTAGGCGGATGCAGGGAGTCCACGAAGACCAAAATTGCTCCCAAACCACTAATAGTGCTAAGTAGGGGCCCCCAATTACTGAAAAAAATGCTTTTACGGCCACAAACCAATGAACCAATACAGAGATAATCATCCTGAAATCAGTTTTGCCTACATACCATCATAAAGAGAAGGCTCAAAATGTCAATACAGGTAAAGATGCAGCATTGGGAAGCGATTCCAGAGGGGAGGGTGTCATTGGCTTGTAAGATCTCGCCGTCTATTCCTGGTTATTTATCTTTTGTTTTCTTGCCTTTTTGCTATGGCGTCCCTCGATAACCTTCATGATTTATATAGCAGCCGTTGTTTATTCTCATTTTTTATTTTTCCTTTAAAGAAAATACAGTAATTTATCTGAGGAACATTCCAGCAATTTATCACCCAGGTCAATTCAGTTTACCGCGGATGACACACATTTAATGAAAGCTAATTAGTGTCAAATTTATGGTTTCCATGTGACATTGAATTGAATACTATTCTGACAAAATTGTGCGTTAATTTGTTGCCCAGATATTTTTCCATGGCTTCAATAGACACAATTTAATTACAAGCTTGTCATGTTCTTGCCAAATTGCCTTTTTGTAAATCTTAGTTAATCTCTTGCAAAGACACATTGAATTATCAGACAAGTTAGCTGGATACAGTACATTCAACTGAACTAAGTTCTCAGCGGATCAATAGTTTACAATATAATGAATTCCTCTTATGTGGGACTTGGCATTTTTCAACTCTGTTGTATGAGTAATTCAATTAAACATAACAGATATTTTACTTCATTGTCTTCATATAGTTAAGGAGGACCTGCCTTCTCCCCGACGCGTCTAGTGTTGTGATGTTGCTCTTATATGTCACCTAGAAATTTATGAATAAATTGAAACATTGAAGATCCTTATTCTCACCCTGATTTACTCTCGCCTTGACTACTGTAACTCCTTACTAATCGCTCTTCCCCTCACTAAACTCTCCCCTCTACAATCTATTCTGAATGCAGCGGCCAGGCTCATCTATCAGTCCAGACGGTACTGCGATGCCTCTGGTCTGTGCCAGTCACTACATTGGCTGCCTATTCATTATAGAATACTATATAAAGTTATCACTCTCATCCACAAGGCTCTCCATAATGCTGCACCTCCCTACATTTCCTCCCTCATCTCTGTCTACCGCCCAACCCATGCTCTCCGCTCACTCAATGACCTAACACATCCTCTATTATCAGAACCTCCCACTCCCATATCCAAGACTTCTTCTGAGATGCACCACTTCTCTGGAATGCTCTATCCTGGACAGTTGATTAACTCTCAACTTCTACAGTTTCAAGCACAAGACACATTTTTTCAGACAGGCCTATCACAGTACCTAATGTAAACCCTTCTGAAGTTAGATTCCCTAAAATGAACCCTTCACTGTTCATGCTCCTGCATCATCTCATAGGACATGATGTCATTTCAGGCTGTAACTTTATAAGGTATACGATGCCTTTGTAAGGTGTCATATGTACATTAAAGGACACTGACTGGTGGCAGCTCAAACAGCGTAATAACCTTTATCACAAAAACAACTGGACCACTGTATAAGCAATGCTACCTCCTATGCCGCCCCTGCTACCTCTTGAGTCACCCCCTCTACCTCGTAGATTGTAAGCCTTCAGTCTTATCGTGTGAATTGACAATTACTCTGTAATGCCTCAAATTATAAAGTGCTGCGGAACATGCTGGCACGATAAAAATAAAATGTATTATTATTAGAGATGAGCGAACAGTAAAATGTTCGAGGTTCGATATTCGTTTCGAGTAGCCCCGCAATATTCGACTACTCGAATCGAATATTGAACCTTATTATAGTCTATGGGGGGGGGGGGAAATGCTTGTTTCAGGAGTAGGCAATGTTCGATCAAATTATACTTACCAAGTCCACAAGTGAGGGTCAGGCTGGATCCTCCGAGAAGTCTTCTCTGTGCAGGATCCCTGCGGCGTCTTCCGGCTCTTCATTCACTCTGCCAGGTATCGGGCCTGGGCAGAGCCGACTGCGCATGCCCCCACTACAAGCGGACATGTGCAGTCGGCTCTGCCCAGGCCCGATGCCTGGCAGAGTGAATGAAGAGCCGGAAGACGCCACGGGGAAGCTGCACGGAGAAGACTTCTAAAGGTAGGAGAAGAACCAGCGTTGATTGGCCGACTGTATAGCATTCGGCCAATCAATGCTGGTTCTGCATCAAACTTTTACATTCGAACAGCGAGTGGTACTCGATCGAGTACAAGTATTTTGAATACCGTAGTATTCGATCGAATACCTACTCAATCAAGTACTACTCGCTCATCTCTAATTATTATTATTACTAATAATGATTTATTAATGTAACAATGCAGAGCTACAAGAAATGTTGATAACATGTTGGGAGAACTGACGATTCCTCCTAAAGACATTGTAGCTGTCATGGTCTGTTTCTATTCTTTAAAGGAGGTTGAAAGATCATCAATTGAAGATCATCTGGGTCTGACACCTGGGACCCTTAGGATCAGCTGTTTGAAGCAGTAGCTTTTGCTTTATATGCAATGGAACATCACATTCATTGGTTACAAGTCCTGTTGACTCCTCAGTCCCATTTAGAAATTGGTGAACCTCTTCGGTTCTATCCAAATATACCAATTGTTTGGAGTTTTTTTACGAAACCAAACAATTGGAGATTCTCAGATAAATTAAAATGACCAATGACATGCATTGTGGTAAGTTATTATACTCTTGTGTTTCTTCAGACCCCACAGCATAATAGGTGGAGATCCAGGGGAGGTGGAATATAATGAAAAAACATTTATTCTCTCCTTCCCTCACCTCTTCTGGATCTCCTCATGGCATCGGGTTTTCTAATATATAGTTGAAATGAATGTGCCAAAATGCAAGGATTGAACTGGGCCGCTGGAAGGCCACAGGTTGGAAACCACTGCTGTAAAGAATAATATGGGCCATTTGTACCATATTTGTTTTATAAATGAAATTTCATCTCTTCAAGCTCTGCTTATTGTTCTATTTTGTTAGCTTTTTACACGTTTTGTTTCTGTAAAAGGCAATGAATGTTATACAAAATACATGAATTGTCAGTAATATATGTTCCCAGGTATGTAATGCATTATTAAATGATTTTACTTGTGAAAAGCTTTTTTCCTAATGGAAACAACAGTTGAGAGAATACAAATACAGCGAGAGATTTTTTTTTCTAAAGATTTATTTTGTTCTTGGTGTCTTTTAGACATATAATGTGTTGTATAAGAGCAGTTTGATGGCTCAGTGGTTACTACTAGAGATGAGCAAATTCATTTGGAACAAATCAAATTTGTTCTAAATCTTACAAAGTTTTAGATCTAGTGAATCAGAAAACTTTGGGATTTGTCCCATAGAAATCTCTCAAAATACACTGTCTACCTATAAGTATTTGGACAGCCATGCAAATGAAGACATCTGCGGTCGTGATGTACATCACGCCTTCCTAAATAGGAGACACCATTGGCATTAGTCACATGCAAGATGCCACGAAGTGCAGAGTGAACTGAATTACCCAATATCAACAGTGGCCTATGTGATTACAAAGTGGAAGGTGAACGGTGATTGTCGGAATGTGCCCCGAGTCGGCAGACCCTGAAACTGGGAGATAGAGACCGACGAGTGCTGGCCAGAGAAACCGCACCCAACCGATGGCTCACATACACCAGGAGTGTCACCAGGCATCCAGGAGTATTGTGTCCATCAATACCATCCGTAAGGAAGCGTCTGCTGGGTTCTACCAACTATTGTGTATGAATAAATGTTGTTTTTCTATTCTACCACCGGTGTCCAAATACTTGTGGGTAGACTGAGTATTATTGCATACCTTTAACGTGATTTCAATTTTTTTTTTTTATCTGAAAATCTTTAATAAAAATATTATTAAAATAAAAAGAAATTCTCAAAATGGTGACTCTCAAAAGAATGACATGACCTTGGATATCAGGGGCCCTTGATCGTGTAACAGTAGATACATGTATGCATTACTGTTAATTTAACATTACTAATGTTGTCTTGGTGTTAGAAAACTTGGCATGGGGTTGGATACAGTCCTAGGAGACCTCGGAATGGGATTTTTCAGGGCAAATGAGGCACATTCGATTTAAACTGAATTTATCTGATTAGATTGATCCAAGGGACAATGTGAATCAGACCAACAATATATTTGCTCACCCCTTGCTAGTACTATTGCCTTGCAGCACTGAGGTTATGGGTTAAGATTTAACTAAGAGAACACCCACATGGTGTTTGTATGTTCTTCTTATATTTGGATGATATTTTTTTTTACGATTTCCCCAATTTCTTCAAATACTCCAAAAAACATACTTATAATGTTAATTGACTTTCTTTGAAATTGACCAAAGATAGGAAAATTAAATGGTAAGTTCTTTAGGATGGGAAATGAGGTGAGTGATGGCAATATCTGTAATATCAAAGGTACGCAATATTAATAAATTAAGAATGTTGTATTTTTTTTTTTTTTTTTTTAAATGTGAGTTTGGAGCCCCATATAGCGCTCATAATGTACATTTTCTCCCCTATCAGTATGTCTTTGGAGTATGGGAGGAAATCCAAGCAAATAACATACAAACTCTGTGCAGATGTTGTCCTTCACAGGATTCAAACCTGTAGAGCTAACCACTGAGCCGCCATGTTGCCCATAAGAAACTTCTATCTTATAGCAATACTGACATTCCTAATTATCCATTTTGGTTACAAAGATTGACCATGAACAAGATCAGACTTGGGTAATGTCCGGCCCGGGGCCACATCCGGCCCGCATAGCTAGAGGAAGGTTTAAGAAGGACCTGTGATGATGTCATCACAGCCTATCACCAGGATAGGCTATGACTTGTTAGTGGGAGGAGCCACACGGGACTGTGTGCTTTCTGCAAGCTGCCAGCAATGGAGGCTGCTGGATGATAGAGAGAAGAGACAGCATGTGTGAGCAAGAGGCGGGAACTAGGGGCAGATGTAGGGGGGCAGTTAAACTTAATACACATGTAAGGGGGACATGAAACTAGGGGGCAGCTGAAGGAGTATATTAATCCATGGGGGTAGCTGGAGGGGGACATGTCTGCCTCTAGTTGCCCCCAGTTTAATGTCCCCCTCCAGCTTCCCCAGTTTAATGTCCCCTCTAGTTTCTTCTGGTTTATACTGGGGCACCAGGAGAGGGACTTAATACTGTGGGACATTTGGAGTAAAACGTTATTATGTAGGGGTGTATAATGTTAGGGTGACTGTAGGAGGATTGTACTTTGCGGGGCACATGGAAAAATGATTGAGAATGGGCAGAGTCAGCATAAAATTGGGTGGAGCTAAATTTGCCACGACGCGCATGGCCGTCTAGAACCGTAACAATTTCTCATGTGGCCCCATGGGAAAATTAATTGCCCAAACCTGAACAAGATGATCATGGAGTTTCCTGTTGCTAGGGCCCCAAGTTTACAAATTCTCTGCAGTGCCCCCATAGGGCATATGAAGCATTACACGGTGCCAATAAAATCAAAGAGCAGTTATTTTAATGCAAAGGTGTGATGAGTTCTCCAGATATACTTTCAGATGAAGGTCCCAAATGAGTGTCTACTCACTATGAATAGTTTTTGGAAATGGGATCTTTAATCATACTGTATCTAATGTTCTATTACACAGTGAAAAATGTTAACAAAAGATTATATACTTTCCAGATTGTAATACATGGGCGACTTTGTTTCACATACATTTTCCGCTTTAGTTTCCAACTCTGTTTCAATACTCTGATAAGTGTTGAAAATAATCCAATGTACTATTCTATGTACTTATGTAGTACAATGTAAAACAGCCTTCTTAGATTTTCTCTTTCTATTGACAACCTATAATAGAAAATAATATTAGCTCAGACCTTAACCATGTGTTTGAATAGATATCCTCAACCGCAAAGAAAAGAGCCATTGTGGACACTGCACACACAGCTTTGATGTTTTAATTTTAAGGATCAGTGCTCTGACTGGCACTAAATCTGATTAGATCCTGTTCTTGACATTTGTTTGTGCTTTGCAGTTAGTGGGTAGAAGGAGCACTTAGGAAGAATGGATACAATCTGGTCTATGTTATACAAAAAAGCAAGGATTATTTCACAGAAGCGCCTGTCCATTCTTCCAGGAGAGGTGTTGAATGTGTAGCTTTCAAATGCGTTACCTCCTACAACCTACAGAATCACTCAAAGCAAATTCTATTGATTTTTTTCATGCTATATAATGCTCTTATAATAATGGATTGCTTTTCAAGATTGCAAAACAGAAAACAAATGTGTTCTATTTTTGTAGATTCTGTATTGTGCCATCACCGGTATGTAAGGTCTATAAATGTGTCCAGTCATGACCTTAGGAATGATACGCAAGTCAATACCTACTGGTATATAAGCAATAACAATTTATTTCTTACTGTTTACAGCTTTGCTACGTTTTAGTTAAGCTTCATAAGGAGGCAGATCTATAACTACAGGTTGTCTACTATAGAGGTAGTCTGAGATTCTTAGACACACCTCATGTCTCAAGCTGTTGAACTTCAATAAAGAAAAGTACCCATGTCTTTACATATTTATCCAGGCTTTACTTCTTACCTGAATCATTCTGTCCTTTACTCCGTGCACAATCAGTCTCAGTTTCCAGTGAACTCTATGGAGAGGGGAGGATGGAATGAGAAACGTATGTCTATATTGCTTTTGCCTATAATAATTTGGCAAAAAACCCTAGAATGTATAAATTCAATCAAAATCGATATTCATCATAAATTTAGTTTGTTTTGGTATGTGTTACAGCCGCATCTGTTTGAACTTTTGCTCCATCTGCTCGCATGCTGTGCCACAGAAGGAGTGTTCATTTTGATTCCTTGCTTAGGGTTCTTCGTGTGTTGTCTGAACACTGTCTTATTCCCTCACCTTGGTAATTGATTTACCACCACACCCATCCCCTTCACCTCGGTTTCCCTCTGCCCCTAGTTAATGTTAGTCTTGCCTGTGTGATTGACAGCCTGTCCTTCTATCAGGTCTTTGGGGGGTTCTTCCTTCCTATTTATTGTTTGCTCACATTCACATTGGTGCTTGCTATTACCTCGTGCATGCTGGTGTTTCTCTTGCTGTTGTTACTTATATTCTTATTCTTGACCTCTGGCTTACTCTTTGAATACTCTCTTGGATTTTGATTCTGTACTGCATTGTTCGACTGTTACCAGACCCTTGGCTATCTGACCTCCCTTTATTGTTGTTTTTCTTGTCTGCGTTCTGTGTGTCACTTATATAGAAAGAGGGGGGGGGGGGGTCAGCTTAGGACTCACTGTCTATTGTGCCCCTTCCTTCAGGGTTCACCAGTAGCTACTGGTGAATTGCCACTCTAGCATTTCCCTTACAGAATGTTTATAAAACAGTTTGGCTCTATTCACATCTGCATTTGAGGCTATGACCCAGATGGATCTACCACTGTATTGTAGCTTCCATTTATAATGGAAGCGTCAATATAGATTTGAATGAATTGAACCAGAATTTTGGGCCATATGTAGTGCGCACACTTGTTAAATGGTTTAGACATTGCTTTTTTCATAACTTGGCAGGCAAAAGGGAATGACTTAATGAAAAGGTCATGTCTTATGTTACACAGCATTACATAAAAAAATTGGTGCAAAAAATTAGTCTAAAATAAGTCTAAGAGGTAGCATAAAGTTAGACAAAGAATATGATACATTTATCATCCAGCTCAAATCAATGGCATATCTAGTTCAACTGTAATCTAAATTTAGATCAGCAATAATAAATCTGTCCTAGTATGATAGGATTCCAAGGGTGAAATTAAACACATAAGACCATTTCCTGGGGTCAATATTATGAAACTGGATAGTTCACAGGTAACTCCAACTCCCTCGGGGTTGGAGATAAACATTTTGAACAATAGGTCAAAAAGTGTTGCAAATGACGGGAAGCTCTCCCAGCTAGAGGGTCGTATTCAACCGGTGCCCGACTGGTCAAGATAAAAAAAACCCGCAGGATAACAGTAGAGTGATACGGAACTATTTCAAGTTCCAGAAAACAAGCCCGGGAATCACGCTCCTCACAGACACACTGGGTACATTGTTTGATAGAACACAAAACAGCTTTATTCAAGATGATGTGTTTCGGGTGTAAATTGCTATGAAACAGCACACCCCTTCCTCAGATCTGTTTCAGGCTGCTTGTTTGCACGTGGAGAAACCTGATTTACATCCAACCAAACAATGTACGCAGTGTGTCTGTGGGCTTGTTTTATGGAACTTGAAACAGTTCTGTACCACTCATCTGTCCTAGTATGTTCTAACCAAAGGGGCATTGTATGGAATCTATATTTGGTATCTTTAAATGTCATTTCCCACCTCTAAGAACTTGCAGTCTTGACCACACTCCTTTAAGAAGTTTTACCAACTTCCTTGTTCACCTAGACACCAGCACTCCATTACCCTTACTTCCTTGTTTTGCTGGCAAGCTGGGGGGGTAGGCTTATCAGAGCCCTTTAGTTAAATGTAATTAGTTGACAGACAGATCCATTAGCCATGAAGTCATAATTTATAGATATTGGCAGGAGAGACCAGAGGTTGGGAAAACAAGTGCCCTCCTGGGAATCTGGCCATCCTGGCCTTTTCCAGAGAGCAGGGAATCTCACCAGTCTAGATAGCAAAGGAGACCGAAAACCTAATCTGCATTACGAAACAAATGAAAGAAAAATTATAACGGAATATATTTAGTGAAACACTTTAGTTAAAAACTAGAGATGAGCGAGTAGTGTTTGATCGAGTAGGTGTTCGATCGAATACTACGGTATTCGAGATACTCATACTCGATCGCACACTACTAGCTGTTCGAAGTTTAAGGTTTGATGCAGAACCAGCGTTGATTGGCAGAATGCTATACATTCTGCCAATCAACGCTGGTTCTTCTCTTATCTTTAGAAGTCTTCTCCATGCAGCGTCCCCACAGCGTCTTCCGGCTGGAATTCACTCTGCCTAGGCATCCGGCCTAGGCAGAGCCGACTGCGCATGCGCAGGCATGCCCTTCCATGCGCAGTCGGCTCTGCTCAGGCCCCGATGCCTAGGCAGAGTGGATTCCAGCCGGAAGACGCCGCAGGGGCGCTGCGCCGGGAGAAGACCTCAAGGGGAATCCAGCCCGACCGTCATTCGTGGACTTTGTAAATATAATTTTATCGAATTTTGCTTACCCCTGAAACGAGCATTTCCCCCCATAGACTATAATAGTGTGCGACTGTTCGAATCGTATTTCGAACCTCGGACATTTTAGTGTTCGCTCATCTCTATTAAACATATAACTACAGTAAAAATAGGATTTAGTTAAAATTTACTTAACATAAACTACTGTAAAAATAGGATCCTTGTGATAGGAATACCCCTTTAAAGGCAATGTATGTAATGAAATACCATATTACATGAAGTTAAAAGTGTCCAATTATCTCATTCTACTAATGACAATATCCAGTATAGTATACAGCTCGGCTGTGAAATAATTAGCTGAGCCTATTTACTTGACAGAATATCCCATCCATATTTCAGCATCCTAGATCCTGAGCATGTGAAGCGAATCTCCGGTATGATTGATGTGTTTTTATAATGATTAACTTCTCTCCTCATTACATTTGATCTTGTGCCTTCCTCTGTCTGTCTGCATTTTATTATTAGAGTCTTCTCTACTGTATTGATCTTTTAAGATGATTTCATTATCGACTGACGAAGGATATGAACTTTGGGCTTTCATTAGGTGTTAAATAAAATAACCCTTTAAAACAGAAAGTCATAAAGTTCATTCTATCCATAAATGTCAAATAAGTGGTTATAGGTGAATATCTGTGATAATGGATTACACATGATCAAAATGTTACATTTGTCAATTTGTCATTATGTTTTTACTCTATTAATTTCCTTGGGTCATAGGTATAGGAACAAAACTGCATAATACTGGATACAGAATGTTGAAATATTTTTTAAATGACATGAAGACCAGAAAAACTAAATACAAAGTAGCTATCGACATGTTTGGATACAGACATTTCATGGACAAGATTAATCTATAGCTCTGTCCACACTTAACAGGTCTAAAAAAAAAATTAAGAATTCCATTGCTAGACATTGGTATAATACGACACTCCCATTCTGTTGGAATTACTGCAGGAGCATATCTATATAAGGTGGATGGAAGTCCTGGTGCCAGAGGACTCCCCTGACTCTTCCAAAATGGAGGCCCTCTGGGAACCATGGGTACTGTTTTGGGAAGCGGACACATTTGCTACTCTGATCTTGACAGTCCCTGAGCTGAGCCCTTGGATCCCAATCTGGTGGTATCCCTCCCCTAGACTTTACTATGGTTTACCCCCTTCCATTGTACCCTACTTTCATTTCCTCTTGTGCCATTGTCATGGTCCATTGTCCTTCCCCTATTTGGAATGTAGTGGTTGCTCCTAAACTGTGGGGAGAGCAGTTAACTTCCATTTTCTCCCGTTACGGTTAGTGGTGGCTCTTTCTTTATGCGTCCCCACCAACGCAATTCTATGGAACATCGTCACTGTATCTTGGGCACATAGGTTACTCCTTTGATAGCTCATTGTGATATTTTTGCAATATCTACTGTTTCACACATGTCCTCCTCCCTTTTACCTTTCCTGTTTTGTCAGTTCTTTTATTTTTATGATGCTTGGTGTTTCAATTGAAAAACTTGTCTTAATAAATGTTGACGAAACATAAAATGTCAGTTTGACTTACCTTAGGTTAATGGTGGTGTCCTCAATCCACAAGATCTTCATCACCTTAAGTCCCATGATACAGAAATTGTGATGTCTTTACTACTAGTAAGTTTTACCTCCTAGGGCATCTTGGAGAAACCTAGCAAGTAGAATATCTGAAATTCACATAAACATCAGCATTAGCTCGGAGACGGACATTTTTGCACAGATTGACACAGATTTACTAATAGTTAGACAGTGTATACATTGGCAGTCTAACCGTGGTCAGGCTGTATAATCAACATCAGGCTAAGCAGAGATCCCTCCACACAGAAAACTAAATGATCCTGAAGTCTTTCTTTCTGTTTATTTGCTATGACTCCTAGTATCTTATGAGCTTGTATGTATTCTTTCTTACAATATATTACTGTATTATCCATGCCACTGTAACTCATGATGGGACTATTAAAGGATTATTTTATCTTATCTTAAAAATACACCAGATTTATCAAAATGACTGACGCTTAATGATAAATCTGGCGTATCTTTAAACTGTGCAGTCTATTTTCATAGCAGCTTTCAATTGGCTTAGGGCCCCTTCACATGGCGTAAGCGCTTGGCTCATTCCGAGCCGTACATGCGAGCGCTTCTAAACACTTCCCATTCACTTCAAAGGGAGCGCTCGTAAAGCCGGCTTTACGCGCGCTCCCATTGAAGTGAATGGGAAGTGTTTAGAAGCGCTCGCATGTACGGCTCGGAATGAGCCAAGCGCTTACGCCGTGTGAAGGGGCCCTTACTTTGAGACAAAATTTTTTTAAGTTGTTTTGGCACACTTTTGTCGCCTTGTGGTGCATTTAAGCAACTCCGCCTTTTTCAGAGAATATACACCCACATGGAAAAATTTGCCATGTTTACACCAGTGTCTGGATTTTAATACGTCTATTCACATTACTGTTTTTTAAATGGACCATCCAGAAATAGGACATGTCCTATTTATATCCATTTTCATAGATTGCTAAATAAACTGAAGTCTAAGGCCTCATTCACATCTGCGTCGGTAATCTCTTCGAGGGAGTCTTCATGGGGACCTGCCCCGAACAGACTACCAAACGCATTGGCTAGTGGTGTGCAGTGAAAGCACATGGCTACCCATAGACTATAATGAGGTCCGTGTGCTTTCTGCACAAGTCATGCGGACAGGAAAGTAGATCGTGAACTACTTTTCTTTCCACATGTTCCATGCGGAGACCACACAGAAAGCACATGGATTCTATTATAGTCTATGGGGTCCGTGTGCTTTCACTGCACAGTGCTTGTCAATGCATTCGGTAATCTGTTTGTGAGGTCACCATAAGGACCATTTCTTTGTTTTTTTCCAAAGTCCTGTGAATAAAGTCTAATAAAATCAATAATAAAGGCTAGAAAATATTAACATCAGATTTTAACTAGAGATGAGCGAACAGTGTTCTATCGAACTCATGTTCGATCGGATATTAGGCTGTTCGGCATGTTCGAATCGAACACCGCGTGGTAAAGTGCGCCATTACTCGATTCCCCTCCCACCTTCCCTGGCGCCTTTTTTGCTCCAATAACAGCGCAGGGTAGGTGGGACAGGAACTACGACACCGGTGACGTTGAGAAAAGTAGGCAAAACCCATTGGCTGCCGAAAACATGTGACCTCTAATTTAAAAGAACAGCGCCGCCCAGGTTCGCGTCATTCTGAGCTTGCAATTCACCGAGGACGGAGGTTTCCGTCCAGCTAGCTAGGGCTTAGATTCTGGGTAGGCAGGGACAGGCTAGGATAGGAAGGAGAAGACAACCACAACAGCTCTTGTAAGAGCTAAATTCCAGGGAGAAGCTTGTCAGTGTAACGTGGCACTGACGGGCTCAATCGCCGCAACCCAGCTTTCCCAGGATCCTGAATGGAATACACTGTCAGTGTATTCCCGTATACCCGATATATACCCCGATACCCGTTCCAACGGTGTGCCCCCCCACCTTCACCCCAGAAATACCCTGCAAGTCCCCTAGCAATAGAATTGGGGCTATATACACCCACAATTTTTACTACTGGTATACAGTGCCATTGTCTGACTGGGAATTCAAAGAGTATATTGGGAATACAAATACCCTCATTTCTTGCTACTGCCATATAGTGCCAGTGTCTGACTGGGAATTCAAAGAATATATTGGGGTTACGTGCACCCACAATTTTTACTACTGGTATACAGTGCCATTGTCTGACTGGGAATTCAAAGAGTATATTGGGAATACAAATACCCTCATTTCTTGCTACTGCCATATAGTGCCAGTGTCTGACTGGGAATTCAAAGAATATATTGGGGTTACGTGCACCCACAATTTTTACTACTGGTATACAGTGCCATTGTCTGACTGGGAATTCAAAGAATATATTGGGGTTATAAATACCCTCATTTCTTGCTACTGCCATATAGTGCCAGTTTCTGACTGGTAATTCAAAGAATATATTGGGGTTACGTGCACCCACAATTTTTACTACTGGTATACAGTGCCATTGTCTGACTGGGAATTCAAAGAATATATTGGGAATACAAATACCCTCATTTCTTGCTACTGCCATATAGTGCCAGTGTCTGACTGGGAATTCAAAGAATATATTGGGGTTACGTGCACCCACAATTTTTACTACTGGTATACAGTGCCATTGTCTGACTGGGAATTCAAAGAATATATTGGGAATACAAATACCCTCATTTCTTGCTACTGCCATATAGTGCCAGTGTCTGACTGGGAAATCAAAGAATATATTGGGGTTACGTGCACCCACAATTTTTACTACTGGTATACAGTGCCATTGTCTGACTGGGAATTCAAAGAATATATTGGGAATACAAATACCCTCATTTCTTGCTACTGCCATATAGTGCCAGTGTCTGACTGGGAATTCAAAGAATATATTGGGGTTACGTGCACCCACAATTTTTACTACTGGTATACAGTGCCATTGTCTGACTGGGAATTCAAAGAATATATTGGGGTTATAAATACCCTCATTTCTTGCTACTGCCATATAGTGCCAGTTTCTGACTGGTAATTCAAAGAATATATTGGGGTTACATGCACCCACAATTTTTACTACTGGTATACAGTGCCATTGTCTGACTGGGAATTCAAAGAATATATTGGGAATACAAATACCCTCATTTCTTGCTACTGCCATATAGTGCCAGTGTCTGACTGGGAATTCAAAGAATATATTGGGGTTACGTGCACCCACAATTTTTACTACTGGTATACAGTGCCATTGTCTGACTGGGAATTCAAAGAATATATTGGGAATACAAATACCCTCATTTCTTGCTACTGCCATATAGTGCCAGTGTCTGACTGGTAATTCAAAGAATATATTGGGGTTACGTGCACCCACAATTTTTACTACTGGTATAGAGTGCCATTGTCTGACTGGGAATTCAAAGAATATATTGGGAATACAAATACCCTCATTTCTTGCTACTGCCATATAGTGCCAGTGTCTGACTGGGAATTCAAAGAATATATTGGGGTTACGTGCACCCACAATTTTTACTACTGGTATACAGTGCCATTGTCTGACTGGGAATTCAAAGAATATATTGGGGTTATAAATACCCTCATTTCTTGCTACTGCCATATAGTGCCAGTTTCTGACTGGTAATTCAAAGAATATATTGGGGTTACGTGCACCCACAATTTTTACTACTGGTATACAGTGCCATTGTCTGACTGGGAATTCAAAGAATATATTGGGGTTATAAATACCCTCATTTCTTGCTACTGCCATATAGTGCCAGTTTCTGACTGGTAATTCAAAGAATATATTGGGGTTACGTGCACCCACAATTTTTACTACTGGTATACAGTGCCATTGTCTGACTGGGAATTCAAAGAATATATTGGGAATACAAATACCCTCATTTCTTGCTACTGCCATATAGTGCCAGTGTCTGACTGGGAATTCAAAGAATATATTGGGGTTACGTGCACCCACAATTTTTACTACTGGTATACAGTGCCATTGTCTGACTGGGAATTCAAAGAATATATTGGGAATACAAATACCCTCATTTCTTGCTACTGCCATATAGTGCCAGTGTCTGACTGGTAATTCAAAGAATATATTGGGGTTACGTGCACCCACAATTTTTACTACTGGTATACAGTGCCATTGTCTGACTGGGAATTCAAAGAATATATTGGGAATACAAATACCCTCATTTCTTGCTACTGCCATATAGTGCCAGTGTCTGACTGGGAATTCAAAGAATATATTGGGGTTACGTGCACCCACAATTTTTACTACTGGTATACAGTGCCATTGTCTGACTGGGAATTCAAAGAATATATTGGGAATACAAATACCCTCATTTCTTGCTACTGCCATATAGTGCCAGTGTCTGACTGGGAATTCAAAGAATATATTGGGGTTACGTGCACCCACAATTTTTACTACTGGTATACAGTGCCATTGTCTGACTGGGAATTCAAAGAATATATTGGGGTTATAAATACCCTCATTTCTTGCTACTGCCATATAGTGCCAGTTTCTGACTGGTAATTCAAAGAATATATTGGGGTTACGTGCACCCACAATTTTTACTACTGGTATACAGTGCCATTGTCTGACTGGGAATTCAAAGAATATATTGGGGTTATAAATACCCTCATTTCTTGCTACTGCCATATAGTGCCAGTTTCTGACTGGTAATTCAAAGAATATATTGGGGTTACGTGCACCCACAATTTTTACTACTGGTATACAGTGCCATTGTCTGACTGGGAATTCAAAGAATATATTGGGAATACAAATACCCTCATTTCTTGCTACTGCCATATAGTGCCAGTGTCTGACTGGGAATTCAAAGAATATATTGGGGTTACGTGCACCCACAATTTTTACTACTGGTATACAGTGCCATTGTCTGACTGGGAATTCAAAGAATATATTGGGAATACAAATACCCTCATTTCTTGCTACTGCCATATAGTGCCAGTGTCTGACTGGGAAATCAAAGAATATATTGGGGTTACGTGCACCCACAATTTTTACTACTGGTATACAGTGCCATTGTCTGACTGGGAATTCAAAGAATATATTGGGAATACAAATACCCTCATTTCTTGCTACTGCCATATAGTGCCAGTGTCTGACTGGGAATTCAAAGAATATATTGGGGTTACGTGCACCCACAATTTTTACTACTGGTATACAGTGCCATTGTCTGACTGGGAATTCAAAGAATATATTGGGAATACAAATACCCTCATTTCTTGCTACTGCCATATAGTGCCAGTGTCTGACTGGGAATTCAAAGAATATATTGGGGTTACGTGCACCCACAATTTTTACTACTGGTATACAGTGCCATTGTCTGACTGGGAATTCAAAGAATATATTGGGGTTATAAATACCCTCATTTCTTGCTACTGCCATATAGTGCCAGTTTCTGACTGGTAATTCAAAGAATATATTGGGGTTACGTGCACCCACAATTTTTACTACTGGTATACAGTGCCATTGTCTGACTGGGAATTCAAAGAATATATTGGGAATACAAATACCCTCATTTCTTGCTACTGCCATATAGTGCCAGTGTCTGACTGGGAATTCAAAGAATATATTGGGGTTACGTGCACCCACAATTTTTACTACTGGTATACAGTGCCAATTTCTAACTAGGAATTCAAAATGCGCAAGGCTCCCGGAAAGGGACGTGGACGAGGCCGTGGGCGAGGTCGGGGGAATGGTTCTGGGGAGCAAGGTAGCAGTGAAGCCACAGGGCGTCCCGTGCCTACTCCTGTGGGGCAGCAAGCATTGCGCCACTCCACAGTGCCAGGGTTGCTTGCCACATTAACTAAACTGCAGGGTACAAACCTTAGTAGGCCCGAGAACCAGGAACAGGTCTTGCAATGGCTGTCAGAGAACGCTTACAGCACATTGTCCAGCAGCCAGTCAGACTCTGCCTCCTCTCCTCCTATTACCCAACAGTCTTGTCTTCCTTCCTCCCAAAATTCCGAAGCTTTACAGAACAATAACCCAAACTGTCCCTGCTCCCCAGAGCTGTTCTCCGCTCCTTTCATTGTCCCTCAACCTGCCTCTCCACGTCACGATTCCACGAACCTAACAGAGGAGCATCTGTGTCCAGATGCTCAAACACTAGAGTCTCCTCCATCTCCGTTCGATTTGGTGGTGGATGACCAGCAACCCACCCTCATCGACGATGATGTGACGCAGTTGCCGTCAGGGCATCCAGTTGACCGGCGCATTGTGCGGGAGGAGGAGATGAGACAGGAGTTGGAAGAGGAAGTGGTGGATGATGAGGACACTGACCCGACCTGGACAGGGGGGATGTCAAGCGGGGAAGTAGTGTGGATGTTGAGGCAGGTGCAGCACCAAAAAGGGTAGCTAGAGGCAGAGGCAGAGGTCAGCAGCTTAGGCGAAGCCAGGCCACACCCGGAATCTCCCAAGATGTTCCAGTTCGTACCCAGCCCCGAAAAACTCCCACCTCGAGGGCACGTTTCTCGAAGGTGTGGAGTTTTTTCAAGGAATGCGCCGAGGACAGATATAGTGTTGTCTGCACAATTTGCCTCTCGAAATTGATTAGGGGCTCTGAGAAGAGCAACCTGTCCACCACTTCAATGCGCCGTCATTTGGAATCCAAGCACTGGAATCAGTGGCAGGCAGCAACGGCAGGACAAAGGCCGCCTGCCGTTCACGCCACTGCCACTGCCTCTGCCACTGCCTCTGCCACTGCCACTGCTGACTGTGCTGGCGATGCACTCCAGAGGACGAGCCAGGACACCACTTCATCTGCCTCCGCCACTTTGTTGACTTCTACCTCATCCTCCCCTGGTCCTGTCTTATCTCCTTCTCCTGCACCATCAAAGGCACCATCAGGCGTTTCTTTACAACAACCCACCATCTCTCAGACATTGGAGCGGCGGCAGAAATACACTGCTAACCACCCACACGCGCAAGCCTTGAACGCCAACATCGCTAAACTGCTGGCCCAGGAGATGTTGGCGTTCCGGCTTGTTGAAACTCCCGCCTTCCTGGACCTGATGGCAACTGCGGCACCTCGCTATGCCGTCCCTAGCCGTCACTACTTCTCCCGGTGTGCCGTCCCCGCCTTGCACCAGCACGTGTCACTCAACATCAGGCGGGCCCTTAGTTCCGCGCTTTGCACAAAGGTCCACTTGACCACCGACGCGTGGACAAGTGCATGCGGACAGGGATGCTACATTTCACTGACAGCACACTGGGTGAATGTAGTTGAGGCTGGGACTGCTTCCCAAACTGGCCCGGTGTACCTCGTCTCCCCGCCTAACATTCCTGGCAGGGACACGAGAAGAACACCCACCTCCTCCTCCTCCTCTACCGCCTCCTCCTCCGCCACCGCCTCCTCCTCTGCCACCGCCTCCTCCTCCGCTGTTAGATTGACCCCAGCTACGAGTTGGAAACGTTGCAGCACTGGCGTTGGTAGACGTCAGCAGGCTGTGCTGAAGCTGATCAGCTTGGGGGACAGACAGCACACTGCCTCCGAGGTGAGGGATGCCCTCCTCGATGAGACGGCAATATGGTTTGAGCCGCTGCACCTGGGCCCAGGCATGGTCGTTTGTGATAACGGCCGGAACCTGGTAGCAGCTCTGGAGCTTGCCGGACTCCAACATGTTCCATGCCTGGCCCACGTCTTCAACCTAGTGGTGCAACGTTTCCTAAAGAGCTACCCCAATGTTCCAGAGCTACTGGTGAAAGTGCGGCGCATGTGCGCCCACTTTCGCAAGTCGACAGTAGCCGCTGCTAGCTTAAAATCTCTCCAGCAACGCCTGCATGTGCCACAACACCGGCTTTTGTGCGACGTCCCCACACGCTGGAACTCAACGTTTCAGATGTTGAATAGAGTGGTTGAGCAGCAGAGACCTTTGATGGAATACCAGCTACAAAACCCTAGGGTGCCACAAAGTCAGCTGCCTCAGTTTCACATCCATGAGTGGCCATGGATGAGAGACCTTTGTGACATCCTACGGGTCTTTGAGGAGTCCACAAGGAGGGTGAGCTCTGAGGATGCGATGGTGAGCCTTACAATCCCGCTCTTGTGTGTTCTGAGAGAATCCCTGATTGACATCAGGGATAACTCAGATCACACAGAGGAGTTAGGGATAGCATCCGATCCGTCACAGCTGGAGAGTAGGTCCACACATCTGTCCGCTTCACTGCGTTTAATGGAGGAGGAGGAGGAGGAGGAGGAGGAGGAAGAAGAGTTGTCCGATGATGTGATGGTGATACAGGAGGCTTCCGGGCAACTTCGAATCGTCCCATTGTTGCAGCGCGGATGGGTAGACATGGAGGATGAGGAGGAAATGGAGATTGAACTTTCCGGTGGGGCCAGAGGAGTCATGCCAACTAACACTGTGGCAGACATGGCTGAGTTCATGTTGGGGTGCTTTACAACCGACAAGCGTATTGTCAAAATCATGGAGGACAACCAGTACTGGATCTTTGCTATCCTTGACCCCCGGTATAAAAACAACATCTCGTCTTTTATTCCGGTAGAGGGGAGGGCCAATCGCATCAATGCTTGCCACAGGCAATTGGTGCAGAATATGATGGAGATGTTTCCAGCATGTGACGTTGGCGGCAGGGAGGGCAGTTCCTCCAGTAGGCAACCAAGTTCTCACCGGTCGACACAAACGAGGGGCACACTGTCTAAGGTCTGGGACACCTTGATGGCACCCTCTCGCCAAAGTGCCGCCACGGAGGGTCCTAGTGTCACCAGGCGTGAGAAGTATAGGCGCATGTTGCGGGAATACCTTTCCGACCACAGCCCTGTCCTCTCCGACCCCTCTGCGCCCTACACGTATTGGGTGTCGAAGTTGGACCTGTGGCTTGAACTTGCCCTATATGCCTTGGAGGTGCTGTCCTGTCCTGCCGCCAGCGTCCTATCTGAGAGGGTGTTCAGTGCAGCCGGTGGCATCATCACTGACAAGCGCACCCGTCTGTCAGCTGAGAGTGCCGACCGGCTCACTTTGATAAAAATGAACCACCACTGGATAGAGCCTTCATTTTTGTGCCCACCTGTGTAAAGCACCCCAACATGAAACTCCATGTCTGTACTCAACCTCTCCAATTCCTCCGCATCCTCATACTCATCCACCATAAGCGTTGCACAATTCTGCTAATACTAGGCTCCCTCCAACATGATTTCCCCCAACTCTGCTGGTTAGAGGCTCCCTCCACCCTGATTTCCACCAACTCTGCTGGTTAGAGGCTCCCTCCACCCTGCTTTCCCACAACTCTGCTGGTTAGAGGCTCCCTCCACCATGAATTTGCCCAAACTGGGCTGGTTAGAGGCTCCCTCCACCATGAATTGGTCCAAACTGGGTTTTTTAGAGGCTCCCTCCACCATGAATTGGTCCAAACTGGGCTGTTTAGCGGCTCCCTCCACCATTAATTGGTCCAAACTGGGCTGGTTAGAGGCTCCCTCCACCATTAATTGGTCCAAACTGGGCTGTTTAGAGGCTCCCTCCACCATTAATTGGTCCAAACTGGGCTGGTTAGAGGCTCCCTCCACCATGAATTGGTCCAAACTGGGTTTTTTAGAGGCTCCCTCCACCATGAATTGGTCCAAACTGGGCTGTTTAGAGGCTCCCTCCACCATGAATTTGCCCAAACTGGGCTGTTTAGCGGCTCCCTCCACCATTAATTGGTCCAAACTGGGCTGGTTAGAGGCTCCCTCCACCATGAATTTGCCCAAACTGGGCTGGTTAGAGGCTCCCTCCACCATGAATTTGCCCAAACTGGGCTGGTTAGAGGCTCCCTCCACCATGAATTGGTCCAAACTAGGTTTTTTAGAGGCTCCCTCCACCATGAATTTGCCCAAACTGGGCTGGTTAGAGGCTCCCTCCACCATGAATTGGTCCAAACTGGGGTTTTTAGAGGCTCCCTCCACCATGAATTGGTCCAAACTTGGCTGTTTAGAGGCTCCCTCCACCATGAATTGGTCCAAACTGGGCTGGTTAGAGGCTCCCTCCACCATTAATTGGTCCAAACTGGGCTGGTTAGAGGCTCCCTCCACCATTAATTGGTCCAAACTGGGCTGGTTAGAGGCTCCCTCCACCATTAATTGGTCCAAACTGGGCTGGTTAGAGGCTCCCTCCACCATGAATTTGCCCAAACTGGGCTGTTTAGAGGCTCCCTCCACCATGAATTGGTCCAAACTGGGTTTTTTAGAGGCTCCCTCCACCATGAATTGGTCCAAACTGGGCTGTTTAGAGGCTCCCTCCACCATGAATTTGCCCAAACTGGGCTGTTTAGCGGCTCCCTCCACCATTAATTGGT
This sequence comes from Leptodactylus fuscus, assembly GCF_031893055.1. NCBI lineage: Eukaryota > Metazoa > Chordata > Amphibia > Anura > Leptodactylidae > Leptodactylus > Leptodactylus fuscus. The sequence continues at coordinate 32,227,332 of NC_134270.1, read as the reverse complement.
CCAAACTGGGCTGGTTAGAGGCTCCCTCCACCATGAATTTGCCCAAACTGGGCTGTTTAGAGGCTCCCTCCACCATGAATTTGCCCAAACTGGGCTGGTTAGAGGCTCCCTCCACCATGAATTGGTCCAAACTGGGTTTTTTAGAGGCTCCCTCCACCATGAATTTGCCCAAACTGGGCTGTTTAGCGGCTCCCTCCACCATTAATTTGCCCAAACTGGGCTGTTTAGAGGCTCCCTCCACCATGAATTTGCCCAAACTGGGCTGGTTAGAGGCTCCCTCCACCATGAATTGGTCCAAACTGGGGTTTTTAGAGGCTCCCTCCACCATGAATTGGTCCAAACTTGGCTGTTTAGAGGCTCCCTCCACCATGAATTGGTCCAAACTGGGCTGGTTAGAGGCTCCCTCCACCATTAATTGGTCCAAACTGGGCTGGTTAGAGGCTCCCTCCACCATTAATTGGTCCAAACTGGGCTGGTTAGAGGCTCCCTCCACCATTAATTGGTCCAAACTGGGCTGGTTAGAGGCTCCCTCCACCATGAATTGGTCCAAACTGGGTTTTTTAGAGGCTCCCTCCACCATGAATTGGTCCAAACTGGGCTGTTTAGAGGCTCCCTCCACCATGAATTTGCCCAAACTGGGCTGTTTAGCGGCTCCCTCCACCATTAATTGGTCCAAACTGGGCTGGTTAGAGGCTCCCTCCACCATGAATTTGCCCAAACTGGGCTGTTTAGAGGCTCCCTCCACCATGAATTGGTCCAAACTGGGGTTTTTAGAGGCTCCCTCCACCATGAATTGGTCCAAACTGGGCTGGTTAGAGGCTCCCTCCACCATTAATTGGTCCAAACTGGGCTGGTTAGAGGCTCCCTCCACCATTAATTGGTCCAAACTGGGCTGGTTAGAGGCTCCCTCCACCATTAATTGGTCCAAACTGGGCTGGTTAGAGGCTCCCTCCACCATTAATTGGTCCAAACTGGGCTGGTTAGAGGCTCCCTCCACCATGAATTTGCCCAAACTGGGCTGGTTAGAGGCTCCCTCCACCATGAATTGGTCCAAACTGGGTTTTTTAGAGGCTCCCTCCACCATGAATTTGCCCAAACTGGGCTGGTTAGAGGCTCCCTCCACCATGAATTTGCCCAAACTGGGCTGGTTAGAGGCTCCCTCCACCATGAATTTGCCCAAACTGGGCTGTTTAGAGGCTCCCTCCACCATGAATTTGCCCAAACTGGGCTGGTTAGAGGCTCCCTCCACCATGAATTGGTCCAAACTGGGGTTTTTAGAGGCTCCCTCCACCATGAATTGGTCCAAACTGGGTTTTTTAGAGGCTCCCTCCACCATGAATTTGCCCAAACTGGACTGTTTAGCGGTCCCTCCACCATTAATTGGTCCAAACTGGGCTGGTTAGAGGCTCCCGCCACCATGAATTTGCCCAAACTGGGCTGTTTAGCGGCTCCCTCCACCATTAATTGGTCCAAACTGGGCTGGTTAGAGGCTCCCTCCACCATGAATTTGCCCAAACTGGGGTTTTTAGAGGCTCCCTCCACCATGAATTGGTCCAAACTTGGCTGTTTAGAGGCTCCCTCCACCATGAATTGGTCCAAACTGGGGTGGTTAGAGGCTCCCTCCACCATTAATTGGTCCAAACTGGGCTGGTTAGAGGCTCCCTCCACCATTAATTGGTCCAAACTGGGCTGGTTAGAGGCTCCCTCCACCATTAATTGGTCCAAACTGGGCTGGTTAGAGGCTCCCTCCACCATTAATTGGTCCAAACTGGGCTGGTTAGAGGCTCCCTCCACCATGAATTTGCCCAAACTGGGCTGGTTAGAGGCTCCCTCCACCATGAATTGGTCCAAACTGGGTTTTTTAGAGGCTCCCTCCACCATGAATTTGCCCAAACTGGGCTGGTTAGAGGCTCCCTCCACCATGAATTTGCCCAAACTGGGCTGGTTAGAGGCTCCCTCCACCATGAATTGGTCCAAACTGGGTTTTTTAGAGGCTCCCTCCACCATGAATTTGCCCACACTGGGGTGTTTAGAGGCTCCCTCCACCATGAATTGGTCCAAACTGGGGTTTTTAGAGGCTCCCTCCACCATGAATTTGCCCAAACTCTGCTGGTTAGAGGCTCAATCCACCCTGATTTTCAAAACAAATGTTGGTGCCAACCTCAACTTACTACAAGGGCCAAATTCACTGCTGGTGACAAGCTCTCCTCACTGCAAGTGCCAAATACACATGTTTCAAGGTGTTTTCCTACTGTCAGAGATGTGGTATTGAGTGTGTAAAGTGTGTAGTTGTTAGGCTGTGATGTTGGGGTAATAGAGGGTCTTTGGTGTGTTAGATGCCCCCAGACATGCTTCCCCTGCTGTCCCAGTGTCATTCCAGAGGTGTTGGCATCATTTCCTGGGGTGTCATAGTGGACTTGGTGACCCTCCAGACACGGATTTGGGTTTCCCCCTTAACGAGTATCTGTTCCCCATAGACTATAATGGGGTTCGAAACCCATTCGAACACACGAACATTGAGCGGCTGTTCGAATCGAATTTCGAACCTCGAACATTTTAGTGTTCGCTCATCTCTAATTTTAACATTATATCCTTATTAGAGTCAGAAAAAATAAGATATTTATGGATTTCTGGCTAGAATGTGTACTGGCAATATCATTGATAGATTCTCATTTCACAGATATTATGTCAGGTTTAAAGGGTCTAAAGCATCAAGAATTTTTGACCTTTGGCATCCTCCGATTTGAAACGGTTTCCAAGAAAAGGTCATGATGATCAGAAGATTAAAAACTCTTTTATTTCTTGGCTAGTTATCTTTTTTATCCTTCCACACAAAGCTCTGTATCTCATGCCACTAGTTTATGTTTAATTTATTTATGTTCTATAATTCCTTTTATAGAAGTGATTGCTTATATGAATTATTGAATCTTGTCATCAAAATTACAACTTTCTCTTCTTTAGATTGTTCACTTCACTAATATAAGTTTCCCCTGTGCATACGGCGTCCTAATACTTAGAGAGGGGCTACATAGCAAAGATAAAAACGGGCTCCCCATTATTGTGCTGCTTTGATGGATTTACCATCAAGAATAGAAGGGCTTGATAGTTGTTCTCATGTATTTTTCAGCCAGTTGCATGCTGGTACCTCTAGAGAAACCCTTCTCTTAAATGGTTCCAGAGCAGCCTCATTCTCTCTCTTTGGTATGTGAAAGTAAAGCCCAACGCCACTGTCGAACCACAAATTTTTGAGGTACGTGTAATCTGTTCTTCAATAAATAATTGCTGTTCTTCCAGATCAGCTCGATTTATTGGTTTTTTGTAAGGGATTGAATGCTCACTGGGATTTTTTTGTGCTGTGAATATGCTTGATTCCACCACCTGCCAGTTTACCAACAGTTTGTGCGCCCGTGACAGCTGTACTCTCCAGGTGAAGACGAACCCTTCATACGGCTACCAAGCCATGGAACTATTGTTATGGTCAGCAGAGTTTATAAAAAAAACCCCAGAAAAACAAACTAAACCCTACGGAGCCCTCTGGGCTACTGACTGCTAAAGGCCTGGTGTGAACACTGTCTGACAGTTACTGTCACTGCCAGCTAAATATAGGACCAGGTGCACTCTGTTAACATTCACAGAGTCCTGTGCAGTCAGAGCAGCCGCTACAAATAAACACTGGCTAGCCTGAACTCCTGGACTAGCCAGAGACCAACAAACCCTGTGTGCTTCCAGCCACCCAACCCCCAATGCAGCTACAGCCAAACAACTGGTCAGTGTGAACAGTGACTGACACAGCAATGGCCTAGTGAGCTTTCACACAATTCACACACACAAGGCAGCATGCTGCTCAATTACAAATGGCATTGCTGTCTCTGGGGATATTTCTAACTAGGGCCTCAGAGCAATTACAGGCTGGAACCCAAGCATGCACACATCAATTCAGGTATCAGATTTGATTTGGGATTTGAATTAGATCTTAGAGTGCCGGGCGTCCAGACCAGCCCCCCTATATAGGCAAGGGGCGGTCACCAGCAAATAGCCTAGCTGCCCAATCCGAGCGTCCATTGGTCGAAACCTTTGTCGATCAACCAGTAGACCACGCCCGGCTGTTGCAAGGCAGATTAACCCTTGCAACCCTGGACTGTGCAGAGGAACAGACAGCGACGCCCATATCATGGCCACAGTTACTGCACAATCATAACAACTATCATCATTTCAATACCGCAAAGGTCCTATTGAGAGGATCTGGTATTTTGGAGGAGAATTAGCAGATACCCGCTCTCTAGCAACCACTGTGATTTCCCGGTACAAAGGAAGAGCAGATGCCCTCTATTTTTTATCTTCCCAGCACTCATCCACAAATTGTTGTTATAATCTGGGATCTCTTCAGACTCCTGAGTATGATAATAAAAGGCCCAGTGGAGGTGCAAACAAAGTAAAAAACACTGATACTCACCTAGCCTTGGGCTCTTGCAGCTTCTTCTGGTCAGAGGAAGCACAGATAAAGTAAAAACTAATACTTTCCTTACCTCACTTATTCAGGGCCTCCAGTCTTCTTCCCTTAGCATTTGAATTTCACATGCAGCCTCTTGTGGCCTCTTCAGGAGTCTTGTCAGATATCATGAGGCCTGGTGTCACTGCTGAGGACTCTGATTGTCCTGACACTGGAATGAAAATTTTGGAGGCCTTGCAATTAGTCTGTCAAGTGATATCAGCCATCTTATCTGAGACAAAGGTAGAGAAGCAAAGCTTTACATAAGTCTTCAACCATACATTAGCTCAAATTTTGTTAAAGGGAGGCTAACAAATTCAAAGTACTCCCTTCCCCAACAACAGTGCGGTGTGGATCCTTTGATAGAACAGAAACTGATGAAGCATTGCAAAGCTAGTAATCTTTTTATGCATATCAGTCATCAAGTGCATCTGGGACAGATCAGATTTGCAGGTGCAACCCTAAAAACACCACCAAACAAACTAAAAGGTAAAAGTCAATCACTGTGTGGGCGGGGTAATCTAGACCCTCACTGTCAATCACTGTGTGTGGGCGGAGTAATCAGGACTCTCACTGTCTCTTCATGAGTCCTGATGGCTGTCAATCACTGTGTGTGGGGTAATCAGGACTCTCACTGTCTCTTCATGAGTCCTGATGGCTGTCAATCACTGTGTGTGGGGTAATCAGGACTCTCACTGTCTTCTAGGAGTCCTGATAGCTGTCAATCACTGTGTGTGGGGTAATCAGGACTCTCACTGTTCCTTCCAGGAGTCCTATCAGCATTTACTAAGCTTTTTGAGAAAGCTTGCTACAAGTCATACAAAACTACATACCACAGAGTTTCTGATCTCTCTATCATTTTCCTATTTCAGATACTGTAAAGCAGAAAAATTTCCCTGATAGCTTTGCTTTAAATGAACCTTATTAATCCACTTCCTACTCTTCAATACTCTATACATTTTGTTGTGTACTCTTTGTCGAGCTTGGTAAGTGGTTTGATTCCCTAAGCACCGAAGGTCATGAGCCATTAACCAACCATTATCACAATGACACATAACATTCACTTCAGTCAATGAAAGGCAATGTAAAAACTATTATCTGTTGTATTTTGTATCTTCTTTTTGATCGTAGCCCCTCGAAGTCCATCTACATGCCCAATCGGATGGACGATCACTGGTCTCCTTCCTTTTCATTCTAATACATGGGGAACCAGATAAAGTCATACAAAATTGTGGTATAACTAAGTTGAATTATCAGCATGAGCATGTAAACGGAGTTCCCATATTGTGTCGTGTTTAACCCTTTACATAGCTTTCGTTCTAGCACCTGAAGCTAAAGACATCCCCCCGGCAAGTGCCTACCTGCATAAGACATACTGTTCCAGGTATCGCAGGTAAGAACATTTCATTGACATTGTCATATGTAATTATTCAACGTTTCTCATGGAAATGTTTTCGGGACAAGTGAGATCTGATTGTGTTCAGGTGAGCGCCAAAGTAGAGCGTTTCCACAGTTATTGAAAGGCTAATGTGTTACTATGAAAACCAACCTACTTAAACTGGATTACATAGCTTCTGAATAATATTGCAATGCAAGGTAGAAAAAAAAAAAAATCTTGCTAATACTATATATTTTTTTACTGTAAGAGAATAGCTGTTAATTCAGCATGTCCTGCTGGTCTTGTCATCCTAAAGCTTTAAGTACTCCATTAAAGACAGCCATATAAAAATTATCCACCAATTTACTTAGGAAAATAACACATTTATCAATGACAATTTACATCCCATGGTTGGTAAACACCAGTTCAGTGCAACATTTTCTGTACTTATTTACTAAGTGGCAAAGTGTGTTAAACACTAGAGATGAGCGAGTAGTATTCGATTGAATACTACGGTATTCGAAATACTCGTACTCGATCGAATACTACTCGCTATTCGAATGGAAAAATTTGATGCAGAACCAGCGTTGATTGGCTGAATGCTATACAGTCGGCCAATCAACACTGGTTCTTCTCCTACCTTTAGAAATCCTCTCCGCGCAGCGTTCCAGCGGCGTCTTCTGGCTCTGAATTCACACTGCCAGGCATCGGGCCTGGGCAGAGCTGACTGCGCATGCCCGCGCTACAAGAAAATGGCCGCTTTGAATGTAAGCGGCCATTTTCTTGTAGTGCGAACATGCGCAGTCGGCTCTGCCCAGGCCCAGTCCATGGCAGAGTGAATTCAGAGCTGGAAGACGCCGCACGGAGAAGACTTCTTGGAGAATCCAGCCCAACCCCCACTCGTGGACTTGGTAAGTGTAATTTGATTGAATGTTGCCTACCCCTGACACAAGCATTTTTCCCCCCTAGAGAATAATAGGATTCGATATTCGTTTCGAGTAGTCGAATATTGCGGGGCTACTTGAAACGAATATTGAATATAGAACATTTTACTGTTTGCTCATCTCTATTAAACAACATTTATTATATTAATAGATTTTTTTTAGGCGATATAAAAAACAAACAATTTTTTTTTAAAAAAAAACGTCCAGTCCAGAGAGAGTTGATATAGTAATGTAGTGTTGTGTTGTGTATAAACATGATATTGTGATATTCAGTTGTGACTTACGCTATAGGTATCTATATGTGGATTGTGATGTGAATTTCAGCCAATAATATTTTCAATTTTTACCATGAGAAATTAGAGTAATTTACGAAATTTGTGAAAATTTATAGGCAGATACAGTGCACAGCTTGTAAGTGTTACATCACATTTATGTGAATGGTAGGATTCTAGCTTGAGGTCCTGGCAGCAGTAGATGATATAAGTAAGTAGGTGTGTGATCATTGTTGTGTCATCCCTTTCCAATAAAACAGAAGAATGAAGTGATAATATATTAAAATTCCATGTGATGGTGATTATTACAGATGGGCAGATCCTTACCTTAGCATTGAATTGGTTTAAAGGGGTTGTCCAGACAAAAATGAACAATGGGGGCAGTGAAAAAAAAAAAAAAAAAAATCACTCGGTACTCTAGTGCCTCCCAGCGCAGTCCAGTCCTCTTGGTCCGTTGTTATTTTCCAGCAGATATCCCCACCACACGTGACTGCTGAGGTCAATCAACAGAAGGGATCCGAGACATCACAGCCAGGGAGCAGTTTCACTTTGAGAAGACACTGGAGCAGGAGGACCGGACCGCAGCGGGAGGACTCCGGAGTACTGGGGATAGGCGAGTATGATTTTTTTTTTTTTTTTTTTTTTTTTTAATTTTCCCTTCCCCTGGCATATTTTAAATATAAAAAATGTGTCTGGACAACCTTTTTTTTAAAAATAAATTGTTTAATTAATGAGTTTTATCAATAAAAAAGAATAATAAGACCGATAAGTCTGTATCGATCCACAAATCATACAAATATAACAGTGCAGAACAGAAATAAAACAATATCAGGCAATGAAGTCAGAAAAAAAATCCACACAAATTAAAAGACAAACAAGCACCAACAGGGAGGGACAAGACGAGACAGGAAGAATGACAAGGGAAGGACAACCTCTTTAAGGACTTGATTTTCCATGAAACCAACTAGAAAAACTCTTGACAGGCTGGAATTCACTAAGCAAACTCTAGGGGATGACACAGACACATATAGCATAGACAAGTCATGGCAGAATATTGGAAAATCATATTGTTTTGAAAAGATGGTCATTTGTATTTGACTATGTCCTGCCAAGAAGGAGAGTAAAGAAGGGCACATCTGTGCAAATAATATGTTGTTACATAACAGCAACAGATCATGTATGGAAAGCCTTCTTCAGGCTCTGTAGTATGGCACCAGACTAGGACCAAGTGGTGATGAAATTACGAGGATAGAATCACATTCAATGGGTATCAGCAATGAAGGTTTCTACTGAAGAAAGACCAGACTACGATACTCATGAGGATTGGAAAATTGGAACACTTAAAGGGATTCTACCATTAAATCCTTTTTTTGTGGATAAGACGTTGGAATAGTCTTTAGAAAGGCTATTCGTCTCTTACCTTTAGACGTGGTGTCCGCTGCGCCGTTCCTTAGAAATACCGTTTTTTTTACCGGTATGCAAATGAGTTCTCTCACCGCTACCAGAGAAGTGTCTCCAAGTGCCGCCTCCTTCTTCATCCGCAGCGTCATCTTTAATGTCTTCTTCCGGTGCAGGCTCGTAATTTCTATGCATCGGGCCTTGAGCAGACTGCGCAGGCTCACAGGTCACGGGAAAATGGCCGCTTGCACAGTATTATTAGCAGCCATTTTTCCGTGACCTGTGCGGTCTGCTCTGCTCAAGTTATGCCAGAAGAAGATATTGAAGATGACGTGGCGGACGAAGAAGGAGGCGACGCTTGGAGACACTTCTCTGGCAGTGGTGGGGACGCCCCCATCACTGTTTGAGCGCTGGGGCCTGCCCCCATCGCTGCGGGATAACTCATTTGCATACCGGTAAAAACCGGTATTTCTAAGGAATGGTGCAGCAGAGACCACGTCTAAAGGTAAGAGACGAACAGCCTTTCTAAAGACTATTCCAACGTCTTATCCACAAAAAAAAAAAAAAAAAAAAAATTAATGGTAGAATCCCTTTAATTATTAACCTCTACAATCTGGGACCTGCTCACCCCCTTACAAAGTTTAGATGTGTGCCTGCATTTGTTCCTATACAGTTTTATAAGGAGTTGATATATCCAGATCGGGATTCTAAAACAGAAATAAAATCACAGCTTTGGCTCACTTAACCCACCATACCACTGCCCCAGTGTGAAAGTTAGCAACTTAGATAATTGCTAATATGTCCTATGGGCAATCTGAAATGAGACAATTCTTATGCATCCAACCAATTTCGTTACGCACAACTGCTAATCTCTGTGATTTACCTTGTTACTCTGTGTCTACACACATTTCATTTTATGACGTTTAGACAAATTAAATTGAGTTCTTTCCTCCCCATTATCATCTGTATTAAATATTTATACTCGATGATGCAGAAAATGAAAACACACTAGTTAAAAAGTAGAGAAGTGCAGATAAATGTCAGTTTGGTAAGACGGATGCTCCCGTTTCTCTCCCCCATACAATACAATTATAGTGATAAGAGGAACTAGCTCCAGCTTCAATTAGCCGGAAATAATGCTGAAGGGTTGTGTTGTAAGAAGTTCTTGTGATCCCATTGAAATTCAAGGCTTATGCTTCTGCGCCTTGACTCGTTTTAACCCCTTCCTTGATCAGAGTCACATCATAATGACGGGGTCATGGCAATAAAGTAAAGAGATTCCATCGACACAATGGCAGAAATATTAACGCACTTCCACTTAGGTGTAATTATTTCGGCGCACGCGAATAAATGAATATTTATTCGACAATGAATGCGAGATCTGTGCTGGATACATTATCGAGGGATGTTCTTTTTTTTAAGGTTATATTGTTATTAGCTTATGAATCAGAACTTCTGTAATGAGAACAACAAAAAGTTCACAAGGGGCAGATTGGTTTTAAAAATTCCTGAAAATTAACATCTGTTCTGCTATAACTGAGGTTGTTTCTGCAACATTGGCAAGGGTTTCTGCAAGTTCCAGATGTATGTGGAAATTTATCCTGTGTGCAAACATTTGCACCCTGAAAATTGATAGTGCTGGGTAATGAAACAGGTCTTTCTGGCTAATATTCTGCCTTATATATTCAGCATATTAGAGCTATAGTCGTCACTCCTTGCAGCAAAAATGGAATAGAAAAGTTGTGCCATTTTGGGCACTGGGAGCAATGAAATTATATAATGGACTTATGGTTTATTAGACCAGCGTATTCATGAGAGTTCTCCTACCCACCTCCCCATTGATAGTGATAGGCTGCCGTGTATATATCTATGTAGACATAGAGAATACAATTCAACTCCAAAAAATGCTAGCTATAAGTGAACCAGTTCATAATGAGCAAGGTTTGATTTTTCTCTTTAATTTTGGGCTTGGTCTAACCCAAGATTTTTGGGGTTTGCCATCTAAGAATCACTATTGTTATAGTATTAAGTCCCAAGTAGAGAGGAGTGAGTAGTATTAGCTGTTCGAAGTTAAGATTCGATGCAGAACCAGCGTTGATTGACAGAATGCTATACATTCTGCCAATCAACGCTGGTTCTTCTCCTACCTTTAGAAGTCTTCTCCCTCCGCAGCGTCCCCGTGACGTCTCCCAGCTCTGAATTCACTCTGCTAGGCATCGGGCCTGGGCAGAGCCGACTGTGCATGTCTGCTTGTAGTTTGGGCATGCGCAGTCGGCTCTGCCCAGGCCCGATGCCTAGCAGAGTGAATTCAAGGCCGAAGAGGACGCGGGGACGCTGCGCAGGGAGAAGAATCCAGCCCGACCCTCACTCATGGACTTGGTAAGTAGAATTTGATCGAATGTTGCCTACCCCTGAAACAAGCATTTCCCCCCATAGACTATAATGGGGTTTGAAACCCATTCGAACAGTGTGCAGCAGTTCAAATCGGATTTCGAACTCTGAACATTTTAGTGTTCACTCATCTCTAGTCCCAGGGTATGATAAGGTGGGGGCAAGGGGAATTACATAGATATAATAAACACTGATATTTACCTTCCCTCACATCTCCCAGGCTACCATACAGTGTCCAGAACTCCATCGGGGTTATTTCTGGCCTGTATACCACTGATGGCGACTCACTGGCCCACTCACTGGCCACCTTGAGAACACCAACATCACGAAACTTTGATACAAGCATCATCGGAAGAGGCCATAAAACAACTAAAGGAAACAATGATGGAACCCAGGAGAGGTGAGTGTTTATTTTCTGAATGTTGTTAATATTTGTGAAACGAATCTCATGAGTTTGACCCATTTTCAATAAGTACCTTTGGATTATGGAAACTCGTGGCAACACCAAACAACCAAATGTAACTAGTACATGGCCTGAGGGGATGATGCATAATGTAGGTTTAATCTCCAAACCTTACGGCCATTAAAAATGACCAAGTAATAAACAATACATTTGGCAACATCTTGTGACAATGAGTTCTATAGTTCCATGCTCTTACAGTAAAGAATCCCCGTCAATGATACAGGTGAAATGTTCTTTCCTCTATTTGATCTTCCCAATGGCCTTCCCCCCCAAAAAAAAAAACAAACAAACAAACAAACCCTAAATTGGTTAATCTGTCTCTGTACTATAATCCACCTATCCCCCCAATTGTCTTTGTTGCCTTCCTCTACACCCTTTCTAGCTCAACTATGTCCTTTTACACAGGGGCCCAAAATATTTCATAATACTTTGTGTGGCCACAGTAGTAATTTGTATAATAATATAACTTGTTATTGAGCATCTATGTCTTTTTTGATTTATCCTATGATTTTATTTGCCTTGGAGGCAGCTGCCTGGCACTGAACGCTAAAGGTAAGCTTACTACCCACTAAATCCCAAGTCTATTCAGTGGCAGTCTCACTATTACGTACATAGTCTTATATTTTATTTCCTGAACCAAAATGCATAACCTTACGTTTGTCTGTGTGTTAGGCCCGGTTCACATCTGCATTCAGTAATCTATTCTGGGAGTCTGCATGGGGACCACCTGAACGGACTACCGAATGCATTGGCAAGCTTATGAAAGCACACAGACCGCATAGACTATAATGGGGTCCGTGTACTCTCTGTTCAGTCTCCGCAAGAGTCATGTGGACAAGAAAGTAGATCGTAAAGTACTTTTCTGTCCGCCTGTTCCATACAGACATGGATCCCATTATAGTCTATGGGGTCCATGTGCTCTCACTGCAAACCACATGCCAATGCGTTCCGTAGTCTTTTTTTTTTTTTGGGGGGGGGGTCCTCATGCAAACTCCCCAAATGCAGGGGCGTACCTACCGGGGCAGCAGGGGTATCGCCTGCCACAGGGCCTGGGACATTAGGAGCCCGGCCACAGCTGCTACCGCTGCGTTTTTTTTTTTTCCTTAATAGGCTGTTAACAGTAACTGGAGTAACTCCAGCTGGTAACGGGCCCTATTTACTTACCAATCAGGGGCAGGGGCTGGCATCGGTAAGTGACGCCGCGGGCCCCACAAACACTGTTATACTCGGGGGGTCTTTTCAGACCTCTGAGTATAATGATTGGAGGCCCGGGAGAGGTAAGCGAACATAAAAAAAAAAAAATAGTGTTACGTACCTCTCCGGGCTCCTGGCAGGCTTCAGGCCTAGTTGTGTGACGTCCATGATGTCACATGACCAGGACCTACGTCCCAGATCATGTGACGCCCAGGACGCAATTGAAGATGGCCGACACCACTGAGGACTGCAGCAGAGTCGGAGATAGGTAAGTGACTGTTTTTCATGTTGGTCCCCGTCCACCCGGTTTCCAATTATTACACTCTGGGGCCTGAAAAGACCCCAGAGTATAATAATTGTTCATGGCTGTTCATAATGGGGCAAAATACTGTGCATAGGAGCCACTATGGGGCATAATATTAAGTGCAGGAACCACTATGGGCGTGATAGTATGTGCAGGGCCCACTATGGGCGTAGTAGTATGTGCAGGGGCCACTATGGAGTGTAATAGTGTGTGCAGGGGCCACTATTGGGCATAATTGAAAGTTCAGGAATGCGGGTGGGGGGTCAGTCAGGGTCTTTGGCATCGGTCGGGGGGGCCATGTGGAAAGTTTACCACGGGGTCCTGCCATTCCTAGTTACGCCCCTGCCCAAACGTATTACTGAACACAGATGTGAACCAGGCCTCAGTGTAGTTTCCTGAAAGACACCATACACTGTCTGTTTTTCATGCAGCACACCTGCGGGAATCTCTATGGTTCTCCTTCGACTTTCAGCCTTTGCGGCGGTTGTTTATGGCTTATATTGAAGTGCATTATATGTACAGCTCTAAAGCAATATACAGTTCATAAACACGTAAAATTTAGTTGTGATTTTATCATCATCATCTCATGTCATTAGTAGAGATGAGCGAACACTAAAATGTTCGAGGTTCGAAATTCGATTCGAACAGCCGCTCAATGTTCGTGTGTTCGAACGGGTTTCGAACCCCATTATAGTCTATGGGGAACATATACTCGTTAAGGGGGAAACCCAAATCCGTGTCTGGAGGGTCACCAAGTCCACTATGACACCCCAGGAAATGATGCCAACACCTCTGGAATGACACTGGGACAGCAGGGGAAGCATGTCTGGGGGCATCTAACACACCAAAGACCCTCTATTACCCCAACATCACAGCCTAACAACTACACACTTTACACACTCAATACCACCTCTCTGACAGTAGGAAAACACCTTGAAACATGTGTATTTGGCACTTGCAGTGAGGAGAGCTTGTCACCAGCAGTGAATTTGGCCCTTGTAGTAAGTTGAGGTTGGCACCAACATTTGTTTTGAAAATCAGGGTGGATTGAGCCTCTAACCAGCAGAGTTTGGGCAAATTCATGGTGGAGGGAGCCTCTAAAAACCCCAGTTTGGACCAATTCATGGTGGAGGGAGCCTCTAAAAACCCCAGTTTGGACCAATTCATGGTGGAGGGAGCCTCTAACCAGCCCAGTTTGGACCAATTCATGGTGGAGGGAGCCTCTAACCAGCCCAGTTTGGACCAATTCATGGTGGAGGGAGCCTCTAAAAACCCCAGTTTGGACCAATTCATGGTGGAGGGAGCCTCTAAAAACCCCAGTTTGGACCAATTCATGGTGGAGGGAGCCTCTAACCAGCCCAGTTTGGACCAATTCATGGTGGAGGGAGCCTCTAACCAGCCCAGTTTGGACCAATTCATGGTGGAGGGAGCCTCTAAAAACCCCAATTTGGACCAATTCATGGTGGAGGGAGCCTCTAACCAGCCCAGTTTGGGCAAATTCATGGTGGAGGGAGCCTCTAACCAGCAGAGTTGTGGGAAAGCAGGGTGGAGGGAGCCTCTAACCAGCAGAGTTGGTGGAAATCAGGGTGGAGGGAGCCTCTAACCAGCAGAGTTGGGGGAAATCATGTTGGAGGGAGCCTAGTATTAGCAGAATTGTGCAACGCTTATGGTGGATGAGTATGAGGATGCGGAGGAATTGGAGAGGTTGAGTACAGACATGGAGTTTCATGTTGGGGTGCTTTACACAGGTGGGCACAAAAATGAAGGCTCTATCCAGTGGTGGTTCATTTTTATCAAAGTGAGCCGGTCGGCACTCTCAGCTGACAGACGGGTGCGCTTGTCAGTGATGATGCCACCGGCTGCACTGAACACCCTCTCAGATAGGACGCTGGCGGCAGGACAGGACAGCACCTCCAAGGCATATAGGGCAAGTTCAAGCCACAGGTCCAACTTCGACACCCAATACGTGTAGGGCGCAGAGGGGTCGGAGAGGACAGGGCTGTGGTCGGAAAGGTATTCCCGCAACATGCGCCTATACTTCTCACGCCTGGTGACACTAGGACCCTCCGTGGCGGCACTTTGGCGAGGGGGTGCCATCAAGGTGTCCCAGACCTTAGACAGTGTGCCCCTCGTTTGTGTGGACCGGTGAGAACTTGGTTGCCTACTGGAGGAACTGTCCTCCCTGCCGCCAACGTCACATGCTGGAAACATCTCCATCATATTCTGCACCAATTGCCTGTGGCAAGCATTGATGCGATTGGCCCTCCCCTCTACCGGAATAAAAGACGAGATGTTGTTTTTATACCGGGGGTCAAGGATAGCAAAGATCCAGTACTGGTTGTCCTCCATGATTTTGACAATACGCTTGTCGGTTGTAAAGCACCCCAACATGAACTCAGCCATGTCTGCCACAGTGTTAGTTGGCATGACTCCTCTGGCCCCACCGGAAAGTTCAATCTCCATTTCCTCCTCATCCTCCATGTCTACCCATCCGCGCTGCAACAATGGGACGATTCGAAGTTGCCCGGAAGCCTCCTGTATCACCATCACATCATCGGACAACTCTTCTTCCTCCTCCTCCTCCTCCTCCTCCTCCATTAAACGCGATGAAGCGGACAGATGTGTGGACCTACTCTCCAGCTGTGACGGATCGAATGCTATCCCTGACTCCTCTGTGTGATCTGAGTTATCCCTGATGTCAATCAGGGATTCTCTCAGAACACACAAGAGCGGGATTGTAAGGCTCACCATCGCATCCTCAGAGCTCACCCTCCTTGTGGACTCCTCAAACACCCGTAGGATGTCACAAAGGTCTCTCATCCATGGCCACTCATGGATGAGAAACTGAGGCAGCTGACTTTGTGGCACCCTAGGGTTTTGTAGCTGGTATTCCATCAAAGGTCTCTGCTGCTCAACCACTCTATTCAACATCTGAAACGTTGAGTTCCAGCGTGTGGGGACGTCGCACAAAAGCCGGTGTTGTGGCACATGCAGGCGTTGCTGGAGAGATTTTAAGCTAGCAGCGGCTACTGTCGACTTGCGAAAGTGGGCGCACATGCGCCGCACTTTCACCAGTAGCTCTGGAACATTGGGGTAGCTTTTTAGGAAACGTTGCACCACTAGGTTGAAGACGTGGGCCAGGCATGGAACATGTTGGAGTCCGGCAAGCTCCAGAGCTGCTACCAGGTTCCGGCCGTTATCACAAACGACCATGCCTGGGCCCAGGTGCAGCGGCTCAAACCATATTGCCGTCTCATCGAGGAGGGCATCCCTCACCTCGGAGGCAGTGTGCTGTCTGTCCCCCAAGCTGATCAGCTTCAGCACAGCCTGCTGACGTCTACCAACGCCAGTGCTGCAACGTTTCCAACTCGTAGCTGGGGTCAATCTAACAGCGGAGGAGGAGGCGGTGGCGGAGGAGGAGGCGGTAGAGGAGGAGGAGGAGGGGGGTGTTCTTCTCGTGTCCCTGCCAGGAATGTTAGGCGGGGAGACGAGGTACACCGGGCCAGTTTGGGAAGCAGTCCCAGCCTCAACTACATTCACCCAGTGTGCCGTCAGTGAAATGTAGCGTCCCTGTCCGCATGCACTTGTCCACGCGTCGGTGGTCAAGTGGACCTTTGTGCAAAGCGCGGAACTAAGGGCCCGCCTGATGTTGAGTGACACGTGCTGGTGCAAGGCGGGGACGGCACACCGGGAGAAGTAGTGACGGCTAGGGACGGCATAGCGAGGTGCCGCAGTTGCCATCAGGTCCAGGAAGGCGGGAGTTTCAACAAGCCGGAACGCCAACATCTCCTGGGCCAGCAGTTTAGCGATGTTGGCGTTCAAGGCTTGCGCGTGTGGGTGGTTAGCAGTGTATTTCTGCCGCCGCTCCAATGTCTGAGAGATGGTGGGTTGTTGTAAAGAAGCGCCTGATGGTGCCTTTGATGGTGCAGGAGAAGGAGATAAGACAGGAACAGGGGAGGATGAGGGAGAAGTCAACAAAGTGGCGGAGGCAGATGAAGTGGTGTCCTGGCTCGTCCTCTGGAGTGCATCGCCAGCACAGTCAGCAGTGGCAGTGGCAGAGGCAGAGGTAGTGGCAGTGGCGTGAACGGCAGGCGGCCTTTGTCCTGCCGTTGCTGCCTGCCACTGATTCCAGTGCTTGGATTCCAAATGACGGCGCATTGAAGTGGTGGACAGGTTGCTCTTCTCAGAGCCCCTAATCAATTTCGAGAGGCAAATTGTGCAGACAACACTATATCTGTCCTCGGCGCATTCCTTGAAAAAACTCCACACCTTCGAGAAACGTGCCCTCGAGGTGGGAGTTTTTCGGGGCTGGGTACGAACTGGAACATCTTGGGAGATTCCGGGTGTGGCCTGGCTTCGCCTAAGCTGCTGACCTCTGCCTCTGCCTCTAGCTACCCTTTTTGGTGCTGCACTTGCCTCAACATCCACACTACTTTCCCCGCTTGACATCCCCCCTGTCCAGGTCGGGTCAGTGTCCTCATCATCCACCACTTCCTCTTCCAACTCCTGTCTCATCTCCTCCTCCCGCACAATGCGCCGGTCAACTGGATGCCCTGACGGCAACTGCGTCACATCATCGTCGATGAGGGTGGGTTGCTGGTCATCCACCACCAAATCGAACGGAGATGGAGGAGACTCTAGTGTTTGAGCATCTGGACACAGATGCTCCTCTGTTAGGTTCGTGGAATCGTGACGTGGAGAGGCAGGTTGAGGGACAATGAAAGGAGCGGAGAACAGCTCTGGGGAGCAGGGACAGTTGGGGTTATTGTTCTGTGAAGCTTGGGAATTTTGGGAGGAAGGAAGACAAGACTGTTGGGTAATAGGAGGAGAGGAGGCAGAGTCTGACTGGCTGCTGGACAATGTGCTGTAAGCGTTCTCTGACAGCCATTGCAAGACCTGTTCCTGGTTCTCGGGCCTACTAAGGTTTGTACCCTGCAGTTTAGTTAATGTGGCAAGCAACCCTGGCACTGTGGAGTGGCGCAATGCTTGCTGCCCCACAGGAGTAGGCACGGGACGCCCTGTGGCTTCACTGCTACCTTGCTCCCCAGAACCATTCCCCCGACCTCGCCCACGGCCTCGTCCACGTCCCTTTCCGGGAGCCTTGCGCATTTTGAATTCCCAGTTAGAAATTGGCACTATATACCAGTAGCAAAAATTGTGGGTGCACGTAACTCCAATATATTCTTTGAATTCCCAGTCAGACAATGGCACTATATACCAGTAGCAAGAAATGAGGGTATTTATAACCCCAATATATTCTTTGAATTACCAGTCAGAAACTGGCACTATATGGCAGTAGCAAGAAATGAGGGTATTTATAACCCCAATATATTCTTTGAATTCCCAGTCAGACAATGGCACTGTATACCAGTAGTAAAAATTGTGGGTGCACGTAACCCCAATATATTCTTTGAATTCCCAGTCAGAAACTGGCACTATATGGCAGTAGCAAGAAATGAGGGTATTTATAACCCCAATATATTCTTTGAATTCCCAGTCAGAAACTGGCACTGTATACCAGTAGTAAAAATTGTGGGTGCACGTAACCCCAATATATTCTTTGAATTCCCAGTCAGAAACTGGCACTGTATACCAGTAGTAAAAATTGTGGGTGCACGTAACCCCAATATATTCTTTGAATTCCCAGTCAGACAATGGCACTATATACCAGTAGCAAGAAATGAGGGTATTTATAACCCCAATATATTCTTTGAATTCCCAGTCAGAAACTGGCACTGTATACCAGTAGTAAAAATTGTGGGTGCACGTAACCCCAATATATTCTTTGAATTCCCAGTCAGACAATGGCACTATATACCAGTAGCAAGAAATGAGGGTATTTATAACCCCAATATATTCTTTGAATTCCCAGTCAGACAATGGCACTGTATACCAGTAGTAAAAATTGTGGGTGCACGTAACCCCAATATATTCTTTGAATTCCCAGTCAGAAACTGGCACTGTATACCAGTAGTAAAAATTGTGGGTGCACGTAACCCCAATATATTCTTTGAATTACCAGTCAGAAACTGGCACTATATGGCAGTAGCAAGAAATGAGGGTATTTATAACCCCAATATATTCTTTGAATTCCCAGTCAGAAACTGGCACTGTATACCAGTAGTAAAAATTGTGGGTGCACGTAACCCCAATATATTCTTTGAATTCCCAGTCAGAAACTGGCACTGTATACCAGTAGTAAAAATTGTGGGTGCACGTAACCCCAATATATTCTTTGAATTCCCAGTCAGAAACTGGCACTGTATACCAGTAGTAAAAATTGTGGGTGCACGTAACCCCAATATATTCTTTGAATTACCAGTCAGAAACTGGCACTATATGGCAGTAGCAAGAAATGAGGGTATTTATAACCCCAATATATTCTTTGAATTCCCAGTCAGAAACTGGCACTGTATACCAGTAGTAAAAATTGTGGGTGCACGTAACCCCAATATATTCTTTGAATTCCCAGTCAGAAACTGGCACTGTATACCAGTAGTAAAAATTGTGGGTGCACGTAACCCCAATATATTCTTTGAATTCCCAGTCAGACAATGGCACTATATACCAGTAGCAAAAATAGTGGGTGCATATAGCCCCAATTCTATTGCTAGGGGACTTGCAGGGTATTTCTGGGGTGAAGGTGGGGGGGCACACCGTTGGAACGGGTATCGGGGGTATATATCGGGTATACGGGAATACACTGACAGTGTATTCCATTCAGGATCCTGGGAAAGCTGGGTTGCGGCGATTGAGCCCGTCAGTGCCACGTTACACTGACAAGCTTCTCCCTGGAATTTAGCTCTTATAAGAGCTGTTGGTTGTCTTCTCCTTCCTATCCTAGCCTGTCCCTGCCTACCCAGAATCTAAGCCCTAGCTAGCTGGACGGAAACCTCCGTCCTCGGTGAATTGCAAGCTCAGAATGACGCGAACCTGGCGGCGCTGTTCTTTTAAATTAGAGGTCACATGTTTTCGGCAGCCAATGGGTTTTGCCTACTTTTCTCAACGTCACCGGTGTCGTAGTTCCTGTCCCACCTACCCTGCGCTGTTATTGGAGCAAAAAAGGCGCCAGGGAAGGTGGGAGGGGAATCGAGTAATGGCGCACTTTACCACGCGGTGTTCGATTCGATTCGAACATGCCGAACAGCCTAATATCCGATCGAACATGAGTTCGATAGAACACTGTTCGCTCATCTCTAGTCATTAGTACTGTCTGCATTGATAAATGGTCATGCATTCATTTTCTGTTTTATACACCCTATACAGCCATGCACTGACATTTTGCATCCTCCTTGTTCCGTAGATCGTGGTGCCACCTTGTGGCTAAGTCATATTCTTTCCTAAATGCCATCAAAAGAGAATAATTATGTGCACATTTGCATTTTTCAGACAAATCCTACATTCTGAATTCCTACTTAATCACATATCATACACTGCATCCATAGCAGCAGGGGATTGTGGATAATGACATGCAAATAGGCAGTGGCAGAAAACTAGACCATTAAAAAAAAGGTCACTAGAGATTGGAAAGCCTGTCTTAAAGTGGATTTGGAAAGCATTGCAGCCCTGTAGCTTATTCCATACTATATGATAATACTGAGAAGTCAACAATTTTTGTCTATTGCCTGGTACTATGTAATAATATGCGCTCTCGATCATTAATAATTTATTATTGAGATAATTTATGGAATTGACATTTTTCACAACCAGCTGGAATTCTGTTTCGAAACTGTAAAAGATCAATACATTAGATGTACCGATACTGTACATGTAGATTCTATAGATATAAAGAAGCTTATATGGAAAGATGCTGGAACATATCATAGTGGACGTGGTATCCCAATCCACTTGAAAAATGTGGAGAGAAATTTCCTGCAAGGCTTTTCTCTTGACATTTTTCGGAACGAAACCCAGCGGACCCCATTAAAGACTATAGGGTCCACTGATTTTTGTGGGTAACCAATTTTTAAGCAGATTGCGTTTTTGCTTTTTGAATCCCCAAGGGAACTCGAATAACAGAAACCCAACTGCAGGTGTGAAACTAGAGTTAGTGCTTTCATTTCTTTCTATGTAACATTCCAGACTGCTATGAAGACTCCACAACGTGTCTGTGCACACAAGCTTCTTATCATTCCAGTCTCTTATCAGTTTCCCCCACAGAGTAGCCATGCCTCCTTTTATGTTGCAACCTCCTTTTTTGTTTATATGCTACTAATAAAATGCTATTTTTTGCCATAAAGGTAATTTTTTTTCCCCATTCTGACAGTGGAAGGCTGTGTATTATAAATCTTTTGACTCCGGTGCACTAAAGTACAGGGGTAATACATTTACAGTGCACAGACTGCCGGCCATCAAAGGAAATCAGATCAAAGTAATTTAATCACTTCTAGGGTGTTGAGGGTGACTTGTAGGCCCCTTGGTCTTAGACCTTCACAATGCCATTTACTTTTTAAAAAGGAGGTTTCATGTCCTCATTCATATGAGATTTTATATACCACTCATTCAGTATGCTTTCCCAGTAGGTGCCCTGGGGTCGGTGCCATTAGTTTCGGCACCAATCTCTCTCCAATATCAGAAGGACATTCCTCATAGCTCAGTGTCATCGCTAGGTGGTAAGGAACTCCCCCTCTGACAGTACAGAGCTATGGACGAGTACTTCTGGGGGAGAGGCATTCCTCACAGCCAAGCAATAATACTAAGGTGTGAGGAACACCCTTCTGACAGTGGAGAGATATCAGTGTCGAAACTAACAGCACGGATATTTTAAGCCCCGGGGAAAACATGAGAAAATTGAATTCAGTGCACTGTTGGCTTTCTAGTGGTTTATAAAACCACATATGCTTGAGGACATGAAGGTCC
This sequence comes from Leptodactylus fuscus, assembly GCF_031893055.1. Taxonomy (NCBI): domain Eukaryota; kingdom Metazoa; phylum Chordata; class Amphibia; order Anura; family Leptodactylidae; genus Leptodactylus; species Leptodactylus fuscus. Next base: position 32,205,640 of record NC_134270.1, on the reverse strand, counting down.
TCTTTACCAATTAATTATTATTTTCTTATCTCTACTGCTTCAGATGACTCTAGGGGAGGGGGTGTCATAGGGTTTTGTTCATTATGCCCCCCCCCCCCCCATCATCAGTTAGAGAGTATACTTAACCTCTTAGATGGTGCTGACTGCAGCACCTAAGTGGTTTTAGAGAAAAAAAATAAAAAAAAATAACTGGAATTTTTTTCACCCACCCTTGTTAATGAAAAAATAAAAAAAAAACACAACTGGTATCATCACATCCATAAGTATATAGTACCTTATTTTACCATAAAATTCAGATGCCACAAATGAATTGAATAAACTCCATGAGAACCTATCCTGGGATATCTCTTTAATATGCGGTTGATAGTAACTTGTAAAAAATAAAAAATTTTCACCGTAACGATAATCTCCTTATTGTATTAAAATCACAAAGATAAATAAAAGCATCGAGAGAACATTTTCTAAGTGTCTAATTCAGCCGTGTAACTGTAGAGTGCAGCACTGGCACAACGCCATTACTAGATGTACAGTAACAAGGGTCACACGGCCTCCTGAGGGGGAAAGAATTTTAACACAATTTTGCTCTTTGTAATTTTATCCTTAAAAAGTACTAGATTTACATCCTATTTACTGAATGAAGGTGACCGAGTACAAGGTACAGCTAGAGCACAGCAGGCAACATTTATGGACATTTTGACTTAGTTTTGCTTAAACTTTTGATTTCTTGGCTGCATTTGTGGCATTAATACATTTTGCGACATATTTCATTAACACATTTATGTAGACGTAGCCAGGGCCGCTTTAACCATAGGTTCAATGGTGCAACCACACTGGACCCTATAGATGTGGGGGGCCCTTCAGCCACCCCAGATTGAGCAGGACAGTCCCACATTTCAGGTGCTATCCCAGTGTTCTGAGCAGCAGATAGAGATTGAGTACAATAGTGGAGCACGGAGCTATAAGCTATCATCTCTGTGCTCCATTATTCAGTCTTCGGGTGATGATGTCTTCAGCAACGCATCGCAATGAGCGCCGAGCCAAAGACATTACAGCCAAGGCCTACAGGTCCATGGAAATAAGGTTCGGTGAGTATTCTTTTTTTAATGCAATATTGGTGGTTAAGAGGACAAGGGAAATTAAATTATGAGGTGACATTGGAGGCCCCACTTTCAAAAAGTTTGCACAGGGCCCCCCAATGCATTAAAGTGGTTCATGATGTAGCAATTTTGATTACTGTAAATGACCACATGGAAAGCAAATATTGAGGGATGCATGGGAAAATAGTGCCCTAAGCTGGACCTTTTATTTTTAACTGTAGTTTTTATTGAAAGGATTTTTATAAAATACAATATAACAAAACAGTTGAAGACATAAACAAGAAAGTGAAGCAATGCACATACCGTCAAGTAGACTGGGAATGTATACACATCACAAAAAACCTGAGAGTGGAAATGAGGGGGTGGGGGAGGAAGGGAAAGGGAAGGAGTCAGAGACCATACAAAATACAGTATGCATCCCAAGATGACCATATAGCCCGGAACACCTCAACAGTATGGTTACGTGTGGCCGCCAAGTTCTCCATACTACGGACATCCTTAACTTGGGCTACAAGATCAGAACCAGAGGGAGGAGAGGCACTCTTCCATCGGAGAGCAATGAGCATTTTGGCTGCGGTACAGAGATAAAGAAACAATTTAGAGGTCTGTTTACCCAGATGAGCAGGGGGGAGATTGAGGAGATAGATGAGGATAAATAGAGCATCCGTAAGGGACTTGACCTCCAGTGTAACAGTTTGGAGTCTAAGGTTGCTACCACCTGGAGGGTGACTTACTTGCAAGGCTGGTAACATAGTCAGGAGCTGGCCAGTGGTCGATACACGAGATGAGCATCAGATTTTAAGAAGAAGGCAAATACCATAGTCAGGAGCAAGCCAGTAGTCAGTACACGAGATGAGCGTCAGAGTTGGAGAAGGCAAATACCGTAGTCAGGAGCAAGCCAGTAGTCAATACATGAAATGAGATGAGCATCAGCATTGGCAGGAGCGCCAGCTTGATTACATGCAGAGCACAATAATCTCACAAGGCAGGAAGTGCAAGGCTGGGTTTATATAGGATGAATAATCAGAGAACAGGGTGGAGCAAACCAGAGAGGCGGGAACTAGAATTAGAGCTAGCGGGAACTAGGCTCAGATCAGCACTGGAGCTGTCCAGGAGGCTGAATAGCTCAGTTTGAAGAGCTGCCACCTGGGACACTGAAGTCCCTGGGTTCAAATCCTGACATCCAGCCAGAAAGGGTGGATTCCTGGACAGTCCCCAAAAATATAATACAGAGTACCCATTCCTGCCCGGCATCCCCAACACAGAGAAGAGATGATAGGTTTAAGGGAGTGGAGCAAGGCTGGAGTATGGTACCAGTGCATAAGTAGCTTGAAAGTTTCCTTTTAATATTCTGGCATTTCCTGTTCTGTAGAGATCACTTCAAATCATTCATCTCGTACTATCATACAGTAGGGGTCTGCTGCATGTATACTGAACCAGAGGAGTGCATCTGTAATGGAGCCACTGAATCCAAGCGCATTTTAGAATAGTTGTATTTTTTTATGTTGTGAAGGGACCTTTGGGGCCATCTCTGGGTCTGATAGCGAAAGCTAGCACTGTACCCCCTATATCTATGTCTATGTCTCTGGCTTTACTGAAGAACTGTGACACGCCAGGAGAATGGAGTCGGGTATGTGTAAATGTTTTTTATTTTTTATTTTTTTTACGGGCACAGATGGAGTTAAAAGGGGGCTATTTGAGACATTAAACCCTTGGTCCATAATGACCTGTGTGTGGTTTTGTGTCCCAAATCACTCTGATGGGTTTCCTTTAAGATGCCTAGCCTGATATATTTTGAGATCCCTTTAAGTGTGTGTTTCGTCAGTTGAGGATGTAATGAAATTAGTTTGGTCATATAGTATAAAGTAGGAATATAAATAAATGTAGGAATTTTAGATGTCTTCGAAAAAAAGTATATTGTAACAGTAGGAGTTAAACATTTTTTCCCCCATTTTACATCATAATGTTAACACCAACATGGCTGCACATCCAATATTCACGGGGTCATTCAAGCAAGCATTTTGATAATTATCATTAATTATATTTGTGCTCTCGGAAGACGGCTCGCTAATATAGCTGCTTCAAATCAAGTGGAGAACATTAATGTATCTGCAGAACCTAGAAGACATCATGTGCATGACAGAAGATAGAGTGTTCGTCTATGGTATGTTCACTTCATAATATCCCTGTAGCATTGCTTTCATCTACTGTACAAGTTTAGGAACGCAATGTCTCTGACGCCGATCTCAATATATCAAGACTTTTTAGCATTTTTGTTGTCAATTGTTTATACAGATAAAAGAATTTTTTTTTTGTTTTGTTTTGTTTTTTTTAAATAGATTGGAAATTCATAATGGATTTTTAAAGCTATTGCAACAATGACTGAAGATGTGGACCCACTGGGTTACATATGGAATAATTTAGGGCTAAACTAGGAACAATGGGGCAGATAAACTTAAGTAATTCAGAATTCGGAATTCTGTATCTGCTGCATGCCTCATTTTGTAAGGTTGAGTTCACAAGGGGTATTTTGAGGTGGATACTATAGATAAGCAAGTAGTGTTTGATCGAGTAGGTGTTCGATCGAATACTACGGTATTCGAAATACTCGTACTCGATCAAACACTACTAGCTGTTCGAAGTTTAAAGTTCGATGCAGAACCAGCGTTGATTGGCAGAATGCTATACAGTCAGCCAATCAACGCTGGTTCTTTTCTTACCTTTAGAAGTCTTCTCCGTGCAGCGTCCCCGCAGCGTCTTCCGGCTGGAATTCACTCTGCCTAAGCATCTGGCCTAGGCAGTGCCGACTGCGCATGCGCGGGCATGCCCTCGCATGCGCAGTCGGCTCTGCTCAGGCGTCGGACGGACAGAGTGAATTCCATGTGCAGTCGGCTCTGCCTAGGCCCCGATGCCTAGGCAGAGTGAATTCCAGCTGGAAGAAGATGCGGGGACGCTGCGCCGGGAGAAGACCAAGGAGAATCCAGCCCGACCATCACTCGTGGACTTGGTAAGTATAATTTTAGCGAATTTTGCCTACCCCTGAAACGAGCATTTCCTCCCATAGACTATAATGGGGTTCGAAATCCGTTCGATCAGTCGCACAGTGTGCGGCTGTTCGAATTGGATTTTGAACCTCGGACATTTTAGTGTTCGCTCATCTCTAGTGGATACGGCCTCAAAATCCTGACCAAAAAGAAATCTCCCATTGAAATCAACGGGAGCCGGTCAGTTCTTTTTTCCAAGAGTCGTAAAAAAGAATGGACATGCTCATTATTCAGATGTAGTCACCTCGTGATTCGCTTGAAGACAATCCCGACTAGGCCCATTCATTGGGCCTAAGCCTGAGCGGAATGCATGAATGGATGTAGGTATACCCACTGCATCCAGTTGCAGCTACTCATATTTTGGACTGGAACCTCCGCCTCAGGTTCCGGACCAAAAAACCCAGTGTGAACTCGGCCTAAGTGTTTTAGACACTTTCCTGTGTCTCATCTGTCACGTGGGAGGAGCTTAAGAAAAAAGTCGGGATTTATTAAAAGGTCAATAATATGCTCTACTGTTCCCCAATAGATGCACAAAATTGTCAAAGGATTGAGCATTTTTTGCACTAAATGTACACTTGGAGGTATTAACTATCCCACAGGTAACTACCACTAGAGTTGCAAGTGATTCCGAATCACACTACATAGTGTTCGTAGCTAGATGGCGAAAAGTAGGCACAGAAAGATTTTGTTTTAAAGCAAAGTTCATCAAGATGAGGTCAAGGAAGCAAGCTGGGTCATAAGTAGAAATGAGCAAACCTGCTTGGAACAAAGCGGATTCGACCTGAATTTTCCAGAATTTTTTTAAAAATGGGGTTCGTCACCCACAAAACACTATTATATGCTGAATCAAAATGTCATGATCACTGCACCCCATATGACTGTTGACATCAGACAGAGGCAGGAAGAGCCTACTGGGGACTACTGGATACTGCCGCAAGGATACACAGGAGATTTAAAGCAAGATGAATACAACTGTTACCTTTACCCAAGGTATCTACTTATTATACTCCAAAGTGTGAAGAAACCCCAGATTATGACAATAGCATTCCTGGTTCACATTAAACAAGTGCCTGAAATGAGTGGAGAACCTAACCAATATTCATTGAAACAAATCTGTGACGAATGATAATCTGATCCAAATGAAATTAACACTTTAATATATGTAGCGACCATTGTCTATACAAAGAATGGCAGATTGAAAAGAAAATATTTTTTTATTCTTTATGTCTTTTAAACCGATGCAGTTATTATGATATTTTTGTATGTTTTTAGATCTGAAGAAGGGGTGGAGCATCCTGTGTGACTCCTAAAACCCCGAAACGCGTCATCTGTTCAAAATCAATACTCACCTTTTCTATTGTTATCCCGAGTGAGCGCGTTTTATTATTGGTATACCCAATATCCTTGCATTACATGATCTCAAGTTTAGTTAACCAATGTAACTTCACTACTTCAAGACAATATCATGACATGCTAACAAAAGTCGTAAAAGGCTACACTCCTTCTCACCCACCCCATAGTAGCTACACATAGTATAGTATATCCCCTTCTGTACTGATCGGGAGACCATGTTGGTTTTAGAAAAACCTCTTAACGTGACGCACATCTATAGGGATGTCCAGTTAAGAGGACAGGTAAGGGAGAACAAATATAGAGTTAATTCATTATACACAATATTATACAATATATATTTTATATATTGAACCCAATATTAATGGGAATGCCATATGACATACACTTTATATAAATAAATCAAATGAATCGCTACTTTTATGTTACCCAATAAATTCATTAGATTTGTGCAGGTTCTCGTATCATAAAATAAAGCATAAGATATTTTATAGTAAACTTGCAGTATTTTATCCTAATTGCAGTCCACTGAATATCTTAACATTTACATAAGAATTCCAACCTCTATAGAATAAAACATTCCACCAACATTGTGATGCTGATTCCATCTTATTCTTTGCGACTCATTTACCTCTAAATACCTCCAATGACTAGAAGGCTATTAAACCTGCGCTGACGTCGGGTCCGTATGGATTCCGACAGGTGAATAGTGAAATGATATAAATGCAGACGGCTCCTTTTCCATTCACTTGAGAACAAGAAGCTTTAATACACAATACCCAGCCTGATCTGTCTGACGGAGGGATTGTGAAGAGTTCACATAGCATGAAGCATGATTGTTTTGCCTCTGCCCATAACTTCCAAAACTGAATTTCATTAAATTAAAAATGCATAAAGCTACAACCTTGTTTTCTTTCAATTTTAGTGTTCAGAGAACTAGAAAGGATTGATATCTAGGTAATAACATACTAGAAGGATAGGGATTTATGACCCCAGAAGTGCTGAGACAATGCAATGGAAGGAAGCGTTTAAGTCTTTCTATTAAAGTGACTCATATTAAAAAGTAATAGAAGTTTTGGCGTCAGAGGCTTTACTTATTTCATATGAATGGCGCCGGAAAGGCGGGGAATTTTTTTTTATTATTACTACTGTGAAACTGAAGGCAGAAAGATCAACAGTCGAGTGAAATAACCCAAGTAAATTGCATGTATAAAAAATTACCCTTAAGGATACTAAAGATAAACTCCATTACAAAGTACTGTATTAATTTCATGTAATGTCTTAGTAAACATTAGAGATGAGTGAACAGTAAAATATTCGATATTCGTTTCGAGTAGCCCCTCAATATTCGACTATTCGAACAAATATCAAACCCCATTATAGTCTATGGGGAAAAAATGCTCGTTTCAGGGGATCCCACTCTTCCACTCAGGAGAGTCACCTTATGTGACACCCCAGGAAATTATGTCAACACCCTGGAATGCAACTGGGACAGCAGGGGAAGCATGCCTGGGGGCATCTAACATGCCCAAGTCACTGTATTACGTTGGAATCCCTGTCAGCTTGCAATATGCGGGAGCTGACTTTTTCCCATAGGAATGCATTGACCAGCGTTGATTGGCCGAATGCCATACAGGGTACAGCATTCGGCCAATCAACGCTGGTTCTGCTGGAGGCTCTTCCGTGAGGAGGCGGAGTCTAAAATCGGAACAGAATGGAGACTGCTGTGGACCGATCTTAGACTCCGCCTCCTCCAGCAGAACCAGTGTTGATTGGCCGAATGCTGTACTCTGTATGGCATTCAGCCAATCAATGCTGGTCAATGCATTCCTATATGGAGATGCAGCCGAGCTCAGCGCATGGCCAGCACAGCTACACCGGAGATGAAGCAGAACTGGCCGTGCACTCATCTCGCCTACACTGGAGATGCAGCAGAGCTGAGCGCACAGCCAGCACTGCTACACCAGAGATGAAGCAGAGCTGGCCATGTGCTCAGCTTGGCCACACCGGATAAATGTGCCTAATCAGGGAGGTGTTTTCGATCCTCAAATGCAAAAACTGCATGTTAACGTACCCTTAAGTGCTGTGGGAAGAACCACGATGCATTGCCACCACGGTTTTTCCTGCAGAGCTTTGTTGCTGCAGGACTTCCCATGGGACCTTAGCCTAAAAGTGGTTTACCTTATTAAAATGATTGATGCCCTAGCCTAAGGAATGGTCTTCAATATTAGATCAGTGGGATCATACAGCTCTGTTCTCTGTGCCCCAATGCCTTCTAACTGCCCTGTAAAACCATCAGCAAATAGACTGCCATAAACCAAAGACTGCTCTTAGACTTTTAGGAAAACTGCGTGAACCTTTTTTTTTTTTTTTTCCTTACAGCTCTTAGTATTATTATTATTCTAACGCCTAAGATATTATATTGGAATTCATACTGAGTTAAACTGAAAAAAATATTCACAAGTAAGATCACATCGTGTAACCAAAGTCACAATATACAGGTGGGAGGTCAGCAAATATCTACTGCTGTATATACATGACTATAATTATTCATACACAGTTTCTTTTAGATATGGGTTTTATGTGCAGATCATAATCCTGTTTAAGAATAATTGTAGATGAAATGTGATTAATTATCCTTAATGACATACTGCTGGAATGAATACATACTATTCAATGTAAAAAAAAACAAAACCTGAAACACTTTAACCGGGTGTATTTGCAGGCGGATATAATATAACTATCAATAGAGATGGATGTACATTGTCCATCTTCTTGGCTGGGCACGTCCACATCGGTGCATCACACAGCAGATTATAAATTAAAGGGAACTCAGTATATAAACTCAAATAGGTTAGGCTGAGTTCAGACAGAGTTTGTTGCTCTGGAATTTGAGGCAGAGGCCGCCTAGATTCCGGACTAAAAAAACGATAGCTGCGACTGCAGTGCACTGGCATCCAGTTGTGGCACTCTGCTCCGGATTAGGCCCAAATGAATGGGCCTAGTCGGGAGGGATTGTCTTTAGGTAGATGGACTAAACTGGTCACAGCATCCTCCTGAAGAATGAGCATGTTGCTTCTTTTTTCCTGGAGCTGGAACAGACTGCTCCCAGAAAAATGAAATGACCAATTCCCATTGATTTCAATGGGAGAGGTTTTTTGGGTCAGGATTTCGAGGCGGATTCAGCCTTAGGGTCACCTGAAACAAAGTCGTCTACAGGGAGATCTGTACTTTTTAATGATCTTTTTACTCCTACACCAATGACAGTGACAGAGGACATCCTCTACATCTGGAGTAGAGAACGTTTCACCAGTAACACAGAAGGAGATTCTTAGCAGCAAGAACAGCAAGGCTATGGAAGTCTCTGCCCCAGGAAGTGGTGATGGCCGCTCAAAGACGGCCTGGATGTCTTTCCAGATAGAACAATATTATGGGTTATGTATTCTAGATTTTAAGGACATGTTGATTCAGGGTTTTATACTGATTGCCAGATTTGAGTCTGGGAAGAATATTTTCCCTTGATAAGGGGCAATTGGCATAGGCCTCAATGGTTTTTTTGTCTTCCTCTATATCAACACTGTAGGGTTATAAATTAGACTTGATGGACCAGTTCATCCAACATGATCTACTATGTAATTAACTTATATGAATCTATGGATGCAAGGGTGCCCACAAGGGTGCCCAGAAGAAGTGAAGGACGGTGCGTATAATTGTTTAATATGTTTCTACACCTCCCACAGGCTTCCACTAGTTATGGTAAGTTCACATGGGGTTTTTTTGGTCAGGGTTTTGAGGCCGTAATCGCCTCAAAACCCTGACCAAAAAGATGGCTCCCTTTGAAATCAATGGGAGCCACTTAGGAGCGTTTTGCAGGAGCCGTTTTTTCTGGCTCCTGGAAAAAACAAGCGACATGTTCATTCTTCAGGCCGAGTCACCTGAAGAAACTCCCACCTCCGGACTAGGCCCCTTCATTGGGCATAATCTGGAGCGGAGCGTGCGGCTGGATGCAGTTGACCTGCTTTCAGTTGTGCTGACCCAGCTTTTGGATAGGAGGTAGGCTGCCTCAGGTTCCAATCCAAAAACCTCTGTGTTACCTTGCCCTCATACTCTGGAGTCTGAAGAGTTTGTATTGAGCCTTTTCCAGCTGAAACAAATCTCTGGGCTGAACGGGGACAACACGGTTTCTCAATGGTAGCACTGCAGCCTTGCAGCGTTGGATCCTGGGCTCGAATACCGCCAGGAACAACATCCGCAAGGAGTTTCTATCTTCTCCCTGTTTTTGTGTGGATTTCCTCCCATTCTACAAAAATATACTGATAGATAAAAAAAATTGTACATTGTGATCCCTATATGAGGCTCACAATATTCATAAAAAACAAGCAAACTCTGGGCTGAACTATCCAAACCTATAATGAGCAAATCTTCCGAGCTTCACCCAGGTGAAGGGTCCAGGTGTCAGACCACAAATGGTCTGATACTGATGACCCATGCTAAGGGTCCATTCACACAGAGTTTTTTGGTGCCGATTTTGATACTGAATCCGCATCAGAATCCACATGGAAAAAAAGCCTCCCATTGACTTCAATGGGTTCATTTTTCTGCAAGCATCCAAAATCAGCACCAAAAAACTCAGTGTGAAGGGACTCTAAGGTTGGCCCATCTATACAGATGAAGTAGAATTTAACTTGACACTGATAACTCGCTACAGCTTTATGTATCCTCTCACAAAACACCAAAAAATCCATTAAAACACCATTGAAAGTGTTACTTAAAGTTCTGAGCCAGTGTAGTTAATGTGTTATGTGTCAAGTTAAACTTTACTAAACCTCTATGACTCTACAATGTCCAATAGCTCAACAGTAAATGATACTGGGTCAGTTTCAAATGACATAGCAATAGGCCATTAGTCATCTGTTTATGTCTCTGAAGAATTTCCCATTTACAGATACAATATTGATTCTCCAGGTTATCCACAGTAATTATCTCCATAACCTCTCGCTAAATTGAAATCCTAGAAAATGAGAAATGATTCAGGTTAGAATCTAAAACTGCAATAAGCAAATTGAGTATTTATTCCCAAGGATGATGTACAGTAACGCTATATGTGTTCATCAAAATGGTTTAGTAACCAGGCGAATTGTATAGGAAAATACAAAATCATAAGAGTCATCACAGATCCCACTACACCATTGTCATGTGTTTTTAGCAGAGGTTAAAGGGATTGTACAAGATAAGAAAAACATTGCTGCTTTTTTCAGAAACGACAACACACTTGTCCATGTGTGGTATCTTGTATTGCAGCTTAAAGTCGTTAACCACTTCAGGACTGGGGCAACATGGTGGCTCAGTGGTTAGCATTGCAGGGCTGGAGTCCTGTTTTCGAATCCTGCCAGGAACAACATCTGCAAGGAGTTTGTATGTTCTCCCTGTGTTTGCGTGAAATTCTTACAATTCTACAAAGACATACTGATAGGGAAAAAAAAGTACATTGTGATCCCTATATGGGGCTCACAATCTACATTTAAAGGGGTTGTCCCATCACAAGGATCCTATCTATACTGCTTGTTAATGTGGATGTAAGACTTTTCCTAAATACACTGCTTCAGCAAAACTGCTTTGTTTCTCCACTATCTTACTTTATTCAATTCATTGTTGACACAGCCCTTAACTTATCTGCTCAAAAGTCAAGTGATGTATCTGCCTGCTGCTAGGGGGGAGGGAGGAGGGGCTAAGTGCACGGGAGCAAGCCTGTGTTTCTAGCTATTCCTGTGTCTGCACCATGTGACCTAGCTTCCTGCTCTCAGATAGGGGAGAGGAGCTGCTTTCATTTCTGAACTCGTCTTCTGTTCTCCCAGTTATCAGGCTAGCTAATTCAATTGTGTTCATTATGGCAGAGACAGGCAGTCTCTGTATGTAACACAGAATGGAGTTGCTGCTGCCTGTACTTCATAGTCCAATATTGTGCATATAGCGTTGTTTGAGGACCTATGATGACATCACAGGCCCTTCAGCCGCCCCATAGGATCACGCTATGTGGTGGGTGGAGCTACATGCTAATTTGGGGGTGGAGCTAAACATCAGGTTGCATGTGAAACCCCGCCCACCAAATGACGCAAGAAACCAGGAAGAAAGAAGATTTTTCAACCGTGAAGACTGGTGAGCATGCGATGTGGGAATATCCCTTTAAGAAAAAAAAATTAAACACTTCAGGACTGGACCATTTTCCCTGGTTCATGACCAGATACATTTTTGAATTTTTTGATCTCTCTATAATGTGGTAAGAACCATTACAAATAAAGCATGCCATGTACATGCCACAAGAGAAGTCAATGAGGCACACATGATGTACATGGCACTTGAAGTTACCACTTACCACATTATTGAGAGACTCTCTGTTGTTCCTTACTTTTATTGTCATGCAGCTGATCTGCAGCTCGCATGGTACCGGGTCCTCCCAGTGATGAAGGTTCTACTACCGAAACATCTGGGATTACAACAAGACTTCAGTACATGTACACACTCCATGTGATGCATATATATTTATGAACTGGACTTGGGTTCTCTGACCATATATTGTGAAACACAATAAAGACATTCTTCAACACACTAAGGATCGCCTGGGACGCCAGAAGAGGTATGAAGGGGAGGCTAGAGAGATTCCCAGGAGGGGTGAGACAAAGTGAGTATAACACTTTATTATTTTTACTCACCTCCCCCAGCCTTCACTTAGACCCCAGACTATAATAATAGCAAAGTCAGCTGGTGCTGAACAAGTTGGCTTTTCCATAAGACGTGAAAAATGTATGTTACAAAAGTAACACAATAGGAAACACCACATAAGATGCTTATAAAATTGCTAAAAAAATAAAGAGATGAAATCAATGTTCCCTTGAATCCACTTTATTAGGCCAGGTTGTTTGACCATGCTACAAAGTGAAATACATAGTGTGTGTGTGTGTGTGTGTGTGTGTGTGTGTGTGTGGGTGGGGGAGGGGAGGGGCTAGGGGACTATCAAGATTGACATATGCCATGTGGGTCTTCATAGCCCCTGTGACGGTGGAAGATATACTTAATTTAGGAAGCAGCTTAGAGGCAGAAAGCTAATGTTGATAAATCTGGTGTGGTCGAGGGTCTTGCCCATGGACTTGAGGTCTCCACATCCCCTTTTCAGGCAGCATAAAAAAATACAACTCAATTACCCTTTGCAGTATGCCTTATGTCTCTTCATCCTCTTCATGGAGATTTCCACCCTAAATCAATCCCCCCAAAAATCAAAAGGTAAGACAGGTTAAAGTCAAAATTTGACTCTTGGTTCTGCTTGTTTATAATTTTGACCATTTTTATAGAACACTTTTTTTTTTTAACACAAATTTTCCATGAGCTATAGTGCGTATAGGTTGATTATTTAAGACAGACCCCATATTTATAGTCAATGAAATAACCCTATGGTTGCTATATATGTTCTACAGGAGTTACAGTGCTTTGTATAGTACTGAATGGTTATTTTTGTGCAATGAGAAAGAATTGATCTAAAATTTACATTTTGTTCTAAAAATGTTTTTGCATAACTCTGTAGTACAAGCGCATACAAGAAACTTTTAACTACATTCTTTAAAGGTTAAGTGCCATCTTCCAGTCATTCAGAAGCCAGTAGTTACCCTTTGCCCACCTACAAACCTATAATTGCTGTTTAAGTTCTACGGGAGAAGAAATGCTGCGGCACCTTAGTGAATGCTTATTTTTGTGCATTGTGAAGGAACTGTTATAAAAATAACCTATTGTTGTAAACATGTTTTGTATAAATTCGGAGTACTTCAGACTACAGAAAACTTTTGAATACATTCTTATAAGGTTAAGAGCTATCTTCTACTTGCCAGTAGTTCTCCATTTGCTGACTATAGACTCTCTATATGTCTAGAAACCTGATTGATGTGTGAAAATCTGCTGCGGTCCCAAAAAGTGTGACTGCTTTAGCTTTAGATGGAAGGATTGGGATGAAATTGCTGCTATTTTCAATGTGTCTCTGAGACTTCCTGCTGTGATAGGGGAAGGAAGATCTGATTGTCTCAGATCACACAGCTCTTATATCAAAGTCCTTCCTCCCTCTCACTCACACTTCTGTCTTTCTTTCTGTTTGTCTCTCTTTGTCGGTCTGTCTGTCTTTTGTATTTCTTTCTTTTTCTGCGTTTTTAGGATTTTTTTTGAAAAAAAGTAACTAATAATCGTATTCAAAACCATAGCTAACACATTGTATCCTAGTGAATTGTATGGTACATACACACTCATCCCTAATACATCTGTATATCTGCATACTTTATAGGTTGTTGTCCTTAAAGTAACCAAGTCAATTTGACTTCCAACTCCTTAATGTATATTCTGAGCACTTTTAGCATCATTAATTTTAATTGATTGAATGTCTACCATGCCCTTGTGCTGAAAGTGTGAATTTAGTAATTTAATGAATACTTATGGGTGCAGTTTACAAATGAGTTTTGATTGCTTTTTCATGCATAAAGATATAAATTAAACCATTGGAGCAAGACTTCCTTTAATGATCTTATACGCTTTGGTCATTTATAAAGGGATCTTCGCATTAAGCGGAACCTTTCATCACCTCCACCAACTCTAACTCTTTGCGTTCTCTAATCGCCGCCGCGCCACTGACTCTGGAGTATTTGGGATCTTTTCTCTATTCACCACCATTCCTGAGCAGTCGGTGCTATTGGTTTTTCCAATATATGTATTAAAGAGAACTTATCAGGGCAAATCAGGACACTTAACCACCCACAGGTCCTTACGGAACAAGGGTTTAGTGTTCCAAATAGGCTTCTTTTAATTGCATCTGTACTTGTGATAAAAATAAAAAACATCTATATTTATGTACTTATACGTACCTTCTGTACTCTGAGTGCCAGCGGAGTTCTTCAGCAAAGCCGTACAATACACCCCAGCCATAATGTCCATGTAGATTGTCCAAACACGGCTTCACTGAATTGGTGCACAGGTGATGGGAGCACCAGACATGAGCTCAGTGCAACACATTGCACTCACCTCTACGGAAGTATAAAGGGTTCTTTTAATTTAATGGACATGCATGGATTGCTACCTGTTTACATAGGGTTCCATAAGCACCTGTGAATGTTTTAGTGCTTATATGACCTGACAGATTGCTTTTATGTTCTTTACGGTCAAGTAGGCTGTCCTGAGCTAAAGCTGACAGAGGTGGAGACAAGGATCGCCCAAGAGCCTAATTAGTATATTGGGTAATGAAACTGAATGAAAGAGGCCCTGGAAAAAAAATCACCTGGGTCAGAATCATTGGAGTGGTGCCTTTGTGAAGAATTGCATTTGGTGATGGTGGTCAAAGATCCTCTTTATACCAGTTGAAATCATAGGATCTCATGCGTAGGATCATCCTCTTAAAAAAAACGTGTAAGGTTTTTTCTTCAAAGCGAGACGATTGCTAGGGAAAACTTTAGAGCCTGTATTTTATTAAAATGAAGTTAGATTAACCTTAGAATTTGGAACTTGCCATCAATATTAGATCCCGTAATCCCACAGATCACTGGCACCCAGGCCAGGGTAAGGGGCCAGGATAAGGGGCCTATAAACATAAGAAGCCAAACCTCACCGATCCCTCACCTACATTTCTATGGGTGCCGGCTCTGGTCTTCAGTTTCCCCCAGCTAGTTGCGCCTGGTGACCGCTGCAGCCAATCACAGGTCTCGGTGGTCTCCACGTCACAAATGGTAAGTCACAGTAGTCACATGCCAATTGTGAAGACCTGTGATTGTCCGGGTGCATTCACACAGAGGAAAATGGCGTTGAATTTGGTGTGGAATTTCAGCGCTGAAAAAGAAAGCCTCCTATTGACTTCAATGGGTTCCTTAAAAAGGAACCCATTGAAGTCAATGGGAGGCTTTTTTTCAGCGCTGAAATTCCACACCAAATTCCTCACCATTTTCCTCCATGTGAATGGACCCTAATATTAAATTATTTTTTACATCCTTTTAACTTTGTCTCACCTAAGCTGCTTTGTACCGATCTTACAACTTGCCTTATCATTGCAGATCAGAATTTCTACCTAGAAAGCAAATTCTTACAATTCATCAGCTCTTGCTGATTCAGATACTTGTCTTACCGTACATGTCCGCTCAGAGATTATTTCTATGTCTTATATAGCCATCACTTGTCAGTCAACCTTGTACCACTGCATATGAGAGGTTAAACCTCGGATTAAATTATTTCTCGCTGCCCAAGTTCTAGGACCGCTCAGGACATGTTGTCAGGATTTATTCTTCCATTTCACATTTATTTGAACATAGCAATTTGTCACTTTTACCATTGACCTTCTGTATCTCTTACTTGGATCAAGTTTTTTTTTCCGGGAGAAGTAGAAGAACTAATGAGAGGCCAATGGAAATAAAGGGGATATCATTTCAATTATTAACCCTTTCCAGACCAGGTCATCTCTGACTGCCCATTGTGCTGATTTACTGGTTAGAGTATTTTTCTTTGAATTACTCTATAAAATTGACTTTTGTGCTGTACTAAGGCTACAAATGAAGCGGATTCAGTATATGCATATCAGTATGTATGTTTTAAAGCCAGTTCTACTAACAGTATCTGTGTCTTGAACGGTTATCCTACTAATATTAGACATGTGAAAGTTTGGATGTTTAGATGTTTGTGTGTTTATTCCTAGATGATGCAAAAATGGCTGAACGGATTTGGAATAAATTTAGCACATATATGGTTTGTAACCTTCATTAACACATTGGCTTTTATCCCAGTAAATGACATGGCTTCACAACTGTTATGAATTTATGTTCATATACTATATTACACTGCTCTTGCAGCAGCTTCTCTGGTTCTGATAAAGCCAGGTCTGTTATCTCTTGATGTAAACACTCAACTAACCCTCAGTTCATAGTGTACACACATTTGCATATTATCCGATCTGCTCCAGGCAACATGCTGAGACACTGGATGGGAAAACACCTTTAATCCAATTTGGCAGTTTGCTACTTTTAAACATGACGGGAAAAAGAAAATCTAACTTGTTGCAAAATTCTAAAACAACAAGCTATGACGGTAGCCAGAAGTCACAGAGTTCTCCTCAAGCAGAGCTGAGGGGGATCATTGACGCCAACAACATGCTCATTTTATGGCATCCCATGCTGGATCAGTCACGGGCATGGTGCGAGGAACGAGTTCAGCGATAGGCCAGCTTGACAGCTGCCAAAACGCTGGAGCAGGCAGATCATCGACGCCAACAACATGCTCATTATATGGCATTCCAGTGAGCTTCTGAGATGCCGGATCAATCACGGGCATGGCGCCATGAACGTGTTCTTTAGCAGGACAGGTTGAAAGCTTCCAAGAAGGCGGAGCAGGTGAAACATCGACAGCAGCAACTTGCTAAATATAGGCGGATCATCCATGCCAACAACACACAGACGAAGTCGCGGGCAGAGCCTAGTCCTGAAATAAATTTATCACACCCCCTTTGATCAGAGAATGATGCTATATCCTACTAACATACAGGTGTAGACATATTTACCTTGAATTTGATATCTTGCTGCACTGTTTCATATATATATATATATATATATATATATATATATATATATATATATATACTGTATATATATCGAAAACACTATTGTTAAGTGACGTATCATTCCTGGATCACATGAATCAATAGATAGAGACACACATATACTGTGTATAGTAATCTAGTACAATAGCCTTTCTTTTTTACTGAGGTGCTTTAAATGCATTTCAACCTAGCTTATAGCTAAAGATCTATTTATCTGGTCTCATCTGATTCCCTTACAGCTGGAGTGCCTAGAAAGAAGTCTCATACCCAGGCCAAACATTCATGCCCTCGTCCTTGTCTGCACCCATTTAGACTTCTATCCACAATGCTCGCTCATGCCACAAACAAGAGGTAGTGTGAATGCTTAGCAGCCTCGGGGTCTGTCTTCATTGAAGGTCACACATCCAGAGTATTTTTAATGGTAACACATAACTATCGCCCTTTTCTCACCCCTCCCTTCCACCAGACAGCAGCCAAGGCACGTAACCTAGATGGTGTCACATCTAATAGATTTTAAAGTCCCTCTGGTCAGGCAGTGAAATGAAGTCACTGCTACAGAGTAATAGGTTAGCGGCATCATTTCTTAGACTCTATTGCAGCCTTTGTCTGTTATTGGCAATACTACTGCATATCTCATAGCTCATTTGCATTCACCATAGAGAATCGCTTTTAACAATCCTGTTAAAAATCAGCAATGCCACCTTCTCAGTTCCCGGTGCTATAAGGGAGCGCGAATACATGCTGTATGTAAATAATGGCTATAGGAGTTTTAGGAAAAGTAAGATCACTTCTGGGCAATTACTACATAACCTTAAAATAAAAGTCCATGACCTATTGTCTAATACTTGTAGGGATATTATGTTTAATATACTGTACATTGATAAGCCATGGTATCTCAGGAAGGGCACCAGTCAAGGGTGGGAAATATTAGACAGCACTAGAGGGGTTCTCCAGGCTTTCCAATGGATGACCAATCCTTTAGGATATCAGACACACCCCAGACCCTGACACAGGTTTCACATTCATTCTGAACCTGTAGATTAGCCTTTCTGGCTAGTTCTGCTCCACTCCTGCTTCACAGGTCATATGGTGTCACATTCAGTGGTCACATGGCTTATTCATGACTCCAACCCATTCACTACAATACTAAGTACATCTTATGTAGAGATGAGCGAACAGTAAAATGTTCGAGGTTCGATATTCGTTTCGAGTAGCCCCTCAATATTCGACTACTCGAATCGAATATCGAACCCTATTATAGTCTATGGGGGGAAAATATTCGTTTTAGGGGTAGGCAGCGTTCGATCAAATTATACTTACCAAGTCCACGAGTGAGGGTTGGGCTGGCTCCTCCGAGCAGTCTTCTCCTTGCAGCTTCCCTGCGGCATCTTCCGGCTCTGAATTCACTCTGCCAGGCATCGGGCCTGGGCAGAGCCGACTGCGCATGCCCGCACTACAAGCGAACATAAACAGTCGGCTCTGCCCAGGCCCGATGCCTGGCAGAGTGAATGAAGAGCCGGAAGACGCCGCGGGGAAGCTGCACGGAGAAGACTTCTAAAGGTAGGAGAAGAACCAGTGTTGATTGTCCGACTGTATAGCATTCGGCCAATCAATGTTGGTTCTGCATTGAACTTTT
Organism: Leptodactylus fuscus; assembly: GCF_031893055.1. Taxonomy (NCBI): domain Eukaryota; kingdom Metazoa; phylum Chordata; class Amphibia; order Anura; family Leptodactylidae; genus Leptodactylus; species Leptodactylus fuscus. Next base: position 32,186,911 of record NC_134270.1, on the reverse strand, counting down.
ACATTCGAACAGCGAGTGGTACTCGATCGAGTACGAGTATTTCGAATACCATAGTATTCGATCGAATACCTACTCGATCGAGTACTACTCACTCATCTCTAATCTTATGTACTATGTGTGGTACTGTGCTTGGTTATGGGTAGTCTTATGAATGATAAAGCCCCTACAAACAGCTGATTGGCAGTGGGATTGGGTGTGATCTTCAGTTGATGACCTAGCCTATCCTATGCTTTAGGCTGAGGCCCCTCATTGCGTAAATGCAGTTTATTTTGTTGCAGATTTTGTTGCGTTTTTTTGAGGCAAAACCAAAAAATGGCTACAAAAGGAAAGGGGAATATATGATAAGATCTTACACTTCTCTCTTCCGCTCAATCTACTCCTAGGTTTGGCTAAAAAAAACCGCAGCAAAATCTGTAACAAAAAAGGTGCGTTTCCGCAACGTGGGGCCTTAGCCTCAAACAATCAATTTGTGAAGTAGCAGGACAAAGGATTTTACTTTGACGGGATTGGAGCATCTGCAAATGAATTTTTGTAGAGTGTTTCTAGCATGCACTGGTTAGTACCTACCAAAACTTGTCCAAGAAAGAACTACCAGGGAATCTGCATCAGGGTCATGGCCACCCATGCTGACACCTGACATTGGACCACTATATACACCCTATGTTACAATGTTTATCCACTGAGCATGATTGTACAAACTAAGATTTCAAGGTTCCATATATCTTATCAGATATGACCCTTGGTTCACCTCTTTTGCTATTAAGTAGAGCTGAGATGTTTTACATAAGAATCCCATCTCTAAACTTTTTGGTGGGCTCACTATAACTGAATCCATAATTGAAGGTCCGGTGTACCATTTTCTACAGGTAGATGAAATTGTATCCATGTATTTAGGTTTATCTTTGTTACCATATTATTGCCTATCCAAGTGTTATGTTCCCTTAAAAAGTGAAAGGGCAAATTTACTAAATGAATAAACTGAACTAGTAATCTATATATTCTTTTCTAGATATAACATCTACATGTCCTAGAAAGGCTAGAAAACCCTTGGTTTAAAGATTGGATTTCCCTCTTTTTATGTTCTAGATCAAAGGGATATCCTTAAGCAAAAATTCAATGAAAGCTTCCATTTTTAACTTAAAATCGTCTACTACAGTTTGTTTAAGCTCTTCAAATCTGCCCTGAGGGAAGGAAAAATGAAATATAATCTTGGTATTTTTCTTTTTCCCCAAACCAAACGTTTTGGGAACCAAAGGGAGTGTAGAATACCCATATTCTTATTCTCTATTAAAGGGGTTGTCCATTTTTAGCAAATAAATGTTTTTATCATAAAAAGTTGTACAGTTTCCCAATATATTTTCTGCATAAAACCTCTACAGTTGTTGTTGTTTTTTGAGCCAAAGCCAAGAGTAGCTACTAGAGATGAGCGAACGGTATTCTCGGGTGTAGCAGAGCTCAGCGCACACTCAGCACTGCTACATCTCGGGTGTAGCAGAGCTAAGCGCATACTCAGCTCTGCTACATCTCTGGTGTAGCAGAGCTGTGCGCTCAACACTGCTGCATCTGAGATCAGACCAGAATGGAGACTGCTGTGGACCGATCTTAGACTCCGCCTCATTCAGCAGAACCAGTGTTGATTGGCCGAATGCTGTACTCTGTATGGCATTCGGCCAATCAACGCTGGTCAATACATTCCTATGGGAAAAAGTCAGCTCCCGCATATCGCAAGCTGACAGGGATCCTGACGAGATAGTGGCTGAATACAGGTACTTGGACATGTTAGATGCCCCCAGACATGCTTCCCCTGCTGTCCCAGTTGCATTCCAGGGTGTTGGCATCATTTCCTGGGGTGTTATAGTGGACTTGGTGACCCTCCTGAGTCGACGAGTGGCTTCCCCTGAAACAAAGCATTTTTCCCCATAGACTATAATGGGGTTCGATATTCGTTTGAATAGTCGAATATTGAGGGGCTATTCGAAACGAATATCAAATCTCGAATATTTTACTGTTCGCTCATCCTTTAGTAGCTACAAATGGAACCAGAAATATATAGAAAGCTCTAATTCTTCTGACCTCCTCAATCTAGCCCTGGCTTTGGCTCAAAAAATTGCAACAAAATCTGCAAAAAATAAAGCTGTGTTTCCGCAAAGTCGGGCCTCAGCCTAATATAGATACATTTCTGCATGATTAAATCCCTATTTAACATTGTAGGAAGAAAAATATAGATTAAAGAGGTCGCCATGTAAATTTTAAAGGGGTTGTCCACTTTCAGACCAATATTGAGAGGCAAATGTTTGTATAATGAAAAAAAAAATCTAATATTCTTGAATCTCTGCTTGTTGTCATTCATTCTGTTTATAGCCAGTGGATAAACATCAGTCCATGACTATTTGATATACAGTCTATGGTCATGTGATATATAGTCCATGGTCATGTGATGAGCACACAGGTGCACAACTTGTTATAGTCACAGCACAGTAATCAGACATCTGCCTGGTAATGAGTTGTGTACCTGTGTGTCCATCACATGGCCAAAGAAGGAAGCCATGTGATATACATGACCATGGACTGTATGTCACATGACCATGGACTGTATATCACATGACCATGGACTGTATATCACATGACCATGGACTGATTTTTAGCCACTAGATATAAACAAAATGAATGACAACAAGCAGAGGTCTAGAAAACTGTGAGAAATTGATACAGAAAGTATATTGGAAAATTGTACAACTTTTCATTACACAAACAATAACATTTGCTTCTCAGTATTAGTCCCAAAATGTCCAACCCTTTAAGCAATAGAAACAGATACATTGGCATGAATTTGTGATCACAAAGTTATATGATAGCAATCCTCTTTGTGTCCTGCTGAGAGTCAAGACAGTGGAACCGACAACTATAAGAGATGTATGGCATACTGTATACTTTTGATACATTATAAATGAAAAAAGAAATCTCAAAGGACAATAGAGCTTTATTGTATTCCTTGGGAGTGATTCAAAATGACAGTGTAGCCCTTGGACCAGAGAAGGCTTAGAGAATGGGGATGGATGTCATAGGAATTCTCATCAATTAAGAGATATCTTTTAGTTATTCTAGTATGTAAATGTAACATCTCTGCCTGTTCTGGTCTCTGCTCCACCCTCTGCTCGCATGCTACGGCACAGGAGGTGTGTGCAGTTTGATAACTTGCTTAGAGTTTTTGGTTGCATTGTCTGAACACTGTCCTATTCCTTCACCTTATTAATTGATTTTCCACCACACCCGTGTCCTTCATTTCCCTCTGCTCCTCTAAGAGTTAAGTTTTGTTTTGCCCTGTGATTGACAGCCTGCCTTCCTATCAGGTTCAGAGCGGGTTCTTTCACATTGGTGCTTGCTATTGCTTTGTGCGTGCTGACTTTTCTCTTGCTGTTTATTCGTGTATTGTGATTCATCACCTCTGGCTTTTCTTATTAATTACTCTTTTGGATATCGATTTTGACACTGCCTTGCTCGACTGTTACCGAACCCTGGCTAGCTGACCTCCCTTTGTTGTTGTTTGTCTTGTCTGCGTTTTGTGTTTCACGTACATAGGAAGGGATCGTCTCCAAGTTGCCGCCTATTACATAGGATAGGACTAGGCAAGCAGGAAGGGACTGTGTTTGGCTTCAGCTTAGGGCTCACTGTCTCTTGTGGCCCTTCCCAGGGTTTCCAGCAGATACTTGGGAATTAGTCCTCTTGCAATTCCCTTACAGTAAATATATAAAAATGTGGTCAAGAGACTACAGTACATACATGGGATTTAAGTGGAAGATAAAATCTTTAGCTATATCCACAAAACAACACAAACAAAAAGGTATACTCGGTGCCAAAGTTGTGACAGTACGAGGGGTTAGGGTGTAAAATAGACTGTGCATTTAATTTCTAGCTCTATGGACCTGAAGTCCTGCTATTTTAAAAAATTTTTTTTATTGTAGTTATAAGTAAAGGTTTTATTTAATCTCCTACTTCAATCCCATTACGTCTGTGAGTTCACACTTAAATGATGTCCAGTTTGGTTAAAGAGGTTGTCCAGGCAGAATTTTTATATGTTAAGTAGGCTGGGGAGATGAAAAAGTTTTTTAAAAAGTCATACTCACCTGTCCCCGGTGTTCCGGAGTCCTTCCAGCGTGGTCCTACTGCTGGGTTGTCTGATCAAAGTGAAACTGCTCACCGGCTGTGACGTCCCAGGTCCCTTTCCGCTGATGCTGATGCTAATCATAGGTAGTGATGTTATGTGCCCTTCTCTGAGGCTGCTGATTGGCCTCAGTGGTCATGTGTGGCAGGGAATTCTGCCAGAAGATAACAATGGACCGGGAGGAGCAGATCATGTTGGGAGGACAGCTGATCACCGGGGAATGCAGCAAGCAGAGTCTTTTCTCTCTGCATTTTTTGGTGGGGATTGGATGGAAATCCAACGGACTTGCTTTTAAAGTGAATTGGGTTTCTGTTTTTTGGGTTCGAAGAATGGAAACCCAAGTGCACGTGTGAACCTAGAGTTACTTTGTAATAGCTTGTTACAAAACCTTAGTTTGTTGAGAAAACAACTGCATAACTTATGATATGAATACCTGGACATATCCAGCTGAGGGAGTCACATAAAGATTATCTCACCAAGACACCTCCTTTGAGTAAGTTGACTCATCAGCACTGGTCCAGTATTTGGGGACTGACCATCTACGATTGTCAATACAACATGGGGCTGGGCACTGAGCATCTACTAATATGACAACACTTAACTGAAATACAATTTGGTTAAGGATTTCAATTTGTCTTGAAACCAATTCAACATAATATCATGGAGGACATTGACCTATATCAGTTCTCTATATTGGCTAACAGAGGAGGTTCCTGGAGGGTATCCTAATTCATTTTAGCTTACATTATAATGGCTATACTACTGTACTTAGGTAAGAAGAATTTTTACATTGCACCAAAAAGTTAACGGGTAATAGAAATACTTTGGCAGATATACACAATTCATGCGGCACTGAAGTGAAAGGTGGCAGAGATTTACAGCTTCGGATGTGTGAAACATGGATTTGAGTGATAGAAGAAATTACAATCTTCTTGTTAAATGCCCGAGGTATATGATTGAAATATGGCTGCACATTTGAAAGTGAAAAATGGACTTAGCATGTGTCGAGAAGCTTAAGTGAAATGTGAACTTCCCAAAAAAACAATTTAACAAAACTGCTACAATATTCTCTTGTCATCACAATGTTTAGCATGCTTGGCAAGAATTACTAAGCAATAATTAGAAAAGCTTGTTCTAATTTACTATGTACAATGACAGGCAGTGTCGGACTGGGTTGGTTTGGGCCCGCCAACAAAATTCATTCTGTTACAGTTGCACGCAAATATTACCTAATAGTCATTCACAAATTCCTAGAGTGTCGCCAACATATATATACAGTATATATATATATATATATATATATATATATATATATATATATATATATATTGGAAAGCACACGGACCCCATTATAGTCTATGGGATCTGTGTGCTTTCATAAGGGGGGTTCTCATGCAGACTCCCGAACACCGAACACAGATGTGAACAGGGCCTGAGGATAACACGTATGTAAGTATAAAAGAACTAATTTCATTAATATATTATAATTAGAGATGAGCGAGTACTGTTCAGATCAGCCGATCCGAACTGCACGCTCCATAGAAATGAATGGATGCACCTGGTAATTCCGCACTATAGGATTGCTTTATGCAAACACTAGATGAAATGAATATTCAGACGTTCATCTCTCCGTATTCTGGACTTGGTGATGTATAAGTAATTAGATAATTAGGTGAACATTCTTGAAAGGAACATAGTAACAAAGCCATAGGTAAAACTGTCAGTATTAAAGTATAAGTTATAATTTAATGCAATACAATATATTAGTAATTGATGATTGGTAAAGACTATAATGATTATTCTCTTTATCAGAGGTAACATCTCTGCCTGTTCGGGTCTCTGCACCACCCTCTGCTCGCGTGCTGCGGCGCAGGAGGTGGGTGCAGTTTGGTTCTTGGCTTAAAGTTCTTGGCCGCACTGTGTGAACACGGCTCTATTGCTGTGATTGTATTTGCACCACACCCGTCTTCTGCCCTTGTTTGTCTTTGTTCCTCTAATGGTTAATCTGGCCTTGCCCTGTGATTGACAGCTGCCTTCCTGTTAACTCCATGGGCGGGTTCTGCCTCCCTATTTAACCTTGGCTCTCATTCATACCTATGCTTGCTATTGCCTTGTGCATACTCGCTCTGTACTGTCACTATTTTGCTTTCTTTCTTTCTTATCCTTGACCTTTGGCTTTCCTCACTGACTATTCTCTGGACTCTGATTTGGCACTGCATCGCTCGACTGTTACTGACCCTTGGCTAGCTGACCTCTCTTTCTTGTTGTCTTTCTTGTCTGCGTTTTGTGTCTCACCTATACAGGAAGGGACCATCTTTGTGGTTGCCCCCTATTACGTAGGATAGGGCCTGGCAATAGGAAGGGTCAGTTGGGGGCTTCAGCTTAGGGCTCACTGTCTCTCGTGTCCCGTCCCAGGGTTCAAACAGTTACTGGGGAATTGCAGTCCTAGAAATTCCATAACAGGTATATTGTGTATCAGTTAATGTCCTTGGACCAGCACAGTGAATGCTTAAAGGGATCCTATCATTTAAACTCAATTTTTTCTGCCTATTACGTAGGAATAGCCTTAAGAAAGGCTATTCTTCTCCTACCTTTAGATGTCTTCTCCGCGCCACCGTTCCGTAGAAATACTATTTTTCGATGGTATGCAAATGAGTTATCTCACAGCACTGGGGGCGGTCCCCACACTCAAACTGCACTAGGGGCATCCCCAATGCTGCCAGAGAACTCTCCATCTTCTTCAGGAACGGGGTTTTCACTCGTCTTCTTCCAGGGTTTGGCTTAAAACTTCTAGGCCTCGGGTCTAGGGCAAAGCTGATTGCGCATGCCCGCTGGCCACAAGAAAATGGCCGCTTACAATACTGTGTTAGGCAGAAAAAATTGAGTTTAAATGATAGATCCCTTTAATTCATGATGAGTCTGCATTTAAGAAAAGTGGAGAGGCAGAAGAAAAATCGCCACTTGCAACTAAAACAGTTAAATAGTCGCAAGTCATTGATGAGACATAAAAGATTTGATAAATCACTGGTTTAACATTAACAATGTTCTCCCTTAAGAAACTGGGCCTCCGCATGGTTTATTCATCTCTGATCGTGTCTTTTAAGACAATGATTTGATACGCATTTCTTTTTATAATTTAGACTTTCTTCTCTGTTCTCTTTATTCTACTTTATTAAAAACTGCAGTCTACAATTTCAGCTTTTTTGCTTGCTCTTGTGGGAATATTAAGGCTCTTGAAGCAGCTCATATGTCATCAGTCATACTATTGATCCCACTTATGTCTCAGCTGCTCAGTCGCACTTTTACTCCATTTACAGATATGCCCTTCCTTACTTTTTATCTTCCCTATTCAGATATGCAGATGAACAGTTTTTTGCAATATTACATCATAAAGTGATATATTATCTATTTTATGTATATATGTGTGTCCACGCAGTGGCTAAGTTTTGAGTTACAATATTTCAAGGGTTTTGTCAGCCTGCCATGCTATTGTATTGAATTGGTTTAATGAAAGCTAGAGCCCTTAACCAAATTACAGGTACTGGAAGTTAAAGGGGTTGTCGGAATAAAAATTGGAATTAACCCCTAAACTAAACTCCCTCCCCCAATTAACTTCTAATTTATTTTTATTAAAAACAATCTATAATTACCCATATTTCTGGGGCGGTCATGTGACCACCCCCAAGACACTATCAGATAATCTGGTGACATTCCGTTTCACCATTTTTTGCCAGGAAAACCCCTTTAAGCGTGGACACATCTGTATGTTTTGCCTGTATGAAATTGATGGATAAAAAAGGAATCTAACACATATAGATGTCTTCAATGAATACACTCTAGAAAGTTTTTCCTAAAAATAATTGTGTTAGGGCGGGTTCACACCAGCGCCCCATCTCCTTTTTAAGGTTTCTGTCTTCTCCCGACAGGAGATGGAGACCCAGCATTCAGTGTCCACCGGTGAGCGCCTGCTTTCCTCTGGTGAACGGTAAAACAGGCAATGTGGGGTTGAAGTGGAGACCTAGAAGAACAGAGCAGATAATTTGGAAATGCTATTTATGCCATCTGCATTACTAATGTGCTAGTTAACGTCTTTAAGGGAGTGATTATCCCTGACAATAATGCAGACAGGACGTGGCAGAGCACCACATGACCACATATTTCTATTAGATCCTGAATTATTGATTGATTAATTACTCTTCAATCTTAATGGCTGTGTGGTGTTGGTGGTGTACACCTCTGTTTATTTTTCTGCTGTCACATTTAGGTTAGTGGGTTTAGCCAACTTCCAAAAATGATCTGCAAATACATGGACAGCCGTGCTAAATACTCGTTGTTACCCTGTGCTCCCTTTGCTTGGCTTTATTTTACTTGTGGCTCCTTGTATCAATCTTATTTACATGCAGTGAATCTTTTGAAGAGCTACATTTCCCATGATTTATTGTCCTGCTCTCACTCTGTGTATACTTCCCTTTTCTCAGGAATGAAATCAAACACTATTTGTGTGCAATCTCCCTCCATGGGGTCTGTGTTGTGTCACATTCCTTCTTCAGTCCATGCAGCACCGTTTTCCTCTGCATATCAGAGCAATTAATAAAACACTCCCAAATTTGAGGTCAGTATGAGTGACTTCAAACATCAAGCTGTTACTTGCTGTTGTGGCATTTCGTTTGCTGGCTGAACTGCTCATAGGGAGGGGTAGTGAATTTGTAAATGAAATATCCCAACAGTATATATACCCCAGAACCATGCAAGTTTTCCCTGGAGGTAGGGGCAGCATGTGGCAACTGGTGCATACATTCAACCACCATGTGAACTGAATGGCACTGACTTTACAGCATAGATGTGCTACTACAATAGCAAATAACAACTAGACAATAGTACACAATATGAAAACTCTAAGCTGAGTTCCCTGTAAATTAGCAATCCATGGTGCCCAGCAGCAGTCAAGCCCAGGGCATGAACACTTGGAGCAGAAACAGAAAGAACTCTAAAGGGTCAAATCAACTTCTGACTTATACACAATACTGTAGAATTTCTAGGCTGTAACTATGAGTATATGGAAATATTGGACAGCTGACATGGTGGGAACAAGCACATGAGAGGAGTTGAGGCCTTGGTTGTCCTCATCCTCCCCACCATAAACTTGCTTATTCACATGACCAGACCACATGTAAGAGTCTGTGGGATTCTGCAAGAGTTGACCTGTCGTGCAACTACGAGATGAACCGTTTTAGCATGCAGTGTGTGGTAAGCAGACCCCTGGATGGACCCCCCCCCACCCCCCCACCCGGCCTAGAGTTCCAGTCATAGCTGTGACCACTGTGAGCCCTATAGCTACCCCACAGGATACACGTGGGGTGGCTATACCAAAATAAATGCAATTCATTGCAAAGCTGCTGAATTGTGTCTCACAATGAAAAATATCCACGATCAGTAATGAAAATGCTTGACATCAATTCAACACAATTTCCTATGCTGCGGGATACTGCTGAATATTAGGTCTGACTATATAGTAGTAATTTATTCTGTTCTATATATAATAATTGGCTAACCTACATCTAGTGTATTATCAGAACTTCTTTATCACAAAAAAACAAACCCTCACATAACCCTCAGATTATAATGACAGAAAAAAGTTTTTATTAAAAAAAGTTTGTTTTTCTTTGTGATGTATTTAACTAGTAAAAGACAAAAACTATATAAATTCGAGTTGTCATAATCGTATTGACTTAAAAATTCAATTAACTCTTTAATTTTTCTGTGAATTTACACTTTGTTACAGTAGATGTCGTCTTTGTAAACCGAATGGCAGTGATGCTCCTACTACACCTATTAGCCTATGAGTTGTGATATTGAATGGCACATCCACAATCTATAATATTGTAATGCAACTTATTGCCCTATTAACAAAGATCCTATACATTTCAGTTGTTATATATCATCAGGGCTCCTGTGTCTATTTATTGGCTAATCTGCCAGTGATACATTTCTTTGACATACCAGGGCGCTGCCATATTGATGACATTTTTTGTTACACAGCTCTAGATAACTATATACAGTGAAACCTCTTTGAGAAGACAACCCAAAATTGCTTTCAAAAGTGGTTTTCTAGGTGGGTCGTCTTCTCAAAGAAGATGGGTAATGTGTAGGGTTGAGCCGATCTTGACTTTTCAGGATCGATTTTAAAATCTGATTTCCGATCATTTTTCATTTGAACCCGATCTCGATCCCAATTCCGATCCCAATGCAAGTCAATGGGATTTTTTTTTATTAATCAGATATCGGATTTTAAAAACGATGCTATTCACTACACAGCATGGGATCTAGCAATTGAAAGCTTTAATTGTTAGAATCCATGCTGTTTAGTGATTAAAAAATCCCCCGGCTACCTAAGTTCCCCCTGTTGTCTACTTACCAGCTGCTGCTACCGATCCGCGCTGTTCTCGCTCCTCTTCTTTCTACTGTGCATGTCTTCAGAGCACCGTATGTGCCCCCACCTCCCAGGCTAGTGTTACTGATGCTGGGAGTAGGCGGGGCTTGTTGTGGCTTAGGAGAGTGTGGGCGGATACAGTACCCTCCCACACTCTCCTAAGCCACTAGTCCCGCCTTTTTCCTAGGTCTGTAACAGTAACCTGGGAGCTAGGGGCATGCACGTACAGAGAAGAGGCAAGAAGAGAACGGACGGGGAGTGGCAGCGGTAAGTGGACTTGTCTATCGACTATTGTATACTCAGCTCTGCTACATCTGAGATGTATATCTGCTATATCTGAGATGTATAGGCTGATGAGTATAGGAATGAATGGATGCCGCCGGCACACAGCCTGCTATGACGTAGGAATGAATGGACGTAGTCGGCATGCAGGGGGTTAGGCTGTGTGCCGGCGGCATCTATTCATTCTTAACATTGTTCGCTTTTCCCACAATGCTTGCAAAGCATTGTGGGAAATAACCTCCAACCTTGATCCTGCCTAAAACAATCGGGATCGGAATTCCGATCGTGATCGTGAAATTTACTCGATCGCCGATCGGAATCTGATCTTTTCCGATTCTGATCACTCAACCCTAGGTAATGTGGAAAACTGAAAAATCCATCACATATAATGTAGTCTGGTGTGCTTCTCAAAGATGAAGTTTTTTGGAGAGGTTTCACTCTAGCTATCTTGTTAAATGATAGAATTCTACCTGCCGGCTGTCAACACTTAAGGAAGCCATCTTCGGTTGGCTCTATAATAAAACAATGCATAGAAAGCTTAGTCTTCTAGTTGTCTTTTACTATGTAGTGTCTATGTGGGAAAAAAAAATCTTAGCTCCAAAAGCTATAGAGAAATGCTAAGGTCTTAGGGTAAGTTCACACAGGTTTTTTTTATCACGATTTTGAGGCCATATCCGCCTCAAACTCCTGACCAAAAAGATGGCTCCCATTGAAATCAATGGGAGCCACTCAGGAGTTTTTTCCGGAAAAATAAGCGAGGTGCTCATTCTTCAGGCCGTTTCGCCTTGCGATTCGGCCTGAAGACACTTCCTCCTCCCGACTAGGCCCATTCATTTGGGCCTAATCCGGAGCAGAGTGCGCGACTGGATGCCGGTGCAGTGCAGTACAGTGCCTCCGCCTCTGGTTCAGGTCCAAAAAACCCTGTGTGAACTTAGCCTCAGTGTTTGTGTACTGGGGCAACATGGAAAAGACTCATGAGTTGATTCTGCTTCATTTGCTATGAGAATTGACCATAAGGGAGCCTTCAAACAGAGTTTACGCTCGCTCATTCTGAACGTAAAACTCATTCAGAGTAAGCGGTGTAAAAAAACAGATCCCATTGACTTGAATGGGTGCCGGCATACGTGCGCTCCCCGTTGAAATCAATAGGAGGCTTTTTTACCTATTGCTTACACGAGTTTTACATTCAGAATGAGTGAGCGTAAACTCCATGTGAAAGCTCACTTACACTGCAGAAACCTATATGCTCTGCTCACTCCACAAAAAACAAGCCCCCACACAACTGCATGCAGGGGAAATAAAAAATGTATAGGTCTTAGAAAGTGACAATGCAAAGATTTAATTAAATATATATATTAACACCACAAAAAATGGATTCTTCATTCAACACCACAAATAGTTTTTTTTAAAAGCTTCTCAATACATTTAAAGTTATCCTGCAAAAAACGAGCCCTTGTAAATTTATGTTAAAAAAAGAAAAATGGGATGAAAAAACTCTAAATAAATAGAAACTAGCTGCTTTCCCGAGGGATTAAAACTCATTGGAATATTCAGTGTTTTTTTCTATTAATTTCTACTAATCGAGTTCTATATTTTCTATGTAATGTAATAATAATTCTCTCGCCATGTAGCAATCATCCTTGTAACTAAACCTCTCACATTCTCTTTAAATTATTCAAGAATATTTGCATGTTAATTCTAATAATATAATAACTACGGCATGTTACGATGACCAGATAAATGGAAAACATGGACGTCGTGCTATTGTTTCTGTCTACAAGGTAATGTAATAGATTCTATGCAGCAGTTACAATGTTAATTTTAGCAAAGCATTCTGCCCTTGTGTAAAGTAATTAATCATCTGTTTTGGAGTATGATCTGTATTCAATTGTCACCAGCGCTTTCCAGTCCATAATAGTCCATCTTTTATAGCTATTATGGGAATAAATTGAGGCTTTAAGTCTTTTGGCAGTGGCCCCCTATCGCTAAAGGTTTTTTTATTTATTTTTTTCTATATATATATATTTTTTCAACAGCGTCTAAAAATTTCAATTGTGAAATTGGATTTATCTGGTCACCTCATCCCCCAAATTGATCATAACATCATGTACCGCATAATGGCCCAATAAAACTGATCCCCCCTCAAATGAGAAATGTATAATATAATATATAGCCCATATAGGGCTCACCATCTACATTTTTACCTATCAGTATGTCTTTGTAGAATGGTAGGAAGCCCACACAAACACAGAGAGAACATACAAACTCCTTGTAAATGTTTTTCTTGGCAGGATTTTTATTTATTTTTTACGTAGATTGTGAGCGCCATATAGGGATCGCAATGCACATTTTTCCCTATCAGTATGTCTTTGTAGAATGCGAGGAAATCCATGCAAACACGGGAAGAACATACAATCTCCTCGCAGATGTTGTTCCTGGTGGGATTCAAACCCAGGACTCCATCACTGCAAGGCTACAGTGCTAACCACTGAGCCACCGTGTTGCCCCCAAATTACTTGAAATTGTGCTAGCCGGGATTCAAACCTTGGTTGCAAGAATGGGAATGTTGTATGATACCCCTACACTACTAGCGCTTTTGGTCCTTGGCAGGATTTGAACCCAGGACTCCAGTGCAGCGCTAACCACTGAGCCACTGTGTTACCCCTACTAAATTTTGTTTAAACCTTTTAAAGGGGTTGTGCAGCATTTCAAAAACATGTCTGCTATCTTCTTTTCAGGAAGTGACATGGTCACGTGGCCACGCTACAGCGCGTCTCATTCATTTTAAAGGGGTGAAGATTTTAGTCGCATACCATGTCATTAACCGACATGATGTCACTTCCTGAGAAGAAGAAGGCAACCATGTGTTCAAATCCTGAACATCCCCTTTAAGTAGCAAAGCATAAAAAATATGAATTTAATATTTCCATAAAAGTACCGAGCCACAGGAGAAAGTTAACATTTGTACCGCACATTAATAAAGTAAAAACAACACCCAAAACACCAGGGTGAAATTTGATTTTTTTTCTCATTTTCCTAAACAATAAATTATTTTTGCAATTAATTGTATACAAAATTTAATACAATTTGTCCCATAAAAACAAGATGACTAGCTTTATACAAAAAAAAAATAAAATAAATTGTATAAATCTATATCAATCGCATAGGAGCAGACTAAGGCTACAAAGGGCCTTGGGCTATATGATGATTTTGGGCACCCACAAGTCTAATTTGCACAAGTTATTGCTGAGATAAAAAAAATGGAGGGTTCCATCTGTGTCCTTTATGATTCTTTAGACAGAAAACATGCTGATTTTTTTTTTCAAAAGGAAAAAAATACACAGAACGCCAAAAGAAGGATCTTTCTATTTTTACTTTAGCACCGAAATCAATAATGATGAATACATATGAAAAGTTCTTTATTTGTATCCAGTCATCCATTCTTCTGTCCAATATTCTCTTCCTCTGATGGATCAGAACAATGAATCTAAGTTGGTGTGTGAAGATAGAAGGAGGAGAAATGGTACTATGCAGTGCCTTGTGCAAATGGGATAAAGGCCTGATACTATGTAGTCACCATGTATACAGGATAATAGAATATGCAATGGACAGTGGCTATATATGCAGGAGTGGTAACTAGTAGAGATGAGTGAGTAGTATTCGATCGAGTAGGTATTCGATCGAATACTAAGGTATTCGAAATACTCGTACTCGATCGAGTACCACTCGCTATTCAAAAGTCAGATTCGATGCCGAACCAGCGTTGATTGGCAGAATGCTATACAGTGTATAGCCTTCGGCCAATCAACGCTGGTTCTTTTCTTACCTTTAGAAGTCTTCTCTGAACCGGATCCCTGTGTCATCTTCCGGTTTTGAATTCACTTTGCTTAGGCATTAGGCCTAGGCAGAGCCGACTGCACATGCCCGCGCTACAAAGAAGATGGCCGCTTACACTGTATAGCATTCTGCCAATCAACGCTGGTTCTGCATCGAATCTGACCTTCGAATAGCGAGTGGTACTCGATTGAGTACAAGTATTTTGAATATATATATATATATATATATATATATATATATATATATATTTCCACAGACGTATGCAGATCACTAAGATATTTGAAGCCAATTAATGGGCTGAAAGCAGCAAAGAAAGATGAAACCTTTTGTGAATCAGCTGAGCAGAAGCTGAATTGGATGGACATATGTCTTTTTCTTGAGTATGTAAATATCTGAGTAGGTTGTAAGATTTTAGAAAATCTAAGCCATTTACAGTACTTTGATGTTGCATTTTGACAACAGCAGAAAGCTCTCGATAATCCTGGTCAATGATGAATCAAATCACCACGTTTATCTCTATGATAGAAAAACTGTGCAAAAACAACTCTTTGATCTTTTTAAAGCAACATCTAAGCATACAGCCATAGAAGCTGATGTAAGATGGAAGGTCATTCAAAGAACGTCTGAACTAGCAATTATTTACATAAAAAAATAACCACTTGTTGGTAGAGGAAGAAGTTATTCCAGTTCTTTTTAATTGAAATCTCCTGATAGTTCTGCCTTTTATAGAAGTTAAGAAAAAGTCTTAGGATGTTCAGATTAAAAACCAGATGAACAGCTTTACCAGCCCCCTCCATGCAATCACAGGGTCCCAATGGGCAGCAGGGGGTCTGATAAAGGCTCTTACATCTAATGTGAGATAAAATATTAAAATACTGACATACATAATACACTATATTATATACCGTATATACTCGAGTATAAGCTGAATTTTTCAGCACAGTTTTCGGCTTATACTCGAGTCAAGCAAAAAAAAAAAAAAATTATTTCTTTTGGGGGGAGGGTGGCGTCTATGACCAGCCGCAATAGTAATGTATAGAATCTCCCATAAAGCAGTGAAAAAAAAAAAACGCTTTAAAAAATATAATAAAAAAATAAACAAAAGTTCTAAATCACTCTGAATTCCAAGTGGGGCAAAAAAAAAAAAAAAAAAAAAAAACAGTCCTCAAGCTCAGGGAAGGGGCAGACAGACAACTAAAACACCCCCTCCCCATCCCCAGCATCTACTGCACCCACAAACTTCAACCATTTTCATTTTTGAAATTTTCCAGTAGCTGCTGCATTCCCCCCCCCCCCCTCCCCCGGCTTATACTCGAGTCAATAAGTTTTCCAAGTTTTTTATGGTAAAATTAGGGGCCTCGGCTTATATTCGGGTCGGCTTATACTCGAGTATATACGGTAAGTAATGCACTATTATTTAAGCACACATTCAAGTATCCTTGTGTGAATATTAAATATTGTAAAGAAAAAATGTAATTACTATATCTGCTTAAAGAAAAAAAAAAAAGACCCAAACCTGCAAAAATTCAAGACAATAAACAATAAAAAAAATACTATTGCTGCAATATACTGCATAATACACTCCACTATATAAGTAATGCGGTATTATGTAATAGGAAATTAAAGTTCTCTTATGGGACTAATAAATATTGCAAAGAAAAAAATTTAATTATCGTCGGTGTAAAGTTAAAAAAAAATGCAAACCCTCAAATTTGTGATATTATAGGGAAAAATTCAAGACAATAAACTATAAAAAATATCATAACAATAAAACAAAGTCAGCGTAGCTATTTTTGCTCTAATCTTATATACAGAGATGATAATTTTATGTATTTCAGAAAGGTATTTGTGAAACTACAGGATGTCCCCGAAAAAGATGCACTGACACAGCAACGATTGCAGAAATATAAAATATTACGGGGCTTGGAATGCGAGAATTTGGGAACCAGATGAGTAGCTCTGCCATCCCAGCAGTACCCCTGCCCCTGTCACACAAAATATTGCTATTTATTATGTTTTAACACCCTTACAAAAATGCAAAACTGAAAAAATATAAAAATATCTTCCTGTTGCCATATGTGACATATTTGCAATTGATGTGTAAACATATTTTTTTTTTTAACTGAGAATGTTATATTTTTATTAATAAAAAATTAATAGCTATTCACTATTTTTTTGTAGAATGGAAAACGACAAAAAGAAAAACAAAAAATTGTAATTTCAGTATTTTGATATTTTTATCCTTCTACAGCAGGGGAGGGCAATTAATTTTCAAATGGGTCACACGAGAAATTGAAATGGTTCTAGAGGATTATGCGTGCCCTGAAAAATTTAGCTCCACCCACATCTACACTGACACCGCCCATTCTCAATCATTTTTCCATGTGCCCCTACAAAGTATAATCCTCCTACAGTCACCCGTACACTATATGTCCCCACATTATAATGTCTCCTCCCAACTACCCCACAGTATTAAGTCCCTCTCCTAGTGCCCCAGTTTAAACTAGCAGAAGCTAGAGGGGACATTAAACTGGGGCAGATGGAGGGGGATATTAAACAGTGGGGGTAATTGGAGGGGGACATTAAACTGGGGGCAACTAGAGGCAGACATGTCCCCCTCTAGCTACCTCCCATGGTTTAATATCCTCCTCCAGTTGACCCCATTTTAATGTCGCCCTCCATCTGCCTTCAGTTTAACTGCCCCTACATCTGCCCTGAGATCCCCCTCTTGCTCACACATGCTTCTCTCTTCTCTCCTCTTTATCTTCTAGTAGCCTCCATTGCTGGCCGCTTGCTGTTTCTGTGAAACAGCAAACACACAGTCCCGTGTGGCTCCGCCTACTAACGAGTCTTAGCCTATCCTGGTGATAGGCTGTGATGATGTCATCACAGGTCTTTGAACGAACTTCCACTAGCTATGCGGGCCGGACAGAAGCAGTCAGAGGGCCGGTTGTGGCCCGCGGGCCGGAAATTGCCCAGGTCTACTCTTCTATTGTCAAAATTAAAACTTAAATATCGCGCGGCACTGTTTGCCGCATTAGTCTGAACATCTTCAGAGAAAAGACTTATCAAACTTAGCAATTTGTATAAGTATATAAACGATAAATGTCAAATATGTGAAATATTTTAATAAGTATTATAAAGATTAGTTTCATCTAATAAATAATACGAAAACAAAGTTTTTCAATTAAAACAAACTTTATTTATACCCCAAGTAAACATACTCGACACGTGACAGAGCAATGACAAGCTACACCTGTGTTTAGCATTTATAAGTCTCAGGGTAGTGAATGTATAACATGCTATGACTAAGGGGGACACCCCGAAACGCGTAAGCGTCTTTTTTTAACGCACTATGTGTGACTTCTGATGGACACCCTTTTTTGTGTACTTTCTTTTTAACCTAAATGAAATAAAGAATAGAAATATTTTAAAGGCTGTGGAGTGTCTACGGATCGCCCTTTCCACTTCATTTCTACTACTCTACAGTGTTGAGTCTTCATCATATAAGATAAATATTATTATATTTTCATAGTTCAGGCATTTTCAGATGTATGGATCTCTAGTTTACTTGTGTTAATTTTTGTGTGCAATCTACTTTCGGACAACACATAGACTTCTACATATAGGCAGCCCACTTCCAACC
The DNA here is from genome assembly GCF_031893055.1 of Leptodactylus fuscus. NCBI lineage: Eukaryota > Metazoa > Chordata > Amphibia > Anura > Leptodactylidae > Leptodactylus > Leptodactylus fuscus. The sequence goes on along the minus strand of NC_134270.1, from coordinate 32,168,554 downwards.
CTGCAAGGACATACAAGGTTAGCCTGCTGCTCGAAATCATGTGTCTTCCTGGCTACTGGAGATGGACCATAGGCCATAGACATAGTGGCTTAGCGCAGACCCTATTGACTTCTATAGAAGAGTTTTCTAGGAATGCTTTGTGAGGTCTTTATACAAAGGTGAGGAGCAGATAAGCTGAGAAATCCCATATTGTGACTGGTGGATTCTGTGTCTTATATACATGTATCTGATAGCTGTGATCATCAATGTACTGACAAGTGAGGGGGCTGCAGAGAAGAATTCTCCTACAGAATACAGAACGACAGCATATTATTTGGATTAGTCAGAACTACAAGATCTTTAAGAATTCTAAATATAGATAATAGAATTTTTTCAGATCAATTTTTTTATTCATTTTCTGGTGACACATTCTCTTTTAGAACTATAAGACTCCTTAACAAATTGCAGCATCACATGTTTCTTTTTGTAATCCCTTTGTTTTAATCTCTTATACATGGAATTGATAATTGTATGTTTCATCCAAAGCTGTTTTGGTGGCAATTGGAGATTAACCTACTTTTCATTTGATCCCAAACTAAACTTTAGAATTGCCAGAACATACCAATTGTTAGGACTGTGCAGCAGGTGCGGCCATGGTATCAGGGTCGCAGCCTAGTCCGCTGTAACTGTTCAGTCCAGCATGCATGTTAATCCCCTTGCAGCCGATAGGCGTGATCGGTCTGCTGACTGACACTGGTGTCAGCCTATCGGCATCTGGCTTGAGAATCTGGGCTGGCTAATCTGTCCCGCCTTCTTTCCATTTCAGGAGGCTGGTTTGGACGCCCGGTGCTCTAGCCTTTAAACCTCAATTGCATTTGTGTACCTCAGTGCAAAACATTAGTTGGGCAGAGTTCTGCCTTAGCTAGGTAGGGCTTTACTTAAAATTGTTCCCCTAGCAATGGCCCAGGGAATTCCTACCTAGCTAGTCTGAGAGCTGTGGTGCTCCACAGAATAATGCTCGCCACACTCAGCCATGACGTTCAAGGAACGGTTCTGCCACATTGCAATGCATTCTAGATCTGCATGGCAGCCTGATTTATTGCCAACCAAACATTTATGGGACCAGCTGCGACTCCAACTTCAACAATGTATTAGTGTTCAGGATCTACAGACCCAGGTGCAACATCTTAAGGCAAATGTCCTGCAGGATTTCATTCTCATCTTGTCTGGAGTGCTGTATGGTGGCTGCTGTTGTGGTGATATGCCTGTTGGGTGGTTGGGCACAGATCCTGGGAGCATAGCCTGGTAGCAGCAGTGCTGTTGGGCTACTGACTCACTCTACCTATGGGGTCAGAAATAATGGGAATATTCATAGCAGAAAAACTGATAGAAAACCCCATATGAAGGTTTAAACAGTGGGGAACTGACTAACCAGTAGGCCCCTCAGATATTTCCAATTTTGATAAAAACTCAGATGCCCTTGAAGTAGAAAGCCGCTGTTTTTAGCGATTCAGCCAAATTACTTTTTATGGTGCATGGTAATCTCTACACATGGTAATATCATGTGATTGGTATCAGTCACTTTTCACCTATTATGTGGTGAACACAACAAAGTAAAAATTTTGCAACTAGTCTGTTACTTATGAAAATATATTGTCCAAAAAGCTTCAGATTCAAAAATATACAATAAAATCTTCTCTATGGCAAGTATAGAAAGCAATATGCGAGATAAAGAACAAAAATCTGAATATAAATGATGCCAGCTGGATGGATGGTTAGAAAATGGCATCCGATTTACGTATAATAAGAACAGGCAGCCATTCTCAGTAAGCTCACATTTGATGTTCAGTGTTTATTCCTACGATCTGAAGAGATCAGTCTGGTTTGTGTAATGTGTGATCCCATAGAAGTCTCTAAAGATATCTGAGATGTTGCCATTTAGTACTTTCAAGTCCAGTTGATGCTCTGCCTACTTTTTAGCGCTGATCTTTCATTTGTAAAATCATGAACAGTATGATCTTACATCCATCCCATTGGCATAGTCACTGCTATAGCTAAACAAATTGCATAGTGTTGCTGTGTCTATAATTTGCATAATAGTTAAGGAGAGTCTTTTTGTTCTTATTTTCTGTTCAATAGTTTTTGCTACACCAAACTAGTATACAGTAATAGTAGTATATAGAGATGAGCGAACAGTGAAATGTTCGAGGTTTGATATTCGTTTCGAGTAGCCCCTCAATATTCGACTACTCGAATCGAATATCGAACCCTATTATAGTCTATGGGGGGGGTAGGCAACATTCGATCAAATTATACTTACCAAGTCCACGAGTGAGGGTCGGGCTGGATCCTCCGAGAAGTCTTCTCCCTGCAGCATCCCCGCGGCATCTTCCGGCTCTGAATTCACTCTGCCAGACTTCTAAAGGTAGGAGAAGAACCAGTGTTGATCGGCCGACTTTGAAGTCTTATGGATTTGACACCACATAGGTTGTGTATTTGATGGGAACAACAAATTTACATAATGGAATTTTTTCAGTTAAAACAGACCTCTTAGCGCAAGTGATGGACCCCAACATTGGTTGATGGTCTCATATACAATATGCCGTAAGACCATGAATGTATGGCACAACCAAATCAACAATGATCTACTGAACTGCCAGTGCTAGAGTGGCAGAGACTTTAGCAAGTGAGGGTCAGAGCTAGGTTCTGGTGGACCCAGACCAATACAATAGTGGTTATTCATGGACTTCAACAAACCACATAGACTATCATGGGGTTTGACGGGTGTCTGTTGTTTTTATAATGAAACTGGCAGGGAGAGAATTCCTCCATGCATGATGTTTCTCATCACCTATATTGGGCAGGTTTCTGAGGCAGAGTCTCCAATAAAGACACCAGCACAGATTTGAACCTAGCCTGAGAAATATTTGTTAATTCTAAATATTTTTTTTTACATTTTTTTCCCTATTAGTATGTCTTTGGAGTGTGGGAGGAAACCCACACAAACGTGGGGAGAACGTACAAACACCTTGTAGATGTTGCCCTTGGCAGGATTCGAACACAGGACACCAGCGCTGCAACACTAACCACTAAACCACCGTGCTGCCTATAAATTTGTTTTTTCAACTCCTGGACAACCCCCTTGCTTGTGAAGTCATCATAACAGGCCATTCATCTCTCTTCAGGTAGAGTAGACTACTTAAAGAGGATATTTCATATCCTTTGTCATCCGTTGTATTGCATAACGCTAGAAAGCTGAATTCAGTGCACTGTCAGCTTTCCAGATATTTGCCCAGGTGGTGAAGATATCAGTGCTGTCATTTTCGGCACTGATATCTCTCCACTGTCAGAAGGGCGGTCCTTACTGCTCAATGCCATCGCTGCTTGGTAGAGAAAGCTCCCCCAGTATTCTTCCATAGCTTTGTACTGTCAGAAGGGAGTGTTCCTTACCACCAGCGATGACACTGAGCAGTAAGGACCACCCTTACAACGGAGAAGGGATATGGAATACCTCTCCAGCAGTATATAGAGGAGATGAAACGTCTTCTTTAATTACAGTATGTATTCTAAAATGGCTGACATGAGTCTCTATCGAATATTTATCGACAACTATTTTGATTGTGAAGTACAGATTAAATTCAGGAAGTTCATAGCCATGTATAACAGGCAAATTCTTAAGATTCGGGCCAAGTAAGATTTCCAGTTCTTTCTGGTCACTGAAGTTATACATTTATAGCAAGAGCCTTTAAATGTAACTTATTTCTAGGACAGTGTCCATTGCTGAAGGCAAAAGAAAATGATCTGAATGTATCTATTAAAATGAACCTTAGAGCTTGGACATAAGAACTGTAACCCAGTGAATAATAAGTTCTATTTTTAAGTCAATGTCATCTTATAATTTTCTCGGGCTACACTTCAGGAAGAACCATGTGTTGTCTTTATCAATGGATTATAAGTGCACATTTTAGATATGAAAAAATAGCTTGATTACATTTTTTTTCCAGGGAAATGATTAAATTATGTTTTGTCTCACTAGGGCACTTTTACTTTTCATGATATTTTATTATTATTATTATTATTATTATTATTATTATTATTATTATTATTATTATGCATGGAGTGACCTACTTTTTCCATAATATATTATAATATAGTATAGCCTGTCTATATAGCATAAAATGCAAGGTATAGCATGTGCTCAAGGGCCACATCTCAGGACAAAATAGAGGGCATTGGGTAAGTCCAGCATTGTTTCCTAAAACTGACAGTGCCAGATACTGCTATGGGAACAAAAAGGGAATCCACTTCCTTTCTGCTTGTCTCAATAACTGATTCATTCTGGCCCAATAGGCCGAAACAGCGCTGTCCATAGCTGGGAATCTGTTCCTTTTGGAATAGAAATACTGATTTGGCAATTAAATCCGCATCATGATTAATTAGACTTTTTAACTGAGTCATGCATGTTGTTAAGGATGCTGCCCTCTAGAGGGCGGCGTACAGAGTACACTGTTCTCCTAATTACATCCTGGAGAATAGATTTGCATATTTTTTTACCCAGAATTACTAGCGGAGCAGGAATGACTTGTAAGTCTCCGTACTGCCTATGTAGGCACACACTCTCCCTGATGTGGACGAGTGTCCCCTGACCCTAATTCTGGCTTGTCATAAATTATATGGCCAGGATCAGAATATTCCCTAATGCTGGCCATTGTTGCTAGTTTTGCAGTTCCCTAGTGCTGCTGCTGAAACCAGCAAAACAGTGCAAAAGACAAAAACAGTGAGTACTAAACTTGACCAAGCCCCTTTCCCTACCTACTTGCCATGACTGTCCTAAAGACAGGGACAACTTGGCGACAGTACCATCTCTGAATAAGTGTACACAGAATGGACAAGACAAAACAACACAGAAGAGCAGTCAGCAAGCCAAGGGTCAAAGCCAGAGGTACAAAGCAATACAAAATTGTAATCCAAAAGAGTAGTCACAAGGGAAGCCAAAGGTCAGAGGTCAATAATATTATACAATAGCAAGAGAACAGCTAAGCAAGGACAGAGTCACAATAGCCAGCCACTATGTGTGACCAGGTGACCTGTTTATAGGAAGTACAGAATCTGCCTCAGACTTGATTGGTAGATAGGCTGTCGATCACACAGGCAAGACTAAGATTAACTATTTGAGGAGCGGAGGAAAACAAGAGGGCAGGAAAATCAATTACAGAGAAGAGGAAATAGAGAAGCGTTCAGACAGAGCAACAAAAACCATAATCAGAACTGAACACGCCTCCTACACCACAGCGAGCATAGGGTGTCTTAAAGACCCGAACAGGCAGAGACATTACACCTCTCTGCCAAACACAGCCAATGCCCAATGGACCACATCAGGTATATCTGTCACAAGATCAATCCAACACTGAGCTGTGGCCTTTTCTAAAAACAGAAGTCACAGTGAAAGTGTATACAGAGCTTAAATAATATCTGTATAAGATTATATTGTGATACTAGAAGGCCACAGCTCAGTGTTGGATTGATCTTGTGACAAATATACCTGATGTGGTCCATTGGGCATTGGCTGTGTTTGGCAGAGAGGTGTAATGTCTCTGCCTGTTCGGGTCTTTAAGACACCCTATGCTCGCTGTGGTGTAGGAGGCGTGTTCAGTTCTGATTATGGTTTTTGTTGCTCTGTCTGAACGCTTCTCTATTTCCTCTTCTCTGTAATTGATTTTCCTGCCCTCTTGTTTTCCTCCGCTCCTCCTCCTACTGTATGTAGCGCCTCTCCCCTCTGAAAATCCTTATCTGATGACTGCCTAGGACAATTACATCATTTATGTGTATTGCTCTAGCTTTTTATTGATATTGTCTTGCCCTTGTCCTTATCTTGGAAAGTAATCTTGGAACTGTGCCTGGATTGTCTACCATCTAGCGTTCTTTGCATTCTGTTACCTGTTTCCTGTTTTCTTTCTATAGGTTCTGATCAATTCCTCCAGTCTCATCTGTTGGCATGTTGTTTTTGTAGTGACAGCCCTTGCCCTAAGTTTCTGTCTATGCTATAGTTTACAGTACTTGACCTCCTGCCATCATTCCATTATTATTCTGGGGATGGGACCTTCATCTCCGAGCAGGAAAGCCCATAATTCCTTAAGCCTAAGACCCCTTGTAGCAAGTTCGAGCCAAAAAACACTGTGGAAAAGAGCTTTTTTTTTAACTTAAAGTCCACAGATTTTTCCTCAGAAAATAAGATTATTTGTTGACAACCTTGAATAGTGAAAGAGGTTTCCAGTTTCAGGGTAGTAGATTGATTGCTGTGAGTGTTGTGTGCAGAATCTCCTGTGTACTTTCTATTATACTTATATGGGAAATGCCAGCATTTCTGTTGGTCTAATTGACATGCTACAATTTGCAACAGTTTGTATTCTTTATATAGATTTTTTTTTCAGTGCATGGATGGAATTTGCAAAAATTCAATTTAATTTTGGAGGTAGTGTAAAATGTACCATTTTCGCAAAGTTAAAGTGGAAGAATGAAACAATGGAAAACAAAATTAGACTTTACTCTCTAGTATCAATCCAATTGTCCAGAAGATCCATTTCTTTTATTTTATATTGAACCTTAACAACCGGTTTTGATAAATCTCCCAGAAAAAAACAATATATCCACAAAAATAAATATCACAGAATCCTATACTTTTTGCATAAAACGCTCATCATTTTTGATACATCTTAATCTATCCCGAGTCTTGTTCAAAATGTAATTGTATAATAGGAAAAATAAAAATAAATGAATAATAAAGCCTGAGTGGTTATGTACAAAAATAAACAAGCACCTGACTATATATTCCGTTACAAGTAGTCAAGGAATACTGCGACGTGCAGCACTTAGTAGGAGCACTTGAGGAATGATGTTCTCACCGAATTTGCATTTAGCAGTTTCTAAGGATTTATTTGCCAACCCAATCCTGAAATTCTAGATTTTCTATAATGCAGCACATTCCAATATGGAAATTCTTCATAAATACGTATAGCATTCATCTTGTAAAGTATTATTTTCTTATTTACTAAATACCATCAATGTAAAAAATGAATCTAATGGAATATGAGAAATTCAAATATCACACCCATAAAAAGTAACATTTCTATGTGCAAAGTATTTTCTTTTCTTTCTTGTTTTGGGGCTAGATTTTTTGTTTCTGTGCACAGATCATTATAAAATGATATAACATTCATTTTCTCTCTGTGCCAAATTTATGGTAAAATAATACAGTAAGCCACGTCCAAATGCCATGGTACTGAGTGTAGTCAAATAGTGCCAGGTTTTTATGGAAATTAGAAAAAATATAATTTAATATAAAACATTTAATATAACAGGAATGGGACAAGTAAGATGTATGCTAAGCCTGATGAATGTGAGATGTTCAAGAGGGGTTTCAGGTTCACAATATTGAGGGTCTCTATTTAGAATAAGCCATCAACATCAGAACAGTGAAAATTTGTTTCTTGGTACCTCTTGGTATCAGTATATTGTATTTTGGAACCTCAATATACCATTTGGACTTGATTGTATTCTAGATCAAACGAGAATTAAAAAGGACCTTTCAACCCCATCATCAACTGCAATTCTTAGTATCATTTAATAGGCGCCCAGTGATGGTCCATCTCTGGTTTGGAGTCTTTTATTACAACCACTTAGGGTAATTACAAAGCTGTGAATGTAGTAAAGAGAAAGCCAATGGTTTATACACAGGATGAGCATCAGTATTAGAGCAGAATGCAAATACCATATACACGAGGAAGCCAGTGGTCGATACACAAGATGAGCGTACTTGGGTTCAAGTCCTGACTCACGCCTTCAATGGTTTCAGACCAGTCATAATATTTTTCACCCACCATTCCTGAGCAATCAGTGCAGTACATTTGTTGCCAAGCAGACCTGCATGAAGCTTGGTTTTGAGCTCCTGTGGACCCATTATCTAGGATGTTTTTGTCCCTAAAGCCTTGAGTTGCCAAATCTTCAAACACCAAAATCTCTGAGATATAGAATATTTGAAGCTTCTTGCTGCTAGTGATCAGTTGGTAACCTTGAAAATAAAATTACAGTAAGAGCCCCATATCCATGGTTTGACTTAACTACGGTTTCACTGTTTATACAGGCAGACCACTGCGCTTCCTATATCATTGCAGCTAATGATGCAAGATGGCACAGGCTCTATAAATATATATACAGTATACAGTATATATATATATATATATATATATATATATATATATATACAGCTTTATAGTCCCGTCTATGATATTACTTAGTGAGTGGTGGTACAGTAAGCACAGATGTCATGACTAGAGATGAGCGAACAGTGAAATATTCGAGATTCAATATTCGTCTCGAATAGAGCCTCAATATTCGACTACTCGATCAAATTTCGAATCCCATTATATTCTATGGGAAAAATGCTAATTTCAGGGGAAACCACTAATCGATTAAAGGAGAGTCACCAAGTCCACGATTGCTACTCAAGTAACCCGTGAATACTGAACATGATTTTTTTTAAAAAAATGTAGATTGTGAGCCCCACATAGAGCTCACAATGTACATTTTTTTCCCTATCAGTATGTCTTTTTGGAATATGGGATGGAAATCCATGCAAACACGGGGAGAACATACAAGCTCTTTGCAGATGGTTTTTTGCCCTTGGTGGGATTTGAACACCAGGACTCCAGCGCTGCAAGGCTGCAGTGCTAACCACTGAGCCACCATGTGGCCCCCATCATTTTTTGCTTAATGACAACTAAAGACTTGAGCGTTTTGTTAGCCAAGTTCTGCACAATAGATTTGTTGGCATGAAGTTAATTGACTGTATTTTCCGCTGTGTATAAATGTATAGGGTGACATATGGAAGGTAATAATTACTACTGACACTTAATATGTTTTCAGGCTTACAAATAAATACTGTGATTGGCGACATTACATTTACTTCCAATATACTGATACAAGCACAAAGAGGCAGCTGCGCCATAAGAGTGATAAGATGTATACAAACATTGCATATGTAATTACTAATGTGTCCTTCCTTACTTCTCCTCTTATCTGGACATGTCCTGATTAGAGATGAGCGAGTAGTGAAATATTCAAGATTCGTTATTCGTTTCTAGTAGAGCCTCAATATTCGACTACTCAATTGAATATCGAATCCCATTATAGTCTATGGGAAAAAATGCTCGTTTCAGGGGAAACCACTATTCGACTAAAGGAGAGTCACCAAGTCGATGAATAGCAGGAAGAGAGTGTTTAGGAGGAGCGCTGTGCAGTTAAAGCGCACGGACCCCATTATAGTCTATGGGGTCCATGCGCTTTAATTGCACAGCGCTTGCAGTTGCACTGATAAAAAGTCAGCTCCCTCGTAACAGCAAGCTGCCAGCTCTCCTGACTAGCAAGGACGAGCCTGCTGCAGAATCAGCGTTGATTGGCCGAATGCTATACACTGTATAGCATTCGGCCAATCAACGCTGGCTCTAAATTGAATATTTACTGCGAATAGCTAATAGTATTCGATCGAGTACGAATATTTTGAATACCGTAATATTCGATCGAATACCTACTCGATCAAATACTACATGCCCACTCTAGTCATGACATTATGTATTGTCCTGCCCAGGACCAGTGATCACGCTTTACTGTACATGTATATCGTAGTATCAGGTCTAGTGAGTCAGGTACAGGCCAGGTTTCTGATCACATTCAGTCAACAATTAATGCAGATCCTTGACATAATCCAGTGCTGGGAAGCATATAATAGTGATGCCATAACATTTATAACAGCAGCAATGGATGGTTTATAACCAGAGTCTGTAAATGCCTGCTGGAAGAATTTATGGAGTGAAGCTGTGAATAATGTCCAAAGCTTCCCAGGGAATGAGATTGATGACAAAGTTGGGAAAACAATTGACAAAACAATAGAAGTTGGTGATGAAAGATTTGTTGATCTGTTCAATGAAGATCAAATTGGTGGACATCAGGAAGTGCTATCAAATGGTCTACAGAGGAAGAGGAGGATGACACAGTAACTGAACAAGACCCAGCATGTGGACGTTAGAGAACTTGCACATACTTTGAAGGACAAGGTTATGGAATATGATCCTCGGATGTAACGTAGTATTAAAGTCATCTGTATGATCAATGAAGCACTACGGCCTTTGTGGTATAATTTTGATTAATTTGATTAATTAAAAATAAAGAAATAACATCACAAAATGTGTAAGTTAATGGTTAGAGATGAGCGAACAGTAAAATGTTCGAGGTTCGATATTCGTTTCGAGTAGCCCCTCAATATTCGACTACTCGAATCGAATATCGAACCCTATTATAGTTTATGGGGGGAAAATGCTCGTTTCAGGGGTAGGCAACGTTCGATCAAATTATACTTACCAAGTCCACGAGTGAGGGTCAGGCTGGATCCTCCAAGAAGTTTTCTCCTTTCAGCGTCCCCGCGGCGTCTTCCGGCTCTTCATTCACTCTGCCCGGCATCGGGCCTGGGCAGAGCCGTCTGCGCATGTCCGCACTACAAGCGGCAGAGTGAATTCAGAGCTGGAAGACGCCACGGGGAAACTGCACGGAGAAGACTTCCAAAGGTAGGAGAAGAACCAGCGTTGATTGGCCGACTGTATAGCATTCGGCCAATCAATGCTGGTTCTGCATCAAACTTTTACATTCAAACAGAGAGTGGTACTCGATCGAGTACGAGTATTTCGAATACCGTAGTATTCGATCGAGTACCTACTCGCTCATGTCTATTAATGGTTTGTCATTGAGCCTGTAGTAATTTTATACTATACCAAGTCCTTCAATATACCAGAAATATTTAGACCTCTCTATTATTTTCAGGCTTGACTTCTTGAACCCCAAACTTCTGCTTTGTCACATTCCAGTTTTGTAAACAATTTTTTATTTTTTGAAACATGTGCGCGATGTCTATGACTTCCTGCACCAAGCAAGGCATACAATCTGTAACGGCACAAGCTATATGTAAGGCTTGACCCCTGAATAAAGGAACATTTTATGTATAACGCTCCAGAAGCCTGTGATTCGACTGAGGTTACTTGCTATCTTTAGCCTCTACGATAGTTGAATCTGGTCCAATACAATCATCGAGAAAAAACAAGCGAATCAAAATTAATAGCCTCTGTTTCAGTCTCAGAGGACGGGGTTAGTCTACGTGTTAGGTTCTTCTTCTATAAAAGAACATTTCCTTAGCTTTGTGAGCTCAAGGTCAGAGAATGTGTCAAATTTTAGTTTCACTGAAATTTTGATTAGTTTTGAAAGCTGACATGTTCTGGCTATAGATACAGTACCGCGCAAAAAATTTAAGCAGGTGTGGAAAAAAAATAATGTAAGTAAAAATGCTTTTAAAAATAGTGTTAATAGTTTATATTTGTCAATTGGCGAAATGCTAACTAAATGAACAAAATAATAATAATAATAATAATAATAATAATAATAATAATAATAACACATCTAAATCACATTAATGTTTGGTGTGATCTTTGCCATCAGAACAGCATCAGTTACAGCATTCGGGCCATTCAACGCTGGTTCTGCCGGAGGCTCGTCTATGAGGAGGTGGAGTCTAAGATCAGACCACAGCAGTCTCCATTGCAGTCCAATCTTAGACTCCACCTCCTCACAGACGAGCCTCACAGAACCAGCGTTGCTGTACACTGGCCAATCAATGCTGGTCAATTCATTCCTATGAGAAAAAGTAAACTCCCTCGTAACAGCAAGCTGACAGCTATCCTGACTAGCAAGGACAAGCCTGCTGCAGAACCAGCGTTGATTTACCGCAGGCTCGTCTTTACTAGTCAGGAGAGCTGGCACTTCTAGGACTCCTGAAATCTTATTGTAGGGATCTTAATGAACTTGCTTTAACTTGGCATAGGATCACCCAAATAGATCAGGAAGGATCACGCAAGTACAGATGGGTTCTTATTTAGCTTTACTCTTGGCATGATTTACTGTCCTTTGAGGTGTATTATCCTATATTTATCTGTGACCACCTAATGGTTGTGATGTGAATTGCAACTTCACAAAGATTTTGCTAGCATAATGTAATAACAACCTGAATTTATAGTGCAATAACTCGGAGTTCTTAATAAAATTTGTGGAATAGTAAAGGTGAACACATCCATATAGAATAAATTATCTAAGTTTAACAGATTTTTTGGTAGTATTTGTGTCATTAATACATTTAGCTATATACATTATGAATAGAGATGAGCGAGTAGTGTTCGTTCGAGTAGGTGTTCGATCGAATACTACGGTATTTGAAATACTCGTACTCGATCGAACACTACTAGCTGTTCGAAGTTTAAGGTTCGATGCAGAACCAGCGTTGATTGGCAGAATGCTATACATTCTGCCAATCAACGCTGGTTCTTTTCTTACCTTTCCGAAGTCTTCTCCGCGCTGCGTCCCCGCGTCTTTTTCCGGGTGGAATTCACTCTGCCTAGGCATCCGGCCTAGGCAGAGCTGAGTGCGCATGCACGGGCATGCCCTCGCATGCGCAGTCGGCTCTGCTCAGGCGTCGGGCCGGGCAGAGCCGACCGCGCATGCGCAGTCGGATCTGCCTAGGCACCAATGCCTAGGCAGATTGAATTCCAGCCGGAAGACGCCGCGGGGCACTGCGCCGGGAGAAGACTTCAAGGGGAATCCAGCCCGACCGTCACTCGTGGACTTGGTAAGTATGATTTTATTGAATGTTGCGTACTCCTGAAATGAACATTTCCCCCCATAGACTATAATGTGGTTTGAAATCCGTTCAAACAGCCGAACAGTGTGCGGCTGTTCGAATCGGATTTTGAACCTCGGACATTTTAGCGTTCGCTCATCTCTAATTATGAACACATTTTCACTTCATTATTCTTTCCCTTGTTTCTGAATTAAGAGCTGATATCTGTGCATTGCTTCTCACTATATGGGAGGGGTGGGATCTTGTATAATGCAGGAGCTAAGGCTGGAGGGTTATTTCATACAGTTATATCTCGGACAATATAAAACATAGAAAAGTGCTTTTTGAGTGATTCTTATCTTGCATAAGACTCAGAAATCACAGTTCTACAAATATTATTTCCAAATGCAAAAAAATAAAATAAAATGCAGCAGCATCTGCACACAGCATCGGGGCCGAAAATAGGTCTACAAATGTGAATTCAGGAACCAGAGCCGTACTCTATTTAAAATAGCCCAAGGCAGATGGGAAACTGAAAGGCATACTATATTCCAATTAAATAAATCTGTGCAATTGTGAGGATTGCAGGAGCTATGCTATACATTCTGCCAATCAACGCTGGTTCTTTTCTTACCTTTCCGAAGTCTTCTCCGCGCTGCGTCCCCGCGTCTTTTTCCGGGTGGAATTCACTCTGCCTAGGCATCCGGCCTAGGCAGAGCTGAGTGCGCATGCACGGGCATGCCCTCGCATGCGCAGTCGGCTCTGCTCAGGCGTCGGGCCGGGCAGAGCCGACCGCGCACACAGCATCGGGGCCGAAAATAGGTCTACAAATGTGAATTCAGGAACCAGAGCCGTACTCTATTTAAAATAGCCCAAGGCAGATGGGAAACTGAAAGGCATACTATATTCCAATTAAATAAACCTGTGCAATTGTGAGGATTGCAGGAGCCACTACATAATTGCAATAAACACATCCCAATGTGAACAGGTGCAACCTACCATGACAATACTACAAATGCAAGAAATGCAGCAGCACTCGGCACATATAAGAATAGACATAAAATTGCATTATTGCTATTATTTAATATCTTTACATATAAAATAAGATAATATGATCCATAAACTACATACTCTCTCATAGGCTCTTTGTAATACATATTTGATCAAACAGTAAGTGTAGGGTCCCATCTTCCCTGACAAGGGACCCCATTCACTTGGGATCCTACACTAAGTAAACATGGTTTTCTTGGATCCAAAATAGATCTACAAATCTAAATACAGAGCAAGTAGGATACAGAGCCGTACTCTAGCTAACATAGTCTTAGGAAGATAGGAAACTGAAAGTTACCTCAGTTAACTAAACCTGTTAAGTTTGGTTATACATGTAGACAAATATAGGAAAACACTCTGTGACTAGAGATGAGAAAACTTTGAGTTAATTTCTGTCAGATGATGGGTTATTTAACTAGTAAGTTAGTTACTTAGTAGTTACATACCTGGTGTCTATTTAATTCAGTGCAGAGACTCCTTTATATCGGAAGGAGTCCCTGCACTAGTTACTGGACATGCACCAAACCTCCATTTTCTAGTGCATGGGTCATTAGAGATGTGCAACAATTAAACCAGGCAATGGCAGTTTACATCTGTCATTGGTTAGTTTAGATTACATGGTCTGGGTTACTCCAGGTTAGTGGCCTACTTTCAACAGCTTTATTTAAACACATGAATAAAAGTAATTAAAAATATGATGTTGGGTTCCAACCAAAGTAAAAAAAAAAAAAAAGGGGGAAGATCCATGGTTATCGAGCCTTCCCAACCTAAAAATACCAGTGTCGTCTGTCGCTTCAGTTGTTCACTTTTGTTGCAGCTGTCCAAACAGTTATGGCTTACAGATGTCTTGACTAGAGATGAGCGAACAGTGTTCTATCGAACTCATGTTCGATCGGATATTAGGCTGTTCGGCATGTTCGAATCGAATCGAACACCGCGTGGTAAAGTGCGCCATTACTCGATTCCCCTCCCACCTTCCCTGGCGCCTTTTTTGCTCCAATAACAGCGCAGGGTAGGTGGGACAGGAACTACGACACCGGTGACGTTGAAAAAAGTAGGCAAAACCCATTGGCTGCCGAATACATGTGACCTCTAATTTAAAAGAACAGCGCCGCCCAGGTTCGCGTCATTCTGAGCTTGCAATTCACCGAGGACGGAGGTTTCCGTCCAGCTAGCTAGGGCTTAGATTCTGGGTAGGCAGGGACAGGCTAGGATAGGAAGGAGAAGACAACCAACAGCTCTTGTAAGAGCTAAATTCCAGGGAGAAGCTTGTCAGTGTAACGTGGCACTGACGGGCTCAATCGCCGCAACCCAGCTTTCCCAGGATCCTGAATGGAATACACTGTCAGTGTATTCCCGTATACCCGATATATACCCCGATACCCGTTCCAACGGTGTGCCCCCCCACCTTCACCCCAGAAATACCCTGCAAGTCCCCTAGCAATAGAATTGGGGCTATATACACCCACAATTTTTACTACTGGTATACAGTGCCATTGTCTGACTGGGAATTCAAAGAATATATTGGGAATACAAATACCCTCATTTCTTGCTACTGCCATATAGTGCCAGTGTCTGACTGGGAATTCAAAGAATATATTGGGGTTACGTGCACCCACAATTTTTACTACTGGTATACAGTGCCATTGTCTGACTGGGAATTCAAAGAATATATTGGGAATACAAATACCCTCATTTCTTGCTACTGCCATATAGTGCCAGTGTCTGACTGGGAATTCAAAGAATATATTGGGGTTACGTGCACCCACAATTTTTACTACTGGTATACAGTGCCATTGTCTGACTGGGAATTCAAAGAATATATTGGGAATACAAATACCCTAATTTCTTGCTACTGCCATATAGTGCCAGTGTCTGACTGGGAATTCAAAGAATATATTGGGGTTACGTGCACCCACAATTTTTACTACTGGTATACAGTGCCATTGTCTGACTGGGAATTCAAAGAATATATTGGGGTTATAAATACCCTCATTTCTTGCTACTGCCATATAGTGCCAGTTTCTGACTGGTAATTCAAAGAATATATTGGGGTTACGTGCACCCACAATTTTTACTACTGGTATACAGTGCCATTGTCTGACTGGGAATTCAAAGAGTATATTGGGAATACAAATACCCTCATTTCTTGCTACTGCCATATAGTGCCAGTTTCTGACTGGTAATTCAAAGAATATATTGGGGTTACGTGCACCCACAATTTTTACTACTGGTATACAGTGCCATTGTCTGACTGGGAATTCAAAGAATATATTGGGGTTATAAATACCCTCATTTCTTGCTACTGCCATATAGTGCCAGTTTCTGACTGGTAATTCAAAGAATATATTGGGGTTACGTGCACCCACAATTTTTACTACTGGTATACAGTGCCATTGTCTGACTGGGAATTCAAAGAGTATATTGGGAATACAAATACCCTCATTTCTTGCTACTGCCATATAGTGCCAGTTTCTGACTGGGAATTCAAAGAATATATTGGGGTTACGTGCACCCACAATTTTTACTACTGGTATACAGTGCCATTGTCTGACTGGGAATTCAAAGAATATATTGGGGTTATAAATACCCTCATTTCTTGCTACTGCCATATAGTGCCAGTTTCTGACTGGTAATTCAAAGAATATATTGGGGTTACGTGCACCCACAATTTTTACTACTGGTATACAGTGCCATTGTCTGACTGGGAATTCAAAGAGTATATTGGGAATACAAATACCCTCATTTCTTGCTACTGCCATATAGTGCCAGTTTCTGACTGGTAATTCAAAGAATATATTGGGGTTACGTGCACCCACAATTTTTACTACTGGTATACAGTGCCATTGTCTGACTGGGAATTCAAAGAATATATTGGGGTTATAAATACCCTCATTTCTTGCTACTGCCATATAGTGCCAGTTTCTGACTGGTAATTCAAAGAATATATTGGGGTTACGTGCACCCACAATTTTTACTACTGGTATACAGTGCCATTGTCTGACTGGGAATTCAAAGAATATATTGGGAATACAAATACCCTCATTTCTTGCTACTGCCATATAGTGCCAGTTTCTGACTGGTAATTCAAAGAATATATTGGGGTTACGTGCACCCACAATTTTTACTACTGGTATACAGTGCCATTGTCTGACTGGGAATTCAAAGAGTATATTGGGAATACAAATACCCTCATTTCTTGCTACTGCCATATAGTGCCAGTTTCTGACTGGGAATTCAAAGAATATATTGGGGTTACGTGCACCCACAATTTTTACTACTGGTATACAGTGCCATTGTCTGACTGGGAATTCAAAGAGTATATTGGGAATACAAATACCCTCATTTCTTGCTACTGCCATATAGTGCCAGTTTCTGACTGGGAATTCAAAGAATATATTGGGGTTACGTGCACCCACAATTTTTACTACTGGTATACAGTGCCATTGTCTGACTGGGAATTTAAAGAGTATATTGGGAATACAAATACCCTCATTTCTTGCTACTGCCATATAGTGCCAGTGTCTGACTGGGAATTCAAAGAATATATTGGGGTTACGTGCACCCACAATTTTTACTACTGGTATACAGTGCCATTGTCTGACTGGGAATTTAAAGAGTATATTGGGAATACAAATACCCTCATTTCTTGCTACTGCCATATAGTGCCAGTTTCTGACTGGGAATTCAAAGAATATATTGGGGTTACGTGCACCCACAATTTTTACTACTGGTATACAGTGCCATTGTCTGACTGGGAATTCAAAGAATATATTGGGGTTATAAATACCCTCATTTCTTGCTACTGCCATATAGTGCCAGTTTCTGACTGGTAATTCAAAGAATATATTGGGGTTACGTGCACCCACAATTTTTACTACTGGTATACAGTGCCATTGTCTGACTGGTAATTCAAAGAGTATATTGGGAATACAAATACCCTCATTTCTTGCTACTGCCATATAGTGCCAGTTTCTGACTGGGAATTCAAAGAATATATTGGGGTTACGTGCACCCACAATTTTTACTACTGGTATACAGTGCCATTGTCTGACTGGGAATTTAAAGAGTATATTGGGAATACAAATACCCTCATTTCTTGCTACTGCCATATAGTGCCAGTGTCTGACTGGGAATTCAAAGAATATATTGGGGTTACGTGCACCCACAATTTTTACTACTGGTATACAGTGCCAATTTCTAACTAGGAATTCAAAATGCGCAAGGCTCCCGGAAAGGGACGTGGACGAGGCCGTGGGCGAGGTCGGGGGAATGGTTCTGGGGAGCAAGGTAGCAGTGAAGCCACAGGGCGTCCCGTGCCTACTCCTGTGGGGCAGCAAGCATTGCGCCACTCCACAGTGCCAGGGTTGCTTGCCACATTAACTAAACTGCAGGGTACAAACCTTAGTAGGCCCGAGAACCAGGAACAGGTCTTGCAATGGCTGTCAGAGAACGCTTACAGCACATTGTCCAGCAGCCAGTCAGACTCTGCCTCCTCTCCTCCTATTACCCAACAGTCTTGTCTTCCTTCCTCCCAAAATTCCGAAGCTTTACAGAACAATAACCCAAACTGTCCCTGCTCCCCAGAGCTGTTCTCCGCTCCTTTCATTGTCCCTCAACCTGCCTCTCCACGTCACGATTCCACGAACCTAACAGAGGAGCATCTGTGTCCAGATGCTCAAACACTAGAGTCTCCTCCATCTCCGTTCGATTTGGTGGTGGATGACCAGCAACCCACCCTCATCGACGATGATGTGACGCAGTTTCCGTCAGGGCATCCAGTTGACCGGCGCATTGTGCGGGAGGAGGAGATGAGACAGGAGTTGGAAGAGGAAGTGGTGGATGATGAGGACACTGACCCGACCTGGACAGGGGGGATGTCAAGCGGGGAAAGTAGTGTGGATGTTGAGGCAGGTGCAGCACCAAAAAGGGTAGCTAGAGGCAGAGGCAGAGGTCAGCAGCTTAGGCGAAGCCAGGCCACACCCGGAATCTCCCAAGATGTTCCAGTTCGTACCCAGCCCCGAAAAACTCCCACCTCGAGGGCACGTTTCTCGAAGGTGTGGAGTTTTTTCAAGGAATGCGCCGAGGACAGATATAGTGTTGTCTGCACAATTTGCCTCTCGAAATTGATTAGGGGCTCTGAGAAGAGCAACCTGTCCACCACTTCAATGCGCCGTCATTTGGAATCCAAGCACTGGAATCAGTGGCAGGCAGCAACGGCAGGACAAAGGCCGCCTGCCGTTCACGCCACTGCCACTGCCTCTGCCACTGCCTCTGCCTCTGCCACTGCCACTGCTGACTGTGCTGGCGATGCACTCCAGAGGACGAGCCAGGACACCACTTCATCTGCCTCCGCCACTTTGTTGACTTCTACCTCATCCTCCCCTGGTCCTGTCTTATCTCCTTCTCCTGCACCATCAAAGGCACCATCAGGCGTTTCTTTACAACAACCCACCATCTCTCAGACATTGGAGCGGCGGCAGAAATACACTGCTAACCACCCACACGCGCAAGCTTTGAACGCCAACATCGCTAAACTGCTGGCCCAGGAGATGTTGGCGTTCCGGCTTGTTGAAACTCCCGCCTTCCTGGACCTGATGGCAACTGCGGCACCTCGCTATGCCGTCCCTAGCCGTCACTACTTCTCCCGGTGTGCCGTCCCCGCCTTGCACCAGCACGTGTCACTCAACATCAGGCGGGCCCTTAGTTCCGCGCTTTGCACAAAGGTCCACTTGACCACCGACGCGTGGACAAGTGCATGCGGACAGGGACGCTACATTTCACTGACGGCACACTGGGTGAATGTAGTTGAGGCTGGGACTGCTTCCCAAACTGGCCCGGTGTACCTCGTCTCCCCGCCTAACATTCCTGGCAGGGACACGAGAAGAACACCCCCCTCCTCCTCCTCCTCTACCGCCTCCTCCTCCGCCACCGCCTCCTCCTCCGCCACCGCCTCCTCCTCCGCTGTTAGATTGACCCCAGCTACGAGTTGGAAACGTTGCAGCACTGGCGTTGGTAGACGTCAGCAGGCTGTGCTGAAGCTGATCAGCTTGGGGGACAGACAGCACACTGCCTCCGAGGTGAGGGATGCCCTCCTCGATGAGACGGCAATATGGTTTGAGCCGCTGCACCTGGGCCCAGGCATGGTCGTTTGTGATAACGGCCGGAACCTGGTAGCAGCTCTGGAGCTTGCCGGACTCCAACATGTTCCATGCCTGGCCCACGTCTTCAACCTAGTGGTGCAACGTTTCCTAAAGAGCTACCCCAATGTTCCAGAGCTACTGGTGAAAGTGCGGCGCATGTGCGCCCACTTTCGCAAGTCGACAGTAGCCGCTGCTAGCTTAAAATCTCTCCAGCAACGCCTGCATGTGCCACAACACCGGCTTTTGTGCGACGTCCCCACACGCTGGAACTCAACGTTTCAGATGTTGAATAGAGTGGTTGAGCAGCAGAGACCTTTGATGGAATACCAGCTACAAAACCCTAGGGTGCCACAAAGTCAGCTGCCTCAGTTTCACATCCATGAGTGGCCATGGATGAGAGACCTTTGTGACATCCTACGGGTCTTTGAGGAGTCCACAAGGAGGGTGAGCTCTGAGGATGCGATGGTGAGCCTTACAATCCCGCTCTTGTGTGTTCTGAGAGAATCCCTGATTGACATCAGGGATAACTCAGATCACACAGAGGAGTTAGGGATAGCATCCGATCCGTCACAGCTGGAGAGTAGGTCCACACATCTGTCCGCTTCACTGCGTTTAATGGAGGAGGAGGAGGAGGAGGAGGAGGAAGAAGAGTTGTCCGATGATGTGATGGTGATACAGGAGGCTTCCGGGCAACTTCGAATCGTCCCATTGTTGCAGCGCGGATGGGTAGACATGGAGGATGAGGAGGAAATGGAGATTGAACTTTCCGGTGGGGCCAGAGGAGTCATGCCAACTAACACTGTGGCAGACATGGCTGAGTTCATGTTGGGGTGCTTTACAACCGACAAGCGTATTGTCAAAATCATGGAGGACAACCAGTACTGGATCTTTGCTATCCTTGACCCCCGGTATAAAAACAACATCTCGTCTTTTATTCCGGTAGAGGGGAGGGCCAATCGCATCAATGCTTGCCACAGGCAATTGGTGCAGAATATGATGGAGATGTTTCCAGCATGTGACGTTGGCGGCAGGGAGGGCAGTTCCTCCAGTAGGCAACCAAGTTCTCACCGGTCCACACAAACGAGGGGCACACTGTCTAAGGTCTGGGACACCTTGATGGCACCCCCTCGCCAAAGTGCCGCCACGGAGGGTCCTAGTGTCACCAGGCGTGAGAAGTATAGGCGCATGTTGCGGGAATACCTTTCCGACCACAGCCCTGTCCTCTCCGACCCCTCTGCGCCCTACACGTATTGGGTGTCGAAGTTGGACCTGTGGCTTGAACTTGCCCTATATGCCTTGGAGGTGCTGTCCTGTCCTGCCGCCAGCGTCCTATCTGAGAGGGTGTTCAGTGCAGCCGGTGGCATCATCACTGACAAGCGCACCCGTCTGTCAGCTGAGAGTGCCGACCGGCTCACTTTGATAAAAATGAACCACCACTGGATAGAGCCTTCATTTTTGTGCCCACCTGTGTAAAGCACCCCAACATGAAACTCCATGTCTGTACTCAACCTCTCCAATTCCTCCGCATCCTCATACTCATCCACCATAAGCGTTGCACAATTCTGCTAATACTAGGCTCCCTCCACCCTGATTTCCCCCAACTCTGCTGGTTAGAGGCTCCCTCCACCCTGATTTCCACCAACTCTGCTGGTTAGAGGTTCCCTCCACCCTGCTTTCCCACAACTCTGCTGGTTAGAGGCTCCTTCCACCATGAATTTGCCAAAACTGGGCTGTTTAGAGGCTCCCTCCACCATGAATTGGTCCAAACTGGGCTGGTTAGAGGCTCCCTCCACCATTAATTGGTCCAAACTGGGCTGGTTAGAGGCTCCCTCCACCATGAATTTGACCAAACTGGGCTGTTTAGAGGCTCCCTCCACCATGAATTTGCCCAAACTGGGCTGTTTAGAGGCTCCCTCCACCATGAATTGGTCCAAACTGGGTTTTTTAGAGGCTCCCTCCACCATGAATTGGTCCAAACTGGGCTGGTTAGAGGCTCCCTCCACCATGAATTGGTCCAAACTGGGGTTTTTAGAGGCTCCCTCCACCATGAATTGGTCCAAACTTGGCTGTTTAGAGGCTCCCTCCACCATTAATTGGTCCAAACTGGGCTGGTTAGAGGCTCCCTCCACCATGAATTGGTCCAAACTGGGTTTTTTAGAGGCTCCCTCCACCATGAATTTGCCCAAACTGGGCTGTTTAGAGGCTCCCTCCACCATGAATTGGTCCAAACTGGGCTGGTTAGAGGCTCCCTCCACCATGAATTTCCCAAAACTTGGCTGTTTAGAGGCTCCCTCCACCATTAAT
This sequence comes from Leptodactylus fuscus, assembly GCF_031893055.1. Lineage (NCBI taxonomy): Eukaryota > Metazoa > Chordata > Amphibia > Anura > Leptodactylidae > Leptodactylus > Leptodactylus fuscus. Next base: position 32,146,369 of record NC_134270.1, on the reverse strand, counting down.
TGGTCCAAACTGGGCTGGTTAGAGGCTCCCTCCACCATGAATTGGTCCAAACTGGGGTTTTTAGAGGCTCCCTCCACCATGAATTGGTCCAAACTTGGCTGTTTAGAGGCTCCCTCCACCATGAATTGGTCCAAACTGGGGTGGTTAGAGGCTCCCTCCACCATTAATTGGTCCAAACTGGGCTGGTTAGAGGCTCCCTCCACCGTTAATTGGTCCAAACTGGGCTGGTTAGAGGCTCCCTCCACCATGAATTTGCCCAAACTGGGCTGTTTAGAGGCTCCCTCCACCATGAATTTGCCCAAACTGGGCTGGTTAGAGGCTCCCTCCACCATGAATTGGTCCAAACTGGGGTGGTTAGAGGCTCCCTCCACCATTAATTGGTCCAAACTGGGCTGGTTAGAGGCTCCCTCCACCATGAATTGGTCCAAACTGGGCTGGTTAGAGGCTCCCTCCACCATTAATTGGTCCAAACTGGGCTGGTTAGAGGCTCCCTCCACCATGAATTTGCCCAAACTGGGCTGTTTAGAGGCTCCCTCCACCATGAATTTGCCCAAACTGGGCTGGTTAGAGGCTCCCTCCACCATGAATTGGTCCAAACTGGGGTTTTTAGAGGCTCCCTCCACCATGAATTGGTCCAAACTTGGCTGTTTAGAGGCTCCCTCCACCATTAATTGGTCCAAACTGGGCTGGTTAGAGGCTCCCTCCACCATGAATTGGTCCAAACTGGGTTTTTTAGAGGCTCCATCCACCATGAATTTGCCCAAACTGGGCTGTTTAGAGGCTCCCTCCACCATGAATTGGTCCAAACTGGGGTGGTTAGAGGCTCCCTCCACCATTAATTGGTCCAAACTGGGCTGGTTAGAGGCTCCCTCCACCATTAATTGGTCCAAACTGGGCTGGTTAGAGGCTCCCTCCACCATGAATTGGTCCAAACTGGGGTTTTTAGAGGCTCCCTCCACCATGAATTGGTCCAAACTTGGCTGTTTAGAGGCTCCCTCCACCATTAATTGGTCCAAACTGGGCTGGTTAGAGGCTCCCTCCACCATGAATTGGTCCAAACTGGGTTTTTTAGAGGCTCCCTCCACCATGAATTTGCCCAAACTGGGCTGTTTAGAGGCTCCCTCCACCATGAATTGGTCCAAACTGGGGTGGTTAGAGGCTCCCTCCACCATTAATTGGTCCAAACTGGGCTGGTTAGAGGCTCCCTCCACCATTAATTGGTCCAAACTGGGCTGGTTAGAGGCTCCCTCCACCATGAATTGGTCCAAACTGGGGTTTTTAGAGGCTCCCTCCACCATGAATTGGTCCAAACTTGGCTGTTTAGAGGCTCCCTCCACCATTAATTGGTCCAAACTGGGCTGGTTAGAGGCTCCCTCCACCATGAATTGGTCCAAACTGGGTTTTTTAGAGGCTCCCTCCACCATGAATTTGCCCAAACTGGGCTGTTTAGAGGCTCCCTCCACCATGAATTGGTCCAAACTGGGTTTTTTAGAGGCTCCCTCCACCATGAATTGGTCCAAACTGGGCTGGTTAGAGTCTCCCTCCAACATGAATTGGTCCAAACTGGGGTGGTTAGAGGCTCCCTCCACCATTAATTGGTCCAAACTGGGCTGGTTAGAGGCTCCCTCCACCATTAATTGGTCCAAACTGGGCTGGTTAGAGGCTCCCTCCACCATTAATTGGTCCAAACTGGGCTGGTTAGAGGCTCCCTCCACCATGAATTTGCCCAAACTGGGCTGTTTAGAGGCTCCCTCCACCATGAATTTGCCCAAACTGGGCTGGTTAGAGGCTCCCTCCACCATGAATTGGTCCAAACGGGTTTTTAGAGGCTCCCTTTACCATGAATTGGTCCAAACTTGGCTGTTTAGAGGCTCCCTCCACCATGAATTGGTCCAAACTGGGGTGGTTAGAGGCTCCCTCCACCATTAATTGGTCCAAACTGGGCTGGTTAGAGGCTCCCTCCACCATTAATTGGTCCAAACTGGGCTGGTTAGAGGCTCCCTCCACCATGAATTGGTCCAAACTGGGGTTTTTAGAGGCTCCCTCCACCATGAATTGGTCCAAACTTGGCTGTTTAGAGGCTCCCTCCACCATTAATTGGTCCAAACTGGGCTGGTTAGAGGCTCCCTCCACCATGAATTGGTCCAAACCGGGTTTTTTAGAGGCTCCCTCCACCATGAATTTGCCCAAAATGGGCTGTTTAGAGGCTCCCTCCACCATGAATTGGTGCAAACTGGGATTTTTAGAGGCTCCCTCCACCATGAATTGGTCCAAACTGGGCTGGTTAGAGGCTCCCTCCACCATGAATTGGTCCAAACTGGGGTGGTTAGAGGCTCCCTCCACCATTAATTGGTCCAAACTGGGCTGGTTAGAGGCTCCCTCCACCATGAATTGGTCCAAACTGGGCTGGTTAGAGGCTCCCTCCACCATTAATTGGTCCAAACTGGGCTGGTTAGAGGCTCCCTCCACCATAAATTTGCCCAAACTGGGCTGTTTAGAGGCTCCCTCCACCATGAATTTGCCCAAACTGGGCTGGTTAGAGGCTCCCTCCACCATGAATTGGTCCAAACTGGGGTTTTTAGAGGCTCCCTCCACCATGAATTGGTCCAAACTTGGCTGTTTAGAGGCTCCCTCCACCATTAATTGGTCCAAACTGGGCTGGTTAGAGGCTCCCTCCACCATGAATTGGTCCAAACTGGGTTTTTTAGAGGCTCCATCCACCATGAATTTGCCCAAACTGGGCTGTTTAGAGGCTCCCTCCACCATGAATTGGTCCAAACTGGGGTGGTTAGAGGCTCCCTCCACCATTAATTGGTCCAAACTGGGCTGGTTAGAGGCTCCCTCCACCATTAATTGGTCCAAACTGGGCTGGTTAGAGGCTCCCTCCACCATGAATTGGTCCAAACTGGGGTTTTTAGAGGCTCCCTCCACCATGAATTGGTCCAAACTTGGCTGTTTAGAGGCTCCCTCCACCATTAATTGGTCCAAACTGGGCTGGTTAGAGGCTCCCTCCACCATGAATTGGTCCAAACTGGGTTTTTTAGAGGCTCCCTCCACCATGAATTTGCCCAAACTGGGCTGTTTAGAGGCTCCCTCCACCATGAATTGGTCCAAACTGGGGTGGTTAGAGGCTCCCTCCACCATTAATTGGTCCAAACTGGGCTGGTTAGAGGCTCCCTCCACCATTAATTGGTCCAAACTGGGCTGGTTAGAGGCTCCCTCCACCATGAATTGGTCCAAACTGGGGTTTTTAGAGGCTCCCTCCACCATGAATTGGTCCAAACTTGGCTGTTTAGAGGCTCCCTCCACCATTAATTGGTCCAAACTGGGCTGGTTAGAGGCTCCCTCCACCATGAATTGGTCCAAACTGGGTTTTTTAGAGGCTCCCTCCACCATGAATTTGCCCAAACTGGGCTGTTTAGAGGCTCCCTCCACCATGAATTGGTCCAAACTGGGTTTTTTAGAGGCTCCCTCCACCATGAATTGGTCCAAACTGGGCTGGTTAGAGGCTCCCTCCACCATGAATTGGTCCAAACTGGGGTGGTTAGAGGCTCCCTCCACCATTAATTGGTCCAAACTGGGCTGGTTAGAGGCTCCCTCCACCATTAATTGGTCCAAATTGGGCTGGTTAGAGGCTCCCTCCACCATTAATTGGTCCAAACTGGGCTGGTTAGAGGCTCCCTCCACCATGAATTTGCCCAAACTGGGCTGTTTAGAGGCTCCCTCCACCATGAATTTGCCCAAACTGGGCTGGTTAGAGGCTCCCTCCACCATGAATTCGTCCAAACTGGGGTTTTTAGAGGCTCCCTCCACCATGAATTGGTCCAAACTTGGCTGTTTAGAGGCTCCCTCCACCATTAATTGGTCCAAACTGGGCTGGTTAGAGGCTCCCTCCACCATGAATTGGTCCAAACTGGGTTTTTTAGAGGCTCCCTCCACCATGAATTTGCCCAAACTGGGCTGTTTAGAGGCTCCCTCCACCATGAATTGGTCCAAACTGGGGTGGTTAGAGGCTCCCTCCACCATTAATTGGTCCAAACTGGGCTGGTTAGAGGCTCCCTCCACCATTAATTGGTCCAAACTGGGCTGGTTAGAGGCTCCCTCCACCATGAATTTGCCCAAACTGGGCTGGTTAGAGGCTCCCTCCACCATGAATTGGTCCAAACTGGGTTTTTTAGAGGCTCCCTCCACCATGAATTTGCCCAAACTGGGCTGGTTAGAGGCTCCCTCCACCATGAATTGGTCCAAACTGGGGTTTTTAGAGGCTCCCTCCACCATGAATTTGCCCAAACTCTGCTGGTTAGAGGCTCAATCCACCCTGATTTTCAAAACAAATGTTGGTGCCAACCTCAACTTACTACAAGGGCCAAATTCACTGCTGGTGACAAGCTCTCCTCACTGCAAGTGCCAAATACACATGTTTCAAGGTGTTTTCCTACTGTCAGAGAGGTGGTATTGAGTGTGTAAAGTGTGTAGTTGTTAGGCTGTGATGTTGGGGTAATAGAGGGTCTTTGGTGTGTTAGATGCCCCCAGACATGCTTCCCCTGCTGTCCCAGTGTCATTCCAGAGGTGTTGGCATCATTTCCTGGGGTGTCATAGTGGACTTGGTGACCCTCCAGACACGGATTTGGGTTTCCCCCTTAACGAGTATCTGTTCCCCATAGACTATAATGGGGTTCGAAACACGTTCGAACACACGAACATTGAGCGGCTGTTCGAATCGAATTTCGAACCTCGAACATTTTAGTGTTCGCTCATCTCTAGTCTTGACTGGTTTAGATCATATGGTCTGTATTACTCCAGGTCACTGGCCTATTTTTTATGATAGGCCACTTTCCTGAAGACCATGTGATCTAAACTTGCTGTAACACTGGGTTCACACTAGCGCCTGGACTCCGTTCTGAGCTTTCCGTCTTCTGCATGCAGAGGACGGAAAGCTGTCAGACCGGGTCCGGCCGTGAGCACCGGTGAGCGTTTTATGCTCTCCGCCGCAAAACCGTTTTTTTTAAACCAGACACAGAGTCCTGCATGTCCGACTCTGTGTCCGCTTTAAAAAAACTGTTTCGCGGTGGAGAGCATAAAACGCTCACCGCCCCTCATGGCCAGACACCTTTCAAAGCCATTCAAATGAATGGGTTTGAAAGAGTCCTGCAGCTTTCCGTCTCCTGCTCTGTTTTGTGCAGGAAACGGAAACCTGTATGAATGGAGACCGGGCGCAGATGTGAACGAGCCCTAAGCTGTCATTGCGTGGTTTAATGTTGTCCAGATTACTCTTGACCATGGTACTGTTCGTGAATCCCCCAGGATGCACCACAAATTAGGGCCCATCTCTAGTTATCAGGGCACAAAAGGAGTCCCTGCAGTGAACAGGTGTTACTCCAGCTCAATGATCTGCTATTTAAGAGCAATTCTGACAAATCTTAAAAGATTCACCAATTTTGATTTTGTGCTTATTAAAAACAATATTTTCTAAAAATCTACCTAGTGTCATGACGTAGACTCAGGACATGTCCAGCCAAGAGGAGAAGTAAGGAAGGACACATTAGTAATTACATATGCAATGTTTGTATACATCTTATCACTCTTATGGTGCAGCTGCCTCTTTGTGCTTGTATCAGTATATTGGAAGTAAATGTAATGTCGCCAATCACAGTATTTATTTGTAAGCCTGAAAATATATTGCGTGTCAGTAGTAATTATTACCTTCCATATGTCACCCTATGCATTTATACACAGCGGAAAATACAGTCAATTAACTTGATGCCAACAAATCTATTGTGCAGAACTTGGCTAACAAAACGCTCAAGTCTTTAGTTGTCATTAAGCAAAAAATCATGTTCGGTATTCACGGGATACTCGAGTAGCAATCACCAGCCTATATGTTTTGTCTAAAATCCATTGAATGTGTGGATTTTTATGTTTTTAAGTCAAAAGAGCATTATTGTGCTGGTAGCTATTTATTGGAGATAAAACATGCCCGAAACATAAATATTCAATTATCTCCCATTTAGCAGAAAATAATTTCGTAGCGAGCGCTTTTACTGGATAAACAAAATGCTGATGATATGCGGAACGGCTGGAATAAATGCTGGTGCTGTAAAAAGATAATGGTTTCCGCAGGAGCAAATGATTAATGTGGATATATTAAAGCAAGAAGAAATAGACACCCACTATAGAACACACAAACAAACACCTTATGGGAGGTGATCCTTATCCGGGGGTGTTTTTCTTCACAGTCTTCTGCTTTGGATTGTATTCAAAGTAAGGAACATAAAAGAAGCAAATTAAGCTTGTAATGGCCAGAAAGGAAAGAACATAATGCGTAATTTTAGTATTAATAACACTGATCGGAAGAGCTGTAAGCAGAGTTTTACCCTCATTTTGTTAAATAGGTCAAAAATACGATTTTTTTTAAACATATATTTATTGAGGTCAAAGTTCCATTTTAATACAGTGCACTAATAGCCTGCTTTAATGTTAAAGGAATTGTCTAGGATTGGAAAAATAGAACTGCTTCCAAACATCTGTCCAGTGGGTGTGTGTTACAGTCCCATTCACTTCGATATACCTGAGCTATACCACTAGACACAAGGCATGGACCGGTGTGGTGTAGGGTTGAGCCAATCTTGACTTTTCAGGATCGATTTTAAAATCCGATTTCCGATCATTTTTCATACAAACCCAATCTCGATCCCAATGCAAGTCAATGGGATCTTTTAATTAATCGGAGATCAGATTTTAAAAGCAATCTTATCCACTATACAGCACGGAATCTAACAATTGTTAGAATCCACGCTGTGTAGTGAATCACTAAGTAGCCAGAGGATTTTTTTTTAATCCTCTGGCTACTTAGTCCCCCCTGGTGTCCACTTCCAGAGATGGCTGCTCCGATGCCCGGTCCTTCCTTCTTCTTTGCTTCTTTGCCGCTCCACACTGCTCCCTGCCCCCTCCCTGCCAGGTTAGGAGAGTGTGGGCGGGTTAGGAGAGTGTGGGCAGGTACTGGGAGGGGAGACATCACGTCTCCCCGCCCTGTACCCGCCCATACTCTCCTAAGCCACAAGCCCCGCCTACCTAGCACTTTAAACACTAACCTGGGAGGCGGGGCAGCGAGGCAAGAAGAAGGAGGGCACTGGAGCAGCCATCTCTAGAGGTAAGTAGCTGCTAGAGATGTTAGTTTAGCCTCCCATTCCAATGAATGGAGGCAGCCGGTGAGCAGGGGGTTAAGGCTGTGTGCCGGCTGCTTCCATTCATTCCTACGGAACTGCAGCGGAGCCTTCACACTGAGTATACACTATATACTCAGTGTGAAGGCATTGTGGGAAATACTACCGATCTCGATCGCTCAACCCTAGTGTGGTGTAATTTTGGGTTGTTTTTCAATTCAGATTTTTATTGCAAATTTTAAACAATACAACATGATCTGAAATAGACCTAAAACACAAAGAATAAAGAAAAAGGGAAACACAAATATACAAACAATACCAACAAAGCAAAATGGTTTCGGACTGTGAGGAGGTCCCAGGATGGTCCAGCCATGGCAGGTGCTGAAGGGCAGAAGAGAAATGGAGAAGAGATGAAAGAGGCAGAAGAAAAAGAGGAGAGGCGCCAAGGGGGAAGGGTAGAAGAATGAAAGAAGGAAAAAAAAGGAAAGGGGGGGGTGGAGAAGGGAGGGTAATTAGGGGAGTGCGAAGAGAGGGGGCGAGCAAAAGACAAACTGACTAAAGGGTCTACATTTGGTGGATCGTAAATCCATTGCCAGAGAGCATAAGTCAACAAAACAGCAGAAGGAAGGATGCATCCGCCCATGATAACCACAAACAGAATGCACCACACTGGTCTATAAGGAAGGTCGAGAGGACAGGAACGTTTGATATTCCCCAGAGCGTTGAAATTCAAACCAATAAATGGGGTGTAGTTTTTGTAAGACAGCAGCTATGTTTTACTAAAACCCTTGACCAAAAGTTAGTCTAGCACCTGTATACTGTAGTGTAACATTGCTTCTAATAAAGAATAATGTAGAGGCCCATCAGAAAAGGTATCAAAATGTATGGATATAGCGGAGTTACAATGAAACAAATTACACAACTATTTTATAGGTGCAATACAATCTCGAAGTGCTTCTTTAAATGATAAAAATTTGGGACCGAGAAATAAAGGGAATGGACAATATGATGAGACTAGAGATAAGTAAGTCAGTTCGGATCAGAGAAGGTTCGGTCTGAACGTTCCAAAAATTTTGGAACTTGAACTGGCTAAAATGGCGACTAAAATGTGACAGCGCGAATAAAGCTGAGAAGAAGAACATGACCTCGGGAATTAGTGAGACTTCCCCATAATGCCTTGCAAGTAGCCCTTTTGTCAGGGGATATCCAATCATCAGAGATGGTCACTGATGACTCACAGGTAATATGAGAAGCAGGAGGTGAAGGTTTCCATTTCCTGGGGACAGATAGTACAGTTTAGGTGTTCTGGGGAAGTATAGGGTGACAACTAGAAAAGAATACTTTGATTTAATTTATGGAGAGACAGGAGACACCCTGCCCGTCTGTCACACTGTGAATACTAGTGAAATGATACATGTCAGTATGCTACAGTAAGAAAATAAAAATTTTCTAATTTTAGAGTCAAAACATTCAAATTCAATGTTAACTGTGTCCAAGACCAAGAACAGACAATTTAGTCATATAACATAGTAATTTTTTTTTTGTATATCTGGTATAATTGTTTCCTTTGCCATGTCAAAACTGACATTGTGCGCTCTTCTGTGTTTGTGCCTCAGTGGTGACATGGGCACACTGAACGTCATAGCATCAGAAGAGACCACCCAAGTATAAGAATTTCCCTTCCAGTTCTATCCGAACTGGGGATTCACTTTGTCCAAGCAAATGATGACACAAATCTTCAGAGGTTCCTCCATCTTTATTACTTAAGAGACTGCATTGTTCATGCTTAGGGTTGAGCCGATCTTGAGATTTCAGGATCGTTCTTAAAATTCAATCGTCGAGCGATCTGATCTTTTCCGATCCCGATCGCTCAACCCTAATGTTAGCTTTTCCCACAATGATTGACCAGTAGCCAAGCATTGTGGGAACTAACGTGAGACCTCTATCTCACCTAAAAAGATTGGGATCGGAATTCCGATCCCAATCGCTCAACACTACTTATGCTGTAGCATCTTCAAACAGTTAGTCAGCCAGTCCAGTGGTCCTGTTGTTGGACCCCTGACGATGTGTAATTGAAGACCTATCAGAAAAAAGGGTAAATTTCTTTAAGAGTATCAAATCCTTGATGTCAGCCATTGCTCCATTTGATTTAAATGGTTTTTCCCATCTCAAGGTTCCACTTGTTCTCCTGTTTCCTTTCCCCTTCCTTTACTAGTTTCAGTGACAAGTTGCTTTGAGGGCTTGTCTGTGTGATGTAAAGTTCAGGTTAGTCAGTTGAAGTAAACTGTACAGTAATTTCTGGTGATTCACATACAGTGATAACAGAGGCATTGGTCAAGGCACTATATTTGGGCTCAGCAACTAAGTGAACTTTGTAGAGCTGACAGATTGCTGTTTTAGCCATGGATCACAGTAAAGACAAGAGAATAAAAGAGATACTGACTTCACTAGCCTGGCCACTTCTAATAGTTGACTAAGGTGGTCTGAAACCCACAGATCAAGCTGTTAACACTGAGGAGACATTCAGCAGTATCTGACAAATGGAGGAAGGTAGATAAAGCAATGCATTAGATTAAAAAAAAACTTCAATTAGCTTAAACTACATGGACAACTTTCAATATGATCCTAGAGAATATCTAGTTCTATATAATTAATAAAAAAAATAAGATGTATAGAGATTCTTTGAGTAGTTGTTACGGTATCTTTAGTGCCATATTTATTTATTCAAGTACAATTTGCTGTATTCCGGCTCCATTACTGGCATTGTTACATCTGTAAGAAGGTAGATGCAATTCACACTCAATTGACTGATTCAGTGTGTCAATCAGATGTATTCATTGTGTTTGTCAGACCGTAAAGAAGCTGCTTCCTTATTGTGTAATAAATTAACCTAACAGAATAGTTGATGTTTCCGCACAAACATTGGCAAGATGAAACAGGAAAAACACTCTCTTTGTTGGATTTGTAGAACATCATGTTTTAATCTTAAAATACGGCTATTCCTAATGAAATTAGATCTTATGCAGGGGCAGAGCTGTGTATTAGGAGATATGGCAGTAAGATGTATGTGAGATGGTATGGCGGTAGATGGGGTTCACTGATGCTCCCAACAGCAAAGACATTGCTAATGCTACTATAGGGTGTAAACGCTTACCCTGTGCTGAAGACTGGAACATACCTGCGTAACTTTCACTTAATTCTGATAATTTGTCATAACTCAGAACAAAACCATTAAAAGTACAACACCCAGTGGACACTGCTACATGGTTCTATATTGCTTTCTTTTATATTATTTCTTTACCACTAGATATGTTTGTATATAATTTGTGTTTTGAAGCTTCTCTTGTGATGTTTTCCCCTTTTCCGGAGTAAGCTACAATGGACCTGGTATACCCCTCCTCTTCATGAGGACTTGGTTTACCCTGGCAAATCACTGGCTGGTAGAGATGAGAGAAACACTAAAATGTCCGAGGTTCGAAATCCGATTCGAACAGCCGCACACTGTTCGCCTGTTCGAACGGATTTCGAACCCCATTATAGTCTATGGGGGAAATGCTCATTTCATGGGTAGGCAACGTTCGATAAAATTATACTTAGCAAGTCCACGAGTGATGGTCGGGCTGGATCCTCCATGCAGTCTTCTCCTGGCGCAGTGTCCCCGCGTCTTCTACCGGCTGGAATTCACTCGGCCTAGGCATCGGGGCCTAGGCAGAGCCGACTGCGTATGCACGGTCGGCTCTGCCTGGCCTGACGCCTGAGCAGAGCCGACTGCGCATGCGCGGGCATGCCTGCGCATGCGCAGTCAGCTCTGCCTAGGCCGGATGCCTAGGCAGAGAGAATTCCAGCCGGAAGACGCCGCGGGGATGCTGCACAGAGAAGACTTCTAAAGGTAAGAGAAGAACCAGCATTGATTGGCAGAATGTATAGCATTCTGCCAATCAATGCTGGTTCTGCATCGAACCTTAAACTTTGAACAGCTAGTGTGTTTGATCGAGTACGAGTATCTCGAATACCGTAGTGTTCGATCGAACACCTACTCGATCGAACACTACTCGCTCATCTCTTCTGGCTTGGACTAAGAGGAGGAGATCGGAATATTTCAGAGTCAGTTAGTGGAGTCTAGTCCTGGTAGTGGAGCAGACCTATGTTGATAGACCATTGCAGCCCTATAGGGAAAAGTGGTGGGTTCATTTCAACGCCAGTGTCCATATACCATCGCTATGGTCTTGAGACAGGTAAGAATTATTGTCGGACCCCTTAGTGTAAAAGCAGTGGTAGCAGAGCAATCTACTTGCAGGAGATGATAGACTAGTTTTGATAACTAAAGCAGTTTCTCAAGAAACCAATTCACAACAGTAGGACATGTTAATAGCCTCGAAATGCTACAATTCACACCTTTCTGCCAACCCAGAAAAGAATAGAATATAGAATAGTTAGATTATATATTGACGTACCTGAACATGTCTAGCCAAGAGGACAAATATGGGAGGGAAGAGCTGTATATTTGACAGTAGAAATTTAGAAATGGGTGATTTGGAGCAATGAGACTAAAGTCAATAGAGTGGGCTCTGATGGGTCTGGAATGAACAAGGGTAAAGGGAAGAAATTTCAGACACTCTTAAGTTTGGTGGAGGAAGCCTGATGATATGAGGTTGTTTCACAGCCAAAGGCATTGGATAAAGGATCGATGGTGGTCTCAATGCTGATCTATGTAAGTATCCTACAAAACTTCATACACTCAAGTACTATGTGTATGAAGAAGACAACATAGTGCTCCAGAAAGACAACAACCTTAAGCATACATCGAGATTAGCGAAGAAATGGTTCACTGACAATGAAGTAGAGGTGCTGGATTGGCCTCTACCGTCCCCGGACCTCAACCCAATCAAAGACTTGTGTGTAGTGTTGAAGAAAAAACAAGTGTGTCAACCATTTTGCACCAACATTGGGAAAGTGTAGAAGAGATCTGGGATCAGATTTAGGTCAAGACATTCTTGAATATGATCGAGACTACTTTCAGAAGGATTCAGGCAGTCTTTAATACCAAAGGTGGATTTACGAAATACAAAAAAATTTAATTTAGATTTTTAGGAGAAAAACAATAACAATGCAGTTACTAATAATCATATGCTAAATAGTTACAAGTCAAATTTATGTACGAGGTAGCCAAGATGATTGTCTATAAAATGATGGTAGTCTCACATTGAAAGCTGTAATGGATGGTAAGCTATGGAGCCTGAAAGTCACAAGCTCTAAACATTGTGACCCTTTTTGGGTCCATGCATTAAACATCATCAAATGTACAGATGAAACTGGAAAAACAGTTTTCCTTTGATCCGCCTCCCTCCCATCCCATGCTGTACACTATGTGCTTCTTTTAACCAAGGTACATACTTTAAAGGTCCTTTTGACATTGTAAAGACTTTTTCCCCTCAATACAAAAATAATAAGCTGTTAACACAATCTCTTGCTGCTCTAACCGTCTGACACTCCGAGTTACTGACAATAAAAACACTTGTTTCTCCCTTAAAAGCCATACTTTCTTACATAATTGTAATAAGGAATGTGCTAAGAATGCAATTAGGGCTACACTTGATGTAGAATACAAAGACATTCTAGTTTAAGAACCATCAACCTGTTTCACTTGTGCAATCATGGTTGACAAGGTAGGTACAACCAGAGCAGATAAGTGCTGGGCCGGGCGAAGCCACCTCTAAAGCTCTGTTTGTTAAACAGTACATCCATTTACGTATAGCTGACCAGCTGTGCCCACAAATCACAGCTTTGTATAAATCCTGTATAATTTATTTCACATTTTAACAAAAGATTTCCATTGAATTAGCATATAACAGTTACAATATACAAGAACCAGGACTTGGGACAAATAGCTGAAAAGCAAAATCTTTATCTTTTCATGTTTTTTGTTGACTTTTATGGGGAAAATTACACTGTAATAATACATGACAACTAAAACCGAACGGAACGGCTTGTATTGTCAATGACGTTGGTTCTGGTGAAGCCTAAATTGCAGAAAATTTCATTGTACACGCAAGAAAATTTTTTACAGTAGATAGTTGTTAGTTACTAGAGATGAGCGAACAGTAAAATGTTCGAGGTTCGATATTCGTTTTGAGTAGCCCCTCAATATTCGACTACTCGAATCGAATATCGAACCCTATGGGGGAAAAATGCTCATTTCAGGGGTAGGCAACGTTCGATCAAATTATATTTACCAAGTCCACGAGTGAGGGTTGGACTGGATCCTACGAGAAGTCTTCTCCGTGCAGCATCCTCGCGGCATCTTCCGGCTCCGAATTCACTCTGCCAGGCATCGGGCCTCGGCAGAGCCGACTGCGCATGCCCGCACTACAGTCGGCTCTACCCAGGCCCGATCAAGTACAAGTATTTCGAATACCATAGTATTCGATCGAATACCTACTCGATCGAGTACTACTCGCTCATCTCTATTAGTTACCACTTTTCAAGTTGAAGGAATGTTAACTATTAGAGCTGAGTGAGTAGTATTCAACCGAGTAGGTATTTGATCGAATACTACGGTATTTGAAATACTCGTACTTGGTCAAATATAATGCGGTAAATGTAAAAGACATTTACCACGTGGTATTTGACCGAGTATGAGTATTTTGAATACCGTAGTGTTCGATCGAATACCATGGTATTCGATGAAATACCTACTCGATCGGATACTACTCGCTCATCTCTATTAACTATTAGAACATAGTAGTTATTCAGATGGACTTGTTCCTACAAGATTTACATATCAGATTCTATTAATTTTCTCGAACCCCCACCTAGGGGCCTTAAAGAAGCTCTATGACCAGGTCCCCACGGGATGGAAATGCCACAATTTGTCCATGGCGGAAACGTGGGCATTTTACAGTAAGGGAAAGTGAATAGCGACTCCCATGCCCACTTTGTGGTAAAAACCACGGTGCGAACACACCGCAATTTCCAAAACCGGTGTAGTTTTGGAAGCCACAGCTTGTCAATTATACCTACAAAAATGCCGGTTGTTTCCCCATATGTATAATTGTAACAGAAAGTCTGCGGAGGAAAACTCTGCAAACTTTCTGTTTAAAGAGCTGCGGGAATGTATTTCCCATAGTGTTTTTTTGCTGAGGGATGTCCACTGGGGCCTTAGCCTAAAACAGGGTTTTTGGTTTCTGCTGTTTATAATTGAAAGAAAAAGACTTCAAACTAGTCTATACTTGTCCATGAAGCCAGGACCCCACGTGGTCTAGACACCCACAGTTTGGCCACGGTAGATTCCCATCCAAATATTAGGGAAAAGTATTCACAATGGACATGCTGCGAAATCTGAAACCATGGTTTTTCCCACACTACCTTTTTGCTGCGGCCCAATGTATGGGGCCAACAGAAATCTAGTCGAACAGACAATAGTCTTTAAAGATGAGTGAACTAGTTAGTAATGAACCGGGTTTGTCCTGAATGAGCCACTATTCTCTTTAGACCCCAGAATATAATAAGTGGATGTCCAGGGGAGGTTCACAAACATAATATAAATTTATTCTCACCCCACCTCTCCTGGGTATCCTTTTGGCATCCAGTTCTCTCCTCTGGGTTCTCTTCCAGCCTCCTGGGTGATGTTAAAGCATCATGGCATCAGCAATCTCCAAGTGACCACTGAGACCCAATCTGATGCCATCAGAATGCCCAGGAGAGGTTAGGGATAGAGATGAGCGAACACTAAAATGTCCGAGGTTCGAAATCCGATTCGAACAGCCGCACACTGTGAGAGCATGCCCACGCATGCTCAGTCGGCTCTGCCTAGGCCGGATGCCTAGGCAGAGTGAATTCCAGCCGGAAGACGCAGCGGGGACGCTGCACGGAGAAGACTTCTAAAGGTAGGAGAAGAACCAGCATTGATTGGCCGACTGTATAGCATTCTGCCAATCAACGCTGGTTCTGCATCGAACCTTAAACTTCGAACAGCTAGTAGTGTTCGATTGAGTACGAGTATCTCGAATACCATAGTATTCGATCAAACACCTACTTGATCGAACACTACTCGCTCATCTCTAGTTAGGGAAAGTGATTACAAATTTTCACTATATTTCTTCACCTCCATGTCCTAAAGAGACCCAGAGCACAAAAATAGCACCACCAGGTCTGGCTGAACAAAACTAGTAGGCAAACCAGACAAATATTCACATAATGATGATAAAAATACAGTTTAAAATATGAAAAGAACATATCCTATGGAAAAGAAAGAGTTAGAAACAAATGTGCTTAAATTAAAACTATGGAAGACAATAATTGAGGAATCAGGAAGGCAATGAAGAAGGACTAAAAGTTATTAAGAAAATAAATTATGTAAATTCATCAAAACTGAAGACAAAGATAATTATTCTCTAAGAAAGTAAAAAGAATCCCAAAAAGATTTTAAATTATACAAATAGTAATAAAAATTGCAAGCCAAAAGTGTTCGTCCTTTCAAATATAATATTAAAGGGGATAAGGAAAAAGCTGATTTAACAGACCTACATGACGAACTGATGAGTGTCACAATGCCCAAAGTGTTATAAGATCCTTATTTTATAAGGAGTCTGTCAGCAGGAAAATCGGACCAAACTATTGGCAGTACCTTGTGGAGTGGCTGCAATACTTTCCAAAGATGCCTTTCCTATACTGTATTGTAGCTCTATTTTCATGAAAATAAGGTTTTTATTCTTATGCAGATTAGCTGAAAATGGCTTTAGGGGTGTTAGATAATCACTCCTAAGGGCTCGTTCACATCTGCGCCCGGGGTCTCCGCTTTCAGGTTTCCGTTTCCTGCCCGAAACTGGACAGGAGACGGAAACCTGCAGGCATGTTTCAAACCCATTCATTTGAATGGGTTTGAAAAGTGTCTGGCCGTGAGCGCCGATGAGCGTTTTATGCTCTCCGTGGCGAAACCGTTTTTTTTAACCAGATGCAGAGTCGGACATGCAGGACTTTGTGTCCGGTTTTAAAAAAAAAAAAAAAACGTTTTTGCCACGGAGAGCATAAAACGCTCACCGGCACTCACAGCCAGACTCGGTCTGACAGGTATCCGTCTTGTGCATGCAGAAGATGGAAAGTGAAAGCGGAGACCCGAATGCTGGTGTGAAGCCAGCGTCACTGCTGCCTATTGAACCCAATACTTTTTAGTGAGCATGATTATAATGTCCCTTACACCCTTAATACTGTTAATATCTGCTTTAGCCAGGGTTCACATGGAGTATTCTGGCTCGTCATTTAGTACGTAGACGCCGCGGGAGGATTTGCGGGCCATATACACTCCCATTGTTTTCAATGGGAGCCGATACCGTACACGTGGCGCTATTTTGCTGCTGTGATTTTGCGGCGGCCGCAAAATAGCGCCACATGTACGGTATCGGCTCCCATTGAAAACAATGGGAGCGTATACGGCCCGCAAATCCTCCCGCGGCGTCTACGTACCAAATGATGAGCCAGAATACTCTGTGTGAACCCGGTCTTAAAAAGAATGTAGCCTCTGTTTTCTGCTTTACATTTCAATTAAAAACCTGCCCAGTGCCATCCCCATAGCCCCATATACAGTCCTATGAAAAAGTTTGGGCACCCCTATTAATCTTAATCATTTTTAGTTCTAAATATTTTGGTATTTGCAACAGCCATTTCAGTTTGATATGTCTAATAACTGATGGACACAGTAATATTTCAGGATTGAAATGAGGTTTATTGTACTAACAGAAAATGCGCAATATGCATTAAACCAAAATTTGACCGGTGCAAAAGTATGGGCACCTCAACAGAAAAGTGACATTAATATTTAGTACATCCTCCTTTTGCAAAGATAACAGCCTCTAGTCGCTTCCTGTAGCTTTTAATCAGTTTCTGGATCCTGGATAAAGGTATTTTGGACAAACAATTCAAGTTCAGTTAAGTTAGATGGTCGCCGAGCATGGACAGCCCGCTTCAAATCATCCCACAGATGTTCAGTGATATTCAGGTCTGGGGACTGGGATGGCCATTCCAGAACATTGTCATTGTTCCTCTGCATGAATGCCTGAGGATTTGGAGCGGTGTTTTGGATCATTGTCTTGCTGAAATATCCATCCCCGGCGTAACTTCAACTTCGTCACTGATTCTTGAACATTATTCTCAAGAATCTGCTGATACTGAGTGGAATCCATGCGACCCTCAACTTTAACAAGATTCCCAATGCCGGCATTGGCCACACAGCCCCAAAGCATGATGGAACCTCCACCAAATTTTACAGTGGGTAACATGTGTTTTTCTTGGAATGCTGTTTCTTTTTGGACGCCATGCATAACGCCTTTTTTTTATAACCAAACAACTCAATTTTTGTTTCCAAAATGAAGCTGCCTTGTCCAAATGTGCTTTTTCATACCTCAGGCAACTCTATTTGTGGCGTACGTGCAGAAACGGCTTCTTTCTCATCACTCTCCCATACAGCTTCTATTTGTGCAAAGTGCGCTGTATAGTTGACCGATGCACAGTGACACCATCTGCAGCAAGATGATGCTGCAGCTCTTTGGAGGTGGTCTGTGGATTGTCCTTGACTGTTCTCACCATTCTTATTCTCTGCCTTTCTGATATTTTTCTTGGCCTGCCACTTCTGGGCTTAACAAGAACTGTCCTTGTGGTCTTCCATTTCCTTACTATGTTCCTCACAGTGGAAACTGACAGGTTAAATCTCTGAGACAGCTTTTTGTATCCTTCCGCTGAACAACTATGTTGAACAATCTTTGTTTTCAGATCATTTGAGAGTTGTTTTGAGTAGCCCATGATGCCGCTCTTCAGAGGAGATTCAAATAGGAGATCAACTTGCAATTGGCCACCTTAAATACCTTTTCTCATGATTGGATACACCTGGCTATGAAGTTCAAAGCTCACTGAGGTTACAAAACCAATTTTGTGCTTCAGTAAGTCAGTAAAAAGTAGTTAGGGGAATTCAAATCAATAAAATGATAAGGGTGCCCATACTTTTGCACCGGTCAAATTTTGGTTTAATGCATATTGCACATTTTCTGTTAGTACAATAAACCTCATTTCAATCCTGAAATATTACTGTGTCCATCAGTTAATAGATATATCAAACTGAAATGGCTGTTGCAAACACCAAAATATTTAGAACAAAAAATGATTAAGATTAATAGGGGTGTCCAAACTTTTTCATAGGACTGTAGTTGACTGAGAGCCTCTTCAGTTCTGGGACTGTTTACTAGCATTCATTGACAAGAGTAGTATACTTCCTGAAACTGCCTTTGTCATCTACCTGGGAAATGTCCACCTCTAAAGTATATGGATGGTTTAATAGTGAGTTCCCTGATGACAGAATCACCTGAAATAGTTATGATTTACTATCTACAATGCAGATAAATTCAACTATTTCAGGCACTTTTGGAGATCACAAAGTTTTCATATTCAGAAAAAAAAAAGTCTAAGTCTATAGTTTGCTTACTGGCATACACTCTGGTCAGGCTATAATGTAAGGTCCCACAGCTGACAACTGGCAACCCAAGTAATAACTGTTATTTCATTTGGGGTAAAGAAACAAACTGGGTCAGGATTGACAATAGGAATGCACATGTGGATGCATAGAGAGGTAGGCCCCAAAAACAAGAGCTAAGGAGCAGGTTATTGACAGTATCCCATGAAAGAATCGGAGACAATGACTAGACATAGTCAATCCCTAAATCAATAATCAAAGGAAATAATTTACTCAATCTTATTAATCAGTTCATGAAGTTGCAAGACAACGAAATGAGAATGCATAAATGGGTATCTGATAACCAAGCCTTAATAATTAGAGATGAGCGAACACTAAAATGTTCGAGGTTCGAAATTCGATTCGAACAGCCGCTCACTGTTCGAGTGTTCGAATGGGTTTCGAACCCCATTATAGTCTATGGGGAACATAAACTCGTTAAGGGGGAAACCCAAATTCGTGTCTGGAGGGTCACCAAGTCCACTATGACACCCCAGGAAATGATACCAACACCCTGGAATGACACTGGGACAGCAGGGGAAGCATGTCTGGGGGCATAAAAGTCACTTTATTTCATGGAAATCCCTGTCAGTTTGCGATTTTCGCAAGCTAACTTTTCCCCATAGAAATGCATTGGCCAGTGCTGATTGGCCAGAGTACGGAACTCGACCAATCAGCGCTGGCTCTGCTGGAGGAGGCGGAGTCTAAGATCGCTCCACACCAGTCTCCATTCAGGTCCGACCTTAGACTCCGCCTCCTCCGGCAGAGCCAGCGCTGATTGGCCGAAGGCTGGCCAATGCATTCCTATGCGAATGCAGACTTAGCAGTGCTGAGTCAGTTTTGCTCAACTACACATCTGATGCACACTCGGCACTGCTACATCAGATGTAGCAATCTGATGTAGCAGAGCCGAGGGTGCACTAGAACCCCTGTGCAAACTCAGTTCACGCTAATAGAATGCATTGGCCAGCGCTGATTGGCCAATGCATTCTATTAGCCCGATGAAGTAGAGCTGAATGTGTGTGCTAAGCACACACATTCAGCACTGCTTCATCAAGCCAATACAATGCATTAGCCAGTGCTGATTGGCCAGAGTACGGAATTCGGCCAATCAGCGCTGGCTCTGCTGGAGGAGGCGGAGTCTAAGGTCGGACCTGAATGGAGACTGGTGTGGAGCGATCTTAGACTCCGCCTCCTCCAGCAGAGCCAGCGCTGATTGGCCGAATTCCGTACTCTGGCCAATCAGCGCTGGCCAATGCATTCTATTAGCCCGATGAAGTAGAGCTGAATGTGTGTGCTAAGCACACACATTCAGCACTGCTTCATCACGCCAATACAATGCATTAGCCAGTGCTGATCGGCCAGAGTACGGAATTCGGCCAATCAGCGCTGGCTCTGCTGGAGGAGGCGGAGTCTAAGATCGCTCCACACCAGTCTCCATTCAGGTCCGACCTTAGACTCCGCCTCCTCCGGCAGAGCCAGCGCTGATTGGCCGAAGGCTGGCCAATGCATTCTTATGCGAATGCAGACTTAGCAGTGCTGAGTCAGTTTTGCTCAACAACACATCTGATGCACACTCGGCACTGCTACATCAGATGTAGCAATCTGATGTAGCAGAGCCGAGGGTGCACTAGAACCCCTGTGCAAACTCAGTTCACGCTAATAGAATGCATTGGCCAGCGCTGATTGGCCAATGCATTCTATTAGCCCGATGAAGTAGAGCTGAATGTGTGTGCTAAGCACACACATTCAGCACTGCTTCATCAAGCCAATACAATGCATTAGCCAGTGCTGATTGGCCAGAGTACGGAATTCGGCCAATCAGCGCTGGCCAATGCATTCTATTAGCCCGATGAAGTAGAGCTGAATGTGTGTGCTAAGCACACACATTCAGCACTGCTTCATCAAGCCAATACAATGCATTAGCCAGTGCTGATTGGCCAGAGTACGGAATTCGGCCAATCAGCGCTGGCTCTGCTGGAGGAGGCGGAGTCTAAGGTCGGACCTGAATGGAGACTGGTGTGGAGCGATCTTAGACTCCGCCTCCTCCAGCAGAGCCAGCGCTGATTGGCCGAATTCCGTACTCTGGCCAATCAGCACTGGCTAATGCATTGTATTGGCGTGATGAAGCAGTGCTGAATGTGTGTGCTTAGCACACACATTCAGCTCTACTTCATCGGGCTAATAGAATGCATTGGCCAGCGCTGATTGGCCGAATTCCGTACTCTGGCCAATCAGTGCTGGCCAATGCATTCTATTAGCTTGATGAAGCAGAGTGTGCACAAGGGTTCAAGCGCACCCTCGGCTCTGATGTAGCAGAGCCGAGGCTGCACAAGGGTTCAAGCGCACCCTCGGCTCTGATGTAGGAGAGCCGAGGGTGCACTTGAACCCTTGTGCACCCTCAGCTCTGCTACATCAGAGCCGAGGGTGCGCTTGAACCCTTGTGCACACTCTGCTTCATCAAGCTAATAGAATGCATTGGCCAGCGCTGATTGGCCAATGTATTCTATTAGCCCGATGAAGTAGAGCTGAATGTGTGTGCTAAGCACACACATTCAGCTCTACTTCATCGGGCTAATAGAATGCATTGGCCAGCGCTGATTGGCCAGAGTACGGAACTCGACCAATCAGCGCTGGCTCTGCTGGAGGAGGCGGAGTCTAAGATCGCTCCACACCAGTCTCCATTCAGGTCCGACCTTAGACTCCGCCTCCTCCAGCAGAGCCAGCGCTGATTGGCCGAATTCCGTACTCTGGCCAATCAGCACTGGCTAATGCATTGTATTGGCGTGATGAAGCAGTGCTGAATGTGTGTGCTTAGCACACACATTCAGCTCTACTTCATCGGGCTAATAGAATGCATTGGCCAATCAGCGCTGGCCAATGCATTCTATTAGCGTGAACTGAGTTTGCACAGGGGTTCTAGTGCACCCTCGGCTCTGCTACATCAGATTGCTACATCTGATGTAGCAGTGCCGAGTGTGCATCAGATGTGTAGTTGAGCAAAACTGACTCAGCACTGCTAAGTCTCTGCATTCGCATAGGAATGCATTGGCCAGCCTTCGGCCAATCAGCGCTGGCTCTGCCGGAGGAGGCGGAGTCTAAGGTCGGACCTGAATGGAGACTGGTGTGGAGCGATCTTAGACTCCGCCTCCTCCAGCAGAGCCAGCGCTGATTGGTCGAGTTCCGTACTCTGGCCAATCAGCGCTGGCCAATGCATTCTATTAGCCCGATGAAGTAGAGCTGAATGTGTGTGCTTAGCACACACATTCAGCTCTACTTCATCAGGCTAATAGAATACATTGGCCAATCAGCGCTGGCCAATGCATTCTATTAGCTTGATGAAGCAGAGTGTGCACAAGGGTTCAAGCGCACCCTCGGCTCTGATGTAGCAGAGCTGAGGGTGCACAAGGGTTCAAGTGCACCCTCGGCTCTCCTACATCAGAGCCGAGGGTGCGCTTGAACCCTTGTGCAGCCTCGGCTCTGCTACATCAGAGCCGAGGGTGCGCTTGAACCCTTGTGCACACTCTGCTTCATCAAGCTAATAGAATGCATTGGCCAGCACTGATTGGCCAGAGTACGGAATTCGGCCAATCAGCGCTGGCCAATGCATCCCTATGGGAAAAAGTTTATCTCACAAAAATCACAATTACACACCCGATAGAGCCCCAAAAAGTTATTTTTAATAACATTCCCCCCTAAATAAAGGTTATCCCTAGCTATCCCTGCCTGTACAGCTATCCCTGTCTCATAGTCACAAAGTTCACATTCTCATATGACCCGGATTTGAAATCCACTATTCGTCTAAAATGGAGGTCACCTGATTTCGGCAGCCAATGACTTTTTCCAATTTTTTTCAATGCCCCCAGTGTCGTAGTTCCTGTCCCACCTCCCCTGCACTGTTATTGGTGCAAAAAAGGCGCCAGGGAAGGTGGGAGGGGAATCGAATTTTGGCGCACTTTACCACGTGGTGTTCGATTCGATTCGAACATGGCGAACACCCTGATATCCGATCGAACATGTGTTCGATAGAACACTGTTCGCTCATCTCTATTAATAATTCATTATATAAGTACAATAAATAATGCAATGGTACATATATATATATATATATATATATATATATATATATATATATATACATAATTAAAACTTAGAGGGTGTTACTCAGGTCATCATAATCAAGTATTATTGTTATTTCATAGTTCTATGTTCTTTGGTATTCTGGAACCCAGGTAATCTTGAATTCATGTGTAATGGAAGAAGTTCATAGATATTATTTATAGCACCTTCGTGTTGATCCTTTCCTACTCTTATTCACCATCTAAAAGTGTCTTTTACAGGATAAAGATGTGAAATAACAAACACCTCCTCATAAAACTATCTAATAACAAACTGTCCTACATTTAACACACAGGTGCTAAATAAAAGGTACCTGAATGTGCCGTAAGTAAGTTGAAGGGTTCATCTTTAGGGCAGCTATAATCTGTCAGTCAGCTATCTAATGGCTGTTGGAATGAGAACACATCAGTCACTTGCACTCATGTACCTGCTACAAAATAACATTCACCGAGGCTGAGAACAAGAATTTGTCAACTTCCATGATTAGAAGGAGGATACGCGTTTTCCATTGCCATTAAAATATGTTCTACAAGTCATCATGCAGCTCTAGAAACCCAAAACGGAAGTCAAAAAGCCATGCAATGTCTCAGAATAAATTTTTTATTTTGAGAGTCATGTTAGTTAACCCTGCATTGCCAATGATGGCTGGAGATTTAATGACTAGCAGAGAAAGCAAAGCAACAGTTCCCAGACAGTAGTATCATCCTGTCATCTCTGCTCCCACGAGACGGCATCTCTGAAGCTACCATCATGGGGATCAACAAAGAGCTGGCGACCAGAATCAGACAAACATCAGGCATCACCCTGGCACAACACCCCTCCATAGATAAGCATCACCTATATGATGACAAACACCTCAATAAACATGGCGTCAGCCTCCTAGCGAAGGAATTCAAAGACTTAGTGCTCAACAGAGCCCCCGGGCCTAGACAACAAACAAAACAAAGAGTCATGGAAATAATACCCGACAACCGCCAATATCCAAGACAGAACCCCCCAAAGATGCCACCTATCAAGAAAAAGCCAACCAGAGCAACCCAGAGCACCGACATAGAGACAATAAAGAGAATAGAGCATGCGGTTACTACAATGGCCACAACAGCAATGCACATAAACCAATACCTGGCCACACTGCAACCAACCAAGAACCCAGCCCGTCCTCTGCAGGACAGCTCATTACAAGGTTTACACACTGAAGATGAAATCACTAACTATCAGTAGTTGGAACATACAAGGGCTGAACGCCTCAGCCTTTGGATCTAAATCAAAAGATCCAGACTTCATAGACAGACTAAAAAACATAGACATTCAAATCCTCCTAGAGACATGGACCCGGGCAGATGACGAGTCCCTAACACCCATGGGCTACAAGGAATTCTCAGTGCCCGCCCAGAAAAATAAGACCACCAAACATGGCCGCCACTCAGGAGGCATACTAATATGGTACAAGGAGGAGCTCAAAGAACACGTAAAAGCTACCAAACGTGGAACTAATCACATATGGATAAAAATAAGCAGCTCCATCCTCAGCGGCCAGCAGGACATCTATCTCTGTGCAGTATATATGCCCCCACCAGGGTCCCCCTACCACGACCCCGACACTTACGAGGTCCTACAAAGGGAAGCCGTCCACTTCCAACCCAAAGGCAGAGTACTAATATGCGGAGACCTGAATGCAAGGACAGGCACAGAGATAGACTACCTGCCCCCGGACAACCCACATACGCATGGTAGTGAGATCCACCACCCAGAACCCACACAGACAAGAAGAAACAGCCAAGACAGAATTGTCAACAAGAGTGGGAGACAACTGCTGAACATGTGCCGAAGCCTAGGACTGTACATAATAAACGGACGTACCACAGGCGATCCCAGAGGACGCTTCACACTAAACTCTCAAGTGGGCAACAGCGTGGTGGACTATGCCATTACAGACGCAGACCTGTCAGACATTGAAGACTTCACAATCGCACCTGACTCCCATCTATCAGACCACAACCAGATCCTACTATACATGAGAACCAGGAACAAAACACCCACACATGAGCCCCAACAGTCCGGCCTCTACAACCTACCAAGACATTTCACATGGGCCAACCACCAGGCCATAGAATATACCAACGCAACCAACCGACCCGAAATCAAGACACTGCTCACAAACTTCCATACAAACACCTATCAGCCAGACCAACAGGGAGTCACCAGAGCTGTGAAGGATCTCAAGTACATCCTACAGACCACAGCAGAACTAGCAGGCCTGAAACGCACCAAACCCATAAGACAAACCAACAAACAGTCCCACAAATGGTTCGACAGCGACTGCAGAGCACTACGCCATACCCTAAGAACAGCCTCCAACCAAAAACACAGGGACCCCAACAACAAGGAGGTGAGGGAAGCCTACAACAATCTATGCAAGCAATACAAGGGCACCCTCAGAGAGAAGAAACAGAGATACCTCTCCCACAAAATCGAGCAACTAGAGGACTCCCTCCAGGACAGCTCATTCTGGGAGACCTGGCACCACATGGGCACAAAGCCCAAGAAAAACTCTCTCCACATCCAAAATGGCAATATCTGGCTCAACTACTTCAGAGGTCTCTACAAAAACATCCCAGAAGAAGAACTAACTCCAGAACAGCAACAGATAATCACCAAACTGAGGGACATGGAGAAAGTAATCAAAGACTTCCAGAACCCTCTGGACTCACCAATCACCATAAAAGATATACAGGAAAGAATTGTCCTGCTGAAAGGCAAAAAGGCCAGTGGCCCTGACGGCATCCTACCAGAGATGATCAAATACAGCCCTCCAGCAATACACGCGGCACTGGCAAAGCTATTCACCCTCGTGCTCAATGCTGGACACTTCCCCGAAGACTGGAACAAAGGGCTCATAACCCCCATCTACAAGAATGGGGACCAATATGACCCCAACAACTACAGAGGGATCTGCGTCAGCAGCACGCTGGGGAAACTGTTCAACAGCATCATCAATAACAGAATCCTCACCTTCCTCACACAACACGGGGTCCTCAGCAAGAGCCAAGCAGGGTTCATGCCAAACCACCGCACCACAGACCATATCTACACCCTGCACAGCCTCATCAAGACGCACGTCCACAACACCAGAAGAGGCAAGATATTCGCCTGCTTCGTGGACTTTAAGAAGGCGTTTGATTCAGTATGGCACCCAGGCCTACTCCTAAAACTCCTAGAGAGCGGAATAGGAGGAAGAATGTACGACGTCATCAAGAGCTCCTACACCGGAAACCAGTGCAGTGTGAAGGTGAATGGGAAAAGGACCGCATACTTCCAACAGGCCCGAGGGGTCAGACAAGGCTGTAGCCTGAGCCCAACGCTCTTCAACATCTATATCAATGAACTGGCTACAGCCCTGGAGACCTCACCAACCCCAGGCCTCACCCTGAACAATCGAGAGGTGAAGTTCCTGCTGTATGCCGATGACCTCCTACTCCTGGCCCCCACCGAGAAAGACCTCCAAGAAAGCCTGTCAGTGCTGGAAAAATTCAGCACCACATGGGCCCTACCCATCAACCAGAAGAAGACCAAAATCATGGTATTTCAGAAGAAGGGCCACAATAAAGCCTCCACCACCCCACAATTCACACTGAACGGCTCCACACTGGAGAAAACCAACAGCTACACCTACCTGGGGCTGGAGCTCAGCCAATCAGGAAGCTTCAAAGCAGCAATAGAAACCCTGAAAGCAAAAGCCTGCAGAACCTTCTACGCCATCAGAAGACAACTGTACCACCTCAAACCACCGGTGAGGGTCTGGCTGAAGATATTTGACGCAGTCATCACCCCGATCCTTCTCTATGGCAGTGAAGTTTGGGGCCCAGCCACCTACCCAGACCAGTCAAAGTGGGATTCCAGCCCAACAGAGAACTTCCACCTGGAGTTCTGCAAATACCTGCTCCATGTCCATCGCAACACCTCCAACATGGCCTGCAGGGCAGAGCTAGGCAGACTCCCCCTATGGCTCACCATACAGAAGAGGGCGCTAGCTTTCCAGGCACACATCCAGGTGAGCAAGCCCGACTCCTACCACCACCAAGCCTGGCTAAGCCACCTGAGCAAACCAGACATTCACCAACCAAACAGCAGCCAACCACCAAACCAAAAACACCAACAGATGATAACCAAGGCCGAAATAAAGGCGACCACAGAGGCAAACAGAGAGCGGTACATTGAAGAATAGAGAAATGAAATAAATAACTCCAAGAAACTCACCGTGTACCAATCCCTACAAAGGGACTACACCATGGCCACCTACCTGGAGAGAATACGCCACCCCAAGCACAGACAGACCCTGAGCCGGTACAGACTGAGCGCTCACAACCTAGAGATAGAGACGGGGCGATACAGGCAGATGTACAAGCCACGGGAGAAGAGACTGTGCCAGCACTGTGACCAGGGGGTCCTAGAAGACGAGACCCACTTCCTGCTACACTGCACCAAATACTCAGCTGTGAGGGCCGTCTACTACCAAAGACTCTCTGCCCACATCCCAGACTTCAGATCTGCAGACGAGAAGAGGAAACTCTACATCCTACTGGGAGAAGAAGAAGCCACTGTGGAGATCGCTGCCCAATACGTGTCCAGCTGTCACCAAACCAGAGGAAGATGAGACTCCATGGACTGTTATATTTATCCCAAAACACCCGCCCCGCCCCCACCTCCCCATATAGCAGTCACCAACGAAGAGGAAGACGAGACTCCACGGACTGTTATACCCCAAACCAACCGCCCTACCCCACCCCACCTCCAACCCCCCCCCTAATAGCAGTCACCAACGAAGAGGAAGATGAGACTCCATGGACTGTTATAACCCAAACCCCCCCCCATACCCACCACCCACTCAACCCAACTCCCCCCCCCACACACTTTACTAGCTTTGGCAATGCCAAATACCTATTCGGACGTGCCAATAAAGCATTTTTTGATTTGATTTGATTTGATATGTAGAGATGAGCGAGTAGTATTCGATCGAGTATTCAATCAAATACTACGGTATTCGAAATATTCATACTTGATCGAATACTATTAGCTATTTGCAGTAAATATTCGATTCAGAGCCAGCATTGATTGGCTGAATGCTATACAGTGTATAGCATTTGGCAAATCAATGCTGGTTCTGCAGCAGGCTCGTCCTTGCTAGTCAGGAGAGCTGGCAGCTAGCTGTTACGAGGGAGCTTACTTTTTTCATAGGAATGAATTGGCCAGCGTTGATTGGCCAGTGTACAGCATTCGGCCAATTAACGCTGGTCCTGCCGCAGGCTCGTCTGTGAGGAGGCGGAGTCTAAGATCGGACCACAGCAGTCTCCATTGTGGTCCAGATTCTTCTGGATTCAGGAATTTGGTAACTACATCTCTTTGAAAGGTGAATAGGAGAAATTCATTGAAAGGGGCATAGCCCCGCCTGAACTATTGCGCCAGCAGAGGCATTCAAGGGTTATTCCCACTTCATATACTTATAATATATCCAAGATATATCAAAAGTAGAGTCAAGCCAGGTTCATTACAAAATTTCCAAAAATCTTGAGTTCAACCAAACCTCAGATTTTTGGGATCTGCCACCCACAAATCATTATTATACTTTAGGGTCTCTTCAGAGCATAGAATATCATAATCAGAGGCTCGGGGGGGGGGGGG
This sequence comes from Leptodactylus fuscus, assembly GCF_031893055.1. NCBI lineage: Eukaryota > Metazoa > Chordata > Amphibia > Anura > Leptodactylidae > Leptodactylus > Leptodactylus fuscus. The sequence continues at coordinate 32,117,911 of NC_134270.1, read as the reverse complement.
GGGGGGGGAATGAAAAAGTAATAAATGTGTGGTCTACTCCTGTTGAATCACACAGTTAAGGGACACAAAAATGGAGCAATGAACATTAAGAAGGAGCCCAGGAAAGGTAAGGTGAGGCGAGTATAATTTTTAACCTTTTATTACACACCTCCCCTGAACTTCTACTCCTAATACTCTGGGATTTGAAGAGAACTTTGACTATATAGAATAATTCTTCTTATTTGGACCAAACCAGTTCACTTTCAAAAGAAACAAGTGAACCTCAGAAAAAAAAACATCTGTAATCCTAAATGCCATACGGGTAGTTATCCCACCTCTGAGATCATTGATTATTGGGAAATTGTGACCTTCTGCTATTGGTTACAGCCAGGCAAGGCATCAGCACCCAGCTCAATGGAGAATTGTCCTTAAGTCAATGGGAATTATGGAAATAACCAAGCAATCTTGCCATTGCTTAAATGTTGACAACTACACAAATGTGCGCTCAGATCTCCATTGACTCTATCTGAATGCAGTCCTGACAGTGCTACATCCATATCTCTCACCTATGAGATGTCATATCACTGTCTAAAATGAAAAAAATTCCTTTAAATTGTGAAAGGTTGTGTATGGTTTCTTTCTGTAAATCATATCTGTGAGTTTTTTATGTTTTTCGTGTATGATCTACCACACTGACGGCACTTTCTTAGTTCACTGACAACCCTCTTTACACGTTCAACCCTATATACACCTCTACTCTCGACCGTACTTAGAGGAAGCGTTTCCAGGAATGGAAGAGTCAACCCTAAGACTGAGTAATGTCAGATAAACACAAATACCTCTCGGCTTCTAATCGCTGGCAGACAGGAGCCGTTCTCATGCAACCGCCGGGTTCACAGGCATTAAATCAAACACCTTCTGTTATTCTGCAGGTGCAGGAAGATTTTTCATTCAACCTTATAGGCAGCGTTTTTTCTACCATCCCTGTCTATCTTTCTCTCCAGATTGACAAGAAGAGTTCTGTTTAAGGCACACCAGAGAGAAAATAATCACTCAGTATAACAGGAGATAGGACAGGCTGCAAAGAGAGATTATTAATTTTAGGTTTACACAGTTTAGGATGAACTTGCAAAACAATGCTTCATTTCCACAGAAAAAAGCATCCTGAGCATTGGAGATATGAAAGATTTGCTGACTTGAGGAAATGCCTGGGAAATATCCCTCAGTTAGGCTTATTTGTATAATGACATAGTATATGGAAGTGTTCACATAATCCATGACCAACGTAATACCAGACGATATTTACAGCCTGTGCAAGTCCATGTGTAAGTAAATACAAACAAGGACAGAATTCAGAAGGCAGGTGAGACAAGATGACCGCTAAGGAGGGGAAACCTACCTTCTCCATATGGAGGACTGAGGCCCAGTTCACATCTGCATTTGGGTTTCCGTTCGGGACTTTTCTCTTTGCATGTTTCGTGCAGAAACTAGGGGGAAACAACATGGCCCCATTATAATCTACGGGGTCCGTGGGTTACCCCAAACAGAAACCCAAACACAGATGTGAACAGAGTTTTTATTTACATTTGTGTCTATACGTGATCCAGCTGTACTGTGGGGGTAAGGTGATTGCAGCCTTTCAAGACATTCTGTGATATTTTGTTAAATTTTTTTAAAGACAAATTGGAAACCAATTATGGGAACCAATTACAGGTGGACACATTCATACCTAAGGCTAGGTTCATAACATAAACCCAATCTGCAAAAAAAAGTGGTTACCTGCAGAATCCTGCAGAGTCAATAAACTATAATGTTTCCATTAGGTTTCCCACTAGGGTTGCGCCGATCTTGAGTTTTCAGGATCGATTTTAAAATCTGATTTCCAATAATTTTCCATTCGATCCCAACCTGATCCAAATTCCATTCCTAATCCAAGACAAGGGGATTTTTTTTTTTTTTTCAAGATCGTGTTCAAAAGCTATGAAAAGTTACCAAAGAATACATGTAAGTTCTTAGAATGGATAGAAAGAGCAAGGGAACGCTTAAATGGCGAGGTGTGTTTGCACATGCAGTTTCCAAGTCCTGAGACCTTGCCATCCCGAGAAAAATGCAAGAGTAATGAAAAAAAGCTTCTCTATGGGAAAAGTCACTTTTTGCATAGCACAAGCTGGCAGCTACCCCGGGCAGTATTTGATGGGATACCACGAGATGTGTTTGCAGATGAACTTTCCAAGTCCTGAGACCTTGCCAACCTGAGCAAATCGCTCGAGTCCATGTCAATGCATTCCTATGGGAAAAGGCACTTTCCGCACAATGCAAGATGCCAGCTTCTCCGAGCAGCATATAATGGGCTGCCATGAGATGTGTTTGCAGCTGAAGTCCTGAGACCTTGCCAGCCCGAAAAAAATTCAAGAGTAAAGTCAATGCTTCTCTATGGGAAAAGTACATTTTTGCATAGCACGAGCTGCCAGCTTCCCCAAGCAGTATTTCATGGACTGTGATGATTGCCCATAGCTAACATGGTGCGGAATGGGGGACAGAATCCCCAGACAGTCATACAACAGAAGTGTGACCGTAGCCTAATTCAGGAATAACTTTTTTTTCTCAGTGGGCTCTGTCCATACAGATCCACCATGTATAAAGTATAATTGATCTAAATGTATTGATGATTGGCTTCATCGAGCCCTGAAGCACGGATCGTGCACCTTGGGATATAGGTCGGGAGTAATGTGGTGAGCTTACACCAAATTTTTCTACTTTTTGTATTGTTGGTATAATTGATCTACTTTTTGACTAGTACCATTGAATTATAATAGAGTAGCTCAGTCCGGTATCTAAGTGACAATGACAATGAAAACCTGACGGAGTGGAACCATGATGACAAAAACTGTATTTTTACATAGACTGCTATCATTATTTCTTGATACTAAAGCTTAGCTACTTTATTTGTGTTGTACGTGGTAGATATACAACCATACTGTAGTGTGGTATATTAATGAAATGGTTAATTTGTTTTCCATGCCTAATTTTTGTGAAGTCATTAGTAGTCAATTAATTATTTTAAGAATCAAGCTGAACTAATGATTTCTGTAAAACCCTGGCAATTTGTGACAGCATGCTAGTTACCACCTGGAACGGGTCAATTATGAAAATAATAACTTCTGCTTCTCTTCATTATGTGTTGTTTTTATCTTGTTTTTTTTTTTTTTTTTTTTCCAGATGTAGTTATGGATTCCCAAAGTCAGCCTGAAATAAATTACAGATCTGGGCCATTTGAAGCATAACTTTAGGTAGGAATGTATTGTGGCTGGTCAGATGATGGAGGGGGTATACATCTCACCCAGACTACTCAGGTGGGTGAGATGAAAAACTCCAGAAAGACTGGTTCTCAGCAGATAACTTTTGTCTGCTGAGCGTTATTTCAAGTTCTCTCTATTGGGCTGGATTTTTAGGAATGGCAGGTTACATTGGCAGTGGGACCTGTCATTCCACACCCCCTCCAGTCCACACATTGCAGATGTTTCTGTAGTGTGTCAGCTGCTGTGGATTCTCCTCATCAGTGAGGTTTAAAAGGTCAGCACCAGCAGCAAAACTTTGGACAGAGCTTGTCTGGAGAGCCAGCAGGAAGGTCAGACTGTTGGAGCTGTTTTGGTTGATGCAACCTACTGTTGAGTCTGCTATTATAGGTGAGGTAACCTATGTTGAGTTAGAGCCTAGCCGAGCAGGTATTTTTTTTTTTTTTTTTTTTGTATTGTTTCCTTTTGTTGCTGCACTAATTTTTTTTTGAGTGAAAATAAAACTCTACTTTTGTTTTGGACTAAAGAAACTGGACTTCTGTGTCTATGCCACCCCACCTAGCAACCCCAGACCCTGACAATATGTATTGGCTAAGATACAAAGCCCTGCAATATGGATGGCTTATTAAATGCTAAAATTCTCGACTTAATGGCCATTCCATTTGGAGGCTGATTTTGAGGTGGATTCAGCGTCAAAATCAACGCCAAAAAACAATAACCACATAGCACTAATATACATGTATAGATGTAGCAAGGTTTAACCAACATTGATAACTTTCTGCAATGCAATTTCTTATCATAAAACACAAGAAAAATTATTAAAGAAAAAAAAATCATACTCACCTTTCCCCGGGGCTCCGGTGTCTCCCAATATTAGTGCTTGCCATATTGTCTTCTGGTAGAATTCCACACCGCACATTACCACTGAGAACAATCCTTGAAGGACAAGAACGTCACTACCTGTCACCTCCTGATGGCGCTGCAGAAGAGATCCAGAACATTACAGTCGGTGTGCAGTTTCACTTCTAGAAGACACCGGAGTTGCAGGACAGCACTGGGATTGGGAGGACACCAGAGCACCGAGGACAGATGAGGATGATTTTTAAAATATTTTTTTCATTTCTCCCATCCTATTTTAAAAATAATCTTTTTGCCTGGACAATTTTTGCCCAGACAATCTTTTTAAGGATTCACTGAGTCTTGGAAGCATGTCCACTACGGATAGGCAAACCCTTCAAGATTAATTTCACTTGCCTCAAAGTATGATGATGTTGATACTATCCACATGATGTTCCCTGTGACTGCTGACGTCACCCAGGAGGCCAGAAGAAGTTGGAGATACCAGGGACAGGCAAATGGATTGTGCCACAGATCCCAGGAGAGGTGAGGGAAGGACTTTTGACTTTTTTTTATTTTTTCGCACTGCCCCATGGTCTCCAATTTTTATTCTATGAGGTCTGATGAGACAACAGTGTATAATAATCATAGCTTGGTGGCAAACCTCAAACTCTTGCCTTCCTTTGAACCCAAAATTTTTGGAAAAGACTGCCATACGAAATATCAGTCTTAATAAATCTGCCCTAGGGCGGGTTCACACCAGCGCCCAATCTCTGTTATGCAGGTTTCCATTTCCTGCCCGAGAAACTGGACAGGAGATGAAAACCGGCAGGCAGTTGTCAAACCTATTCATTTGAATGGGTTTAAAAAGTGTCCGCCCATGAGCACCGCGTGCGTCTTCTGCTTTCGGCAGCAAAACCGGTTTTATTTAACCGGACACAAAGTCGGACATTTTATTGTTAAAAAAAAAAACAGTCTCGCCGCGGAGAGCAGAAGACCCTCATGGGTGCTCACTAGCGGACACTGAATGCCGTTTTCCGTCTTCTGCCGACAGAAACCAGAAACTTGCATAACGGAGATCGGGCGCTGGTGTGAACCCGCCCTATTGTGTTTAGAAAGCCTGCCTATCTGGTGATCCTCATATTCGAACACGTCTAGCCAAAATCACAGCTAGGAGTGGACACATATGTACGGTATTGGGATTTCTCTTTAAGAATACGGCTTCGATCGTATATGCTTTCGGTATGTTATAGCTAGTCCACAGTGCGGTATTTTTCTAAAACTATGCCGAGCGATAATGACAATGATTCTTTTGTCTATTCACCTGACATTAGCGGCGGTAGAGGTACAAATGAGTTATTAGCGCTATCTCCTGTGTTTGCTTTTAATTCTTTGAAGGTAATTCATTTTGTTTACCCTGCTAAAAAGAGCAGAAAAGCACAATTTATGTGCGCCACAGATAAAAGCCCGTACTCTGCATGTTGTATTCTTCGGGATAATCTTTCTGGCTTAATGCAACAGCTGCACGAGTCTGAAAGGCAAGGATAAGTAATAGCGTTTCTCTTGCGGAGGGTTTAGAAATGCTAGGAATTGCTCTCTTCTAATTATGGTATATGTATTTCATCTATTACCTTACAATTGCAGTCCGTGAAGTATAGAACTGTGGAAAGAAAGCGAACAACAGATAAATAGCCGACAAAATGATTAAAGAGGCATTTTATTCTTTCAAGATTTAGTCTGAATAATGTGCACAATAGGTAGGTGTCCATCATTTCTTTTGTGCAGAACTAAAAGCATAAATATGGGAGATTTAATGGCTTACTTGACTGGTTTCTTAATGTAACACCTTAGATACTGTATTGCAATGTTATTTTTCTTTGTTAAATTCAGGAAGAAATGTGTGAAAATAAATAAAACACGGAAAAATAAGATACTGTAATGTAATACGGTACGTGCCTTACACAACTTGTTTGTGCCAAATTATAAAATGAACAAATCTTTTCCAACCTTTCCTCTTGGCTCAATATAGTCAGAGATTTTTGGCGAGTCCAACTGTCCAGCATCGAAAAAAACAAACAAAGGTTTTTAATACTCTATGTATATGCCATATGTGGTTACCCAGTGGTTGTAATGGGAATTGCAGCCTCTTGAGGGTTTTGCTAGCATGTATAATGTTTTAGGCTGGGGGCCAATGGGATGGAAACGGCACGATTTGCATATGGAAAAATTGTGGCATTTTACAATAAGCCCAAAGTGGACGGGATTCTAGTAAAACCCATAGCCACTGTGCGGTAAAAAATGCAGTGTGGACACACCGTGATTTCCAAAACTGGAGCGGTATTGGAAATCGCAGCATGTCAATTACATCTAGAGAAGCGGTTTCCCCATACATATACACATAGACATACACATCACACATTCCCCATAGACATACACATCACACAGGTCAATGCCAAACGACTCCTCGCTTGGTGTAAGGAGTGTTGAATTTGAATGTTTTGACTCACTGACATGCACAGTGGCAGGCAGAACGACATAGTCACCATAATCTCTGTATAAATTAAAGGGGCTCTATCATTGCCAAAACGTGTTTTGAGATACTGATATGCCTGAATAGCCTTTAAGAAGGCTATTCAGGTGCTGGCACTAGTTTTAGAAAAGACCCCCCCCCCGTTTTTCTTAAATATCAGTAAAACCGATATACTAATGATGCTCACCGGGGCCAGCGAGCAACCCCCTGCATAACACCTCTTTCACGCCCCCTCCATTACTTATGCTCCGTTCATGCCCTCCTCCTCACTTGCTGTAACTACTTCCATCCAGTCTCACTCCTGCACTTTCAAATCCCGGGCATGCGCAGTAACTCTCTATTCTGGGCACTACTGCACATACCCGAGTGCCATTTTCTTGTAGCTCACTATAGAACTGCTGAGTGTTTTTTGTTTTGTTTTTTTTAAGACCAACATAATTATCCCTTTGTGGGAGCAGATGTGAAATCAAAATGTTGTTGATTTTTTGATACCACCACTATGGCACCGACAGTACGGGATAGTGGGATGTGATGAAACAGATTGCAGGATATGTCAGCTGAATGGTGACAGTGGTGATATCTGTGGCAGCAAAAATACAGCCCTTCTTATAAAATAGAGACTTTTTCAGATTAGCACAGGCTGCAAGGCTATTTATTGGAAGAGCAAAAAAAAAAAAATACTGCTTAAAGGGATTCTATCATTTAAACACTTTTTTTTCTAGTTAACATGTTGGAATAGCCCTAAAAAAAGGCTATTTATCTCCTACCTTTATCAGTCGCCTCCGGTCCGCCGTTTGGTAGAAATATCGTTTTTTACCGGTATGCAAATGAGTTCTCTCACAGCACTGGGGGTGGTCCCCAACGCTCAAACAGCACTGGGGGCCAACCACTGATTATTGTCTGCGAGGCTGTCAGGTTGTGCCAAAATGTCATGTTTACAGAGGTAGTGAAATTTACAATCACCCATATAGCACAGGTTTTATTTTTTTCAAAGGTTTTTCATTAACTTTTGTTGTTTTCTGCAGTAAGTATCACGCCACAGCAAGTTATCACACTGCAGAAAGTAAACTTAACACTTCTACATCTGTACAGTATCTGGACTTGGTTAACAGGTTGCTTAAGGAGGCAATTACTTTTTCATATCAAGCTAAGCCTTGCTGAACATCTTTTTTAAAAATAAAATGATCAATTAAGAAGAGATGAGCGAGTAGTGTTCGATCGAGTAGGTGTTCGATCGAATACTACCGTATTCGAAATACTTGTACTCGATCGAACACTACTAGCTGTTCGAAGTTTAAGGTTCGATGCAGAACCAACGTTGATTGGCAGAATGCTATACATTCTGCCAATCAACGCTGGTTCTTCTCTTACCTTTCCGAAGTCTTCTTCGCACTGTGTCCCCGCGTCTTCTTCCGGGTGGAATTCACTCTGCCTAGGCATCCGGCCTAGGCAGAGCTGACTGCGCATGCGCGGGCATGCACGTGCATACACGCGCATGCGCAGTCGGCTCTGCTCAGGCATCGGGCCTGGGCAGAGCCGCACGTGCATGCGCAGTCGGCTCTGCCTAGGCCGGATGCCTAGGCAGAGTGAATTCCACCCGGAAGAGGACGCGGGGACCCTGCACCGGGAGAAGACTTCAAGTAGAATCCAGCCCAACCGTCACTCATGGACTTAGTAAGTATGATTTTATCGAATGTTGCCTACCCCTGAAACGAGCATTTCCCCCCATAGACTATAATGGGGTTTGAAATCCGTTCGAACAGTCGAACGGTGTGCGGCTGTTCGAATCGGATTTCGAACCTCGGACACTTTAGTGTTCGCTCATCTCTAATTAAGAACAGAATTTTGTTCTTACTTGAACAGAAAAATATGAAATAGTTTGATCATCTTTAATCTTTTTAAATTTGATACAAATGCAAAAATTTTAGAAATTTGAAATGGCCAAATATTTTTTCACATTATATGCTCAGCCAACTTTTATTCCCATTGTAAATGGACACTCTATAAAAAAAAAATAATCACATGCAATATGTAGGAATTAATATGTAGGAATAATGTGGAATAATGTAAGAAACAAAATTGGGCAAGAAATTAGGAACCTGTTAGATATTTTCTACAATTTTCAAATTTTTTCCTTGACATGAATAGTGATGACTATTACAATACTTGTTACTTTTACACATACGAGGCTGGAGAACTTTCTACCACAGAAGTAATATGCTGTAATTGTAACTATGGTTCTGTATGTCATCTCATTCTAGTTTCTCCTTGACAGATAATTTAACATCTGTCAGTTTGTTCTGTAGCAAATTGACGCACTATGGAATGTTCTAAAAATACAAGCTAAAAGACGTTCTGAGCTAAGACAAAAACTGAAGCTGTAAAAGAGGCATTTGCCTCTGAGTGTGTCCCACTATGTGCATTATACAAAATTGGATTGCGTAGATCTGCCATTTTTCAGTCTCTTTGATGACAATGTTCTCATATTTGTTTTGATATTGTAATTTTGTTGAAAAATATGGCAATTTTCAACTTTTTGGTTTCTTTTATACTTCCTTGTGACATCCAGTGCTCTCCTGGTCCATGTGACCACTGGCGGCTCAATTATTCTCAACAAGATTAAAAAAAATACTCAACAAGCTTCCCATTGAAAAAACTAAAGTTGGATCCAAAATGGCAGAGTTCAAAATGGCCACCATGGACACCACCCATCTTGAAAAGTTTTCCCCCTCCCATATGCCTATGTACCACAAACTGGAAGTTGATATCTCCAACCATTCCCATTTTATTTAGATATATACATATAAATGGCCCACCCTGTACTTAGGAATTTGTACCAAACTTCTTAAACTCAAAATGAATTGGAGTCATGAGCTGGCCGAACTCGAGACAAATCTCTATTCTTAAGTTACATGATAATTGTATGAAATTCTTAATGTCTTAAGATTAGTTCAATGTATTAATGGGAATCTCATGTTCAATGTAATGAAAACTTATGCAAGTTTCTAATATTCATTAAAATTCAGGTTTTTTTTTTTGCTATTTTCTAAGTCTCTACTTGTAAAATTGGTCAAATTTAAATTTTTAATTTAGAAACCCATTCTGATGTAGACTTCCTCATCAAGCTGAAGATGCCTCCTGCCCTCTCACTATGAGAGTGAACATAGTTCCCCCGCACATGGGGTTGTAGCGATCATCCTTGTTTGGAATTGTCAGGTTCATCCTTCATATTCCCTGATGAGCACCAGTTATAGGGTAGCGAAACGCGTCGGTAGGAGGTGTATACAAGATTGTTGAGGGCAAGTATTGGAACTGCCCTTGTTAGGACGGGAGCCATTTGGGAGGGTAGGTAATACATAGAGTGTACAAAATATCCTCCACTACCCTTTGATCTTTGATCTTGATTCCCTTGTTAGTTTGAAGTGATCTTGGCGCCCACATTGATTAATCTCAACCCAATTCTGGAATTGGTAAGACTGTTCCAATTTCTTTAAAAGAATGTTACTTGATTGTCCTATAAGACTTTGTTAATGTAACATCTCTGCCTGTTTGGATCTCTGCACCGTCCTCTGCTCGTGTGCTGTGGCGCAGAAGGCGTGTGCAGTTTGGTTCATGCCTTAGGGTTTTTGGTCACACTCTGCTCTACTGCTGTGATTGTGATTGCTCCACACCCGTCTTCTGCCCTTGTTGCCTCTGTCCATTAAGTGGTTAATTTTGTCTGCCGGTGATTGACAGCCTGCCTTCAGTCAACTCCATGGGCGGGTTCTTCCTCCCTATTTAGCCTTGGTTCCCATTCACACCAGTGCTTGCTATTGCCGTGTGCATACCTGCTCTTACTGTCCCTGTTTTGCTTATACTATACTTATACTTATCCTTGACCTTTGGCTTTCCTCATTGACTATTCTCTTGACTCCGATTTTGCACTTCATCACTCGACTGTTACTGACTAGAGATGACCGAACAGTGTTCTATCGAACTCATGTTCCATCGGATATTAGGCTGTTCGGCATGTTCGAATCGAATCGAACACCGCGTGGTAAAGTGCGCCATTACTCGATTCCCCTCCCACCTTCCCTGGCGCCTTTTTTGCTCCAATAACAGCGCAGGGTAGGTGGGACAGGAACTACGACACCGGTGACGTTGAAAAAAGTAGGCAAAACCCATTGGCTGCCGAAAACATGTGACCTCTAATTTAAAAGAACAGCGACGCCCAGCTTCGCGTCATTCTGAGCTTGCAATTCACCGAGGACGGAGGTTTCCGTCCAGCTAGCTAGGGCTTAGATTCTGGGTAGGCAGGGACAGGCTAGGATAGGAAGGAGAAGACAACCAACAGTTCTTATAAGAGCTAAATTCCAGGGAGAAGCTTGTCAGTGTAACGTGGCACTGACGGGCTCAATCGCCGCAACCCAGCTTTCCCAGGATCCTGAATGGAATACACTGTCAGTGTATTCCCGTATACCCGATATATACCCCCGATACCCGTTCCAACGGTGTGCCCCCCCACCTTCACCCCAGAAATACCCTGCAAGTCCCCTAGCAATAGAATTGGGGCTATATACACCCACTATTTTTGCTACTGCCATATAGTGCCATTGTCTCACTGGGAATTCAAAGAATATATTGGGCTTACATATAACTTCAATTCCAGGAAGAAGCTTGTCAGTGTAACGTGGCACTGACGGGCTCAATCGCCGCAACCCAGCTTTCCCAGGATCCTGAATGGAATACACTGACAGTGTATTCCCGTATACCCGATATATACCCCCGATACCCGTTCCAACGGTGTGCCCCCCCACCTTCACCCCAGAAATACACTGCAAGTCCCCTAGCAATAGAATTGGGGCTATATACACCCACTATTTTTGCTACTGCCATATAGTGCCATTGTCTGACTGGGAATTCAAAGAATATATTGGAGTTATAAATACCCTCATTTCTTGCTACTGGTATATAGTGCCATTGTCTGACTGGGAATTCAAAGAATATATTGGGGTTACAAATACCCTCATTTCTTACTACTGCCATATAGTGCCAGTTTCTGACTGGTAATTCAAAGAATATATTGGGGTTATAAATACCCTCATTTCTTGCTACTGGTATATAGTGCCATTGTCTGACTGGGAATTCAAAGAATATATTGGGGTTACGTGCACCCACAATTTTTGCTACTGGTATATAGTGCCATTGTCTGACTGGGAATTCAAAGAATATATTGGGGTTATAAATACCCTCATTTCTTGCTACTGGTATATAGTGCCATTGTCTGACTGGGAATTCAAAGAATATATTGGGGTTATAAATACCCTCATTTCTTGCTACTGGTATATAGTGCCATTGTCTGACTGGGAATTCAAAGAATATATTGGGGTTATAAATACCCTCATTTCTTGCTACTGCTATATAGTGCCATTGTCTGACTGGGAATTCAAAGAATATATTGGGGTTACAAATACCCTCATTTCTTGCTACTGCCATATAGTGCCAGTTTCTGACTGGTAATTCAAAGAATATATTGGGGTTACGTGCACCCACAATTTTTGCTACTGGTATATAGTGCCATTGTCTCACTGGGAATTCAAAGAATATATTTGGGTTACAAATACCCTCATTTCTTGCTACTGGTATATAGTGCCATTGTCTGACTGGGAATTCAAAGAATATATTGGGGTTACAAATACCCTCATTTCTTGCTACTGCCATATAGTGCCAGTTTCTGACTGGTAATTCAAAGAATATATTGGGGTTACGTGCACCCACAATTTTTGCTACTGGTATATAGTGCCATTGTCTCACTGGGAATTCAAAGAATATATTGGGGTTACAAATACCCTCATTTCTTGCTACTGCCATATAGTGCCAGTGTCTGACTGGGAATTCAAAGAATATATTGGGGTTACAAATACCCTCATTTCTTGCTACTGGTATATACACTCACCGGCCACTTTATTAGGTACACCTGTCCAACTGCTCGTTAACACTTAATTTCTAATCAGTCAATCACATGGCGGCAACTCAGTGCATTTAGGCATGTAGACATGGTCAAGACAATCTCCTGCAGTTCAAACCGAGCATCAGTATGGGGAAGAAAGGTGATTTGAGTGCCTTTGAACGTGGCATGGTTGTTGGTGCCAGAAGGGCTGGTCTGAGTATTTCAGAAACTGCTGATCTACTGGGATTTTCACGCACAACCATCTCTAGGGTTTACAGAGAATGGTCCTAAAAAGAAAAAACATCCAGTGAGCGGCAGTTCTGTGGGCGGAAATGCGTTGTTGATGCCAGAGGTCAGAGGAGGATGGCCAGACTGGTTCGAGCTGATAGAAAGGCAACAGTGACTCAAATAGCCACCCGTTACAGCCAAGGTAGCCAGAAGAGCATCTCTGAACGCCGCACAGTACGTCCAACTTTGAGGCTACAGATGGGCTACAGCAGCAGAAGACCACACCGGGTGCCACTCCTTTCAGCTAAGAACAGGAAACTGAGGCTACAATTTGCACAAGCTCATCGAAATTGGACAATTGAAGATTGGAAAAACGTTGCCTGGTCTGATGAGTCTCGATTTCTGCTGCGACATTCGGATGGTAGGGTCAGAATTTGGCGTCAACAACATGAAAGCATGGATCCATCCTGCCTTGTATCGGTAACGGTTCAGGCTGGTGGTGGTGGTGTCATGGTGTGGGGAATATTTTCTTGGCACTCTTTGGGCCCCTTGGTACCAATTGAGCATCGTTGCAACGCCAAAGCCTACCTGAGTATTGTTGCTGACCATGTCCATCCCTTTATGACCACAATGTACCCAACATCTGATGGCTACTTTCAGCAGGATAATGCAATGCCATGTCATAAAGCTGGAATCATCTCAGACTGGTTTCTTGAACATGACAATGAGTTCACTGTACTCCAATGGCCTCCACAGTCACCAGATCTCAATCCAATAGAGCATCTTTGGGATGTGGTGGAACGGGAGATTCGCATCATGGATGTGCAGCCGACAAATCTGCGGCAACTGTGTGATGCCATCATGTCAATATGGACCAAAATCTCTGAGGAATGCTTCCAGCACCTTGTTGAATCTATGCCACGAAGAATTGAGGCAGTTCTGAAGGCAAAAGGGGGTCCAACCTGTTACTAGCATGGTGTACCTAATAAAGTGGCCGGTGAGTGTAGTGCCATTGTCTGACTGGGAATTCAAAGAATATATTGGGGTTACAAATACCCTCATTTCTTGCTACTGCCATATAGTGCCAGTTTCTGACTGGTAATTCAAAGAATATATTGGGGTTATAAATACCCTCATTTCTTGCTACTGGTATATAGTGCCATTGTCTGACTGGGAATTCAAAGAATATATTGGGGTTATAAATACCCTCATTTCTTGCTACTGGTATATAGTGCCATTGTCTGACTGGGAATTCAAAGAATATATTGGGGTTACAAATACCCTCATTTCTTGCTACTGGTATATAGTGCCATTGTCTGACTGGGAATTCAAAGAATATATTGGGGTTACAAATACCCTCATTTCTTACTACTGCCATATAGAGCCAGTTTCTGACTGGTAATTCAAAGAATATATTGGGGTTATAAATACCCTCATTTCTTGCTACTGGTATATAGTGCCATTGTCTGACTGGGAATTCAAAGAATATATTGGGGTTATAAATACCCTCATTTCTTGCTACTGGTATATAGTGCCATTGTCTGACTGGGAATTCAAAGAATATATTGGGGTTACAAATACCCTCATTTCTTGCTACTGGTATATAGTGCCATTGTCTGACTGGGAATTCAAAGAATATATTGGGGTTACAAATACCCTCATTTCTTACTACTGCCATATAGAGCCAGTTTCTGACTGGTAATTCAAAGAATATATTGGGGTTATAAATACCCTCATTTCTTGCTACTGGTATATAGTGCCATTGTCTGACTGGGAATTCAAAGAATATATTGGGGTTACGTGCACCCACAATTTTTGCTACTGGTATATAGTGCCATTGTCTGACTGGGAATTCAAAGAATATATTGGGGTTATAAATACCCTCATTCCTTGCTACTGGTATATAGTGCCATTGTCTGACTGGGAATTCAAAGAATATATTGGGGTTATAAATATCCTCATTTCTTGCTACTGCTATATAGTGCCATTGTCTGACTGGGAATTCAAAGAATATATTGGGGTTACAAATACCCTCATTTCTTGCTACTGCCATATAGTGCCAGTTTCTGACTGGTCATTCAAAGAATATATTGGGGTTACGTGCACCCACAATTTTTGCTACTGGTATATAGTGCCATTGTCTCACTGGGAATTCAAAGAATATATTGGGGTTATAAATACCCTCATTTCTTGCTACTGCCATATAGTGCCAGTTTCTGACTGGTAATTCAAAGAATATATTGGGGTTATAAATACCCTCATTTCTTGCTACTGGTATATAGTGCCATTGTCTGACTGGGAATTCAAAGAATATATTGGGGTTATAAATACCCTCATTTCTTGCTACTGGTATATAGTGCCATTGTCTGACTGGGAATTCAAAGAATATATTGGGGTTACAAATACCCTCATTTCTTGCTACTGCCATATAGTGCCAGTTTCTGACTGGTAATTCAAAGAATATATTGGGGTTACGTGCACCCACAATTTTTGCTACTGGTATATAGTGCCATTGTCTGACTGGGAATTCAAAGAATATATTGGGGTTACAAATACCCTCATTTCTTGCTACTGGTATATAGTGCCATTGTCTGACTGGGAATTCAAAGAATATATTGGGGTTACAAATACCCTCATTTCTTGCTACTGCCATATAGTGCCAGTTTCTGACTGGTAATTCAAAGAATATATTGGGGTTACGTGCACCCACAATTTTTGCTACTGGTATATAGTGCCATTGTCTGACTGGGAATTCAAAGAATATATTGGGGTTATAAATACCCTCATTTCTTGCTACTGGTATATAGTGCCATTGTCTGACTGGGAATTCAAAGAATATATTGGGGTTACAAATACCCTCATTTCTTGCTACTGCCATATAGTGCCAGTTTCTGACTGGTAATTCAAAGAATATATTGGGGTTACGTGCACCCACAATTTTTGCTACTGGTATATAGTGCCATTGTCTGACTGGGAATTCAAAGAATATATTGGGGTTACAAATACCCTCATTTCTTGCTACTGGTATATAGTGCCATTGTCTGACTGGGAATTCAAAGAATATATTGGGGTTACAAATACCCTCATTTCTTGCTACTGCCATATAGTGCCAGTTTCTGACTGGTAATTCAAAGAATATATTGGGGTTATAAATACCCTCATTTCTTGCTACTGGTATATAGTGCCATTGTCTGACTGGGAATTCAAAGAATATATTGGGGTTATAAATACCCTCATTTCTTGCTACTGGTATATAGTGCCATTGTCTGACTGGGAATTCAAAGAATATATTGGGGTTACAAATACCCTCATTTCTTGCTACTGCCATATAGTGCCAGTTTCTGACTGGTAATTCAAAGAATATATTGGGGTTACGTGCACCCACAATTTTTGCTACTGGTATATAGTGCCATTGTCTGACTGGGAATTCAAAGAATATATTGGAGTTACAAATACCCTAATTTCTTGCTACTGGTATATAGTGCCATTGTCTGACTGGGAATTCAAAGAATATATTGGGGTTACAAATACCCTCATTTCTTGCTACTGGTATATAGTGCCATTGTCTGACTGGGAATTCAAAGAATATATTGGGGTTATAAATACCCTCATTTCTTGCTACTGCCATATAGTGCCAGTTTCTGACTGGTAATTCAAAGAATATATTGGGGTTACGTGCACCCACAATTTTTGCTACTGGTATACAGTGCCATTGTCTGACTGGGAATTCAAAGAATATATTGGGGTTACAAATACCCTCATTTCTTGCTACTGGTATATAGTGCCATTGTCTGACTGGGAATTCAAAGAATATATTGGGGTTACAAATACCCTCATTTCTTGCTACTGGTATATAGTGCCATTGTCTGACTGGGAATTCAAAGAATATATTGGGGTTATAAATACCCTCATTTCTTGCTACTGCCATATAGTGCCAGTTTCTGACTGGTAATTCAAAGAATATATTGGGGTTATAAATACCCTCATTTCTTGCTACTGGTATATAGTGCCATTGTCTGACTGGGAATTCAAAGAATATATTGGGGTTACGTGCACCCACAATTTTTGCTACTGGTATATAGTGCCAATTTCTAACTGGGAATTCAAAATGCGCAAGGCTCCCGGAAAGGGACGTGGACGAGGCCGTGGGCGAGGTCGGGGGAATGGTTCTGGGGAGCAAGGTAGCAGTGAAGCCACAGGGCGTCCCGTGCCTACTCCTGTGGGGCAGCAAGCATTGCGCCACTCCACAGTGCCAGGGTTGCTTGCCACATTAACTAAACTGCAGGGTACAAACCTTAGTAGGCCCGAGAACCAGGAACAGGTCTTGCAATGGCTGTCAGAGAACGCTTACAGCACATTGTCCAGCAGCCAGTCAGACTCTGCCTCCTCTCCTCCTATTACCCAACAGTCTTGTCCTCCTTCCTCCCAAAATTCCCAAGCTTCACAGAACAATAACCCCAACTGTCCCTGCTCCCCAGAGCTGTTCTCCGCTCCTTTCATTGTCCCTCAACCTGCCTCTCCACGTCACGATTCCACGAACCTAACAGAGGAGCATCTGTGTCCAGATGCTCAAACACTAGAGTCTCCTCCATCTCCGTTCGATTTGGTGGTGGATGACCAGCAACCCACCCTCATCGACGATGATGTGACGCAGTTGCCGTCAGGGCATCCAGTTGACCGGCGCATTGTGCGGGAGGAGGAGATGAGACAGGAGTTGGAAGAGGAAGTGGTGGATGATGAGGACACTGACCCAACCTGGACAGGGGGGATGTCAAGCGGGGAAAGTAGTGTGGATGTTGAGGCAGGTGCAGCACCAAAAAGGGTAGCTAGAGGCAGAGGCAGAGGTCAGCAGCTTAGGCGAAGCCAGGCCACACCCGGAATCTCCCAAGATGTTCCAGTTCGTACCCAGCCCCGAAAAATCCCACCTCGAGGGCACGTTTCTCGAAGGTGTGGAGTTTTTTCAAGGAATGCGCCGAGG
The DNA here is from genome assembly GCF_031893055.1 of Leptodactylus fuscus. Classification (NCBI taxonomy): domain Eukaryota; kingdom Metazoa; phylum Chordata; class Amphibia; order Anura; family Leptodactylidae; genus Leptodactylus; species Leptodactylus fuscus. The sequence continues at coordinate 32,100,134 of NC_134270.1, read as the reverse complement.
ACAGATATAGTGTCGTCTGCACAATTTGCCTCTCGAAATTGATTAGGGGCTCTGAGAAGAGCAACCTGTCCACCACTTCAATGCGCCGTCATTTGGAATCCAAGCACTGGAATCAGTGGCAGGCAGCAACGGCAGGACAAAGGCCGCCTGCCGTTCACGCCACTGCCACTGCCTCTGCCACTGCCTCTGCCTCTGCCACTGCCACTGCTGACTGTGCTGGCGATGCACTCCAGAGGACGAGCCAGGACACCACTTCATCTGCCTCCGCCACTTTGTTGACTTCTCCCTCATCCTCCCCTGTTCCTGTCTTATCTCCTTCTCCTGCACCATCAAAGGCACCATCAGGCGCTTCTTTACAACAACCCACCATCTCTCAGACATTGGAGCGGCGGCAGAAATACACTGCTAACCACCCACACGCGCAAGCCTTGAACGCCAACATCGCTAAACTGCTGGCCCAGGAGATGTTGGCGTTCCGGCTTGTTGAAACTCCCGCCTTCCTGGACCTGATGGCAACTGCGGCACTTCGCTATGCCGTCCCTAGCCGTCACTACTTCTCCCGGTGTGCCGTCCCCGCCTTGCACCAGCACGTGTCACTCAACATCAGGCGGGCCCTTAGTTCCGCGCTTTGCACAAAGGTCCACTTGACCACCGACGCGTGGACAAGTGCATGTGGACAGGGACGCTACATTTCACTGACGGCACACTGGGTGAATGTAGTTGAGGCTGGGACTGCTTCCCAAACTGGCCCGGTGTACCTCGTCTCCCCGCCTAACATTCCTGGCAGGGACACGAGAAGAACACCCCCCTCCTCCTCCTCCTCTACCGCCTCCTCCTCCGCCACCGCCTCCTCCTCCGCCACCGCCTCCTCCTCTGCTGTTAGATTGACCCCAGCTGCGAGTTGGAAACGTTGCAGCACTGGCGTTGGTAGACGTCAGCAGGCTGTGCTGAAGCTGATCAGCTTGGGGGACAGACAGCACACTGCCTCCGAGGTGAGGGATGCCCTCCTCGATGAGACGGCAATATGGTTTGAGCCGCTGCACCTGGGCCCAGGCATGGTCGTTTGTGATAACGGCCGGAACCTGGTAGCAGCTCTGGAGCTTGCCGGACTCCAACATGTTCCATGCCTGGCCCACGTCTTCAACCTAGTGGTGCAACATTTCCTAAAGAGCTACCCCAATGTTCCAGAGCTACTGGTGAAAGTGCGGCGCATGTGCGCCCACTTTCGCAAGTCGACAGTAGCCGCTGCTAGCTTAAAATCTCTCCAGCAACGCCTGCATGTGCCACAACACCGGCTTTTGTGCGACGTCCCCACACGCTGGAACTCAACGTTTCAGATGTTGAATAGAGTGGTTGAGCAGCAGAGACCTTTGATGGAATACCAGCTACAAAACCCTAGGGTGCCACAAAGTCAGCTGCCTCAGTTTCACATCCATGAGTGGCCATGGATGAGAGACCTTTGTGACATCCTACGGGTCTTTGAGGAGTCCACAAGGAGGGTGAGCTCTGAGGATGCGATGGTGAGCCTTACAATCCCGCTCTTGTGTGTTCTGAGAGAATCCCTGATTGACATCAGGGATAACTCAGATCACACAGAGGAGTTAGGGATAGCATCCGATCCGTCACAGCTGGAGAGTAGGTCCACACATCTGTCCGCTTCACTGCGTTTAATGGAATAGGAGGAGGAGGAGGAGGAAGAAGAGTTGTCCGATGATGTGATGGTGATACAGGAGGCTTCCGGGCAACTTCGAATCGGCCCATTGTTGCAGCGCGGATGGGTAGACATGGAGGATGAGGAGGAAATGGAGATTGAACTTTCCGGTGGGGCCAGAGGAGTCATGCCAACTAACACTGTGGCAGACATGGCTGAGTTCATGTTGGGGTGCTTTACAACCGACAAGCGTATTGTCAAAATCATGGAGGACAACCAGTACTGGATCTTTGCTATCCTTGACCCCCGGTATAAAAACAACATCTCGTCTTTTATTCCGGTAGAGGGGAGGGCGAATCGCATCAATGCTTGCCACAGGCAATTGGTGCAGAATATGATGGAGATGTTTCCAGCATGTGACGTTGGCGGCAGGGAGGGCAGTTCCTCCAGTAGGCAACCAAGTTCTCACCGGTCCACACAAACGAGGGGCACACTGTCTAAGGTCTGGGACACCTTGATGGCACCCCCTCGCCAAAGTGCCGCCACGGAGGGTCCTAGTGTCACCAGGCGTGAGAAGTATAGGCGCATGTTGCGGGAATACCTTTCCGACCACAGCCCTGTCCTCTCCGATCCCTCTGCGCCCTACACGTATTGGGTGTCGAAGTTGGACCTGTGGCTTGAACTTGCCCTATATGCCTTGGAGGTGCTGTTCTGTCCTGCCGCCAGCGTCCTATCTGAGAGGGTGTTCAGTGCAGCCGGTGGCATCATCACTGACAAGCGCACCCGTCTGTCAGCTGAGAGTGCCGACCGGCTCACTTTGATAAAAATGAACCACCACTGGATAGAGCCTTCATTTTAGTGCCCACCTGTGTAAAGCACCCCAACATGAAACTCCATGTCTGTACTCAACCTCTCCAATTCCTCCGCATCCTCATACTCATCCACCATAAGCGTTGCACAATTCTGCTAATACTAGGCTCCCTCCACCCTGATTTCCCCCAACTCTGCTGGTTAGAGGCTCCCTCCACCCTGATTTCCACCAACTCTGCTGCTTAGAGGCTCCCTCCACCCTGCTTTCCCACAACTCTGCTGGTTAGAGGCTCCCTCCACCCTGCTTTCCCACAACTCTGCTGGTTAGAGGCTCCCTCCACCCTGCTTTCCCACAACTCTGCTGGTTAGAGGCTCCCTCCACCCTGATTTCCACCAACTCTGCTGGTTAGAGGCTCCCTCCACCCTGCTTTCCCACAACTCTGCTGGTTAGAGGCTCCCTCCACCCTGATTTCCACCAACTCTGCTGGTTAGAGGCTCCCTCCACCATGAATTTGCCCAAACTGGGCTGTTTAGAGGCTCCCTCCACCATGAATTTGCCCAAACTGGCCTGTTTAGAGGCTCCCTCCACCATGAATTGGTCCAAACTGGGGTTTTTAGAGGCTCTCTCCACCATGAATTGGTCCAAACTGGGCTGTTTAGAGGCTCCCTCCATCATGAATTGGTCCAAACTGGGGTTTTTAGAGGCTCCCTCCACCATGAATTGGTCCAAACTGGGCTGGTTAGAGGCTCCCTCCACCATGAATTTGCCCAAACTGGGCTGTTTAGAGGCTCCCTCCACCATGAATTGGTCCAAACTGGGGTTTTTAGAGGCTCCCTCCACCATGAATTGGTCCAAAATGGGCTGTTTAGAGGCTCCCTCCACCATGAATTGGTCCAAACTGGGGTTTTTAGAGGCTCCCTCCACCATGAATTGGTCCAAACTGGGGTTTTTAGAGGCTCCCTCCACCATGAATTTGCCCAAACTGGGCTGTTTAGAGGCTCCCTCCATCATGAATTGGTCCAAACTGGGGTTTTTAGAGGCTCCCTCCACCATGAATTGGTCCAAACTGGGGTTTTTAGAGGCTCCCTCCACCATGAATTGGTCCAAACTGGGGTTTTTAGAGGCTCCCTCCACCATGAATTTGCCCAAACTCTGCTGGTTAGAGGCTCAATCCACCCTGATTTTCAAAACAAATGTTGGTGCCAACCTCAACTTACTACAAGGGCCAAATTCACTGCTGGTGACAAGCTCTCCTCACTGCAAGTGCCAAATACACATGTTTCAAGGTGTTTTCCTACTGTCAGAGAGGTGGTATTGAGTGTGTAAAGTGTGTAGTTGTTAGGCTGTGATGTTGGGGTAATAGAGGGTCTTTGGTGTGTTAGATGCCCCCAGACATGCTTCCCCTGCTGTCCCAGTGTCATTCCAGAGGTGTTGGCATCATTTCCTGTGGTGTCATAGTGGACTTGGTGACCCTCCAGACACGGATTTGGGTTTCCCCCTTAACGAGTATCTGTTCCCCATAGACTATAATGGGGTTCGAAACCCGTTCGAACACACGAACATTGAGCGGCTGTTCGAATCGAATTTCGAACCTTGAACATTTTAGTGTTCGCTCATCTCTATTACTGACCCCTGGCTAGCTGACCTCCCTTTGTTGTTGTTCATCTTGTCTGCGTTTTGTGTTTCACATATTCAGGGAGGGACTGTCTTCGTGGTTGTCGCCTATTACCTAGGATAGGGTCTGGCAATAGGAAGGGAAAGCGGGGGGCTTCAGCTTAGGGCTCACTGTCTCTTGTGCCCCTCCCAGGGTTTAACAGTTCTGGGAATTGCTGTCCTAGCAATTCCCTTACAGTTAATATGTTAATTGGTAAATTAAATGTTACGTTTTATATCTTTTTCTGTATATTGAGGATCCATGCTTCTAATATTCTGATTGACAATCTGAGAAGAATTTGTTTATCTGTTCTTCAAATGTTTCTGCTTTTTTCTATTATTTTTATTTGTCCCATAACCATTCCCATGGCATAGCTGTCTCTAGGGTCTTTATGCCTTGATCGATTTGGATTCCCGATTGTGTATGACTTAGACATTTGGGTTACAGTTTATATTGTAATCATCTCCACTGGGATGTCACAGGCTATCAATGATATAGAACACATCTGGTTAGGGGAGTTACAATAAACCCATAACTCTGCCCCAATGCAAGAGTTTGGACACACATTCTCTTCTAGCACCAAGTTATTAGCCATCAGTACCTGGTCTCCTTCCTTAATTGCTGTCTTTCGCATCCATAGAAGTCCATTAACTAGATTACAAGTACACAATATAAGCCTACAATGTGTTGCTTGTATTAGCACCGAGCCTCTGCCATAGCACAAGGCCACTAAAAGAAGTATTTTAATTAACATGGGTAATACTTTTATTCCATCCATCCTCCATAGGGTATAGTGTTAATTAAGTCCTGCAGAAGAATGGCTTGTAAATAAACTGGCACATCCATGGCAACCACTGACTTGCTTCATCCATTATTTAACCTTTTATTGCCCGAGGCTATTTCTTCCAAAGAGATTTGTTTAATGCTTATTATAAGGCGAGAAAAGACTGTAATTTTCACCATGATGGTATGCAAGACTGAAACTGACCTCCTAATTTACATTCAGTTTCCACAGTCGGACGTTGCCGAAAGTATTTAATATCTTCTTAATTAACACATTAGTGCCATTCTAATTAACTAGGAGGCAGTTAAGCTCAATTAGAGTTTTATCGAAAGTTGGTCCAGACACAAGTTTCTCAAAATACTCAATAAAGACTATGCTAAGTAATGTGTTAATCTTATTCCCTTACTGCATTATTTTTGATAATGTAGGAACATATTCCTGAGATGTGTGAAGCCATATGAGAAGCTTTAAAGCTTGAAAAATAAATAAAATAAAATAATAATATAAAAATAAAATACACTTCACGGTATCTTCAAAAATATACAGGACCACACAAATAATTTTTTTTTATTATTCTTGACTTCACACTAACATACAAGAAGTAGATTATACTCTATTACATATATTTACACCCAGGTCACCGAACCTTACATTCTGTAAAGATGACTTCTCAGGGCTCATCTCTATAGCTTTACAGACAGGCGTGCAATGAAAAATTGTACATATTTTGGATCACACACAGGGCACATGATCACTCCATTTACACCCTCTCCCTATACATTGATTAATACTGCAAGTCACCCATATACTTTAGGTTTCTATAGGCCATGAAGGTGTCATAAATCACATCTCATGGGTTCTTTTAATTCATGTGGTTGCTGTAAAGCATATCTCTGAGCCTTCTATGATCTATGTAGTTGCTCTAAAACACTGTTCTAAGGTATCTATAATCCATGTGGATATTAGGAAGCAGATCTCTAAGGACTCCATGATCCATGTGGTTGCTGCAAAGCATATCTCTGTTCTTGCTATGCTCTATATAGTTGCTCTAAACTATATCTCTGATTTTTCTATGATCCATGTAGTTGCTCTAAACCATATCTTTGAGGGTTTTATTATCCATGTGGTTGCTCTAAGGCATATCTCTGATCTTTCTATGACTTATGTAGTTACTGTCAGGATTCGGGGACGCCGTGGCATTCCTGCTATGCGTCGCATGCCCCAGAGGCGTGTCAGTGACTCCTCTGGCTGTTTTTAGTACACTAAGGGGTTAAGTTGTCTCCTTGGTGTCGGTTTGACTGGCAGGCTGTCTGGCCAGTCATTCCCATCTGTGATGGGTGGGGTTGTATCCCTGTTCCTATTTAAAATCCACTCGCCCATCTTCATTTGCCTGCTATAGGTTCTATATAGTTTGGTATTTCCAGGTTCTTTATACTTGTACAGTTGCTACAAACACTTAATCTTTGTTTTCCCTTCCTGTTCCTTGCCTGTTTAGTTTTCCTGTTTATTTCAGTATTCTACTTCTTACCTATACCTACTACTGGTCTAGCTTGAACTCTGTACAGCTATTGTTCTCTGTTACCTGCCGCTACTAGTAATTCTCTGTTTACATCTCAGGCCACTGGTAGGGTGATCATAGGGAATCTATTTAGGTTCCTGTGAGGGGCGCCCTTGTAAGGACGTTACTCTGACGTTAGGCAGGTTCAGTCAGGGGTTCTTATAGGAAAAGTTTTCCAACCTGTTTCCGCCCACGTTCCAGGACTTGCACCCAGCCGTCACCAATCCAGGTCAGTGTCTTACAGTTACTCTCAAGCACCTTTCTGAGGTATATATGATTCATATGGCTATTAGAAATCACATCTCTAATGATTCCATGATCCATGTGACTGCTGTAAAACATATCTCTGATCTTTTTTTATGATATATGTAGTTGCTTTAAACCAAATCTCAGATGTTTCTATCATCCATGCAGTTCCTCTAAACTATATCTTTCAGATTTTTATAATCCATGTGGTTGCTGTAAGGCATATCCCTGATCTTTCTATGATCTATGTAGTTGCTCTAAAGCACCTCTCTGAGATTTGTACGATTCATATGGCTATTAGAAATCACATCTCTATGGATTCCATGATCCATGTGGCTGCTGTAAAGCATATCTGTTAGGATTGGGTCCCGCAGGTTTCTGTTCAGGCGCACAGCGCCACCTGCGGGCCAATCCAACCCTCGCCCTTGGCATCATGCAGCAGGGAGTCTGGAGTCTAAGTCCAGCTTTCGGCCCACTGGGCATGCTCAGACATTTTGGAGCCTCTCAGAGACTAAGTCCCATTTTGCCCATACTGAGCATGATCGGTGACATCATGGCTACCGCCCGTTGGGCGGGAACTAGCCTTTATATAGTGTGAGCCAATGCCCGCACGGTGCTCACACTCTGACAAAAATACTTGAGACAGGAGGTTAAGGTTAGGTTCCAGTGAAAGGCAGGAGCAGCTTAGAGATCTAGTTAGGATTCCTTGGCTCAGCCAGTGGGAATCAGAATAGCCCATGTAATCTGTCTACTTGTGTTGTAGCTCCTGGATGTTAAAGGCGTCTTTTTGTGTTGCTGACCAATGGTGACGGTTAACCCTTGGCAGCCTGAACCGCACTAACATTTCTGCCATTGAAGTTAACTGGTAGTTTTCATTCAGACATACGACTGCCCACCTGGGCCTGTGGACCTCACTGCAGTGTCTTGCAGCCTAGTGGTTCTGTAGTTAAAAATATTATTTTATATATATACACAGAACCGTAACACTATCTCTGATCTTTTTTATGATCTATGTAGTTGCTCTAAACCATATCTCTTAGATATCTATGACCCATCAGATAGCGCATGTATAATGTTTTCATGATACATTTGGCTGCTGTAAAGCATATCTCTGAATTCCTTTAATATTCGCATAGGTAAGATGCCATCCTACATAACCATGTACAAAAAATAGTATTAAAAAATCTACAGTCAGAAAGTAAACATAGATTAGATACAAAGTTAATGAATTAATATCTGGTTTAATAACTAAAAATCGAGACGAGACATTTCCTTCACCAGCCAACTTTTGAAAAAATGCTGAATCTTTAGAATTCAGAAATTCTGTAACAGCGTTTGATACTTCATTGTAATCACAATGAACAAAGATGATATTTTTAATACTATGGGTTGACGCTTGTTTTATATCACTATTCTCTTTTACCGCGTGTCAGCATTTCCTGAAATAATGATTCTTTATGAAGTGCCTTTCAATAGATGTTAGACAGTTAGCAGTCTATATGGAAGGTCAATCCTTCTCTAACTACATTACTCTTTGTAATGTGTATTTACTTGTTTCAAAGATTCGGTAACTTTTATCTCCATTTAATGGAGAGTATTACCAGTTTGCCTTTTATGTAGGACAAACATCAGCTTCAAAGAAGCAGAGGAAATAAAATTAAAACCAGCAGAGTATTACATTAAAATGATATTACATTAATTTAAGGTTCATTATTCTTTATATTAGATTTGTTCACAAGAATGCAAATGATGTCTTTAAAACAACAAGTCTGTAAGTCAGACATTAAACACACAGTAAGCCTCATAAACATTGCTCTGGAAAGGATGCCGCAAATCTCCAAGTAAAATGAAGACACTGCATGGGTTTGTTTAAAACAAAGCACTATTAAGCCCCAGAACCTCAAGGCCTGTGTGTAATATTGAGACAACATAAGAGCTTTGTAACATAAGCTTCATTTTAGTGGCTCAATAAACCTAGAATGGAATTCATAAAACTATACGAGTCAAAAATCACAAAGCATCATATTTTTGGAGAGTTTGCAGCGTAGTTCTTCTCAGCGATGGGCAATGAACACACAAGGCAGAGGAGGTCTCTGCCATAGCATTACTATCTAGTTGTATGTTCAATATTCAGGTTTGACAAGCTTTTAATAATACAAAGTTGCTGTTTTTTCCTACTAAATCTAGAACGTATAATGGAAAATATTTGGAAAATTCAACCAAATTTATGTATCGGATTGTAAGAGCAGACTACAAAGGCTTTGCTTGCAGTCTGAAACCATGGAGAGACATACAATAGATCTGCATAGTTGCTATGAAAGTAAAATAGAAGGATATTATGATTCTTATTATGATTATGTCTCTTTACCTTGCATGCATTTGCTTATCAAAAAATTTGACAATGGTGGACAAAGTCTTTGAAGGGAACTTCTCAGCTCTAAACCTATGATAATGCTATGCAGAGACCTTTAGTAGGAGCAGAACCATACCTCATTATGCTGAGAAAATCATCTTTAGTATAAGGCACCACATGACATCCCGCAGCGCTTTTGTCACGACCTGAATTCTTGTTATTGAGTTGTGTGTTTTTCTGGTGGGGATTTGATCCGGTGTTCCATGGTCTTTTGGTGGTTTCCTTGCCATTGGACCATCTCTTTGTACATTTGGTATTGGCCTTCGGAGTATACCTGAGGTTCTTTAGAATGAGCCTCGGGTGTTGGTCGTTACCATTATCCTATCGGACGCTTCTGGGGTTTGTATAAAGAGGATGGCTGGCTTCACTTGTTGCCGGTTTTCATTGTATCCAACATAGAATTTGTGGCTCAGGGAGAAGGAGTGTTTTTGGAACTATAGCTTTGAAGCGGTGTGAGTGTTGCCTTGTGTGTGAGTCTGGTTTTCCCTTCCATACTTGTACTCTGCCATGTCCTTCAGTTCTGTTTGCCTGGCACTATCTGGTTATTTGGGAAGTTTTGGTTCCAGTTTGTTTTGCCCCAGTCCTGTGTTAACCCTTTCCTCACCTCTCCACTGCCCCTCTCCTCATTCTCTTGTTGCGTATTATGCTGTGCTGCGTGTCTGTTGTCCAGCACTTCCCATCCTGTTTGTTTTGTCTGCAGCTGCACCTTGGTTTCTGTAGGGGTGACCACCTTAGTATCCCCAGTCCCTAACTCTCTTGTAGCTCTCGCCCTATCTGTCGGCTAGGCCTTTGTGTTAAAGAGCCAGGAGTTGTCGGGGCCAAGGCTAGCTTGGGAACAGCTGACCACCACCCGCAGGCAGGGCCTAGCCAGCCGCCGTAGCATCAGGGAAAGTCTCCCTTCCCTGTTCCCTTAGCAGTGCAGTCTGCAGTCCAGATTTTGGGTCTTGGCATAGACACAAACGTGACAGCTTTATTGCAAAAACTGCTGTGGCAACGCATCACGGTTCTTCCCGCATCACTTTAAACAGAAAGTTCATGGAGTTTTCCTCCACAGTTGTGTTACAATTATACCTATGGGGAAACCGCTGATGTTTCCGTAGGTATAATTTACATGTTGTGATATCCAAAACTACAGTTTTGGAAATTGTGGCATGTCCGAACAGTGGTTTTTACAGTAAAGTGGGCATGGGATTCACGCGAATTCCATCCACTTTTCTTGTACTGTAAAATGCCGCAATTTTTCCCACAGTGTTTCCACCATGGACAAATTGCGGCGTTTCCATCTCGTGGGGACCGGGCCTTATATAGATATGCAAGTCAGCCTTAAGTGAATTTAGGAAAGGTTCCAGTTTACTGTATATATATACTGTATGTGCTTACAGATGGCCATAAGTGCTCATATGGAAATGTAAAGTTGCTGCCCAATGTTGCTCATTTAACAGTGAATGAGGTTTCTAGTAAATTTGCCTCCTCTGCCGATTCGCTTGAGACTGATTTGCATATCCCTAAAAAGCTGATTATCTCTGCATTTATTCATTGGTTTGAGAACATGAAGCTACCTTCACAGCACTATTATTGGTTTAGGAGACACTGTGGACATGAAAGATTCCCTTTAACCTTTCCAACATTTCTGCAGGGTCGTAACTTGAGTGGGTGCAGAAGGTGCAGTCGCTCTGGCGTTCTGGAGCCTTAGGGGCCCATAAGCACTGGCATCAGTATTGGGATTGCAGCTTCCATCTGGCCCATAAACCAAGGAGACCCACAGATTACCCTAACCACAATAAGGTGGATTAAACTCCTTAGCACCCGTACCATCACTATCAAGAATCTACTGTAGGGATGAGGTAGGGAGCCCCTGACAAAATATTGCCCCGGGGCCCACAAGACTTCAGTTATGCCACTGCATTTGAATATTGATCGTGCAAAAAGAACATTAAAAAAAAACAAAAAAAAAAAACAGATAAGGCCGGGTTCACATCTGCCTTGGAGTCTCCGTTCGAAGATTATATTGCACTGTGCTTCCAAAATTGTCAGATTAAACCTTTGAGGATGCAGGGAAGTTTCTATGACAATGTTTGACTATTTTTTTTTTTTTTTTTTTTTTTTTTTAAGCTCAAATTCATTTTTATTTTTTTCTGTCAATATAGCTATGTGAGGGCTTATTCTTTGCATGCTAAGTTGCACCGTTTTTGGGTACATATAATGTTTTGACCATCTTTAATGTTAGCAGATCATTTGTTAAGTGGAGCTAATAAAACATAACCACTGAGGTTTTGGCCACTTTGGTGTGTAGAACCATACTCTTATTGCCCAGGGTATTGTGCATGCTGCACATTGACAACTATGGACAATTGGACATCTATGAAAGATATTGCTGGCATGGTCTTAAGGAGTAACGGAGTGCAGCATTTATATTCAGTGGAAGACTATGGCAAGGAGTAGCCTCCTAAAGATAACATTGGGCCATTAACAATAGCTGACCGTCAGGTTAGCTTCAACCCTTTGCAGTATCCTTTGTACTGGGCAAAAACCACTAAGAAGATTGCTATGTCACTGGAAATAAGGAACAGTTGTTTTTGTTACTTTATAGGTCTGCATCCATCCTACGGGATAGCTCCCCTTACAAACAGACAAGTCAGAAGAGCTGACAGGTCCTCTTTAAAGGACCTCTTTAAATTTGGTGTCAGTTCTGAGGGAATTAAGCATGGTCATAGATAGACCCTTGTATCTAATATTTAAGGATTCAGTAATGACTGGGTCTGTTCCACAGGATTGGCGAATAGCAAATGTGGTGCCAATTTTCAAAAAGGGGTGTAAAAGGGAACCTGGAAACTATAGGCCAGTAAGTTTAACTTCTGTGGTGGGAAAGATATTTGAGGGCTTTCTAAGAGATGCTATCCTGGGGTATCTCAATGTAAATAATCTTATAACACCAAATCAGCATGGGTTTATAAGGAATCGGTCCTGTCAGACCAATCTGATCAGCTTCTATGAGGAGGTAAGTTCAAGACTGGACATGGGTAATGCAATAGACGTGGTGTACCTGGACTTTTCAAAGGCTTTTGATACTGTTCCACATAAACGGTTGGTATGCAAAATGAGAATGTTGGGACTGGGGGAAAACATATGCATTTGGGTTAGCATCTGGCTCACTGATAGGAAACAGAGGGTACTTGTTAATGGTAAATATTCAGACTGAGCTACAGTCACCAGTGGGGTGCCACAAGGGTCAGTATTAGGTCCTCTCTTGTTTAATATCTTTATTAATGACCTGGTAGAGGGTTTACAAAGCAGGGTGTCTATATTTGCAGATGATACTAAACTTTGTAGGGTAATCAATAATGAGGAGGATAGTAGAATATTACAAGGGGATCTAAGGAAACTGGAAGCATGGGCGGAGACTTGGCAAATGAAGTTTAATGTTGACAAATGTAAAGTAATGCACTTTGGGTGACGTAATAAAATGTATGACTATGTACTAAATAGTAAATTACTGGGTAAGACTGTCAATGAAAAAGACTTAGGGATTTTGGTGGACAGCAAGCTTACCTTTAATGACCAGTGCCAGTCAGCTGCTGCCAAGGCAAATAAAGTTATGGGATGCATCAAAAGAGGTCTAGATTCTCATGACAAGGACATAGTTATGCCTCTATACAAATCGCTGGTACGGCCACACTTAGAATATTGTGCGCAATTTTGGGCCCCGATATACAAGAAAGACATAAGTGAACTTGAAAAAGTGCAAAGACAGGCAACCAAAATGATTAGGGGAATGGGTGCACTGGAGTGCGACGATAGATTAACAAACTTGGGGTTATTCAGTTTAGAGAAAAGACGTCTACGAGGAGATCTAATAACAATGTACAAATACATGAAGGGACAATACAAAGAACTCTCTAAGGATATTTTTACTCCTAGGCCAGTGACAGTGACAAGAGGACACCCTCTACGTCTGGAGGAGAGAAGGTTTCACCAGAAACATAGAAGGGGATTCTTCACAGTAAGAACAACGAGGCTCTGGAACTCTCTGCCCCGGGAAGTGGTGATGGCGGATTCATTATACAAGTTCAAAGAGGGCCTGGATGCCTTCCTTGGAGACAAAAATATAATGGGTTATGGTCTCTAGATTTTAAGGACACGTTGATCCAGGGTTTTATACTGACTGCCAGATTGGAGTTGGGAAGGAATTTTTTCCCCTGAAATAGGGCAATTGGCACGAGCCTCATGGGGTTTTTTGCCTTCCCCTGGATCAACACTGTAGGGAATTGTAGGGTTATAGGTTGGACTTGATGGACTCATGTCTTTATCCAACCTCATCTACTATGTAACTATGTAACTATGATTCAAATGAATGACAAACCGCATACATATAATGAATAACCATGTTCTCAAGATCAGGAAGCAATCTTTAGAGATGTTATTGGTTCTGGCTAATAGGGGGGTCCTAAAGTAGTATACTGTACATATACATGGTCTAGATTTTCAGATTTCCACAAATTACTGTACACAATGTTAAAATTTTCTTTATCCTCCCTCACTAAATGTAGGCTCTCAGCAAGTAACATTAATATGAATGTTGACACTCTACATTATAGTTTCTATGACGTCCAACAAATTACTCAGTAATGGATATACCACCGCTTTACCGAATATCTATGTACACGCAATTACACCACTTGATGGGCATAAGCTTAATGGCGTATTCTATGCAAAACCAGGTTCCTTCATGTTTGGTAGTCATGTTCTCTATTTAAGCTGATAATCGTCTCTCGTTTTGTGCAATGATTTGCTATGAATGGCAAATCACGTAAATCAAATCACTCGTCTCTAGATATGGGTTGATAATCATAAAAAAGATCAGTTAATACCATAATTGAAGCAGCAAAAATAACAAGAACAAACTTGGCAGCTTTTTAAGTTATTTTCATTTAACTGAAAATGGTATGTAATTGCGAAGATGGTAGAGCGAGGAAGATGCATGCATACAAATGAAGAAGAGGCCGTATTTATCAAACAATATCTTACAATATTACCAGCCTCAAAAATACACATTTTTAAGGAATGCAATAAGAAAATATGACAGCTTTTTATATGTTGAGATTTGAAAATTGATAGAAAATCCATTTCAAGAGTTAAAAAAAAAAAAAAGAGCCCAAAAGCAGGATGTATCAATACAAAACACTTCCTAATATATATCCTGTTTAAATTCAGCCCCATTTATCTGAATTTTTCCCCAGGTCATTAACCTCGGAGTGATGTTTCATTTGCAAGCTTACTATCCCTCCCTTTGAGCAGTTCAGCCAGCAGAAAACATCACAGCAGCATGTGACCTTGGATTTAGGAGTGATTTATTAACTGTGATTGCATTGCATGAAGGAGTGGAAAAATGGAAGGCTACAGAAATAGTGAGAGCAAGCAGATGAATCATGGGAAATAGTTTGTCCACAGATTCCCTGCATGTAACTAATAGAAATGAGTGAGTAGTTAAATATTCGATATTCGTTTTGAGTAGCCCCTCAATATTCAACTCAACTACTCGAATCGAATATCGAATCCTATTATACTCTATGGGGGAAAAATGCTCGTTTCAGGGGTAGGCAACATTCAATCAAATTGAACTTACCAAGTCCTCAAGTGAGGATCGGGGTGGATTCTCCGAGAAGTCTTCTCTGTGCAGCATCCCCGCGGCATCTTCCGGCTCTGAATTCACTCTGCCAGGCATCGGGCCTGGGCAGAGCCGACTGCGCATGCCCGCACTACAAGAAAAGGGCTGCTTACAGTCAAAGCGCCCATTTTCTTATAGCGCGGGCATGCGCAGTCGGCTCTTCCCAGGCCTGATGCCTGGCAGAGTGAATTCAGAGCCAGAAGACGCCGAGTCGAAGCTGCACGGAGAAGACTTCTAAAGGTAGGAGAAGAACCAGCGTTGATTGGCCGACTGTATAGCATTCAGCCAATCAACACTGGCTCTGCATCGAATCTTTCCATTCGAATAGTGAGTGATAGTCGATCGAGTACAAGTATTTTGAATACCGTAGTATTCGATCGAATACCTACTCGATCGAATACTACTTGCTCATCTCTAGTAACTAACAGTGATACAAGAAGCAGCAAGTAAAATAAAGCCAAGCAAAGGGTACACAAGTGGACAGTGACTTAGCACTGCTGTGGATGTATTTACAGATATTTTTTGGAAGCTGGATAACCCCTTTAAGCGTCATGTATATGGTTATATTACAACTATGTTTTGTACAAAGCCATAATAGGGGGTGCACATGGATGTGAATGGAGGTGCAGAGAGGTTACTGCCCACGATCAATGCGAAAACTGATCAAGGGCATTAGCGCTGGTTGTCTGCTGTATGATACTTGTATACATATCAAAATACCCAACATCTGCTGTACTATTATGACGGATATCGGAGAGGGGTTAATTAGAGCATAATATGGTTGAAATACACTACCCCATATTTCATTCACAGAGGCTCAGGCTTAAAGAGAGGAGACTTTCTTGTGTATGCTCGGTGTAATATGTCTGAAATACAATTGTGCATTGGAAGTCAAGGCCCAAAGAGAGGTGAGTCATTTTAGTGTAGAGTTCCATCAAATAGTGGTTGACATGTCTTGGCAGATGGGCTTATACAATTTGATCAAAATGTTACCAAGAACCCAATTTTCATGTATTTTATGTGCAGTTGGAGTTAGTAGTAATGCTCTCTCTGATCAGTGCTGTTTCTGTACAGGTCTTTCAGTAGTATCCAGATCTGCAAAGGAAAATACTGATCATTAGTAGAGATGAGCGAACACTAAAATGTTCTCGGTTCGAAATTCGATTCGAACAGCCGCTCACTGTTCGAGTGTTCGAATGGGTTTCGAACCCCATTATAGTCTATGGGGAACATAAACTCGTTAAGGGGGAAACCCAAATTCGTGTCTGGAGGGTCACCAAGTCCACTATGACACCCCAGGAAATGATACCAACACCCTGGAATGACACTAGGACAGCAGGGGAAGCATGTCTGGGGGCATAAAAGTCACTTTATTTCATGGAAATCCCTGTCAGTTTGCGATTTTCGCAAGCTAACTTTTCCCCATAGAAATGCATTGGCCAGTGCTGATTGGCCAGAGTACGGAACTCGACCAATCAGCGCTGGCTCTGCTGGAGGAGGCGGAGTCTAAGATCGCTCCACACCAGTCTCCATTCAGGTCCGACCTTAGACTCCGCCTCCTCCGGCAGAGCCAGCGCTGATTGGCCGAAGGCTGGCCAATGCATTCCTATGCGAATGCAGAGACTTAGCAGTGCTGAGTCAGTTTTGCTCAACTACACATCTGATGCACACTCGGCACTGCTACATCAGATGTAGCAATCTGATGTAGCAGAGCCGAGGGTGCACTAGAACCCCTGTGCAAACTCAGTTCACGCTAATAGAATGCATTGGCCAGCGCTGATTGGCCAATGCATTCTATTAGCCCGATGAAGTAGAGCTGAATGTGTGTGTTAAGCACACACATTCAGCACTGCTTCATCACGCCAATACAATGCATTAGCCAGTGCTGATTGGCCAGAGTACGGAATTCGGCCAATCAGCGCTGGCTCTGCTGGAGGAGGCGGAGTCTAAGGTCGGACCTGAATGGAGACTGGTGTGGAGCGATCTTAGACTCCGCCTCCTCCAGCAGAGCCAGCGCTGATTGGCCGAATTCCGTACTCTGGCCAATCAGCGCTGGCCAATGCATTCTATTAGCCCGATGAAGTAGAGCTGAATGTGTGTGCTAAGCACACACATTCAGCACTGCTTCATCACGCCAATACAATGCATTAGCCAGTGCTGATTGGCCAGAGTACGGAATTCGGCCAATCAGCGCTGGCTCTGCTGGAGGAGGCGGAGTCTAAGGTCGGACCTGAATGGAGACTGGTGTGGAGCGATCTTAGACTCCGCCTCCTCCAGCAGAGCCAGCGCTGATTGGCCGAATTCTGTACTCTGGCCAATCAGCGCTGGCCAATGCATTCTATTAGCCCGATGAAGTAGAGCTGAATGTGTGTGCTTAGCACACACATTCAGCTCTACTTCATCGGGCTAATAGAATGCATTGGCCAATCAGCGCTGGCCAATGCATTCTATTAGCTTGATGAAGCAGAGTGTGCACAAGGGTTCAAGCGCACCCTCGGCTCTGATGTAGCAGAGCCGAGGGTGCACAAGGGTTCAAGTGCACCCTCGGCTCTCCTACATCAGAGCCGAGGGTGCGCTTGAACCCTTGTGCACACTCTGCTTCATCAAGCTAATAGAATGCATTGGCCAGCACTGATTGGCCAGAGTACGGAATTCGGCCAATCAGCGCTGGCCAATGCATCCCTATGGGAAAAAGTTTATCTCACAAAAATCACAATTACACACCCGATAGAGCCCCAAAAAGTTATTTTTAATAACATTCCCCCCTAAATAAAGGTTATCCCTAGCTATCCCCGCCTGTACAGCTATCCCTGTCTCATAGTCACAAAGTTCACATTCTCATATGACCCGGATTTGAAATCCACTATTCGTCTAAAATGGAGGTCACCTGTTTTCGGCAGCCAATGACTTTTTCCAATTTTTTTCAATGCCCCCAGTGTCGTAGTTCCTGTCCCACCTCCCCTGCGCTGTTATTGGTGCAAAAAAGGCGCCAGGGAAGGTGGGAGGGGAATCGAATTTTGGCGCACTTTACCACGCGGTGTTCGATTCGAACATGGCGAACACCCTGATATCCGATCGAACATGTGTTCGATAGAACACTGTTCGCTCATCTCTAATCATTAGTCAGCTTTCTTCTTCTCTGTGCCATGTTGCCTATCCCTCATACCCCCATGCCATCTCTTCCCTTGTCTGGTATATACTATGACGTGCAGTGGGAGCCATGGGAAGAGTTTATTAGCATTATTTGGTTTCATGGTATACAATGGGGCAGATTTACAAAACATTGAAGGTGCTTTTAACACTTGGCAGGTGTCAGGTCAATGTTGCGTTCAGTTACATTGCGATGACACCACACGGTAAAAGATTTCCAGCTTAGTCAAGAATGATCAAATCTAAATATTTCACATTGAGATTGAAACTTAGTTACAGTAGCCATAATGGAATCCTGTACAGTGAGATGTCTAATAGTGTCTGCACCCAACATCCAGCATTATAACTCAAAATGACAGAGGTAGGAATATTTAGGGTTATAGCTGGCGCATTAAAATTAAAAGCTGAAGTTTCCTTTCCCTCAGACACATATGTATGTGGAACTGCCTAACTGATCTTAAAATAATCTTCGTCTTGGGAGTCATAAAGGCAGAATATTCCTTCTACAGAGGATGTGAAAATGCATGTCAGACAGCATCAGTAATCGGGAGCTAAATCAAGTTCTATGGCAGTGGAACATTCACTTCACAGGCTTATCATTTCCTCCTAGTTACCATGGAAACAGGTTCTTTAAAAAATCAAACTCCAGTGCCCTCACCTGTTAGCAGAGAGTTTGTCAAGCTGCTAATATTTTCTCTTTTCTTTTTATTATTATTATTTTTTTTATTATTATTTATTTATTTGCCTTTTTTCCCATTAGTCCTGACCATTTGTACAAGGCCAGGATTAAATCTGGATGGAAAAGCTCTATGTTTGTTTGTGCCTCTGGCAAAAAAAATAAAATAAAATAAAATCTTAAATTGACTTTCTCTTTCGAGAAGGTACAAGTTGAAGTTAGAAATAGCTTAATGTCCTTAAGCAAAAAAGCAGCAATACCCCCTGGAGTAAACAGTTGCTGTTTTTTTTTATATTACTTTATGGTTTGATAAATGTCCATTTTCTTTGTAGTAGATTTCCAAAAGAGAAGTATTCAGATCTGCTTAGTGAGGCTAAAGTGACCCTGTCATGTTCAGAAAGCAGTCTAGTTCGAGAAGAGACAGTTCCGGAACAGAGGGAGCTGAGCAGATTCATGCACAAAGAATTGCACAATATAGCTTCCGGATAGTACTAGAGAATTGATCGTACAATAAGCTGCATTCCCCATTATACAATACTAGCAGCTACCCGTGACTTTGTCTGTGGTTTGGCGGTGGCGCCGAACCGCTTATATTTCTTAACCCCCTATCTGTGCCCCCAGTCTAGTTCATCTGCCTTCAGTTTCTTGTCCCCCCCAATCTTTGCCTCCAGTATGTTGTCCCCCCCAATCTCTGCCTCCAGTATGTTGTCCCCCCAATCTCTGCCTTCAGTATGTTGTCCCCCCATCTCTGCCTCCAGTAAGTTGCCCCCCCATCTCTGCCTCCAGTATCTTGTCCCCCCATCTCTGCCCCCAGTATCTTGTCACCCCCCATCTCTGCCCGTAGTATCTGGCCGCCCCCTATCTCTGCTCCCAGTATCTTGTCCCCCTCCCATCTCTGCCTCCAGCTTCATGTCCCCTCCATCTCTGCTCCCAGTTTCTTCTCTCCCTATCCCTGGCCCCAGCTTCATGTCCCCCCCTTCTCCGGCCCCAGTCCACTTCATCTGCCCCCAGTTTCTTGTCCCCCCATCTCTGCCCCCCCAGTTTCTTCACCCCATCTCTGCCCCCCAGTCTCATGTCCCCCCATATCTGCCCCCTAGTTTCTTCCCACCATCTCTGCCCCCCAGTCTCATGTCCCCCTTCTGTGGCCCCAGCTTCATGCCCCCCTTCCCTACATTGGCCCCCGTGTAGTACGACTCACCTTGGCTTGTGTCTGTCTGCCATTGCTGTGTCTGCTCGCTGAGTGCAGACAGTTCTTGTGCTGCAGCATGTGTCATGTATGTAGCAGAGCGAGCTCCGGTGTCATAGCAACCAGACGCCGGACCTCACTGTGCTTCATACAGCAATGGAGGAGTGAGGCCATGTTGAGTCGTACTACACGGGGGCCGATGTAGGGGGGGAACTGAAGCTGGGGACCTGGGGACACCCCCTCCCCCCACTGCACTGACCTGTATGTGTTGAGTCAGGTGCAGCAGCCTCCTCCTTATCCTCCATGATGTGTGCAGGTGGGCTGGTATAGCTGCGGTTCCGGGACTATGTGGGCTGCCGCCATCTTCCTCACTGTGTCCCTGGTGAATCGGCACACCCACATTCAGCCCCCAACCTATGGTGCCGCAGCCCTGGCTCTATAGCCCGCCCACAGCCTGCCATGCACTAATAGGAGGAGCGTGGACAGAGCAGTGCTGGCAGAATGCCAGCTTCTACAGCCGAGCCTGGAGGGGTCTTTGGAGGGTGACGGTGGCGATTTGGGGTGAGTGACCTACATTTAAAGTAGCCTATTGCACTTTCGTGGGAAATATGTAGGTGTGTGTGAAATTTCACCAAAATCCATTCAGCCGTTTGGCTGTGATTGAGGAACAAACATCCAAACATCCAAACACCCAAACCCACAAACTCACAAACATTCACCTTTATAATATTAATAGGATAGTGCAATTCCATCACAACAAATGATACACCATACGAAATAAACAACGCTATGCCAAATTGTGGCCCAATAATTCTACTAACACTGCATTCCTTATCACAGGAAAGGGGGTTTAAACCATCTCAACAGGTCAAAATATTTAAGGAGTGTACCCTAAATACTCCAGATGAGATCCCCAAAACAACAACAACACAGCTCACACCATCCTTCACATCCTTGGTCTTCAAGACCTGCACCGATACGTACATGTAACCATTTCTTTACAGGTCTTTCAACATTAGCTAGTTCTGAAGAGGAGAGTATAATTGCTGAGATTTCTTCCTCTTTCTGCCATGTTGCCTATTCCCGATCCGCCCCATGCCTTCTCTTTTTTACTATAATATCTGGTGGGAGGCATGGGAGCAGCTTGTTAAAATTATGTGGCTTTGAACTAAGCATGGAGCGTCCCTCATATGTCTGAAAATTGGAAGCAGAACTTCAAATGTCCCTCACCCCTGAAGAAATATCCTCTGTCTTCAGACGCTTCATATACCCCTTCTAGATGCGTAGGCTTGCAAGAGTCGAGCTTTAAATTGGTCATCAGCTGGCATAAAACGCTCACTGTAATTCATAAGTAGAGATGAGCGAATACTATTCGAAACTAGAGTTTCGAAACGAGTTTCGAATACCTCTTTCACCTAGGAATGCATGGGAGCGGCCGTACAGCAAGGAGTTAAGCGCCAGCCGGCGGCGCCGGCCACTCCCATGCATCCCTATGGAGCGAGGTATTCAAATCTAGTATTTGAATTATCTCTATTCATAAGTTCTATCCTCAGGCTTCCCCTTTGTGTTGGCACTGCCATAAGGCCCTAGGTTCCTATCTGAATAAATGGTGAGAATGCGAAAAGATATCCCCCTACTGGTCACTCATTCAGCGGGTTCTGACCCAAGTTTGTGGACTCTCTGAACCTTTAACCCCTGTAGGCATATTTTTTGAATTTGTGGCCCACCTTCTTCTGTAGGTCTACAAGCGACTCTGGCAACAACTTATATCCATCGCCAAGTGTTTGATTTCTTTATACTAGGCATCCGAATCCCCCTAAAGTGTCCCACTTTCTATGGAAAATCACCTCAATTAGCCCAAATGGAGGACCGCACCCACTTGGAGCGTCACACTCACCAGAGTTTCAGCTCTGTGTGGGCACCGTGGTATACCTTCTCTAATGACCCTACATGGGCATATCTGTGGGAACTCCTTGGTTAATTATGCTATTCTTTGAGAACCTTTTACTAACACTCCCAGGTTTCATTGTCTTTTCCTCCCCCCAATTCCAGTTGTGTCCTTAGTTACTCACTTTGGGATATATACCAGCACTTCAGACTGTTTTGTTTGTGACTGTATTGATATGCTTATTGTTTTCAATGCTGTATGTTAATTGGTGTTATTTTGAAAAATTAATAAAATGTTATTTACATAAAAAAAATATGTGGCTTCATGCTACAAAATGGGCAGATTTACCAAAAATGCAGGTGCTTCAAACTCTCGGCAGGTGAGAGGTTAGGTCAAAGTTGTACATCTATGAAATTACACTGTAAATTAACATTTTACATCTCTAAGCATTTCACTGAGTATTTGAAACTTTGTTACAGTAGCAATAATGGTAACATAGTGCCTGTACCAAACATATAGCAATATAACTGTAAGGAAATTGCTAGGAAAGCAATTCCCCACTAGCTGCTGGTGAACCCTGGGGGGAGGGCACAATAGACAGTGAGCTTTAAGCTGAATTCCCTTCGCTGTCCCTTCCTGCTTGCCGGTCCTATCCTAAGCAATAGGCGGCAACTGGGCGATGGGCCCTTCCTATATAAGTGACAACACAGAATGCAGTCAAGACAATAAACAACAAAGAGAGATAAGCTAGCCAAGGGTCTAGTAAGAGTTGAGAAACACAGTACAGAATCAAAATCCAAGAGAGTAGTCAAAGGGTAAGCCAGAGGTCAGTAATAGTAGCAGAAGAGGAGCTTAGCAGAGACAAAGTCTAAGGACAGAGTCTCAATAGCCAGCAAGGCTGTGTGGGCTAATGGCCAAATACTCGTCCTAGGCTTGATTGGAAGACAGACTGTCAATAACGCAGGCAAGGCTAGAATTAACCATTTGATGAACAGATGGAAACAAGGTGCAGGAGATTGGTGTGATGAGACTTCAACCACAGAAGACAGACAAACAAAAAACATCAAGCAAAGAATCAAACTTAACTCACCTCCTTAGCCGCAGCGTGCCAGCAGAGGGTGGAACAGAGACCTGAACAGGCAGAGACTTTGCAATAACACAAAATGACAGAGGTAGGAATAACCTACCACCTGACTAGGAGATGTAGAGGTGAAACCAGATGAGTAGAAATGTTTGTTGCCACATATCTCCACTGAGGTCTAAAGAGGACTTCTGGTTGATGTCTAGTCTGGTTTGGTCGAAATCAAATAAAGAGCCATGTCTCACGATGGAGGTTCGCCCATCTTTTGTGACCACCCAATGGAAAGTGAATTGCAGCCTTTCAAGGGTTTTGTTAGCATCTGTTGATAATATGTTACATTGGCTTTAGGGCAAACTATAATGCTTCACCAAATTGAAGACAAGTGAGGTGTGGATATATCTGTACATTGGCGGCTGAATTATCTCAGTGTTGTGTGGTTTGGTTGTTGGACCTCCACCCATCTGATACTGATGAACTATTCTGGGAATACGTCATCACTATCCATCATCAGTGGGTCCTGGACAACTACTTGAAGTATTTTGTATAATATTATAGCAGATCTCCTTGTCACTTCTGTTGCTTACCCCTGTTATATGTCTTTATCTGTTATATTGGCCTGATATTGAAATACACATGGACATATGGTATTCTTTTTCCAGTATAATTCCAAAAACTGTACATTTAGCCAAATAAAGTGATATAGGCACACACATGAATATTTCATCCATTGGGAAATTGACCTATTACTTTATGTGTTAAACTCTATGCTCATGTTTTTTTATTGTGTACTGTGCACACTGGACATAGTATCTATGTCACGATTATCAGATGCTAGAATTACAATGAAAGTTATCACCATTATTATAAAGCTTGAGAGAGATAATAAAGGTGACTCCATTGGCATTAGTTAATGGAACAACTACCTCCTCCTCATTTCTGTATAGTGATCTCCGCATATCTCTGAAGGCAGTGAGTCACTGTCTTGTCTTATGTCTACACACTTACAATAAAGCAAATCTCTGAAACTCTGTCTAATAACTACATGGATGTCTCAAAGTAAAACATATTCAAACAAAAAAAATTAAAAATGTGTTTTTGGTTTTGTTTTATTGCTGTAAGAAATTTTTCTGGTATAAATTTAGATTTAATAAAAATTTAAGTGAAATATTATTGTAGAAGGGTTTTGTTCTCCTGGATCAGGACATTGTTGGCTCCTATTATTGGAGATCCGACTCTCCCCGCCCATCAGATGTGGACATGGCGCTTGGACAAGTGCTGCAGTCTCTTTGTTAATTTTAGACCATCTAACTCTTGGTTCACATCTGCGTTCAGTAGTTCATTGGGGGAGTCCACATGGGGACCCCCCCCAAATGGACTCCCAAATGCATTTGCAAGTGGTGTGCAGTGAAAGCACACGGAAGTCTATGGAGATCCATGTGCTTTCACTGGCACACCGCTTGCCAGTGCTTTTGGTATCTATCTGAACAAGTTCCAACTAAAACAAACACAGGATGAGGCAAATCTTCTGAGGTTCACCCAACTTTAACCAAAATCTAAAACCCCTAACCTGTATTTTTTTTCGATTTAAGATAGGCAACCAAGCCCTTTTTGAATTTGCACAATAAAATCACCTTCACAACATTTTGCAGCAGTGAATTCCATAACCTCACTGCTCTTACAGCAAAAAATCTCAGTCAATGAACCTGGTGAAGTGTTCTTTTCCCCATAGGCATAGAGGATGTTCCCTTGTCTCTGTTAGGGAGCGTTCACACTACCGTCAGTGTCCGACAGGTAGTGTCCGCTCCTAGTGTCCGTTCAAAATCTGGCACGGACATTAGGAGCGGACACTAGCTGTGTCCGTGACACTAGTCATTCACTTAAATGGTGATCGGGTGCGTTCTATTGCACTCCGTGCCTGTCCTTCACTGTCCGCTTGTAAAGATGTCCGACTTTTCAAGTGGACAGAAAAAACCTACATGTCGGGTTTCCGCTCCTACTGTCCGTGCCAGATTTTGAACGGACGCTTGGAGCGGACACTACCTGTCGGACACTGTGAACGTCCCCTTACCGACCTAGAAGTAAAAAGAAAGATCTGTGTACTGACCCTTCACATATTTGTACTTTGTTATTAAATCTCTTTTATCCAAACCCCAAATTGGTTAATTTATCAATGTAGTCCAACCCACCCATTACTCGATTATCTTGGTCACCCTTCCCTGTACTCTCTCTAGTTCAGCTATGTCCTTCTTGTACACTAGGTCCCATCATTGTGCACAATTGTCTATGTATGACCTTACTAGTGATTTATATAGAGGTATAACTATATTCTTATATTCTTATCATGAGTACCTATTCCTGTTTTCATGCATTTACCTGGACGTCATCTAGCAGCCTAGAGTGTCTTCAGTATGTTACAATAAACTGAGTAGTTTCTTATATACTGTATTTTTCAGTTTATAAGACGCACCTAGATTTTGAGAAGGAATCTGTGTAACTCACCTCTCCTGGGCTCTGGTGCTGGTCTTCTGGTGTCTTCTCATCACAAAGAAACGTCTGAATGACATTAGAGACTGTTTCGTCCCAACCACAGTTCATTCATATACTCTTTAGAGACCCCAGAGTTTAATAAGGGTTTGTGGGTGGCGATGGTGCAGCAGTGCCAGCTTGATTTTCAGCACCTTCACTGACTTTTTACCTCCACTTCATATGTAACAAAAGTGTATCTTATAAAGCAAAAACATGGTAACCCTGTATGTTATACTGATACACAGACTGATATGCTCTATGATAAGTATCTGTATAAAGTATTGTACCATGCCAGTGTGACCTGGGGGTCCACCTAGTTCTGGGGTCCAGCAGATGATTTTCCTTTTCCCCTGTGGGCCAGTCCAAGCCTAAGTGGATAGGTAAGCATTGAAGAGACCACAGCTCTTGAAACCCAAAAAATGTAATATTGATTGGATTTTCGAAGAATATAACCTGATCTGGGGAAAGTCCTTTAAAGTGAAAATCAAAGAATTGTAAGGTTCACAACAAAGTCAAGCCATGAGTGAATACCAAGTTCTTCCTTTATACAGTACCTCAGCTGACAACGTATTATAGTCCTTTATGTAGCAGCTCAGATGTGAAAGAAGACTGTCCTATTTGATAAAAAGCTTCAATACATGGATAATTACTGTATCTTATCGTACAAGCTTGAGAGGTTTCTCTTTAATGATCAAGAATTGGGATAATTATCATTAAAACACAAGTGGTGATGTTACTGTATCGTCTCATTCATGTCATACAGAGTGTTAAAATTATATTTTAAGGGAACTGGTCACAATGATGGAGTAGATGGAAATGCCAGGTATGCAGGTAATATGTAGCATAGAACATAGACGAGCTGAGTAGACTGATCGACAGGTTACCTTTAAAGAAATGTATGTGTCTTATTTTACAGAAAATAATTGGTGAGGATCTTACACCAACTCCATCAGTTCTTTGTGTCCTTCGATACATGCCATTGTGATGATTCCAGCACAGTTGCAATATTTTAGTATCCAATATGCTAATTAGGATTCTTACTGTGATCTGGATGGTCCTGAAGTGTCTGCTTCAGTCTGGGACCATCCTCAACAGTAGAGAGCCTGATAGGGTAGCTCAAACTAAGAGTAATGGTCCAGGAAAATGGGGGCTAGAGAATGAATTCTGACTGTACCAGATCAATAGATTGGCACCTATTGAAGGATACAAAGAGTTGGAGTAGGTGGAAGTGATGGAAGGTCCTCTTTAACCACTTTCACTATATTGTTGGATACTGACCACCAATGACTAATCTTGATTAATGTATACCATGATAGGGAATTACAGAGGTGTTCTGTCTTCTATTTAGTAATAAGATGAAAAAAGAACAGTGCTGAGTGCTACTTAGGGTAGTACTGTCATAAAACTGTAATAATGTGGGCAGTCAAACTGATGGGTTCTCACTTATTTTGTTGTGATTGGTCAAAACAATAATATACACAGATAACCGTAACTACAAGTTTGCCTATCTTAGCTGCAAGTGCTTTGGGAGGCCATCACAGGTTTCTGCAGGCTTGTAAGGAGCCCAAACTAGCTTTGTGTTAGGATTGGGTCCCGCAGGGTTCTCTCTCAGCGCACAGTGCCATCTGCAGGTCAATCTAACTCTGGCCCTTGGCCTCGGGCAGTGAGGTGTCTGGAGTATAAGTCCAGTTTTCGGCCCACTGAGCATGCTCAGACATTTTGGAGCCGCTCAAAGGCTAAGTCCCGTTTTGCCCATACTGAGCATGATCGGTGACATCATGGCCACCACCTTGTTGGGCGGGGACTAGCCTTTATATGGTGTGAGCCGACGCCCACGCAGGGCTCACACTTTGACTAAGTACCTTGAGACAAGAGGTTAGGGCCAGGTTCCAGTTAATGGTAGGAGCAGTCTCTAGGGATCTAGGTAGAACTCCTTGGCTCTGCCAGTGGGAATCAGTAGCTCATTTAACTGTCTACTCACTTTGTAGCTCCTGGCTGTTGCAGGAGCATGTTTTGTTACTGACCTGGGGTGAAGGTTAACCCTTGGCAGCCTTGCTGTTTCAGCTGTACTGTGCACCTGCCCAGTGAGGTTAACTGGCAGGGTGTTGGTGCAGCTTGATTCATTGTGTACCGCGCCACAATGCAGTGCAGTTTAACTGGTAGCACACTGTTCAGACCTTACAGCCACCCATCTTGGCCTGTGGACCTCACTGCAGTGCTTTGCAGACTAGCGGGTCTGTCATTTAAAAATATTATTTTTAAATATATACACAGAACCGTAACACTGTGTCACAGTTAGAAAATATTCCCACATGAGCACTTTCTCAAATCAGTTCCAGAAAAAGCTTTATTCAATCAAAATTCATAACAAGATATGTATTTGGGACCAGGACCTACCTCGGATGTACATGGACACAAAAGTAATTTTGAATTCAACTTGATCGAATCGGCCATTACATTTGCTTTGGCCTGAATAAATTTGATCTGAATTGAAAGTGCCTATGTGGCCCTGAAAACGCACTCTAAATTATCCTAGGAATTTTTGCTGAGTTCACTGAGAGAATTTAAGAAACCAAGAAAGATATCTAAAATATAACCTTTAATAAAACCAAAAGATGAAAA
Source organism: Leptodactylus fuscus (assembly GCF_031893055.1). Taxonomy (NCBI): domain Eukaryota; kingdom Metazoa; phylum Chordata; class Amphibia; order Anura; family Leptodactylidae; genus Leptodactylus; species Leptodactylus fuscus. The sequence goes on along the minus strand of NC_134270.1, from coordinate 32,072,223 downwards.
GAAAGGAATGACAACCCTGTATTCGATATCCCACCATATATTAACATAAATGGTTAAAAATGCACACCTGGACAAAATTGTTGGTGCCCCTGGTTCAATGAAAGAAAAACCCACATTGGTCACAGAAATAACCTGAATCTGACAAAAGTAATAAATTAAATTCTATGAAAATGAACAAATGTAAGTCAGACATTGATTTTCACTTCAACAGAATTAGAAAAAAAATAAACCCCATGACACAGGCCTGGACAGAAATGACCGTTCCTGTAACTTAATATCTTATTGCACAACCTTTTGAGGCAATCGCTGCAATCATACGATTCCTGTAACTGTCAATGAGACTTCTGCCCCTCTCAGCAGGGATTTTGGCCCCTTCTCATGCGCAAACTGCTCCAGTTGTCTCAGGTTTGAAGGCTGCCTTTTCCAGACGGCATGTTTCATCTCCTTCCAAAGATGCTCAATAGGATTTAGGTCAGGGCTCATAGAAGGCCACTTCAGAATAGTCCAATGTTTGCCTCTTAGCCATTCTTGGGTGTTTTTAGCTGTGTGTTTGGGGTCGTTATCCTGTTGTAAGACCCATGACCTGCGACTGAGACCAAGCTTTCTGACACTGGGCAGCACATTCCTCTTTAGAATCCCTTGATAGTCTTGAGATTTAATTGTACCCTGCACAGATTCAAGACACCCTGTGCCAGCAAAGCAGCTCCAGAACATAACAGAGCCTCCTCCATGTTTCACAGTAAGGACAGTGTTCTTTTCAAGATATGCTTCATTCTGTGAACATAGAGCTGATGTGCCTTGCCAAAAAGTTACATTTTTGTCTCATCTGTCCATAGGACATTCTCCCAGAAGCTTTGTGGCTTGTCAACAATTTTTATTTATTATTACTTTTGTCAGATTCAAGTTATTTTTGTGACCATTGTGTTTTTTCTTTCATTAAGAGATAAGATAAGATAATCCTTTAATAGTCCCACATTGGGGAAATTTCAGCGTGTTACAGCAGCATAGTAATACAGATACAGGATAATACAGAGTAATATATTACAGACGTAGACACAGATAAGCTGAGAAGAGAAGATATACTAGGAGTCCATGGCAGCTAAGGAAAAAAACAGAAGAGAAAGAGGAAGACCTCATGGTCATCATCATAAACGAGGGTAACCAACAATTTTGTCCATGTGTGTATATAGTACAGTAGGAGTGAATAAACCAACAAAGTTCCTGGCAAACAAAAAACAGGCTGCACTATGCTGAGTGTGAGCAATGCCCCAGTACTCTAATCTCACTGCACTACAATAATCTGGACATGTCCAGAAAAGAGGACAGATCACCAAGCACATGTCTCTATGGAGCAAACTGCATGACATGAGTTAATCTGTTCTATTGTATTGGAACATACTACATAGTTTCTATAGAATTCACACATCCTGCTAGGAAAAGCATTGTCTGACTCCCTATAAAATCAACGACATGCAAACACACATTTTTGGTTCATAAACTTTTAATTAGAGTAAGTGTGAATGAGGTCTTAGGCTCGGGAAAAAATTACATTCTAGATTTTTGCAGTTTTCTGCAGAAGTAATGATATTATCCATTCTCAAAATAGATATTTTGCAAGATAAATGACTCTGTGTTGTGAAAACATACATTATATTATATTGTGTAACAATCAAACGTAATAAAAGAAAATGGATTTACTCAGCTGAAACTGAAGATAATGTAAGACTAGTCTAATACTTTGCCAACCTTCTAGATAACCAGCTGGTGCAGCATTCTTGCGGTATTATTCCTGGCTTCAGAGGTTTCAAAGGAAGGAACACAAGCTTAAAAAATAATTTTCTGACAATATCTTTCCAAAGACCTTGTGCACAAATCTGGGGGGCCGTGGTTTGTGGTTAACATTGTGCCAATTCTGGGGCAGCTGTCCTAATACATGCCAAGCACCAATGTTGTTATTTGGAAGATACCAGAGTAATGAAAGCCTCTGAAAAACCGATACATTCCCAGACAGATCGCAACGTTTGTGATTATGGCGAAGCCGGCTTCAGAATAGATGGAGTGATAGTTGATCCCAGCAGGAGCCTGATATTTTTAAGCTAGTAGCTTATCAACAGTACATTTATTTTCCTGCATCGGTTGTAACACAGGAACAAATCAAAAACATCAAAAATAGAGTACACTTACAGGGGTTAAATGAAAGTCAGCAAGAAGTAAACAGGATTATTTTGGTCTCATATCTGTGACGCATAGTGGAGTCTGTTTTTAAAAAAGAGGTTGAGGAAACAAAATAATAATGTACTGCAGGACAAGGTAGACATTGTTACTTTTCTCTTTACTTTTCGCATATACTGTGTGCCAGTTAAAGGGGTTATCCAGCTTCCAAAAATTATCTGCTGATGCACCCACAGCAGTGCTAAATACTCACTGTTCCCTTGTGCAGCCTTTGCTTGGCTTTATTTTACTCTCTGCTCCTTGGTTCACTGTTATTTGCATTCCATGAATATGCGGACAAACTACATTTCCTATGATTCATCTGCCTGCTCTCACTCTCTATAACTGCTGCTCACATGGGGTTTGCAAATGAAACATCACAGCAGTAGGTGACCCTTGATGTGGGAGTGATTTATTACCTCGGATTTCACTAGAGTGGTGAGTGGAGAAGGGAGGGGAACACAGAAACTGAGAGCAGGCAGATGAATCATGGGAAATGTAGTTTGCCCAAAGATTCAATGCATCCACAGCAGTGCTAAATACTCATTGTTCCCTTGTGCAGCCTTTGCTTGGCTTTATTTTACTTGTTGCTCCTTATAACTCTATTACTTACATTCAATAAATATGTGGAGAAGCAACATTTCCCAAGATTCATCTGTCTGCTCTTACTCTTTGTGATTGCTGCTCACAGGGGGTTTGCAAATGAAATGTCACAACAGCATGTGACCCTAGTTGTGGGAGTGATTTATTACCTATGATTTTATTGGCATGGAGATTGGAGAAGGGAGGGGAACACAGAGTGAGAGCATGCAGATGGATCATGGGAAATGTAGTTTGTCCAAACATTCAATGCATGTAAATAATAGTGATAATAGGTACAATAAGTAAATCAAGCTGCACAAGGGAACAGTGAGTATTTAGCACTGCTGTGGATGTATTTGCAGAAAATTTTTGGAAGCTGGATAATCCCTTTAAATTTCCAAGTATATTCATCAATTGTAAACCCCCAACATAGGTCAGTCACATATCTATAGATATTAAAGAGGTATCTCAATGACCATATTCAGACTTTTATATTTTTCAATTGATGACCTATCAATAGGACCCTCATGGATCAGCTGTTTGGTGCAGAGGCAGCTCTCCCAAAGTGCCTCTTCCATTCTTCAGGCCAAGTCATGGTGCTTGTTCAGATAGACAGATCGAAGCTCAAGTCCATTCAAGTGAGTGGAGCTGCAATACCAGGCCTAGCCACTGTACAAATGTACAGCACTGTGCTTGGTTAGTACTGAAGAGATTGCAGCGCTCACTCAAGTAAAGCAACTTCTTTAATACAATTGATTGGCTTGAATCCTGGTTGTTGGACCTCAACTAATGACCCAAAATTCTGGCACAGTTGAGCCAAAAATCTGGTGTTCTTGTTTCACGCCTCATTTTCCATGTGTTTTAGACACTTTCTAACAGTTTCTGCACCTTGTAAAAATGGGTAGACAAGGATTTTTTAGAAAGGGCAGAGATTAATATACAAAACTGTGTATCAAAAATTGCACCAACATTTGTGACAATTTGTTGTTTGAAGTTAATAAATCTTGTATATTGTTAGACTACACAAGCTAAAAGTATGCCAAGATTTCCTTTTGGAAAAACTGTCACATCTTAAGACCGTCTAGACCAGGGGTGCCCAATACATCGATCGCGATGTACTGGTAGATTGAAAATGACGTATGGGTCGATCGTGGGATGCAGGGATCCCTGGTGTCTGCTCGTTCACAGTGCAGGCTGAGAGTCATCTCCTGACACTGGCAGGTGGGGACGCCGCAGCCCCAGCCTGCCAGTGTCCAGAGATAACTCTCTGCCTGCGCTGTGAACAAGCAGGCACCGGGGATCCCTGGGCGGCCACAGAACGCCGCTGTCTCCTGCTCTCACGATCCGCCCGCCCCCGCCCACATGTCCAGTCCCGCCCACAGACACGCCCGTCCCACCCATAAGCCCACCCGGTCCCGCCCATAGACCCGCCCACAGGCCCGCCCCAGTAGATCTTTTGCCTTGAGTCAGCTAATAAAGTAGCTCACACGCTGAAAAAGTGTGAGCACCCCTGGTCTAGTCTAACATTACAAAATGTATTAGTTTGCTTAGGTTCACACAATGATCCCAAATTTTGTTGCAGTATTAGTTTTCAACATTCTTAGTTTAAGTATTCCATTGTGCTAAGGTATAAGGTTAACTTGCAACAAACATACTATATTATCCAGACAGTAGGAAAGATTCCAAGTCTACAAAGTGTGCAGGGTTGTTCTTAGATGTAAGCATCATGTCCTGAGGGATGGCATAGAGGAATGGATAGACAGAGCAGGGCTAGTTTATGGAGAGCAAATGGGGAACAATTAGATTAGACAATATGATAGGTTTGTCTAAAATATGTTTTTAGGGTATACTTGAAGGTTAGAAAGGGGATAGTAACCGTATTGTCCAGGGTAGTAGGTTCCAAAGAATTGGTGCTACTTGGGAGGTAGGAGATTCAGGTTATGCAGGATGTTAGTCTTAGACTTAGTCTTACCCCTGGTTCACATCTGCGTTGGTATTCTGTCCGGGGGAGTCCACATAAGGACCCCCCGAATGAAATGCCAACTCAACTGCAAGCGGTGTGCAGTTAAAGTACACGGACCCCATAGATTATAATGGGGTCTGTGCGCTTGCCTTGTGCTGCCCGCATGAAACATGCAGACAGGAAAGTAGATTGTGAACTACTTTCCTGTCTGCATGATCACTGCAGAGATCTGACGGCCAGCACACGGACCCCATTAGAGTCTATGGGGTCCGTGTGCTGGCACACCGCTTGCAACTACGTTCAGTATTCCGTTTTTAGGGTGTCCTCATGCGGAATCCCCTAGCCGGAATACCAGTACAGATGTGAACGAGCCCTTATACTAATCAGACAGAGTATATTGCTATTCTATAAATACTTTATAAGAAAGACACATGAATAGTGAATACAGTATCCAGATAAATAATGAATATCTGATTCAAATGCTTATTTTATTCAGTGACCCAATCAATAGTATATAAAGTACACCGATAAACAGTGCATACAGTGTACAGATATATACTGTAGTGTCATGTTTGTCTCTTGATTCCATTGCACAGCATCTAGATAACTCTGTTTTCTTGTGTCCAGAATAGTGAATACTCACCAAAATAAATAATGGATCCAGATGAAAAAATATTGAATTCAGTTAAATATTTTAAGCAGAGTTTTATTTTTTTAAGTGCGTATAACATCCAGATAAACAACATAAGACAAAAAGACAAAATTAAATGCAATATCCAGATAAATAAAGTAAATGAACATTGCAACTAATGTATTATATAACAGTATAGGATTCTTGGTGCTATAGAGTTGGACTATATCTTAATAGAAATGAGCAAGTGCTATTACAAACGGTAGTTTCGAATAGCACGCTCCCATAGGAATGAATAGACGCAGCCGGCACGCAGCCGGGGCCGGCGTCCTGCCACTGAACCCCCTGTGTGCCGGCTGCTCCCATTCATTCCTATGGGAGCATGCTATTTGAATAGCACTCGCTCATCTCTATATCTTAATCACTATATCACTATCATAATCCTGTAAAGTCCCTTTAGATTGAGGCGTTGATGAAGGGTTAAGGAAATAATAATGTGAATTAAATGTGAAAGAGCATTTGTTTGTATTTGTCTCTCAAACAAGGTAACTTGATGGCTCAGGAGACCCCAGCTTATTTATTCCTAGACTTTGTATAACCTTGGAACTTGGCAGAGGTATTGTGTTGTCTTATCTGTAACATTATATAAAAGGCTGTTACAATAAAGTAAGACATTTCTACATACTGTTATGGAAACTGTTACACAAAACCAAGAGATAAACCATCACTCGAGAGGATAAAGCAGATGAAAGTTTATTTAGAAGTGAAGTTACAGCGAGAAGAGTATTAGGGGTAGAGATAGTAAACAAGACAAAGAAACGGAGCTAGAGAGACCTCTGATAGGGTTGAGAAGGCTGGCAAATGTCCCAAAACAGGGGTTCTTAAACCAAATCTATGGCAACAAGCAATGAGAACATCCCCTTACATTCAGCGTCACTCTCAGGAGAATTAATTATATATGTGTCAAACGTAAAGAATAGAGATGAGCGAGTAGTGTTCGATCGAGTAGGTTTTCGATCAAATACTACGGTATTCGAAATACTCGTACTCGATCAAACACTACTAGCTGTTCGAAGTTTAATGTTCGATGCAGAACCAGCGTTGATTGGCAGAATGCTATACATTCTGCCAATCAACGCTGGTTCTTCTCTTACCTTTCCGAAGTCTGCTCCGCGCTGCGTCCCCGCGTCTTCTTCCGAGTGGAATTCACTCTGCCTAGGCATCCGGCCTAGACAGAGCCGACCGCGCATGTGCGGGCATGCACGCCGGATGCCTAGGCAGAGTGAATTGCACCCGGAAGAGGACGCGGGGACAAGACTTCAAGCAGAATCCAGCCCGACCGTCACTCGTGGACTTGGTAAGTATGATTTTATCGAATGTTGCGTACCCCTGAAACGAGCATTTCCCCCCATAGACTATAATGGGGTTTGAAATCCAGTCGAACAGTGTGTGGCTGTTCGAATCGGATTTCGAACCTCGGACACTTTAGTGTTCGCTCATCTCTAGTAAAGAACAATATGTGGCCCAAACATTGGGAGAAGCCATGTGGGAGCTTAGCCGGTAACCAACTCTCCATTACCTGTATTTAGAGAACCTACTAGTATTGACCTTGTTTTGTTTTTGCATTTATACATTTCATTAATCGGGGGGGGGGGGGGTGTTATTTTTGCTTAGCCATCTGTCTTTCGATAGGTATTTTAGTTGATTTTATTTTCCTTTTACAGAATTTCTGTACTTTGTTATTGTAGTTGGATCTTCTATGAGGTAGACCATAAAAATTGTCCTGAATCAAGTTTAGGAATTTCTTCCACTCTGCACACGATGTAGCATCATGATCCGAATCAATATCTGGATAGTTAAAGTCTCCCATAAAGGTCACTTGTATCCACATGGACCACCCACTCAATTGCCTTATATATTATTAGCTACTTAAGCAAAGCCAGGGATATCATTTATGGCAGTACTATTGACTTCAATGAATCTAAAGAAATCTTAGGGCCCCTTCACATGGCGTAAGCTCTCGGCTCATTCCGAGCCGTACACGCGAGCGCTTCTAAACACTTTCCATTCACTTCAATGGGAGAACTCGTAAAGCGCTCACGTGTACGGCTCGGAATGAGCCGAGTGCTTACGCCGTGTGAAGGGGCCCTAACAATACAAAGGACACATCACACTAATGGCGGATATCTAATGGGTGCAATGTCCCATACACATCAAGAAACAATCCAGTTAGGTAATCTATTAGCCATTCAGCGAGCAGGACAAGAGACATGTTTCTTGCTTCCACCAAGTCAAAAGTCTAAAGGACAACAATACATAGTACTTACCATTGGACCCACTAGCGATTAAGGGCTATTAGGGCATCTTAGAGATGCTTAATATAAAGATGTGAATCTGATAAAATTTCCTTCATTTAACTATTATTTCTACTTTATGATTTCCAATAAATCAACCACATCTGTTCAGTCACAATGCATGAACGTCTTCTCACTCGCAACAATTTCGCAAACTTTAAACTGTAATGTTCTACAAAAATACATAAAATATTATGTTCCACATAAAGAAGACAAAAATTAATCAGCAAAATGTTTACAAAGAAACAGATGGTTGATGCTTTAGTAAGAAAATGCTTGCAAAATAATAACCAAATTTATTAGGAACGGCTAATATATCTCATGGTGAAGATAAAATGTCAAAATGTAGTCACGCAAGATGATGGAAAATGCTTCAGACGTGGAGTTAAAGGGGATGTCCAGTACTTTACTTTTTATAGGCAAAAGTTTAGATGGCTTTAAAGTAATCTTATAGCTCATCCAATATATCGCTGCTTTCTGGGTCACTTGCTAGTCTTGGTTTTCTGACCTCTATTAAGGACATTTTGCTATGGACGTATGACCACTACAGCTAGTCATTGGCTGCAGAGGTGGTCTCTGTGGTTAGGAATCTCAGTCAATATGTTAGGAATCTCAATATTTGTGCTCTTGACTCTTCTACTTGCATCAGTTATTCCTAGTAGCGCAGCAGTGTTTTCAGGCATTGCTTTAAGGATGCCATGTCTTCCAGTCAAAAAACAAACAGAAAAAACAGCACCGGGCTGCATATGGTGAAGTGGGTTAAGGCACAGAGATGTAAATACCAACAGATAAACTCTCACCTTGTATAGTTGTGACCAGTTCTGTGACAACTACTATGCTGGCAATAGAACCAATTTAAACAGAGTGGTCCTCTCTGATACTGGGAAGCTGCAGGATCCAGACACCAAAGGGTGTTGTAGATAGGTAATATGGACAGGATTCACCTGAAATCTTCAAAAGGGACCGCAGTTCCACAGGTAGTTGAGTCAGTGGAATATCTTTATTGAAGTCACCATAACACAATGTACCTTTCCGAGTGGAACCCTATCTAGTGTAACAAGACATGGTGCTTACAGACATACACATCAACAGGGCATAAGTAAAGTTGCCCCTTTGGGAACTCCCACCTGAACCCCCAAAGTGGGAGTGGCCAAAATAAGGGAGTGGAAGAATTTAATGCATAACAAACAGTAGCTATTTCCAAATACATACCAAATAGATGGTTCCATTTGAGCAGTTTTATTTAGATGAATCATAATAAGACAATAACAATAAGCAAAAGTGGTTGAGAAACAATTTCAGTGTCAGGGCAGCGCTTCTGTGCATGTCCACAGATGCGTGCGTGGCTGGAGAACATTTGAGAAAACACATATTCTAAGATGAAATATCAATTAAGGTCTGCACTCTATTGTGAAAACAATTCAATGCAAATTTCCAAAATACTAGCAAAAGCCTTGACAGGTTGTAATTCACAACATCACCACTGGGAAGACATATAGCATATGGCTGTGCTCAATAAAGTTGTCTTAAAAAGCTGGACATGTCATGAACATTTCCTGCCAAGAAGAAAATCTACATTCTCACCTGTGTTGCTTAATGGACTAAACAATAAAGATGGATCAATTTTATGATGGACAACAACAGAGCCCGAGAGATCCCCTTGACTATAATGTGGCCTATTGGATATTTAATACTTTCTCTACAATTTTGCTAGAACAAAACATTGTGCTTATAGGACTTTTTTCTTCTATGATTTGAAAGTTCCATTCAGTGGCGTAACTAAAGTTTTGTGGGCCTCGGTGCTATTTTTTTCTCCGCGCTCCCCTACTTCATCCCTACAGCGAATTCTTGATAATGATGGTTATGGGTGCTAAGGAGTTTAATCCACCTTAGTGTGGTTAGAGGAATCTGTGGGTCTCCTTGGCTTGTGAGCCAGATGGAAGCTGCAATCTCATTACTGATGCCAGTGCTTATTGGCCCCCTAAAGATCCTGGGTCCCAGTGCGACTAAAGTAACACCTCTGGCTCCTAGGCAGATGTAAATGTACCCTAAAGAAGGTTTCAATATTATCTTTGATGTCTTTAAATATAGAAAACTCACCACCCATTTTCTAGTTTTCATAACTGATGACCAATTTTTAGAGTAGGCCGTCAATTTATAGATCGGCAGGGATTTGACATCAAGGCCCTTAGCTGAACAGCTATTTGTAGAGTTTGCCATTAACGTTCCTGGATTTAGTAAATGACTCTTTACCGAGAGCACCAGAAATGAGTCCGAAGAGACTACAAATAATTTGATTCAGTGACCCACATCAAGGTTACTGGTTCCATTCAAGTGTCAAGTTTACGTTGATACATTTGTAAACCTTCAACACTTAACTCGGAAACTATACCTGTGGCTCCTATAGAAAAGGAATGGTCTTTGATTAGAAAATTAAAATCTAAAATAAAGCATAACACCCTGATAAAAGTATGGACATGTCTATTTTTTTTAGAATTTTGTAGACTTTTTAGATTTACTGCATTAGATTGTATCCTCTGTACGTATAATTCTGCGCCCGCAGTGACTGTGAGATATCTGCCCTGCACCAAACTACTGGGAGTTGCAGCTGCACGTCTTTGTAATTTCACTGTACCTGAATGTAGAAATCATTTATCTGTCACTAAGAGCTTATTGCTAAGCTCTTCATCACCACCGGAGCTCTGAAATTAAATCAGAGGAATGTCTTTTATCAGAAAAAATGACAGTCGCACTTTTGATAATAAAAGGAGTTTTTTTATTCCAACACTGCTCTTGGAAAAATAAAAATCACACACATTTTCTATCGAGTGCATCTTGATGAAAAATACATCACTTTAGGGATACAACCTGAAATATTAATATCACTGATAATAGCAGAGTATGGGCCCACACTTTATGGAAAATAATAAAGTAAAACTTTCCTTTGCTCTTCTATTTTATTGTATTTCGGTTCTTTTGTATCTTAGGGTACGGTGTTCGGTAAGATTGGCATGGAATGAAAGGAATCCTAGAGGCAAAAAGGATGAACAAAAATGAAGGGAGGGATATTGAAGGCCATTTTGTAAGGTAAAGATGGCGGGAATTCCTCTGAGGCAGATCATTTTGGATTAAAAACATGAGTTAGATTATAACTAGAGATGAGCGAGTAGTTAAATACTCGATATTCTATATTCGTTTCTAGTAGCCCCTCAATATTTGACTACTCGAATCGAATATCGAATCCTATTATAGTCTATGGGGGGAAAATGCTCGTTTCAGAGGTAGGCAACATTTGATCAAATTGAACTTACCAAGTCCACAAGTGAGGGTTGGGCTGGATTCTTGGAGAAGTCTTCTCCGTGCAGCGTCCCCGCGGCGTTTTCCGGCTCTGAATTCACTCTGCCAGGCATCGGGCCTGGGCAGAGCCAACTGCGCATGCCCGCACTACAAGAAAATGGCCGCTTACAGTCAAAGCAGCCATTTTCTTGTAGCGCGGGCATGTGCAGTCGGCTCTGCCCATTATCCGATCAAGTCTGCGAACTAGACGGAGATCATTAACTGGATAAATATTATTCTAGTCCCTGCAGATATATAAATGAAATTCCCAGGATTAACCTGTTCATGCCCACAGTGAACCCCTGCAGTATATTACAAGGAAGTTGCTAGCCGCGTATCGAATGACTGCATAGCAGATAACCGCAAGGTGTGCATATCCTTATGGTGTTGTTTTTATCATCCAGGATTAACCCTTTCATATGCTAATATTAAATGTACACATGATGCAGACGGGTTGCTCATATCGCAGGTAACTATATCTTCTAAATATCTCAAGGACATTAGATAAATACCCCTCCATGATATAATAGGTGTTCATTAAGGGTGCTTATGATACTACTTATCACAGGTCACTCAGCGCGTCTCTGCCACCCTATATGGAGTTATTGATTTCAGTATGAGTGAGGATATAAAATGCTAACAAAGACGACAGGGCCACCCACCGAATATAAAACACAAGGAAATGGACATGATTTATAGAGATGTGAAACTTAGATGTTCAAAAGTATCCCAGTAATTTACAGTGACTATTACATCAAAAAAAGGGTTGAACGATAGTTCTTCAATCAAACCGGACGGTTTAAGCGTATTAAGTTGAAAAATCCACCGACATTCGTGTTCAAGAATTTTCTTCTCCTAATTTCCACCTCTGGGTGACGGTTCCACTTTTTCTAAAACCAGAAATCTAACACTCCTTGGTTCTCCCTGATGGTGCATGTTAACATGGTTTGCTATCGGGGTGTCAGAATTTCTGTTAATGTCACCAATATGCTCTAAAATGCGGCGCCTAAATTCCCTGTTAATTTTGCCTACATTTTGTAAGCATATGCATGTCATATTCCTGCACGTCTTGCAGTGTCCCGCTCTGCCAAAGGTGGTTATTCTGGATTTTGACAGGTGGTCACATTAATGTGACTGGACTGTGTATTAGCTAGAAAGAAGCTAGAAAGCTAGTAAGCTAGAAAAAATTCTGAATGGGGTGGAATAGGAGAAAAACTGTTTGTGTGACTTTCTTACAGAATTTGTTCACTGTGCAGACAAATTAACATGTCACCTGTATTATCTGGGTATGATTGAAAGGACACCAAATATGTATAGTGTTACATGCATTTTAACCACTTAAAATAATTTTGTAATTATTGAATTTTTGTATTATTTTGTAAAAAAAAAGAAATAAAACTAATTCTTAGATTCCTTGTCCTATTCTGTCACCAGTAACTTGTTTTTATATCTGTATATAGTGATGCTCAAAGTGTCTTTGTTGTGGGGTAGACTAGGCATTTTCAGACCCAGGGGTCCTTGAACCCCAGGGATTAACTCCCGAGAGATTGTCATGTTTACTCTTAAGTGCTATCATGGTTTCTATCATAATATGTGTATGGTAGTGGTGTATGATAGACACCATGATAGTACTTAAGGGTTAAAAACCCAACATCCACTGTATTATTATGGCAAATGTTGGAAATGGGATAAAGCCACTTATCTACAGCATAGGGAATGTGCACACCAATAGGGATCTGACTGTCGGGACTCCTCCATGTTGCATAATGATGCATTAAGTCATGTTGTCACATTACGTAGCAATTAGAGATGAGCGAGTAGTGTTCGATTGAGTAGGTGTTCGATCGAATACTACGGTATTCGAGATACTCGTACTCGATCGAACACTACTAGCTGTTCGAAGTTTAAGGTTCGTTGCAGAACCAGCGTTGTTTGGCAGAATGCTATACATTCTGCCAATCAACGCTGGTTCTTCTCTTACCTTTAGAAGTCTTCTCCGTGCAGCGTCCCCGCCGCGTCTTCCGGCTGGAATTCACTTTGCCTAGGTATCTGGCCTAGGCAGAGCCGACTGCGCATGCGCAGGCATGCTCTCGCATGCACAGTCGGCTCTGCTCAGGCGACGGGCCGGGCAGAGCCGACCATGCATGCACAGTCGGCTCTGCCTAGGCACCGATGCCTAGGCAGAGTGAATTCCAGGGGGCGCTGCGCCGGGAGAAGACTTCAAGGAGAATCCAGTCCAACCATCACTCGTGGACTTGGTAAGTAGAATTTTATCGAATTTTGCCTACCCCTGAAACGAGCATTTCCCCCCATAGACTATAATGGGGTTCGAAATTCGTTCGAACAGTCGATCAGTGTGCGGCTGTTCGAATCGGATTTCGAACCTCGGACATTTTAGTGTTTGCTCATCTCTAGTAGCAATATCTTTTCTATACATCTTTAATTGTTCACAGAACTAAAGTAATGATAATACAGTCCAACTCGCTTAAGGTAGAACTCCTAAAAAATCTTTTATTCTCTCTGGTCCGTTAACTCCTTAAAGGGGTATTCCCATGTACATAATCATATCATATACTTGCAGATAAATAAAAGTTAAACATATTTGTAAATATAAGTAGTTAGAAATTCTGGAGAATTTTAAAGATTTTCTCTATCTTATTGGTGACAACTAGTGTCTTGATTGGTTGCCAATGGACATGACCACAAATCTAGAAACTTTCTATGGTCTGGGACTTGTCAAAAACCCAGCCATGATTTACTTATTGTAGCCGGGTTATCAGGCAAGAACATACTTGTATGAGAAGATATCCCGGCCACAATAAGGAAATCTTGGCTCATTTTTTTACCTCAGAAAGTTCCTGCGTTCATGGCATGGCAACCGATCAAGACAATAGACTGTAACCACAAGATATTTACAGAAAACATTTAAAACCCTGCAAATTACTTGTATTTGCAAAAATGGTTAACTTTTTATTATCTACAAATTTAAAAATGGTTATATTTGTGGGAATAACCCTTTAGGGTGCATTCACATGGAGTAACGTTTCGTGTGACCTGGCACATATACGCCATGTGAGATTTTGAGCGCTGTATACGCTCCCATTGATTTCAATGGGAGTTAGTCTCGTATACGCCGTGTTATTTTGCAGCCGTGATTTTGCGGCTGCAAAATAACGCGTCGTATACGATCCAGGCTCCCATTGAAATCAATGGAAGCGTATAAGGCGCTCAAAATCTCACATGGCGTATACGTGCCAGGTCACGTGGCACGTTGCTCCATGTGAATGCACCCTTAAGCATACAGGGTAGTTTATAGATTAATACTTGGCAACTTTTTTCCCTACCCATTTTCCAAAATTCATAACTTTTTGAATTTTCAGTGGACATAGGTATGTGAGGGCTTATTATTTGTGTGACGAGCTGTACTTTTATTTGCCAGCATTTTGTTTAACATATAAAGTTTTGTTTAGCTTTTATTTATGTTTTTGGGGGCCATGTGAAATAACACACAATTCTATCACTTTTTACCAAAAGTGCGCAAAATATGTTAATTTGCACATTGCTGTATATTTTTTTTACAGTGTTCACTGTACGGGATAAATAGTAATGGAGATTTATACGTACGTGGGGATTTCTAAGGCTGGGTTCACACTAGTACTGTTGTCCACCCCGGGTTGTCCATTGTAAACTCCAGGGAAACTAGACAGAAGACGGCTTGCGAGCAGTCAGCTTTAAAACCGACCACCCATGTGCATTTTCAGCCTCTCTGCCTGGATACTGTTTTTTTTTTTGCATGGACAAAAAGTCCTGCGGTTTCCAGTGGAGAGGCTGAAAACTCACACGGGCAGTAACTTATAAAACCCAATCAAATGAGTTTTAAAACTGACTGCAGAAAAGCCATCCCCTATGCAGTTTCCCTAAAAAATAGGATGGAGTCCCAGCGGGTGGACACGGGTGCAAGTGTGAACACCCCCTTAGTGTTTATTTATTAGCATGTATTGTAAATAGAGATGAGCAAACACTATTCGAAACAGCCTTTTGGAATAGCACGCTCCCATAGAAATGAATGGACGTAGCCGGCATGTGGGTGGTTAAGCGGCCGGCCGCCGGCAAAGTCTGCGTAACGGCCACTTCCATTCATTTCTATGGGAGCGTGCTATTCCAAACGGCTGTTTCGAATAGTGTTTGCTCATCTCTAATTGTAAACTATGTGAACTCTTGCCCGAATCATTGTATCTTCCAACTTCGGTGTCTGGTCCCAGTCCTGTGTAACACAGTCGAGAGCGGGAAGTAATGTGGCAGGCACAGCTTCTGTGCCCATAGGATTACAGCGCCATACTATTACAGCACTGAGCATTAACTATATTCTCAGTGCGGCGTAATAGTACGGCGCAGATCGGGAAGGGGTTGAAGAGGCACATGTAAATTGAAGTGAAGGTTATCTTCTTAATGGTGGTTGTATTTGTGAGTTATCCACTCTTTTCTGGTCCTGAGTTGTGTCATGTGATCACCAATCAGAATCTCCATCTGACACAGATTCTCATGTGCGGACGGAAAGTTTGGTTCTCCATTTATTCCTATGAGACTCAGAATGGAGGCTCTCATAGGAATGAATAGAGAACCAGACTTTTTATGAAGTTCTTATGATCCTTGGCATCATTATCCTATGGATACGGGAATATATCTTGTCTTTAGTACAAACCCTTTAACATGCTCCCATGGAAAAAACAAGTATGACTGAATCGGAAAGAACTGCACATGCTCACCTTTAGCAAGCAGTGCAAAGTTGTTTATATCCAATTTTCAAGTTTAATTCAATTATATGGAATATTATTTGCATAATGGAAAAAAATATTAGAATAAAATTCACACAGATTTGATATATTTTTACTACCGGTAAATACAGAAAAATTCCTAACCTAGCCAGTACCCTGTACAAAAAAAAATCAGTATGTGATCTATAAAATTTAGTTACAGTAGCGTCTTATATAAACAATCATACTAATCTTGAACTTTATAAAGTTTTTTAATCTTATTTTATAGTAAGATTAAGCAGCATTACTATTAATTACATAGTGACGTTCCGGGAGACTCCGACAGCCAGTTGTGTTCTGCAAATGTAATTAGTGATGACATTAGCAGCTCCTGGATTAACATGAATAATTCTATTGTGCTCCTTAATACTATTGATTCTTGATCCCCAGCACTAGAGCAGATGTGCAGAGCAACAGATTCTTAATTGACACAGCCCCACTTGTAGAGGTGTCAGGTTAGGAGCATCCTCGTGGGGTTAAGGCCGGGGTTGTACACAGTTGGAGATGACGATTACTTTACATTGTGATAAAAGTTACAGCTGTGCACTTAAACAGACAATGGCAATAGGAGTTTATTGTGGGGATATACTGCCAGAAACTTCTACTGGATGAGCAGACCCACCGCTATGCAGTGGATGAGGTGTCTGAGCATGTGGATAGGTCATCAGAATGAAAAATGATTTGGGGCCAGATATTGTTTCTATGATGAAAAGTTATACAATTTTCTAATATACTTTTCTGTACCAATTCCTTTTCTAGATCTCAGCTTGCTGGCATTCATGGTTTTCTTCCAGTAGGTAAATCAGTACGTGATTATGTGATGGACCGTTCATGGTCAAATGATGGGCACAGAGTGGTATTGGTCATTACAAGACAGGACTCTAATTATGTTACTGTGAGTATAAAAAAATCTCTGCATCTGGGTCCATCACATGACCATGGACTGACCATCATATCACCATGGACTGACCATCATATGACCATGAACTGACCATCATATGACCATGGACTAGCCATCATATCACCATGGACTGTTTTTTATCCACTGGAAATAAACAATGGCTGACAACGAAGAGGACCTTTGTCGTCCTCAGGCACATGCAGTGTAATACACCACTAGAAAGCTTTCCCATTCTGTGCCCCGGCTGAAGAGCTGTTGGTGCTGTTACTATTAATCAGCAAAATATAAAAATAATAGCACAAGAAAAATAAAATCCATGCATATAAACTACCATGTTTATGTATTGTCTTGGTTGTAGTATAAAGTGTCTTGATACCTGGTGGTTTGTATTGTTACTGACTCTTTTTCGCCTTCATGGGTACAGGAGTGCTCTCAGCATCTTACTGTTCACATCTGAGTGGCTTCTATTTTTCAATTGTCATAGCCATATTGGTTGCTGTCATTTGATTTTATTAAAGGGATTCTATCATTAGAACCCCTTTTTCTACAAATGCCACATCAGATTAACCTTTAGAAAGGCTATTATTCTCCTACCTTTGTTACTCGGATCTTTGCTGCTACTCCTGAGAAATGTGTTATTTCTTCCTTACATAAATGAGTCTTCAGAAAGCACAGGAGGCATTTTGTTATGTCAGTCCAGGTAGCTGCAACGGGGCTAAGGGATAGCAGTAGGGAATCTCGCCCTGCACTACTCCCACTAGCTATCCCGGTCCCTGCCTCACGGGTGTGGGTCGGCTGTACTCAGGCTAAGCCTGACCCCGACAGCTCCTCTCTCACTGATACCGTAGGCCTAGAGGGAAGTGGGAGAAGGAATGCCCTATAAGATCTCTAGGGACTGGAGACTAAAGGGGGTCACCCCTAACGTACAAGTGAAGCTGCTACTGACAGGGACTGACAAGGGTGTGCGCTGACTAACAACACTAGCAGCACACAGGAAAAATGTGGGAAAGGATTCCCCCAAACCAATATGGGAAGGAACCATACACTAGGAAACAAACACAGGGAAACTGAGTAGAAATCAAAGGATAAGGCAATTCACTCACACAGTCAATTATACACAGAGGGAGGATTGGTGAACACAGAAGGGAAAACACACAAACCAACTCGTTCACCCAAACCTCCCAAAAATCAACCACGGAACTTCCTCTATCCCAGATAACCACCTACTCCTCCTGCTAAGGCCTAGCTCTGTAAAAGCGACACTCAGCACAGAACCATGGGAGGCATGGGTTTAAATACAGAGTAGAGACCACTCCTCCCAGGTGCAAATGGGAGGACAGACTAATCAACCAGGAGATAAAGCTGCCTACCATCAGTGCGCACGTGCAAGTCAGAAGGTGTGCAGCAATACTCACGACAGGACAACCCCGCAGCGCCAGGATGCCACCCCAGACACCGCGCAGCCAAAAACTCCCCAGGTAAGAAAAATAGAAAGTAAAGAACCTAAATACTCCTAACAGGATCCTCCCCTCAAGGAGAAGACTCCGGATTCTCTAGGAGCATCCTTCTTCGGGAACTCCTTGTGGAATTTCTCCACGAGTCTGGGAGCTGACACATCCGACTCCAGGACCCAAGAATTATCCTCAGGACCGTATCCCTTCCATGCCACCAGATACCATAGCTTCCCCCGAACATATTTGCTATCCAGAACTCGGGATATCTCATACTCCCCGGACTCAGAAACTGGTGGAACCTTAACTGGAGACGTTCCCTTCTTGGCCTTCTTTAACAAGGAGACATGGAAGACCCGGTTTATCTTCCACCTTTTAGGTAGTTGCAGCTGCGCCGCCACTTCATTTACCATCTTGATGATCTTAAAAGGACCCACAAATCTGGGACCCAGCTTCTTGCTAGGAACCTTCAACCTGATATTCTTGGTGGACAACCAAACCATCTCACCAGGGAAGAACTGCAACTCTCCTCTCTTCCTATCCGCCTGGACCTTAGCCTGGTGCGACGCCCGCACCACATTCTCTCGGATACGGGACCATACCCCTTGCAGCTTTTTAGAAAATAGCTCCTCCTCCGGAACTGGGGAAGAAATGGAAGAAAATACTCCGAAAACAGGATGTCTACCACCGGAGCAAAAAAAAGGTGTGGTACCTGTGGCATTGGAATCATGGTTGTTTAGGGAAAATTCTGCCAGGGGGAGAAAGGCAGCCCAATTATTCTGGTTCTCTCGAACAAAACACCTCAAAAACTGTTCCACATCCTGATTCTTCCTCTCTGTTTGTCCGTTAGACTCTGGGTGAAACCCGGAGGAAAACGACAGTGTAACTCCCAACCTGCTGCAAAAAGCCCGCCAGAATTTAGCCACAAATTGCGGTCCCCTGTCCGAAACGATCTCCTCAGGAAGACCATGCAACCTTACAATCTCTTTAATAAACGCCTCAGATAGTGTCTTGGCACATGGCAGCCTGGAAAACGGGATCAAATGGCACATTTTCGTGAAGCGGTCAACGACTACCCAAATGACCGTGAAACCCTTAGACACCGGAAGGCCCGTGATGAAATCCATAGACAGATGAGTCCAAGGTGCCTTAGGAGGTTCCAATGGATGTAGAAGACCGTGGGGACGGGTATGCGACGCCTTGGCTCTTGCACAGACCGAACAATTTTGAACAAACTGCAAGACCTCCTTACTCCACCCTGGCCACCAAAAATTCCTAGACACCAATCTCATGGTCTCTGAAACCCCCGGGTGACCAGCAAGAACCGACTCATGACACTCCCTCAGGAGACTTTGTCGGAGAGTAGTTGGGACAAAAAGCTTGTTTCTAGGTATCTTGGAAGGTGCAGCGTGTTGCGCTTCGATCAAGGCCTTCTCCAATTTCGCGCCCAATACTGCTTCCACCACTCCATCCCCAAGAATAGTGGCAGGCGCCTCTCGTTCCTCCTCAGTCGACATATACCGGGATAAAGCATCAGCCTTAACATTCTTTGAACCCGGCACATAAGTCACGTTAAAATGGAACCGCGCAAAAAATAGAGCCCATCTGGCCTGCCGTGCATTTAATCTCTTCGCCGCCCAAGATAAATCAAATTCTTGTGGTCAGTAAATACCTGGACTGGCCTTCTGGCCCCCTCCAGGAAATGACGCCAATGTTCGAACGCTAGTTTTATTGCTAGTAGTTCCCTATCTCCGATGTCATAATTCCGTTCAGAGGCAGAGAATTTCTTAGAAAAGAAGGCACAGGGATGCGTACCCTCCTCGAACTCCTGAGAAAGTACTGCTCCCACCCCCACCGAGGAGGCATCCACCTCCACTCGGAAGGCCAACCTCTCATCCGGCTGTCTCAAAATGGGAGCGGACGAGAATCGCTTCTTCAGTTCTTCAAACGCAGCTAGCGCCTCTGGCGACCACTTAGCACAGTCAGCCCCCTTCTTAGTCAAGTCCGAGATAGGTTTCACAACCTCAGAAAATCCCTTGATAAACTGGCGATAATAGTTGGAGAACCCCAAGAACCGTTGGACCGCCTTTAGGTTCTCGGGTCGCGGCCACTCCAAGACTGCCCTGATCTTCTCAGGGTCCATCTCGAACCCCTTGTCCGATAGGATATAGCCAAGGAAACATAATTTATTGACCGCAAACACACATTTCTCCAGCTTAGCACTTAATTGGTTAACCCTCAGGAGATCTAAAACCTCTCTTACTCTCTCCCAATGAGTCTCCAAATCCAGGGTGTAAATGAGTATATCGTCCAGATAGACCACAACCCCCCTCCCTATGACGGCACTTAGTACATCATTAATAAAATTCTGAAAAAACGCAGGCGCATTGGTTAGACCGAAAGGCATCACAAGATTCTCAAAGTGTCCTAGGGGTGTGTTAAACGCTGTTTTCCACTCATCCCCCTTCTTGATTCTCAGCAAGTTATACGCCCCACGTAAATCTATTTTACTAAACCAGCGGGCTCCCGTAATCTGGCTGAATAGATCCGAGATCAACGGAATGGGATAGGGATTCCGCACCGTGATTTTGTTAATCTCCCTAAAATCCAAACAAGGGCGCAACCCTCCATCTTTCTTCTTTACAAAGAAAAACCCCACTGCTACTGGGGACTTAGATGGGCGAATATGCCTCACCTCTAGACTCCCCTCAATATACTCTTTGAGCGCCTCCCTCTCCGGAATAGTGAGATTGTACAACCTTGTCTTGGGTAACACTGCATTAGGTATAAATTTAATCGAGCAATCATAGGTGCGATGTGGTGGTAATGTCTTGGCTGCCCTTTCCTCAAAGACCTCCCTGAACTCACATATTTCTTGAGGCAAATTGTCTATAGACAAAGACATAACGGATATGGGCAGACATCGACCATTACACCCCTGCCCCCAAGAAACTACTGACTCGGTCTCCCAGTTGATAATAGGGTTATGCTGCTTCAGCCAGGGCCACCCCAAAACTACTTGTGCTGGTAACTTAGACAACAAGAACAAGTCAATCTCTTCCCTGTGGCCACCCACAATAAACTCCAAACCCTCCACCTGTTTGGAGATGACAGCTTGCTGTAGAGGGGTCTTATCAATAGCCCACACCGGTATCTGAGACTCCAAGACCAAAGGACTCACCCTTAATTGCTCACAAAACTCTGAGTCAATAAGGTTGACTGCCGAACCACAATCAACCAAAATCCGGCACTTCTGCCCATTTACCCATCCTTCAAGGGTCAACCCGGCAGTCTGAGTACAGGAAATATGCACACCTCCCTCCTTAGTAGGTTTTCTCCCTTCACCCTCAATAGACCTGGGGTTATTACTCTCCTTGGCGAACCATTCTCTGGAGGGGCATACCCTTGCTACATGTCCCATCCCTCCACACACAAAACAGCATACTGTGCGGGACCCTTCACTCTTGGGTCTTGCACTTCGCACAGTGGCCCCAATCTGCATGGGTTGGTCCCCCGGGTCCTCTCTAAAAACAGAGAATTGAGGAGGGCTAAGCCCCCCAGGACTCTTGTCTCCACGCTCCCGGAGGCGCCGTCCAACTCTAATTGCCAGCTGCATGGCCTCATCTAGATCTCCCGGAACAGGGTGAGAAACTAGATGGTCTTTAACCTTGTCCGAGAGCCCTGTCTCAAACTGACTAAGTACAGCGGGGTCATTCCAATGTACTACTGCTGCCCACCTACGAAACTCTGTGCAATATTTCTCTATAGCGTGATCCCCTTGCACCACACGTCGTAGGTTATACTCAGCCGTGCGTACCCTGTCTGGGTCGTCATACAGTAACCCCATTGTGGAGAAAAACGCCTCTACAGTTAGTAAGCAAGCTGAGTCGGCTGGTAACGAATGTGCCCAGATGAGGGGATCATCTCTCAATAAAGTAATAATAATCCCAACTCTCTGTACCTCAGAACCGGAGGAAAACGGCCGTAGCCGGAAATACAAAAGACAGTCCTTTTGAAATCGGAAAAAATCTGACCTCTTACCTCGGAAGGGTTCAGGTAAGCTGACTTTTGGCTCCAGAGGCCGACCCACAGGGGCGCTACTCACCTGCCTCTGTATGCCCTCCACCTGAGAGGCTGTGTGTTGAGCCAACTGCTGTACTTGAGATACGCCAGAAGCTTGGATGGCATCCATTCGTAGCTTAATCCCCTCCATCTCAGTGGAAATCTGCTGCACCGCCTGGTACAACTGTTTCAGGTCCGTCATAATGCAAACGAACCTTTTTTTTTTTTTTTTACCGGCTGAGTGTACTGTTATGTCAGTCCAGGTAGCTGCAACGGGGCTAAGGGATAGCAGTAGGGAATCTCGCCCTGCACTACTCCCACTAGCTATCCCGGTCCCTGCCTCACGGGTGTGGGTCGGCTGTACTCAGGCTAAGCCTGACCCCGACAGCTCCTCTCTCACTGATTCCGTAGGCCTAGAGGGAAGTGGGAGAAGGAATGCCCTATAAGACCTCTAGGGACTGGAGACTAAAGGGGGTCACCCCTAACGAACAAGTGAAGCTGCTACTGACAGGGACTGACAAGGGTGTGCGCTGACTAACAACACAAGCAGCACACAGGAAACATGTGGGAAAGGATTCCCCCAAACCAATATGGGAAGGAACCATACATTAGGAAACAAACACAGGGAAACTGAGTAGAAATCAAAGGATAAGGCAATTCACTCACACAGTCAATTATACACAGAGGGAGGATTGGTGAACACAGAAGGGAAAACACACAAACCAACTCGTTCACCCAAACCTCCCAAAAACCAACCACGGAACTTCCTCTATCCCAGATCACCACCTACTCCTCCTGCTAAGGCCTAGCTCTGTAAAAGCGACACTCAGCACAGAACCATGGGAGGCATGGGTTTAAATACAGAGTAGAGACCACTCCTCCCAGGTGCAAATGGGAGGACAGACTAATCAACTAGGAGATAAAGCTGCCTACCAGCAGTGCGCGCGTGCAAGTCAGAAGGTGTGCACCAATACTCACGACAGGACAACCCCGCAGCGCCAGGATGCCACCCCAGACACCGCGCAGCCAAAAACTCCCCAGGTAAGAAAAATAGAAATTAAAGAACCTAAATACTGCTAACACATTTCCCCTGCATCAAGAAAGCACAGGGGGCGATCTCTGTGCTCACCAAGACTCTCCAGCGATGACTCTGTCTTCTTCTGCCATCATCTCTGACATGTTATCAGCTGCATCATTAGCCGGCAGAGCCAACTACGCATGTCTGTTCGGCCATTTTGCTGTAGCCTCTTACATGAGCGTCTGTTCAGCCTCAGGAAAATGACCGAACAGATAAGCGCAGTTGGCCCAGTCTGTTGGCACAAGACATTCACATGGGAACCGAAAACGTCCCACAATTATTTAATGGGAAACACAATTATTTTCAACGCTAGACATGCCAGGACTTGGAACTAGTGACAGGTCCTCTTTAAATTCCTGTATTCTTTAAGGTCTGTTTCCTGTTTTCCTTGTGTTGATCTTTGAATCCACTCAGCTCCTTGTAAACCCTTATCCTCTGGGCATGGGATGTTGCGCCATCCATGACATTCTTAAGTTACCAATCTATTACAACTTGTAAATATTAATTACTTTGTGAGTCACTTGCTTTTGTTGTATTGAGCAAAAAAGATTTTGAAGGATGCTTTAATTAAATAGTCCATTAACTCAGACATCATTATTAGTCTTTGGGAAAAAAGGAGCTGTCTACAAGCAATCCCAGATTTACTTATATGTGTGAGTGTAGCAGATGGCACAACAGAAGAGAATCAAGATTCCCTTTGAGACTCTCACTTGTATACTCTGGACACTTTCCTAGTTTGTTTATAATTAACATTTAAGTTTTTTCTCACATCTGTGCAAGAATCTTACAGATGTAAGTATGAAAGCCATTGACAGAATGTGAGCGCCTCACGTATATGATTGCAATAAACCTTTCCCAAGGACAACCTCTTTAAGACGACCAGCTTTCTTGATACAAATTTCCCATTCCATGAAATATATTATGCATACAGAGCTGGCCATTTTCTTTAAGGGGTAACTTTTTAATGCTACATTTC
This sequence comes from Leptodactylus fuscus, assembly GCF_031893055.1. Taxonomy (NCBI): domain Eukaryota; kingdom Metazoa; phylum Chordata; class Amphibia; order Anura; family Leptodactylidae; genus Leptodactylus; species Leptodactylus fuscus. The sequence goes on along the minus strand of NC_134270.1, from coordinate 32,047,864 downwards.
ACAGTATATATAATCTAAATGTTATGTATTAGGTAGAGATGGATGAAACCAAGTTTCATTTTGGACCTAACTTTTAGGATCTGAATTGAAAGTGCTTTTATTTTTTTCTAGGGTCTGAGTATAATAAGCAGAAGCCCAAGGAAGATTCAATAACATAAAAGTCACTGACACTCATGTTTATTCGCCTCCCCTGGGCTCCCTAGTAGGGTTGAGCGATCATGATTAGAAAAGATCGGATCCAAATCGTCGATTGAGAAAACTTCACGATCGCGATCGGCTGGAAAATTATTGAAAATCAGATTTTGAAATCTCAAGATCGGCTCAACCCTACTATATATATAATATACAATTAAGGGTGAGCAATCGGGATCAGGAAAGATCGGATCCCGATCGGCGATCGAGCAAATTTCATGATCTGAATCGGCTGGAAAATGATCGAAAATCGGATTTTAAAATCGATCCTGAAATCTCAAGATCAGCTCAATCCTACTCCCTAGCATATTTCCCGCCATCTTCTGTCTTCTTCAGGCCTCTGCCAGATGCTTCTTTGATGTTACAAACCCCAGGGACAGCTGAGGTCTGTGATTGGGTCACATGGGGCACACCAATGTCATGAAGCAAGTATCATGATGTCCCAAACGCAGACATCAGCTGTGCCAGGAGGCCCATGACACCACAGGAGTGGCCAAATAGGCTCAAAAAGGACCAAAGACACCAAAGAACATCCCTCTCCTTTCCAGGGAACAGCAAGGTGGGATGAGGAAAGCTGGGTATAATTTTTACTGCAACTCTCATGGGTCATTGCTTATTCTACAACTGGGTCTGTAGAGATGCCGGAGGGTAATAGTGGTTCTTGGGTAGCAATCCCAAAAGTCTTAGGTCCTGCCAAACATTTGTAATTAATTTGACTCATTAGTCTAAGAATTACCCCAGAGTTTTCAGTTGCCTGAACTTTATGTCAGCTATACATCACATTGTAGACATATTGCATATCATTACATTTGCACCATACGCTAACTATTGCAGATTTCCACCATCCATTTTTTTGTATGGTACGAAATGTGTGTCAACAATCTTTTACTGTATTTACAATTACTAGACCTGACAAAGCAGTTTCTGGCTCAAGCTGTTATCTAGGACAAAACCCAATTAATCATTTCCTGGCGTCATATGCAGAAAGCCTAAGGAGACGAATAATCGAGTACACCAACTTCTTATTTTACCGTTTTGCTGGTCGATAACTCTCGGTGCTAAAGGCCATTGCTGATATTTAATACACTACCATACAAGAGGACTAATGTATAATCTTTAAACCTGTTCCTTTCACTTTTGATGAATGACAATGAGAATAGTTTGGTTTCCAATAATGTCATTTTGACAAGCGGCTGTATCCTTTTTTTTTGTTTAATAAGCCATTTATAGTAATTGTTTTTTTCAGAAATCAGTTCAGGAATGGACAAAGGAAACAAAATGTATTTCATCCACCATCCAATGAGCCAAATCTCTGATAATCCAGCACAGAATATATAATAACTAGAGATGAGCGAACAGTAAAATGTCCGAGGTTCGATATTCGTTTCGAGTAGCTCCTCAATATTCGACTACTGAAATCGAATATCGAACCCTATTATAGTCGATGGGGGGAAAATGCTCGTTTCAGGGGTAGGCAACGTTCGATCAAATTATACTTACCAAGTCCACGAGTGAGGGTCAGGCTGGATCCTCTGAGCAGTCTTCTCCTTGCAGCGTCCCTGCAGTGTCTTCTGGCTCTTCATTCACTCTGCCAGGCATCGGGCCTAGGCAGAGCCAACTGCGCATGCCCGCACTACAAGCGGACATGCGCAGTCGGCTCTGCCCAGGCCCGATGCCTGGCAGAGTGAATGAAGAGCCGGAAGACGCCACGGGGAAGCTGCACGGAGAAGACTTCTAAAGGTAGGAGAAGAACCAGCATTGATAGGCCGACTGTATAGCATTCTGCCAATCAATGCTGGTTCTGCATCGAACTTTTACATTCAAACAGTGAGTGGTACTCGATCGAGTACTACTCACTCATTTCTAATAATAACATATCAACTAAAAGTATAGGATCCACTTCAATGTGACCATTATAGATATGTATGTATAAATATACATATTGCAGAAGTTTGGGTTAGGGCGAAGATTATATCTATGAAGGAGTGTCTGCCTGAAAATCAAAAAAGAAAAAGAAAAAAAGTCTGAAGGTCATGGAGGACGACTTTTTCTTCAACCGATTTAAGCTTTAAAACAATGGCCACTCAACAGTCCGCCTCTACATTGTTCTGGTCCTCCGATGGACCAGAACAACAGAGATAAAATGCTAGTGTGAATTATTGTACCTCTGCTAGATCTGTGTTTATGGACACACTTCTCAACTTCTCAACATTGAAATTGTCAAGTAAAGAATAACAATCCATAAGTTTATGCATATTGAGGAAGTATAAGCTGTTGTTAAAGGGGTTGTCCGGGACAAAATTATATTTCTACACTAACGCTGGGTTCACACGGCACTCCGTATTAGGTTTCCGTCATGTATGGCGATCATACTCATGCACCTTCAATGTTTAGGAGTACATACAGTCGCTCGCTGAAGTATTTTCACATTTTGTCACCTTACAACCACCAACGTTAACAATATTTTATTGAGTTTTTAAGTGAAAGATAGGGTTGAGCAATCGGGATCGGATAAGATCGGATTCCGATCGGCAATCGAGTAAATTTCACGATCGCGATCGGGATCGAGATTGGCTGGAAAATGATCGGAAATCGGATTTTAAAATCGATCTTGAAATCTCAAGATCAGCTCAACCCTAGTGACAGATCAACACAAAGTAGCTGATAATTGTGAATTGGAATAAAAATGATACATGGTCTTCAAAATTTTAATCAAATAAAAATCTGAAAAATGTGACATCCAAAAGTATTCAGACCCCTGTATTCTTATACCCCTAAATTAAATCCAGTGAACACAATTGCCTTCAGAAGTCACTTAGTTAATAGAGTCGGGCTGTGTAATTTAGTCTCAGTATAAATACATCTATTCTGTGGTTTGTTAGAGAATAGTAGTGAACAAACAGCAGACCAAGGAACTCACTAGGTGAGTTAAAGTTCATAGATAAAGAAAAGTCAGTGATAAAGTTTTAAAGAAGTTTAAAGCAGGTTTAGGTTATAAAAACATATCCAAAACTTTGAGAATCCCAAGGAGCACTGTTCAATCCATCATCCAAAAATGGAAAAAGTATGATAAAGGGGTATGAATTAGAGATGAGCGAACACTAAAATGTTCGAGGTTCGAAATTCGATTCGAACAGCCGCTCACTGTTCGAGTGTTCGAATGGGTTTCGAACCCCATTATAGTCTATGGGGAACATAAACTCGTTAAGGGGGAAACCCAAATTCGTGTCTGGAGGGTCACCAAGTCCACTATGACACCCCAGGAAATGATACCAACACCCTGGAATGACACTGGGACAGCAGGGGAAGCATGTCTGGGGGCATAAAAGTCACTTTATTTCATGGAAATCCCTGTCAGTTTGCGATTTTCGCAAGCTAACTTTTCCCCATAGAAATGCATTGGCCAGTGCTGATTGGCCAGAGTACGGAACTCGACCAATCAGCGCTGGCTCTGCTGGAGGAGGCGGAGTCTAAGATCGCTCCACACCAGTCTCCATTCAGGTCCGACCTTAGACTCCGCCTCCTCCGGCAGAGCCAGCGCTGATTGGCCGAAGGCTGGCCAATGCAGTCCTATGCGAATGCAGAGACTTAGCAGTGCTGAGTCAGTTTTGCTCAACTACACATCTGATGCACACTCGGCTCTGCTACATCAGATGTAGCAATCTGATGTAGCAGAGCCGAGGGTGCACTAGAACCCCTGTGCAAACTCAGTTCACGCTAATAGAATGCATTGGCCAGCGCTGATTGGCCAATGCATTCTATTAGCCCGATGAAGTAGAGCTGAATGTGTGTGCTAAGCACACACATTCAGCACTGCTTCATCACGCCAATACAATGCATTAGCCAGTGCTGATTGGCCAGAGTACGGAATTCGGCCAATCAGCACTGGCTCTGCTGGAGGAGGCGGAGTCTAAGGTCGGACCTGAATGGAGACTGGTGTGGAGCGATCTTAGACTCCGCCTCCTCCAGCAGAGCCAGCGCTGATTGGTCGAGTTCCGTACTCTGGCCAATCAGCACTGGCTAATGCATTGTATTGGCGTGATGAAGCAGTGCTGAATGTGTGTGCTTAGCACACACATTCAGCTCTACTTCATCGGGCTAATAGAATGCATTGGCCAATCAGCGCTGGCCAATGCATTCTATTAGCGTGAACTGAGTTTGCACAGGGGTTCTAGTGCACCCTCGGCTCTGCTACATCAGATTGCTACATCTGATGTAGCAGAGCCGAGTGTGCATCAGATGTGTAGTTGAGCAAAACTGACTCAGCACTGCTAAGTCTCTGCATTCGCATAGGAATGCATTGGCCAGCCTTCGGCCAATCAGCGCTGGCTCTGCCGGAGGAGGCGGAGTCTAAGGTCGGACCTGAATGGAGACTGGTGTGGAGCGATCTTAGACTCCGCCTCCTCCAGCGCCAATGTGCTAAGCACACACATTCAGCTCTACTTCATCGGGCTAATAGAATGCATTGGCCAATCAGCGCTGGCCAATGCATTCTATTAGCGTGAACTGAGTTTGCACAGGGGGTCTAGTGCACCCTCGGCTCTGCTACATCAGATTGCTACATCTGATGTAGCAGTGCCGAGTGTGCATCAGATGTGTAGTTCAGCAGAACTGGCTCAGCACTGCTAAGTCTCTGCATTCGCATAGGAATGCATTGGCCAGCCTTCGGCCAATCAGCGCTGGCTCTGCCGGAGGAGGCGGAGTCTAAGGTCGGACCTGAATGGAGACTGGTGTGGAGCGATCTTAGCCTCCGCCTCCTCCAGCAGAGCCAGCGCTGATTGGCCGAATTCCGTACTCTGGCCAATCAGCACTGGCTAATGCATTGTATTGGCGTGATGAAGCAGTGCTGAATGTGTGTGCTTAGCACACACATTCAGCTCTACTTCATCGGGCTAATAGAATGCATTGGCCAATCAGCGCTGGCCAATGCATTCTATTAGCTTGATGAAGCAGAGTGTGCACAAAGGTTCAAGCGCACCCTCGGCTCTGATGTAGCAGAGCCGAGGGTGCACAAGGGTTCAAGCGCACCCTCGGCTCTGATGTAGCAGAGCCGAGGGTGCACAAGGGTTCAAGTGCACCCTCGGCTCTGCTACATCAGAGCCGAGGGTGCGCTTGAACCCTTGTGCACACTCTGCTTCATCAAGCTAATAGAATGCATTGGCCAGCGCTGATTGAAGCAGAGCTGGATCTGTGTGCTTTGCTCAACTACTCCACTGGTGTAGTTGAGCTAAACACACGCATTCAGCACTGCTTCATCACGCCAATAGAATGCATTGGCCAGCACTGATTGGCCAGAGTACGGAATTCGGCCAATCAGCGCTGGCCAATGCATCCCTATGGGAAAAAGTTTATCTCACAAAAATCACAATTACACACCCGATAGAGCCCCAAAAAGTTATTTTTAATAACATTCCCCCCCTAAATAAAGGTTATCCCTAGCTATCCCTACCTGTACAGCTATCCCTGTCTCATAGTCACAAAGTTCACATTCTCATATGACCCGGATTTAAAATCCACTATTCGTCTAAAATGGAGGTCACCTGATTTCGGCAGCCAATGACTTTTTCCAATTTTTTTCAATGCCCCCGGTGTCGTAGTTCCTGTCCCACCTCCCCTGCACTGTTATTGGTGCAAAAAAGGCGCCAGGGAAGGTGGGAGGGGAATCGAATTTTGGCGCACTTTACCACGCGGTGTTCGATTTGATTCGAACATGGCGAACACCCTGATATCCGATCGAACATGTGTTCGATAGAACACTGTTCGCTCATCTCTAGTATGAATACTTTTGCAAGCTACTGTACGCAGATTTCAATCTGCATTACAACCATTGGGTGTCCGTAAAAAAATAAAAAAAAACATGTACAGCATTAACAACTCCTTACAGAGTATTGCAACAGGCTGATCATTTAATGCCATTAACTTTAGGTTGTGTTGAGAGGAAATGCCAGACCTAATACGTCTGTGCCAATGTTTTTTTCACTACATGGGACTATAGATCTGGGCAGTACCATAACGAGTATGGTTGCAGGGAGTGTGACCACGACTGGACCTGGAGAGGTTTGAGGCCCATGGCTAGGACTCCGGACCACAGTGGTTGGGGAAAGCCTTGTTCCCCAACCACTATACATATTGTTAATGGTAAGGGGCCTGATTGGCCTGACTGGGCCCCTTTCCATTAAATGTCAGCCCAGGGAAGGTGTATACAAATTAAAAAAAATACATACTCACCTGTACTGGGCTCAGCATCCACTACGCAGCTCTTCCTGAGATAGATACTAAAGGGATAAAGGACCTTTGTTAACTTCATGATGTCATCAAAGGTCCTTTAGCACACTAGAATATGAACAGACTCTTGTGTGGGCAGAGATATTCTGGATTGTACAGGACAGTGTGAGAGGTGCTGGGAACGAAATGAAAGGTGATGAGGAAATGAAAGGTAAGTAGGATAGAAGAGAACATGTGTGAGCAAGAGGGTGACATGGGATGCAGCCAGTGTGTGAGCAAGAGGAGGGAATGTCAGTGCAAGCCATGTGAGCAAGAGGGGGGATTGGGGGTGCAGGCTGTGTGTGAGCAAGAGGGGGTAGTGGCGGCTCAGGATCTAGTGGGGTGGGCATTGTTAGCACATAATACTTTGTGGGGGCCACTGGTGAACACATAATACTGTTTTGGGCCACTATGAGCATATAATTCTGTGGGGGGGGGGGGCTCTGTGGAACACGTAATACTGTGTGAGGTCCACTGTGGAGCATGTAATCTGTCCCAGTATTCTTTACATGCAAGGTACTGCGCTGCTCACCTACCGAATTCTTGATAACTGCAGTTGTGGGTGCTAAAACTGTACCCCTTTCATGTATCTGAGATATTATTTCTGCTCCCATAACTGTCACTATTAAGAAGTCCTTCTAGGTAGGGAATAGTGGACCCCAGAAAAAAGTTTGCACCTGAACCCACAAGACTTTAGCTGGACTGGATGTGAGACCTGCTCAGCACCATTTACCTCTATACAGGAGTAGTTAAGTTTAATATGATTTTTAATATGTTAATAAACTTTTTTTTTGTTGCTTGCAATGTTTTTTTTTTTTTTTTTTTTTTGGAAGTTACTATTGTTTCCACAGGTGTATAAAATCCAATCTTTTGCCATGCATTTGCCTTCATAAACATTTGTGAAAGAATGGGTTGTTCTAAAGTGCTCATTGAGTCCTATTGTGCTAATATAATAAGATGCTATCACTGAAAGAAAACAGTTTCTGAAATTTCTGCTCTCCTAAATATTTCACCGCCAACTGGGTACAGTCTTATTAAAAGTAGAAGTGTTTAGGAAAAACAGCAACTCCAGCACAAAGTGTAGGCAGACCATGTAAAGTTTCACAGTTACCGACTCAATAACTGCAATGTTCAAGACCCCGCTGACATCAGCACAAATACTCTACCGGGTGTCTCATGGCATGGACATAAATGGCCGAGCGGCTGCAAGCAAGCCTTACACCATCAAGTACAATGTCCAGAAATGGAAGAAGTAGTGTAAAGCACAATGGATTGGACTCTCAGTAGAATAATGTGCTGTGAAACGATGAATTGGGCATCTGGCAGTCTGATGGACGAGTCTGGGTTTTGTGAATGCCAGTAGAACATTACCTGCCCGACTACATTGTGCCAACTGAATAAAGAATAATGCTTTGGGGCTATTTTTTTACAGCTTGGCCTAGGCCCCTTAGTTCCAGTAAAGAGAACTCTCAATGCTTCAACATACCAAGAAATTTTGGACAAGAGTATGCTCCCAACATTGTGGGAACAGATTGTGGAAGGGTCTTTTCTGTTCCAAGATAAATTTCCCTAGTGCACAAAGCAAGGTCCATAGTGGCATTGTTTGGTGAGTTTGGAGTGTATGATCTTATCTGATTGACACTCACAGAACCCCATTGACTATGGTAATAGACTAGAATGGACATTGTGAACCAAGCCCTTTCATCCAACATCAGTGTTTGACTTCACAATGTTCTTCTGGTTGAATGGGCAAAAATTCCCATAGATACACTCCAATATGTGTCTAGCTATGTTTTCTAGGCATGTTTTCCATCTTGTAGAATGGCAGCTCAAAATAGTTGCACCTCTGTTTGGCTAGAGTATGTGAAACCTTTGGTAGGTTTGGGTTTCAGTAGGGTTGAGCCGATTTTGAGATTTCAGGATCAATTTTAAAATCCGATTTCCGATCATTTTCCATTCGAACCCGATCCTGATCCGAATTCCGATCCTAATGTAAGTCAATGAGATTTTTTTTAATGATCAAAGATCGCATTTTAAAAATGATCCTGTTCAATACACAGCATGGAGTCCAAAAATTGAAGCCTCCATGCTGTGTAGTGATTAAAAAATCCGCCAGCTACTTAGTCCCCCCCACTTACCTGCACAGAACCGCTGCCGCTCCCCGGAGCTCCGGGCCATTGTTCTCTCCTCTCTCTCTTCGCACACTGGCAGAGCACTGTGCATGCCTACCAGGCTAGTGTGACTGATTCTGGGAGAAAGTGGGGCTTGTTGTGGCTTAGGAGAGTGTGGACATGTACAGGGCGGGGAGACATGAGTGCACAGCACAGCACTCTGCCGGCATGCGAAGAGAGAAAGAAGAGAACAATGGCCCGGTGCTCCAGGGAGAGGCAGCGGTTCTGTGCAGGTAAGTCGGTTGAGCGATCAGGATCGGAATTCCGTTCCCGATCTTTTTTAGGCGGGATCGGAATCCGATCGTGATCGTGAAATTTACTCAATCGCTGACCGGAATCCAATCTTTTCTGATCCCGATCACTCAACCCTAGTTTTCAGCTTACTGTTAGGTTGTGGTCATGTTTACTTGTGGCTTTCAGTGCTCCACATTTACTATCATTAGTTGAAATTTAGCAATATGACATCCCAGTCTTATTGACACATGGCCAGAGTCTCCATATACTGTAGCCTTAGTCTTATAATTTTACTCTGGGGTCCAGGATTAACATAGTACCATGGTTTGCAGGGTGAAAGAAGACATAGCTCCAAGTTACCTTCTGGGCAGCACATATAATTGTGACATGAAGGTCTAGCAGGCCTAAGGCGTGTGTGACCAGTGTAGCCTCTATAAATATGTCACAGTAAAGGCCAAGATTTGAGGACAGCCAAAAATAAAGCACATTCTAAGTTTCAGAAAACTTTACGAACACACTGTAACTCATATCTATTCACTAGAGGAGCTCGTACATTAAACTGTTTGCTTTCAACAGGGCTCTGAAATATATAGCCAAGGGTCACAGATCTCAGTGTTGTGTGTGGGTCAGTGAACATTGCCCAAGCTTGACAGAAGATAATAAACAGGAGGCTGAGTACACAATAAACAATATTGCACTACCCTCAACTTTATAGTGCATCTAAAGACATGATGAAACGAGAGATCGGACAAAGAGGGCATCACACCATTTACTGGCAGAGTTTATAGCCAATGCAATTTTCACTCTGTAACTTGTCTAGAAATGTGAGGATAAGGAATCGATGCAGTGCAAAATCCCATTGAGACTTTCCAACGAAAAGTAAGATTGCTATTAAATATAAATTCTTGAATTCGGTTCTTCTTTAAGGCTATTCAAGTTCCTTTCCAGAGTTTACTATGTATAACTAAGGCTGAGCAAAAATTAATATGGGCACCATATTCTAATCTTCTGTAAGGGGTAACTCCCAGATTCTTCCTAATGTCCTGTTCTGCATCAGTGCATCCTAGACTCACATGTCAGGGCACAATAATGCAGAGTTTCCATGGAAGGGTTTGGCACATATTTTAGGTTAAACCAGAAGTAGATCTTTTGTACTATGTTTGCAACCTGTGCAGTTGCTTACAGGACCAGGTTAGTGGGTCTACTTCAACTGTTTTACCAAGGGTCACATATAGGGGGTGCTCTATGATGAGCTACTGGAGGGCAAAAAGACCAGATAAAATTTTTGCACAGAGGTTATCTATGCCCATCCTAAAATAACACATAGTAACAAAGATTAGTTTGAGGTTGTTCGGTTTAGAAAATGTGGAGATTTCATCACAATGTACAATTGCCAATTGCCTCCTGTCTTCTCCAAAAAACTAAAACCTGTAATATTGTTCCTTTTAAAGGGATTCTACCATTAAAAACCTTTTTTTTTCTCATTGACACGATGGAATAGCCTTAAGAAAGGCTATTGTTCTCCTACCTTTAGATGTCTTCTCCACCCGCCGTTCGGTTAAAATCCTGTTTTTCGTCAGTATGCAAATTAGTTCACTCGCAGCACTGGGGGCGGGCATCAGTGCCCAAACAGCACTGGGGGCATCCCCAATGCTGCGAGAGAACTCTCCAGCGCCGCCTCCATCTTCTTCAGGAGCGTCCTCTTTACGCGTCTTCTTCGGGGGTTGGCTTTAAACTTCTAGGCCTCGGGCCTAGGGCAAAGCCAACTGCGCATGCCCGCCAGCCACAAGAAAATGACCGCTTACACGTGTCATCTGCCGGAGGTTGGCTTCAAACTTCTAAGCCTCTGGCCTAGGGCAAAGCCGACTGTGGCCACAACAAAATGGAGCTTACACAGTATTGTAAGCGGCCATTTTCTTGTGGCTGGCGGGCATACGTAGTCGGCTTTGACCTAGGCTTGAGGCCTAGAAGTTTGAAGCCAACCCCCGGAAGAAGACACGTTAAGTGGAAGTGGTTCTGGACAGTTCTCTTGCAGCATTTGGGACACTCCAGTGCTGTTTGAGGCTGGGGCCCACCCCCTAGTGCTGCAAAAGATCTAATTTGCCTACCGGCGAAAAACGGGATTTTAACCGAACGGTGGGACAGAGAAGACTTCTAAAGGTAGAATGTCAACGAGAAAAAAAAGGTTTTTAATGGTAGAATCCCTTTAAGAATGGCACCCTAGTTCTTTTTTAACTTGCTCAATGAATTCACCATCACAACATCATGTGGCACAGAGAGTCCACACCAATGAGACCACACTGAATCATCATTTAAGGGTGGACATAGACAACCTCTGTGCAAAAATTGTATCTGGTCTTTTTGCCCTCCAGTATCTCATCATAGAGCACCCCCTATATGTGACCCTTTGTAAAACCTGGTCCTCTATGCAACTGTACAGGTTGTAAACATGGTCCACCTGCATGGACTAGCCCATGAGACTGTAAACATTAAGAGAAATCTTTTAGGGAAAGCAGTGTCCTTGGGTCAAATATTGATGACCTTTCCAAGGACTGTTTTTTTTTTTTTTTTTTACACTTGGCTCATCACTATTAGATTGTAAGCTCTTGAGTCCTGTTTGTCATTGTCAGGCATACCATATGCAAAGTTCTCAGTATATAATTTTGCATGAACAGATTGCAGAGCTCTAGGGAACACTTTGGTGCTTTGTATTTTTATTTAAGTTATTTTTATGCCATTTTTTTTCTTCTTTTGCTTCATTGTATCTGAGGATCCAGCGCTATTGATATTTATCATTTTATTCATGAAACCCATTTATGTCACACTTAATGCCCCAGTGGTAACACTGTTCAGACACGGTATTATCTTATTTACACAAAACATTATGTAAATGCTGCTCATTACGGGCATAGCCTGGAAATCAAACAAATGGCTCCGCGCTCATAAATGACCACCAACTGCTCTCTCCTCTACGTGAGATTGGCAGCATATTTACAATGACATTTTAAAACTGCCACGGATAAAACTAAGCAAGCTGTTCATACCGTATCTCCGCATAAAATGTAATTGATGCAAACATTACCTTTCTTATCTCCTGCAAAAGGGCAGGATTGCAATATAGCAATGCCAGATGAAATGGACCCAGCCGTCATAGAGAAAGAGATTTCTAAAGGACACGTAAATGTATGAATTGACATATGACTGTCTTATTAGACTAATGTTCCCTATTTTTAAAGCCTATTCCCGCAGAATCGTAGAAGACTGCCAATGGTTCTGCTGAAAAAAAAACAAAACATAAATCATTCCGAGCTATTTTATTTCAGTGCCGGAGTCATGGCTTCAGATCCAGCGAGGGCACAATTCTTGATTTCTAAGTATATAGAATCTAAAAACATCCTGATTGTTTAATTGGCTTCTTGGGACTCTGGCTTGGAGTTCTGGCATAGGTAAATTGCATGTGTTAGGTTGGATGTAGATTGAGAGATCCACTTGAAGACAAGATGAATGTAAATGGTTGTTTTAAGACTTGCTCAGCCTTAGGGATAGCGAGCGGACAATAGCAATTGAAGGAAAGGGGCATTAAAGGGTTAATGTGATTCATGCCTCATATGTCAATCCATACATTCCTATGATAGAAATGATCATCATGACAAAATATATCGCTTCACGCAGTGTAAGTCCTCATGAATAGGGATGGTTTACGTAGCCAATAATGGAACATCGTAGAGGAATAATTCTACAATATTATTAATAGAACAAAATGATAGTTACATAGTTACATAGTAGAAGACTTTGGATGAAAACATTAGTCCATCAAGTCCACCATATAGCCCTACAGTCCCCTATAGTGTTGATCCAGAGGAAGGCAAAAAAAAAACAAAAAAAAAACAAAAAAAAAAAACACACGAGTCTCATGCCAATTGCCACATTTTAGGGGAAAAAAATTCCTTCCCGACTTCCCATTATCTTTGAGTGGTAGAAGTATGAGAACCTTTAGGCTAAGGCCCCACGGTCCGTAATCGCAGCACTAAAGCGCTGTGGAAAGAATCGCAGGGTGAACGCATCACAGTTCTTTCCGCAGCGCTTTTAAGAGAAAGTTCACAGTTTTCCTCTGCGGACTTTCTCTTAACATTATAACTACGGGAAAGCTGCCGTTGTTTCCGTAGATATAATTGACGTGCTGCGATTTGCAAGGCCGCAACAGCTTTGCAAATCGCAGCGTGTCGGCACTGCATTTTTTTCTGCAAAGTGGGCATGGGATTCACTCGAATCCCATCCCCTTTGCTTGCACTGTAAAACGCCGCAATTTTTCCCGCAGCCTCTTCGCTGTGGGCAAATCGCGGCGTTTGCTTCCCGTGGAGCCCCGACCTTAGAGTCGGATGATTTCAATCTTTGGGATGACAGTCAGGTATGAGGAGACGACCTGTTTTATTCATCCCCTTCCCATCACAGTTATTTTTTCATTTTTGTACTCTACTCCCCGTGCTTCACATTCCACAACTTTTTTATTTTTCCGTTCACAGAACCTTACAAGGGCTTACTGTTTGTGGCATGGATTGTACTTCATGATGGTACCAGTTAATATGTCACATGATGTATTGAAAAGCTGGACAATAAAATCAGAATTGGGTGGAATTCAAGAAAAACTGCATTTGTGCAACTTTCTTACACTAGGTTTATAAGAAAAAAAAAAAAAAAAGTTTGGTAGAAGAAGGATTCCAAATGGTTATATAACAAATACCCAAATCTGTCTTTTTAGACAGTAGCCAATGGGTGCCTGTTCAATAAAACTGACCGTTTCTGTTGGTTTGTGTCTGTTTTTAGGTGTAATCAGATTTTATTGAAATTTTTTAAAACAAAGTAAAACATAACATGCGCATGAGAGGCAAAGGCCAAAGTAAAAGCAGAGCAAAGGCCAGAGGCCAACAGCATCCAAACCAACATACACAAAGACCCTCAAGCGCAGGAACATGAGAAACCAAGACAAATAAAGAAAACACATGGAAGGACAAGAGAAGGACAGGGAACAAAATAAAAAGGAACCAGCAGAGGAAAGACAGGACATGAAGGAAAGAGGGAAGAGGGATCAGGGTAGGCACAAGCTGGAAAACGGAGCACAGTCAGAGGCCAAACAGGGAAGCGAACTCCGGGGTTTCCTGAAATATGATCCACGGCCGCCAGAGGGCTTCAAATTTAGAGGAATCCGCAGAGTCCTCAGCAACCAGAGCCTCCATCCGCCTGATGAGAAGGAGCTCCTGTAGCCACTCTACTAGGGAAGGCACCACGGGGCTCCGCCAATGTCGGGGTATAACCGTCCTAGCGGCCGTGAGAAAATGGCGCAACAAATCGCCTTTGAGGTTTGTGTCTGTTTTTGACCAATCCGTTCCTCCCTTCTTCATTCTGAGCAAGTGCAGAGGGAAAAAATGGATTGTAAATGGACACAATCTTTTACAAGATGTAAAAGAGCCCTTTGCTTCCTGTTCATCCTATCCTTCTCTCTATAAGATGGTGACATTCTTTCATTACTCCTAAGTTGTAATACATATGGTATACGGATTGCAAGTTATCAAGGTATAGTAATTAGAGATGAGCGAGTACTGTTCGGATCAGCCGATCCGAACAGCACGCTCACATAGAAATGAATGGACATAGCCGGCACGCTGGGGGTTAAGCGGCCGGCCGCTGTCAAAGCGAAAGTACCAGGTGCATCCATTCATTTCTATGGAGCGTGCTGTTTGGATCGGCTGATCCGAACAGTACTTGCTCATCTCTAATAGTAATGCCTATGCTTAGCATCTGACCTCATCTGGCAAATAATTGTTCACTTGAAGAAGAGCTTGAGGAGCTCGAAACGCGTTGTGCAGTACTTTTTATCCTATTAAGGTCATATGTTTTATTCACCTTGCCGACACTCCAATCTGTGGATCAGAGAGTGCAGACGTCCATCTCTAGCCATTGGCCTCCTTCCTATCTTTATCATAGGACATCAATATTGGATCCTCAGGGTTCTGACAGTGGTGACCCACACAGATCAGCTGTTCTGGGACAGTGCATGTCCCGGTAATGTTAACATGAGTTGCTCACTCAACATACAATGTATCTGTCCTGAAACAGCTTATCTGGGATTTCATGGCTGTAGAATCCACACAAGTCTATCCCAAGCATAGTCCATTAAGATTAGTAAGGTGATTACCCCTTTAATGGATTTAATGTCAATGCAAGCATCCGTAAAGCCATATTTCTTAAGAAGGGACACATATCACCCCGTGTACATATTTTCTGTAAACGTTGCAAGATTATTTTTTTTTACTGAATATTGTAAATTGTTTACCAAGTATTTAGCTCACGCTTCATAAACACACAATAATATTTCTCCAGACACATATTTCATTTTCCTTCTGTATGTCTTTTAGCGTTCTTAAAAGAAGATCACTCGGGAGTCTGGTCTTTCCTTTCAAAGCATGTGAAGTACAGCAGAATGGGAAACCAATCCAAAATGACAGCTTAGACAAAAGCGCAACATTTACACACTACCACAAGAAAGCGAATCATCCGCTGAGCTGACAGCAGACCAAAAGCACATCTTCACATTTTACATTGGTGAGTCAGGCATTGTATTTCTTAATATCTTCAAAGGCTGTGAAACGGCTGTGTATCTTAATGGATGTAAAAAATGTCAAGCAGAAAGCAACAAGAAACAGATGTGTGTATCCATCTTAACCTCTGTCTCTGTCTCAAGCATGAAAGCTTCTCATATCAGCACAGTAATTGAATTTCAAGGATGTCTTGGTATGGCGGCTGTTCCTCGGTTGTCCCAATTTCTCACTTGGAACTGAGGATTTCTAGATATCCCAATGTTGTTTTTCATGTCTGTGATTGGGGGAAGATGGGTTGACGTCTGGTCAACACAAGAAAGGATTTTATTAAGCATTCAGTAAAGGACATACATCAAAGAATGTTACTTTCACAGGTTAGCTGGACAAGACGAATATTTAAAGAGGATCTGTCATTGCTCCTGATATATCTGTTTTAGTAAATACTTGTATTCCCCATGAAATGATAATGTGGGGAATATTTTCTTAAAACTTTGTATTATGTGTGTTATGATATTATCATTGGAGCAGATGACAACAGAGAGCAGTAGAATAAGCTATCTGAATCTCACACAGCACTTACAGAAAGATCCTGGGCACCCAAACATTCACTAGCACAAGCCGCAAAGCTAGATGGACTTTTGCTGAATTTGGACCAAAGTTAGCAACATAGAAACTAGTATAAGAAATAAATGCTATATAGACTGAATTCAAACCAGAATCCACAATAAACTCTCAAGACAGATCTAAACCAGAGTGATAAATCCGAAGCGTGAACATGTCCAAGCCAAACAGTCAGAAGAATCAGAGAAATCATAAGACAAACAAATATTTAATAACAGGTCAATAATCAGAAATACAATAATCCAGGACAAGTGATCAGAGTTCAGGAGCCTCACAAAAGTACAAACTAATAGCAGGCACCTGGGTGAGAAGGAACAGAGTTCAAACATTCTTCAGTTGCTTATTGCATCAGCATAGCAGAGCTCTGATAACACCAAAAACTTCATATTATGACACCTTAAGCCCTAGTAATGAGCCCAGGACCCACACCAGGGCCTGAGGCCTATTCAAGACCTGCCCTGTCCCTCACATATGTCAGAAACCTGGGGGAGATATACTGTGATTCCAGCACTCGGCTTGTCACCTTATCACAGTGTGCATACAACAGGTTAATGTGAAATGCCCACCTAGAGTACTGAATCTGTCCATATCAGGAAGTTTTTAGAAAACATGAAGCATGATTTCACACAAATAACATTGTTCAGAATAATACTATATAATATAATAATATAAAAGTACATTAGTTTACGTGTTATGTAATTGTAACGTGTTACAAAAATATATCCCATATGGTTAGAGAGACCAATGTTTAATGTCAACCTGAGATCTTGAAATATCTGTTCCAAGAAGTAGCAGATAGAAGTTGGTTTTGTCATAGGATATTGACACTGGGTTGCCTTCCTATCTCCTGTTCTCTCCACATCCTGGCCTTTACCATGAAAGACTTCTCGTGTGCAAGAGCACTCGTCTCCTTAAAGGGATACTGTCATTAAAATGCAATTTTTTGTGACTAACACGTAGGAATAGCCTTAAGAAAGGCTATTCTTCTCCTACCTTTAGGCGTCTTCTCCACGCCACCGTACCATAGAAATGGTTTTCTTCGGTATGCAAATGAGTTCTCTCATTGAGAACTCTCAAGAACTGCAAGAGAACTCTCCAGTGACTCCTCTATCTTCTTCTGGAATGGCCTCTTCTTCCGGCACTGGGGTGAAACTTCTACGCATGCGCAAGTTGGCTTTGCTGTCGGGTCTTGGACGGAGCCGACCGTGCATGCCCACTTGGTGTAAACGGCCAAAATGGCTGCTTTAATGATAGGATACCTTTAACGTCTGTTCCGAGTGGACTTTGTGGCCAGGTTTGGCGGGGTTATCGCAGAACTCCACACTTAATTGTGTTCCTGATTACTTTTTCTTACGCCCTCTCCGTCCTCTATTGTTTCCTATTCTGGATGAACCGCATATATACATTTGTATGGTATGCATGTATATAATATAGATTATATTTTATTATTGCTATTATTTTATTATGTATCCTATCTTTCTAACGTTGTCCATTTCCTGGTTCTTGCACTATGTTGGTTCACATGTTCCTCTATCATGGATATTGATCCATATACACCACCAGCCTTAGTATGCTATTTTGTCACTTTCTTGTCCCTGTTATGTTTCGATGCTAGTAGCCAGCATTTTCTTGTATGGACAAGCTCTGAATAGATTACTCTACATTTCATTTTATTACTTACTGTGAACCTGTATTTGCTTGTTCATCTCTGTTATGTTTATAAAATTTTCAATAAAAAGTTAAAAATGACCACCAGAACTCAGCTAATTTGCAGATATGTCCTCCTTTATGTGTCTTCTTGACTGAACATGTCCATTAGACCAGACCTAACACCTCTATATTTCCACAACCTGACCCCAACTCCTGCTCCAACCCTGGTCTGCTTTGTAACTGACTGATGGCCATGATCAATAATTCATTAAAAATCTAGTGATTGAATTCCTATTAAAGTAAACATACAAGAAACTATGTATCCAATTTTAAAATAATTATATTTCAAACAAGAATCAGCATCGGTAATCTTTTCCGACTCCGATCCTAACTCCACAGTCCTGATGGCAACACAATATGGTCGTGACCATAGACCACCCCCAATGGGGTCTATAAATTGCAGCTTTTCTAGGCTTTGCTACTATGTTGTCTTGAGTTTGTTTCAATAAAAAATGAAATAATTAAACAAATTAGAGATTAATTAAAGGGATTCTACCATTAAAGCAACATTTTTTCTAATTACCACGTCGGAATAGCCTTAAGAAAGGCTATTTGTCTCCTACCTTTAGATGTGGTCTCCATTGCGCCGTTTCTTAGAAATACCGGTACTTACCGGTATGCTAATGAGGTCTCGGCAGCAATGGGGGCGTCCTTCTTCTTCATCTGCCTCCTTCCCTTGCCTGTCGTCTTCTTTCTTCGTCATGTCTGACGCCTGCGCAGTCGTCTCTGACAGTGAGACCCTGTTAGAGCCAACTGCGCATGCTCAGTAAGGTCCGTACAGCCCTCCGACGCCTGGATGAGTTCACTGTGCGTAGGAGGGCTGTACGACCTTACTGAGCATGCGCAGTCGGCTCTAACAGGGTCTCTGCTGTCAGAGCCGACTGCGCAGGCGTCAGACATGATGAAGAAAGAAGACAACAGACAAGGGGAGGAGGCAGATGAAGAAGAAGGACCCCCCCCCCATTGCTGCTGAGACCTCATTAGCATACCGGTAAGTACCGGTATTTCTAAGGAACGGCAGAGACCACATCTAAATGTAGGAGATGACCTGGTAATTAGAAAAAAAGTTACTTTAATGGTAGAATCCCTTTAAGTCTGGACATCTCTGACATTGTTATACACCTGGCGCTATACCCTGCGAGTCAATGCCATAACTCGTCACTTTCTTAACAGTATGTAAATGACCAACACTATGTGTCCTCTATGCTGAATATACTATTACTGCTATGACAACTTCTTTATCTCCAGTCCTGAATCCTGAATAAAGCGGAGGACGTGAACAGAATAAAGGACAGCGCTTGCTTTAGGAGACCAGTGTCAGATAAGCAATGCATCTAGAACTTTTCAGAATTTATATGTAAATTCCATATAAATGATAACATTTTGTTGAAAAGTAAATGTTTAATAGCACATGTAAATCTTACTTTTCAGATTCTCTTTGCAGCACGTGAGAGCAAAGTGGCTGAAAATGAAGGAACCGTTTCCCTTATAATATATTTATGTATGGATTCAATCTGAATACATCTATAAATATGGCATGGAGTGAGGTTTAAAACGGCTTTATTTATAGGCCTATAGTTCAAAGCCCAGTATTGTATCAGGGATTTTGGTTCCATCTAAGACAAGAAAGGCCTGTGCTGAGGTTCCTACAATAGGGGCAGTGAAAATGATGACAGGTTAAAATAGTTTCTGCGACCCACCAAGGTAATTATATAGAAAGTGACTCATTGTAGGCATACTTAGATTCCCATAATATATGAGTTGAACACTTTAAGGCTAAGTACCCACTTTGCAGAAAAGCAGCTTTTTTTGTTGCAGATTTTATTGCTTTTTTGAGCCAAAGCCAAGAATCGCTACAAAAGAAATGGGTAATATACACTGCCAACCGATAAGTATTCGGACACGGAAATGAAGACATCTGCAGTGTTATGCCTTCCGCCGTTAAATATCGTGTAGGAAACAGCATTAGCATTACTCGCATGCAAGATCCTACAAAGTGTAGAGTTGTCTGATTTCAAGAAAGGGGTAATTGTGGGGACCACAGAAATAGTCGATCCTTAAGGGACATAGTAAGCAAACTAAATTACCCAAAATCAACAGTGGCCTGTGTGATTATGAAGTGGAAGGTGAACGGTGATTGTCAGAATGTGCCCCAAATCGACAGACCCCCGAAACTGGAAGATAGAGACCGATGAGTGCTGGCCAGAGAAACCGCACCCAACCGATGGCTCACATACACCAGGAGTGTCACCAGGAATCTGTAGTATTGTGTTGCTCAATACCATCTGTAAGGAAGCCTCTGCTGGGGTCTACCAACTATTGGATATGAATAAATGTTTTTTATTCTACCACCGGTGTCCAAGTACTTACTGGTAGACTGTGTATAGGAATCCCTTATACTTCTATCTTCTGCTCAAACCACTCCTGGTTTTGGCTCAGAAAAACGCAACAAAATCTGCAACAAAAAAAGCTGTGTTTCCGCAACGTGGGGCCTTAGCCAAAAGGTAATCCATCACACTGAATAGGAAGCATGATAAAGAACAGGATGAACTGAGCAGAGTAATATACACAGTACTGCACAAACGTTTTACTTAAATGTAAAAAATTGCACCTGACTACCATGTCAACTGGTCAGCACCATGCAACTGCATCTCATGGGGAAGATGGGATGTTAAAAGAAGGCTCTTCCTCTAACTGTAGCTTCTAATGAGTTACAATACTGTGTAAAGGTTTTAGGCTGGTGTGACAAAAATGCTGCAATGTAAGGCTGAATTCACATCCAGGATGGAGTCTCTGAAGGTATCTACTTAGAATTGGCAGAGAGAAAAGTCCTGCATGGAGGATTATAGACTATGGGGTTTAGATACATACAAACTACTGTTATAACAGCAAAACACTAATTCCTCCTGCACTGATTTGAAAAAAAAATCTCTTTAATTTAAGGGCTTTTTCTGATTATTCTCACCTGATAATTAGTGTGATATAGTGTTATACACTATGTTTTATAGATAGGAACCTAGAAGCCCTGACAGTGTTCTATGCTATGTTTTATAGATAGGTTCCCAAGAGTGTCCTACATTATGTTTTATAGATAGGTTCCAAGGAGTCCTGACAGTGTTATACACTATGTTTTATAGGTAGGTTCATAGAAGCCCTGACAGTGTTATACACTATGTTTTATAGATGGGTTCCTAGTAGCCCTGACAGTGTTATACACTATGTTTTATAGATAGGTTCCCAAGAGTGTCCTACATTATGTTTTATAGATAGGTTCCAAGGAGTCCTGACAGTGTTATACACTATGTTTTATAGATAGGTTCCAAGGAGTCCTGACAGTGTTCTACACTATGTTTTATAGATAGGTTCCTAGGAGCCCTGACAGTGTTATACACTATGTTTTATAGATAGGTTCCTAGGAGCCCTGACAGTGTCCTACACTATGTTATATAGGTAGGTTCCTAGGAGCCCTGACAGTGTTATACACTATGTTATATAGATAGGTTCCTAGTAGCCCTGACAGTGTTATACACTATGTTTTATAGATAGGTTCCTAGTAGCCCTGACAGTGTCCTACACTATGTTATATAGATAGGTTCCTACAAGCCCTGACAGTGTTATACACTATGTTTTATAGATAGATTCCTAGGAGCCCTGACAGTGTTATACACTGTGGTTTATACATAGGTTCCTGGGAGCCCTGACAGTGTTCTACACTACATTTTAAGCCAATTTAAAATGTGGTACATACTGAACTTGATCATCTCGAAATGAAATGGAAACCTGAGCCAACCAAACCCAAAATGAATCGAATCATGAGAGGTTGGCCCATCTCTATTCTCATTGCTGCTGACATACTCTCCAGGCCCCATTGTTACACTGCTACATAGGTCAGTAAGTAGTACAAGTACAATACATAATTTCGAGTTTCTGCCTCATCAAGAAAAAAATATTCTCCACAATTTGGCTATTAATAATATATGAGCCATATTTTCCATAATAAGCATATCATCTGTTTAAAACCTTTGCATTTGCAAACTGTGGTGAAATGATTGTGCTTTTATGATGAATGGCCGTGTTATACACTATAAAATTAATATGCTGACAGGTGCCAGAATGGTCTGACAATGCCGGAGACCTTCCTGATCTGCATGTATTATCATTCACACTTTTGCTTTCAACCCTTATTTTAACCCCTTCCCGACATGCGCCGTAATAGTACGGCGCGTGTCGGGTCTGTAACTATGGCGACCGCCCGGGAGCCGGGCGGCCGTCATAGCCGCCGGGTGTCTACTGCTTCAAGCAGTAGACAACCGGCTCTAATGCCTCTGATCGGTCCCCGGACCGATCGGAGGCATTAACCCCTCCGGCGCTGCTGTCAAAGGCGCCGGAGGCGCCATTTTCCCGGCGGCGCATGGGCGCCGCCATTTTGGCAGGGATCGCCGGCTCCTGGAGCATGATCCAGGGCCGACCCCCGTTGCCATGACAGCCGGGAGCCTTGTTAAAGGCTCACAGCCGGTCTGCAAATTCTCTCTTTTGCAGGCTGGTGTATACAGCCTGCAAAAGAGATGATGCTTTTTTGCAATGCATTGCAATGCATTAGCATTATAATGCATTGCATTAGTGATCAGACCCCCTGGGGTTCAACACCCCTAGGGGGTCTAATAAAGGCAAAAAAAAAAAATAAAAAAAAAAGTAAAAAAAAATATAAAAAAATATAAAAAGTATTAAAAGTTTAAATCACCCCCCTTTCCCTAGAACAGATATAAAAGTAGTTAAAAACTGTGAAACATATACATGTTAGGTATCCCCGCGTCCGAAATCGCCCGCTCTACAAATCTATAAAAATATTTTTCCTGTTCGGTAAACGCCGTAGCAGGAAAAATAGTCAAAAGTGCCAAACCGCCGTTTTTTCACTGTTTTGATTCTGATAAAAATTTGAATAAAAAGTGATCAAAGCAATAACATTTCCCAAAAATGGTAGAACTAAAAAGTACACCCGGCCCCGCAAAAAAAGACACCCTATGCATCCCCGTACACCTATGTATAAAAAAGTTACGGCCGTCGGAATATGGCGACTTTTAGAAAAAAAAATTTTTAACACCGTTTTGGAATTTTTTTTAGGGGTCAAAATGTAAATAAAACCATATAAATTTGGTATCCCTGGAACCGTACCGAAACACAGAATATAGGGGACATGTCATTTTGGCTGCACAGTGAACGCCGTAAAACCAAAGCCCGTAAGAAAGTCGCAGAAATGCATTTTTTCTTCAAATCCACCCCATTCTGAATTTTTTTCCTGCTTCCCAGTACATTATATAGAATAATTAATGGTGGCATCATGAAGAAAAAATTGTCCCGCAAAAATTAAGACCTCATATGACTCTGGGAGCGGAGAAATAAAAAAGTTATGGGGTTTAGAAGGAGGGGAGTCAAAAACGAAAAACGAAAATCAAAAAATGCCATCAGCGGGAAGGGGTTAAAGTAACACGCTAATATTTTTCTTTTTTTTAGTTGCTTTTTAATTTGTTTATAAAAATCCCTCCGAGATTCAGAATATTACGCAAAAGCTCTTTCTATTTCAACTTGCTCAAGAAGAGCAAAACACGTATATATGAAAAATGACACATTTTACTGGCACTGTGAGTGTATAAGGTCAACTACATAAACTAAGGAATTAAAGATGATTTACAGTATAATAACATAGGTCTTTCTAATGAAATACAACCTGCTAAAGACATCCTAACAAGGTGCACAAAATAATTGACACATAACACATTTAATTGACAATTAATCCAATAAAATTAATGTGAAAAATCAAGTTAAAGAGGTTGCCGGGATAACCTTTTTTATATGAGGCCGGGGAAGGTGAAAAAAAAGAGAATAAACAAACAAGCATACTCACCTGTCCCCGGAGCCTCGCTGTCTCCAGCTGCATTACATTCCTGCCGCACCAATGTCTTGTTTTGGCCGTAGTAGTTTCCTTTACTTAGTCTACTGAGGCTGCTGACTGGACTCAGCGGTCACGTGCAGTGGATACTTCCACCAACACAAGACATCAAGCAAGAAGAAGTGGACTGTGGTGGGAAACACCGGAGCACCGGGGACTGGTTACGATTAGAGTTGAGCGAACAGTAAAATGTCCGAGGTTCGATATTCGTTTCGAGTAGCTCCTCAATATTCGACTACTCGAATCGAATATCGAACCCTATTATAATCTATGGGGGGAAAATGCTCGTTTCAGGGGTAGGCAACGTTCGATCAAATTATACTTACCAAGTCCACGAGTGAGGGTCGGGCTGCATCCTCCATGCAGTCTTCTCTGTGCAGTGTCCCCGCGGTATCTTCCAGCTTTTCATTGACTCTGCCAGGCATTGGGCCTGGGCAAAGCCGACTGCGCATGCCCGCACTACAAGCGTAGTGCGATGCCTGGCAGAGTGAATGAAGAGCCGGAAGACGCCGCGGGGAAGCTGCACGGAGAAGACTTCTAAAGGTAGGAGAAGAACCAGCATTGATTGGCCGACTGTATAGCATTTGGCCAATCAATGCTGGTTCTGCATTGAACATTTACATTTGAACAGCGAGTGGTACTCAATTGAGTACGAGTATTTTGAATACCGTAGTATTCGATCAAATACCTACTCGATTGAGTACTACTCACTCATCTCTAGTTACGATGTTTTTTCACGTACCCTGACCTCATATCAAAAAAATGGGTTATCTTGGACAACACCTTTAACATTTTCTAACTATTTTATTTATATCAAGGTCTGACCACCCAGTCGGGGAAGGTGAATTGCAGCCTTGTTTATATGTTGTGATATTGTGTTGAATAAGACGAGCGTCAAGTATGAACATATCTGTAGATTCAAATGATTAAAGAAACCCTGCCCATCCAAACGTGCATGCATATTGTGACAATTATCTGTCCCACTATGTCTGTTCTTTGTCTATGACTTTTTCTAATATGTTGCGGTATTGTATTAAATGGGTTTAATTAAAAATTGGAGTCTGTCACCAGCATCCAGTATATAAACCCATCCAGTAGATAGGTTAAGGTCACCTGAACCAAGCAGTATTTTCCCCTTGAGAATCGGTGCCTCCATTTTTGGGGTATCACTGTTTTGTCGATTTTCAAATGAGCTCTTTGTAGCAATTATGGCATTGCCGCTTGCCTTGCTCTAAGGAGCTAATCTTGTATATTACAGCACTATTTTGGCTATGAAGACACCTATTCACGAGGGAAATACACTGTTTGGTTCAAGTGACTGTAACCTATCTATCTGCCGGTATTTGTTCGTATGTTCTGATGACAGGCTCCATTTAAATTAGAGTAAAGATAAGGGTGACCAGAGCTGCACATGGTTCACCATGGTAAACTTATTTTAGAAAGCTTTTTGCTCTATTGTTTTAGCTAGACTCTTAAAAGACTTTATTGTAAAAAAAAAAAAACAACAACAATTCTTTAATAAAATGGGATATTAGAATGTCTAACAGATATAGAAAGCTGACATATATTTGACATATATGAATTGTGGCCAATATGCAGTGCTGGTTGGATCTCATTGACAACTCATTGCTACTCGAAATGAGAAAATCAGTTTGTAACAAACCAGATTCAGTATAAACTTTCCAAAAACGTCAAATGAACCTGAACTTCATATAGTTTGATGCATCAGAATTGGCTAAAATAGTGCCCACCACATGAGCATATGGAGAAAGCAGAGAAGGATCACCAGGATGACCAGAAAGTGTGTGAAAAGTTCTTAGAACTAAAGATAGTCAATTGTGAAGGTCAGAGGTCACTGATTATAAAATCCTAAATAGAAGGAAAAGTTGAGACTCTACGTACAGTATACTATTAACAATCTACATTTTTAATTTGTAGTGTTGATGCTTCAGATACACTAGTAGACCTTTACATTTCAGTGTTTTGATCAGTATTAGGGAGGGAAAACCAATATACTGTATGTAGATGTATCCACCTCTACCTTAGCCCTAGTTTGATTAACCCCTTAGCGACCCTTGACGTAACTGTACGTCATGGGTCGCATGGGGATGTATGGAGCGAGCTCACACGCTGAGCTCGCTCCATACACGGCAGATGCCGGCTTTATCATACAGCCAGGACCTGCCACTAACAGCAGCGGTCGGTGCCCGAGCCGATCGCTGCTGTTAACCCTTTACACACTGCGGTCAAACGTGACCGCAGTGTGTAAACGGCGCCGGCGGCATGGGCGCCGCCATGTTTTGCCGATCGCCGCCCTCCTGAACGTCACAAGAGGGCGGTGATCGGTTGCTAGGACAGCCGGAAGCCTATTGAAGGCTTCCAGGCTTGTCTCTGCACGAGATCTATTAGACGATGCCAGAGGCATCGTCTAATAGAAGTGCTGCGATTTTCCTATTCACTGCAATACTGTAGTATTGCAGTGAATAGTATGAGCGATCAGACTCCCTAGGTTTCAAGGTACCTAAGGGGTCTGATCATAAATGTAACAGAAGAAAAAAAAAAGTTTTTAAAAGTATTAAAAAAATAAAAAAAATATAAAAGTTCAAATCACCCCCCTTTCCCTAGATCAGCTATAAAAGTAATTAAAGAACATTAAACATAAACATATTAGGTATCCCTGCGCTCCAAAATGCCTGAACTATTAGAATATTAAAACATTTATCCCGTACTGCGAACGGCGTAGCGGCAAAAAAAATAAAAACAGCCAAAAAGCGTTTTTTTCAACACTTGGCCTCCTATAAAAAATTGAATAAAAAGTGATCAAACCATCGGATCTTTCCCCAAATGGTATCAATAGAAACGTCATCTTGTCCCGCATAAAAAGACACCACAACCAGCTCCATATATGGAAATATGAAAAAGTTACAGGTGTTAGAACATGATGACACAAATTGTTTTTTCTATTTTGCAAAGTTTATCATTTTTTTAAAAGTATCAAAAAATTTCAAATACTATATAAATTTGGTATCACCGCGTTTGTACTGATACGTAGAACACAGGTAACATGTCATTTGTACCAAACAGTGAATGCTGTAAAAATTAAACCCATAAGAAAATGGCGCAAATGCATTTTTTCTCCAATTGCGCCTCATTCTGAATTTTTTTCCAGCTTCCCAGTACATTGCACAGCATATTGAATGGTGCCATTACAAAGTACAATTTGTCCCGCAAACAATAAGCTATCATGTGACTCTGTGAACTGAAAAATGAAAAAGTTATGGCTCTTGAAATGTGAGGAGGGAAAAACGAAAATGCGAAACCAAAAAATGGCCTGGTCCTTAAGGCCATTTTTTTCATAAAAGCAATACAATATTTCTACAAACTAGCAAAACCTTTGATAAGCTAAGATTGACAACTCAACCGGCTGACCACACATAGTCATAGATCTTGTGACAGAGTATCATGAAGTTTTGTTGTTTCCAATAGTCTTCTTATAACACACATATATGAGTGCTTCATTTTTGAATAAAGAGTGAATCCACATTTGACCATACAAAGTGTGAGCTGTGCCTGTGTAAGTGCTCACGTTGTCCTGCCTTCCCACGGGTTCCTATATTGTTCGCCGTCGCTCCGGTGCCGTAGAATAGGATCGCTGCCTCCCAAATTGGGGTTTTCTAATAGTAAATCTGTTTTTTGTTGCGGTGAGGGGCCTATCAGGCTTACTTTCATGATTATCCTGTTAACAAAGGTTTTATTACGAAATGTGCCGCTCGGCGTTTCTTCTTTTTTCATGAACATATCTGAGCATGTCCAACCAAGAGGAAAAGTAAGAAAGTCTAAACTACTGGTTTCACTTACAAATGATGAAAAATGTTACCGATAACAATAATGCTGCAAAATGATCTGAAATGCTGCCATGTGAAATTGACCGTAGTTTAGGAAGGGTCCTTAGAAACAACGATAGACGTCTGCTTCCCTGGCTCATGTTATTGAAGGGAGAAGGGCTGATTTGGGATAACTTTAGTCAAGGCTTGTCTAAAGTGGTTCTTTCCCTCCATTTGTCCCTGTATAGATTTTAGTTCTAAGAAGTCCCTGTTATGTTAGTGATTAGAGATGAGCCCGTAGTACGGTACTATGGTATTCAAAATTCTCGTACTCGACCGAGTACCACTCGTTGTTCGAATGTAAAAGTTCGATGCAGAACCAGCATTGATTGGCTGAATGCTATACAGTCGGCCAATCAGTGCTGGTTCTTCTCCTACCTTTAGAAGTCTTCTCCCTGCGCAGCGTCTCCGCGGCGTCTTCCAGCTCTTCATTCTCTCTGCTAGGCATCGGGCTAGCACATGTCCGCTTGTAATGCGGGCATGCGCAGTCGGCTCTGCCCAGGTCCGATTCCTGGCAGAGTGAATGAAGAGCCGGAAGATGCCGTGGGGACGCTGCACGGAGAAGACTTCTCAGAGGATCCAGCCCGACCCTCACTCGTGGACTCGTTGCCTACCCCTGAAACGAGCATTTTCCCCCCATAGACTATAATAGGGTTCGATATTCGATTCGAGTAGTCGAATATTGAGGGGATACTCGAAACGAATATCGAATCTTGAACATTTTACTGTTCGCTCATCTCTATTAGTGATATTTTTTTCCAAAAACCGGCACTTAGGGTGAATTCACACTGAGTAAACGCTAGCTTATTCTGAACGTAAAACACGTTCAGAATAAGCGGCGTCTAAAGCAGCTCCATTCATTTCTATGGGAGCGGGGATACGAGCGCTCCCCATAGAAATGAATGGGCTGCTTCTTTCACTCCGTACAGTCCCATTGAAGTGAATGGGGAGTGCCGGCGTGTACGCTCCGGCATGAGCAGAGCTTGCCGTATACGCCGGCACTCCCCATTCACTTCAATGGGACTGCACGGAGTGAAAGAAGCAGCCCATTCATTTCTATGGGGAGCGCTCGTATCCCCGCTCCCATAGAAATGAATGGAGCTGCTTTAGACGCCGCTTATTCTGAACGTGTTTTACGTTCAGAATAAGCTAGCGTTTACTCAGTGTGAATGCACCCTTACTCAGTTTTTTTCTATACTTTATACAACTACTTTATACCTCCTCCTTCTTTAATGTCAGACTAACCTTTAGTATTTTAGTATTTGATTTATATATATGTATATCTAATATGGGCTTTTGCAAAGTTTTTGGTACATAATCAAAAACAAAGGTTAGGCACCAGATATTTTATTATGCTGCACATGCCAGACTTTTTGCTGCATCGATATATCATATTATAAGCACTCTACAAATGCAGGATGCTTTTTTTTTCCAATTTCTCTGTATGCAGTGAGATACAGACTAAAGGGACATCAATAGCTTTTACATCAATTTCTGATCTTGTTTTCAAAGGAGCCATTTTTCATTACAATCTTCAATTATACAGCAGAGGGGAAAAAAGACGACAGGTACTCTCATGAGCCATTAGTTGCTGCACAAATTATTATGTGTCTCATACAGTCAGATTTTGCAGCTCTCGGGAGAACAATCCAAATTATAGACATAGCGCAATTAGTCTTTTTTAAAAGGCATTTGTAGGCCCGCGGCTGTGTAGGATATTTGCGTTGGAATGGTGACTCACTCAAGAATTTAGGGAAGCAAAATAAAAACAATGTAACATTTAATACACAATGGCACTTGGACTACACCGGAGAGCCTTAGACCACGTAGGCCTACAAGACAACTGAAATACACTGTCTACCAATAAGTATTTGGACAACCCTCCAGGGCATGCTTTCCACAAGTCCGTGTATGACGGTAGGTAAGTTCTTTCACCGATTTTGGATGGCTGCTGCACCCCTTAGTTCGGCGATCCAACTTGTCCCAGAGGTGCTTGATAGGGTTCAAGTCTGGGCTCTGGTCAGGCCAGTCCAGTCGGTTAACCTGATTGTCACTGTACCAAGCCATGGTAGACTTCTCTACGTGACAGCTGGCGTTGTCATCCTGGAAGTAACATTGGTCCAACTCATAGAACCACCATAATGCAGGAAGCACACTGTTATCTAAAATAGTGCAGTAGGCATTGGCGTTGAGTTTACCAAGAGTCCCAGTCCATACCAGGAGAAACGCCCTCAGACCATAACTCCACCTCCACAGAACTTTACTGGGTGTCCAAATACTTATTGGTAGACAGTGTATGACTACAAACAATAAAAGACAGATTAAACCAGAGCGGTAACGGATTGTCATGACCCATGACCCCATGACTACATTGTCACAAACGGATTGCAATGTGGATGAACTGACATGGCCTTCAATGCGTTCCAGCTGAAAAAAAACCTAAAGGAATTTTTTATTTATGTCAATAAATCCTACAGAGGACCTGCCATCACACCTGACATGTCTATGTTAGCACATGAAAACTAGTACTACCCATGGAATAACAAGTCTGGAACATAAGCGCAGTGTATTGATTAAATGATGTTCCAGTTGTTAGTTCATAGTGAATACTTGTGTTTACTAAAATAGCATGTGAAAGAGATGATCTGCCTTTGTATAGCGCGGTAATGAATCTAAAAAAATTGAATTAAATTTTAACTCAGTCTTAAAGAGTAAATAAACTTTGTCAATAAATCCATATTTCAAATGAAGATAAACTTTGTATTATCCTTTATATAGGAAATGTGTCACATATTCACATATTTTTCTCCTTCTGATACTGTACAATAGAAGTCTATGGAGAGGGGAAGGGGGAGAATAGGAGAAATACTCAAACAGAGAGACATCAACAATATAGAGATAAGTATATTTAGACTTTAAGTAAAAATATCCAATGATTTGTATCCACAGCTCCAATACAGATTCCATGTGACACATTTAACCCCTTCCCGCCGATGGCATTTTTTTATTTTCGTTTTTCGTTTTTGACTCCCCTCCTTCTAAACCCCATAACTTTTTTATTTCTCCGCTCCCAGAGCCATATGAGGTCTTAATTTTTGCGGGACACATTTTTCTTCATGTTGCCACCATTAATTATTCTATATAATGTACTGGGAAGCAGGAAAAAAATTCAGAATGGGGTGGATTTGAAGAAAAAATGAATTTCTGTGACTTTCTTACGGGCTTTGGTTTTACGGCGTTCACTGTGCAGCTAAAATGACATGTCCCCTGAATTCTGTGTTTTAGTATGGTTCCAGGGATACCAAAGTTATATGGTTTTATTTACATTTTGACCCCTTAAAAAAAATCCAAAACTGTGTTAAATTTTTTTTTTCTAAAAGTCGCCATATTCCGACGTCCGTAACTTTTTTTATACATCAGTGTACGGGGATGCATAGGGAGTCTTTTTTTGCAGGGCCGGGTGTACTTTTTAGTTCTACCACTTTCGGGAAATGTTATTGCTTTGATCACTTTTTATTCAAATTTTTATCAGAATCAAAACAGTGAAAAAACGGCAGTTTGGCACTTTTGACTATTTTTCCCGCTACGGCGTTTACCGAACAGGAAAAATATTTTTATAGATTTGTAGAGCGGGCAATTTTGAACGCGGGTATACCTAACATGTATATGTTTCACAGTTTTTAACTACTTTTATATGTGTTCTAGGGAAAGGGGGGTGATTTGAACTTTTAATACTTTTTATATTTTTTTATATTTTTTTTACTTTTTTTTTTTTTTTTGCATTTATTAGACCCCCTAGGGGTGTTGAACCCCAGGGGGTCTGATCACTAATGCAATGCATTACAATGCTAATGCATTGCAAAAAATCATCCTTTCTTTTGCAGGCTGCATAGACCAGCCTGCAAAAGAGAGAATTTGCAGACAAGCCTGAGAGCCTTGTAAAGGCTCCCGGCTGTCATGGCAACGTGATGTCGGCCCTGGAGCATGCTCCAGGAGCCGTTGATCACCGGCAAAATGGCAGCGCCCATGCGCCGCAGGGAAAATGGCGCCTCCGGGACCGATCAGAGGCATTAGAGCCGGTTGTCTACTGCTTAAAGCAGTAGACACCCGGTGGCTATGGCGGCCGCCCGGCTCCCGGGCAGTTGCCATAGTTACAGACCCGATATGCGCTGTACTATTACGGCGCATGTCGGGAAGGGGTTAAAAGAAAAATATGAAAAAATGTAAATACAAGACAGATCCCCTTTTTTTGTTTCTATTTCATCAGACATTAAAAAAAAGAAAAAAACATAGTGAGTAGAGATGAGCGAACAGTAAAATGTTCAAGATTTGATATTCGTTTCGAGTAGCCCCTCAATATTCGACTACTCGAATCGAATATCGAACCCTATTATACTCTATGGGGGGAAAATGCTCGTTTCAGGGGTAGGCAACGTTCCATCAAATTATACTTACCAAGTCCACGAGTGAGGGTCGGGCTGGATCCTCCGAGAAGTCTTCTCCTTGCAGCGTCCCCGCAGCATCTTCGGGCTCTGAATTCACTCTGCCAGGCATCGGGCCTGGGCAGAGCCAACTGCGCATGCCCACACTACAAGCTGACGTGCGCAGTCGGCTCTGCCCAGGCCCGATGCCTGGCAGAGTAATTCAGAGGCCGCGGGGAAGCTGCACGGAGAAGACTTCTAAAGGTAGGAGAAGAACCAGCATTGATTGGCTGACTGTATAGCTTTCAGCCAATCAATGCTGGTTCTGCATCGAACTTTTCCATTCGAATAGCGAGTGGTAATCGATCGAGTACGAGTATTTCGAATACCATAGTATTTGATCGAATACCTACTCGATCGAGTA
Source organism: Leptodactylus fuscus (assembly GCF_031893055.1). Classification (NCBI taxonomy): domain Eukaryota; kingdom Metazoa; phylum Chordata; class Amphibia; order Anura; family Leptodactylidae; genus Leptodactylus; species Leptodactylus fuscus. The sequence continues at coordinate 32,015,400 of NC_134270.1, read as the reverse complement.
CTACTCGCTCATCTCTAATAGTGAGGCAAGTTCAGTTTGTTATTTTTACTTACCTCTCCATGGCCTCCACTTATTATGCTCAGGGGTCTTAAGAGACCCCATAATGGTTTCCCATAGACGGAAAACACTCAAAAGTTTCAGGTTCATAAAATTTAAATCAGATCGGTTCTATCAAAATTGGCTTGTTCATCCCTAGTATTGATGTTGTCAGACTGTGTATGGTCACACCCCTTTGATAAGAGGAATTTGGGAGACCCTGCTCTTCAGGTATTACATGAGGGGCCATTCAAACAATATGAAAAGTAATTAACAATTAATCAGATGGACCAGTGGTGATCACCTATTCCTGAGATGACTCACAGATCCTTCTCTAGCTCCACCATTACTACAAATGCCTGGTGATCATGCTTACAGCACCTTATATACTGTATATGACATCAGCACTGTAAGGTGTCCACCTACCACTGTCTATTGGCTGAGAGGCTGTCAGATGATGTCAGGGGGTGCTAGAACGTTACACTGGCTCATAAGATACATGTCTCTTCTGTGTTTTTCCTATTCAGTACATGTGATGTTGGCCATTTTAGCTTGTGCAAAACAAAATGGGATTTTTTTTCAATGTCACTAGCAGCAGAGCAATTTGGATTATTTCGGTTAAACCCAGTTTGTGATGTCATTTGCTCATCTCTACTTATCAGTGAAAGCACTGGAGACCCCAACACTGAGTATGACTATGCTGTGACGGGAGCACCATATGGAATCATGTAAATACCAACAAGCATAATATATTGTTTCCTATGGTATATATTATGTGTGCTAAGATTCATAAATCACCTTCCCTGTGGATTGCACAAGAATTATACAGAACCAAATATAGAACTGGCTGATTCATCGTCTTAATGATAACTTGTATAATTACATACTTATCTATGCAGATTCTCTCACCTGCAACTGTTGGCGGGGATGCCCAAAACTGATTTTATGTTTCTTTCCTCTTTCACTGTATAACATATACTGACATATGTAAAATGTCTGGTATTTACACAAATATTTTATTCACTCATCACCAAATGAATTAATTTGTATTTGATTTAATAGTGAATTATGTACAGACATTTTTATTCAGAGAGGGTAGAAATAAGACATTACTTTACTCAGAAATTAATTGGATTCTACGAGGATGGGATTAAGGATGGGTGAACCTCTGAAGATTCGTTCCATCCGGTGTTTGAACGAAGGGATATGCCGGTTTGGTTCGGTTCCAACTTTTTCGCATAGAACTTGAAGCAAAGTTATTACATTCTGTGGTCTTTTTATAAGCTCAAAGTATAACAGATGGAGGCCCAAGAGAGGTATACAAATTAAAAATATTTATACTCACCTTCCTTCACCTCTTTCAGGACTCCTTGTGGCATCTGGCAATGTGTGCCTTCCTCCTCTAGGTGCCTGGCGTTACAGAAAAGTGCCAGAGCTGGAGTTTGTCACTCTTCTTAGACATCATGTACTGGGGCTCACTGATGAGTTCAGTGGTTTGGCCTCAACAGTAACATTGGCACGCCGAATATCATGATGTCATTATACACTGTATGCCCATGTCACCTCTGAGGCCCAATCAGAGGCCTTAGTGGTGACCCCAGGTGCATAACATCACATAAGAGTGCTAGAGCATCCAGAGGAGGAAGAGACAGTGGAAGGTCAGTATTTTTTATTTTTTACACCTCCCTTGGGCTTATATCTATTATATTCTTTAAACACATACTAGTTTGGAGGATGTCAGGCAGGGGTTAAAGTGATCCTTCACCACTCATTACATTGTTCTTCTGCTCCTTATCTGACTGCTTGCTTACATTAGACTTGTCTCTGTATTCAGGCTCATACAGAGCAGTGGGATTCTTCTAGTTAATAGATTTATTGCCTCATTGTTAGGATTGGGTCCCACAGGTTGCTCTCCCAGTGCACAGCACCACCTGCAGCTCAGTCTAATTCCAGCTTTCACCCTACTGAGCATGCTCAGACTTTTGGAGCCGCTCACAAGCTGTCATTTCTCCCCTACTGAGCATGAGCAGTGAGGTCATGACCACTGCCCCTATTGGGTGGGGCCTTTCCTTTAAATAGTATGAGCTGACACCCACCGGGTGCTCACACTTTGTCTAAAGATTGACTGAAGTCCACGGAAGTTGTTAATGATGGTAGTTTCAGGGATAGACTGCAGTATTGCAGGCAGGTTGCCAGACTAAGCCTCTGTGTAGGGTTTCTCTGCTTCGTTCTGGGTGCTGTTAGTTAGGACCTGTAAACCCTGAACTGTCAGCTCTGCACCAGGGCTAAGAGCAGTAGAGACTGTTCCAGCCAGTGGAGCTGCAGCAGGTTTGGTCTCTGAGATGGCCTTATTTAGACTGTCAAACTTACTTGGTAACTCCTAGCTGTTGCAGGAGCATGCAAACTTCCGTGGTGACTCCTAGATGTTGCAGGAGCATGTTTGTTGCTGACCTGGGGTGAGTTAACCCTTGGCAGCCTTGTTTGTTTCAGCAGTACTGGTTCACCTGGCCAGTGAGCTTAACTGGCAGGGTTTAGTTGCACCCTGTTCACATACCGCACCACACCACTGCCCGTGTTTGTTGAACTCTGTTCACAGTGAGTACAGCGCCGCACCTCGGCCAGTGTTTGTTGCACCCTGTTCACATTAAGTTCAGACATACAGCTGACAACTGGGCCTGTGGACCTCACTTCAGTGTTCTGCAAACTAGAGGTTCTGTTGTTTAAAAAATATTATTTATATATAGATATATACACACAGAACCGTAATACTCATTCTGTGTACTAGGAGCCTCTTATCTACAAACATAGCAATGTTAAAAGGGTACCAGGTAGCAGAGTGTAGGATCAGCAATTACATAGGATGTCGTTTCTATCCTTCTCCCCTATTAGGTGTAAAGTAACTCTGCCTAAAAAAGTAGAAAAGAAATAAATATATATATTTCTTTAATAAGATATATTACAAAGTTTCATATATTAACATGTACTATTTCATTTGTGAAAAGTTGTATATAACTAGAGGACCACTTTAAATCTGAGTTAATAGTCAGGACATGTATCTATTAACAAGAGCAGAGTGGCAACAAAGAAAATCTCGTATTGTTGAGGACTCCGCATGTCCATTAATTACATTGACAAGCCATTCATCTGCACTATGTAAGTGAATGAGTCTGATCTGCGGTGCATGCCAGGCCTTTGTTCTGATGATCACTTATAACTGGTATCTACGCCAGGACAAGAAATAGATTCGGCTAGGATTAAAAGTTTTCTTAAAACAGATTCCTGATACGATATAGAGCTCTGTCTTATGGATGGATTGAAACCAGTTTCACACAATATAAAAAAGTGTTGTGCAATTCACATCTCCCTAAAATGGGTGACCACACATAAGACACATATTGGAGTTAGCATTTTGCTACAATTCATCATGAAACCACGTTGAGAAAAGCTGCAGAACTTGGCTGGTCTTGCTCAGGGGGCAAGTAAAAGGGGGCACACTTTATGAGTGGCCAGCACCCCAAAATAGCTGTCTACAGATGGGTGAATGGCTTAGCTAACATTTCTAGTCATGTTCCAAGGCCTAGTAACAGACTGAACATTGACTTATTTTTCAGTTGAGACACTTAGTATAAGTTGAGACACCGCTGGTTTCCTTAGGTCAAGGCCCCATGGGTTGGAAATGCTGCGATTTGGATGGGATTCTTGTGAAACCCATACCCATTTTGCGGTAAAAACCACGGCACGAACACGCCGCAATTTCCAAAATCGGCACTATGGGCATTGTATTATAGCTTAGGCTAGGCTCAGACTTGCTTTCAACATTCCGTTGGGTCCAATTGGAGACCCAAAAAAATGGAAACCCAATCCGCTTGAAAAACAGTTACTTGCAGACCCTATAGACTATGATGGACTCTGTTGGGTTTCTGATCACATTTTTCAAGCATAACGGGGGACGGAATCCCCAAACATTCATCGAGTGCTGGTGTGAACCTAGCCTTAGTACGACTCATAGCTTACATAGAACCATAACACAGACAAATGAACTTGGATAAGGAAAAATTCCCGAAGACTATTTTAAGTCCACAGTTTAGTCCTTGTTACTTTTAGCACTTGATTTTTGGATTTTCAATTGAACTGTTTTTAATAACATTATTTATCGAATTAACTTGTCAATGTTTGTAAAAACTCTTTCAGAAATTGCTGTTTTATTTCACTTTTTTTTTTTTTGACTGTTTCATAATCTAAATTAATCCTTTAGTGTCAACAGGCGCTCACTTAAAATGTCACGGTCTCTGAAGCATGAGCTGCCTACAACACATTAGTGGAATTACTGTTCCCTTTAAGCCATCTGAGCATTTTAATTGTTTTATGAAAATAAACCTAATGATACTTCTCTACTGTAGCATCTTTATCTACTCTTATTCCCACTACGAACCATGTTATTTTTTTTGACTCCTGCTGTTATCAAAGGCAATTTGCATTGTTGATTATTTTCTAATGAAAACAAATGTCAAGTCATATCATTTATACAGAATGTCAGATGAAAAACCGAAGTGTAATTAGAATAATTAGAACCGTTATCGCTCAAAAGAGGTTAATCCATAAGAGAAAAATATAAAAAATCCCTTATCTCCTCTATAAATTTTTGTAATATATATCATAATTTTCTATGCAACTTCATTTACTTTGGGTTATGGGTTCCAAAAGTGAACACCTCTCATGTTATCTAACAATGTGAGCGTTATGTAGCACCGCAAAACTTACAGTGTGTTGAGCTTAGAGCGATGTTACTTTTGCCAGGATAGTGTATGACCCGGTTGATATGATTTGGTTCTGTTATTTTTGGTATTTTTTGATAGGACTGCTCTATGACTACATACCTAAGCATAGAAAGATATGATTAAATAGATGACAATATACATCAATCTGCTCATCTCCTCCTACTTTGTAGCATATTACCTAGATATGGACATTAGATTGCATTTTTATGGTGACAGGTTTCCCTTAGGATTCCAATTTCTCATAATACAGGCCCAATACATTATCACAACATGTTAGTTAACCCTGTGGAAGGTGCAGTCACATCACAACCACAGATACAGCTAAGTTTAACATGAATTTTAACATGTGAATTAAACAGTTGGTGGTTACTTTAACTCAAATATTTGTTATTAATGGCTTTCACTAAGATTCAAGTTGAAGTCGGTCACATTTAGACTCAATAGACTACAGAGTATTGAGAAATCCTGTTTATTTCCCAAATGTGGTCATCTCATATGACACATCTAAATATATGTCTGACTAAGAGGAAAGGTAAGAAAGAACACAGCAGAGGCTGCAGGCCCTCTCCACACTGCGTTCCTGAGTCCCCGCTTCTGGGTCTCAGGAGGTAGGCTGTAACCTCTGCAGTGGTGTGCGGGGGTTTCTGGTCTCCTCCTGGGCCAAACGGGGGACTTCTGCTTTCAAACTAGCAGCGAGCCTATTTAAGAAGGGCTCTGACTACTGACCACCTCTGGCTATTCAGTTGTACCTAGTGTCCTGGAAGTGTTCTCATGTTATCTGATTGCCTTTGTTTCTGACCCCTTGCCTTGACCTTTTACCTTGCCTTTGCCTCCTGATTTTGTACTATGTCTGTTTCTGTTCATGACCTCGGCTTACTTCTAGACCTCTGCTTCCTCAACACTGTATTACTCTACCGCTCCTGTTACTGAGTCAGCCTGTGTGACGCTCCCATTGGATTTCCCACTGTATCGCCTTGCCCCCAGACCATACAACTACGATTTACTCTCTGCTTTACTCTCTACTTAGGCTTCTGGATTCTTGGACCTACACTTCAATGCAAAACATCTGCTGGTAAGAGATCTCAGTGTCTGGTTTACCGTGGTTTGTGGTGCATTGTGTGTTTAGCGTTTCCCAAGCCATGCCGCTCTGCCAAGCAGTTCAGCCAAGTCCAATCCCACCATATGGGACTCTGGTGAACGCCATTGTGGGGTTGGGGTTAGTGCGGCCCTGCGGGTGTTGGGCACACGGCTCCGTGTTTTACCATTTATCTTGGTATATCTAGTACTGGTTCTCACTTTGGCTCTGAACTGCATCTGCTATCCTAACATACAGTACTGGAAGTTGAACTCTCGCAGAGAAGAATGAAGATACAGTGCACCTATGTGACCATGACTCCACTGAGACAGGGATATAAGGGACCTCCATTCTTGACAATGGTAGGGCTCCCAGCTTCCAGAATTGTGAATTGGTGAAAAGTTGAGAAATCCGCTCAACCACTTTAACCAGTCACCATACATCTTCTCTGTTACTTATTCAGCAAACATAAGAAAGCTAAAGTAGATGCCCTAAAAGAAATCTGACATTCCAGTCTTCGTATTGGACATTTTCAATTTACCAAATGGATGCTTTCAAGTTAGATTAAATAAAATAACTTCAGTCTTCGTGACTCAATTTCCTTCCTGGTGTGACCTCAGAACGACTTCAGACTTTATGCTTATAGATTTTGCCATAAAGTTCACCTTGCCCCAGAGTTGCTTCTCCGTGTACATTAAGCCTTATTTCTTAAAATAGACGTGATGTGACGGTATTAGAAATGTCTTAATCAAATCAGATCTAAAGACACTTTCACGAGGACATTTTCTCTCTCTGACTACTCGCTCCTCTACACCGTCTTGTGATTTCGCTTGGCTTTGTTCCTTCTTAATAATATTACTATCTTTTATATTCTCTAATGGAAGAGAAGAAAAAATATTACACAAGCAATCACGACAGCAAAAGATTCCGCAAAGAAGCAGCAATAAAGGTTTTACGGCGCTGTCTCATCTCTCCTTAATATAACGGTTGTGTGGAAATTTTTTTCTTCCTACAGTCCCGGGTTTAGAAGCCTCCAGAGATCAGCAGAAGATGAAACTGGTCACATCAGTGTGAGGTATAAAACTGGACGGTCCTGGGCATCGAAATATGTAGCAGTGCTCGCAACTGACTGTATCATGTGCAGGTGTAGCAGTCCTTAACTTGACCGTGGTAATAAATTTTAATGTTATAAGGTTACCCATTTTATGCTGTGCCTAAGGAACAACATGTTCCAAAAGGCATCAGCTGTAGATCATTCTCTGGAAGTTATGTAATCGCATGATTTATGCATTTTTTAATTTTGTCCGCATGGGAACAAAAAAAGTTATGTTTTAGCTTTATCCTGATGCTCTTGGATTTCTGGATCTTTTTTCGTTTTTTTTCTCACAATATGCTGCTTGTAACTGAAAGGTGAAGACTAGAGTTGAGCAATCGTGTTCGGAAAAGATCGGATTCCGATCGGCGATCGAGAAAATTTCACGATCACCATCGGAATTCCGAACATGATCTTTTTATGTGGGATCGAGATCAGTGATCTTTTCCCACAATGCTTTGCTTAGCCTTCACACTGAGTATGCGCTGTATACTCAGTGTGAAGGCTCCGCTGCAGTTCCATAGGAATGAATGGAAGCAGCCGGCACACAGCCTTAACCCCCTGTGCGCTGGCTGCCTCCATTCATTGGAATGGGAGGCTAAACTAAACATCTCTAGCAGCTACTTACCTCTAGAGATGGCTGCTCCAGTGCCCTCCTTCTTCTTGCGTCGCTGACCCGCTTCCCAGGTTAGTGCTTAAAGCGCTAGGTAGGCGGGGCTTGTGGCTTAGAAGATTGTGGGTGGGTACAGGGTGGGGAAACGTGACATGCCTGAAGGCACTCCCTCCCGACTAGGCCCATTCATTGAGGCTAATCCGGAGTGGAGTGCGCGGTTGGATGCTGGTGCAGAGCATCCGGCTTTCAGTCACGGCTACACTGCTTTTGGTCTGGAACCTGATACAGCCTCCGCCTCAGGTTCCGGACCAAAAAACTCTGTCAGAACTTACCCTTATAGGTAAGTATTTTCTGACCAGGGCTATCCCCGGGCTGTGCAATACACAAGATCAGGAGCTAAAACCAATAAAACAAGCGTCATAACGCAAAGGGACTTTTTGATACTTGCATTAGGGTGCATTCACAGAGAGGAAAATGGTGAGGAATTTGGTGTGTAATTTCAGCGCTGAAAAAAAAGCCTCCCATTGACTTCAATGGGTTCTGCAGAAAAAAAGAACCCATTGAAGTCAATGGGAGGCTTTTTTTTCAACGCTGAAATTCCACACCAAATTCCTCACCATTTTCCTCCGTGTGAATGGACCCTTAGGTCGGAGAGCTAAACAAGATTTATACACCTTTAAAATGATAAACTATAGCCACAGATTTTATTTTGCTTTTTTTATATATATATATATATATATATATATATTTTTCACAAATATTCCCCATGGTTTGGAACAGCAAACATTTTGAGAATTGCAAGTGCAAACTTAAATGTATAAGAAAATGAATAATGGGGTAAGTAGATCTTAACAGACTGATAATGGTAATATTTTTTTCAGGTATGCATTTACAAGTGAGACTTTCCATTTTTTTTCATGTGCAGAAAGACATTACAACATTCTGGCTCGTAATGGGAAACTACTTAAATCTTGCATTGTGAAGAGAAAAGTTTAGTAGAAAATCATTGCAAAAAATCAAATGCTTCTTCAAGCTGTGACATCTGTTTGTAGCAAAACTCGGTTATATTTGAAATCATTCCTCACATATACAAGAAAGCTGTCAAAACAGATTTGTGGCTCTACTTCTTGATTTTCCTTCTTCTTTGTGAAGACTTTTACTGTATGGATGAATACATTTCCCATTTGTTAAACTGCGATACATTATGGGAAAAAGTTTTATCACGGTTATTGTAAGTTGCTTATAACTTTTTACAGTTGTATGAAAACAAAGACTTTATTCACAAGGAAGAAAATGAATCATGTAATGATTTCCCTGTATAGCCATACACTTACAAAGGATTTTGTGTCTTAATCTAGATTTTGTGCCCCCCTCCAAAATGATACAGCGCACAAAGAACTATACCATAAGGTGCCTAAATACAGGGGTTAGCCAAGCAAATTATATCAATGACCTACCCTAAGGTGATCAATATATGGAGCAGAGAGCTCTGGTTTATATGTAGTGATTGTACTGAGTCACTATTGCTCAGCTCTCCATCACTTATGTAGGTGCTAAGCCGCAGTGACTCAGCAGAAACATTACACTGAGAACAGAGCAATCTCTGTTCCCTATAGAAATGGTGATCAATGAATGGTCCCAGAGGTAGGCTCCCCCCGCCAATCTAATATTGAAGACTAGGGTTGAGCGACCGGGATCGGAAAAGATCGGATCGCGATTGAGTAAATTTCACGATCGCGATCGGGTTCTGATCAAGCCTAAAAAAGATCGAGAACAGATTTTGATCCTGATCACTCAACTTACCTGCACAGATCCACTGCCGCTGCCGCTCTCCATCCTTTTTGCTCCTCTTTCCTCTCATTCACATGTCTTCAAAGCGCCATGCGTGCCCCCGCCTCCCTAGGCTAGTGTTAGAGATGCTGGGAGAAGGCGAGGCTTGTGGCTTAGGAGAGTGTGGGCGGTACTGGGAGGGGAGACGTGAGTGATGCACTCACATCTCCCCGCCCTGTACCCGTCCACACTCTTCTAAGCTACAACAAGCCCCGCCTACACACAATCTGTCCATGTACTGTATTCTACTTACATTGCACTGGAATGAAGATGGTCTCAAGTGCTGGCCCTCCAAAGTTTTTTTTTTTTTTTTTTATTACTGATGACCCATCAGCAGGACTGTACATAAATTTCTGATCTGTAGGGGTCCAACATCCGCAGCTCATATTGATCAACTGATTAAGAAGCATCCGTACAGCAGAAACTATAGAGATAGATGGAGCCAGAAGCAGAACTGCTTTTATTCAAGTAGTAACTGCAGGCTGTCCACTGTATAGTGATGGCTCTGGGGTGGGACAGAGTTGCTTACAAAAATTATTATTCATTCATTCATTTTTAGAGTAGCATTAATTCCGTGGTGCTGTACATTATTATATTAATTCCATGGTGCTGTACATTATTATATTAATTCCATGGTGCTGTACATTATTATATTAATTCCATGGTGCTGTACATATATTAATTCCATGGTGCTGTACAATATTATATTAATTCCATGTTATATACATTATTATATTAATTGCATGGTGCTGGACATTATTAGATTAATTCCATGGTGCTGTACATTATTATATTAATTCCATGGTGTCTTACATTTGAGAGTTTACGTACAGTACACAAAATACACAAAACAAATTCAATACTAACAGTAACCAACTGCAACAGTGGGATAGAGGAGCCTGTCTGCAAGGGCTTACAATCTATGAGGGGAAGGGTATAGAGACAGTAGGTGAGGGTAAAACCTGTTCAGATGGTGATGTTGTGGCAGTAGTTATTGGAGGTTATTGGAGGTTGTAGGCCTTCCTGAATAGGTGAGTGGTCAAGGTCTTCTTAAATCCTGTGATTGTGGGGGTCAGTCTTATGTGTCATGGTAGTGAGTTTCAGAGTATGTGGGACGCACAGGATAAGTCTGGGGAGCGGGTGTGCGAAGAGCAGATAAGAGCAGGGCATAGTAGGAGGTCTTTGTAGGATCGGAGGTTATGTGTGGGCAGGTAGCGGGAGATTAGTTCAGAGATATATGGAGGGGACAGCTTGTGGATGGCTTTGTATGTCAGTGTTAACATTTGGAACTCTATGTAAAATGTTGATTTTCAGTTTCTTATACAAAACTCTATATACAAAGTGCAGTGCGGCAAATATGTGAAATTTCACCTATCACTCTAGTACTGTCACCAATCCTGCTATTTGGTTCACTGTCAAGTAATTGTCATACTCCTAGACATGCAATTTTCCTTAAAAATAAGGCAATAAAGGAAAAATCAAGTCTTTTCCGCACAGTGATGTATGTACATAGACTCCTGTGATTGACATATATAGAGTTAATTTGTTGAGTGGTTACTAAAACTCAGCAGCAGTCTTTAATACTTTTGACAAGCACACCGCTGCATGGGGCGACAGTGCATTAAAGCAGGCTACAGAACAATAGCTACACAATATGGAGAAAACAAACAGATTTACTGTGAAGCCTCATGTCTGAGACATAGAGAAATTCCTGTTTCTATCATTCACTGCCAAACAAAGGGAAAGATATCAAAGTAAAACTAGAGAAAAGTATCCTGTATAAAAGTGATCGCCTGCACATTCAGCAGTAAATCCCCGTCTTCAATTGAGGTGGCCTATAGCCAAAAGAAGACTTCTCAGACATAATGCGATTACTTTTCTGTACTTATTAAAGCAAAGGGAAAATATGATTATTGCAAGACAAGCAATTCAATAAAAGTCAATTCTTCACCGACAATAGCCCAGCAGGTTGTGTCTGGGTTTTAGGTTTTTGTTGTAAGCTAAGTTATATCAATTTTGGTTAGGATAATGTAGAAGAAAGAAGCGATGCACAGGGAGCAGAAACGGGCCCTTGTCAAAAATAAAAATGGGCTCCTTGTTGGTGATGATTTATGTGTCACACCGCTCAACACCAGAATGGATGGGTTCAGAGCTTGTCCCCACTTACCCCCTTGTTCATTGTGAAAGTTTCGGGGAATAGTTGTATTTTTTCAGTACTTCTGTAACATCTCTGCCTGTTTGGGTCACTGCACCCTCTGCTAGCATGCTGTGGTGCAGGAGGCGTGTGCAGTTTCATTCCTTGCTTAGAGTTTTTGGTTGCACTGTGTGAACACGGCTCTATTTCTGTAATTGATTTTCCACCACACCCGTCTGCCTACACCTTAATTTACCTCTGTTCATCTAATAGTTAAGTTTAGCCTTGCCCTGTGTTTGACAGTCTATCCACCTATCAACTCCAGAGTGGGTTCTTCCTCAATATTTATTCTTGGCTCACATTCACATTGGTGCTTGCTATTGCCTTGTGCGTGCTGGCTTTTCTATCGCTGTTATTTCTTGTATTCTGATTCTTGAACTCTGGCTTTCCCTATCGACTACTCTTTTGGATATCGATGTTGACACTGCATTCCTTGACTGTTACCGAATCCTGGCTAGCTGACCTTCCTTTGTTGTTGTTTGTCTTGTCTGTGTTTTGTGTTTCACGTATATAGGAAGGGATCGTCTCCAAGTTGCCGCCTATTACGTAGGATAGGACCAGGAAAACAGGAAGGGACAGTGGGGGGTTTCAGCTTAGGGCTCACTGTCTTTCGTGCCCCTTTCCCAGGGTTTCCAGCAGCTACTGGGGAATTTCTCCTATTGCAATTCCCTTACAACTTCTTTCTTTTTCCGATGTTGCTATGATTGTTGAGAGATCTTTAGTGTTTCACATACAACAGATGAGGACAAGACCCTGTTCACATCTGCATTTGGGTTATTCCATTCCCCTATCCGCATGAAATATGTGGAGAGAAAAGTCCTGCAAGCAGCACTTTTTTTTCCACATTTTTCATGCGGAAACCACACGGACTCCATTATAGACTATAGGCTCCGCGGGTTTCCTAAGTTAACTGCTTTTATAGAGGACTCCCTAAAAGGAAGCTCAAACACAGATGTGAACTGGGACTAAGCTCTGAATTGGCCTCTCCTTCTATAGTGTCTTCATGATACATATATGTTCTACCTTACCTGTCCCCTGGACAGTGTTAATAATATCCTTAGCACTCCTTAAAGTCTCCGCTAGAAGAAGAGACATTAAGGTCATCATCAACAGTCTCAGAAAGATCCCCAACACTCAATGGTATCGCAGCGATAAAGTTCTTTTTATTTCCTTTAAATACCACATGTCACCAGGCAGGTCGGACTCGTACATCAATGAGAAGGACGCTTCGGTCTATTGACCTTTCTCAACATTATCACCATATCACTGACTCATTCATGTAAATCTACTGGCACCATAGTTATTCTTGATGATAATACGCCTGATGACTTGTAATACATTCTTTTAATAACAGGAACTTTGTCACTATAATACCATTGAGTGCTAAGGATCTATCTGAGGTTATTGATATCTTGGCAGGATATGTCCAGGTATGTATATCACAAGTCAAGCAGTTTTTCTAAACACATTATCGTTTTGTGACTATTTATCACAGTCATATGGTAACATGTTCGTGTATACATTATGTTTGAGCCCCCCTTTAGAGGAGAAAGGGAGCTAAGAAAACAATTACACTGTTTCTATAGCGTTACAGGGACAGTAACATTGTAGCTAAATGTGCTACACTGTTTCCTTTGCTCCCATTCTCCTCTAATGGCCTACAGCACAACTGCTAGACTGTTCCTCCATCCCTAGGTGTTGAGTCTTGGGAACAGTCATACCCATCTTGACTGAGCTGGGAATAACCCTTTAAGACACTCATCCACATTACAGAAAAACAATCTCTTTTACTATGGCAGGATAGGATGATTATTAGAGATGAGCGAAGAGTAAAATGTTCGAGGTTCGATATTCGTTTCGAGTAGCCCCTTAATATTCGACTACTCAAATCGAATATCGAACCCTATTATAGTCTACGGGGGGAAAATGCTCGTTTCAGGGGTAGGCAACGTTCAATCAAATTATACTTACCAAGTCCACGAGTGAGGGTCGGGCTGGATCCTCCGAGAAGTCTTCTCCGTGCAGCATCCCCGCGGCATCTTCCGGCTCTGAATTCACTCTGCCAGGCATCGGGCCTGGGCAGAGCTGACTGCGCATGCCCGCACTACAAGCGGACATGCGCAGTCGGCTCTGCCCAGGCCCGATGCCTGGCAGAGTGAATTCAGAGCCGGAAGACGCCGCGGGGAAGCTGCACGGAGAAGACTTCTAAAGGTAGGAGAAGAACCAGCGTTGATTGGTCGACTGTATAGCATTCGGCCAATCAATGCTGGTTCTGCATCGAACTTTTACATTTGAACAGCGAGTGGTACTTGATCGAGTACGAGTATTTCGAATACCGTAGTATTCAATCAAATACCTACTCATTCGAGTACTACTCGCTCATCTCTAATGACTATCTTATAGGTATGTGTGGATGGCAAGATTGACCATGTTGAATTGTATCATGCCCAATCAACTGATGGTTCTCTATACATTGAATCGGGTCCAATTTTCCCTGGTGTAGAAAGTCAAAGTACTTATTCTTAGTATGATATCTAATGGCCTTTAATATTATCTATACCTTATCAATATCAGCTACATGTTTAAGAATGAATGCTCCATTATCGTATGATCATGTAACAGCAATAAACATCACCAGTCTCGCTGCTGTAGGAGGAATCAGATTACTAAGATTTGCCGTTCCAAAGACTCAGTAGAGATAAAATAGAAAATATTGACTTATCTTTACAATGAAGTATCCCATCCCATATAGATTGGATCAGAAATGGACTAATTGTTTTCCTCCGGGTAGTCTGATTTATGGAGAACATACAGATAACGCAATTTGCTTTGATATTTTCCAGCATTGTTTTTAAGTATTTGATTTAGACAAAAATAAAATGTTCATGGTATAGATCATTTTACCACTATGGTGTTCACTCTACAGGAAAAATATTTTTAGAAGTTTGTATACTGGGCATTTTCGGACACAGGGATACCTAATGTGTATATTTTTTTATTTTATTTATGTACATACATGTTCTAGGGAATGGAGGGCAATTTAAAAGGGGTTGTGATCACTAATACAATGCATTGCTATATATTGTAAAATTGCAGCATTAAAGGCTGTATAGAACAATAGGCTCCTGGTGATCATGGAAATGGAGTTCTGCCCCCAGGTCTCATTCTAGGTGCCTGCAATCTACCCCAAAATGACACTAATTGCAGGCATTGCCGTCGGCAGCCATGTTTAAATACACAATTATTAGATAGTTTAGAGAGATTATTCCAACACATGAATCTTATTTTACTGTACAATTGTAAAGTAAAGCTGGTCTATGTAGAAGTGACATATTGAGAGACCCTCATAAATCAGCAGGAATATGTGAAAATCTTTGAGTGTAAAATCTTCCTTAAAATGGAATATAATGAAGTCCATAATTCTCCAGTCTATCTCTTGCACAGACGTTAGTATACACAGACGTTAATAGTTCTATGAATTTTCTGCACCAGAGATTAACACTGTTATAAAATATTGATGTAACTTAAGACACCCAGATGTACCCACTTAACCAGCGTCATAGGAGTACGTACAGTACTGTATGATCGTGGGTGCAGCAGTAACATCCAGTGATTCTCCGCACCGCACTGGAATTGACATTATGGCTTTTTGTGATTATCTCTTAGCTGTCGGCCTTAAGGCATCGCCAGACTTAAAATTTGCTAACCTAGGTCAAAGCACTCCACCTGCTGGGATAATAGGACAACTTCTAAGGCAGAAAAACAGGGCACGTCTGTGTTTAGATTACTAGTGTGCATTAAAATGAAATTAGATTCCTCATTCAATAAGAAGCTGTTATTAATGTAGATAGAAGCGTCTGCTGGGGAGCTTTAGTAATCTCAGATTTCCTAATACTCCAGGATTCTTGAATTTATTCTAATCTGTAAGTAAATGTTAGAGGCACCTGCAGGCATAGTAAGACTACTGTGTGTATTGTTATGTGCCTTACCATTTAGCATGGAAAAGTAGAAATATAAAAAGCATATAAAAAAATTGAAAATATATTAAAACATATATAAAAGTAATAATACTCGCTCGGGCTGGATTCACGCCTGTGATTCAATATTTCACAATATGATTCTTCACTTAGCTTGATAAACATGATAATTTGAGAAAATATGATATTTTATGGTACAATTGTATCTTAGTGTTCGTTCACATTTGCACACGGTGTCTGGTGTGTGCATTCTGCTGGGTTTCCATCTTCAGCCGAAAGTGGACAGGGGACAGCGGTCGGTGTTAGGACTGTGTGGCAGATGCGGCCAGGGGGTTGGGTCGCAGCCCATTCCTCGGATGTGGTGCCATAACACACTGTCATTCCCTCCTTGTTGCTGTGAGTCCAGCATAGCAGGCATTAATTCCCTTGAAGCCTTTGGGCATGGTCGGTCTGCTGGTGGTGTCAGCCTATGAGCACCTGGATTGGGCACCTGGGTTGGCTGTTTAGGCCTGCCTTCCCTCCATTTAAGGTGGCAGGTTTGGGCAGCCTTTAATGCCAAATGGTGCATGTCCATGCAAGACATTAGTTTTGGTAGCAAGCTGCCTTAGTTAGGTAGGTAGTGAGAATCTCCACCTTATATTAAAATTGTGGGAATCCTCCCCTTAGATCAGAATTCTCCTCATTTGTTCCTGAACAGCCGACCAGAAAGCCTTTATTAAAGGGCAGGACCACCAGATATGGAGGTATGTCCCAGACTCAGATTTACAATGCCAACAAGTATAAGTGGGAGCTAAGTTCTTGTGGAACAGCCAATCAGGCGTGCGATACCAGTGTGAAAGGAGTTTGAAATGGTTTTCCTGCAGACGAATACAGACCAAGGAGCCGTGAGATTGTCTCAGGACTCTCTGCACATCTTCGTCAGACAATGAAATATTTAGATCAATCTCCTAGGTGGAGATAAAGGCTGGTTTAGAGATTTTGGGGGGTCTACATAGTGATGCAGGAGGACCGACGTTTTCCTGAGCATTCTTGTCTTAGAAAGAAGAGATTTTTCAAAGGGGGTCAGAGATTTTTGGATGCGCGAGGAGGAGTTAAATTTGTCAACGGGGACTTTCAAGCGTTGTAGATGGAGAAGAGAGAGCTTCTTACCTCTGATAAGGGAGATACATTCGTCTTATAAGATATCGGACAGATTAAAATCCATCATGAGTTTCCAAATGCTGTCATCTTCCTCAATGTTCTCATTGAGAAAGTATGGTAAAAAACCTACAGGTAACAGGGGAGAGGGGTATGGAGCCAACGAGGGGGCCAAAGTTTTCCAGTTCTTTTTTACCCTCGATGAAGGGTAGAGGCAGAGAGTGATGCTGGAAAGCGAGACGGGGGGGATCCATAAGGTGGCAAGAGTGTTTCTGTCTGCTGCATAAGTCGTAGAATGTAGGGGGTAGGTGAGAGAAAACCACCACCCCAGTTGAATGGCAGTGTAGTAACAGTAATGGTCTGGAAGGCCGATTCCTCCAGCGGATTTAGGTTTTGTAAGGAGGGACCAGGAAAGTCTCGGAGTCTTTCCTCTCCAAACAAACCTAGTAAAAAGGCATCTCAATTATGCAAAAAATGATTTTGGAAGAAAAATTGGAAGCATCGACATTCTGTAAAGTATTTTAGGGACCAGATAGGTTTGAATTAGGATTTTTCGACCAAACCATGACAGGGGGAGGTTTGTGAAGCCTTTAAGGTCCTTTTACAATTCTT
This sequence comes from Leptodactylus fuscus, assembly GCF_031893055.1. Classification (NCBI taxonomy): domain Eukaryota; kingdom Metazoa; phylum Chordata; class Amphibia; order Anura; family Leptodactylidae; genus Leptodactylus; species Leptodactylus fuscus. The sequence goes on along the minus strand of NC_134270.1, from coordinate 31,998,055 downwards.
GAAGAAGTGGCGAGAAGTTGAGGAAATATAGATTGTTTTATTAAGTGTTAAATATATGGATGTAGATGTTTGTAATTTGGATTTAAGTTTGGGGGGTAAATTAATTTCCAGGATTTTTTATTTTGTCAGATTTGCTTTGTAACGGGAAAGGGTCCCAAAGTTGATGAGAAGATCAGTTATCGCAGGGAGACCCACTGCAGGGTTAGATATAATGAAAAGGACATCATCTGCAAACTTGGTGGATTTGAAGGAGACAGTGACACCTTGGACTAGTTCGTTTTGTTGAACTGCTTGAAGGAGGGTCTCCAATACCATAATGAATAGCGTTTTAGATAATGGGCAGCCCTGACGGGTTCCATTTGTAATTTTAAATGTATCCGAAAGGGTGCCATTAATTTTCAATCTGGCATGGGCTTTTGCGTACAATGTGAAGATTGCCGAAATGAAGGCGGGTGGAAGTTCAAATTTGGCAAGCGTGGACCACATGAAGTCCCAGTCCACATGATCAAACGCTTTCTCAGTGTCGACTCCTAGTAAAATCAGGGGGCTATTCGATTCTTTTGCTCTCTGTATTAGAGGGAGAAGTTTATCTGTATTATCTTTGCCCTCTCGCCCGTGAACAAATCCAGCTTGGCCATCATGAATCAGGCGTGGGATAAGAGGTCTAAGGTGAAGGGCTAGGATTTTCGCCCTTATTTTAAGATCCAAGTTCAATAAGGAGATAAGATGGTAGCTTCCGCATTGCATCGGATCTTTTCCCTACTTGAGAATGAGCGTGATATGGGCTTCTTGCATTTGTGTGGGTAAGGTACTGCCCTGACGTAATGTGTTGCAAGCACGAGAAAGGTTCGGGGATAGGATATTAATGAACCTCTTGTAATATGATAAAGGGAGTCCGTCAGGAACAGGGCTTTTTCCGAGAGGAAAACTATGCAACACCGAGTTTAGCTCATGGACTGTTACTGGGGCTAATAAAGACTCAATTTCAGTTTCAGAGAGTGTCGGTAAGTTTAGGGAATCTAGGAACTTGTCGGTCATCAATAGTTTGTCAGAGTCAGAGATCATTGAAGGAAAGCAGTTTAAATTATAAAGATCGGAATAAAATTGGACAAAGGCGGATGCTATATCTAGGGTCAAGGTTACCAATGAACCAGATGGGGACTTAACGGAAGAAATGAAGGATTTAGCTTTAGCTTTTTTGACTAAGGAAGACATAAGTTTGCTTCCCCTGTCACCGTGTGTGTAAAGAAGTGAGCGATAGTGGAGGTAGTGTTTAGAATTTCTGATGTTAAGCAAGTCTCTGAGCTTTTCTCTCAGGGTGACGAGAGGTTTATAGGTTTGGGCAGCTAGTGATCGTTTATGCATCCTTTCGAACGCAGCAATTTGAATGAGAACAGAATCCAACTGTTTGTGCCTTTCCTTTTTGCAAGCTGAGGCAATCTTAATAAAAATGCAGCGAATGCAAGCTTTATGCGCTTCCCACACTACAGTGGGGCATATATCGGGCGTTATGTTCAGCTCAAAGTATTCGGACAGGGCTATATTAGGTCTTTGAGAAGTGATTCATCCTCTAGCAGGGACTCGTTAAGTGTTCAAGTCCACTGCCCATGAGGAACATCACGGAGAGCAACAGTGTCCGAAACCGGGGCATGGTCCGATATGGAGCTCTGATCAATGGAGGAGGAGGTTACACTGGGTAGCAAATCTGAAGAGATAAAGACATAATCAAGGCGATCATAAGATACCTTAGGGGAGGAGTAGAAAGTATAGTCTTTAGTCGTTGGATGGAGAGAGCACCAAATATCTATCAGGTGGAGACTCTGCAGTGCCTGAGATAGTCTCCCAAGAAGGCGTATCGAGAGGGGAGTGAGTTTAGAGGTGGAGGGTGAAGGGCAACATTAAAATCCCCATCTAAGACCAAATGTCCTTCTTTGAACGAGGAGAGAGTTTCTAAAGTATTAATAAGCCATGAGGCCTGACCTTTATTAGGGGCATAAATAGAGACAAATGTATGGGTAGCAGAGGCTATAGAACCTTTAACAAAAATATCCCTGCCTTCTGAATCGGCGTATAGGTGTGATAGTTTGAAGGGGACTTTACAATGAATAAGAATAGATTACACCTTTAGATGCATTTTGTGGGCTTGTGGAGTGGAAGGTCTGGTTGAAATCTCTGGCTGGTAGTTTGGGGACTTTGTCAGTTTTGAAATGTGTCTCCTGCAAGAAGGCAATGGAAGATTTAAATTTATGGAGCAACAGAAGTATATGGTGTCATTTTTGTGGGGAATTCAACCCCTTGGAATTAAAAGAAGTATAACAGATCTGCGCACATTGTGGGATGGACATAGTAAAGATGGCGTGGGTCGGAGTGGGATAGGCTTGAAAACACTATTATTATTATTTTATTATTATTATTGTTTATTTATATAGCACCATTAATTCCATGGTGCTTTACATTATTATATTAATTCCATGGTGCTTTACATTTGGGGGTTACATACAATACACAGAATATACAGGTAGATATAATACTAACAATGACCAACTGGCACAGTGGGGTAGAGGGCCCTGCCCGCGAGGGCGTACAATCTATTAGGGAAGGGGGGTAAATGGAGTTGTAGTTTTACAGCAGCTGGAGTGTCGAACGTTCCCTACCCCTGTTCTATCAATTAGGTATTAACCCTTCTCATAATGCTCCTTGTCTTGAGAAGACAGTCTGTGTGTCAGGGCCTGTGGGTGCTATGAACTGCTGGGTTTGTGGAGATACTGAGGTTAAGCTAAGATCTCCTAGGGAGGAACATTGAATGTCTAGTCAGTAGCCAGGCAGCTGGTGATATGTTTTTGGTGTGATGTATTTGCTGTGAAAAGAGAAGAATAAAGCTGGCTGCGGCCGGTTTTGAACTGAATCAATTGTATTGGAGTGAGAATTTTTGGGAAATTTTTAATGTGCCAACCACCTGAACCAACAGATGCTGATCCTGTGAGCTAAAGTGACCCTTGAGTTGTCATATCCAAGATATGGAGTATTGGTTACATAGTAAAATTTCGTTATAATTCTTGTTCGCTCAAGTCTAAGTTTTGAAACACACAAATTCTGGTTTTCAAAGTTTTCTGCTTCGGTGTTTCTAGATCTTTTAGTCAGAGGTTTCTATGGTTACTGAAGTATAATATTAAGCAATTTGTAAGTTTTTAACTTGTACTGACAAATTCATCAAGTTTATGTAAAGACTCGATATTTGCAGCGTTGACTATTTTTTTTCAACACGTCTGCAAGTCACCCTGACATGCTAGATATCAACTTCTGGGCCAAATCCTGACTGATGACAACCCATTCTTACCTAATCAGTCATTGAAGTCTATCACAATTTCTTCAATGACATTGCTTGTCCAACATCTTTTGATGATTGACCATAGCTCCTCAATAGGATTGAGATCTGGGAGGTTTTCTGGCCATGGGCCCACTATTTCAATGTTTTGTTGACTGGGTCACATAATTTTGGCCTTGTGACAAGGTGCTCCAAGCTGGAAAAAGTTCTATCACCAAATTGCTCCTAGATAGCCTGGAGAAGTTGCTTATGGAGGATGTTTAGATACCATTCTTTTCTTTATTCATGGAGGCATTCTTTGGCAACATTATGAATTAGCCAACTCTGATGAAAAGCAACCTACATAAATGGATTCACTTTATGGTCTTAACGCTCGTTCAACAAATACTGGTAAATCCTCATACCTGCCCTTGGTCATTGATGCATGGCATGGGCAAAGACACAAATGGTGATGGGTGAACCTTGCAAGATATTCTTGCATAATAATTGTGAAGTTCAACAAGAAGTTTCTCTTTGGACAAGGTTTTAGCATCATGATGTCAGAGGATTCTGTGATTGGGCCTCATTGGTGAACCCAGGGCATGTGACATTGGAGAAGAGTCTGGTGGAGACTGGTGAAGACTTGACACCAAAGTATGAATAAACAGACACTAAATGCAAGGAGTGAAGTGCAATTTCTAGATTGAGAGGACAGGAAGTGAGGAACAGAGGAGGAAGGAAGGGTGGCAAAATTTTGTCTTCAGCAAAACTCCAGAAAGTGCTGGCTTACCAACCAGAAATTTTTAGAATCCTTCTATGTATACGGGATTGTTTTTATTTTATTAACATAGGGGCCACTCTGGGACATTATACTGTGTGCAGGGGTCACTATGGGACATTATGCTGCATGTAGGGATTGCTACGGGACATTATATCACAGGAAAAGGCCACTGTGAATCATTATACTATGTGGATGGGCTACTTTGGGACAATATTTTGTCATAGGGATCTTTGAAATGAATGAGGGGAGGCTCCACTTTCTAAACAGTCCTATGGTCCCTTTACTCTATTCCATTGGTAAAAGCCATTACAATACATGTGGGGGCACTCATGGGGCCCATTACATAATTGTTAACAAAGGCTCTAAATGAAGCCTTATTTTATTAACATTTATATGTGATCACTAGAGATGAGCGAACACTAAAATGTTCGAGGTTCGAAATTCGATTCGAACAGCCGCTCAATGTTCGTGTGTTCGAATGGGTTTCGAACCCCATTATAGTCTATGGGGAACAGATACTCGTTAAGGGGGAAACCCAAATCCGTGTCTGGAGGGTCACCAAGTCCACTATGACACCCCAGGAAATGATGCCAACACCTCTGGAATGACACTGGGACAGCAGGGGAAGCATGTCTGGGGGCATCTAACACACCAAAGACCCTCTATTACCCCAACATCACAGCCTAACAACTACACACTTTACACACTCAATACCACCTCTCTGACAGTAGGAAAACACCTTGAAACATGTGTATTTGGCACTTGCAGTGAGGAGAGCTTGTCACCAGCAGTGAATTTGGCCCTTGTAGTAAGTTGAGGTTGGCACCAACATTTGTTTTGAAAATCAGGGTGGATTGAGCCTCTAACCAGCAGAGTTTGGGCAAATTCATGGTGGAGGGAGCCTCTAAACACCCCAGTTTGGGCAAATTCATGGTGGAGGGAGCCTCTAAAAACCCCAGTTTGGACCAATTCATGGTGGAGGGAGCCTCTAACCAGCCCAGTTTGGGCAAATTCATGGTGGAGGGAGCCTCTAACCAGCCCAGTTTGGACCAATTAATGGTGGAGGGAGCCTCTAACCAGCCCAGTTTGGACCAATTAATGGTGGAGGGAGCCTCTAACCAGCCCAGTTTGGACCAATTAATGGTGGAGGGAGCCTCTAACCACCCCAGTTTGGACCAATTCATGGTGGAGGGAGCCTCTAAACAGCCAAGTTTGGACCAATTCATGGTGGAGGGAGCCTCTAAAAACCCCAGTTTGAACCAATTCATGGTGGAGGGAGCCTCTAACCAGCCCAGTTTGGGCAAATTCATGGTGGAGGGAGCCTCTAAACAGCCCAGTTTGGGCAAATTCATGGTGGAGGGAGCCTCTAACCAGCCCAGTTTGGACCAATTAATGGTGGAGGGAGCCGCTAAACAGCCCAGTTTGGGCAAATTCATGGTGGAGGGAGCCTCTAAACAGCCCAGTTTGGACCAATTCATGGTGGAGGGAGCCTCTAAAAAACCCAGTTTGGACCAATTCATGGTGGAGGGAGCCTCTAAACAGCCCAGTTTGGGCAAATTCATGGTGGAGGGAGCCTCTAAACAGCCCAGTTTGGGCAAATTCATGGTGGAGGGAGCCTCTAACCAGCCCAGTTTGGACCAATTAATGGTGGAGGGAGCCTCTAAACAGCCAAGTTTTGGGAAATTCATGGTGGAGGGAGCCTCTAACCAGCCCAGTTTGGATCAATTCATGGTGGAGGGAGCCTCTAAAAACCCCAGTTTGGACCAATTCATGGTGGAGGGAGCCTCTAAAAAACCCAGTTTGGACCAATTCATGGTGGAGGGAGCCTCTAACCAGCCCAGTTTGGACCAATTAATGGTGGAGGGAGCCTCTAAACAGCCAAGTTTGGACCAATTCATGGTGGAGGGAGCCTCTAAAAACCCCAGTTTGGACCAATTCATGGTGGAGGGAGCCTCTAACCAGCCCAGTTTGGGCAAATTCATGGTGGAGGGAGCCTCTAAACAGCCCAGTTTGGGCAAATTCATGGTGGAGGGAGCCTCTAACCAGCCCAGTTTGGACCAATTAATGGTGGAGGGAGCCGCTAAACAGCCCAGTTTGGACCAATTCATGGTGGAGGGAGCCTCTAAAAACCCCAGTTTGGACCAATTCATGGTGGAGGGAGCCTCTAAAAAACCCAGTTTGGACCAATTCATGGTGGAGGGAGCCTCTAACCAGCCCAGTTTGGACCAATTAATGGTGGAGGGAGCCTCTAAACAGCCAAGTTTGGACCAATTCATGGTGGAGGGAGCCTCTAAAAACCCCAGTTTGGACCAATTCATGGTGGAGGGAGCCTCTAACCAGCCCAGTTTGGACCAATTAATGGTGGAGGGAGCCTCTAACCAGCCCAGTTTGGACCAATTAATGGTGGAGGGAGCCTCTAACCACCCCAGTTTGGACCAATTCATGGTGGAGGGAGCCTCTAAACAGCCAAGTTTGGACCAATTCATGGTGGAGGGAGCCTCTAAAAACCCCAGTTTGGACCAATTCATGGTGGAGGGAGCCTCTAACCAGCCCAGTTTGGGCAAATTCATGGTGGAGGGAGCCTCTAAACAGCCCAGTTTGGGCAAATTCATGGTGGAGGGAGCCTCTAACCAGCCCAGTTTGGACCAATTAATGGTGGAGGGAGCCGCTAAACAGCCCAGTTTGGGCAAATTCATGGTGGAGGGAGCCTCTAAACAGCCCAGTTTGGACCAATTCATGGTGGAGGGAGCCTCTAAAAAACCCAGTTTGGACCAATTCATGGTGGAGGGAGCCTCTAAACAGCCCAGTTTGGGCAAATTCATGGTGGAGGGAGCCTCTAACCAGCAGAGTTGTGGGAAAGCAGGGTGGAGGGAGCCTCTAACCAGCAGAGTTGGTGGAAATCAGGGTGGAGGGAGCCTCTAACCAGCAGAGTTGGGGGAAATCATGTTGGAGGGAGCCTAGTATTAGCAGAATTGTGCAACGCTTATGGTGGATGAGTATGAGGATGCGGAGGAATTGGAGAGGTTGAGTACAGACATGGAGTTTCATGTTGGGGTGCTTTACACAGGTGGGCACAAAAATGAAGGCTCTATCCAGTGGTGGTTCATTTTTATCAAAGTGAGCCGGTCGGCACTCTCAGCTGACAGACGGGTGCGCTTGTCAGTGATGATGCCACCGGCTGCACTGAACACCCTCTCAGATAGGACGCTGGCGGCAGGACAGGACAGCACCTCCAAGGCATATAGGGCAAGTTCAAGCCACAGGTCCAACTTCGACACCCAATACGTGTAGGGCGCAGAGGGGTCGGAGAGGACAGGGCTGTGGTCGGAAAGGTATTCCCGCAACATGCGCCTATACTTCTCACGCCTGGTGACACTAGGACCCTCCGTGGCGGCACTTTGGCGAGGGGGTGCCATCAAGGTGTCCCAGACCTTAGACAGTGTGCCCCTCGTTTGTGTGGACCGGTGAGAACTTGGTTGCCTACTGGAGGAACTGCCCTCCCTGCCGCCAACGTCACATGCTGGAAACATCTCCATCATATTCTGCACCAATTGCCTGTGGCAAGCATTGATGCGATTGGCCCTCCCCTCTACCGGAATAAAAGACGAGATGTTGTTTTTATACCGGGGGTCAAGGATAGCAAAGATCCAGTACTGGTTGTCCTCCATGATTTTGACAATACGCTTGTCGGTTGTAAAGCACCCCAACATGAACTCAGCCATGTCTGCCACAGTGTTAGTTGGCATGACTCCTCTGGCCCCACCGGAAAGTTCAATCTCCATTTCCTCCTCATCCTCCATGTCTACCCATCCGCGCTGCAACAATGGGACGATTCGAAGTTGCCCGGAAGCCTCCTGTATCACCATCACATCATCGGACAACTCTTCTTCCTCCTCCTCCTCCTCCTCCTCCTCCTCCTCCTCCTCCTCCATTAAACGCAGTGAAGCGGACAGATGTGTGGACCTACTCTCCAGCTGTGACGGATCGGATGCTATCCCTAACTCCTCTGTGTGATCTGAGTTATCCCTGATGTCAATCAGGGATTCTCTCAGAACACACAAGAGCGGGATTGTAAGGCTCACCATCGCATCCTCAGAGCTCACCCTCCTTGTGGACTCCTCAAAGACCCGTAGGATGTCACAAAGGTCTCTCATCCATGGCCACTCATGGATGTGAAACTGAGGCAGCTGACTTTGTGGCACCCTAGGGTTTTGTAGCTGGTATTCCATCAAAGGTCTCTGCTGTTCAACCACTCTATTCAACATCTGAAACGTTGAGTTCCAGCGTGTGGGGACGTCGCACAAAAGCCGGTGTTGTGGCACATGCAGGCGTTGCTGGAGAGATTTTAAGCTAGCAGCGGCTACTGTCGACTTGCGAAAGTGGGCGCACATGCGCCGCACTTTCACCAGTAGCTCTGGAACATTGGGGTAGCTCTTTAGGAAACGTTGCACCACTAGGTTGAAGACGTGGGCCAGGCATGGAACATGTTGGAGTCCGGCAAGCTCCAGAGCTGCTACCAGGTTCCGGCCGTTATCACAAACGACCATGCCTGGGCCCAGGTGCAGCGGCTCAAACCATATTGCCGTCTCATCGAGGAGGGCATCCCTCACCTCGGAGGCAGTGTGCTGTCTGTCCCCCAAGCTGATCAGCTTCAGCACAGCCTGCTGACGTCTACCAACGCCAGTGCTGCAACGTTTCCAACTCGTAGCTGGGGTCAATCTAACAGCGGAGGAGGAGGCGGTGGCGGAGGAGGAGGCGGTGGCGGAGGAGGAGGCGGTAGAGGAGGAGGAGGAGGGGGGTGTTCTTCTCGTGTCCCTGCCAGGAATGTTAGGCGGGGAGACGAGGTACACCGGGCCAGTTTGGGAAGCAGTCCCAGCCTCAACTACATTCACCCAGTGTGCCGTCAGTGAAATGTAGCGTCCCTGTCCGCATGCACTTGTCCACGCGTCGGTGGTCAAGTGGACCTTTGTGCAAAGCGCGGAACTAAGGGCCCGCCTGATGTTGAGTGACACGTGCTGGTGCAAGGCGGGGACGGCACACCGGGAGAAGTAGTGACGGCTAGGGACGGCATAGCGAGGTGCCGCAGTTGCCATCAGGTCCAGGAAGGCGGGAGTTTCAACAAGCCAGAACGCCAACATCTCCTGGGCCAGCAGTTTAGCGATGTTGGCGTTCAAGGCTTGCGCGTGTGGGTGGTTAGCAGTGTATTTCTGCCGCCGCTCCAATGTCTGAGAGATGGTGGGTTGTTGTAAAGAAACGCCTGATGGTGCCTTTGATGGTGCAGGAGAAGGAGATAAGACAGGACCAGGGGAGGATGAGGTAGAAGTCAACAAAGTGGCGGAGGCAGATGAAGTGGTGTCCTGGCTCGTCCTCTGGAGTGCATCGCCAGCACAGTCAGCAGTGGCAGTGGCAGAGGCAGAGGCAGTGGCAGAGGCAGTGGCAGTGGCAGTGGCGTGAACGGCAGGCGGCCTTTGTCCTGCCGTTGCTGCCTGCCACTGATTCCAGTGCTTGGATTCCAAATGACGGCGCATTGAAGTGGTGGACAGGTTGCTCTTCTCAGAGCCCCTAATCAATTTCGAGAGGCAAATTGTGCAGACAACACTATATCTGTCCTCGGCGCATTCCTTGAAAAAACTCCACACCTTCGAGAAACGTGCCCTCGAGGTGGGAGTTTTTCGGGGCTGGGTACGAACTGGAACATCTTGGGAGATTCCGGGTGTGGCCTGGCTTCGCCTAAGCTGCTGACCTCTGCCTCTGCCTCTAGCTACCCTTTTTGGTGCTGCACCTGCCTCAACATCCACACTACTTTCCCCGCTTGACATCCCCCCTGTCCGGGTCGGGTCAGTGTCCTCATCATCCACCACTTCCTCTTCCAACTCCTGTCTCATCTCCTCCTCCCGCACAATGCGCCGGTCAACTGGATGCCCTGACGGCAACTGCGTCACATCATCGTCGATGAGGGTGGGTTGCTGGTCATCCACCACCAAATCGAACGGAGATGGAGGAGACTCTAGTGTTTGAGCATCTGGACACAGATGCTCCTCTGTTAGGTTCGTGGAATCGTGACGTGGAGAGGCAGGTTGAGGGACAATGAAAGGAGCGGAGAACAGCTCTGGGGAGCAGGGACAGTTTGGGTTATTGTTCTGTAAAGCTTCGGAATTTTGGGAGGAAGGAAGACAAGACTGTTGGGTAATAGGAGGAGAGGAGGCAGAGTCTGACTGGCTGCTGGACAATGTGCTGTAAGCGTTCTCTGACAGCCATTGCAAGACCTGTTCCTGGTTCTCGGGCCTACTAAGGTTTGTACCCTGCAGTTTAGTTAATGTGGCAAGCAACCCTGGCACTGTGGAGTGGCGCAATGCTTGCTGCCCCACAGGAGTAGGCACGGGACGCCCTGTGGCTTCACTGCTACCTTGCTCCCCAGAACCATTCCCCCGACCTCGCCCACGGCCTCGTCCACGTCCCTTTCCGGGAGCCTTGCGCATTTTGAATTCCTAGTTAGAAATTGGCACTGTATACCAGTAGTAAAAATTGTGGGTGCACGTAACCCCAATATATTCTTTGAATTCCCAGTCAGACACTGGCACTATATGGCAGTAGCAAGAAATGAGGGTATTTGTATTCCCAATATATTCTTTGAATTCCCAGTCAGACAATGGCACTGTATACCAGTAGTAAAAATTGTGGGTGCACGTAACCCCAATATATTCTTTGAATTACCAGTCAGAAACTGGCACTATATGGCAGTAGCAAGAAATGAGGGTATTTGTATTCCCAATATATTCTTTGAATTCCCAGTCAGACACTGGCACTATATGGCAGTAGCAAGAAATGAGGGTATTTGTATTCCCAATATATTCTTTGAATTCCCAGTCAGACACTGGCACTATATGGCAGTAGCAAGAAATGAGGGTATTTGTATTCCCAATATATTCTTTGAATTCCCAGTCAGACAATGGCACTGTATACCAGTAGTAAAAATTGTGGGTGCACGTAACCCCAATATATTCTTTGAATTCCCAGTCAGACACTGGCACTATATGGCAGTAGCAAGAAATGAGGGTATTTGTATTCCCAATATATTCTTTGAATTCCCAGTCAGACAATGGCACTGTATACCAGTAGTAAAAATTGTGGGTGCACGTAACCCCAATATATTCTTTGAATTCCCAGTCAGACACTGGCACTATATCGCAGTAGCAAGAAATGAGGGTATTTGTATTCCCAATATATTCTTTGAATTCCCAGTCAGACAATGGCACTGTATACCAGTAGTAAAAATTGTGGGTGCACGTAACCCCAATATATTCTTTGAATTCCCAGTCAGACACTGGCACTATATGGCAGTAGCAAGAAATGAGGGTATTTGTATTCCCAATATATTCTTTGAATTCCCAGTCAGACAATGGCACTGTATACCAGTAGTAAAAATTGTGGGTGCACGTAACCCCAATATATTCTTTGAATTACCAGTCAGAAACTGGCACTATATGGCAGTAGCAAGAAATGAGGGTATTTATAACCCCAATATATTCTTTGAATTCCCAGTCAGACAATGGCACTGTATACCAGTAGTAAAAATTGTGGGTGCACGTAACCCCAATATATTCTTTGAATTCCCAGTCAGACACTGGCACTATATGGCAGTAGCAAGAAATGAGGGTATTTGTATTCCCAATATACTCTTTGAATTCCCAGTCAGACAATGGCACTGTATACCAGTAGTAAAAATTGTGGGTGCACGTAACCCCAATATATTCTTTGAATTACCAGTCAGAAACTGGCACTATATGGCAGTAGCAAGAAATGAGGGTATTTATAACCCCAATATATTCTTTGAATTCCCAGTCAGACAATGGCACTGTATACCAGTAGTAAAAATTGTGGGTGCACGTAACCCCAATATATTCTTTGAATTACCAGTCAGAAACTGGCACTATATGGCAGTAGCAAGAAATGAGGGTATTTGTATTCCCAATATATTCTTTGAATTCCCAGTCAGACAATGACATTGTATACCAGTAGTAAAAATTGTGAGTGCACGTAACCCCAATATATTCTTTGAATTACCAGTCAGAAACTGGCACTATATGGCAGTAGCAAGAAATGAGGGTATTTGTATTCCCAATATATTCTTTGAATTCCCAGTCAGACAATGGCACTGTATACCAGTAGTAAAAATTGTGGGTGCACGTAACCCCAATATATTCTTTGAATTACCAGTCAGAAACTGGCACTATATGGCAGTAGCAAGAAATGAGGGTATTTATAACCCCAATATATTCTTTGAATTCCCAGTCAGACAATGGCACTGTATACCAGTAGTAAAAATTGTGGGTGCACGTAACCACAATATATTCTTTGAATTACCAGTCAGAAACTGGCACTATATGGCAGTAGCAAGAAATGAGGGTATTTATAACCCCAATATATTCTTTGAATTCCCAGTCAGACAATGGCACTGTATACCAGTAGTAAAAATTGTGGGTGCACGTAACCCCAATATATTCTTTGAATTACCAGTCAGAAACTGGCACTATATGGCAGTAGCAAGAAATGAGGGTATTTGTATTCCCAATATATTCTTTGAATTCCCAGTCAGACACTGGCACTATATGGCAGTAGCAAGAAATGAGGGTATTTGTATTCCCAATATACTCTTTGAATTCCCAGTCAGACAATGGCACTGTATACCAGTAGTAAAAATTGTGGGTGCACGTAACCCCAATATATTCTTTGAATTACCAGTCAGAAACTGGCACTATATGGCAGTAGCAAGAAATGCGGGTATTTATAACCCCAATATATTCTTTGAATTCCCAGTCAGACAATGGCACTGTATACCAGTAGTAAAAATTGTGGGTGCACGTAACCCCAATATATTCTTTGAATTCCCAGTCAGACACTGGCACTATATGGCAGTAGCAAGAAATGAGGGTATTTATAACCCCAATATATTCTTTGAATTCCCAGTCAGACAATGGCACTGTATACCAGTAGTAAAAATTGTGGGTGCACGTAACCCCAATATATTCTTTGAATTCCCAGTCAGACACTGGCACTATATGGCAGTAGCAAGAAATGAGGGTATTTGTATTCCCAATATATTCTTTGAATTCCCAGTCAGACAATGGCACTGTATACCAGTAGTAAAAATTGTGGGTGCACGTAACCCCAATATATTCTTTGAATTCCCAGTCAGACACTGGCACTATATGGCAGTAGCAAGAAATGAGGGTATTTGTATTCCCAATATATTCTTTGAATTCCCAGTCAGACAATGGCACTGTATACCAGTAGTAAAAATTGTGGGTGCACGTAACCCCAATATATTCTTTGAATTCCCAGTCAGACACTGGCACTATATGGCAGTAGCAAGAAATGAGGGTATTTGTATTCCCAATATATTCTTTGAATTCCCAGTCAGACAATGGCACTGTATACCAGTAGTAAAAATTGTGGGTGCACGTAACCCCAATATATTCTTTGAATTACCAGTCAGACACTGGCACTATATGGCAGTAGCAAGAAATGAGGGTATTTGTATTCCCAATATATTCTTTGAATTCCCAGTCAGACAATGGCACTGTATACCAGTAGTAAAAATTGTGGGTGTATATAGCCCCAATTCTATTGCTAGGGGACTTGCAGGGTATTTCTGGGGTGAAGGTGGGGGGGCACACCGTTGGAACGGGTATCGGGGTATATATCGGGTATACGGGAATACACTGACAGTGTATTCCATTCAGGATCCTGGGAAAGCTGGGTTGCGGCGATTGAGCCCGTCAGTGCCACGTTACACTGACAAGCTTCTCCCTGGAATTTAGCTCTTACAAGAGCTGTTGGTTGTCTTCTCCTTCCTATCCTAGCCTGTCCCTGCCTACCCAGAATCTAAGCCCTAGCTAGCTGGACGGAAACCTCCGTCCTCGGTGAATTGCAAGCTCAGAATGACGCGAACCTGGGCGGCGCTGTTCTTTTAAATTAGAGGTCACATGTTTTCGGCAGCCAATGGGTTTTGCCTACTTTTCTCAACGTCACCGGTGTCGTAGTTCCTGTCCCACCTACCCTGCGCTGTTATTGGAGCAAAAAAGGCGCCAGGGAAGGTGGGAGGGGAATCGAGTAATGGCGCACTTTACCACACGGTGTTCGATTCGATTCGAACATGCCGAACAGCCTAATATCCGATCGAACATGAGTTCGATAGAACACTGTTCGCTCATCTCTAGTGATCACTACTTTGGAGGTACTTGGTTAGAACATTTTCTCACTAGGGGGTACTTCACTTGAAAAGGTTCAGAACCACTGCCCTAATAACATCTTACTAAGGCTAGGTTCACACCTACGCCCAAATTTCATTTGAGGATTCCGTCCACCAATCTGCTTAAAAATTGTGAAGGGAAAAGTCCTGAGAACAAGAATTTTCTCTCCACATTTTTTGGGTGGACCCGATGAAAGGAAACCGGGCGTAGATGTGATTCTAGTGCAAAAGGTCAAAAAATACTGACTTGTGAAAAGCAAAATTTGTGTCGGTCTCAAAATTTTTGGCCATGGTTTTTTTTCACAACTAGGATTGAATCTGAACAAGAAGGACATAAAAATACGTAAGAAAAAAAAAATTGGGGCAACAATACTACACCATGTAAGGAAGATCTAAGAGTTTTTAATAAAAAAAAAAGTCAACGATACCTATGTCATCTAAGTCATTTGAGTTGTAAACCTACAACCCTTTCCAAAATAAGAATCCTCAGCATTATTACCAATGTTAATCTGCGGAGTGGCAGAAAAAAATCATTGTGTGAATATTTCATCCATCTTCTCAATCAACCTGCTAGACCTCTGCCTGCCTGTTGCCACTGAAAGGATTAATGTTGAAGCCATCATCTGATTACTCATACTGAAGGTAATCTTCTTCGGAGGTCAGACACCCCACCGAGGATTCCTAATCATTGCAACACACATTGTTAACTGATGGTGAATTTCGAGACTTGGATCCTATCCCTTTGGCTATAAAATGATGGGAAGGTATTCGCAGTGCTGTGACATTTGTCGGATGTAATAGGATTATGTAAAGGTTATGATGCCCTGTTTAACAGGCTAGATATACATGATGCAAGCTATTTCAGTAAATGAGCATGTGACAGCTCTTATTTGCTTGCTTATAGGCTTGCTTGAGCCCTATGGGAAAAGCCCTGAGTAGACATCATCACACTATGATGATTTGTGCCAAATTGCAAACTGAGCTTTCTTGAATCTTTATGTCATGGAATTATTTTGCCTGAAAGGTTTTTAATGAATTAATAGGCCACCGACTTTTTAGGTTGGATTTTACTCTTCATTATTATTAGAATCCAAATTGTTAGGGCCCATTCATTCACACCGAGGAATTTTGTAATGATTTTAAGGCGGATTTCAAAATCAGTGCCAAATTCTGCCCTAATTTTTTTGCGATGGGAGGCTGAGATTGAAAAAAATAATTGTTCTGCTCGATCTTGCCGCAGATTTGGTGCCTGATTCAGCCGCAGAGTCTATGGCATGAGCCAGTCTACGTAAAGGGACTGAAGGCTACATCATAAGTGGGACAAGTGGAAATTTGAATTTGTTTGTGAATTCCAACTATCCAATTTTCCTCTCCTCCAATATGCCATTAATGGGAAGTTGTGAGGCCCCATATTCATTTGAGGGTTGTTGGTTGTTCAGGCCCTTAATACGTGTGCTCAGATCATTGGACATAATTCTAATCTGTATAGCTATGTCAGGATACGGAGTCGCCACGGTCTCCTTGCTGCGCAGCGTCTCCCTGGGAGACGTGTTAGGAGTTCTATTGGGTGTGCTTAGGTCATTAAGGGTTAATCTTTTCCTTGCGCTCAGTCTCCATGCCGTTAGCCATCAGGTGTGTTCTCTGCTGCTATTTAATCCCCACCCAGGCATGGATCCTTGCCAGCCATTCACTTTGGGTTTCCTGGTCCCCCTGCTCAGTCTGTTTCCCTGTCTGTTTGTATTCGGTCTGTTTCTTGGTTTTTAGACCCGGCTTGTATTTTTGACTATCCCTTGTCTTTTGATTCGGTACCTTTATTATATCTCCTGGCTTGACCTCTTGCTCGTCTGACCTCGCCTTCTCTTCTGTGTCTTGCTGGGACTTGTGGTCCTCCCTGGTTCCATGCTGTTTAGTCTTTTGTTTTGCATTGCAGTTACACTGTGCTTTCTGTTTAGGTGTGACCCCGTGACTCCAGTCCCTAGGACTTTCAGGGCCTCCTCTTCCCTTATCCTAGCCGCCGGGATAGAAGCGTAAGGAGTCGTGGTAGGCGCACTTCAATTAGGAAGTGCATTGGTCTGCCTCATTTCAGATATTACAGCATAGTTATAGCTGCAGGGCCTACGACCCCTTTTGTCATTAGTTGCACAGTGTTGCTTTCCAGCTGTGTCACTTTGCACTGCCTGACCCTGACTCCAATCCTTACATAACGGCTGGCCCTTACCCTAGACAGGCCACCCGGCGGTTTAGTGTGGATGCCGAACACTCTGTAACTGACCGCCTGGATGAACTGTCAAGGCAGGTGCAGGGCATGGCTGGGTTAATTAACCAAGTCTCGCAGCGTCTGGATGCTTTGCCTGATCCAGCATCAGCCGCTGCAGGTTCTTCTATTCAAACACCAGTTTTTCCCATATTGAATACCCTTCAGGATCCTAAAATGCTCTTGCCTGACCGTTTTGACGGTAAACCAGACAGATTCCGAACATTTCGGGAATCTTGCCATCTATTTTTTCGTTTTAATTTCCTTTCTTCTGAAGCAGAGCAGGTGGCGCTGGTGGTGTCCCTTCTACGAGGGTCACCACAAGACTGGGCCTTGGCTCTACCTGCTGGAGCTCCTGAATGGAATTCATTAAATAAGTTTTTTCAAACATTAGGTCAGACTTATGATGACCCTAATAGAGTTGCCTTGGCCGAGTCCCATCTGTTGTCTATTCAGCAGGGAGTTAGAACTGCCGAGGACTATTGTACGGAGTTTCGTCAGTGGAGCTCACAGTCAGGGTGGACAGACAGACCTTTGTTAACCCTTTTTAGACAAGGCTTATCTGATTCTGTAAAAGATGCTCTAGTAAGTCATCCAGTCCCTGAAAATCTAGGAGACTTTATGTCCTTGGCTATTTCTATTGATAGGAGGCTTAGGGAAAGGCGTAGAGAGAAATTAAGCAAACCTGGGTCCTCAGCTAAATCCTGGTCTGTCCTTTCGGAACCTATACCTCCTTCTGCTGTTCCTACCTCTTGTTCTATTCCTGAAGAAGAACCGATGATATTGGGGTCCACATCCGCCTCCAGGAGAAAGTATCGCCTAGAAAACGCTCTGTGTCTGTATTGCGGCAAACCTGGACATATCCTGAGAAACTGTCCAACCAGACCTAAACCACCGCCGGGAAAACGCCAATGCCTGAGTGATTGCCGGGAGGGTCACTCAGGCACACAGGTACCTCCTAATAATATTGATAAATGTTTACTCCCTGCTATTCTTGTTAATGGTAATAAAACTTTTGCATGTCAGGCGATGGTGGATTCAGGTGCCGCCATGAACTTCATCCATGAAGTGGTGGCGCAAGCTCTAGGAATTGAATTAATTCCCTTGAAATACCCATTTCAGGTATCTGGAGCAGATCTAACCCCTTTGTCTGAAGGGAAAATCTTAGCCCGTACTGCTGAGGTGCAGTTTTTTGTCGGCAGTTTACATGTTGAAAAAGTGTCATTTTTTGTTATGAAAAAACTGGCTGCAGACGTTATTCTTGGTTTACCCTGGTTGCGTGTACATAATCCAGTGTTGGATTGGGAAACTTCGGAGTTCGTTAGATGGGGAGATTCCTGTACTTCTCATATTAATACTATTTGTACTATCAAAAATGATATAAAAATTCCGGAATTTATTACCGAGTTCAAAGACGTCTTTGACGAGCTCAGTGCGGAGGCCTTGCCTCCACATCGACCTTATGACTGCGCAATTGATTTGGTTCCTGGAGCTAAACTACCCAAAGGTCGCATTTTTAACCTTTCAGCTCCAGAGCGCAAGTCCATGCACCAGTACATTAAAGAGAGCCTATGTAAAGGACATATCCGACCTTCAGTTTCTCCTGTGGGGGCGGGGTTTTTCTTTATTGAAAAAAAAGATGGTGGCCTCCGACCTTGTATTGACTACAGGGAATTGAATAAAATTACGGTCAAAGACCAACATCCTCTGCCACTCATCCCGGATCTTTTTAACCAGGTGGTGGGGGCTCGGTGGTTTTCTAAAATTGACCTCCGCGGAGCTTACAACTTGATTCGGATAAGAGACGGGGATGAGTGGAAAACCGCATTTAATACCCCTGAAGGTCATTTTGAATACCTAGTTATGCCTTTTGGTTTGAGCAATGCTCCGGCGGTATTTCAACGTTTTGTGAATGACATTTTTAGGGATCTGTTAGGTAGATATCTAGTAATTTATTTAGATGACATCCTCATATTCTCACCGGACTGGGAGTCACATCAGCAACATGTAAAAGAGGTTCTTCTTAGGCTACGTCAAAACCACCTCTGTGCTAAGTTATCCAAGTGTCAATTTGGAGTCCAGGAGATAGGTTTTTTGGGATACATCCTTACTCCTGGTACCATTGGTATGGATCCCAGAAAGGTATCTGCAGTACTTGAATGGGAGAAACCTACTACCTTAAAAGAAGTTCAAAGGTTTCTAGGTTTCGCCAACTATTACCGAAAATTTATCCGAAATTTTTCTTCTATTGTTAAACCTCTCACCGATTTGACCAAAAAGGGGGCGGATCCTGCCTCCTGGACACCAGAGACGGAGGTAGCGTTCGCCACCTTAAAACAACTTTTTACTTCTGCCCCAGTCCTGGTCCATCCTGATCCTGAATTGCCCTTTATTGTAGAGGTTGACGCTTCAGAAGTAGGTGTAGGAGCGGTCCTGTCTCAGGGCACTGAACCATTTACCAACCTTCAACCTATCGCCTACTTTTCCAGGAGGTTCTCCACTACCGAGGCCAATTATGATGTTGGCAATAGAGAGCTTCTGGCGATTAAGTGGGCCTTTGAAGAGTGGAGACACTTCCTGGAGGGGGCCAGACATAAAATTACTGTACTGACTGACCACAAAAACTTATTATATTTAGACAAGGCAAAAAGATTAAATCCCCGTCAAGCCAGGTGGGCTCTATTTTTCACTAGGTTCCACTTTGTAATTACCTACCGTCCCGGCTCAAAGAATACTAAAGCAGATGCCTTGTCTAGAAGTTTTGGTCTTAGTGGTAGTTCTGATGGGGAACCTGAAAATATACTTGCTCCTGGGGTGGTAGTGGCAGTTTTGACCTCGGATCTTGAAACCCGTATTCTCAACACTCAGAATGCTGCCCCTAGTGCGCTACCACCAGGTAAATTGTTTGTCCCTAGCCAGCTCCGCTTGGAGCTCTTAGAGGAGATCCACTCCTCTGTTCTGGCGGGTCATCCAGGCATTCCTGGTACTGGGAATCTGTTATCATGAACGTATTGGTGGCCATCTTGGCAACGAGATGTTAAAAATTTTGTTCATTCTTGCGAGACCTGTGCCAGATCTAAGGTGCCCCATGAACTTCCAGCGGGTCTTTTACATCCACTCCCGCTACCCAATAGACCCTGGTCACACATCTCCATGGATTTTATTACCGATCTCCCGTCCTCTAAAGGGAAATCGGTAATTTGGGTTGTAGTAGATCGTTTTTCTAAGACTTTGTTGTTTGTTTCCACTTTGTTGCCTTGAAAAAATTGCCTTCAGCTAAATTGTTGGCCTGGTTGTTTATCCGCCACATTTTACGTCTGCATGGTATTCCTTCAAATGTGGTGTCGGACAGGGGCGTACAGTTTGTGTCCAGGTTTTGGAAAGCCTTTTGTAACAGGTTGGGAGTCTCGCTTTCTTTTTCCTCAGCCTTTCACCCAGAGACTAACGGTCAAACAGAGAGATTGAATCAATCTTTGGAACAGTATTTGAGGTGCTTTGTGTCTGATTGCCAAGATAAATGGAGTGAATATTTGCCCATGGCTGAATTTGCACTAAATAATCATGTCAACTCCTCGACTTGGTCGTCTCCTTTCCATATTAACTATGGTTTTCACCCCAGATTCTCCTCAGGAACAGGTAATGAATTTGCCTTTTCCTCAGTAGAGGACGTTGCTAAATCTCTCTGTACTGTATGGGCTGAAAGCCTGGCATAGCTGAGAAAAGCCCAGGCTAATCAAGTAAATTTCGCCAACAGAAAGTGCCGCCCTGGACCTGACTTTGTGGTGGGTGACAAGGTCTGGTTATCCACTAAAAATCTCCAACTTCGAGTTCCATCTACTAAGTTTGCCCCGCGTTTTATTGGTCCATATCCCATTTCTGAAATAATCAACCCTGTGTCATTCAAATTATCACTTCCTAGGTCCCTCCATATTCACCCAGTTTTTCATAAGTCCCTACTCAAAAAGTATGTTCCGGCAATGGTCACTCGTTCCCCACCCGAACCAGTGATCGTTCAGGGGGAACTAGAGTATGAGGTGGAACGGGTCATTGATTCACGCAGAGTGCGGAATTCCCTTCAGTTCCTCATACATTGGAAGGGGTATGGACCAGAGGAGCGTGTTTGGGTGGCAGCCAGAGACCTTCACGCTCCTAGATTGGTGGAGAAGTTTTACCGTTCTTACCCTACTAAGCCAGGGGGTCCTCTTGAGGGTCCGGAGGCCCCTCCTCAAAGGGGGGGTACTGTCAGGATACGGAGTCGCCGCGGTCTCCTTGCTGCGCGGCGTCTCCCTGGGAGACGTGTTAGGAGTTCTATTGGGTGTGCTTAGATCATTAAGGGTTAATCTTTTCCTTGCGCTCTGTCTCCATGCCGTTAGCCATCAGGTGTGTTCTCTGCTGCTATTTAAACCCGTAAGGAGTAAGGAAGCGTAAGGAGTCGTGGTAGGCGCACTTCAATTAGGAAGTGCATTGGTCTGCCTCATCTCAGATATTACAGCATAGTTATAGCTGCAGGGCCTACGACCCCTTTTGTCATTAGTTGCACAGTGTTGCTTTCCAGCTGTGTCACTTTGCACTGCCTGACCCTGACTCCAATCCTTACAAGCTAGCTTAGTTCTATAGAGATGTACGATCTTAAAGGAGTTATCCTTCAGATAGGCCACCAATATTAGATCTACAAGAGTCCAATACTAGGTACCCCTGCAGGTCACTGGTATCCAGACAGTGTGGCTCTTGGTATTGTTTACACACAGTACAAACTTTAACATTGAGCCGCATTGCCCCATAGATTTCAATGTGGGGGTCCTGGATAACCCCTTAGATCCGACTTCTCTATATCTAGATCTAAAATGGACATTTAAATTAGAAGTATACCAGCTTAACTGGACATGCTGATTGAGGCCTGGAAAACATTCAAATAAGTATTGGGGTCTCCCAACTCCCCCTTAAGGGTAGATTGGGGGAAAAAAGAATTGGGCATTTGCAAGTAAACATGCCTGATGACACAGCAGCATAGAAGCAGCACAGAAGCATTTGAACGGGAGCAAATTTAGAAAAATTATTTTTCAAAATAAAAATAAAAAAATCAGCCCAACACCCCATTTAACCCTTTTTCTAGAATTCACAGTGTTTACACCCTACGGGAGCCTTCACACGGAGTTTACGCTTCGCTTATTCTGAACGTAAACTTGTTCAGAATGAGCGGCGTCAAGACAGATCCCATTGATTTCTATGGATGTCGGCATACGCGCGCTACCCATTGAAATCAATGGGAGGCTTTTTTTTACCTATTGCTTTCAATGTGATACGCGCGTGCCAGCACCCATAGAAATCAATGGGATTTGTTTTAACGCCACTCATTCTGAACGAGTTTACGTTCAGAATGAGCTGAGCGTAAACTCCGTGTGAAGGCTCCCTAATACGTAGTTTTAACACTCATAATTTCTTAGAACGAAAAACATCAAATATGGATTTATACTTATAATACAATTTCCAGCTCTCTTGTAGGTGCAAATACAATTGTGTATTTGTGTATACAGTTGGATTCACACTTCCCGTTTCATTAGGAATTCCAATTTTTGTAGAAAGTAACAAAACATTCCAACGTTCTAACAATATTTTTGAAAGGCTGCAATCCACCCTTCATATTGGGTGTATCGATGTTGCTTTATCTAAACCAGATACAGTAATTCTCCACAAAGTCAAGGTATCGGGGATATATTCACCAAATCTTCTCTTTGGTGTCCCAGGTGCTCCATCAGTCACCACTTTCAATTGTATTAGTGCCCTCAGGAACAGAGTTAGGGTGCATTGAAATGGAGGAAAATGGTGATGAATTTGGTGTGGAAATTTCCACGCTGAAATAAAAGCCTCCCATTGATTTCAATGGGTTCTGCTAGCTTCTTTTTCCACCAGCGGAATTTTCTGCTACTGGAAAATTCCACTAGTGGAAAAAAAAGCTAACGGCACCCATTGAAATCAATGCAGGGCTTTTCTATCAGAGTGGAAAATTCCACACCAAATTCATCACCATTTTCCTCCGTGTGAATGGACCCTTAGGGCTTGTTCACATCTGCATCAGTAATCCATTCGGGGAGTCCGCATGAGGACCCCCAAAACAGACTACCAAACACATTGGCAAGCCATGTGCAGTCGAATCATCCCATAGACTATAATGTGGTCCATGTGCTTTCTGCATGGTCTCCGCACAAGACAGGAAAGTAGATCGTGAACTACTTTTCTGTCCACATGTTCCATTATAGTCTATGGTGTCCATGTACACAGTATTGTAAGCGGCCATTTTCTTGTGGCTGGCAAGCATGCACATTTGGCTTTGCCCTTAGCTTGAGGCCTAGAAGTTTGAAGCCAGCACCAGAAGAAGACGTGTAAAGAGCCCATTCCAGAAGAAGATGGAGGCAGCGCTTGAGAGTTCTCTCACAGCATTGGGGACGCCCCCAGTGCTGTTTGAGCGCTGGAGCCCGCCCCCAGTGCTGCGAGAGAACTCATTTGCATACCGGTGAAAAAACGGGGTTTCTACAGAACGGTGGCACAGAGAAGACTTCTAAAGGTAGGAGATGAATAGCCTTTCTTAAGGCTATTCCTACATGTTAGCGAGAAAAAAGTAAATTTTAATGGTAGAATCGCTTTAAGAGCCTTTGCTACTGTCTTCACATTTTCGATACATGTTTTTTTTGCCTTCATATCTAATGTGTTGATGAGCATTATCTTGTTTTTTTGTTGCAGTTTTTATTGTGCAGTTCTCAATCACACCTCTAAGTACATAGTGTGAATAAAGTGGTAAAATACCAAGGAGAAACACAGGTAAACTGTGGAAGACTGTAAGCAACATATTAAGCTGTTTACATTGTAAACATAGGTTGGTAAAATGATCACAGCACATTCTACGTTATCAAAGAGCGCTTACTTAGGCTGGAAAGCCGTCCAAATAATGTTAATACAGTAAGGCAACTTGGCAGGATAAATTGAGAGTACTTGTTCATTTGATAAATATTTTATTGTTCCCTGTGGACGTCTGTTCTTCATGCCTCATTTCTGAGCAGTACAGTATTAGCTATAGAGATAAAATAAGGACTTCATTATCCGGTGACCTATAATAAAAAGCCAAAGCGGCCGCCCATTTGCTGTGAGGTTAGAGACTTGTAAGTAATGATGTTCTGTTATTACAGTACAATGTATAGTCTCAAATTCTGGTAAATTTTCAGCATTTAATTAATTTGAAGGAAAAATTACAGATATGAATTGTAGAGGATGTGGTGTGATATGTATATATGGGAATTATCTATGTTATATGGCTTTAGTTGTTTTATTTTTTCCTTTTTTTCCAATTTTTTTCTTCTTTTCAATTATACATTGTGTTTCACAGTGAGTTGTAAAAGACATATACTGCCTTACACATTCTGTTATGGATGAGTGCCGAAGGAGCCACGGAAAAGGTGGGTGAGGGGTCAGTCTAGGAGAAGCAGAGACAACCACCATGTACATCACTTGTGCTATAGAGGACCCTGGTAAGGAGGATTTAAAGGTATGGAGGTGCTGGACAACCTGCTTACTCTAATAGTATGGGCATGACCAATAGATTGTTCCTTGGCGCTGTGCACCTTACATTATCATGTGACTAGCACCTTGTACAGGCTTTATCTGGGTGCCTTTGAAATGTCGGCATCCATCCCCTAATGGAAAGTAAGTGTAAGAGTAGTTACTTTTAGAAATGGGTGCATCGACTCATACCAAGCTAGGCTCAACCCAAATATTCAATTCAACAAAAAGATACCCAAATTGCCATTTTTCACCTCTTTGCCTCTCAAGATTAAATTCAATAAAACCTTAAACCTGTAAAGAATTAGATTTTCATAAAGATATTAAAATTGAATACAAATAATGTATTTTTACTGCACAGTAAACGCTATAGAAGCAAAACCCATAGCAAAGTGGCACAATTGCTGTTTTTCCAATGGTTTGAACATCTGGAATACATGACATCCCACACATTCCAGATGGATTGAGCTGTATGGGCAATGCCTAGGTTTAGTCTTGTGCCCCTACAATGTGATGATGTCATACATTAGTGTGTAGTGCATTGGGGAAGTTCAGAACTTGGTATCTTCTAAACTACTCTAAAGGTTACATATGTTTACTGTTTTTGCCATATGCAATTTTCATAGCCCGTGTAAGAGTCCATAACTAGAGATGAGCGAGTAGTATTTGATTGAGTAGGTATTCAATCAAATACTACGGTATTCAAAATACTCGTACCGATCGAGTACCACTCGCTGTTCGAATGTAAAAGTTTGATGCAGAACCAGCATTGATTGGCTGAATGCGATACAGTTGGCCAATCAACGCTGGTTCTTCTCCTACCTTTAGAATTCTTCTCCGTGCAGCTTCCCGCGGCGTCTTCTGGCTCTTCATTCACTCTGCCAGGCATCGGGCCTGGGCAGAGCCGACTGCGCATGCCCACTTGTAGTGCGGACATGTGCAGTCGGCTCTGCCCAAGTCCGATGCCTGGCAGAGTGAATTCAGAGCTGGAAGATGCCGCGGGGACGCTGCACGGAGAAGACTTCTTGGAGGATCCAGCCCGACCCTCACTCGTGGACTTGGTAAGTGTAATTTGATTGAACGTTGCCTACCCCTGAAACGAGCATTTTCCCCCATAGACTATAATAGGGTTCGATATTCGATTCGAGTAGTCGAATATTGAGGGGCTACTCAAAACGAATATCGAACATCGAACATTTTACTGTTCGCTCATCTCTATCCATAACACTTGGGAAAAATGCAAATACAAACAATCCTTGTTGCAACATAAAACATGGCGTGTTAGAAAAATTATAAATTTGTGACATTACGATTTAGGTAACATGATAGATAAGGTTGGATAAAGACGAGTTCATCAAGTCCAACCTATAAACTAACCAAGTTAATCCAAAGGAAGACAAAAAGCCCCACAAGGCTGACGCCAACAGCCCCATCTCAGGAAACAATTACAATTATATGGCAATTGGGCAAAATCCCTGAATCAATATTTCATCTTGAAACTTTCCCGCTCCCATAACCTATGATATTTCTGTTTTCAAGAAAATGCTGCAAACTAAGAAAGTTTTTTGAAATGGTAATGTTAATATTTTATTTCTGTTACTTAACTGAATGAAGTGAATGATGAAAAGAGAAATGTAAATCCCATCAATATTTGGTGTGACCTTTGCTCTTTGTAGGAGGAGTCTTGGAAGTGATGATACGGCCCCCGCAGAGCCCTGATCTCAACATCGACCACTCTGTCTGAGATTACATGAAGAGACAAAAGGATTGGATCAAGCCTACATCTACAGAAGATCTGTGCTTAGTTCTCCAAACTTCTTTGAAGTTCCTTGAAGACGTGTAAACCAGATACTGTGATTTAGATTTCTTCACTTTGTTAACTTACAAAAATAAACTATTAACACTCCTATATCTGAAAACATTCTTAAGTTGTGGCATCCCCCTGCTTAAAACTTTTGTACCACACTGTTCACTGGTATTTGGTTTTATATATATATATATATATATATATATATATATATATATATATATATATATATATATAATTTTTTTTTAAGGTCATACATTTGCTTCGACCATCTGTATAAATCCCGGACTCACTCAAAATTCTTTGCACCTGTAATGTTTGTCAGTTTTACAGGTAGCGCCTAGTTAAAGATGATTAATTTATATGGCAGATGTTAAAAGAAAGAGTGTTTGTGTTGTCTACGTAGCTGTAAAGAAGAAATGTTGGCTGCGCCATTGTAGTTTCCATGGTTTCATCTCGATGTTTTCATTCTGTTGAAGAAATATGGCTCCATAGTCACAACCAAAGCAGTTAAAGCTTCAATCTGCAGGATTTTATTTACACAGTCGTAGCGCATCAATAAGAAGGCAGGACGGAAATGGGAAGCGACAAATAATGAAAGCACTGAGGCTCAAGATAGAAAATGAAATGATTCAGTGAAGCAATACTGTAAGCCATGTGCGGGGAGTCCAGAGTCATAGTAGGGGAGTAATAATTATATGCACCGGTTGGTAACATTAGGGCCATGAGATATGGTGAGCCTCTTAGGTCCACAATCCTAATATAAACCTCCCATAAACTACATCTAATATTAGTGGATGAGATTGAATGGCAATGAATCCATCTCACATGCTAGATAAACTTGCAGTAATGTGTTTTTAACCCAAAATGGGCTGATTTTGAGCACTAGTTCAGAGATCAGCCATTAGGAACAATTGCCCTCAGCTTCACCCCATGACGTCCAATCCCCATTTCCCGAAATGCACATTTGATATTGTAATGGCCCTCCACATCTGGTACCCACCGCTCAGATCATAGATCATAGACAGCTACTGTGAATAGACTGGGAGCGATCCGTTCCCTGCTGCTGCCATGCAGAATCCTAAGTCATGATGAAATACTTCTCCTGAGATCATGGGAGCAGCAGAGTCATTGACAATCTGTTCAGAAGGCAGACATAACGTAAGCTCAGACTACTAAGTGTCAACCCGAATTAAAGAAGGATGAGCACTTATCTATTTTTAACTACACCAAGAAAGAAGATAAAGACATTGATACCCTGTTATTCGGGATTTTTTTTTGGAGTGGTTAATTTGGGTATTGTTATTTTAGGCAGAACATAAAAAATGAATTCCAATCTTATATTCCTTTATACACAGAGGTGCTACGCTATATGTGCTGATGCTCTAGGATATGTTGAATGCCTTTTATTATCGCTGTAGTCCTTCATGCTTACAGATTACATTACATTGTACAGTATATGAATAATTGAATACTTTGGAAATGGACATGACAGACACTAAGCAAATGATATGTAGATAAAAAGCTTATAATAATACAAACAAGGAAAACTTGTAGTGCGGGCATGCGCAGTCGGCTCTGCCCAGGCCCGATGCCTGGCAGAGTGAATTCAGAGCCGGAAGACGCCGCGGGGACGCTGCACGGAGAAGACTTCTCGGAGGATCCAGCCCGACCCTCACTTGTGGACTTGGTAAGTATAAATTGATCGAATGTTGCCTACCCCTGAAACGAGCATTTTCCCCCCATAGACTATAATAGGGTTCGATATTCGATTCAAGTAGTCGAATATTGAGGGGCTACTCGAAACGAATATCGAACCTCGAACATTTTACTGTTCGCTCATCTCTAATTATAATGCAGTAAAGAACACCTTGATATGTCAAGAAACTTGCCACAATTTTAGGCATAAGGATGTGCAGTAGGTCACCATAAAGATGCTTTATTATGTCCAATACAATTCCGAGCTGTAATACAGTAGTGTTAATAAACCCCGACCTTGATGAGAATAATTTACTGCTTGGACTCATAACAGTCTCCGTAACTGAAGTCTAGTTCTGCGCAGGAGAATAGAGACATGAGGGCAGGAGACATTGAGACTTAAGGGCTCAAAATTGACAATTAGATTTATTTCTAAGACTATATTTTCATAGGGATATGCAGGAATCCGAGAATGAAGAGTGTTTATGAAATATTTCTGCTTACACTATGTCATAAAAACCGTATCTTGTAATGATAGAATCTATCAAGAGGTTATGAAACTGTCACTGATATTTAACATCATGATTAAACTTTAATGGAACAGGACAGAAATATTTCACTCTGACACATTTTTGACCAAGAACCCCAAATCCTTACTAATTGAGTCCTTGAGGTCTGACATCTCTGCAAACCATTAATTGGGGAAGTTTTTTTAATTACTGGATAATGGATACACAGAGTTCCTACACATGGCAATGAGCTCAAGGTCTGTTAAAAGACTTTAGACAATACTTCAACTACATTTGTGTCAACTTGGCAAAGTAGAATTTGGCATACATTCCTGTAATTTGCATTTTAAAGCTTTACTAAAATCTAACGTTTTGGCTTTTTATGTTAAGTAATGAAGAGCCACGGAACATTTGTAATAATCTTAAACTGAAAAACATGTTGTAGCATTCAGCGGGTGGGGACCCAATGCTCCATCTCATTGATTTGACTTTGAGCAACCCTTAAGGGTCCGTGCACACAATATAACGTGGGGCTCATTCTGACACATAAACTCGTGTCAGAGTCAGCGCTTCAAAACAGAATCCCATTGACTTCAATGGGTTCCGTTAAGCGCGCGTAACTCATTGAAATAAATGGGAGGCTTTTTAATCCATTGATTTCAATGTGTTACGCGTGTAAGACGGAACCCATTGAAGTCAATGGGATTCTGTTTTGAAGCGCTGACTCTGACATGAGTTTATGTGTCAGAATGAGCGCTATGTTTTTTTCTGCAGCATTTCCACCATGGCCAAATCACGGCATTTATGCCACATGGAGCCCCTGGCCTCAATCCCTGTATGAGGTGGTCACAATATAGATGGTGGTTGGACTAAGCCAAAGGGATGTGGTGAGCCTTAATGAAGGATCAGACAAA
Source organism: Leptodactylus fuscus (assembly GCF_031893055.1). Classification (NCBI taxonomy): domain Eukaryota; kingdom Metazoa; phylum Chordata; class Amphibia; order Anura; family Leptodactylidae; genus Leptodactylus; species Leptodactylus fuscus. Next base: position 31,968,985 of record NC_134270.1, on the reverse strand, counting down.
GACAAAGTTTGATACAGGCAGAGGTCATGGCTGGTGACAAAATGGCAGAAGCACATAGGGAAACCTGTACAAGGTGCTGAGATTAGGCTTATGACCAATTTACTGCTGAAAGACTCCCTTTAACAGTCCCAATATCTGTGAAAATTGACTTGATAGTACAAGTCTGAAGACTTCTCCCCGATAATTGGTGGTCGCGAGGTCCCTAAACAATAGCCCCCTTTGCCCTCTATATAATCCATCCATGGACTGGCCATCATTAGAGTATCAGAAACAGTCAGATACACAGATATGGAATAATGAAAAGGGGTTGTTAAAGGGATTTTCCAGTAGTAAAAACTAATCACCAATGTCTCAGAATGGCTTAAAACATAAATGAAGTGATACTCAGTTTCTATCTTCCACTGTTCCTATTCCAGTCTTGCTTTAGATCCCTGCTGATCTCTACCTTCCAGTTCCTTTTGACAGACAGGAAATAATTGCTCATCCAATCACAGGTCACAGCCAATGGAATATAAATGGGACCTGATTCGTAGTGGAATGGGAGTGATGGGGGTTGGGGAGGTATTTATTGTTTCTTTTAGATTTTTGTGCCACTCTGAGCCATTTATAAATCAATTTTAGCTGCTGAAAGAAACGCTAAGGATAAACTGAGTAACTGTTTCCTTGACTTTTATTCTGCAGAGTCTTGTATTCCCCTTGTAATCAAAGCTATAGTTTTTGCAGTCTCTTCCCCGGATTTGTCTTAGTGTTTACAGTATTGATCTAGGATTAGTTCTGAAGTTCCAGGAAAATTAATATTTTAAGCCAAATCCTTTTAGAGCAGAAGTAGTAAATTCACTTATCTATTCTCATAAAACCAGACAAAATTGTTATCTTAACTAGCACAGTAATTTTTTTTACATAGCTTAAGCACTGAAATGCAGTTTTATGCGGATAATGCCGTCCAAATATCCATAATATGTATCCATATATAATTTACATATATATATATATATATATATATATATATATATATATATATATTCCATATCTGCTCCACATATAACTAGTAGAAGCGTTATTTGAAGAAATGCATAGCTGTCTTTCTTTAATTTTCCTTTTAGCTACACATTTCTAGATATGTGATACAAGATGACCAGCTTTTTAAAACAATATAATTTTGCAATAATCTGTTGTGTTATTCCCATCCTATATGTCTACGTGGAGCCTCCTGATGGCTTTATTAAGAATTGCAACCTGTCAAAAGTTTTGTTAGTATGTCTCAATATTGTATTAAATTGGTTTCATGAGAAACTGGAGCCCTTGACCAAATAAAAATTTGATGGTTACAAATCTGTAGTGAGTGCTTGCGTATATAAGTGTTTTCTCAGAATTCACTACAAACAATAATGTGTATAATTTATTTGAGAACAGTTGAATAAATCATGCAGACACTTTTTTTTAAGTATATTTGTTAGGACTGTGTGGCAGGTGCGGCCAAGGGATCAGGCTAACCTATGAACACCTTATCTCAGAATTTTGCACGTCAGTGCAAACTTTAGTTTGACAGTAAGCTGCCTTAGCTAGGTAGGTCTTTAGCTAAAATTGTCCCCTAGATAGAATTGTTCCCTAGTTATAATTGTTCCTTAGTAATTACACAGGGAACTCCTACCTTAGCTATTCTGCTACCTGTAGTGCTTCTACAGCAGGTGGCTGTAGTGGGTGCGGCCCAGGAGGTTACTGGGAGCACACGATCTAAGTTTATTTTTGTCTTGCAGTGGAGTAACTGCAAGACAGAATTCCTTTGCGGCTGCTCTGTGCTACAGGAGGCAGCTTTCCTGTGAAGTAACAGGGAGCACTCAGTTGGTGGTGTAGCCCGGCAGTGAAATTAACTGTCGAGCCTTGTTCACACTAGGGTACCCTGCGGTTCAGAGTCCAGTTGGGCTCCGCAGCCCATCGTTCATTTTATTTTATTTTTTAAGATAGCCTGCTGACCGTAACAATATTATACTGTACATTGTCATGGATTTGTAGAACAAATCCATAATATGTTGGCCAGAACATGGCTTAGGTATTTCTTAACCAAAGTCTGTCCCAAGAACTCAGCAAGCCAGCCCTGCAGATATGTGGTTAAGGTTGCCAGAATTTGGCTTTGGCAGGGCTCTTCAACTTGTAGAGATATTGAGAGACAACATGTGCATTGTGCCTCTAAATAAGAATTGTACTTTGAACTGATCCTCTACAAGTGATAAGTGCAGACATGTACATACTGATGTTACTGTCTGGGAGTTACACTGTGATAAGGGAGGCTTTTAGGACTTGTATCACCACTTTTATCAACAAAATTTACATTTTTATAGTGATGATCATAAAAAAGAAAGAGACTTTCCATTCACTTTGGTGCTTGCTGAATTTTTTTCCCTATCAGCCCCTCCGCCACCTACTTCCTGAATGTTTGCTCCTTCTCAGCAGGGAGCCTAGCTAGAGATAACACAAGCAGTTTACAGCTCTCTACTATACTAAACTACTAGTTAATTTACACATGGACTAGAGGTCCAGAAAATAAGCCATGCTGGATCTAAAACCACATAAGGCCTGGTTCACATCTGAATTTGGGTTTCTGATTGGAGAATCAGCTCGGAGACCCCCCCCCCCCCGAACGAAAACCTATCTGCGTAAAAAAGCGGAAATCGACGGAACCCATAGACTATAATGAGGTTTACATATGAAAAATGTGGAGAGCACAAGGAAAGCAAATTGTAACATGTTCATGTGCAATATTATATAAAAACTAGTTGGTTTTAGGTTTTAAGAAACAAAATGTACATTTTTTTGTTCAAATTTTATACCATTCTACTGTACTTCTAGCGAAAAAAAATATTCAACTTATTTAACAAATAAAGCTAGTTAATCTAAGTCTTATTTGTCCTGAAAAAAAAAAGAAAGAAAAATAGTTGAGCTATGCAAAGCCATTAAAATGATATTGCTGTGTAAAGCAATGCATACCAAACTGCTAACTTTAGCCCGGGCATTGGGGTATCATTGATGCTTGGTCCTGAAAGGGTTAAACTTCGCTACATCTGTAGAGTTTAGTTTGTTAGTTGAAAGTTTATAGTACCACAGTTACAAAATCTTGACCATGACCTAAGATATTCACCAGTGAAATCTCCATAAGATGTGTGAAGGTGAATCATTACTTGAAATGACATTATTTGAGCCAGTAGAACATGTTTGAGACAATCTGTACATCTTTTCAGATGCTAATAGAAGAGCGTGCACCTGACCATTTTTAAACAAACCATTGTGACTTTCATATGCACAAAGGAAAATAACTTTGACCTTACAAAATACTAGGCTGCTAGAAATACCGAATTTCATTTAAAAGGAATTTTTACATGTCCAAGTACAAGGCAATAATACAAAAGATCTGTTATTATTGCCAAGACCCACAAATCTGCTCTAAATAAGCAGGAAAAAAGGATAAAATAGACATCTAGTTGAACACTTACAGTAAATGTCACTGCTGACATCTTATGGAATAGTACGACATAATGCAATACGTACAACATGCAGTAATACAAAACAACTTATTACACACATCACTGTGAGATGGAAAACATGTCCTGTCTGCGGATGGGTGTTTTGTTCAAAAACGTAGAGCAAGTTTTCCATTTTCTTTCCAATAGAACTCATTTGAATATTCCTTTCCCAGAATTTGCAGTGTTATCCTATACACCACCGGGTGGCCCTCAAAGGTCTCCCTAATAAGACATACAGTAGTACCCATTCTGGCCCACTTACTACCAAGGCATGGTATAACATATACAATAACACTTCATTCAACCCTTTGAGGACATAGTCTAGTTTGGGCGAGAAATCGGGAATGAGTCAGGGGTATTGGGACACTATCCACCCATTAGGCCCTTTTGGATTGATAGCTTAGTGTCTCAAATAGCCTTCTCCTAACCCTATTGGTCTCCACAGACAAAAGAAATAGAAATGTTCACGCAGGGTTTTTTGGTCCGGAACCTGAGGCAGAGGCCGCCTCAGGTTCCGGTCCAAAATACGGGTAGCTATGACTGGATGCCGATGCAGTGCCCTCCGCTCCGGATTAGGCCCAAATGAGTGGGCCTAGTCGGGAGTAGGAAGTGTCTTCAGGTGGAGTCGCGAGGCGACTCTGCCTGGAGAATGAGCATGTCCGTTCTTTTTTCCGGGAGCCGGAACAAAATGGCTCCCACTGATTTCAATGGGAGCCGTTTCTTGGTCAGGATTTTGAGGCAGATACAGCCTCAAAATCCTGACCAAAACCCCCCATGTGAACTCAGCCAAACATATCACAACAATTGTGCATGCACAAGAATTCAATCCGATGAAACTCATTGGATTAATCTCTCGGTAAGTAGAAAGGTATTTTTTGACCCCTGTTAGGATAGGGCTTTTTGGGAAACTAAACCATTATAAACTATCACAAATTACTTTAGTTTCACAAATAGGCCCGGGTCATTTTCTGGTTTGGTGACTTTTTTTTACTTCTTCCATCACCGCATTCTAAAATTCATACGTTCTTCATTTTTTTGACATATACAAAAGCTTGTGACATGACCATAGTGACTAGTAGTATTTTTAGATGGAACCATTTTGATATTCATATAATGTTTTGTTTAGGCTTTATTAATATTTTTGAGGGGATGCGTGTAATATGCATTTCTTGGGTTGGACTTTGAGCTAAAAATCCCATTGTAACTTTCTGGCACCTCATTATTATTACATTAATACCTATTTAATATTGGTTTTGTTATGTTGTGTCACCATGAGAGAATTTAGGAATTTGCCTTGGGGGGCCACCATATTCTGAAACCAAAATATTTATTTTATTTTATTTTTTTTTTATTGATGGAGCTATATGAAAGCTAATATTTGTCAAGTTGCTTTTTTATTGGCAAAACTTTTTGCACAACTTTTTTGTCAGTTTTTATTATTTTTTTAGGGGGATACAGGGTCATTTATTGGGAGGCAAGGCAACCGAAAGCAATTTGCACTTTTTATATTTATTATGTTTTAGTGGGAGATGAGGTGACCAAAAAGCAATTTGCACATTTTTGTACAATTTTTTTTTTTTTAAATGTTTTCACAGTACAAGATAAATAGCGCATAGCACAGCATTTTATAGTGATAGTTCAGAATTGTATGCACTTAACAATACTTAATTTTGTTTCTATTTTTTTTAGATTTGAAAAGGGAAAGGGATATTTTTTGAACTTTTGTTATTTATCCATTTTCTTATAGTCCCAGAGGGTATTTGAACAGTATTTTGTACATGTCTTTAGATGTATATCAGGTTCTATTTCTAGCAGCACCTAACACACTTTTGCCATTAATAAGTCTCTTGACTACCATTGAAAGCCCAATAAACACCATCTGTGGTCTTCCAAATCTCATTGCAATCCCACAGCAAGGGGGTAAGAGAAGGGGTTCTAACCAATTAGATAACATGAACATTATTGTTCATGGTATCCTTGGGGTTCATCAGCCCTAATTAAAGTTCCTTCTGACCCTGGTAATGGGGTACTAGCGGTATAGCATTATAACATCAATGATTATTACTAGAGATGAGCGAACAGTGTTCTATCGAACACATGTTCGATCGGATATCAGGGTGTTCGCCATGTTCGAATCGAATCGAACACCACGTGGTAAAGTGCGCCAAAATTCGATTCCCCTCCCACCTTCCCTGGCGCCTTTTTTGCACCAATAACAGCGCAGGGGAGGTGGGACAGGAACTACGACACTGGGGGCATTGAAAAAAATTGGAAAAAGTCATTGGCTGCCGAAATCAGGTGACCTCCATTTTAGACGAATAGTGGATTTCAAATCCGGGTCATATGAGAATGTGAACTTTGTGACTATGAGACAGGGATAGCTGTACAGGCAGGGATAGCTAGGGATAACCTTTATTTAGGGGGGAATGTTATTATAAATAACTTTTTGGGGCTCTATCGGGTGTGTAATTGTGATTTTTGTGAGATAAACTTTTTCCCATAGGGATGCATTGGCCAGCGCTGATTGGCCGAATTCCGTACTCTGGCCAATCAGTGCTGGCCAATGCATTCTATTAGCTTGATGAAGCAGAGTGTGCACAAGGGTTCAAGCGCACCCTCGGCTCTGATGTAGCAGAGCCGAGGCTGCACAAGGGTTCAAGCGCACCCTCGGCTCTGATGTAGGAGAGCCGAGGGTGCACTTGAACCCTTGTGCACCCTCAGCTCTGCTACATCAGAGCCGAGGGTGCGCTTGAACCCTTGTGCACACTCTGCTTCATCAAGCTAATAGAATGCATTGGCCAGCGCTGATTGGTTGAGTTCCGTACTCTGGCCAATCAGCGCTGGCCAATGCATTCTATTAGCCCGATGAAGTAGAGCTGAATGTGTGTGCTAAGCACACACATTCAGCTCTACTTCATCGGGCTAATAGAATGCATTGGCCAGCGCTGATTGGCCAGAGTACGGAACTCGACCAATCAGCGCTGGCTCTGCTGGAGGAGGCGGAGTCTAAGATCGCTCCACACCAGTCTCCATTCAGGTCCGACCTTAGACTCCGCCTCCTCCGGCAGAGCCAGCGCTGATTGGCCGAAGGCTGGCCAATGCATTCCTATGCGAATGCAGAGACTTAGCAGTGCTGAGTCAGTTTTGCTCAACTACACATCTGATGCACACTCGGCACTGCTACATCAGATGTAGCAATCTGATGTAGCAGAGCCGAGGGTGCACTAGAACCCCTGTGCAAACTCAGTTCACGCTAATAGAATGCATTGGCCAGCGCTGATTGGCCAATGCATTCTATTAGCCCGATGAAGTAGAGCTGAATGTGTGTGCTAAGGGTTCAAGCGCACCCTCGGCTCTGATGTAGCAGAGCCGAGGCTGCACAAGGGTTCAAGCGCACCCTCGGCTCTGATGTAGGAGAGCCGAGGGTGCACTTGAACCCTTGTGCAGCCTCGGCTCTGCTACATCAGAGCCGAGGGTGCGCTTGAACCCTTGTGCACACTCTGCTTCATCAAGCTAATAGAATGCATTGGCCAGCGCTGATTGGCCAATGTATTCTATTAGCCTGATGAAGTAGAGCTGAATGTGTGTGCTAAGCACACACATTCAGCTCTACTTCATCGGGCTAATAGAATGCATTGGCCAGCGCTGATTGGCCAGAGTACGGAACTCGACCAATCAGCGCTGGCTCTGCTGGAGGAGGCGGAGTCTAAGATCGCTCCACACCAGTCTCCATTCAGGTCCGACCTTAGACTCCGCCTCCTCCAGCAGAGCCAGCGCTGATTGGCCGAATTCCGTACTCTGGCCAATCAGCACTGGCTAATGCATTGTATTGGCTTGATGAAGCAGTGCTGAATGTGTGTGCTTAGCACACACATTCAGCTCTACTTCATCGGGCTAATAGAATGCATTGGCCAATCAGCGCTGGCCAATGCATTCTATTAGCGTGAACTGAGTTTGCACAGGGGTTCTAGTGCACCCTCGGCTCTGCTACATCAGATTGCTACATCTGATGTAGCAGTGCCGAGTGTGCATCAGATGTGTAGTTGAGCAAAACTGACTCAGCACTGCTAAGTCTGCATTCGCATAGGAATGCATTGGCCAGCCTTCGGCCAATCAGCGCTGGCTCTGCCGGAGGAGGCGGAGTCTAAGGTCGGACCTGAATGGAGACTGGTGTGGAGCGATCTTAGACTCCGCCTCCTCCAGCAGAGCCAGCGCTGATTGGCCGAATTCCGTACTCTGGCCAATCAGCACTGGCTAATGCATTGTATTGGCTTGATGAAGCAGTGCTGAATGTGTGTGCTTAGCACACACATTCAGCTCTACTTCATCGGGCTAATAGAATGCATTGGCCAATCAGCGCTGGCCAATGCATTCTATTAGCGTGAACTGAGTTTGCACAGGGGTTCTAGTGCACCCTCGGCTCTGCTACATCAGATTGCTACATCTGATGTAGCAGTGCCGAGTGTGCATCAGATGTGTAGTTGAGCAAAACTGACTCAGCACTGCTAAGTCTGCATTCGCATAGGAATGCATTGGCCAGCCTTCGGCCAATCAGCGCTGGCTCTGCCGGAGGAGGCGGAGTCTAAGGTCGGACCTGAATGGAGACTGGTGTGGAGCTATCTTAGACTCCGCCTCCTCCAGCAGAGCCAGCGCTGATTGGTCGAGTTCCGTACTCTGGCCAATCAGCACTGGCCAATGCATTTCTATGGGGAAAAGTTAGCTTGCGAAAATCGCAAACTGACAGGGATTTCCATGAAATAAAGTGACTTTTATGCCCCCAGACATGCTTCCCCTGCTGTCCCAGTGTCATTCCAGGGTGTTGGTATCATTTCCTGGGGTGTCATAGTGGACTTGGTGACCCTCCAGACACGAATTTGGGTTTCCCCCTTAACGAGTTTATGTTCCCCATAGACTATAATGGGGTTTGAAACCCATTCGAACACTCGAACAGTGAGCGGCTGTTCGAATCGAATTTCGAACCTCGAACATTTTAGTGTTCGCTCATCTCTAATTATTACGATCAACCCAGCCTTATTTTCTTTCAACTCATTCCCATTAAAGGACTATTGCCAATAACCAATCTCATCATCAACTGTTAGACCAAGATCTAGAGATATGTCCTTTGTTATGATTCCTCTTAACTTATAATTACCCTGAGTAGGGTTGAGCGATCAGGATCGGGAAAGATCGGATCCCGATCGACGATCGAGCAAATTTCATTATCGCGATCTGGATCGGCTTGAAGATGATCGGAAATCGGATTTTGAAATCTCAAGATTGGCTCAACCCCACTGTATATATAATATACAATTAGGGTTGAGGGATCGGGAAAGATCGGATCCCGATTGGTGATTGAGTAAATTTCACGATCGGGGTTATCTGGAAAATGAATGGAAATTGGATTTTAAAATTGATCCTGAAATCTCAAGATCAGCTAAACCCTAACCCTGAGCTATGGATCTGTCCATACTTGATTGCAAATTAAGGTAAAGATTCCAATTTTTTCTGAAATTAAATCAATACCACAAAATGTTAACAAAACCTTAAAGGGCTACAACAGTGTAAGGATTGGAGTCAGGGTCAGGCAGTGCAAAGTGACACAGCTGGGAAAGCAACACTGTGCAACTAATGACAAAAGGGGTCGCAGGCCCTGCAGCTATAACTATGCTGTAATATCTGAGATGAGGCAGACCAATGCACTTCCTAATTGAAGTGCGCCTACCACGGCTCCTAACCTTCTATCCGGCGGCTAGGATAAGGGGAGAGGAGGCCCTGAAAGTCCTAGGGACTGGAGTCACGGGGTCACACCTAAACAGAAAGCACAGTGTGAATGCAATGCAAAACAAAAGACTAAACAGCATGGAACCCGGGAGGACCACAAGTCCCAGCAAGACACAGAAGAGAAGGCGAGGTCAGACGAGCAAGAGGTCAAGCCAGGAGATATAATAAAAGGTACCAAATCAAAAGACAAGGGATAGTCAAAAATACAAGCCGGGTCTAAAAACCAAGAAACATATGGAATACAAACAGACAGGGAATCAGACTGAGCAGGGGGACCAGGAAACACAAGTGAATGGCTGGCAAGGATCCATGCCTGGGTGGGGATTAAATAGCAGCAGAGAACACACCTGATGGCTAATGACATGGAGACTGAGCGCAAGGAAAAGATTAACCCTTAATGACCTAAGCACACCCAATAGAACTCCTAACACGTCTCCCAGGGAGATGCCGCACAGCAAGGAGACCGCGGCGACTCCGTATCCTGACAAACAGGCTTTGGATGGACCGTCTCCCCCGAGGAGAAAGGACAGAAACAAACCGCGCTCGCCCAGATGGATGAACAAACGTAGCTTTTATTTACACAACGCATTTCGAGCAGGGATTGCTCTTTTTCAAGTGCATAAAAATCATCTTTCCCAATGGGGAGTTACTGCACCTTTCTCATTGGGAAAGGTGATTTTTATGCATAAAATAAAAGCTAAGTTTGTTCATCCATCTGGGCAAGCGCAGTTTGTTTCTGTCCTCTCTCCTCGAGGGAGACAGTCCATCCAAAGCCTGTTGTCTTGACGTCACCTTGACATGTTTCCAGCTGCTGCCCCACATACCTGTACCTACACAACCCAGTCAGGTTGCTTACCTCGTCCCATTATTGTCAAATACTACACATTGGTCTGCTCGGTGCCTCTCTCTCTTTTTTTTGCTTTAAAGGGCTACAATTCACACCCCTTCCCCATTTGATGGTCAAACATTGACACATATGGGATAGTAAGTTTATCATTTTGTGATAACTTGTCATTAAATTATATTGTGTTTTAGACAAACCGATAGTCTCACTATGGAAGCCCAATGCTATTCGTTGACGATTTTCATATATTAGTGTTCACAAAGGCTAAAGTTCATGTTGTGTTATCTATACACGAAGCTTTGGGTGGACTAGAAGAAGTTTACAAACTTTGACTTTAATTCCTTAGATAGGTTAAATTAGGGTGGCAACAGTATCATGTTTTGTACCGAGACAGATGTTATTTTATGGCTCCAGATGAACCCATGGTGAGAATGTCATCTATTTCATTTAATCTTTTGGCACCTACCATTGACAATAAAATTGTTTGTACTAAAAGTAAAGTAACTCTCCGACATATCCAAGGTTTGTATGAAGGCACTGTAAAATCTTCAAAGTAGATGAAGGACGGAAGTGTACAAATAATTTGCTTATCTAGGATTTGATTTCAAAAACAGCCTTACCCCTTTAATGCTCTGCGCTGTACTATTATGTGGCCATGAAGAGTAATTGTATTGCAAGCTCTCTCTTCACTTGGCACCACAGACTTGGCACTCTAATGGATCTCTTTATACCTCACCAACCGCACATTCAGTGTTTCCCAATGAGACACCACTTCCTCACCATACCCTCTTTCTGTACACGTCCCTCAAGGCGTTATCCTGTTTCCCATCTACACCCTTGGCTTACCATACTACTGTTATGCTGATGGCATTCAGATATAGCTATGTGGCCCAAACATTATCACTTTTTTGCCCAGAGTCTCAGAGCATTTAGCAGCCATAGCATCTCTCCTCCTGTTTTCTCAAACTCAATAAGGAAAAAACAAATCTCATAATTTTCTGCCTACCTCACATAGCCCACTTACCTGGCCCATCTATCAAGGTTAATAGTGCCACACTTACCCCAGTAACACATGACCATTGCCTTGCAGTAACCTTTGATTCTACCCTATTCTTCAAGTCTCACATCTAAGTCCTCAATACCTGCTGTAACCACCAAATCAAAAACATTCACTGAACCTGCTCCTTTCTATCCCAAAACTATAAAAATGCTAGTCTATACCCTCATAGACCCCACTTAGACTACTGTAACACCCTTCCCATTGACCTACCAGCAAATTCTCTTGCTCCCCTCCAGTCCACCCTAAACTCTGCTGCTAACGTAATTCACCTCTCACTCTGTTTTTCAACAGCCTCTCCCCTTTATTTGCTACCTATCGCCAACAAATAGTCTAAAATGTTTACGTTGCCATACGAGGCCGTTCACTACCTGTACCGTCCATATATCTTGGATCTAATCTCTCGCTACCTACCCACACATAATCTCCAATCCTTTCAAGGCCTCCTTCTATGTGCATTTCATTAGTAATCTTCTGCTTTTTTGGATCCAGATTGTTTAACCCTTTACTCTTTGCTTTCTCCCTTATATGACCTCAGACTGTTTTTGACCTTATGTATACCTGTTGTTTGTGCTGCTGGTTTTGACCCAACTTGTCTCCGTTTTGGATATTGGTTATTGGGTTGGCTTCTATTCTTGACCTCCCTGGCTATTTCTTACACTGGTTAGTTGAATTTTCTGTCTATTCTAGATAGGTTCCTGAATGGGTTTGCCTTCAGTGCTGTTTTTCCACGGTTCCCTGTAAATTAGGATTAGTGCAGTTGGTGACTCTTGCAGAACCATATTATGTGATGGGGAAACGTTTTTTTCTAAAAATTTTGCAATCCTGAATTATATACGTAATTTTTATGCTATTGAATTATGAGACTTTTAGCCCATCCATGTCTATTCTGTCATGAATTTTCTACAATTTATTCTTAGAATATATGGCCCATTTTTCTTATTGTAGCAATAACATAATGTTTCCATCGTGTAACTTGTCTTTTCAGCTTCTGCTGTCCTACAATACATATTTACTGTTGTATTGTATATTAAGGAATGGCACTGACAAGACTCATCCACCATGACATGATAATCAGTATCACAGTAGGGTTCCGTCTAAACTGCCTATCTATTGGCTTGAACATATCAGCAGATAGTCACAGTTACTGAAAAGAAAATTCATCCCTCATTTTCTTTGCTACATCTTGTAAGGATTTGAGATGTAGCCGTGACAAGTAGACATGATAATTTTGCCATTTGTACATGTTCTTGATCAGCTTCTCAAACAACCGAAAATGTCATTTCTTTAAGACAGCTTGTCACAGACTTCATCAAATCATTAAAAATCTCTAAGGATTACTTATTTCATCTTTGCACTGGCTGGTTGTAACACTTGTAACTTATTCTAAAGAAAAAGTAGAAAGAAAAATCTTTTGGATGAGTTTATTTTTTCTTTAAGGACTAACTATTGACAGGCTGCAGTTCACATTACAACCACTGGGTGCAACATATTGTGTCTTCTTACAGAGCATCATAAAATCATGTTACCATTCAAAGCTGGTCATCTCAAACTTCCCATAGCAGTATATGTTGAAACTAGTGGATAGGTTAGGAAGAACATTATTGTAGTGGGGTCCATTCCTATTTGAGAACTCCAAAAAATCTAATTCATCTAGGTTCTTTTTTAGAGAAGAAAAGAGACACCGAGTGCACTAAGTGTAGTAGTACACTGCGTCAGAATGGATCTATACATAATATATATATATATATATATATATATATATATATATATATATATATATATTTATATGTATATGTGATGGAATGGCCAGATGACCTCTTACCTTGCAGGGTTGTGAATGGATCACAACACCCTTGGTTGCATGTAGACCAGGGGTCCTCAAACTGCGGCCCGAGGGCCACATGCGGCCCACCAAGCACTTCTGTCTGGCTCCGCCGACCACGCCGGCAGGCGTGCATTTATAATGAAGCTCCTGGGGAGCTCAGGCCAGGCCATGGAGCGCACTTCACTTTACCTATTGGAGGGCACCGCTCCCGATGTCTGTGTGACCTGCTCTGCCTCCGGCCCACTGTTTAAAAAGTTTGAGGACCCCTGATGTAGACAGTATAGATTCCTGGTGAGAGTGGCAGTGGTTCAACCTGCATACACCAGAGGAATGGGAATTACAATGGAAAACAACGAGGACCAGAGGTCCATAGCAGGAGATGGGTGCTGCCGTGACTTGTCATTTTGCACTTGATAAAGGGCTTGCATACAGCCCGAATCACCTTGTGCAGTACTGTTGTATCACCTACCTCAATAAAGGTTTCTTCAACCGAATCCCTTGGCCTGTGTTTGCCTTTACAACCAGAGAGTGCAGATCTCCTGCTACGGACCCCTGGTCATTGTTGTTGTCCATAGTTTTGTTTTAGACGTTACCAATTATGTATTCAATTATTTCAGGCTTTTTCAGAAGTAAATACAAAAATACTTCACTTATGAAGTTTTCTGCAACTGATGCTAAAGGATAGGTTCACATCAGCACTTGAACTATGTTCAGGATTTCCATCCCCAAACGCGCTTAAAAAATGCAGAGAAAAAAGTCCTGCAAGTCCTGTGAGCAGTGGTGAACCTAGCCCCTCTGCTGCCTGAGGCGGTCGATCAAAAGATGTCCCCCCCCCCCCGCACTGAAGTCCAGTGCGGCATAATAGTGGTTGCAGAGGGATGCTGCTACTCTTTTTTTAAAGGAAACCACCCCCCCATTTTTATAACATACCAGTAAAACCGATATGTAAATGAGCCTGTCTGTGCACCCTGGGCGTTCCTCCAAGCCACCGTGCACCCCCTGCGTCATACCTTGGAACCGGCCCCTCTTTAGCTTGCGCGCCGAAAATCCTCCTCATCTCCCCCTGTAACCGCCTCCAGCATCTCTCATCTCACTCCTGTACATTGAAATCTCGGGCATGCGCATTAACACTCCCTTCTGAGCGCTACTGCACATGCCTGAGCGCCATTTTTTGTGGACAGACGAAGAAAGCACGCAAGAAATGGTAATGAGAGACACTGGAGGCGGTTACAGGAAGAGAGAAAGAGGAATTTTTGGAGCGCAAGCAAGACGGGGCAGCTTGAAGGTATGACGCAAGGGGGTGCGTATAGGTTTCTGAAGGGGAGTGTCCAAGCAGACTGCCCAAACAGAAACCAGAACACAGATGTGAACCAGGCCTAAGCATCACATCATAAAATACAATTTTAGTATGTATAATGGTAGACATGTATAGAAACAAATACAGATAGATAGATAGATAGATAGATAGATAGATAGATAGATATGAGATAGATGGATGGATGGATAGATAGATAGATAGATAGATAGATAGATAGATAGATAGGAGATAGATGGATATACTTACACATATACCCATCTACTCACACACATACAGTCATATACAACATACACACACACACACACACCTATCTACACACATACAGGACTCACACAGTATATAAGACACATAATGTAAACACATATAAACATATTTTACCCAAGAATATATACTTACCTGTGGCTGAATTGCTGGGTGCACAGGACATGGAGGAAACTCCCGTGCAGCTCTGCCTGGCAGTGGAGTAAGCTGTGACATCGCAAGAGACTTCTCCCCTCACACTCTGATGCTGAGAGGGAGGGGCGGCACAGCAAGCTGATGTGTGCAGGGAAACTTTTACCAACAGCGATCGGCAGCCCCCCCCCCCCCCTCCACCTCCTAACGCAGACCCTGGATAGATGCCGAATTTCAAAAGGACCTAGCAGATAAGCATAACAGATCTAATCTAGTATGCTGTCTGGGAAAACGGCTGAAAACTCCCTTTAATACTACAGTAGGAAATATCACCATATACACATAATGTAAATGTAATGCACATATATGAAATCTCTTCAGCCTTCTCTGTCTTAGTGCAATTGGATTGAATATATTAGAGAAAATGATATGTCAACTGTATACATTTTCAGCAAACCAAACACTGGAGGTATATACTCTATGTATAAATGTAAATATATGCAATGTGTTGCTCCGCTCAGTCAACTCTTCGGATTGTTTGTATTATACAAGCCAGTGTGGAAAATGAGCTTAGAACAAGAAAGAGGTATACACATAAATAAAATATCAGCTTAAATACAACACACAAACAGCAATAGCTAACAAAAGAAAGTACAATGGAGGAAGCTCATGTTCTACATAATCTAGAGAGCGCTGCTCCAGACCAAATATTCTTTCTAAATATATTTAAAGTGGCTGTATCATTGACAAAACATGTTGTGAGCTAATCATATGTCTGAATAACCTTTTAAAAGACTATTCAGGTGCTGACCCTAGTTTTTCCAAAGACCCCTCGTTTTTCTTAAAAATCTGTAAAACCAATATGCTAATGATGCTCATCAAGCACCCTGGGTGTTCCCCAGGGTCAGCGGGCACCCCCTGCGTCATACCTCTTTCACGCCCCTCCGTGGCTTATGCTCCATTATGGCCTCCTCCTCCACACTAGCTGTAACCACCACTATCTGTAGTGTCGCTCTAGCGCTTCAAATCCTATAGCGCAGTTGTGAGCGCTACTGCGCATGCCCGAGCGCCATTTTGGTGTAGCTCACTATAGAACAGCATACTGAGCAGTATGATGAGTTCTAGCCATGCCATGGAAGGGCGTGAAAGCCATGGAAGGGCGTGAAAGAGATATGATGCAGGGGGTTGCATCATTAGCATATCGGTTTTACCGATTTTTAAGAAAAATGGGGGGTCTTTGGAAAAACTGGGGGAAGCACCTTGATGTTGAATGAGGTGGCATTAATGAGAATATCCACTCTAATTCATCCCAAAGGTGTCCAATGGGGTTGACATCAGAGCTCTGTCCTGCCAGTCAAGTCTTTAAATCACAACTTACCCAACCATACCTTTATAGACCTTGCTTTGTCCACTGAGGCACAGTCATGCCGGAACAGAAAAGGGTCTTCACAAACTGTTCCCACAAAGTTGAAAGCATACAACTGGCCAAAAAAATTGGGTCTTTTGTATGATGAAGCATTGAGATTTCCCTTAATTGGAACAAAGAGGCCTAGACTAACCCTGGAAAAATAAAAACATTTCCCTCCTCCAGAAAAATTGGCACGTTGCAGTCATGGAGGCAATGTTCTCCTGACTTTCAACAAAGCCTGATTTGTCAAGATGGTAGCTGGCTCAGGGTGGCTACTGGCACCAACTTTTTTTGCAGGCCCCACCATTGCATGGTGATAAGTGGATTTTACTGAGATAATGGTGAAGGGTCCCCCCGGAATTTTTGGATGACCTCAGTATTAGGTGCGAATGCACAGGAGGCAGGATGCCAATTAAACAGACAATTCTTGCAGAACAATTTACAGTATTTGGCAATGATTATCTAGTTACAAGTCAATATGAGTTGACATCAACTTAGAGCAACCTAGTTCAACACATAGATCATCTGAGAGCAATGGTAGGAAATTTCCAGAACACTGTCTATACTTGGACTACAGGAGAGTCCAGCGGAGGCAGTCTTCACTACTCATTTGTAGATACATATTTAGTATAGCATGTAAACTATGTAGATCCTTAACTGTGGTGAAATATAGATATTGTATTGTATCTCCGGAAGATGTTGTTAAAGGGGTTTTGACTAGAGATGAGCGAACAGTAAAATGTTCGAGGTTCAATATTCGTTTCGAGTAGCCCCCCAATATTCGACTACTCGAATCGAATATCAAACCCTATTATAGTCTATGGGGGAAAAAAGCTCGTTTCAGGGGTAGGCAACGTTCGATCAAATTATACTTACCAAGTCCACGAGTGAGGGTCAGGCTGGATCCTCCGAGAAGTCTTCTCCTTGCAGCGTCCCCGCAGCGTCTTCCGGCTCTTTATTCACTCTGCCAGGCATCGGGCCTGGGCAGAGCCGACTGCGCATGCCCGCACTACAAGCGGACATGCGCAGTCGGCTCTGCCCAGGCCCGATGCCTGGCAGAGTGAATGAAGAGCCTGAAGACACCACGGGGAAGCTGCACGGAGAAGACTTCTAAAGGTAGGAGAAGAACCAGCATTGATTGGCCGACTGTATAGCATTCGGCCAATCAATGCTGGTTCTGCATCAAACTTTTACATTCGAACAGAAAGTGGTACTCGATCGAGTACGAGTATTTTGAATACCGTAGTATTCGAATGAATACCTACTCGATCGAATAATACTCACTCATCTCTAGTTTTGACATTAAAAAACTGGTGGCACGTTTCTAGGAGGTCATCTCAGTTCCGATAAGCAGCGGGCAAAATGGAAACTTTGAAGGAGACACATGGCCGAACTGACATTGATACCCTTTTCCTCCTGATCTCTGGTCCCAGCAGTCAGACCCTCCAGATCAGTAAGTAATGGCATACACTAGCAATAGATTAACATCCTGTTAGTACATTATGAGATGTTCTTCTCTGTCTATACATCGCGTCCATTCACTTCTACCTTATAATTATTTGGAATGTCGTATTGGTAAGCGGAGCGTTTTCTGTATAATCTTCATAGCAATCAATCTAATCTTTTATCCCAGGTAATTACAAAATTATCCATGCACAGATTATTCCTTCTATATATATGCAAAGCATATTTTCTCATAAGAAGCATTTAATTGGGGATATATTTTCCTTCACTTCATGGATGAGATTTTGTGCTGCTGTTTAATATTAAAGCCATGTGAATCATTTAGGTGAGAGTGAAATGGAAAATAGGATAGCATTCATTCTCTGTGAATTCTTCTTTTCCTTCTATAATTGCAGAATTGTAGATTTAGAACTGGGTTGTGGTTATCTACGAGTTTCCAACTTGTGACCGGTACTAGTTTTCTCAAATATTTGTGTATATTGGTGTTACTGGTCGTTATCCAATGTTGTTCTCCTGCTCTCCTCTAGTGACTTCTTGCTCCTTCTGTGATCCATTCCTACTTACCTAACCCAGATTGGTGTCCTCTAGATCTCTGTGAATGATTATGTCCATAGTGTCTGACTACATCTCTTTGTCTATGGCTAGTGCAACTGTGTCCAGTAATTTAGTGTGCACAGTATATACTCTGACTGTCCCACTGCGTCTTATGTAATCTCCTTCCTTCTTCTTTCAGGTTTGAAGAGAAATGGTGCAAGAACTGTACCTTGTGGTGCCCCCGTACTACAGATCACAGTGTCAGACACACCGTCTTGGGCTCTCACATACTAAGGGCGGTTTGTAAGGTAGTCTAGGATCCAGTTGGATTTCTCCCTCAGTAGCCCTGGCTGAATGGTGTTGAACGCACTGGAGAAGTCAAAGAACATTACTCTCTCAGTGTTCCTGGGCTTCTCTAGGTGAGAGAGGTCATCAGTATATATATATGTATATATATATATATATAGTCCTATGAAAAAGTTTGGGCACCCCTATTAATCTTAATCATTTTTAGTTCTAAATATTTCAATCCTGAAATATTACTGTGTCCATCAGTTATTAGAGATATCAAACTGAAATGGCTGCTGCAAACACCAAAATATTTAGAACTAAAAATGATTAAGATTAATAGGGGTGCCCAAACTTTTTCATAGGACTGTATGTATATATATATATATATATATATATATATATATATATATATATTAGGAAAAAACCCTTTAGGCTAGGGCCACAACAAAAAATAAGCACTTAGAGATAAACTACAGTGGCTACGCATCGCGGTTTTTCCCACAGCACTTTTCATAGAAAATGTTCATAGAAGAAACCTTTCCACTTCCATTATACCTATAGAGAAACCGCCATCATTTCCATAGGTATAATTGATATGCTGCGTTTTCTAAAAGTGCAACTATTTTTCTTCAACGTGCGGATAGGATTCACTAGTTTACACCACATGAAGCCTCGGCCTTAGTAATATAACTGCCATTCAATGTTATATAAAGCCTTTGTATGGCGTCCATTATTGAAGTCTTTGCCTTGCACATATGAATACTGAATTAGAAATCTTTCAGCTAGCCATCTATATACTAATTATATCTGCTAAGACCTAATGTTCCTTTTACGTTACATAAGAAGCCCCTGACAGCATATAATATCACAATGGAGTCTATTCAATATGAGCTGTCCATCTTCCTTCCTTATGTTCCTCGCAATGTTTTACCGGGGTCAAAATTACAAGATATTCCCCTGCCAAGTGTCAGCATGTCCAATCTTAATATGTAAGGCAGAATGAAATGAAACCAACAGGTGTAACATTCATAAGAAAAACACAGCAATATGCTTCTTTTGCATCTTGAAGAAACATCAATTAAAATGAGAAATATGCATGAACTAATTATTGTGCATAATTACAGCTTGATGAAAAGTTAATTACTTTAATTGCAACGCACACATATCACAGCAGGTAAAGTAGATTGCTGTATTCCATAACACACAATGCTGGGTGATTGGGTGACAAATTAATCTCGCGTTGGACACACATCTCTTGAAAATACCTTATGAAAGGACATGGAGATCTGGAATTATGTAAATTAGGGTGCAGAACTTATGAGACTTTATGATAATAACATAGGGAATATAATACTGGAATATGAATCTGTTCTTTCGCTAAGTAACCACTAACTTGAGAGATTTGCCATAATAAGCAACTATAGTGGAAGTTTACTGAGATACGTTTGGATCAATTTTCCCCCTAAAGCTGTATAAGATGTAGCAAATGGAACCATAAGTGTTTGACCAGGAAGTTCTACTATTATACTAATCTGAGACCCCGGCAAGGTATAAAAAAATTATAAATATTCCTCTTTCCTCACCTCTCCACCGTTCTATTTTTTCAGCATGTTCTGACCTCCTGGGTGACCTCCTGGGTGATGTTGACAGTCCCAGTGGACTTTTGAGGCTTGTGATAGGGTCTCAGCACTTCAGGTGTCAATGGATCATGGATGGTGTTGAGCACTCCACATGACTACTGAGGCCCGATCACAGGCCCTGTAGTTCATGGTGTCACTGACATCATCCAGGAGGCTGGAAGAGGCTGGGAAACAAGGCCTCTTTGGTGGAGACCTGGAGAGGAAGGTCAGATTGAGTTGTTTATTATTTTTCCATACCTCCCCAAGGTTCCCAATTATTATGCCCTGAGTAGAATACCAACTTGTTGGCGGTGGACCCCAAAAATCTTAAGTTCTGCCAACTGAAAACTTTTTGTAAATTTTCTCTTGACTGGGCATGTCTAAATATGTGTATCACAAGATGACCATTTTTGTTTTTATTTTAAAGGGATCCTATCCAGGGGTGAACCTAGCTTTTTTGCCGCCTGAGGCGGACGACAGAAAGCCACCACCCCCCCCCGGGAGGAGGGGGCGGAGTGGAGGGAGCGGGGTGGACGGGGCAGCGTTAGCAGGCAGGGAGAGGATCTGCTCTCTGCTAAGCATGTGGGGAGGCCACTGGAGCAGCGTTGCGTCCACGGGGCCTCCCCCAATCCACCGCTCACTTCCCATGCTGGGCTGCCGAGACGGTGATGCTAAGCCAAGCCAGACTGGCTTAGGTCAGCAAACATGCCCTGGCATAGCCATATCCTATAATTTAAACACATTTTTTTCTGGTTGACTCGTAGGAATAGCCTTAAGAAAGGCTATTTGTCTCCTACCTTTAGATGTCTTCTCTGGGCCGCCGTTCACTTGAAATCCCAGTTTTCGCTGGTATGCAAATGAGTTCTCTCGAAGCACTGAGGGTATACCCAATGCTACAAGAGAACACTCCAGCAACGCCTCTATCTTCTTCAGGAACGGGGTCTTGATACATCTTCTTCCAAGGGTTGGCTTCAAACTTCTAGGCCCTGGTCCTAGAACAAAGCCGACTGTGCACACCCACCGGCCACAAGAAAATGGCCGCATACAATACTGTGTCAACCAGAAAAAAATGTGTTTAAATGATAGGATCTCTTTAAGCAGAATTTTATGACATATGAAAGATGTATATCTTATGTGTGAATAAGTGGGTGACTTGAATGAAAAAAGGAAAACCATCCTACTCTAGTGCGTATTAGACTAATCTTATTAACTGTTGGTTTGCAGGTCCTGATGAAGGCCAACATCTATATAAATAGATAAAACAAAAATAATCATGAAAAATAAATTGTATTATAAATACAATTTTGGGCTTTTCTCCACTTATTTACCTTATCCAATTAGATCGGATTCAGCCGAAAATCAAATACCATCAGAATGTCATAGTAAATTCTAATGACATTAAAAATACCCGGCTTGGTTTTTACATAAGGAGGGATCATGGAGAGGAAGACAACTGTATCAAATCAATTAGTTACAGAGAGTAAATGGTGCATAGTACAGAGCAGGTAATAGATTATACAGCTAATTAGTAATGATAATCAACCACAGCCGTCTCTAATCTGCTAAGGGGTGCACATATGTAGGTAGGGAAATTAACTTTCTTGCAGCATGAACATAGAAGTAGTGAAAATGTGATTATTCTTCAAGTATTCAAGACACAGGTAGAGACTTGAGGGGTCAGAGCAAGGGTCCCATACAAGAGTCCCCAATTTAGTGTATAAAGGTCTTGACTTGACAATAGGACACAATGTTGATGGGAATGATAGTTCTGCAAACTATCCCTATGTGCATTTCACCAGTTAGATCATCCGGCTTCTTCATGGGGAGGAGCTAACCGGCAAAATACTGTCTCTAAGAGAAATGAGTTATAGTTACATAGCCCGCCCGTGCTACCTATGCATATTATAATATGTGCACTCCATCAGAGTTATTAGTAGCTCATAAGAGCTTACAATCTATGTGCTACAGGGGGTGACACAAGAGGTAGCAGGGGTGGTATTGCTTATACAGTAGTCAGACAATGTTGTAATAGAGGTTACTGTCATTACACAAACATATTACTGTATGAACCATCACCAGTTGTGTCCTTTAACATGTGGATAGTGCTTGGACATATAAAGTTGCCATCATATCATGTGGGGTAATGTGGGAGCGGGGACAGAGGAGGGTTACATTTTGGGGATTCTAATTACGGTACGGAAGGATTTACATTAGGAATTGTGATAGGCCTGTCTGAAAAGATGCGTCTTTAGTTTGCACTTGAAGCAATAGAAATTGGGAGTTAATCTGATTGTCCGGGGTAGAGCATTCCAGAGAAGTGGTGCAGCTCGGGAGAAGTCTTGTATACGAGCGTGGGAGGTTCTGATAATAGAGGATGTAAGTGTTAGGTCATTGAGTGAGCGGAGAACACGGGTTGGGCGGTAGACAGAGATGAGGGAGGGGCAGCATTATGGAGAGCCTTGTGGAGGAGAGTGATAACTTTATATTGTATTCTATATTGAATAGGCAGCCAATGTAATGACTGGCACAGACCCGAGGCCTCGCTGCAGCATCTAGCCTGATAGATGAGCCTGGCCGCTGCATTCAGAATAGATTGTAGAGGGGAGAGTTTAGTGAGGGGAAGACCGATTAGTAAGGAGTTACAGTAGTCAAGGCGAGAATGAATCAGGGTGAGAATACGTGTCTTTAATGTATCTCTGGTAAGGAAAGGACGTATTCTGGAGATGTTTTTGAGGTGTGATAAACAGGGGACTTTTCACTCCAATTCAATAATATATATATTGTGAGAAGGTGACAGGCAAAGTGCTGGAATCCAGATATATGAGCCCCAGGTTTCTGACATATGTGTGGTCCAGGGCAGATCTGGAGTAGCCCTCAGCCCAGTTATAGATCCTGGGCTTATTACTGACCCATAAAGGGCTGCAGAGCCTGCAGTTCATGGCAGTTCCATGGGGTGAAAGGAAGAGTGTGGTTCTGTCTTGTAACCCTGAGTTCGGTGAGACTATATTGCTCCTGTTTTGTACATTGAAGTGAATGGGAAGCGCTCACGTGTACAGCTCGGACTGAGCCGAGCGCAGGCCCCTTCACACGGCGAGCCGTACACGTGAGCGCTTCCCATTCACTTCAATGTGAGCGCTCGTAGAGTATGCCAGCTCCCCATTGAAATGAATGGGATCTGCTTTATACATGCTGATTCTGACCGTGTTTTATCATTCAGAATCAGGCAGCGTATCAGTAGTGTGAAGGGGCCCTTAGAAACACCTATCTTATTCATCCTTGAACCAACAATTCATTAGGGGACCCGCAGGTTTCAGAAGGCACAGAGTGTACCAAGCAACAGGCTGAACTTCAGGAAACTGAGTACAACATACATAAGAGCGGACCCTGTAATTGTGATTTTTCATTGTAGCCAAGGAGAGCCAAGTCAAGTTAATATACCGCCATCAGACTGATTTATAGCCTATACTAGTAATTTGTGAAATGACCTAGCCCAGCTATTCTAGATACAGTATGCGCTATACTTAGATCTCACAATATTTTTAGCATCCATATAAATTAATCTAATTTATTTAGAACACTTTGATCCTCTTGAGTAAAATGTGGATATGCATAAGAAATGTTCCAAGCCTGGCACAGATAGCCATAAATCTCTGTGTGCAGAAGAGATGCTGAATTGTGACTCTGTCTGCCAGGCTGGAGCTTCTGGGTTCATTTATTTATTTGGCCAGTCAAGTTGTCTTTTTTTCTCTCTGCAAATTACAACTTACAGCTGCGAGCATCTCTCCAGCCAAGACATAATAAATAGCTGCTTTTGATTTCCTCTATTTCACCTCAATTGAAGTATAATCTAGATTAAAATGGCAACAATTAAATTTTTCATTGTGTCGGAGTCTTTGTGATCTACAGTATATCATATTAGTCTTTCTGTAAACTCACCATCTGTTTTGATCCATCACATGCTAGTACCCGGTGGATTTAACAAATGTAATAATAAGCCATTTGTAATGTAACAAAGCACTACAGTATGTTTAATTATATTCAATTTTACCAAAAATCTATAAATTCAATAAATCTTAGACTTTATTTAAATTACATATTTCATGTATTTTTCATGAAGACAACTTCTTTCACAACTAAAGCTGGTCCAGTAAGTACAACTCACTAAACTTTCGAATAACTTTTGATTTTCTGGAAGTGTTTGTGTCATTAATAATTTTTTAAATATACTTTATTAAAACATTTTGCTCCTTTGTGTGAAATCCTGCGCTTTGTCACTCTTTCCCTTGGTTCTGTATTGAAAACTATTCCTGCCTGTCACTGCATGTTACTGTGTATGGAAGTACTGAGGCTCTCTATAATGTAGTTAACATTAGAGTATGGGAGGGTCACTTCAAAAAGTTATATCATGGACGTTATAAAATTTGCAAACTAATTTTGGTGTTATATTAAAGAGGAGATAATAATAATAATAATAATAATAATAATAATAATAATAATAATAATAATAATAATAATAATAATAATAATAATAATAATAATCTAAACTATCACTGGTTGAAAACACAGTCAGGATTAGGATATTTATATGCTAGAAATATCCATATCCGGACTGTGTTATCAACTAGCGATATCTCTGGATATAAGTTAGATAGCACTGCAACCTTAGTCCTCTTTCATATGATACCAATAGCAAGTATATATGTTTTACAATGTCCGTGATATAGCAGTTTGAAGTGATCCCTAACCTTATTTTTTCTACCCCATAGGGTCTGTTCACACTGAGCTTTTTGGCAGCGGATTTTGACGCGGAATCCACCTCAAAATCCGCTCCCATTGACTTCAATGTGAGCCAGTTGCTTCTTTTTTCTGCTAGCTAGTAGAAAAAAGAAGCGGCATGCCCTTTCTTCCTACCAAATCCGCGGCTGAGTCAGCCTTGTGTCCGAGGCATGAGACTCCCTCCCAATTAGGTCCATTCATTCGGGCCTAATCCAGAGCGGAATGCTGTGACGGGATGACGGTGCACTGCATCGGCATACCACACAGCTAGCCACACAGTATGTTCATATGCAGAATCCATTTTTTTGCTGTGTGAGCATACCCTTATACAGCCCCGTATTCCATACACAGTAACATTCAGTGAGAGGCAGAAACAGCTCTCAATACAGAAGCAAGGGAAAGGGAAAATGTAGGATTTCACAGAAAGGAGACAACATTTGTTAATAGTGTCTATTACCAAAATTATTAATGATACAAATACTGCCAGAAAATCAAAAGTTTAGTGACATTAGGTTGGCATCGATCAGCTGAGGATTTTTTTTTTAATGTAGATTGTGAGCCCCACATAGAGCTCACCATGTACATTTTTCCCTATCAGTATGTCTTTTTGGAATATGGGATGGAAATCCATGCAAACACAGAGAGAACATACAAACTCCTTGCAGATGTTTTTTTGCTCTTGGCAGGATTGGAACACCAGGACCCCAGTGCTGCAAGGCTAACCACTGAGCCACCGTGTGGCCCCAGGATTTATTTGTTATAAAGGCTGTCTTTAAAGTAGGAGTGTTTTAATTATGATTATTACATTTCTCCTGCACTAGCAACTACAGGGGAAATATAATATTACATGCTGACCATACTAATGAATAAATGACTACGTGATTGATGATCTGACCAACAAGAGCTACTCTTTGTTACCAGATCTAGGCTCTGAATAATACTAAGGTGGCACTAATTTTAATAGTTTGCTTCACTTCCCTGATTTACAGCCATTGGGGAAGATCTATGAAGGCAGGCGTATTGTAGATCAGTCTTAATAAAGGCCCCAATGGGTCTTAATAAAATAGGCATGAGTTATAATATGTACGTCAGGCCAAGGTGTTCCCGCTCTGACCAGTTGAGCTCTAGCCCACACAATGTGGTGAACAAGGCTCAGAACTGGGATTGGGATGCATGAAAGGCCAACGCATTATCACCCCTGGCATCTCCTAAAGCGATTAGTAAATATCTCCCTATGTCCTTAGTCACTTTACCAAACAGGGCTCACAATGTAAATTCTCTAACAGTATATCTTTGGAGAAACACAGGGAGAACATATAAAGTCCTTGACAATTTGAATCCAGAACTTCATCTCTGCAAGGCAACAGTGCCAACCATTGAGCCTCCTATTTTTTTGTTTAGCGTACACATGTGAGCAGACTTAACCTATCTCCCGTTTGGTTAGCACATGCAATCTTTTCAAAATGAACCTAGTGGCAACTGCCCGCTGTCTTTTGACCATAGTTGGGCAGGTGCCAAGTCTACAGTATCGGAACCTCTGCAGTTAATTCTCCTGTACCTTGAGTCTAGCAGGGGCAGGTTACAAAAAAATCTGGGGACTCTGCAGAGAGGACAAAAGTGGTTTATTACCATTCTGTTTTCTCCTTTACACACTTCATAGCACTGTGTGAGTGCTATCTAGTGAATAGAGGAAATGGCAGAGTCGCTGCCGCTATTGGACCCAGCCGTCAAATCATCGCCAGGTGCCTGCCCGGTGTCTGCCAGTGACTATTATCACTCATGAAGGCTCTTATCACCTGTAACAGATACAAAGGAAAAATACAATCTAAAAAAAAATAGCGTGAATGTTCCTCAGGGGTCTTTTATGACATCACTGAGTCATATTATGTAAAAAAAAACAACCTATGGAGCGAGGTATTCGAATCAACACTAGTCTTCACGACAAATTATAAATTTGGTGCACATAATTTTCTCCAATTTTTTGAAGCAATTTGCAACAGAATTCTTAAGAACTTTCTATAAATCTCTCCAGGTGTTCCTACTTTTTCAGAGCAAACTATTTGACAACGTAAAAAAAAATTCTTTCAAGTCAACACAAATTTAACAAGAATTATTTCCATTTTTGCTTGCTAGTACGTTATAAGAAAAGTCTTCTACTTACTTGGTCTTTTCACACCAGCCATCTGTTCCGATGATGGTTTATTCAGGTAGAACACTGTCTGCCATTTCTCTCTGTCTCATAGCAACGGAGTTTGTTTCATGTCTTAAAGCCGTCATTACCCAAAAAAGAATGAAGACAGCTACCAAAGTTGTGTGAAGTCTAATGATATGGTGTAAACATCTTCCGCGCTGGGAATGTGTCATCGTGTTGACAAGATAATGTAAGATTTAAGGGCGAGAAATAAATATTGATTAGGATATTTGGATTAGAAGCTTTTGCAGCAGGATATTTATTTGTGTTATGTTAAAGTTCTTCATTCGAAAAACTCTTGTGCTGTAATAATCTGGGTTTTCTAGAGTAAGGAGCATGTTATTCCTCTACAGTGCATTTTTGTGATTGATATGCTATTCTTTCAGAAATATGTAAATCAATTTTACATTATTGAAATATTTTTAGGTTTATTTATATCGGCACTATACGTTCTGCACAATGGGCCCTGATGGCACTCAATGGACCTCAATGGCACTCAATGGACCTTGATGGCACTCAGTGGGCCCTGATGGAACTCAAGGGATCTTGATGACACTCAATGGGCCCTGATAGAACTCAAGGGACCTTGATGGCACTCAATGGGCTGTGATGGAATTCAATAGACGTTGATGGCACTCAGTGGACCTTGATGACACTCAATGGGCCCTGATGGTACTCAGTGGACCTTGATGGCACTCAGTGGACCTTGATGGTACTCAGTGGGCCTTGGTAGCACTCAATGGACCTTGTTGGCACTCAGTGGGTCCTGATGGAACTCAAGGGACCTTGATGGCACTCAATGGGCCCTGATAGAACTCAAGGGACCTTGATGGCACTCAATGAACCTTGATGGCACTCAATAAACCTTGATGGCACTCAATGGGCTGTGATGGAATTCAATAGACCTTGATGGCACTCAGTAGACCTTGATGGCACTCAATGGGCCCTGATGGTACTCAGTGGATCTTGATGGCACTCAATGGACCTTGATGACACTCAATCCTCCTTAATGGCACTCAAAGGACCTTGATGGCACTCAGTGGACCTTGATGGTACTCAGTGGGCCTTGATAGCACTCAATGGACCTTGTTGGCACTCAGTGGGTCCTGATGGAACTCAAGGGACCTTGATGGCACTCAATGAACCTTGATGGCACACAATGGACCTTGATGGCACACAATGGGCTGTGATGGAATTCAATAGACCTTGATGGCACTCAGTAGACCTTGATGGCACTCAATGGGCCCTGATGGCACTCAATGGGCCCTGATGGTACTCAGTGGATCTTGATGGCACTCAATGGACCTTGATGACACTCAATCCTCCTTAATGGCACTCAAAGGACCTTGATGGCACTCAGTGGACCTTGATGGTACTCAGTGGGCCTTGATGGCACTCAATGGACCTCAATGATTTATATTGGGGACTATCAAATTCTGCTATGGTTTTCATAATTTTGCTGGGGTGAATAGCGTTGTATGTGGTGAAGTTAGTTAGATCGACCACAACAAAATCTACAAGGCTAGAAGAAGAAGTGAACAGAGCCTGTGGATACAAAAAAGAGAGAGTTGATCCTATCACACAATAACCTAGAATTGAATGTAAATGTACATACTGATGTATATATCAATGACTTAGGGCTTATCCGCACAGCAATTTATTTCAGAATTTGTGGTATTTCTTCAAACCATGGATGTAAAATAAACATGTGTGGAGCTCCATTTGGAAAATAACAAGCCAGAACAGAACATGTAACACATTTTTGGTATGTTCACTTACAATCCGAACGAAAAAACGATTATGTATGTCCCCATTCACAGGAAAAAAGTCCATGCAGTGTCTGAATATGGTCCCTGCAGAACACAGATATTAGCAGTATACATATATACCATGAGAATACAATATCTTAGCAATTGTCAGAGACTATACTGATTATGATACCTTTTCTATTAATCATCAAATAATATATACAAATAACCAATCATGTCAAATCTGCGCTTGGTGGGTATTGACATAGGTTTTAATCAATTTGTAGGTTTCATGGTCTGTTGTATCATGTAATTGCCTATTATCTGCTTTATTGTTATAGATTTTGGACCATTGATATGTCATTGATTTATTATCAGTAACTGTGCCCTATTTCACACTGTCTAGTAATTGGGTTGTATTTTTAATGGGTGTTTTTAAGTGTCTGTGTATTTGTTATGTTGGAAATTATTTTTGCATCTTTGTGATTACGAATATTTGGTTTTGTAGCAAATTTTGTAGATTATATTTAGGGTTGAGCCTATCTTGAGATTTCAGGATCTATTTTAAAATCCGATTTTTGATCATTTTCCAGCCGATCCCGATCGTAAAATTTCGATCACCGATCGGGATCCGATCTTTCCTGTTCCCGATCGCTCAACCCTAGTCAATGCTTCTCTATGGAAAAAGTCACTTTTAGGATTAAGCCGATCTTGAGATTTCAAAATCTGATCTCCCATCATTTTCCATCTGATCCCAATCCTGATTGCGATCGTGAAATTTGGTCGATTGCCTATCGGGATCCGATCTTTTCCGATCCTGATCGCTCAACCCTAATTATATTACAAATATAGTAAAGTTTACCTGGCAATAAATTACTATGATATCACGCTATCTAAGAACATAACAAAAGCAAATGAAAGACAATAAGGCTAAGGCCCCAGATAGCAGGCCTCAGGCAAAAAGTGCTGCGAGAAAAACCTTGGTGGAAATGTAGACCTTTTCACAGAAAAATCGCAGGGTTTTTCTCTGTAGACTTTCTGCTTCAATTATACCTATAGGGAAAATGACAGCGTTTGCGTAGGTATAATTGACATGCTGTGATTTACAAAAACGCAATGACTTTGAAGTTGCCGAATTTCTGTTTCGGATATTTTTCTGCAGTGTGGGAATGGGATTAGCCAGAATCCAATCCATTTTGCAGTTAATGTAAAACGCTACATCTATAGTTACAAAATTGTGGTGTATACGTGACGTGGGGTCGCAGCCGGCAAGCGTTAACACATTGGTGTTAACATCCCGAACAGACGGCAAGTATCACAGTGGGCCACAACATGTACCAACACTGGTTATCCAAGCTTATTTTTTATGGACTTTCAATGGGAGCTTTGTTGCAGTGAAGACACTGGGCTGCTAGACAACGGGTGGAACTCTCTGCTTCCGGACTCCTATTGTTTACGGGATGGGTGCTGGAAACGCCATACAGATAAACAGGCCCGGGGGTTGAGTGTCGCTTATCCATTCATCATATATTTATGGCCTATTCTGAGGATAGAACATAAAAAAATAAGGTCTAACAAACTTCTAACCTTCTAAAGGTCTAACAATGTATTTTTTAAGTTGTGCTTGATATTCTAAACCCATAATTGATGGGAGATGGAGGTACCAACTGTACTTACAGGCGCAGTCCGGTGCGCATTATATGTGAAAGCGGCGGCACGCAGACTTTGCCAGCGGCCGCTTAACCCCCCGCGTGCCAGCCGCTTCTATTGGAAGCGCTCGGCAGGCGAGGAGTTAAGGGGCTCTATCAGCAAAATCATGCTGATAGAGCCCAACCGTAAAAGTTATATTAAACTACCCCCCCCCCTTACCGAAACTTACCGAACGGTGCAGGGCGGGCGGGCATTCAGGCCTCCTCTTCCTCCGATGTTCCGTCCTCCTCCTCCGGCGCTCGCGAACTGATAATGGCCTGGGCACATGCGCAGTAGCCGTAGTAGAAGCATTATGATATTGCACATGCGCCCAGGCCATTATCAGTTAGCGAGCGCCGGAGGAAGTGGTCAGGACACCGGAGGAAGAGGAGGCCTGAATGCCCGCCCGCCCACCCTGCACTGGTCGGTAAGTTTCACGTTCTGTTTCAGGGTTTTATGTTAAAACGGGGGGGGGGGGGGGTAGTTTAATATAACTTTTGAGGGTGCATTCAACTACGGAACGCCAGAGTGTATCACAGCCGTACACGCCGGCGTGACAGCAGGGCTGCCGGACACTTCCCATTCATTTCTATGGGAGCCGGCATGCGAGCGCTCCCCATAGAAATGAATGGACTGCTTTTTTCCATTCATTTCTATGGGGAGCGCTCGCATGCCGGCTCCCATAGAAATGAATGGGAAGTGTCCGACAGCCCTGCTGTCACGCCGGCGTATACGGCTGTGATACACGCTGGCGTTCCGTAGTGTGAATGCACCCTTACGGTGCCTTTTATGTATGTATGGAAGCGGCACGCAGACTTTGCCGCCGCTTCCATCCATATATAAGGCGCACCGGACTATAAGGCGCACTTACGATTTCTGAGGAAATCGTAGGTTTTTATGTGCGCCTTATAGTCCGCTCAATACCAAATGAATTGCTACAATTTATAGTCTTAACTTTACCTTTGTGAAAGATGGTTTGTAAAGAGAGGCTATGGAAAATATATCTGAATTAATTGCCTAAATAAAATCATATACAGCAGGTTCAGTGTACTTGGATATTTGTTCAGCTCATTTTTTTTGCACTTTTTCGTTAACATTTTCATCTTATGACAAGTGGATGAGAACCTGTGGGAGCTAATTAAACCGAACTGTACATTTTTAATGAGTTGTTAGGTCTTTCTGTCCCGACCTCTCAACAAGTCATTCAATTAGTTCTACATGCTAATCATAAGTGTTCGCAGTTACAAAATGGCTGCTGTGGAAATAAAATGGTTGAAAAATTAATGGAAATATAACGCAAGCTTTCATTCTGCAAGAAGACACTTCACTAATGTGGCTTTAGAAATAAAAGTTGACCTTGACCTCACAATTCGGCTCAATAATGCTTCAAACATGAGTCATGTTTCATAAGAGTGGCCATAATGTTTAGTTGTGTGCCCACTTAGAAGGAATTCCTTGTTTTCTACCTGAGTCTGTCTAAAAGTAATGTATTTTCCATTCTGAGCAAAAATTAAGATAATAATATCCAAGAATTAATGCAATAGCTTAAGACAATAGGGCATGAAGTTGAAAATTGCCGTGGGCATGCACCAAGGCCTGACGGCAGAGCTGACTGCGCATGCCTAGAAGTTTAAAGCCAGCGCCTCAAGAAGATGCAAGGAGAGGCCATTCCAGGCGAAGATAGAGGCGGCGCTGGAGAGTTGCGGAAAACCCCAGTGCTGTTTGAGAGCTGGGGATCACCCCAGTGCTGCGAGAGAACTCAATTGCATACAGAAGAAAACCGGGATTTCTACCGAATGGCGGGGTGAAGAAGACATCTAAAGGTATGAGAAGAATAGCCTTTCTTAAGGCTATTCCTACGTGTTAAGGAGAAAAATATTGCATTTTAATGATTGAATCCCTTTAAAGTCTACATGACTTTATGGCAAGTTCCCGTTAAAACCATGACATATGACTGCATTGTCATGATTGATTGCTTGGTCTACGCTGACGGCTGGTGTCCAGGAGTTGGCGACCCTAATCTGACATATCTGTAATCTAATTATCATCTTCCACTGATTAAGGTGAAAAGTGAACTCTCAAAGATCTGAAAGAAGGATCGGGGGTCTACTAAGATCTAAAAATGTGGTTTTGTTTGGAAGAGCATCATATCTGTATTTTTCCTCGTGACTTTACGTTCATGATTGATGGGAATCCCCGTGGTCAGGTGATAAATGTTGGTTTTGGGCTCTTTAGTGTCCCTTCACATTGAAGTAAATGGTGCTTTATTTGGCGCAGAATTTTCCACGCTGAATAAAAAAAAAACGATTCCACGCTGGAAAAAAAGCCATGTCAATGGGAGCCTTTTTTTTTTCAGGGCTGAAATTCAGTGCCAAATAAATCACCATTTTCCTCAATGTGAATGAACCCTAAAAGAGTATTTTTATTCAAGCAAAAAACTATTTATATAATAAAAATTGCACACATACTTCCTAAATCAATTTTTACTACACTGTGGCACTTATATACATGTCTCCCTTTGGGAAGTTATTAAAACTTTAACTGTTGGAGATACAATATCTGATGACTGAACGGGCTGAACGTGTCCAGATATGTGTCAATAGTTAAAGGGGTATTCTCTTCTTAAGAAAGTATCCAATATCCATAGAATAAGGGATAACATACAGATCTGTTTGGTCCCAACTACTGAGACCGTCGCCAATCAGCCTCAGCTTGACGTGCAAGATATTTAGTAGGGGTTGGAATACCCCTTTAGGCACCCCTTACTTTAAAAAAAAAAAAAAAAACTCCTGGTAAGTTAAAGGGATACTATCATTAAGTCATTTTTTTTGTCCCTAACACAGAGGAATAGCCTTAAGAAAGGCTATTCATCTCCTACCTTAAGATGTCTTCTCCGGGCCGCCGTTTGGTATATAATCCAGTTTTCGTTGGTATGCAAATGAGTTCTCTTGCAGCACTGGGGGGCAACCCCAATGCTGTGAGAGAACTCTCCACCACCGTTTCCATCTTCTTCAGGAACACGCCCTCCCTGTGACTTCTTCAAACTTCTAGGGCAAAGCTGACTCACATGCCCACCGACCACAAGAAAATGGCCGCTTGCATAGTATTGTAAGTGGCCATCTTCTTGTGGCCGGCAGGCATGTGCAGTCGGCTGCCCAAGGCCTAGAAGTTTGAAGCCATCGCCGGAAGAAGACGCAAAGAAGACCCGTTCCTGAAGAAGATGGACGACGAAAACCAGATTATATACCGAACGGTGTCCTGGAGAAAACATCTAAAGGTAGGAGAAGAATAGCCTTTCTTAAGGCTATTCCTACGTGTTAGGGACAAAAAAATTGACTTTTAATGATAGGATCCCTTTAACACAAAGGAATATGCTAACTATCCTATTGGTGTATATGGGTGACCACCCAGTGGAGCAGGCATGAATTGTAGCCTTGCAGGGCTTTTATTAGCGCATCATGATATTGCGTTGAAGTGGTTTAATGGGAAATGCGTTAGTAAACTAAGCTGAAGAACAGTTAACTCTGGTCTCATCTGTGAAGGGAAGGAATCCAGCTGTAAAAGGAGGAAAGCTGCATCTCTAAGAATAGTATTTCATTTAGAAAGAATTAACCGCATATGCAAAAAAAAAAAAAAAATAGATCTTGAAAAGAACATTTTGCTAATTATTAATCAACATCACGCAAATGTTTTTAACTTGTTGCATAGGGATAATTTGATTATCGCTTGCCATTTACGATATTGATGTATTTATATAAACACTTACCTTTTAATGGCATACAAGTAATACACAAATTAGAACAAGCCTACTATGGCATAACTAATGAATTTCTTCAGATTTGCAAGCCGAGGAATTCACCGGGATCTTTGGAATCAGCAATATGTAAGAAGACACGTGTCCAAGGCTCAGGATAAAGTGCTTGTGTGAAGAAATGAAGGCGCCTTTCAGAAAGTCAAAATTAGGGCATATTTTAATCTTTGCATTGAAGCTGCAATACTCGGATCTCCTGCGGTTCAACTGAACTAAACTTAGATCTCCCTGGAACCCTATGGTGATCTAAGTTTGGCTCTAAGAAACCGCAGGGGTCCTGATACTACGGCTCTAATGTGGACACTAAAATGCAACCCCATTGGGAATATCTGAACACAACCTTTTTACAAATTGATTTATTCATTGTTCTGGACCAATAATTTGGAAATGTTTGCTATCTCTTATCTTTGTGTATCTTTAGTTTCCATTGACTTCATAATTTTATCACTTTTTTTTTATTAGTCCAGGAGAAATATCAGCATTTTGCAGAACTTAAAAAAAAAAAAAAAAAAAAAAGATCTCCATATGTTATACCTACCCTCATCTAAAGGTGAACTGTCAAAATGAAAATAGAGCAGGACAAAAGAAGTAGATTGATATATAGGTTTTTTGGGGAAAATTATATCTTTAATTTACTGAATTAATTAATTTAATTCATTTTGACTCATTAAAGGGATCACACACAACATTTTCTAGGTACCACGTAAGAAAGGCTATTCGTCTCCTACCTTTCATTGTCTTCTCTGCACCGCCGTTTGCCTACAATCCCGGTTCTTATGAGTATGCAAATTTGCACTCTCGCAGCACTGGGGGCAAGCCCCAGCGCTCAGACAGCACTGGGGGCGTCCCCAATGCTGCAAGAGAACTCTCTCGAGCGCCGCCTCCATCTTCATCAGGAACGTCCTCTTCAGACTCTTCTTCCAGCGGTGGCTTGTAACTTCTAGGCCGCGGGCCTTGGGCAGAACAAACTGTGCATTTTTCTCTAAACAAGTGGAGATTTGTCTTGGATGAACAAAAATGGCCAACGCATTATACTATGTAGTCTCATCAGACCCCAGAGTATGATAAGTGGAGGCTGAGGGGAGGTGAAAAATTTTAAAAATTCATACTCACCTTTCGTTACCTCTTTAGGGCCTTCTAATGGCATCTGGTGCTCTCTTGGTGATGTCCAGAACTCTTCTGAGATGTCATTGACCAGGGCTCAGTGATGAGGCCTGTGATTAGCCTTGCGGCTATCTGTAGAGATCCCAGAGTATATTAATGTCATTTTCACTTTTGACATACAGTAACTAGACATTGGATAGACATTGGATAGATAGGTTCCTAGGAGCCCAAAGATTATGCTATGCTGTGTTTTATAGATAGGTTCCTAGGAGCCCTGACAGTGTTCTACACTATGTTTTATAGATAGGTTCCTAGGAGCCCTGACAGTGTTCTACACTATGTTTTATAGATAGGTGTTAGGATTGTGCAGAAGCTGCGGCCATGAGATGGGCGTCGCTGCCTGGTCTTCTGTACAGTCCAGGGTTGCAAGGGTTAACCTGCCTTGCAACAGCTGTGTGTGTGTGTGTGTGTGTGTGTGTGTGTGTGTGTTCCAGCCTGTAAACATTGCCCTAGCTAGTAAATTACCCCTGATGTAGTAATGCCACTGTTAGTCAGGCGGCATGCTGCCTTGTATGTGTGTGGTAAAACTCAGTAGGTTCAGCTAGCAATACTTCTCAGACAGGGTTACTGGGAGTGGGCTTGGCAGTAGTTGCCTGGGTGGAACTACTACACACAGGGTCTCTGGCTTGTCCTGGAGTTCAGGCTAGCCAAATTGTTTATTTGTGCGGCTGCTCTGACTGCACAGGCCTCTGTGATTGGTAACAGAGCAAACCTGGTTGTTTAATTTAGTTGGCAGTGACATTAACTGTCAGACACTGTTCACATCAGGTTTTCAGCAGTCAGTAGCCCAGAGGGCTCCGCAGGTTTTTTCAGTTGTTTTAGTTTTTTTTTTAAAGAAATCCTGCTGACCATAACAATAGGTTCCTAGGAGCCCTGACAGTGTTCTACACTATGTTTTATAGATAGGTTCCTAGGAGCCCTGACAGTGTTCTACACTATGTTCTATAGATAGGTTCCTAGGAGCCCTGACAGTGTAGGTCTGGAGAAAACTATTTTGAAGTCTTATACAAATGAGGCACTTTGTGCACTGTGGGATGGACTTCAGACCTGATAGCACTGTTATTGTTGCTAAAGTAGGATGTGTGATGGATAGGATCAATTCTTAAGTCATAGGGTGGTGCATAGGAGTCAGAGTGGCAAGAGAAGTGCTCCAAGAGCTGAAGCTCCATCCCAGAGCACCAATTGTCTTATTTGAGTCTAAAGGTCTCAAGAAGTCTAAATATTCCTCTACAGCAAAACAATATAACAGTATAAGTATACATCTGCATCATAATTTTAAGAACTTGTTTAGTGGATCCATTTAATGATCCTTTAAAAACAGAAGCAAATGGATGGCAACAGAAAAAAAAAACATCCAAAAAATTGTGACATAAATGATATTAATGTACTCTAATACAAATGCTCCCTTCTTTACCTTTCCTCTTGACTAGACACATCCTGATGACCACCTTTATAAAAATGAAGGTTTTTGTGATACTATGTCACAAGATGTCTATCCTATCTGTGTCTTTGTATGGCCGGTGGTTATATTGTGAAACATCTGAATGGTTTTACTAGTGAGTTGCAACATTGTATTGCATTTGTTTCATGAGAAAGTGGAGCCCTTAACTAAGTTTGAGTTAATTTTTTGGTGGACATGTGTAAGTGATACATGATAGATATGATAGATACAGGGCCCTGTTATAGAGTTTGACTGGGCCCAGGAAGTTTAAGTTACACCGCTGACTATTTTCTGTAGCTGCTTCCAATCTACTTTGAAAGTGAAATAAAAGTAAAGTTTGGTAAAGCAATTTCAAATGTACTAAAAATTTTCTGTTAGTATAAACTTGTTTTTCTTTAATTTCCAAGCACTGAATGTTTGTAACCAGCGCATGTTATTATCTAGTCTTGGAGCTGTCAGTCTTCAAGCACCTGCGTTCTACAACATAAAATATTGTCTCTAGGGACTTGATACCTTAATCTACTAAGGGATTAATCCTCGCTGCGCATTTCTCTTATGTTTTTGCCTTTTGTCTCTCAAGATTTTGCTTTTGATAAATGCTGTCATTAAATCTTCCTGAGCATGAATCTCTCGCAGCTCTGATGGGGTTTTCAAGTATACAGCATAAAGTGAACAAAGAAGTAACTTTTTTTTCGGTATAGTCTTCTGTCTTTTTGACTTCCCATAGTTTTTACTGGAATAAATGACTGTCAGGTTATGATATCCTGTGAAAATGATGTCTATAGTATACACTCAGAATAAATGGGCTTAGATTCTCAGCCTTTAGAGATGTGTGAATTGGTTTGCATTTGTTGGTCCTGAATAGTTACAAAAACAAACAAATGGAGATTCGACTAGGCCAACAAAAATGGCCTCTGCATTAATCTCTGTAGAGCATAATAGGTGGAGACACAGGGGAGGTGAAAACAATAAAGAAACCATTCATACTCACCTTACCTTAATTCTTTGTTAGGAACCAAATACAGTATAGAATGGGCAATTAGACTCCCCTGCACACTGAGACAAAACAGCACTGAACATCCAACGCCCTCCAAACCGGAGCAGAACCAGGCCTCAGAGGTCTTCGCCAGAGCTCATGATAGTGGAGATGGACTGGTAAATTCTGTACCCAGAACCACAACCGTCTAGATGGCGTCACCTGCACAGCGCACCCCAAATCACAGCAGGGCCAAGACACCTGAAAACCACTCACCTAGATGGGTGTAGAAACAGATGAAGCTGGTCAGCGGAGTTGAGTGCAGTAATAGGCGTTCATCAGAAGATGGTGGAAGCACTGCAGAGTAGTTGTACTAGCCGAGTCAGTAATCAGGAGGTCACGCAGTTTCCAGGGATGAGACAAGATGTAGTCAGACAAGCTGAGGTTATGTGGTACAGAAGAGTGAAGCAAAAGGGTAGTCAGGCAAGCCAAGTCATACATAGGAGATCATGAGGGACAGAGTCGCGGGTCAAGGAGATGTAGTCTGGAAGGCAAGCAGGGTCAAACACAGGAGGCAAAAGATAGATACACAATAGGAAACAAGGTGGGAAGGGTGGGAAACAAGGTCAGGGGCAAATAGGATAATGTAGAATGGAGCTGATAGCTTGCTGCCAGACCCCCTGACCACAGAAGTCCACGTTCCGGTCTCAGGAGGAGACCAGCAACCCTGCAGATTATTGTGGAGGTTCCGGTCCTTCGCCAGAAGGACCCAAAAGCATCGGACTAGGTGCAAAAAAAGGAGCGGGCCAGCAGCCTCCATGCACTGTAGTGGAGACTTTAACCTGGTTCCTAATACTCTTTTGGGCCTCCATATAGCATTGGGTGCTCTCCTTGTGTTGTTGGGAACTCTTATGTGACGTCATGGGCTGAACCAACATGGGCATACCCAGTGTCAAGAAGTCATGACATTGGTGTGCCTATTCAATCACTGGTACCCCAGTCAAAGGCTTCAGCTATGACTCCGGGCCCATGATGTCAAAGAAGAGTGTTGGAAGAATCTCTCTATCAGCTTTGCCAAAAATAACGGGACAAAAAGTCATAAAATAATAAAGTAATGAATTGATTGTTTACTTGATCAGAAATGTTACTGAGGGATCCCATAGACAATATTAATGGGTCCCATTTAAACATAATCATCTTCAGTAGTAAGTTCAGAGCATGGGACACAGGGATAATACATACAGTGGTGTCATCTAGAGGAATAATGCACAAAGTGATGTCACAGTCCTGGGATGATGTAAACACAAAGGAATAATGTGTGTAGTGATATTATAGCAAAGGATTAGTGCTAGAGATGAGTATATCAGTTTTTAATAAGCTGTTTTCCCAACATTTTGGGTTTGGGCAAACCGAAGAACCACTACTATACTCTGGTGTTTCTTCAGACCCCAGAAGACACAAAGCCATTAGCAACTAGACATTATATCTAATGCTCTTCTAAGGTTTTAGTCTCCATAGCAGTTGTTATGCTTGCTATCTTGGTACTTAGGCTTCAGACCCCAGAGTATAATAAGCAGAGACCTAGGGGAGGTAAGTAGAGATGAGTGAGTAGTGCTTGATCGAGTAGGTGTTTGATCGAATACTACGGAATTCAAAATACTTGTACTCGATCGAACACTACTAGCTGTTTGAAGTTTAAGGTTCGATGCAGAACCAGCGTTGATTGGCAAAATGCTATACATTCTGCCAATCAACGCTGGTTCTTCTCTTACCTTTCCGAAGTCTTCTCCGCGCTGCGTCCCCGCGTCTTCGCATCTTCGTGCATGTGCAGTCGGCTCTGCCTAGGCCGGATGCCTAGGCAGAGTGAATTCCACCCGGAAGAAGACTTCAAGCAGAATCCAGCCCGACCGTCACTCGTGGACTTGGTAAGTATGATTTTATCGAATTTTGCGTACCCCTGAAATGAGCATTTCCCCCCTAGACTATAATGGGGTTCGAAATCCGTTCGAACAGTCGAACAGTGAGCGGCTGTTCGAATCGGACATTTTAGTGTTCGCTCATCTCTAGAGGTAAGTAAACATAACAGTCATGTTTCCTGTTATAGGCTCTGTTGTGTTGTCTTGTGCAGGTCCCTATCTATTTGGGGCTCTTTCAGCTTCTTGAATGATGTCAGTACCTCCTTTGATTGACCAACCTCATGATTCTCATCTGCAAACGTCATGATGTCACTGCATGCTTGTTACCATTAAGAGCCACTCACAGGCCTTAGCTGTCCCCTGGGGAGTAGGACCGAAGAGGAAAGGGACCCATGCTGGAAACTACAATGGAGCCCTACCCTGGACTCCTGCTTATTATACTCTGAAGTCTGGAGAGTACCCAGAATTTATTAGTGGTTTGTGGATGAGGAATACTGAAATTTTTGGAAAACTTGTAATGAACCAGGTTCCCTAATTTCCCTATTCGGGACCAAAGTTTTACTGTAAGGGCAGAGATTCACTTTATATGTAATGTTAGTTTCACATGGTTATAATATGGCCTCAATACCCCTTCTAAGTTGGGTTCTATAAGACAGACGGAACCATAGTCTGGCTATGGACGCGGTAATACTCTAAAACTTTACAATGTCTCTGCATTGTAGAAATATGAAACTGGCCACAGACCAATTCTGTCCATAGATAAAGTAAATATATAACCAAACTGTTATAAAAGTAGCGTAAATCATACTTATAGCTGCGGCTCTGCAATAATAACTAAGTCATTCACGTGAATTATTTTTTGAGTTACGACAACGCCGTTCCATTTATGACCCAGATAACTGTAATTCCATTGTATTTTTAAAATGTAAATTTCGGCAGCGCATATGTTACTGTCCGTCTATATCAGAGGCGAAGCCTACCTGCAGACACTCGATTATATTAATAAGCAGACTTTTATGTATAGACAAGTTTTATAGCATATTATCTCTCAGACTTGTCTACCTTTTGTTGATCATTCTTATTAATTACTATAAGACATGACAAAAGCGGTGAAAGCTAATTAGCAAAATAAAAGGAGTTCAATTAAAAATTCACAGGTCTGATAAGTAAATATATTATGTGACAATTATGTCAGTCGCAACATTTCAGTCGTTTTTGTTTTTATTTTAATTAATATTTCCAGTGTTGGGTTCTGTAATATATTTGTGGAGTATCTGC
The DNA here is from genome assembly GCF_031893055.1 of Leptodactylus fuscus. Taxonomy (NCBI): domain Eukaryota; kingdom Metazoa; phylum Chordata; class Amphibia; order Anura; family Leptodactylidae; genus Leptodactylus; species Leptodactylus fuscus. The sequence goes on along the minus strand of NC_134270.1, from coordinate 31,927,940 downwards.
TAGTTTTGTAGCAATTAAAACTTATTGTTATTGAAATATTAGAATACACAATTGATTCATATTATCGCTGAATTAATCAGACAATTACACATCATATTATGTCACCAAATGGTAGGGTAATGAATTTTAACATGTCTGATCCTTTATTCTAAGGGAAAACAAGCCGAGCCCAGGGGTGTCTGCCAATGGCTTAGACTATATGTACATGGATTTTGTAATAAATGTCCGTTTTCCATCCATGTGTCACATATTTTTCATCCATTTTCCAGCTGTTTGGGCGTTTTTAGTATCCATTTTTAACTGAACTTCTTTGACCTTTTTTTTTTCAATCCAACTCACTTTTCATTTCATACAATTCATTTTTAAAAGCCTTCACTTGGATGCATATGCATTATAGCAATTGGTAAAAGGGACCTATTGACTTGTATCGGGTCCATCAGGCCATGAAAATAGCCAAAAATAGGGCCTGTCATTCAAGGAATTTGGTATCAATTACCAATATATGGGGCACACAGGGATTCATACCAATATGAGGAGCAGAAAGAGGATAACCAATATATGGTGAACTGGAGCACAGAGGGAGCGTTACCAAGAAATGGGCCAACAGAGGGGAGATTACCGATATATGTGGCGCAGAGTTGCATTGCCAAGATATTCAGCACAGAGAGGGACTGCCAATATATGGGAACCCAAAAAGAGCATTATCAGTTCATGGGGCACAAAGTGAGAACTAACTATGCATGGGTCACAGAGAGAGATTACCAATATATGGGGCACAGGGAGGGATTACCAATATATGGGGCACAGAGAGGGATTACCAATAGAGATGAGCGAGTAGAATTCGATCGAGTAGGTATTCAATCAAATACTACGGTATTCGAAATACTCATACTCAATCGAATACTACTCGCTATTCGAATGGAAAAATTTGATGCAGAATTAGCATTGATTGGCCGAATGCTATAAAGTCGGCCAATCAACGCTGGTTCTCCTCCTACGTTTAGAATTCTTCTCCGTGCAGCTTTCCCGCGGCGTCTTCCGGCTCTGAATTCACTCTGCCAGGCATCGGGCCTGGGCAGAGCTGACTGCGCATGCCGGCGCTACAAGAAAATGGCTGCTTTGACTGTAAGCGCCCATTTTCTTTTAGTGCGGGCATGCGCAGTTGGCTCTGCCCAAGCCCGATGCCTGGCAGAGTGAATTCAGAGCCGGAAGATACCGCGGTGACGCTGCACGGAGAAGACTTCTCGGAGAATCCAGCCCGACCCTCACTCGTGGACTTGGTAAGTATAATTTGATCGAACGTTGCCTACCCCTGAAACGAGCATTTTCCCCCCATAGACTATAATAGGGTTCGATATTCGATTCGAGTAGTCGAATATTGAGGGGCTACTCGAAACGAATATCCAATATCGAACATTTTACTGTTCGCTCATCTCTAATTACCAATATATGGGGCACAGGGAGGGTTCACCAATATATGGGTCACAGAGATGGATTACCAATATACGTGGGCCCAAAGAGAGCATTATTAGTTTATGGGGCACAAAGTGAGAATTACTTATACATGAGTCACAGGGAGGGATTACCTATATATGGGTCACACAGAGGGATTAACAATATATGGGGGCCCGGAGGGAAATTAATAAAATATGAGGAACATAAAATGCGATATCAGCATATGGGCACAGAGAGGGAACTAATAATCTATAAGGGCACGGAGAAGGGATTATTAATATATGAGGGAACAGAGGGGGATTATTAATATATAAAACAAAGAGGGGGCAATATTACTATACTGGGGCACTTTTCTGGCAATATTATTATTTTAGGACACCCTTAAGGAAATATTCGTTTGATGGGGCACATAAAAAGAATTATTACTATATAATGGCACATAGGGAGCGGTATTATTATATGGGGCCCAAACAGAGCAATGTTACTATGAGAGCATATGGAAAACATTAACCCCTTCCAGACATCCACTGTGCTATAAACATGAAGGATTGTTTTTTACATTGAGATGAATGCTGACGGACACCCATTGGAAAGGGCTCCGCCTTCATATGTCATTTAATGTCCTTTGCTCTCATCCTGCGATGGTTAAGAGTAACAAACATTAACAACACTAGTGCGAACCCATCCTTACTCACTTACTCATGTTTTATGAGTTGATGGAAGTCCAAATCCATATCCCGCTTATGAGATTTGCATTTGGTTCCTGCTTAAATTGGGTTTCAGTATTGTCATTGCTTCAAATACTTGCCAACAAAGCCTGACTGTCCAGATGTTGCCTGATAGCTGGACAAATTTGGCTACCTATTTATCTTGTTACTTGATCAGATGTTATATAGAAGAAAGACAATGGAGTCTCCGCAATATTAAAGTTGATATTTTTTGTCTGCCACATTTAAAACTGTATATTTATGACTGAGCGAAGCAAATGTTTCTTGTTGTTCCTTGTTGATCATCATGTCATCAAATATAACTCTTGAAAGAAAAGTGCTGATATGTCATGCCTCGTGTCAGGTCCATTTCCTGAGCCGTCATCCATCGATGCTTCCTACAACCTCAATGAGAGAAATAAACCACAGATACTGTAAATGGATTGTGTGAATATATAGCAAATGGTGACAGCAAGAGAGGATTCAAAGCCATGAAGAAACAGAACCAGGAACGTGTCAATGTAAAGCACAACTGCTTTTATGTATCACTCAATAGTATGATATACAAAAGATGATATGGTTTTTGTAGAATGGTGCCACCTCAGGGTTAATGCTGGGAAACGGAGAAGGAGAAGTGCTCCGATCCTGGTGAAGATCCAAGGGTCAGGCATTGAGATAGTCAAGACCTATAAGTACCTGGGTGTGGTCCTCAATAATAAGCTGGACTAGGCTGATAACATGGATGCGCTGCACAAAAAGGGCCACAGCAGACTCTACCTGCTCAGGAGGCTGAGGGCCTTTGGAGTCCAGGGGACACTTCTCAGGGCCTTTTTCAACTCTGTGGTTGCTTGAGCCATCTTTTTTGGTGTGGCCTGCTGGGGGAGCAGTATATCAACCAGGGACAGAAATAGACTTGACAGGCTGATCAGAAGGGCCCGTTCTATCCTGGGGAGCCACCTGGACCCAGTACAGGTGGTGGATGACAGAAGGATACTGTCCATGGTGACCTCCATGCGCGAGAATAAATCCCACAACATGTATGAGACCTTGACGGCACTGGGCAGTACTGTAAGTGACCGTCTGCTTCACCCCAAGTGTGAGAAGGAGCGCTATCGGATGTCTTTCCTCCTAACCGCTCTCAGGCTACATAATCTACACCAGACCAAGCGAAGAGAGAGAGCTAGATTATCCTGAAGTCTTCTTTCTTTCTTTTTTGTCCTTATCTGCTATAAGTATTATTCTCAGCCTATGTGTGTTTCCTTCTGTAATATATTACTGTGTATTATCCTGTATCTGTATTACTTGGCTGCTATAAAACTGAAATTTCCCCATGGTGGGACTATTAAAGGATTATCTTATCTTATCTCATCACATCTTATCTTATTTTATGCCCACCAAGCTAACTTCTGTTCTTCAGATTCGTAAACTACATTATATCCAGTGAAATCTTCTCAGACCTTACCCAGACTACATTTTATGTCACACATTTTCAGTTTTCCATATCATCCATCTTCCTTGTGAAGACCACTCCCAAGAAGACCACTTCCTGATGTAATTTTGGGTGGTCATCTTAAGGATGATTCTACAACTGGCCATGTGAAGAAGAAAATTTTGTTAGAGTCCAGCTCCCATCTAAAGACTTCTTCCCCTTGCAAATGGAGTGTAACCTGTTGATCCATTGAATGACTAATTTAGAGAAGCAATGACAGTACCAGACACTGTATAGTGTCCGTTAACGGTACTGCAATTAAGACTCTTTAATTTTAATGGGACTGAGCACTGTCACGAAACATAGTACATAGCTGTGACTGCTTCTGGAATATCTTAACCCTTTCAAATAACTGAAAAGTCTGGGTCCTGGGAGTCAGACCCCCACTAAACTGATATTGTTAACCTATCTGAAAACATACTGTACAATAATGGCCAAAACTTTTGAGAATGATACAAATATTAATTTTTACAAAGTCTACTGCTTCAGTTTTTCTAATGGCAATTTGCATATACTCCAGAATGTTATAAAGAATGATCAGCTTAACAGCAATTACTTGCAAAGTCAATATTTGCCTAGAAAATGAACTTTATCCCCCAAAACACATTTCAACATCATTGCAGCCCTGCCTGAAAAGGACCATCTGACATTGTTTCAGTGATTGCTCCATTAACACAGATGTGGGTGTTGATGAGGACAGGGCTGGAGATCAGTCTGTCATGATTAAGTAAGAATGACACCACTGGACACTTTAAAAGGAGGCTGGTGCTTGGCATCATTGTTTCTCTTCTGTTAACCATGGTTATCTCGAAAGAAACACGTGCAGTCATCATTGCACTGCACAAAAATGGCCTAACAGGGAAGAGTATCGCAGCTAGAAAGATTGCACCTCAGTCAACAATCTATCGCATACCTCCCAACTGTCCCGATTTCCGTGGGACAGTCACGATTTGGGTGACATGTCCCGCGGTCCCGGTTGGAGGGAGGTATGTCCCGATTTCAACTCAGATCTGCGTCCAGAGGACGCAGATCTGAGTTGAACACATATGCGGCTGAAGCAAGGAGCTGACACAGGTTAGCTCCTCTCTTCGCCGCTGCCCACCTCTCTCCCTGACACATCCCCATCTCTGCCCCCAGATTCATGTCCTCTCCATCTCTGCCCCCAGTGTCATGCCGTCCTCTCCATCTCTGCCCCCAGTGTCATGCCGTCCTCTCCTTCATCTGCCCCCAGATTCACGTTCCACCTCCACATTAAACTTACCTTCTCCTCCGCTCCCTCGCCGCTCTCTGCCCACCTCTCTCGCTGACACATGCGGCTGAAGGAAGGAGCTGACACAGGTCAGCTCCTCGCTTCGCCGCTGCCCGCCTCTCTCCCTGACACATGCGGCTGAAGCTGCTCGCGTGCTCGCTTCGCCGCTGCGTCTCTCTCTAGCTGACACATGCGGCTGAAGCGAGGAGCTGACCTGTGTCAGCTCCTCGCTTCACTGCTGCCGCCGGCTCCTGGCTTGTAGACGCGATGTACAAGCCAGGAGCTGGCGGCAGAGGCGGCGAAGCGAGGAGCTGACACAGGTCAGCTCCTCGCTTCAGCCACATGTGTCAGCGAGAGAGAGACGCAGCGGCGAAGCGAGCACGCGAGCAGCTTCAGCCGCATGTGTCAGGGAGAGAGGCGGGCAGCGGCGAAGCGAGGAGCTGACCTGTGTCAGCTCCTTCCTTCAGCCGCATGTGTCAGCGAGAGAGGCGGGCAGAGAGCGGCGAGGGAGCGGAGGAGAAGGTAAGTTTAATGTGGAGGTGGAACGTGAATCTGGGGGCAGATGAAGGAGAGGACGGCATGACACTGGGGGCAGAGATGGAGAGGACGGCATGACACTGGGGGCAGAGATGGAGAGGACATGAATCTGGGGGCAGAGATGGGGGACATGAATCTGGGGGCAGAGATGTGGGGACATGAATCTGGGGGCAGAGATGTGGGGACATGAATCTGGGGGCAGAGATGTGGGGACATGAATCTGGGGGCAGAGATGGAGGGACATGAATCTGGGGGCAGAAATGGAGGGGACATGAATCTGGGGGCAGAGTTGGGGGGACATGAATCTGGGGGCAGAGATGTGGGGACATGAATCTGGGGGCAGAGATGTGGGGACATGAATCTGGGGGCAGAGATGTGGGGACATGAATCTGGGGGCAGAGATGGAGGGACATGAATCTGGGGGCAGAGATGTGGGGACATGAATCTGGGGGCAGAGATGGAGAGGACATGAACCTGGGGGCAGAGATGGAAGAGGGACATGAAACTGGGGGCAGAAGAAGGGTGTATATGAAACTGGGGGAGAGATAGAGGGGGGACATATAATTTACGGGTGACTGTAGGAGGATTATACTGTGTGCGGGCACATGAAAAATTAACGAGTGGGCGGAGTCAACACAAAAGTGGGCGGGGCTAAATTTGCTGCGGCGCGCGTAGTGCGCCACACACTTTGTCCCTCTTTCGGTTTTTCAAAAGTTGGGAGGTATGCTATCGCATCATCAAGAACTTCAAGGAGAGAGGTTCCATTGTTGGCAAAAAGGCTCCAGGGCACCCACGAAAGACCAGCAAGCGCCAGGACCGTCTCTTAAAATTGTTTCAGCTGCGGGATCGGGCTACCAGCAGTGCATAGCTTGCTCAGGAATGGCAGCAGGAAGGTGTAAGTGCATCTGCACGCACTGTGAGGCGGAGACTCTTGGAGCAAGGCCTGGTCTCAAGGAGGGCAGCAAAGAAGCCACTTCTCTCCAGAAAAAAACATCAGGGACAGACTGATATTCTGCACAAGGTACAGGGAGTGGACTGCTGAGGACTGGGGTAAAGTCATTTTCTCTGATGAATCCCCTTTTTGATTGTTTGGGACATCTGGAAAACAGCTTATTCGGAGAAGACGAGGTGAGCGCTGCCACCAGTCTTGTCTCATGCCAACTGTAAAGCATCCTGAAACCATTCATGTGTGGGGTTGCTTCTCAGCCAAGGGAATCGGCTCTCTCACAGTCTTGCCTAAAAACACAGCCATATGAATAAAGAATGGTACCAGAATGTCCTCCAAGATCAACTTCTCCCAACCGTCCAAGAGCAGTTTGGCAATCAACAATGCCTTTTCCAGCATGATGGAGCACCTTGCCATAAAGCAAAGGTGATAACTAAATGGCTCAGGGAACAAAACATAGAGATTTTGGGTCCATGGCCTGGAAACTCCCCAGATCTTAATCCCATTGAGAACTTGTGGTCAATCATCAAGAGATGGGTGGACAAACAAAAACCTACAAATTCTGACAAAATGCAAGCATTGATTGTGCAAGAATGGACTGCTATCAGTCAGGATTTGGTGCAGAAGTTGATTGAGAGCATGCCAGGGAGAATTGCAGAGGTCCTGAAGAAGAAGGGTCAACACTGCAAATATTGACTTGCTGCATTAACTCATTCTAACTGTCAATATAAGCTTTGGTTACTCATAATATGATTGCAATTCTATTTCTGTATGTGATAAAAACATCTGACAAACACACATAAAAACCAGAGGGCAGCAGATCATGTGAAAATATAATATTTGTGTCATTCTCAAAACTTTTGGCCATGACTGTAGATCATCAATATTAAAATCTTAGAAACTGCCTTTAATAAAATGCAATGTTTTTATACAAAGACCAAAGACACCTCTGAGTAAGCGAAATTCTGAAAAGTTGATAATATGTTGGGCACTCTTCACTTGTACAAAAAGAAATCCTTGCAGGCTTCAAAATTCCAATTTTCTCTGAACACAAGTTTTAGCTTGACCAAAATGTCTGCCAGGGGAACCTGTTAAAAGAACACTATGCAAAGGTTGCTTCGGGAAACTTAGGTATTGTAACACGACTATACTTTTTCCCACACGTTGGAGGAATGTACCAAGCACAATAATTTAGAGGTGCTTACAAAATCAGCTTTCATACAGAGAATAACTACTTGAAAAAGAGGTCATATCCACTTACTGCACTGAGCTGTAAAAAACTCATCTGGAATTCATGAGCTGCTGCCTTTCTGTTCAAAGCACAAGTAACATACAGTAAATCCTTTAGCCTTTCTTCCCAACAGAGAATCTGCACTGTTATCACTTCGCATTACGCATTACTGGTTTGGATATAGTGGCCATTTCAGGTAAAAAATGTAAAAGACAACATATTCTCCAGCTATTTTATAAAATTGCCTCCATTATATACAATTAGACTCTTTACACTTAGTATATGAGGAATACAATGCCAAATATTTGCAGAATAAATAGAAATTATGGAAGACTTGGTGCACCATTATTTTTTTTACAGCATTATACTCAAGGCCCTACCCCGCGAGCTTAAAGTAACCATCTGGTTTAGGGTAAAATTGTCATACTAAATGCTTATGGCAGAGTTTTGATACCTGGTGCCCTCTTGTTTAATCTGTTGGGGGTTATGTGAATGATGACCTGTCACATTTTCGATGGTAGTCTGTTATGAGTCATGGTCCATCCAAGAGCAGGGAGAAACTTCTCAGAGAACCCAAGGATAGTGTTGATAGAGCATTCTGGTATCCATTTTCCAGAAATACAAAGTGAATTGGAAAACAGAGGAGGCACATTTTGGTGGCACATTTTTATCTTATGTATGGGGCCCCTGGTTTGCAAGGACATAGCTGTTGATGGGTTTTCCTGTATATCAAGCAACAATACTGTAAATATGTGTGCTTTCTAAGTAGGGATGAAATAATTGGTTCATAAGGAGGTGAGTTAGTTACAAATATTCCAAACCCAAAATTTATGGGGTTCCCCATCCATGATGGACTATTATACTCTTAGGACTTTTCAGACCCCAAAGTATAATAATTAGAGATGAGCGAACAGTAAAATGTTCGAGGTTCGATATTCGTTTCGAGTAGCCCCTCAATATTCGACTACTCGAATCGAATATCGAACCCTATTATAGTCTATGGGGGGAAAATGCTCGTTTCAGGGGTAGGCAACATTCGATCAAATTATACTTACCAAGTCCACGAGTGAGGGTCGGGCTGGATCCTCCGAGCAGTCTTCTCCTTGCAGCGTCCCCGCGGCATCTTCTGGCTCTGAATTCACTCTGCCAGGCATCGGGCCTGGGCAGAGCCGACTGCGCATGCCCGCACTACAAGCAGACATGCGCAGTCGGCTCTGCCCAGGCCCGATGTCTGGCTGAGTGAATTCAGAGCCGGAAGACGTCGCGGGGAAGCTGCACGGAGAAGACTTCTAAAGGTAGGAGAAGAACCAGCGTTGATTGGCTGACTGTATAGCATTCGGCCAATCAATGCTGGTTCTGCATCGAACTTTTCCATTCGAATAGCGAGTGGTACTCGATCGAGTACGAGTATTTCGACTACCGTAGTATTCAATCGAATACCTACTCGATCGAGTACTACTCGCTCATCTCTAATAATAATCAGAAGCTCAAGAAGAGTTCCCATCCTCTATGAGCCTCTTCCAGCCCAACTAAAATGATGTCAGTGGTCCCTGCGGCTCTTGATATAATTCAGGATGGTAGAAGAGACCAATGAGGACAGGCCCCACACCAGGGCGCCAAGTCAGAGGCTAAGACAAAGTCAAAGTCAAGTCAAGTCAAGTCAAAAACAAAACTGCCAGGCGAACCTAAAAAATATTCATGAGACTAATCTGACAAGGTTCGCCAAGCACCATTTCTTACCTTTAAACTTGGCTTGGAATATTAAGATGTATGGTGAGAGGTGAGTAAGCTTTGTAAAAACAAACAAACCATTATGCTATGTGTATTTACTATTTGTCTGTATGGTTGGGATTTGTATCTCCAGGGGTTATGAGATTGAATTGATTTAGTATTGTGAGAAATTGGAGACGGACACCTCTGCATAGTACAAGTGCCCCATTAATAACAACTGATTGTGGGAAGATCCTTCCAACAACAAATATTCCCAATTTGAATGGGAATGCCAAAAAAAAGTAAAAACTCCTACTATATATTGCAAAAAAATAGAATTTTACTTAGAGTATGAATATTGAAAGATATAAAGTATATAATAGTGAGATAAAAAGACAGAGAGCGAGTCTATTCTGGTCATTGAATAGTTATAAGCTTCAGTGGAGCAAGGACTGATTTAAATTAAAATATTCAATTTGAAGTGCTGTGAAAATATCATTGCTATAGAAAGGAAATATATTGCACCTAGTCATTCACCAAGCATGAGAAAGTAGGTCATTTGCAAAGCCATTTTAAGGGATTATCTGCTTTTGGACATACCCTCTGCTTAGACGAGACCCCAAGCTTGTCACAAGGTGACCCACGGCCAGACCCTTAACCATCAGTTATAATCTTTGGTGAAATTCTGTAGTGATTCCTTAGCCTGTAGTGCCCCCACAGGAGGTAAAGTGTAGTTCGCCATCCCTATTGACGTTATTGCCTAGTCTGAGTAACATAGGACAGGAAAGTTATCCTGAGTGAGAGCTGAGGATCCTAAAAGTAGAGATGCCTCTATATTAACTCTGAATTGCCTAAAAAGATACAGAAAAGTGGGTTAATGGGCTAAAATGACTTTTCTCATCCTTAATTACTAGAGATGAGCGAGTAGTACTCGATCGAGTAGGTATTCGATCGAATACTACGGTATTCGAAATACTCGTACTCGATCGAGTACCACTCGCTGTTCAAATGTAAAAGTTCAATGCAGAACCAGCATTGATTGGCTGAATGATATACAGTCAGCCAATCAATGCTGGTTCTTCTCCTACCTTTAGAAGTCTTCTCCTTGCAGAGTCCCCACAGCGTCTTCCGGCTCTGAATACACTCTGCCAGGCATTGGGCCTGGGCAAAGCCGACTGCGCATGTCCGCTTGTAGTGCGGGCATGCGCAGTCGGCTCTGCCCAGGCCCGATGCCTGGCAGAGTGAATGAAGAGCCGGAAGACGCCGCGGGGACGCTGCACAGAGAAGACTGCTCGGAGGATCCAGCCCGACCCTCACTCGTGGACTTGGTAAGTATAATTTGATCGAACGTTGCCTACCCCTGAAACGAGCATTTTCCCCCCATAGACTATAATAGGATTCGATATTCGATTCGAGTAGTCGAATATTGAGGGGCTACTTGAAACGAATATCGAACCTCAAACATTTTACTGTTCGCTCATCTCTAATTATCTAAAAATGATGAAAACGTTGACATTAATGGAGCAAACAATATTTTGACAAGTCTTATGACAGATTCTTTTTCAAAGGGATGCATCGTATGCTACATTGACAAACTTACTGGATACAGCTGTGTACTCACATACCTTTCCTTTTGACTGGACATGTCTATATACTGTATGCATATCACAAGTTAGGCTGATTTTCTAAACAAGACATGGTTTTCAAGCATATGTTGTTCTATTTGTCTGTGTGTTAAAGGCTTCATCAATTAATAGCGGTTGCTCCACTGATTCTGGAACACTTGAATTTTTTCTCTTCCCCCACTGTTCCTGATCAATGTCAGCAAGCTCAGCTTCTGAGCAGCCACAATATTGAATCCCCAACATCCGCCTTACTATTACAGCAGATTTTGGGAAAGCGTTATAGCACAGGAGGCGTCAACATTAATTGCATTTGTACCTCAAGAATGGTGTGAGCTAGAGAAAAAAGTCTGTGCAGGAATCAATGGAGTGCACCTATTCAATGAAGAATTTAAATTAGTGGAGATGGTGAAAGGTCCTTTTAAGTATGTAAACATCCAGACTTCCAGTTCCCTATTCCTCCTCATTTGCTTGAGAACAGTGAGGAAATCTTGTCCAGCATTCTTGATGTTTCTTTATGCATCTGCATGGGAGGACGGATATACAAAGAAATTGACTGTTGTATTCTCTGAAAACTAACAACACATGAGGACAACTTTTTTTTTAGTTACCTCAGTAATGTATTTCTAGGTTTTCGTGCCTACACTGTCTGTAAATAGGACACCAAACTTGATGTAATTTTCAGGTGTCATTTGTCTTAACAAATAAATGGAAGCCAATTTAGTTGTTTTTTGTTTGTTTGTTTTTTAACCAGTTTTTCCAAATCAGTATCAAAATTAGCTCCGAACTCCAGAGGCATATTTTTTTTGTCTGGCCAAATTCTTCCATGTGGACATACCCTAAGCATTTAGCTTCATAGCAATGAGATGTTACTATCAGCAGAGACTGTTCCGTCACTAGACCTTGGGACTGGACAGGACTTCTTTATTGACAGAGCCATCTGGTGAACATCCCATTTTGAAGATGTTGAATGAAATGGAATATTTGGCTGGATGACGATAGACTCAAGCATGTCCCTTTAAATGTTTTAGCAGTAATATTTTATTGAAGCTCCCCTGCTTAAATTATTTGTAGTCTTTATGAGACAAACAAAAAGTGAAGGGTTTTGAATGTAATCATCCATGATTCATCCTCAGATGGTAGACGCAGAGTGATACATTGTACAGGCAGCCAGCTGTGAAGGGATAGAGGAAGGCTTGTCTTCAAACAGAGAACACAAAGGCGGAAATAACTTATATGTTGTGGGTTTTCTTCCCTGATAAAAGTTAATAGGGTGGTAAAAATCTATTTAAAGAACAAATTTAAGCAGTGGTGCTGGAAAGCGTGGTGAAAAATAATGATCACTTTTCAGCAGCACCATTTGCATTTCCTTATTGTAGAGAAAGCTAATTAGCATCTAACCGCGAAAGCTCATTAGCATATGCTAACCATAGATACGCTTCTTCCTTAACTGTTAATAAATGTATCTAGGAATTCTGTTTTGAAGTGTCCATTTTTCCACTTACACATTGTTAGGCTTGTAAATTAATGTATATCTTTTTGCAGCCAAATTATTAATTTCATAATTTGCAGTCCAGACAGAAGGAGCCTAATGTTTTTTCGGTAATGATACTGCACATCTAAATGAAGAGCTTATTTTACATAGGAGATTTGAGTATAAAAGAAGAAGGGCGGCTCATTTAATTCTGACTATTTTTAATGTCGTTCTGAGATCGCGCAGCACTTTACACAGCTCCCATTAATTTCAAGAGAACACATCGGAACCTGATCGGAGTCTTTGGAGCAAATATCAGAAATTCCAGGAACGGCTGACAACAGAGAGCAGTGTAACCGGCTGTTTAAATCTTATACAAGATAGAAACTAGACAACCAAATTCCTTCACCAGAGCTAGCCACAAAGCAGATGGACCTGTGCTGATTTTGGGGGTCTAAGTTATAACCACAGAAACGGGTACAAGAATCAAGAATCAATAAAGTCAAACCAGAACCCATGATAAACTCCAAAGGATAAATTAGGAGAGTAAATGTTCAGTCCAATAGTCAGTTCAAGGGTAACATCAGAGTCAAAATCAGGAGACAAGTGGTTTTCCAGTATCAGGCCAAGGGTCAGTTCCTATAGGTTACGTCACAGCTAAAATCAGTAGAAATGTGATTTTTCAGTATCAAGTTAAGGGTCAGTTCCTAGAGGATCGTCAAAACCAAAATTAGGAGACAAACAGATTTCTACTATTGAGCCAGAGGTAGGTATGGAGCAGTGCAACACAAATAATGAGAATAAAGAAAGCTCACGAGGTACAACCAATAGCAGGCACCTGGCTGAGGAGGAAGAGGGATTATATATGCTTCCTCAGCTGCTAATTGGATAGGAGAGACCAGAAAATTGCAGATGCTTCAAGGTTGGCACACTAACCTTTAAGCAATAGCAGCTAAACAGATATTTCTGACTGTGTGTCTATAGACCTCTTCGCAGGAATGCTAAAAGCAATAAAACATAAGACATTAAGACATTAAATATAAATATGGTATCGATCATAATGATCCACCAGACAAAACTGTAATGTGATTTTTACTATTTAATGAATGCTATTAAAAAATCATGAAAAAAATAATGACAAAACTATGCAAATTAACACCGAAAAAAGCTTCATGAAAGCTAATAAAGACATTATGTGTGTTCCAAAATGGTGCCAACTAAAACTACAACTGGTCATGCAACCGATGGCTACGTCGACTGCAAATACAGAAGTTATGAATTTTGGAAGTTGTAGATAGAAATATGTCGCAAAACCTGAAAGACCTATTTACCCTCCATCCTTAATGGGTTAAACAACTAATTTTATGTCTATGTTTCTACCTGATGACCTATTTGTTTCTTGTGTGATCTCTATCTGACTCTACTGGTGTCCATGCCAATGTCTATCAGAACACATTGGGGAAGGTGTATGAAGACTGGTGGATGGTGGAGGATGTGCTTCCCACAACAAGGATGAGAGCCTGCACTCAAATCAATGGCAGCTCATAGCTGGGATCGTAGGGATCATTTAAGTCAATAAATTGCTCACGACTTGCCTCTGTCCATAAGGTGGTGCAAAACAAAAAAAATGCATTTTTTTTGTTCCTAAAGCCAATTTACCAAATTTGTGACTTTATGCCTTGTAACTAGAGATGAGCGAGTAGTGAAATATTCGAGATTCGATATTCTTTTCAAGTAGAGCCTCAATATTCGACTACTTGATCGAATATCGAATCCCATTATAGTCTGTGGGAAAAAATGCTCGTTTCAGGGGAAACCACTATTTGACTAAAGGAGAGTCACCAAGTCCATAAATAGGAGGAGGGGAGTGTTTAGGAGGAGCGCTGTGCAGTTAAAGCGCACGGACCGCATAGACTATAATGGGTCCGTGGGCTTTAACTGCACAGCGCTTGCAGTGGCGCTGATATTTCGTTCGGGAGGGGGGGTCCTCCTGCAGACTCCTTCCGGACAGGAGGCAAGCGCCAATGTGAACCGGCCCTTACCCATCCTGCAGAACCAACATTGATTGGCCGAATACCATACACTGTATAGCATTTGGCCAATCAATGCTGGTTCTGAATTGAATCTTTACTGCAAATAGCAAATAGTATTCGAACGAGTACGAGTATTTCGAATACCGTAGTATTCTATCGAATACCTACTCGATCGAATACTACTCGCTCATCTCTACCTGTAACATGTCAGACGACTGGTGCACAAAGTAAATAAATCTGCCCCAATTAGTGCAATGAGTCCATTTAGGTTCAGCAATGAGCTGTAATGTCGGTGGCTGCTTCTCCTGCTCCATCCATAATACTTATTCTGTATTCATTCATAAAATAGAATATCCCTGAGAGATTTTAGCAGGTACATCTTCTGTCTGAAGCTGAAGAAACTTCTAATGAATATTAATTGCTGTAACAGCTAGTTGTGATAAGACCTAGTCAGATCCGATTTCTCAGCCTGTTGCTAGGAGACCACAATGACGTGATGAAATTTTCCCCAGTTCTGCTCATTTTGCAGCTTCAGTTTTAAGTCTTAGCAAACAGGATGATCCCATTATGTATCTGAAGATGCAGAATCAACACCGATAATCCTACAGATGATAGCATGTATTTTACCCAGTAATTTTTGAGATGGAATAAATATTATTGATTAAGGCCGTGTTCACATTTGCACTGAGGGATCTTTTTGAGAGGCTCTACTGCAGATTTCATCTAGATTTGCAGGAAGCAATAGTGCAGTATATTGTGTATGTTATAAAATCACAGACACCATGACAAAACCTGGCAAACCCAATTATAAGTCAATAGGGTCAGTGGGTTGCAATTGTTATTCAGTACGATGCAAAAGTTTTATGCAGGTGTGGAAAAAATAAAGTGAATGAACGATTAACAAAATTAAGAGAATGAAGAAAAGAGAGATCTAAACCCATCAATATTTGTGGTGACCGTACTTTGGAGGAGGAGTCCTGGACATGATGATCCGGCCCCCGCAGAGCCCGGATTTCAACATCATCCAGTCTGTCTGGGATTACATGAAGAGATAGAAGAATTAGAGCAAGCCTACATCCACAGAAGATCTGTGCTCAGGTCTCCAAGATGGCGGGAACAACCTCCCTGCTGAATTCCTGCAGAAACTATCTGCAAATGTACCGAGAAGAATTAATGGAAGGGCAAAGGTCACACCAAATATTGATGGGATTAGATTTCTCTTTTGTTCATCCACTTTGCATTTTGTTAATTAACAAAAATAAAGTATTAACATTTCTGTTTCTGAAAGCGATCTTACATTGCAAAATTTTTACACCTGCCTAAAACATTTGCAGAGTCCTGTGAGTTGTTGGTATTTGTGCCTATGACAAAACACAAAATTAATAATTATGATGATGATTAGAGATGAGCGAGTAGTGTTCAATCGAGTAGGTGTTCGATCGAATACTACAGTATTCGAAATATTCGTACTCGATCGAGTACTACTAGCTGTTCGAAGTTAAGATTAGATGCAGAACCAGCGTTAAGAGGACGCGGGGACGCTGCACAGGGAGAAGAATCCAGCCCGACCCTCACTCATGGACTTGGTAAGTATAATTTGATCGAATGTTGCCTACCCCTGAAACGAGCATTTCCCCCCATAGAATATAATAGGCTTCGAAACCAGTTCGAACAGTCGAACAGTGTGTGGCTGTTCGAATCGGTTTTCAAACCTCGAACATTTTAGTGTTCGCTCATCTCTAATGATGATGTGAACAAAGCTTAAACATATGAGCATTATAGGAACGGGGTGGGCTCACATCTGCGTTGGAGTCTCTGTTGTAGACTTTTTCGCAGAGAACATCAAAAATTGGCAGAGAAAAAACCTTTATTCTTTATTCTTAGACCGCTTTCAGTTTTTAGTTGGTAGACACCTGGCGGACCATATTGTGGACAATGGGGTCCGCCTGTCTCTGTATGTAACTGCTGTTGTAGCAGTCCCCAAACGGACCCATACAATAGACATCCTGGCGCTAGCATAAAAAAGGCAACAATTTTTTGTGAAAATGCAAATTTTTGCATAAAAATTGCACATTTTTCAGTTTTGCACCCCACATGTCACTTTCCTAAAGGGAACCTTGGTGGTGGGTGTGGAGGTGACAGGGTCATCAAGCACACACGATTTATGATTATTAATCCATTCTGGTATCAATGATGCCAGAAACCTATGCTAGCACTTTGCATGCACCTTTAAGGGTGTGATATGTTATGCCAAAGTTTGCAATTCATCATAAATTAGTTGCATATCCCTGCACAGTAGAGATTATTCAGACTGCAGTGGGATTTTTGTGAAACTAACATTGATTTGGCAATACTGTACAAGCTCCAGTAATAATTATATCTACTGTATGAGTCCTGATCCACTATGAGTTCAAGTTCATGCCCAGGAGGATTCTCTGCAACTGTTCATGGGAAGCCTAATGATGGAAAACACAATGACCAGCATGTACTAAACATCCCTACAGTACCATCACAGGGAACATTAAGCATTGTATGATACCCATTAACCATAAAGGCACTGTTCATGTGCAAAAATTATAAACAGGCTGGTTCCTATTACAAGGGATATAGAAATACACCTTATATTAAAGGAGGTGCCAACTGTACAACTTGTCAGATCACATTCAAAGTGTCTGATCAGTGGAGACTTTGCAAATGGGACCCATCAATCACAAGAACAGTAATGAAAGCCCCCGATTAAACTCTTTGGGACTGTGTTGTATTCAGCTTTTCTTTCACAGTCCCATAAAGATGACTGAATCAGCAAGTGGTCGGTACTTAGTTCCATTCAGAAGGTGGTACAAGAGAGCACCAGTCAAATGCTTTCACCTAGATTATCCTGTTAGTCTAAATTAGGGTTGTAGCTAGAGATGAGCGAACAGTGTTCTATCGAACTCATGTTCGATCGGATATTAGGCTGTTCGGCATGTTCGAATCGAATCGAACACCGCGTGGTAAAGTGCGCCATTACTCGATTCCCCTCCCACCTTCCCTGGCGCCTTTTTTGCTCCAATAACAGCGCAGGGTAGGTGGGACAGGAACTACGACACCGGTGACGTTGAAAAAAGTAGGCAAAACCCATTGGCTGCCGAAAACATGTGACCTCTAATTTAAAAGAACAGCGCCGCCCAGCTTCGCGTCATTCTGAGCTTGCAATTCACCGAGGACGGAGGTTTCCGTCCAGCTAGCTAGGGCTTAGATTCTGGGTAGGCAGGGACAGGCTAGGATAGGAAGGAGAAGACAACCACAACAGCTCTTGTAAGAGCTAAATTCCAGGGAGAAGCTTGTCAGTGTAACGTGGCACTGACGGGCTCAATCGCCGCAACCCAGCTTTCCCAGGATCCTGAATGGAATACACTGTCAGTGTATTCCCGTATACCCGATATATACCCCCGATACCCGTTCCAACGGTGTGCCCCCCCACCTTCACCCCAGAAATACCCTGCAAGTCCCCTAGCAATAGGATTGGGGCTATATACACCCACTATTTTTGCTACTGCCATATGGTGCCATTGTCTCACTGGGAATTCAAAGAATATATTGGGCTTACATATAACTTCAATTCCAGGGAGAAGCTTGTCAGTGTAACGTGGCACTGACGGGCTCAATCGCCGCAACCCAGCTTTCCCAGGATCCTGAATGGAACACACTGACAGTGTATTCCCGTATACCCCATATATACACCCCAAATCCCCGTTCCAACGGTGTGCCCCCCCACCTTCACCTCAGAAATACCCTGCAAGTCCCCTAGCAATAGAATTGGGGCTATATACACCCACAATTTTTGCTACTGGTATACAGTGCCATTGTCTGACTGGGAATTCAAAGAATATATTGGGGTTATGTGCACCCACAATTTTTACTACTGGTATACAGTGCCATTGTCTGACTGGGAATTCAAAGAATATATGGGGGTTACGTGCACCCACAATTTTTGCTACTGCTATACAGTTCCATTGTCTCACTGGGAATTCAAAGAATATATGGAGGTTATGTGCACCCACAATTTTTAATACTGGTATACAGTGCCATTGTCTGACTGGGAATTCAAAGAATATATGGGGGTTATGTGCACCCACAATTTTTACTACTGGTATATAGTGCCATTGTCTGACTGGGAATTCAAAGAATATATGGGGGTTACGTGCACCCACAATTTTTGCTACTGCTATACAGTTCCATTGTCTCACTGGGAATTCAAAGAATATATTGGGGTTATGTGCACCCACAATTTTTAATACTGGTATACAGTGCCATTGTCTGACTGGGAATTCAAAGAATATATGGGGGTTATGTGCACCCACAATTTTTAATACTGGTATACAGTGCCATTGTCTGACTGGGAATTCAAAGAATATATTGGGGTTATGTGCACCCACAATTTTTAATACTGGTATACAGTGCCATTGTCTGACTGGGAATTCAAAGAATATATTGGGGTTATGTGCACCCACAATTTTTGCTACTGCTATACAGTTCCATTGTCTCACTGGGAATTCAAAGAATATATGGGGGTTATGTGCACCCACAATTTTTACTACTGGTATACAGTGCCATTGTCTGACTGGGAATTCAAAGAATATATGGGGGTTACGTGCACCCACAATTTTTGCTACTGCTATACAGTTCCATTGTCTCACTGGGAATTCAAAGAATATATGGGGGTTATGTGCACCCACAATTTTTAATACTGGTATACAGTGCCATTGTCTGACTGGGAATTCAAAGAATATATGGGGGTTATGTGCACCCACAATTTTTAATACTGGTATACAGTGCCATTGTCTCACTGGGAATTCAAAGAATATATTGGGGTTATGTGCACCCACAATTTTTAATACTGGTATACAGTGCCATTGTCTGACTGGGAATTCAAAGAATATATTGGGGTTATGTGCACCCACAATTTTTGCTACTGCTATACAGTTCCATTGTCTCACTGGGAATTCAAAGAATATATGGGGGTTATGTGCACCCACAATTTTTACTACTGGTATACAGTGCCATTGTCTGACTGGGAATTCAAAGAATATATGGGGGTTACGTGCACCCACAATTTTTGCTACTGCTATACAGTTCCATTGTCTCACTGGGAATTCAAAGAATATATGGGGGTTATGTGCACCCACAATTTTTAATACTGGTATACAGTGCCATTGTCTGACTGGGAATTCAAAGAATATATGGGGGTTATGTGCACCCACAATTTTTAATACTGGTATACAGTGCCATTGTCTCACTGGGAATTCAAAGAATATATTGGGGTTATGTGCACCCACAATTTTTACTACTGGTATACAGTGCCATTGTCTGACTGGGAATTCAAAGAATATATGGGGGTTATGTGCACCCACAATTTTTAATACTGGTATACAGTGCCATTGTCTGACTGGGAATTCAAAGAATATATGGGGGTTATGTGCACCCACAATTTTTAATACTGGTATACAGTGCCATTGTCTCACTGGGAATTCAAAGAATATATTGGGGTTATGTGCACCCACAATTTTTACTACTGGTATACAGTGCCATTGTCTGACTGGGAATTCAAAGAATATATTGGGGTTATGTGCACCCACAATTTTTACTACTGGTATATAGTGCCATTGTCTGACTGGGAATTCAAAGAATATATGGGGGTTATGTGCACCCACAATTTTTACTACTGGTATATAGTGCCATTGTCTGACTGGGAATTCAAAGAATATATGGGGGTTATGTGCACCCACAATTTTTAATACTGGTATACAGTGCCATTGTCTCACTGGGAATTCAAAGAATATATTGGGGTTATGTGCACCCACAATTTTTAATACTGGTATACAGTGCCATTGTCTCACTGGGAATTCAAAGAATATATTGGGGTTATGTGCACCCACAATTTTTACTACTGGTATACAGTGCCATTGTCTGACTGGGAATTCAAAGAATATATGGGGGTTATGTGCACCCACAATTTTTAATACTGGTATACAGTGCCATTGTCTCACTGGGAATTCAAAGAATATATTGGGGTTATGTGCACCCACAATTTTTACTACTGGTATACAGTGCCATTGTCTGACTGGGAATTCAAAGAATATATGGGGGTTATGTGCACCCACAATTTTTAATACTGGTATACAGTGCCATTGTCTGACTGGGAATTCAAAGAATATATTGGGGTTATGTGCACCCACAATTTTTACTACTGGTATACAGTGCCATTGTCTGACTGGGAATTCAAAGAATATATTGGGGTTATGTGCACCCACAATTTTTGCTACTGCTATACAGTTCCATTGTCTCACTGGGAATTCAAAGAATATATGGGGGTTATGTGCACCCACAATTTTTACTACTGGTATACAGTGCCATTGTCTGACTGGGAATTCAAAGAATATATGGGGGTTACGTGCACCCACAATTTTTGCTACTGCTATACAGTTCCATTGTCTCACTGGGAATTCAAAGAATATATGGGGGTTACGTGCACCCACAATTTTTAATACTGGTATACAGTGCCATTGTCTGACTGGGAATTCAAAGAATATATGGGGGTTATGTGCACCCACAATTTTTAATACTGGTATACAGTGCCATTGTCTGACTGGGAATTCAAAGAATATATGGGGGTTATGTGCACCCACAATTTTTACTACTGGTATACAGTGCCATTGTCTGACTGGGAATTCAAAGAATATATGGGGGTTATGTGCACCCACAATTTTTACTACTGGTATATAGTGCCATTGTCTGACTGGGAATTCAAAGAATATATGGGGGTTATGTGCACCCACAATTTTTAATACTGGTATACAGTGCCATTGTCTGACTGGGAATTCAAAGAATATATGGGGGTTATGTGCACCCACAATTTTTACTACTGGTATATAGTGCCATTGTCTGACTGGGAATTCAAAGAATATATGGGGGTTACGTGCACCCACAATTTTTGCTACTGCTATACAGTTCCATTGTCTCACTGGGAATTCAAAGAATATATGGGGGTTATGTGCACCCACAATTTTTAATACTGGTATACAGTGCCATTGTCTCACTGGGAATTCCACAAATAATTTGGGGATTCATTCACCCTACATCTCAGGCTCTTGCCATATTCACCCAGGTTGTCAGTGCTGCACCAGCTCGTTCCCAGACAGCTCGTCCCGAAAAACACGTTACCTATATAGAGGATTTGGACAATGAAGACAACATGTTCTAAATCTAATGTCTGCACCTTCTCCAGAATTAAAATAAAGGCAGCGTTTAACTTTCAAATAGCACTGCACAAAGGAAGAGCTTATCAGCTTGTCTCATGACATGCTACTGAAAAGTTTCATTTGTGTATCTTAATGTAAATATAGTTGTATAAGCTTTTTGGGTTTTAGGCACTGCCAAGTTATTTATTACCACCCGCTCCCTTATAATGATGATGACGCCAAAGTCACTGTGGGTGTTCAGAGCTCACAGCTTTGGGTGACATTTGTCTTGCTCTCTGTCGGTACCAGCTGTCTTTTTGGATACCGTAAAGTTATGTTGACTTTATTAACAGCTATAGAAGCTTTAGCCAGGTTGTGACGGTGTGTAACCCTAACAACACTAAGTGGGATACACATTAATAGTCAGTCTATGTACGCTAAACGTATCACTGAAGTAATTTTTTTTCCCTCTCCCCTAATATAAGAAAGGAACAGACATTAGACCTAGACCGGGGTTCGAGGCTTGAAAAAATCCAGTATTATTTGTTCTTCATGATGTGAAATATGTGTTGAAAAGCAACCCAAGATGAAGTCAGCCATGTGTGCCAGTGTGTTACTTGGCATGCCTTTGCTGGCCCCAACTGTAAGGGTCACTCTCCATTTCCTCCATTTTCCACTCCCCTTCACACCATTTGTGGTGAAGCAATGGGATGCACTGAAGTGCACCCTCTAGCCTCGTGTGGGATAGGGACATCAGATGCCACTCCAACCCCCTCGTCTTCCTCCGCCAGCCAACGGTGCGAAGATGAGAGGAGTGTGCTCTGAATGTTTTCTGCCTAGCAGAGGCTAGTTCTCACTTACGAAAATGGCCCCACTTTGACCTGTATATCAGGCACAATGGTGTAGGTTTCAAAGAAACATGGCACCAACAAGTTGGAAAACATGGGCCATGCGTGGACCGTGTTTGAGTCTGGCAAGCTCCAGATCTGCTACCAGGTTCCAGCCATTATCACAGGCGCAAAAATGCCAGGCCCCAGGTGTAGCAGGGAAAAAAAAATGCCATCTCAGCCAGGATGGCATCCCTGACCTCGGAGGCACTGTGCTGTCTGTCCCCCAAGCTGATCAGTTTCAGCACGGCCTGCTGACATCTCCCCATGCCAGTGTTACAGTGTTTTCCGCTAGTAGCTGGGGTGGAGGTTGCAGCTTCGTAGGGTTTCAGTCTACTCCTGCCATGAATTTTGGCCTGGGAGAGGAGATAGGCCACCCCAGTTTGCACCCGGGGAACAGACTCCACCACATTCACCCTGCCTGTCATTAAAGATAAGCACTGCAGCATCCCTGACCACAGGCGCTTGTCCATGTGTCGGTGGTCAAGTGGACCTTGCAGCAAAGCGCAGAGCTCTGGGCCCGACTGATGTTATGGGACACATGCAGGCGCAAGGCAGAGACAGCACACCAAGAGAAGTAGTAACGGCTAGGCCCAGCATAGGGAGGTGCCCCAGCTGCCATCTGCTGACGGAAGGCCTGGGTCTCCAGAAGCATAAACAAACACCAACATCTCCAGGGCCAGCAGTTTATCGATGAGGCTGTTACAGGCTTGGGCATAGGGGTGGGTTGTATTGTACTTCTGCCTGCAATGAAAAGCTTGGGAAATGTGGAGTGGCTGGGAAGAGGCGCATGATGGTGCAGGCCAAAAGGGTGCATGAGGGTGAACTCCCCAATGTGTCAGAGATAGGTGTGTAGGTGTCCTTGCATCATATACTTGCACCATATTTGGCTTTGGAAGTTAATTTTGTGCCAAAAAGTGGTTAAGACAGCGATCCCTCAGCTACTCCCGTTACACTGTCTATTGAAGTTACCATCTGTGGAAGTGGACCACCATTTCTAAGATCCCAAAGGAAGCAGGCAAGAGATGTGCAGTTCAGAAAAAAAGATGAGAAAATAAGTTTAGGCTGTAGAGCACAGAGGGATCGGAGAGGACAGAGCTGGTGTCGGCCAGGTATTCCCACAACATGCGCCTATACTTGTCCCTCCTGGTGACACTAGGCCCCTGAGTGGCAGTAATTTGTCCAGGGGGGCCATTAACGTGTTCCAGACCTAGGAATAAGTCTTCCAACAGGGTAGAGTTTTGCATGCCTTTGCTTCTACCCACTGTTTTTGCTGCTTAGCTTCCCTCCACATCTACTCTGCTTTCACCCCTAAACATCACCCCAGTTTATGCCTTTGCTTCTACCCAGGTTTTTTGTTGATTTAGCTTCCCTCTACATCTACACTGCTTTAGCCCCTAGACATCACCCCTGTCCATGTGGGGTCGGTGGCCTCGTCATCCACCAACTCCTCTTCCAATTGCGCACTGCCCCCTTACTGCAAACCGCACATGACCACAGCTTGCCTTGATGGCAACTGTGTCTCATGATCCCCACTTAGGTCCAGACAAGTCGGTGGCGGGTCCAAAACCCCAAAATTGGAAGGAAATGGCAGATGCTGCAGTATTTCTAACACCTGTTCCTGGTGCTCGGGCCTGGTCTGTGTTGTACCCTGCACCCTGCTTAACGCATCTGCCATATCCGAAGTTGTGCTGAGCGCATGCTAATGTTTCGTGTCCAGTGCAATGGATGGGATGGGATTTCACATAAGTCTGCCACCCATGGCCACTCATGGTTGAGCAACTGAGGGAGTTGACTTTGACGAACCCGAGGGTTTTGGAGTTGGAACTACATCAAAGGTCTGTGCTGCTCACACACTCTGCTCAACACATGATATGTTTAGTGCCAGCAGTGTGGAGACGTCGCACAACAGTCGTTGTTCCAGCAGGTACAGGCGTTGTAGGAGTGCATAGAGGCTAGCAGCGGCAACTATACACTTTAAAAACTATCCGCACAAGCGCCACACTTTCACCAGTAGCTCAGGAACATTGGGGTACCTTTTTCAAAAGATTAGCAGCAATGAGTTAAAAACGTGGCCCAGGCATGGAATATGTTGCAGGCTGCCAAGCTACAGAGCCAATCCCAGGTTACGGCCATTATCACACATGACAACATGCCTGGGCCCAGGTGCAGTGGCAAAAACCACATTGCCGTCTCATCGAGGATGGCATGACTCACTTTGTAGGCAGTGTGCTGTCTGGCCCCCAAGCTGATGAGCTTCAGCACGGCCCGCTGACGTCTCCCCACACCAGTGTTGCAGCGTTTCCAGCTCGTAGCTGGGGTCAATTTAACAGCGGAGGAGGGTGGTGTTTCATCCCTCCTCCCAGGAATGTTGTGTGGGGAGACAAGTCAGGCCACCACATTTTGCGACCCGGTCCACGCCTCAACTACATTCAACCACTGTGCCCAAATTGAAAGGTAGCGTCCCTGTCCGCATGCACTTGTCCATTCGTAACTGGTCACATGGAACTTTAGGGCTAAGCGCTGAATTTAGGGACCGCCTCATGTTTGGGGGAAAGTGCTGGTGTGGACGGCACAGTGCGGTGGCGCAGTAGACACTCTGCTCAAAAAGGGCAGAGTGTCCCCCAGCCGGGATTCCAACATCTCCTGGGCCAGATTTCTTGAGATGAGGCCGTTGAAGCCTTGGGCATGTGGATGGGTTGCGCTGTACTTTAGCATGAAATGAAAGGCTTGGGAGATGGGGAGTTGCTGGGAAGAGGCGCATGATGGCGCGGGCAAAAGGAGAAATGGCAGGAAAAGGTGAGGATAAGGGTGAACTCCCCAAAGTGTCAGAGGCAGATGTGGAGGTGTCCTGGCTCCTGGTCTGGACTGCAGCGCCAGCCCTGTCAACAGTGGAAGAGGCAGTGGCCGCCAGGCCAAACGACGATTATCCTGCGCTTGCTCTCACCCACTGAGCCCAGGGCTTGCCTTCCAAATGATGGCACCCCCAAGAGGTGGTGAGATTCCTCTCCGCAGATCTCCAAACCATCTTGGACTTGCAAATTGCACTAAATTTGTCATGTAACTGACATGTATATGATGAGTCTATCCATTGTCTGTTCATTTTGGTGAAAGTCAGCCTGTCAGCTGACAGACAGCTGTGCTTGTCAGTGATGATGTCACCGGCTGCTTGTACCCCCAGTTTTTGCTGCTTAGCTTGCCTCCACATCCACACTGCTTTTGCCCCTACACATCACCCCTATCCATGCCTGTGCCTCTAGCCATAAGTCTGCCACCTATGGAAACTCATGGTGCAGAAAGTGAGGGAGCTGACTCTGAGGAACCCTTGGGTTTTGTAGCTGGTACTCCATCAAAGGTCTCTGCTGCTCACACACCCTGCTGAACATACGGTATCTAGGGTTAGAGCGTGTGGTGACCTCGCACAACAGTAGGTGCTTCAGGCAGATGTAGGCCTTGCTGGAGTGTATTGCGGCTAGCTCCAGGTACTGTAGACTTGGGAAAGTGGGTGTCCAAGTGCCGCACTTTCACCCTTAGCTCAGCTAATTTGGGGTATGTTTTTAAAAATCATTGCACCACTACATTGAACATGTGGGCCAGGCATGGAACGTGTTGGAGGCTGGCAAGCTCCAGAGCCCTCCAACAAGCTAAAAAACCTGGCCCCAGGGGCAGCGGGGATAAACAAATTGCCATCTCATCCAGGATGGCATCCCTGACCTCAGAGGCAGTGTGCTGTCCGTCTCCCAAGCTGATGAGCTTCAGCCCAGCCTGCTGACGTCTCCCCACACCAGTGTTGCAGCGTTTTCAGCTCGTAGCTGGGGTCAATCTAACAGCGGAGGAGGAGGAGGGTGGTGTTTCAGCCCTCCTCCCAGGAATGTTTTGTGGGGAAACAAGTCAGGAAAATTCTTGAAACGGGAGAGTTTTGCATCTTTGCCCTTGCTGCCTATGGACATCCCTTTGCCTCTAGCCACCATTTTCCCTGCTTTGCTTGCCTCCACATCCACACTGCTTTTGCCCCTAGACATCACCCCAGTCCATGCCTTAGCTTGTACCCCCAGTTTTTCCTGCTTAGCTTGCCTCCACATCCACACTGCTTTTGCCCCTAGACATCACCCCAGTCCATGCCTTAGCTTGTACCCCCAGTTTTTCCTGCTTAGCTTGCCTCCACATCCACACTGCTTTTGCCCCTAGACATCACCCCAGTCCATGCCTTAGCTTGTACCCCCAGTTTTTCCTGCTTAGCTTGCCTCCACATCCACACTGCTTTTGCCCCTAGACATCACCCCAGTCCATGCCTTAGCTTGTACCCCCAGTTTTTCCTGCTTAGCTTGCCTCCACATCCACACTGCTTTTGCCCCTAGACATCACCCCAGTCCATGCCTTAGCTTGTACCCCCAGTTTTTCCTGCTTAGCTTGCCTCCACATCCACACTGCTTTTGCCCCTAGACATCATCCCTATCCATGCCTCTTCCCCTAGCCATAACTCTGCCACCCCTGGAAACTCATGGTGCAGAAACTTTGGTTGCTGACTTTGAGGAACCCTTGGGTTTTGTAGATGGAACTCCATCAAAGGTCTGTGCAGCTCACACACCCTGCTCAAGATATGGTATTGTAGGGTTTCAGCGTGTGTGAATGACGGACAACAGCCTGTGTTTGGACAGATGTAGGCCTTGCTAGAGTGTTTTTAGGCTAGCAGCGACTCCTGTGCACTTGCAAAAGTGGGCGCACAAGCGCCGCATTTTCAACAGTAGCTTCGGTACATTTGGGTATGTTTTTAAAAAACTTTGCACCACTAGGTTAGACGTGGGCCAAACATGGAACGTGTTGGAGGCTGGCAAGCTCCAGAGCCGCTACCAGGTTCCAGCCATTATCACAGGCGTAAAAATGCCAGGCCCCAGGTGTAGCAGGGAAAAAAAAATGCCATCTCAGCCAGGATGGCATCCCTGACCTCGGAGGCACTGTGCTGTCTGTCCCCCAAGCTGATGAGCTTCAGCACCGCCTGCTGACGTCTCCCCACACCAGTGTTTTAGCGTTTGCCGCTAGTAGCTGTGTTGGAGGTTGCAGCGTCGTAGGGTTTCAGTCTACTCCTGCCATGAATTTTGGCCTGGGAGAGGAGATAGGCCACCCCAGTTTGCACCCGGGGAACAGACTCCACCACATTCACCCTGCCTGTCATTAAAGATAAGCACTGCAGCATCCCTGACCACAGGCGCTTGTCCAAGTGTCGGTGGTCAAGTGGACCTTGCAGCAAAGCGCGGAACTAAGGGCCCACCTGATGTTGAGTGACACGTGCTGGTGCAAGGCGGGGACGCCACACCGGGAGAAGTTGAGACGGCTAGGGACGGCATAGTGAGGTGCCACAGTTGTTCTGGGAAGATTGGGAATTTTGGGTGGAAGGAGGACAAGACTGTTGGGTAAGAGGAGGTAGAGGCTGCCTGGCTGGTGGACAATGTGCTTTAAGCGTTATCCGACAGCCATTGCAAGACCTGTTCCTGGTTCTCGGGCCTACTAATCTTTGTACCATTCAGCCTAGTTAATGTGGAACTTTTGTGCAAAGCGCAGAACTTAGGGCCCGCCTGATGTTAAGGGACACACGCTGGTACAAGGCTCAACTCACCCTAAGTGCCAAAAACACTGCTGGTGCAAGGCTCTACTCATGCCAAGGGCCTCAATCTCTGCTGGTAGCTCAGCTTAAGGTCATGTAACTTTGTTTGGAAGGGCTCATGTTAAGGGCTAGAAAAGTGAATTTTGGAAGGTCTTACCACATCACACACACACACACACACACAAAATGACAGTTAAGGGTGAGGGCTTTTGGAATTCCCATTGCCTATTCCATTTGTGGTTGTCATGGGGAACGTGATTTAAAGGGGTGGTTGTTACTGTTTGTTGAGCTTAAATTGGGGTTTGTGTCCATCCATTTGGGGAGTAAAGAAGGTTTCCAGGTATTTTCCCACTTTGATTGAGGTTTTTTTGAATGTGGAAAGTGTGTAGTTGTTAGGCAGTGATGTTGGGGTAATAGAGGGTCTTTGGTGTGTTAGATGCCCCCAGACATGCTTCCCCTGCTGTCCCAGTGTCATTCCAGAGGTGTTGGCATCATTTCCTGGGGTGTCATAGTGGACTTGGTGACCCTCCAGACACGGATTTGGGTTTCCCCCTTAACGAGTATCTGTTCCCCATAGACTATAATGGGGTTCGAAACCCATTCGAACACACGAACATTGAGCGGCTGTTCGAATCGAATTTCGAACCTCGAACATTTTAGTGTTCGCTCATCTCTAGTTGTAGCCATTAACACACCTACTAATGTAGTATTGTACTTTCTGCAGCCTGATGGCTTTCTTAGCCATAATATCCTATCTCAGAAACAATAAATGTCATTTAAAGTCCTTTGGATGAGAGTAAACATAATAAGTCATATCCACCTCTCCTGGACTCACATACAGCCATTGGCAGTTCCTTTGTATCCATTTTGGGTTTCTTCCTGTCTCAGGAATAGTCTCATGTTAGGATTGGGTCCCGATGGGTTCTCTTTCAGCACACTGCGCCACCTGCAGGTCAGTCTAAGTCCAGCTTTTGCCCTACTGAGCATGCTCAGACTTTTGGAGCCGCTCACAAGCTAAGTGTCATTTCTCCCCTACTGAGCATGAGCGGTGAGGTCATGACCACCGTCCCTATTGGGCGGGGCCTTCCCTTTAAATAGTGTGAGCTGACTCCCTCCGGGTGCTCACACTTTGACTAATGTTTGAGTGAAAGTCCACGGAAGTTGTTTATGACAGTAGTAGAGTGACAGGCTCCAGCAATGCAGGCAATTTGTCAGACTAGGCCACTGTGTGGGATTCCTCTGCTACGTTCTGGGTGCTGTTAGTTAGGACCTGTAAACCCTGAACTGTCAGCTCTGCACCAGAGCTAGGAGCAGTAGACACTGTTCAAGCCTGTGGAGCTGCAGCAGGTTTGGACTCTGAGATAGCCTGTGTAGACTGTCAAACTTACTTGGTAACTCCTAGCTGTTGCAGGATCATGCAAACTTCCGTGGTGACTCCTAGCTGTTGCAGGAGTATGTTTGTTGCTGACCTGGGGTGAGTTAACCCTTGGCAGCCTTGTTTGTTTCAGCTGTACTGGTGTACCTGGCCAGTGTGTTTACTGGCAGGGTTTAGTTGCACCCTGTTCACATTGAGTACCGCACCGCACCACTGCCCGTGTTTGTTGCACTCTGTTCACAGTGAGTACCGCGCCGCACCTTGGACAATGTTTCTTGCACCCTGTTCACATTAAGTTCAGACATACAACCACCCACTGGGCCTGTGGACCTCGCTGCGGTGTTCTGCAGACTAGAGGTTCTGTCGTTTAAAAAAAAAAAAAATATATATATATATATATATATATATATATATATATATATATATATATATACAGAACCGTAACATCTCACACCCCATGTGACCACTGAGACCCAATCAAAGGGCTCTGTGGTCCCCCAAGAGTCGCTGACATAATTCTACTTAATTCTGAAGGCCAGCAGAGACCCAAAGAGGGCATCAAGTGACAGCCAGATACCGCAATAGAGCCCAGGAGAGATCAGTAAGAGAGGCAAGTTTGTTATTTTAGAAAATTTTGGAGCAAACCTATCTGGTTCGCTCATCTATAACAGTCAATACAAAACAATATATTTTTAACCCATTCTACTTTCTTTTGATGTATTGCTTTGCATTAAATGTAATATATTACCCTATGTATCTTCAAACAGGTTCTGAGTTGTAGCCTTTATGCAGCACAACAGTCACTAAATCTTTGTCCACAATGGCAGCTCCAGCCTAAAATATTAAACTCATGGATAGGATGAAATATACATTAGGTTTCATGGTCCTGGCCATTTTTCTGAACATCTTGCATAGGCACAGACCCTTCTGTAGGTTATACTATGTGAATTGTTACCTGTTAATATTGAATTTTTAAGCAGGTTCATTAGATTTGATTTTCTGCTTAGCGGAATTTGCACTCGCAGTCATTTTGCACTTAATGTAGTTTTTCTATGTCACCTGCTTGAAAAAGCCGAATTTAATAAAGGTCAGGCATTCTAGTGGTATTTTTTATTGAGCAGAACAATTACGTACAATAGGTAGTGCACCCTGGCAGTGATTTCACACAATGTCATCATAAATGCATGACAAGTATAATTAGTCCGACGTAAAAGTATAATTATCCAAAGTGTTGATGGATTCCAGCTCTGGATATAGCAAAAAACGTCCATCTATCTGAACCGTTCCTGCGGAATATAATTAAGTGAAAATGTGTCTAAATTCACATACAGAACATAACAGCCTTCACACTTGTTCTTTTCTGCCAGCCATTAAAGGACGGCTAATAGAATCTTCTAATGTTTCAGCAGATACAAACACTGATAAGTGTCGGAACACAGATAGTACCTCGGAGTTGGAGATATTCGCTATTATTAACCATTTTTTCATCAGATGTAGAATTTGAAACAATTTGTGTCCTTCTTTTTACTTTAATGATGACAATGTCGCCTTCTTAATTGTACAGATGTAGCAAAGGTTAACTTGACGCTGATGGTTTTGCAATTACATTTCTAGTGTTATATCATATCGTTCGTGCAAGTCAAATGTCAAGTTAAACTTTGCTACATCTGTGTTGGTAGATCAGAAACATGAAAGCTAAAAATAAAGGGAGAAGCTATAGGTAGCGCAGAAGAGAAATGTTATAGATGAGTTGGTGCCAGAATTTTTATGAAAAGTTGAAAGATCTGCAAGGGACTTGCTGGGCAGTTTGTTTTATAATTGTGTAAGACTTCATATATGATGTCCTATCAGTTCTTCTGCTGCTAATATTCACATTATGGCTCAAGCACATTTTACATTTGTCTCTCAGGCTTTGCATGTACAATAAGGAGCAATCTACCCTCCCCTATCCATTTGGTTTCTTTATATATAAATTCTGCTAGGAGTAACTGTACAATAGCAAAAAAATAGCTAAAAAAAAAGCTCAAGTGACCATCATATAGGAGATCCAGGAGCATTGAATGAAAATACATGGCAAATACACATAAATACAGCCATCTATGAGCATAGTCAGTAAAATTGCTTTCTGTCAGGACCTGTGTTGTTTTATAAAATTGTTGTGTATTTTGTGGTGGTGTTTGAGCCAGTGTCCTGTGACTCTCTGGTTATTCTCTTTACCATTGAGCTGTTCAGTTGGAGGTTGAGTGTTAGGATTGGGTCCCGCAGGGTTCTCGCTCAGCGCACAGCGCCACCTGCGGGTCAATTTAACTCTCGCCCTCGGCCTCAGATAGTGAGGTGTCTGGAGTGTATGTCCAGCTTTCGGCCTACTGAGCATGCTCAGACCTATTGGAGCCGATCGCAAGCTAAGTGCTATTTCGTCCCTACTGAGCATGAGCGGTGAGGTCATGACCACTGCCCCTATTGCGCGGGGACTTGCCTTTAAATAGTGTGAGCCGACGCCCGCCTGGCGCTCACACTTTGACTGAAGTTTGTTAAATGACAGTGTTCAGGGCTAGGCTCCAGTATCCAGGCAATTGTTCAGACTAGACCTCTGTGTGGGGTTTCTCTAGCCTCTATCTGCTCTGTAGTTAGTACCCAGTAAATCCTGAACTGTCAGCTCTACACCAGGGTTAGGAGCAGTAGACACTGTTGCAGCAGGTTTGGGCTCTCAGATAGTGTTAGGATTGTGCAGAAGCTGCGGCCATGAGATGGGCGTCGCTGCCAGTTCTTCTGTACAGTCCAGAGTTGCAGGGGT
This sequence comes from Leptodactylus fuscus, assembly GCF_031893055.1. NCBI lineage: Eukaryota > Metazoa > Chordata > Amphibia > Anura > Leptodactylidae > Leptodactylus > Leptodactylus fuscus. The sequence continues at coordinate 31,895,609 of NC_134270.1, read as the reverse complement.
TAACCTGCCTTGCAACAGCCGGGTGTGGTCGAGTCTTTGATGGACTGGTGTGTCGACCTATGGACACTCAGATTGGGCAGCTGGGCTATTTTCTGGTGACCGCCCCTTGCCTATATAAGGGGGCTGGTCTGGACGTCCGGCGCTCTATGATCACATTCTGAAACCTGAAATAATGTGTGTGTATGTATGGGTTCCAGCCTGTAAACATTAATTGCCCTAGCTAGTAAATTACCCTGAGGTAGCAATGCCACTGTTAGTCAGGCAGCATGCTGCCTTGTATGGGTGTGGTAGGACTCAGTAGGTTTAGCTAGCATTACTTCTCAGACAGGGTGACTGGGAGTGGGCTTGGCAGTAGTTGCCTGGGTGGTTGGGTGGAACAACTACACACAGGGTTTACTTGGTCTATAGCTTGTCCTGGAGTTCAGTCTAGCCAGTTTGTTTACTTGTGCGGCTGCTCTGACTGCACAGGACTCTGTGATTGGTAACAGAGCAAACCTGATTGTTTAATTTAGCAGGCAGTGACATCAACTGTCAGACACTGTTCACACCAGGGTTTTAGCAGTCAGTAGCCCAGAGGGCTCCACAGGGTTTTTCAGTTGTTTAGTTTTTTTAATAAACCCTGCTGACCATAACAGCCTCTTTTACTGTCAAACTTCCTTTACTCTCCTGGCTGTTGTAGGAGCCTGTTTAGTTGCTGACCTGGGGTGACTGTTAACCCTTGGCAGCCTTGCTGTTTCAGCTGTACTGTGCACCTGTCCAGTGAGGTTAACTGGCAGTGCTTTCTTGCAGCTTGTTCACATTAAGTATTGCGTCACATATCTGCCAGTGCAGTTTAACTGGTAGAGGACTATTCAGACATACAGCCGCCCACCATTGGGCCTGTGGATCTCACTGCAGTGGTTCTGTTGCTTAAAATATTATTTATATATATACACAGAACCGTAACACCTAGTAACAGGGACAGAATTGTAAATTGTTAAGAAGGGAGACACTTAGTAGCAGGAACTTTAGAGACGGTTATTAGGCAAAAAGCAGCAACATTCTTAAGTAAAGTGCATTACATTTGGGTCAGGAATCACATTCTCTGATAAATGAAGCTGACTTGTCTAAAAATTTAGCGCTCATTTAAATTGCAACAGATTTTCTGAATTCTCTAATGTTGTTTGAACATCTGGCATATTGTTAGACTGTCTAGTGTACCACATATTAGTTGGCTTAGTTTATAACAGAACTTGGGCACAAAAATTTGATGTAGTGTCCAAAATTTTGGTACAATTTCTGTCCCACAGTTTTGCATATTAAGCCATGCTCTCTTTCCAACATGCTCCACCTGCCTGTACAAGCCACAGAAACTATTGGAAAGCACATAGAAATGAGGTGAGTTTTTTTGGCACAAATTACGCCAGAATTCTAGTGCATATATTATAATTTATCTCATCCATTTGGTCTATAATTTTATCTACGGTGACCTAATTGACCTTGTAGCACATCGATGCTGACCAATGCATGGTATTATTGTTGTATTATTACCTGTATTCTGCTTTTACTAGTGTTTAACCAAAAAATAAGAAGCCTGGTAGGACTATGTCCTTAGCATGGCAATGCTTCAGAAGAATTCCTTGGGTCCTGTTAAATATTGTATTCAACCCTGCATCATAATGGAAATTCATTCAGGTAATTGTGATGCACCTCCTCCTCCTGCATCTCCCATTAAGACAGACCTGATATTAATCCTATGTACAAAACTTTGACACAAATATCCCAATTTGCTTAAAAAATGAGTCCCCTACTGAAGGCGCTGCAATCACTCCCTTTGTTCATCTAATAACAATATTTATCACAGGTATAGCCCCATCATTTTTTCCCCAAGACACATAATATTTTAATGATATTTACTGGTCTATTCAGCAGGTTATTATCCTTGGTTGCTTAAAGCACCGCAGTTATGAAAGTGCTTTAAAGGTCACCAGAAGTCAGTCCAGCCGGTAAACAGATCCTTTAGCAATGGCGACCACATACATAGATTACCTTGTCAGTGCATAATCATGGTGAATTATGGTTGGTACTATACATTTTATTTTATAGGATTAGAAAGGGGTCAAACTGCAGGGATGGGGGGATTATTCACACCTGAAGGAGTCCGCATGGAGACCCCCCAGATGGAATACAATCACAATTGCAAGTGATGTGCTGTCAAAGCACCCGGACCCCATAGACTATAATGGGCTCTGTGTGCTTGCTGCACACAGTCCGGACAGAATACAAATGCTAGTGTGAACCAACCCTTATTCATTTGATGACAGTATCAGATTAGGGATCCTAGGGCTTACCATAGAAGATTATTCTTATAGCTATTAGAGATGAGCGAACAGTAAAATGTTTGAGATTCAATATTTGTTTTGAGTAGCCCCTCAATACTCAACTACTCGAATCGAATATCGAACCCTATTATAGTCTATGGGGGGAAAATGCTCGTTTCAGGGGTAGACAATATTCGATCAAATTACACTTACCAAGTCCACGAGTGAGGGTCGGGCTGGATCCTCCAAGAAGTCTTCTCCGTGCAGCGTCCCCGCGGCATCTTCTGGCTCTTCATTCACTCTGCCAGGCATCGGGCCTGGGCAGAGCCGACTGCGCATGTCCACACTACAAGCGGGCATGCGCAGTCGGCTCTGCCCAGGCCCGATGCCTGGCAGAGTGAATGAAGAGCCGGAAGACGCCACGGGGAAGCTGCACGGAGAAGACTTCTAAAGGTAGGAGAAGAACCAGCGTTGATTGGCCGACTGTATAGCATTCGGCCAATCAATGCTGGTTCTGCATTGAACTTTTACATTTGAATAGCGAGTGGTACTCGATCGAATACCTACTCGAGTAGTAATCGCTAATCTCTAATAGCTATTACATGCCATCTTTGCTGAAATCATTGTACACATGGGACATATCATCAGTAAAACAGGTTCAGCATGCCTTTGGGTAACTAGTTATGGGTCTAGGATGTCAATGGCGGTATGATCTATAATTTATAGAATTTTTACAAAACATTCCTTTAATAAACTTCAGATTTCACTGGGGCAGATTTAGCAAGAATGGCATATGATACTCCAGTCATAATAATTGCCCCTGCACCAGAACTGAGATCCATGTGTTAGTTATCATGAATCTGTTGATCCAAAGTGTTAGATCCTCTACACCAGTTTAATGAAGTAGAGGGATGGATATATATGCCCTGATATTTGTATCACAAGTTAACCACTTTTTCTAAACACCTAGTTTAGATGAGACAAAAATTAAACTCTTTGGCATTGACTCACTGTGTTTGGAGGAAGAGAAATAAATATGACCCAAAAAACACCATCCCCACTTTCAAGAATGGAGGTGGAAACATTATGTTTTGAAGGTGTTTCTATGCTAAGGGCATGGGACTACTTCACTTCATTAATGGAAGAATGGATGGAGCCATGTATCATAAGATCCTGAAAGACAACTGCCTAGCCACTGCCAGGACCTTAAAAATGGGTCATGGCTGGGTCTTCCAGCAGGGCAATGACCCAAAAAAATACAGCCAAGGCAACATAGTGGCTCAAAAGGAAGCAAATTTAGGTCATGGGGTGGCCTAGCCAGTCTCCAGACCTTAATCCCATAAAAAACTTATGGAGGGAGCTGAAATTCTGAGTTGCCAAGGGACAGCCTCAAAATCTTAATGATTTAGAGATGATCTACAAGGAGGAGTGGACCAAAATTCCTCCTGACATGTGCGCAAACCTCATCATCAACTAAAAAAAGCGTCTGACTACTGTGCACGCCAACAAGGGTTTTGCCACCCAGTATTAAGTCTTGTTTGCCAGAGGGATCAAATACTTAATTCTCTATAATTAAAGATGTAAGGAATTATATACTAAAAAAACAACAAAAAAAAACAACTTAATTCTCTATGCAAAATGCAAATAAATGTCTAAAATGTATAAAATGATATTCTATCTCTCACTGTTAAAATTAACCTACCCTTAAAATTATATTTTTTTTTATGTCTTTGTCAGTGGGCAAACTTACAAAATCAGCAAGGGATCAAATACTTATTTCCTTCACTGTATATTGCTCTAGCACCCAGCAGCTCATGCAGTTCCTGGCATAATACAGATCACATGACCACGCCAGTAGGAAGACACATCATGGCTGATTTTATAGCTATAGACATATAACTGTTATGGTTCTGGGTATATATATAAAAATAATATTTTTAAAACCGCAGAACCTCTTGGGCTGCAAAGGCACTGCAGCGAGGTCCACAGGCCCTATGGGCGGCTGTATGTCTGTATGCGACAGTACGGCGGTACAGCACAGTATGAACTGGGAGCAACACACGTTCACCAGTTAACTCACTGAGTGACGGACAGTGCAGCTCCCAATGAACAGGCTGAAAGCAAATACAAGACAGCTGCCCAGGGTTACACTCACCCTAGGTCAGCGACAAACAATCCCCGGTAATAGCTAGGGAGGCTCCTGCACACAGCTAGGAGGAGGCAAACACCTAGGACCCTGTAGTAGCTAGGAGAACTCCTGCACACAGCTAGGAGTTTCCAATAATGTTAGGCAAGGCGAGCACGGCTATCTGGGGAACCACACCTGCTGCAGCTCCACAGGCCGGAACAAAGTCTATTGCTCCAGGCCTTGGTGTAGAGCTGTCAGTCATTCAGGGTTTACTGGTCTATCTATTAGCACCCTACACTGCAACCTGCCTGAACACTGGAGACTCTCCTTGGGACTACATTCATTAGGTCTGGTAACTTTCAGATAAAGTGTGAGCGCCGGGCGGGCGTCGACTCACTCCTTTTAAAGGAAAGTCCCCGCCCAATAGGGGCGGTGGCCATGACCTCACCGCTCATGCTCAGTCAGAGAGAACTGGCACTTAGGCTGTGAGCGACTCCAAAAAGTATGAGCATGCTCAGTCGGAGAAAACTGAGTCTTAGTCTCCAGAGACTTCACCGCACGCCGCCGGGAGCGAGGGTTGGATTGGCCTGCAGGTGGTGCTGTGCGCCGGAAGGCAAATCTGCGGGACCCCATCCTAACATTACCCCCCCCCCCCCTAGCGCCCCCCCCCCCCCCTCAAAAGCCGCAATAAGGTCTGGTGCGTCAACATCCTCCGCGCGCACCCAGGACCGGTCCTCCGGCCCGAAACCTGTCCAGTCGACCAGGTAGAATTTATGTCCCCGGACTTCCCTGGAATCGAGAATGGAGTCGATCTCGAAGTCGCTCTCTGCCAATTCAGGTTCCGAGGGTATAGGAGGGGAGAAGGCGTTAGTGTGCACGGGCTTCAATAAGGAGACGTGGAAAATGTCTGCAATGCGCCAACTAGGAGGGAGTTTAAGGCGATAAGTGACCGCATTCACCTGGGCGACAATCTCAAAAGGACCCACATAGCGTGGGGCGAATTTAGCTGAGGCTACCTTCAACCTAATATGTCTGGCTGAGAGCCACACTCGATCCCCAGGCTGGAAGGAGGGACCGGGACGGCGGCGAGTGTCTGCCGTGGTTCGCATCCTCTCCTTAGCAGCCGACAGAGCCTCCTGCGTGGAGTCCCATACTAATCGCGCCTCCGTGGCCCATTCCCTCACCGCGGGCAACGGGGACTCCGCAGGGAAAGGCACCGGTACCCGTGGATGTTGCCCATTGTTCAGGAGGAACGGGGTCTTCCCTGTGGCATCCGCAAGGGCATTGTTGAGAGCAAACTCTGCCCAGGGGAGCAAAGATGCCCAGTTGTCATGGTGAGCGGAGACGAAGTGGCGAAGATACGTCGCCAGTGACTGGTTGGTGCGCTCCACCAGACCATTAGTCTGTGGATGATAGGCCGAAGAGAAACAGAGCTCGACCTCCATCAATCGGCACAGTTCTCGCCAGAACCGTGCTGAGAACTGGGTACCCCGGTCCGTCACCACTCTGTCGGGCATGCCATGCAGGCGGAAGACATGTGTGACAAAGAGCTGTGCCAACTCCCTAGCTGTGGGCAACTTGGGTAAAGCCACTAGATGGGACATCTTGGAGAAGTGGTCCGTAGTGACCAAAATGACCCTATGGCCAGATGAGGGGGGCAGGTCCACAATGAAATCCATCCCCACTGTATCCCATGGTCTATCAGGGACTGGAAGGGGCTGAAGCAGACCTGCGGGCAACTCCCTAGAGGGCTTATTACGGGCGCAGGGCACACATGCCCGCACAAACTCCCTGACATCCCGAGCCATTCCAGGCCAGAAATAGGATCTGTCCAGGAGTTCCTGCGTTCTCCTGTAACCGAAGTGTCCCCCAATACGTGAGGAGTGCGCCCAGGCGAGCATCTCCCGACGCCTATCAGATGGCACAAAAGTTTTGTCAGGCGTCCCCCGTTCTTGGGAGAGAGGAGAGACCACTTGGACCTTCTCGGAGGGAATAATGAGACGCTCCGTTTCAGTGGCCTCATCGAGAGGATTAGACGAGCGGGAGAGAGCATCTGCTCGCACATTCTTTTCCCCAGGCAAAAAATGAAGGGTGAAATTAAACCTAGAAAAGAAAAGTGACCACCTAGCCTGGCGAGGATTTAACCGCTGGGCGGTCTGGAGGTACAACAAGTTTTTGTGATCAGTATAAACCTCAAAAGGGTGTCTGGATCCCTCTAAGAGGTGTCGCGATTCCTGAAAAGCCAACTTCATAGCAAGGAGCTCACGATCCCCTATCGAATAATTCTTTTCTGCGGGGGAGAATGACTTGGAAAAGAAGAAACAGGGGCGCCTTCTTCCCTGTGTGTCTTTCTGTGACAGAACCGCCCCCGCACCGACCGAGGAGGCATCCACCTCCACATAGAAGGGCTTATCCAAGTCTGGTTGGTGCAGAATAGGAGAGCGTGAAAAATGATACTTAAGGGTGGAGAACGCGTCCGACACCTCGAGTCCAAACCTTAGGGTTCATGCCTTTACGGGTAAGAGCCACCAGCGGTGCCGCCAAGGTAGAAAAATGGGGGATAAACTGACGGTAATAATTAATAAACCCCATAAACCGCTGGATGGCCTTCAGTGAGCGAGGTTCCGGCCATTCTTGGACTGCGGACATCTTGGAAGGATCCATGGCTAGACCTGTGCCAGATATGATGTAACCCAGAAAAGGCAGAGAGGACTGCTCAAACAAGCATTTTTCTAACTTGGCATATAGCCGGTTTGCACGGAGGCGTTTTAGCACCTCAGCGACAGTGGCTCTATGTGTGCGGAGATCCGCGGAAAAAACAAGTATGTCGTCCAAATATACAACGACTGAGATCTGGAGTAGATCCCGGAAAATGTCATTCATTAAATCTTGGAAGACGGCAGGGGCATTGCACAGGCCAAACGGCATCACAAGATATTCGTAATGGCCGTCGTGGGTGTTAAATGCGGTCTTCCATTCGTCCCCCTTACGGATGCGGATCAGGTTATACGCCCCCCTCAGATCCAATTTAGTAAAGACGGTAGCCCCACGTAGTCTGTCAAACAGCTCAGAGATCAGGGGAAGAGGGTATTTATTCTTCACCGTGACAGCGTTTAGACCCCGATAGTCAATGCAGGGGCGTAGAGAGCCGTCCTTCTTGGCTACAAAGAAGAACCCGGCGCCAGCTGGTGACGCTGATTTCCTGATAAACCCCCTGGCTAGGTTATCCCTGATGTATTCTGACATGGCCTCAGTCTCAGGTACCGATAATGGATACACATGACCTCTAGGAGGTACAGCTCCAGAGATCAACTCTATGGGGCAGTCATAGGGGCGGTGAGGTGGCAGACTCTCCGCTGCCCTCCTAGAGAACACATCCGCAAAGGCAGAATATTGGGGTGGCAGACCCGAGAGGTCAGGCATCACGGGTTGGAGAGTGACCTGCTCTGATGGTAACAGGCAATGCTGGTGACAGTGCTCTCCCCAGGACAATATTTCCCCAGTGACCCAATTAATCTACGGAGAGTGTTGGCGAAGCCACGGGAGCCCCAGGAGAAGATCATCCATACCCTCATGCAGGGACAAGAATGAAATGGTCTCCTTATGTCTAGATGGAAGAGACATGCTTAGCGGTACCGTTCGTTGTGTGATTTCAACGGGTAAGATGGAGCCATTCACGACTCGCACCTTAATTGGCTGAGGAAGAAACACCAACGGAATGCCTTTTTTGCGTGCGAACTCAGAAGACATAAACACCCCGTCTGCTCCTGAGTCTATACACGCCTTGGCAGATATCGTGCGGGTACCTTCCACTAGAAGAACAGTGAAAACTAGTTTGGTGGGCGGTATAGACATCGCTAGTGATCCCCCACCAATGGATACTAGCGGCTGGCGTTTCCCTGCCCCTTAGGACAGTGAGATGAGAGATGCCCTGGCAGGCGGCAGGAGAAACATACATAATCTCGCCTCGGACGCCGGGGTGTGGCTCCGGCGCGAGAAATGTCCATAGACTCAGGGGTACCCTCTATTGGCCGTGCGGGAGGACTGGAAGAGGGGAATATGGGAGCCAAACGGATACGGGCTCTGTTGGTCGCCACCTCCAGTTTCCGTGCGCTGTGCCGCAAGTCAATGCGGGTGGCCTGGGCGATTAGCGCTTCTAGGGTCAGGGGAACCTCCCGGGTTGCCAAAGCATCCTTGACATGGGAGGCCAATCCTTTCCAGAACACTGGCACCAAAGCCTTATCCGGCCAATCGATTTCGGATGCCAGTGTTCTAAATTGTACTGCATATGTACTAACGGGGCCCGAACCCTGGCTTAGGTCGAGTAGCTGCAGGGCCGAGTCAAAGGTGACCCGTGGACCCAGGAAGACCTGTTTCAGGGACCCTAGGAATGTTACGGCGCGTGTAGTGACAGGGTCGCCCCGCTCCCACAATGGCGTAGCCCACTCCAAGGCCCGACCTGCCAGGAGGGAGATTACAAACCCCACCTTACTTTTTTTCAGTGGGGAATGCAGCTGGCTGTACCTCAAAATGGATTGTACACTGGCTTATAAAACCCCTACACTCCCTCGACTCTCCTGAGAATTTATTGGGGAGAGCCAGACGGAGGGTTGCGCCAGTAGCCGATGGTGTCTGGGCTAAGGCTTGTGCCAGCGACTGTGCAGTGAGAGGGGCATCCCCTGTTGCTGGTGCTCGCTGCTCCAGCGACTGCAGACGAGCTTCTAATTGCTGCACATAGCGTTGCAACTGCGCATGCTCAGACATAGCAGCAAGACCTTGGCTCACACTTATGTTATGGTTCTGGGTATATATATATAAAAATAATATTTTTAAAACCGCAGAACCTCTTGGGCTGCAAAGGCACTGCAGCGAGGTCCACAGGCCCTATGGGCGGCTGTATGTCTGTATGCGACAGTACGGCGGTACAGCACAGTATGAACTGGGAGCAACACACGTTCACCAGTTAACTCACTGAGTGACGGACAGTGCAGCTCCCAATGAACAGGCTGAAAGCAAATACAAGACAGCTGCCCAGGGTTACACTCACCCTAGGTCAGCGACAAACAATCCCCGGTAATAGCTAGGGAGGCTCCTGCACACAGCTAGGAGGAGGCAAACACCTAGGACCCTGTAGTAGCTAGGAGAACTCCTGCACACAGCTAGGAGTTTCTAATAATGTTAGGCAAGGCGAGCACGGCTATCTGGGGAACCACACCTGCTGCAGCTCCACAGGCCGGAACAAAGTCTATTGCTCCAGGCCTTGGTGTAGAGCTGTCAGTCATTCAGGGTTTACTGGTCTATCTAGTAGCACCCTACACTGCAACCTGCCTGAACACTGGAGACTCTCCTTGGGACTACATTCATTAGGTCTGGTAACTTTCAGATAAAGTGTGAGCGCCGGGCGGGCGTCGACTCACTCCTTTTAAAGGAAAGTCCCCGCCCAATAGGGGCGGTGGCCATGACTTCACCGCTCATGCTCAGTCAGAGAGAACTGGCACTTAGGCTGTGAGCGACTCCAAAAAGTATGAGCATGCTCAGTCGGAGAAAACTGAGTCTTAGTCTCCAGAGACTTCACTGCACGCCGCCGGGAGCGAGGGTTGGATTGGCCCGCAGGTGGTGCTGTGCGCCGGAAGGCAAATCTGCGGGACCCCATCCTAACAATAACTCATTAGGCACTGTGCATACGGTCATTGGGAAGACAGAGACCGTAATAAACCAAACCTGCCTTCTCTATGGGCAGTTGTCTAGTGTTAAAGACAAATTGGAATCTTAGACAAAATTGGATATTAGATAAGTGTTGGCACGTTGGACACGTTGGTCCAGGGTTTTTATACTGACTGCCAGATTTGGAGTCGGGAAGGAATTTTTTCCCCTGAAATAGGGCAATTGGCATGAGCCTCATGTTTTTTTTTTGCCTTCCCCTGGATCAACACTGTAGGGATTGTAGGGTTATAGGTTGGACTTGATGGACTAATGTCTTTATCCAACCTCAACAACTATGTAACTATGTAACATCCATAGTTTTTCCTAATGGAAACCAGAAAGGCTCAGTTATTAAGCTAACTCCATTGAGAGTCATAGTGGTGGAGACATGCAGGTTTCTTTGTCTTATGGTCCCAATTTCAAGCTTGACTACTGTGACCCCTATAGCGTCGCTGCTATAAAATATTGTGAATACAGATCAGTATAGTTGTGTTATTGTCATAAAGCATTCTTTTCCTTGGTTGGTTTATATAAATACATGTCAAAGCAATGAGACTTGGCTTGACAGAGATTAAAGTTAGAGGTACAGTAGGGCTATCATCAAAGAGGAACTCCGGTTGGATGCTACACCAGGTAAATTTCAACCTAAAACAACAAGTTTTACCTCATGGTATCCTGTAGCTGCACTGTCTCTTACTATCTTAGCCATTGTCTTCCTGCAGATCTCTCCTCCATCTCTACCACCAGTACACACCATCCATATCAGTCCCTCTCTTCTTCCTTCTCCCATGTACAGCTCTCACACACTTTTCACACTCTTTAATCATCCCTTTATTTCTTTTAGCAGTGACACCAAACAGAAGCGCCCACATAAATCACTGAACCACCTTCTGTCTCTGTCCATGTTACTCCTCCTCGCTGCTGGGGACATCTCTCCTAACCCCGGCCCTCCTTCCTTCACTAACTCTTCTTCCTGCACACATAGAAGGCCTACAAACCTCATCAATATTTACCGTGTTCCTTCCCCTCATCTCTCCCCTGTCTCCTTTAACTGCTCTCTCTGGAACGCCCGCTCAGTGTGTAACAAACTAGAATATATTAATGACTTATTCCTTAGTAAATCCCTCGGCCTGCTCGCCTTTACTGAAACTTGGATCCAGCAGGCAGACACTGCCTCCCCTGCTGCTCTGTGTCATGGTGGCCTACAATTCTCACATACCTCTAGGCCTGACAACAGGCAGGGTGGTGGGGTAGGCTTACTCCTGTCCCCACAGTGCATTTTTCAGTCCATTCCCCCGGTCCCCTCACTCACATTCTCCTCATTTGAAGTCCATGCTATCAGACTTTTCCGGCCACTCTCCTTACGTGTAGCTGTGATCTACCGCCCACCTGGCTCACCCTACCAATTTTTGGACCACTTTGCTTCTTGGCTTCCCCACTTTTTATCCAGTGACATTCCTACCCTCATCATGGGTGACTTTAACATCCCTATTGCCCCCCCTCACTCCCCGGCTGCCTCACAGTTTCTCTCATTAACCACTTCTCTTGGTCTCTCACAATGTTCTTCTTCCGCCACACATATAGACGGTAACACGATTGATCTAGTCTTCCATCGACTCCTCACAGTCTCTAAATTTTCTAACTCTTCTCTGCCGCTTTCTGACCACAATCTTCTATCTCTCACCATCAGTGCTCTCTCCCCTTCACAAGACGCCCCTATCCATCACACATATAGGAACTTGCGTGCTATTGACACCCAGCACCTCTCAGATACTCTACAGTCCTCCCTGTCCCCCATCTCTTCAATCTCCTGTGCCAATCTGGCCACCAGTCACTATAATGATACCCTCAAAAATGCATTGGATGAGGTTGCTCCCCCCTCCACTCGTAAAGTCCCACATAGGAGGCATCAGCCCTGGCACACGCCACAGACACGATTTCTTCAGCGCTGCTCTAGGTGTGCCGAACGTCTATGGAGAAAATCACGCTCACCTGCAGATTTCCTCCACTTCAAGTTTATGCTTAAAACATATAGCTCTGCCCTTTACCTTGCCAAACAAGACTATTTCACCGCCCTCATCTCTTCTCTCTCAAGCAACCCTAAAAGGCTTTTTGAAACCTTTCACTCCTTACTCACACCCAAGGTGCAGACGCCATTCACAGACCTTAGTGCTGATGACCTGGCCATGTATTTCCATGATAAAATTGATAAGATCCATCAGGAAATTACTGCCCAAGCCCCAGGTGGCATTGACTCCCACACCTACGATAGTACTGATCCCCTCACCAGCCGCACTTATGACTGTCCATTCTCATCTTTTGAACCTGTCACAGAAGAGGAAGTTTCCCAGCTACTTTCTTCATCTCGCCCCACAACCTGCAGTAGTGACCCCTTCCCCTCACACCTTCTCCAATCTCTGTCCCCTGCTGTCACTACTTACCTTACTAAAATATTTAACCTCTCTCTCTCTTCTGGAATCTTCCCATCCTCCTTCAAGCATGCTGTTATAATCCCGCTACTGAAAAAACCCTCCCTGGACCCATCCTGTGCTGCTAACTATCGACCCGTCTCTAACCTCCCCTTCATCTCTAAACTTTTGGAACGCCTGGTTTATTCTCGGTTAATCCGTTATCTCTCTGCTAACTCTCTGCTTGACCCCTTACAATCTGGTTTCCGCGCTCTGCACTCTACTGAAACAGCTCTCACAAAAGTCTCTAATGATCTACTAAAGGCTAAATCCAATGGTGACTTCTCTCTTCTTATTCTTCTGGACCTCTCTGCAGCTTTTGACACTGTTGACCATCAACTTCTCCTCACTATGCTCCGCTCAGTTGGCCTCAATGACACTGCGCTCTCCTGGTTCTCCTCTTATCTCTCAGGCCGCACTTTCAGTGTATCATTTGCGGGCTCTGTTTCCTCCCCTCTTTCCCTTGCTGTTGGGGTTCCTCAGGGCTCGGTCCTCGGCCCCCTGCTCTTTTCTCTCTACACAGCCCCCATTGGACAAACCATCGCCAGATTTGGCTTCAGGTACCATCTTTATGCTGATGACACCCAATTATACACATCTTCCCGTGACATCACCCCTGCACTCATTCAGAACACCAGTGACTGTCTCTCTGCTGTCTCTAATATCATGTCCTCGCTCTATCTGAAACTAAATCTCTCTAAGACTGAACTACTACTGTTTCCACCATCTAACAGATCTGTCCCTGATATATCCATTGCAGTCTCAGGCCTTACTATAACTCCTAGGCAGCATGCCCGCTGCCTTGGGGTCATATTTGACGCAGACCTTTCCTTCACCCCTCATATTGAATCACTCGCACGTTCATGTCACCTCCACCTCAAAAACATCTCCAGAATACGCCCTTTCCTTACCAGAGATACACTAAAGACACTTATTGTCTCTCTGATTCATTCTCGCCTTGACTACTGTAATTCCTTACTAATCGGTCTTCCCCTCACTAAACTCTCTCCTCTACAATCTATTCTGAATGCAGCGGCCAGGCTCATCTATCAGGCTAGACGCTACAGCGATGCCTCCGGTCTGTGCCAGTCGCTACATTGGCTGCCTATTCATTATAGAATAAAATATAAAGTTATTACTCTCATCCACAAGGCTCTCCATAATGCCGCACCTCCCTACATTTCTTCCCTCATCTCTGTCTACCGCCCAACCCGTGCTCTCCGCTCACTCAATGACCTAACACTTACATCCTCTATTATCAGAACCTCCCATGCTCGTATACAAGACTTCTCCCGAGCTGCACCACTTCTCTGGAATGCTCTACCCCGGACAATCAGATTAACTCCCAACTTCTACAGTTTCAAACGCAAACTAAAGACGCATCTTTTCAGACAAGCCTATCACAATTCCTAATGCACAAAATTGTCTGAACACTGTATAAGCAATGCCGCCCCTGCTACCTCTTGTGTCACCCTCTCTACCTCATAGATTGTAAGCTCTTTTGAGCAGGGCCCTCAGTCCCATTGTGTGAAATGACGTTCTTTGTTATGTATGTCTGTATCTGAACAAAGTGAATGGAAACTTCAAGTGCAAGTTCTGAAGTGGCTTACAACAACCCCAAACAGAGAAAACATTAATTATATGTGTTAAAGGGATAAAATGGTGTTTAATGAGATTAAAAGGTTTCGGTTAGTTTAGGAAGCCTATATCAAAAAGATAATAAGTATCGTAACATTTCCAGCACTAATTGTAGCGAAGACAATTAATACAATGTAGCGTCCGACTTAAAAGGACTCTATTGATCAAAGCAAAGGTACTAAAATATGTATAAGGTGAGATATTTTCCCTTGTCGATATTATAGTATAGATCTGCAGTCTGGTTACTCAGTATTCGAGAGATCACCCGGTTGTGGAGTGAGGAGGCTTTTTATCTAAGAAACATAACAAATTGTTGGTCTGTTTATATAACAAGAAGTAACAATTTAAAGGAAACCCGCCACCATGAGAATGTAATCTAATTCTCATACAGTATGAAATAGACCATAGGACATGTATGGTCCTACCTTGCTAAAATCTGGCCAAGGTGTTATATGTACTGCTTGTTTTCCTTGGTTTAACCTTGGTTTGCTCTCTGACTTGGTCCCAGTATGTTACCACTATGTTCTGATGACCTGTCTCATTTCAAGACCACTTAATCTTTATTTACATCCCTAGCATCCTGAATGTTTATTCTCTTGGCACGAATCCTACCAGCCCTGACCATGCAGCCCTGACCTCAGCCAGTATTCCGGCTATGCATGACTCCTTGATGTCCTGCATCATGATTGATCTTTCAGCGACATTGGGACCACTCCAAGAAGTATCAACGTGGTCTCCCGTAGTAAAGTCTAGACCATGTTGACAAACTGAAATCTAGCATGAAAATAATTTATAATGAAATAATTAACCTGAGAGACCGCCAAGACCTAATAAAGCTATGAATATAATTTCAGGCCATCTGGACAACACTTGAGCCAAGTATTCCACAGGCAGAAGTTTCTCCTCACCCTATGTAACAATTAGCACTTGTGTCACACATTAGCAGTCCCAATATTGAGTTGCTTTCGCAACTCCACTGCTCTTCTACATCAAGGAAATATGTATGTGGGCCTGTATACCAAACAGTTCTTCATGGTGACGTCCAAACTGTTCTAAAACTATGGAGACTCAGGACAGGTCTGTCTGGTCATATCAAAGATCAACTTTGTAATAAATCAATCATCACTTCACACAATAAAAATGAGAGTCGTTTTTAGGCACGGTCTTACAAGTCACGTGATCAGTGGCGTAACTAGGAATGGCGGGGCCCCGTGGCGAACTTTTGACATGGGGCCCCCCCGACACCGAAGATCTCGACCGAGTCCCTCCTACGCATTCCTGCGCGCTCTATTATGTCCCATAGTGTCCCCTGCACACAGTATTATGTCCCTTAGTGGCCCCTGCACACAGTATTATACCCAATAGTGGCCCCCTGCACACAGTATTATGTCCCTTAGTGGCCCCTGCACACAGTATTATGTCCCTTAGTGGCCCCTACAGGACTAAATACTGTCACCGCTGACCGCTATACCAGGACAAATTGTGGATAAAAAAAATCTGGTCATGTGCATTACAATTTAGTAACTCCATGTGCCTCATATTAATAACAGTTAACCCTATCATGTCCCTCACATTAAGCCTTGTGTACCTCACATAAGAGTTACTGATATGTGAGAGACATGGAGGTAATAATAAAGTATCTTCATTACTATTACCCCCAAATGTCTCACATATCAGTAACTCTTATGGTGAGGCAAACAGGGGTTAATGTGAGGGAGATGATGGGGTTAACTGCTATTACTATGAGGCACATGGAGTTACTAAAACACAAGTAATCCCCCCAAATGCCTGATAGTAATAAGTATAGTAACCCAGTACGTACCTGTGTAGCTTCAGTTTCATTTTCCTAGAGCAGCTTCTTCCTCTTCTCTTCTGTGCTGGACGGCAGGGATAAGCCCCGCCTCCTCCTCTCATTGGTGGGCAGAGAACAGCAGAGAAAGGGAGGGGGGAGAGAGGGGCTGACAGCGCTGACAGGAGCCAGACCTGAAGCTCCTGTGTCTCCGTTGCTGCAGCTTCGGGGCCCCCTGTTGGTGGAAAGTATTCCACCAACAGGGGGCCCCGATCATTATACTCGGGGGTCCGAAAAGACCTCCGAGCATAATGATAGCAGCAGTAGCAGCTGTCACCGGGCCCCTAATGTCCCGGGCCCTGTGGCAGCTGCTACCGCTGCTATGGTGGTAGTTACGCCACTGCACGTGATAGATGGGGTCACACAAAAAGTAAAACTGCTTAGGCAGGGGTCCAGTTATTTTTATATGATCGGGTATCACAAATAAAGTTGTTTGAGCTTTCCCCATTGAAAACTCTTGGGCATGTAGGGTTACACGTAGCTCATACCCTGTGGGATAATATAGAGGGGAGTGAAAAACATGGACAGGTTAGTTTGGGTTGAGTAAGTGTAGAAGTGTTATATTAGGAAATATAATAGCCCGTCTAAAACGATGTTTTTAAGAGCATGATTGATACCGTGGAAGCTGAGCAACTAATCTTATCTTGGGTAATACATTCTAGAGAACTGGAGCAACTTGTGAGAAGTCTTGAAGATGGGAGTGGGGAGTTCTGATTATAAAGAACGGTAGTCATTGGCAGTATGGAGACCACAGGTAGGGTGGTAGACAAAGATAAGGTAGGAGATTTAGACATGTACATCACATTATTAGGCTTTCTGAATAAGGGTGATGAATTTAAATGGTATTCTATAGTGGAGGCATCCATGTAATGTTTAGACTTAAAGCTGACCTTTCTCCTACAATGAATGTTAGGAGTATTTAGGTTCTTTACTTTCTATTTTTCTTACCTGGGGAGTTTTTGGCTGCGCAGTGTCTGGGGTGGCATCCTGGCGCTGCGGGGTTGTCCTGTCGTGGGTATTGGTGCACACCTTCTGACTTGCACGTGCGCACTGCTGGTAGGCAGCTTTATCTCCTGGTTGATTAGTCTGTCCTCCCATTTGCACCTGGGAGGAGTGGTCTCTACTCTGTATTTAAACCCATGCCTCCCATGGTTCTGTGCTGAGTGTCGCTTTTACAGAGCTAGGCCTTAGCAGGAGGAGTAGGTGGTGATCTGGGATAGAGGAAGTTCCGTGGTTGGTTTTTGGGAGGTTTGGGTGAACGAGTTGGTTTGTGTGTTTTCCCCTCTGTGTTCACCAATCCTACCTCTGTGTGTAATTGACTGTGTGAGTGAATTGCCTTATCCTTTGATTTCTACTCAGTTTCCCTGTGTTTGTTTCCTAGTGTATGGTTCCTTCCCATATTGGTTTGGGGGAATCCTTTCCCACATTTTTCCTGTGTGCTGCTTGTGTTGTTAGTCAGCGCACACCCTTGTCAGTCCCTGTCAGTTGCAGCTTCACTTGTTCGTTAGGGGTGACCCCCTTTAGTCTCCAGTCCCTAGAGGTCTTATAGAGCATTCCTTCTCCCACTTCCCTCTAGGCCTACGGTATCAGTGAGAGAGGAGCTGTCGGGGTCAGGCTTAGCCTGAGTACAGCCGACCCACACCCGTGAGGCAGGGACCGGGATAGCTAGTGGGAGTAGTGCAGGGCGAGATTCCCTACTGCTACTCCTTAGCCCCGTTGCAGCTACCTGGACTGACATAACAATGAAGATGACCTTTCATATCCTCGGAGCCCGGCAGTATTATGTACCGGTAGAAAGCTGACAGTGCGTCAAATTCAATGCACTTACCAATACGCAGCCCAGTGCCAGAGATATCAGTGCCACTAGTTTCGACACCAATATCCCTCCACTATCACAAAGGCGGATCTTTCAGCCTAGCTCACCCCCAACACTCTTCCATAGTTATGTAGAATCAGTTCCTCTCAGCCCAGTGATGACCCTTCTGAGCTTTCTAGTGTTGTATAAAGATTCTCTTTAAGACTTGAGGATGGTTTTGAGATTAAAGGGGTATTCCCATGAATATAACTAGTTATCAATTTGCAGATAATTAAAAGTTAAACATTTTTGCAAACATAAGTAATTAAACATTTTGCAGAGTTTTAAAAATTTTCTCTAAATATCTTGTAGTTATTGTCTGTTGTCTTGATCGGTTGCCATTGGGTATGACCATGAATGAAGAACCTCTCTAAGGGTCCATTCAGACAGAGTAATGTGCCGCGTGACCTGGCACGTATACGGCATGTGAGATTTTGAGCGCCGTAAAAGCTCCCATTGATTTCAATGGGAGCCTGGATCGTATACGCCGCGTTATTTTGCGATCCAGGCTCCCATTGAAATCAATGGGAGATTTTACGGCGTTCAAAATCTCACACACCGTATACGTGCTTGGTCATGCAGCACGTTACTCCGTGTGAATGGACCCTAAGATCAGACATTCTCTTTAAGGGTAAGTTTACACAGTTTTTTTGGTCTGGATTTGATCCGGACCAAAATGCGCCTGCTGTGGCTAGCCGCAACTGACGCGGCTTCTGACAGTCGCAGCTTTCTGCTCTGGATTAGATCCAAATGACTGGGCCTAGCCCGGAGTGAATGTCTTGATGCGGACGCTGTGGCTGTTTCTGACGTAGAATCTGCATCAAGATAGGGCAGGTTGCTTCTACCGCTTGCGGAAAAAGGAAATGACCAGCCCCCATTGAATTCAATGAGAGGCGTTTTTTTGACCCGGATTTTGTCTCAGATTCCGCGTCAAAATCCAGACCAAAAAAACTGCATGTGAAGGTACCCTAAATGTGGACACGTGTAGAGTAGACTTGTATGTGCATGATCTTGAAATTGGACCTAGGACCCCTTATGTATACCCACTACATATACTCTGGATCAGGCATGTCAAACTCAGGGTACCCCGAGGGCCACATGAGTAACAAGAGGTTGTTGCGCGGGCCGCACAAGCAGCTAATGTCACACACGTATTTTAACAGCAGTCATGAAAACAAGATATGACGTAGTAATATGTAACAGCAACTAATATATTTAACAAAAATACAGCAATTAAAAACTAAACATTTATTTGCTATCATTTTTTTCAATCTTTTTTAGATTATAAGTGGTGATCAGTCAGCCTTATTCTCTGAGAAGATTTTGTTAGTTTCATAAAAGAAAATAATCTGTTTACATATACACCCTTCATTTGCCCCCAGACTCATGTCCCCCCTCCATCTCTGCCCCCAGACTCATGTCCCTCCCATCTCTGCCCCCAGATTCATATTCCCCCCATCTCTGCCCCCCAGATTCATATCCCCCCATCTCTGCCCCCCAGATTCATGTCCCCCCATCTCTGCCCCCAGATTCATGTCCCCCCATCTCTGCCCCCAGATTCATGTCCCCCCTATCTCTGCCCCCAGATTCATGTCTCCCCATCTCTGCCCCAGATTCATGTCCCCTCCATCTCTGCCCCCAGATTCATGTCCCCTCCATCTCTGCCCCCAGATTCATGTCCCCCCATCTCTTCCCCCAGATTCATGTCCCCTCCATCTCTGCCCCCAGATTCATGTCCCCTCCATCTCTGCCCCCAGATTCATGTCCCCTCCATCTCTGCCCCCAGATTCATGTCCCCTCCATCTCTGCCCCCAGATTCATGTCCCCCATCTCTGCCCCAGATTCATGTCCCCTCCATCTCTGCCGCCAGATTCATGTCCCCTCCATCTCTGCCCCCAGATTCATGTCCCCTCCATCTCTGCCTCTAGATTCATGTCCTCCCCATCTCTGCCCCTAGATTCATGTCCTCTCCATCTCTGCCCCCAGTGTTATGCCGTCCTCTCCATCTCTGCCCCCAGTGTCATGCCGTCCTCTCCATCTCTGCCCCCAGTGTCATGCCGTCCTTTCCATCTCTGCCCCCAGTGTCATGCTGTCCTCTCCATCTCTGCCCCCAGTGTCATGCCGTCCTCTCCATCTCTGCCCCCAGTGTCATGCCGTCCTCTCCATCTTTGCCCCCAGTGTCATGCCGTCCTCTCCATCTCTTCCCCCAGTGTCATGCCATCCCCTCCTTCATCTGCCCTCAGTTTTACGTTCCACCTCTATGTGCACACACATTAAACTTACCTTCTCCGACGACTCAGAGTCCTCGCTCCCCCGCCGCACTCTCTCTCTCGCGCTAACAGTTGTAGACGTGATGTGACATCATCACGTCACATCATGTCTACACAGCAGCATGTAGCAGCGAGTAGCCGCGTGAGTATTGCACCTCTGAGGCCCGCACAAAAGTCTCAAACTTTGTCTCTAAACTTTAGAGACAAAGTTTGAGACTTTTGTGCAGGCCGCAGATATGCCTGTAAAGGGGGCCGCATGTTTGACATGCCTGCTCTGGATAATTTAGTTAGTGATGGCAACCTTCTTAGCTAAAATTGCTGAAGATGGAGAACAACCATTTCACATAAACAGGACATTCATTTTTCTTTATTATCTTCAATAGCTTTTCCTTTTTACTTTATTTTTAATTTTTCAATGACAATTGCAGAAAACACGTGTATAGTTAATGAAAATATTCACTGCCATTTTTAATCTCTGAATCCATTTACTGAACATATTAGATATACAAGAATCGTTCTTTTGTCATCTTAACCTGTAATGCAAGCCTAATTATTGACTACAAAGAACATCTCCAAGTCTGAGATTTCTCGACTCCTCTCAATGATACTGTAAGAAAACATCTTTGAACACATACAGTATACGAATGTCAGAAGTTACTGACAAATAGATAAAACGCAGGATAAAAGAAGAGAGATTGCTTAGAATTCATTTTCTTGGGAATGGAATTAATTGCTGTGTCATTTGTCTTAGCTTTATTGCTGTAGAGTGGCAGCTTTTAGCACACAGCTTTTTCATGTCACAAAGTTTTCTTATTAACCATTGCACAAGTCAAGGACATGTCTGCTTTGTTGCAACAAAAAAGGGTATACTGAAATGGAGTCTACCACCTTCCAAAGTGTATCGAATTGCCACCATTGTATCATAGAGATAAACAGGGATAAACAATGTACCTTTGTTATGTATGTCATTTTTTTAGATTTGGAGAAAATCAACTTTGAAGTTTTATGCAAATGAGGCAGTTGGTGCACTGGGGGCGGGCCTTCAGCCCTGGGAGCACAGCTTTTATTTCTCAAGTAGGTTGGTGATGTCATAGGGCAGGCCTTCAGCTATCTGGACCACTCATATCCTTTCCCCTTCATCTTCCCACTATTATGGCATCATCAATCTTAGGGGGCGTTCACACTACCGTTGGTGTCCGATTGCAGTGTCCGTTGCTACTGTCCGTTCAAGATTTTAGCAACGGACACTAGCTGTGTCCGTTATAATTTCCATTCATTTCAATGGGATTTCATCTGTTGTCAGTTTGTGTCCGTTTGTGTCCTTAAGGGTCCGTTAACAACCATGTCCGTTTTTTCAAGCGGACAGAGAAATCACACATGCAGGATTTTTTTTGTCCGTTTGAAAAAACGGACAGAAAGTGTCCGTTTTTTATTTAACATTGTGGTCTATGGGCAACGGACATATAACGGACAGTAATGCAAACTGTGGTCCACAGACTGCAGAGCTGGAACTAGAACAAAAAGTGGACACCGAGCACACTCATAGTGCAGATAATCATAAATATTCTGTGGCAATTTGAAAAACCCACAAATGACAAACAGACCTGATTGGCCTCTCACCTAATGTGACTGTGATCCCGTTCACAGTTACGTTTAGAAGATTGATGACTAGGTGGAGGGAGCAGCACGTCACAGGAACACCAATAGGAAAGGACCAGGTGTGAAAGAAATGTAAAAAACCAAAAGGACCGCGCTCACAGGTCAATAGATTTATTGGGAAAAAACTGGAGTGCACAACACAGACTCACCGTATTTCGGGCCTAAATGCCCTTTATCAAGTGCATAAACTTCACGCTGGGTAGCTCAAACATTGTTTGAGCTACCCAGCGTAAAGTTTATGCACTTGATAAAGGGCATTTAGGCCCGAAATACGGTGAGTCTGTGTTGTGCACTCCAGTTTTTTCCCAATAACTCTATTGACCTGTGAGCGCGGTCCTTTTGGTTTTTTACATATAACGGACAGTAACTGATGGCCATCAGTTACAGTCCGTTATTTTCTGTCCGTTTATTTTCTGCACATGCTCAGAAAGCATAAACAGCAAGAAGAAAAAAACGGATAGTATAAAAAACGGACACTAACTGATGCTAACTGATACTAATGTGTCCGTTTTTTTTAACTGATCCATTAAATGGATCAGTTAAAAAAATGGACACATTAACATCAGTTAGTGTCCGTTAATGTCCGTTATGATAGGTGTCCGTTTTTTTTCTTTTAAATGGACACCTTCATAACGGACACCAACAGTAGTGTGAACGCCCCCTTACTTGAGAAATAAAAGCAGTGCTCCCAGGGCTGAAGGCCCGCCCCCAGTGCACCAACTGCCTCATTTGCATAAAACTTCAAAGTTGATTTTCTCCAAATCTACACAAGTGCCAAATATAACAAAGTTATGCTGTTTACCACTAAAACGAGGTGTTCACACTTACGCCTGCTTTCCGCCCGCCGTGATTCCACCGAAATTGCATAAAAACAGATGGGGGATGGGTTGCATATGGTCTGTTTAAAAACTCATTCATTTCAATGGGTTTTTAAATCAATCTGCAGGTGTCCGTATGCAGCCTCTCCTTCCTTCTGATTTTTTTGCACAGACAGAAACGTGGACATGCACGACTTTGTTTCCGTGCAAAAAAAGCTGTTTCAGGGGGGAGAGGCTGCATATGGACACCTGCAAATTACTTTAAAAACCCATTAAAATTAAAGGGTTTTTAAACTGACCATATGCAAGCTGTCCCCTATCTGTTATTCTACAATTTAAGCGGAATCACGGCAGGTGGACAGCAGGCGCAAGTGTGAATACCACTTTGCGTGCTCTGCGATGGTGGTTGCAGTGAATATACACTCAGTGGCCAAAAGTCATGGGAAGGTGCCGGATGCGCCGTTAGTTGCTGGTTGCCCCTGGTAATTGCAGCAAGACAACGATGCATAGACTCTAGAAGGTGTTGGAAAAGTTCTGGAGGGATATTGAGCCACAGTAAATGTCACACATTTGATAACTTATTGAAATGAGGAACAGTTAAAAATATTGCATACAACTAAACCATGTTATGGTCCAAGCATACAAATTGTTCACATTAAAGAGGACCTTTCACCACCTCCACCAAGTCAAATTTTTAGCATCTGTTAATAGTTTCTGCTCCACTGATTCCAGCATTGTTAAAATGTTCCTCTCTAGCTCCCACCATTCCTGAGCAACCAGCACAAAGACCAACCAGAGGCAGCCAGTGTCAGAGGTCAGAATGACACCCCTTGCCTACTCCTGCCTGACACCGTCCTCCTGACAGTACAGAGACTAAATAGCATATTAGACTCCAAAGATAACATCATTATTTGCTCAGGAATGGCGGGGCCACGAGAAAAAATTGCAACTGTACCAGATTCAGTGGAACCGCATCTATTAAATGATGCCAAGAACTGGACTTATTGGAGGTGGTGAAAGTTCCCATTTAAGTAGTATAACATCCAATACACAAATTCCTGCATAGCTCTTAGTGTGGAAATAGTGTGGATCAGTAGAAAAAAAAGCCTTCCCCATATGTAAACCTTCTTCATATGGTATAAGACCAGTAGGGTTCTAGTATTTTGGACCAATTGATGCCAAGAGTGAATATAATTTAAAGGGGTGCTTCAGTTTTTTCTGGAATAAGGAGGCTTGAAATAACAAATACTATATACTTACCGGCCCATTCGGCCAGGAATCCAGAAGAGAATCTACTTTTGGGTCCCTGTTCCTCTTGACCTTTGGCCCACACAAGAATGCGTCGTTAGGATTGTGCAGTAACTGTGGCCATGATATGGGTGTCGCTGCCTGTTCCTCTGCACAGTCCAGGGTTGCAAGAGTTAATCTGCCTTGCACAGCTGGGCATGGTCGACTGTTTGACTGACATAGGACGGTGCAATGGACGCTCGGATTGGGCAGCTGGGCTATTTGCTGGTGACCACCCCTTGCCTATGTAAGGGGGCTGGTCTGGACGCCCGGTGCTCTAGGATCAAATCCCAAATCAAATCTGATACCTGAATTGATGTGTGTGTGTGTGCTAGGGTTCCAGCCTGTAATTGCTCTGAGGCCCTAGTTAGAAATATCCCCAGAGACAGCAATGCCATTTGTAGTTGGGCAGCATGCTGCCTTGTGTGTGAATTGTGTGAAATCTCACTAGGCCATTGCTGTGTCAGTCACTGTTCACACTGACCAGTTGTTTGGCTGTAACTGCATTGGGGGTTGGGTGGCTGGAAACACACAGGGTTTGTTGGTCTCTGGCTAGTCCAGGAGTGCTGGCTAGCCAGTGTTTATTTGTAGCGGCTGCGCTGACTGCACAGGACTCTGTGAATGTTAACAGAGCTCACCTGGTCCTTTATTTAGCTGGCAGTGACAGTAACTGTCAGACAGTGTTCACACTAGGTCTTTAGCAGTCAGTAGCCCAGAGGGCTCCGCAGGGTTTTTCAGTTGTTTAGTTTTTTTAATAAACCCTGCTGACCATAACAGTCGTCCAATCAGTGTCTGAGCAGTGAGGTTCTGTATAAATGGAGCATTTGTCACTGATTGTCTGATACATTCAGGCCAGACAGAAGGCGAACAAAGATCAGGGGCCCCTAACAGAGACTGTTGGCTAGATCCTATTCCGAATGGAGAGGTAAGTATAAAGTATTTTTGATTTTAACATAAAAAAACCCTGGAATTATGTGATACAAGGAAAAAAGGGAAAAAAATACTAATAACTTTACAAAGCATAATGAAAGCAAGTAAAATTGGGAAAAATAGCTGCACCTGCAGATTTGAGTTTTTAAGGTTCTCACCAAACGGAATAAGATGTGATATTCAAGTAAATTAATTTTTAAAGACATTTCCTCTTATCTGAGCGAACTAATTTTAGCTTATGAAAGATCAATGTGCGTTTTCACAGTCGAAGTAAAGATAAGCGGAATTGTATGGCACATTTCCAAAATATACTATTTCATGAAGAACAGAAAGTAATCGTCAGATACTCAGTGATTCCTTAACAGAATTATGCAGAAATATTTCCAATCAAAATTTTTATTTTCAGGACCACTGAATATATTACAATCAAACTTCCATCAAAGTCTGAGACTGTTGTTGACTCACTCTCTCCAAAGGTAATATGTACAGACATCTTCGCTGCTCTTGGAAGTACAAACCAATAATCTAGTTACCAAAGACGCACAGCATGCCATCCAAAAGTGTATTAAAGTCTAACGTGTAAGAGTCAGGACCCTGCAGAATTTCACAATTTCAAGGTGCCAACGGGTTGCTATGGTAACATGGGTCTTAGTAATGTCCCACCGGTCTCCCACATGCAGAAGTCTATTAGGCTGCCTTTCAGTTTTGTATTGACAGGTATAATGTACTGCAATAGAGAAGTGCTATGTATTCTACTGTATGAGTGATCGGAGGATTGTATGTGCAAGTCCCTTACTGAGACTAAAAATAAAATTGATTTCAAGTTGAAAAATGTCTGAAATTCAGTTCTTTCCCCTATTAGCATCCCTTATCATTGGTAAAAAATAAAATGATAAACTATAAACAATTGTCAATAACAATGAAAACTACAAGTCTTCCAGCAAAAACGCATCCTTCTGTTAGGGAATTGTCTTTTAAGCAATTCCCCAGTTGCTGCTGCTGGAATCTGGGAGAAAGGGGAAGGATGGAGACAGTGAGCCCTGATGCTACCCACCCTGAAGTCCCTACCTACTTGCCTCAACTACCGTAAGCTGTAGAGGACAACTAGGTGACAGTCCCTTCCTGTAATAAGTGAACACAAGAGAAACAACAAAAATGGATAGCCAACTAGCCAAGGGGTTGGAAGTAGATGGACAACAGGTACAAAGTCAGAATCAGATGAATGGTAAAGAGGAAAAGCCAAGATCAGAACAGATAAACAGAAAAACTGTAAATGCTAGCACACTCAAAAAGGCTAATAGTGAGCACCCAAGAGAAGACTAATGGGCTGAATATAGGAAGCCCAAAATCTGCTCCAGAAATTGGAAGGCAAGTTGTCAACGAAGGAGCAATAAATGTTAACTCTTAGCAAACCAGAGGGACTGATACACTGTAACAAACTTTCAGCTGTGCTAATACATATTACAATAGGAGGCTCAGGAGCAGGGCATCATAAGTGAATACACCTCCTGCACTGTAGCATACAGCTGGAGGATGGCACAGAAGTCTGACCAGGCAAATTTGTTACACCATGTTACGGTCAGCAGGATACTTTAAAAAAAAAAACCTAAATAATAATATCCTGAGGAGCCCAACTGGGCTCTGAGCCACAGAGCTACCCTCGTGTGAACAAGAGCCGACAGTTAATGTCACTGCCGGGCTACAACACCATCTTGGTACAAACAATAACTAAATAGATAAGATCTCTGCAGGACAGAGCAGCCGCAAATGAATACTAAAGCCTTGCAGTAACTCCACTGCAAGACAAAAATAAAGTATGACCGTGTGCTCCCAGTAGCTTTCTGGCCCGCACCGACCACAGCTACCTGTTGTTGCAGCACCACAGGTAGCAGACTAACCAAGGTAGGTGTTCCCCCTGGAATATACAATTCCTACTAAACTGAATAGAAGGTAGTAACCTG
This sequence comes from Leptodactylus fuscus, assembly GCF_031893055.1. Classification (NCBI taxonomy): domain Eukaryota; kingdom Metazoa; phylum Chordata; class Amphibia; order Anura; family Leptodactylidae; genus Leptodactylus; species Leptodactylus fuscus. The sequence goes on along the minus strand of NC_134270.1, from coordinate 31,868,743 downwards.
CCCAAAATACGTCTGTACAAATTAGAACAGGGTCATTAGGAGCCCTACCTAACTAAGGCAGCTTGCTGCCAAAACTAAAGTCTTGCACTGACATGCACAATTAGGCATTGAGGCTAAAGCACCGGGCTGCCAAACCTACCTTCTTAAATGGAGGGAACAACCAGTCCAGGTGCCCAAACCAGGTGCTCATAGGCTGACACCACTTCAGTCAGCAGACTGACCATGCCCAAAGACTGCAAGGGAATTAACCCCTGCTATGCTGGACTCCCAGCAACAAGGAGGGAATGACAGTGTGCCACAACAGAGGAATGGGCTGCGACCCGACCCCCCTGGCTACATCTGCCACACTGTCCTATCACACCATCATAAAATTGGGTCTTTGAATTTTTTTTTTTTTTTAAAGTTTGGTGCCCAATGAATGTACAACGAATGCCATAAATAACAAAGCCCTAAGAAACAGTTGCCAAATTTATTAATCTTGTCAAATATTTAGACAGTATAAACTTGGAATGAATCTTAACTATTCTGCCTTATCGTTCGGTACTTCTAAGAAATGTCAATCAACCCACCAGTTTAGCTGTCTCTTACAGCAGGAGGTGGTGGTCCCCTGCAAAAAAGACCAGATCCCTCTATAGAGATTAGAGAGTGAAACCCAATGGACCACTTACATAATGCCCTCAGGAGTAACCCAATGTCAATCCAGTTTGATGATAAAGTAATTGTAATTCCTTTATAGGATCATAATAATGGGGGCCCCAAAGTAATCAGTACAGCTCTAAATATGTAAATATCTAAAATATGTAAATATATGTAAATCCATATGTAAATATGGCAATGGTTTCCATCTCCATCCCAATGTTTTGACCACTTGCTTATTTATCTTTAGACAATGCCTCCGGGAACAATTTATTTAGTATGGTCTATGAATATTTGGGTGCCACATAACATAGCATTAGGCTCAAGTCTCCATTTTAAGACTTACTGTATTTATCTCTTTTTTTTCATGTGTTAAAGTTATACTACATCTTTGTTCTGTGATTTCAACTTCACATGGACCAATTTGGTCTGGGAGGTACGGACTGGATCTCGGCCCAGACCGAACCCTGATCCAGGAAATGTACTTCCAGCATAATAGTCATCTACGATGTAAGGAGTTCCCTGCTTCCCCTTGGCTCTACTTTCCTGTAGTACAATCATGCTTTCAGTATGGCACAGTAGAGTTACAGGGAAGCAGAGACTCCTAGCATCATAGAGTCAGGACTTATTCTGGTTAATATGGCTTATATCCGGTTCATAGCTTCCAAGCCAAATCTGTTCACTTGGATCTAGTCTTAAAGAAGGCTTAATGTGTTAACTATCTGATTGTTGCAAAAGATCTATGTTTGGAGAACTAATCATTGGCCATACATAGTACGGATAACAAAATTTTAGAAGACAACTTCATACTTTAGAATGACTTTGTGTAACTGGAAAAGCCCACTGATGTCTGGCACTAGCAGATGGTGGCGATAATTATATGTTTGCTCTCATTTCTTCTAATTAAATGTGAATATGCATTAGAGCTGATAATATCCATTAGATATCATCTATTCCTGTTGAAACTACAGTTTACAGTTTTGAAATCTGTCCAAAACTGACTTAATACATTGCCTGGTTCCTTAAGCTCGTACTTCCACCTGCCATCACCTGTAGCTGTTTGTTTCATTCCAAGAATCCTCTGAACGGTTCCTGATTGTTTTGCATTTATTTTCACTTTTTGACCTCATTTTACCCCCAACATTGGCTAAAGGTCTCCATCTAAACAGATAGAATTATCTTCCGTGCTCATGCCAAGGTATTTTGAGTATATAATGAGTTAAACGTACCTTTAGAAGGCTTCACAGCACCTGCATGCACCTATTAACTCTACAAAGAACACACATGGATTCAAGTTAATTCGCTAGAACAATTTTGCTGTGCACCGAAGAGAAAAGACGGCATTAAGATTGGCATATTGTGCGACATTTAAGAGCAGGTTTCTAAAAGTAATTAGTAGAGATGAGTGAACAGTGTTCTATCGAACTCATGTTCGATCGGATATTAGGCTGTTCGGCATGTTCGAATCGAATCGAACACCGCGTGGTAAAGTGCGCCATTACTCGATTCCCCTCCCACCTTCCCTGGCGCCTTTTTTGCTCCAATAACAGCGCAGGGTAGGTGGGACAGGAACTACGACACCGGTGACGTTGAAAAAAGTAGGCAAAACCCATTGGCTGCCGAAAACATGTGACCTCTAATTTAAAAGAACAGCGCCGCCCAGGTTCGCGTCATTCTGAGCTTGCAATTCACCGAGGACGGAGGTTTCCGTCCAGCTAGCTAGGGCTTAGATTCTGGGTAGGCAGGGACAGGCTAGGATAGGAAGGAGAAGACAACCAACAGCTCTTGTAAGAGCTAAATTCCAGGGAGAAGCTTGTCAGTGTAACGTGGCACTGACGGGCTCAATCGCCGCAACCCAGCTTTCCCAGGATCCTGAATGGAATACACTGTCAGTGTATTCCCGTATACCCGATATATACCCCGATACCCGTTCCAACGGTGTGCCCCCCCCACCTTCACCCCAGAAATACCCTGCAAGTCCCCTAGCAATAGAATTGGGGCTATATACACCCACAATTTTTACTACTGGTATACAGTGCCATTGTCTGACTGGGAATTCAAAGAATATATTGGGAATACAAATACCCTCATTTCTTGCTACTGCCATATAGTGCCAGTGTCTGACTGGGAATTCAAAGAATATATTGGGGTTACGTGCACCCACAATTTTTACTACTGGTATACAGTGCCATTGTCTGACTGGGAATTCAAAGAATATATTGGGGTTATAAATACCCTCATTTCTTGCTACTGCCATATAGTGCCAGTTTCTGACTGGTAATTCAAAGAATATATTGGGGTTACGTGCACCCACAATTTTTACTACTGGTATACAGTGCCATTGTCTGACTGGGAATTCAAAGAATATATTGGGAATACAAATACCCTCATTTCTTGCTACTGCCATATAGTGCCAGTGTCTGACTGGGAATTCAAAGAATATATTGGGGTTACGTGCACCCACAATTTTTACTACTGGTATACAGTGCCATTGTCTGACTGGGAATTCAAAGAATATATTGGGGTTATAAATACCCTCATTTCTTGCTACTGCCATATAGTGCCAGTTTCTGACTGGTAATTCAAAGAATATATTGGGGTTACGTGCACCCACAATTTTTACTACTGGTATACAGTGCCATTGTCTGACTGGGAATTCAAAGAGTATATTGGGAATACAAATACCCTCATTTCTTGCTACTGCCATATAGTGCCAGTTTCTGACTGGTAATTCAAAGAATATATTGGGGTTACGTGCACCCACAATTTTTACTACTGGTATACAGTGCCATTGTCTGACTGGGAATTCAAAGAGTATATTGGGAATACAAATACCCTCATTTCTTGCTACTGCCATATAGTGCCAGTTTCTGACTGGTAATTCAAAGAATATATTGGGGTTACGTGCACCCACAATTTTTACTACTGGTATACAGTGCCATTGTCTGACTGGGAATTCAAAGAATATATTGGGGTTATAAATACCCTCATTTCTTGCTACTGCCATATAGTGCCAGTTTCTGACTGGTAATTCAAAGAATATATTGGGGTTACGTGCACCCACAATTTTTACTACTGGTATACAGTGCCATTGTCTGACTGGGAATTCAAAGAGTATATTGGGAATACAAATACCCTCATTTCTTGCTACTGCCATATAGTGCCAGTTTCTGACTGGGAATTCAAAGAATATATTGGGGTTACGTGCACCCACAATTTTTACTACTGGTATACAGTGCCATTGTCTGACTGGGAATTCAAAGAATATATTGGGGTTATAAATACCCTCATTTCTTGCTACTGCCATATAGTGCCAGTTTCTGACTGGTAATTCAAAGAATATATTGGGGTTACGTGCACCCACAATTTTTACTACTGGTATACAGTGCCATTGTCTGACTGGGAATTCAAAGAATATATTGGGGTTATAAATACCCTCATTTCTTGCTACTGCCATATAGTGCCAGTTTCTGACTGGTAATTCAAAGAATATATTGGGGTTACGTGCACCCACAATTTTTACTACTGGTATACAGTGCCATTGTTTGACTGGGAATTCAAAGAGTATATTGGGAATACAAATACCCTCATTTCTTGCTACTGCCATATAGTGCCAGTTTCTGACTGGGAATTCAAAGAATATATTGGGGTTACGTGCACCCACAATTTTTACTACTGGTATACAGTGCCATTGTCTGACTGGGAATTCAAAGAATATATTGGGGTTATAAATACCCTCATTTCTTGCTACTGCCATATAGTGCCAGTTTCTGACTGGTAATTCAAAGAATATATTGGGGTTACGTGCACCCACAATTTTTACTACTGGTATACAGTGCCATTGTCTGACTGGGAATTCAAAGAATATATTGGGGTTATAAATACCCTCATTTCTTGCTACTGCCATATAGTGCCAGTTTCTGACTGGTAATTCAAAGAATATATTGGGGTTACGTGCACCCACAATTTTTACTACTGGTATACAGTGCCATTGTCTGACTGGGAATTCAAAGAGTATATTGGGAATACAAATACCCTCATTTCTTGCTACTGCCATATAGTGCCAGTTTCTGACTGGGAATTCAAAGAATATATTGGGGTTACGTGCACCCACAATTTTTACTACTGGTATACAGTGCCATTGTCTGACTGGGAATTCAAAGAATATATTGGGGTTATAAATACCCTCATTTCTTGCTACTGCCATATAGTGCCAGTTTCTGACTGGTAATTCAAAGAATATATTGGGGTTACGTGCACCCACAATTTTTACTACTGGTATACAGTGCCATTGTCTGACTGGGAATTCAAAGAGTATATTGGGAATACAAATACCCTCATTTCTTGCTACTGCCATATAGTGCCAGTTTCTGACTGGGAATTCAAAGAATATATTGGGGTTACGTGCACCCACAATTTTTACTACTGGTATACAGTGCCATTGTCTGACTGGGAATTCAAAGAATATGTTGGGGTTATAAATACCCTCATTTCTTGCTACTGCCATATAGTGCCAGTTTCTGACTGGTAATTCAAAGAATATATTGGGGTTACGTGCACCCACAATTTTTACTACTGGTATACAGTGCCATTGTCTGACTGGGAATTCAAAGAGTATATTGGGAATACAAATACCCTCATTTCTTGCTACTGCCATATAGTGCCAGTTTCTGACTGGGAATTCAAAGAATATATTGGGGTTACGTGCACCCACAATTTTTACTACTGGTATACAGTGCCATTGTCTGACTGGGAATTCAAAGAATATATTGGGAATACAAATACCCTCATTTCTTGCTACTGCCATATAGTGCCAGTGTCTGACTGGGAATTCAAAGAATATATTGGGGTTACGTGCACCCACAATTTTTACTACTGGTATACAGTGCCAATTTCTAACTAGGAATTCAAAATGCGCAAGGCTCCCGGAAAGGGACGTGGACGAGGCCGTGGGCGAGGTCGGGGGAATGGTTCTGGGGAGCAAGGTAGCAGTGAAGCCACAGGGCGTCCCGTGCCTACTCCTGTGGGGCAGCAAGCATTGCGCCACTCCACAGTGCCAGGGTTGCTTGCCACATTAACTAAACTGCAGGGTACAAACCTTAGTAGGCCCGAGAACCAGGAACAGGTCTTGCAATGGCTGTCAGAGAACGCTTACAGCACATTGTCCAGCAGCCAGTCAGACTCTGCCTCCTCTCCTCCTATTACCCAACAGTCTTGTCTTCCTTCCTCCCAAAATTCCGAAGCTTTACAGAACAATAACCCAAACTGTCCCTGCTCCCCAGAGCTGTTCTCCGCTCCTTTCATTGTCCCTCAACCTGCCTCTCCACGTCACGATTCCACGAACCTAACAGAGGAGCATCTGTGTCCAGATGCTCAAACACTAGAGTCTCCTCCATCTCCGTTCGATTTGGTGGTGGATGACCAGCAACCCACCCTCATCGACGATGATGTGACGCAGTTGCCGTCAGGGCATCCAGTTGACCGGCGCATTGTGCGGGAGGAGGAGATGAGACAGGAGTTGGAAGAGGAAGTGGTGGATGATGAGGACACTGACCCGACCTGGACAGGGGGGATGTCAAGCGGGGAAAGTAGTGTGGATGTTGAGGCAGGTGCAGCACCAAAAAGGGTAGCTAGAGGCAGAGGCAGAGGTCAGCAGCTTAGGCGAAGCCAGGCCACACCCGGAATCTCCCAAGATGTTCCAGTTCGTACCCAGCCCCGAAAAACTCCCACCTCGAGGGCACGTTTCTCGAAGGTGTGGAGTTTTTTCAAGGAATGCGCCGAGGACAGATATAGTGTTGTCTGCACAATTTGCCTCTCGAAATTGATTAGGGGCTCTGAGAAGAGCAACCTGTCCACCACTTCAATGCGCCGTCATTTGGAATCCAAGCACTGGAATCAGTGGCAGGCAGCAACGGCAGGACAAAGGCCGCCTGCCGTTCACGCCACTGCCACTGCCTCTGCCACTGCCTCTGCCTCTGCCACTGCCACTGCTGACTGTGCTGGCGATGCACTCCAGAGGACGAGCCAGGACACCACTTCATCTGCCTCCGCCACTTTGTTGACTTCTACCTCATCCTCCCCTGGTCCTGTCTTATCTCCTTCTCCTGCACCATCAAAGGCACCATCAGGCGTTTCTTTACAACAACCCACCATCTCTCAGACATTGGAGCGGCGGCAGAAATACACTGCTAACCACCCACACGCGCAAGCCTTGAACGCCAACATCGCTAAACTGCTGGCCCAGGAGATGTTGGCGTTCCGGCTTGTTGAAACTCCCGCCTTCCTGGACCTGATGGCAACTGCGGCACCTCGCTATGCCGTCCCTAGCCGTCACTACTTCTCCCGGTGTGCCGTCCCCGCCTTGCACCAGCACGTGTCACTCAACATCAGGCGGGCCCTTAGTTCCGCGCTTTGCACAAAGGTCCACTTGACCACCGACGCGTGGACAAGTGCATGCGGACAGGGACGCTACATTTCACTGACGGCACACTGGGTGAATGTAGTTGAGGCTGGGACTGCTTCCCAAACTGGCCCGGTGTACCTCGTCTCCCCGCCTAACATTCCTGGCAGGGACACGAGAAGAACACCCCCCTCCTCCTCCTCCTCTACCGCCTCCTCCTCCGCCACCGCCTCCTCCTCCGCCACCGCCTCCTCCTCCGCTGTTAGATTGACCCCAGCTACGAGTTGGAAACGTTGCAGCACTGGCGTTGGTAGACGTCAGCAGGCTGTGCTGAAGCTGATCAGCTTGGGGGACAGACAGCACACTGCCTCCGAGGTGAGGGATGCCCTCCTCGATGAGACGGCAATATGGTTTGAGCCGCTGCACCTGGGCCCAGGCATGGTCGTTTGTGATAACGGCCGGAACCTGGTAGCAGCTCTGGAGCTTGCCGGACTCCAACATGTTCCATGCCTGGCCCACGTCTTCAACCTAGTGGTGCAACGTTTCCTAAAGAGCTACCCCAATGTTCCAGAGCTACTGGTGAAAGTGCGGCGCATGTGCGCCCACTTTCGCAAGTCGACAGTAGCCGCTGCTAGCTTAAAATCTCTCCAGCAACGCCTGCATGTGCCACAACACCGGCTTTTGTGCGACGTCCCCACACGCTGGAACTCAACGTTTCAGATGTTGAATAGAGTGGTTGAGCAGCAGAGACCTTTGATGGAATACCAGCTACAAAACCCTAGGGTGCCACAAAGTCAGCTGCCTCAGTTTCACATCCATGAGTGGCCATGGATGAGAGACCTTTGTGACATCCTACGGGTCTTTGAGGAGTCCACAAGGAGGGTGAGCTCTGAGGATGCGATGGTGAGCCTTACAATCCCGCTCTTGTGTGTTCTGAGAGAATCCCTGATTGACATCAGGGATAACTCAGATCACACAGAGGAGTTAGGGATAGCATCCGATCCGTCACAGCTGGAGAGTAGGTCCACACATCTGTCCGCTTCACTGCGTTTAATGGAGGAGGAGGAGGAGGAGGAGGAGGAAGAAGAGTTGTCCGATGATGTGATGGTGATACAGGAGGCTTCCGGGCAACTTCGAATCGTCCCATTGTTGCAGCGCGGATGGGTAGACATGGAGGATGAGGAGGAAATGGAGATTGAACTTTCCGGTGGGGCCAGAGGAGTCATGCCAACTAACACTGTGGCAGACATGGCTGAGTTCATGTTGGGGTGCTTTACAACCGACAAGCGTATTGTCAAAATCATGGAGGACAACCAGTACTGGATCTTTGCTATCCTTGACCCCCGGTATAAAAACAACATCTCGTCTTTTATTCCGGTAGAGGGGAGGGCCAATCGCATCAATGCTTGCCACAGGCAATTGGTGCAGAATATGATGGAGATGTTTCCAGCATGTGACGTTGGCGGCAGGGAGGGCAGTTCCTCCAGTAGGCAACCAAGTTCTCACCGGTCCACACAAACGAGGGGCACACTGTCTAAGGTCTGGGACACCTTGATGGCACCCCCTCGCCAAAGTGCCGCCACGGAGGGTCCTAGTGTCACCAGGCGTGAGAAGTATAGGCGCATGTTGCGGGAATACCTTTCCGACCACAGCCCTGTCCTCTCCGACCCCTCTGCGCCCTACACGTATTGGGTGTCGAAGTTGGACCTGTGGCTTGAACTTGCCCTATATGCCTTGGAGGTGCTGTCCTGTCCTGCCGCCAGCGTCCTATCTGAGAGGGTGTTCAGTGCAGCCGGTGGCATCATCACTGACAAGCGCACCCGTCTGTCAGCTGAGAGTGCCGACCGGCTCACTTTGATAAAAATGAACCACCACTGGATAGAGCCTTCATTTTTGTGCCCACCTGTGTAAAGCACCCCAACATGAAACTCCATGTCTGTACTCAACCTCTCCAATTCCTCCGCATCCTCATACTCATCCACCATAAGCGTTGCACAATTCTGCTAATACTAGGCTCCCTCCAACATGATTTCCCCCAACTCTGCTGGTTAGAGGCTCCCTCCACCCTGATTTCCACCAACTCTGCTGGTTAGAGGCTCCCTCCACCCTGCTTTCCCACAACTCTGCTGGTTAGAGGCTCCTTCCACCATGAATTTGCCCAAACTGGGCTGTTTAGAGGCTCCCTCCACCATGAATTGGTCCAAACTGGGCTGGTTAGAGGCTCCCTCCACCATTAATTGGTCCAAACTGGGCTGGTTAGAGGCTCCCTCCACCATGAATTTGCCCAAACTGGGCTGTTTAGAGGCTCCCTCCACCATGAATTTGCCCAAACTGGGCTGTTTAGAGGCTCCCTCCACCATGAATTGGTCCAAACTGGGTTTTTTAGAGGCTCCCTCCACCATGAATTGGTCCAAACTGGGCTGGTTAGAGGCTCCCTCCACCATGAATTGGTCCAAACTGGGGTGGTTAGAGGCTCCCTCCACCATTAATTGGTCCAAACTGGGCTGGTTAGAGGCTCCCTCCACCATTAATTGGTCCAAACTGGGCTGGTTAGAGGCTCCCTCCACCATTAATTGGTCCAAACTGGGCTGGTTAGAGGCTCCCTCCACCATGAATTTGCCCAAACTGGGCTGTTTAGAGGCTCCCTCCACCATGAATTTGCCTAAACTGGGCTGGTTAGAGGCTCCCTCCACCATGAATTGGTCCAAACTGGGGTTTTTAGAGGCTCCCTCCACCATGAATTGGTCCAAACTTGGCTGTTTAGAGGCTCCCTCCACCATGAATTGGTCCAAACTGGGGTGGTTAGAGGCTCCCTCCACCATTAATTGGTCCAAACTGGGCTGGTTAGAGGCTCCCTCCACCATTAATTGGTCCAAACTGGGCTGGTTAGAGGCTCCCTCCACCATGAATTTGCCCAAACTGGGCTGTTTAGAGGCTCCCTCCACCATGAATTTGCCCAAACTGGGCTGGTTAGAGGCTCCCTCCACCATGAATTGGTCCAAACGGGTTTTTAGAGGCTCCCTTCACCATGAATTGGTCCAAACTTGGCTGTTTAGAGGCTCCCTCCACCATGAATTGGTCCAAACTGGGGTGGTTAGAGGCTCCCTCCACCATTAATTGGTCCAAACTGGGCTGGTTAGAGGCTCCCTCCACCATTAATTGGTCCAAACTGGGCTGGTTAGAGGCTCCCTCCACCATGAATTGGTCCAAACTGGGGTTTTTAGAGGCTCCCTCCACCATGAATTGGTCCAAACTTGGCTGTTTAGAGGCTCCCTCCACCATTAATTGGTCCAAACTGGGCTGGTTAGAGGCTCCCTCCACCATGAATTGGTCCAAACTGGGTTTTTTAGAGGCTCCCTCCACCATGAATTGGTCCAAACTGGGCTGGTTAGAGGCTCCCTCCACCATGAATTGGTCCAAACTGGGGTGGTTAGAGGCTCCCTCCACCATTAATTGGTCCAAACTGGGCTGGTTAGAGGCTCCCTCCACCATTAATTGGTCCAAACTGGGCTGGTTAGAGGCTCCCTCCACCATTAATTGGTCCAAACTGGGCTGGTTAGAGGCTCCCTCCACCATGAATTTGCCCAAACTGGGCTGTTTAGAGGCTCCCTCCACCATGAATTTGCCCAAACTGGGCTGGTTAGAGGCTCCCTCCACCATGAATTGGTCCAAACTGGGGTTTTTAGAGGCTCCCTCCACCATGAATTGGTCCAAACTTGGCTGTTTAGAGGCTCCCTCCACCATGAATTGGTCCAAACTGGGGTGGTTAGAGGCTCCCTCCACCATTAATTGGTCCAAACTGGGCTGGTTAGAGGCTCCCTCCACCATTAATTGGTCCAAACTGGGCTGGTTAGAGGCTCCCTCCACCATGAATTTGCCCAAACTGGGCTGTTTAGAGGCTCCCTCCACCATGAATTTGCCCAAACTGGGCTGGTTAGAGGCTCCCTCCACCATGAATTGGTCCAAACGGGTTTTTAGAGGCTCCCTTCACCATGAATTGGTCCAAACTTGGCTGTTTAGAGGCTCCCTCCACCATGAATTGGTCCAAACTGGGGTGGTTAGAGGCTCCCTCCACCATTAATTGGTCCAAACTGGGCTGGTTAGAGGCTCCCTCCACCATTAATTGGTCCAAACTGGGCTGGTTAGAGGCTCCCTCCACCATGAATTGGTCCAAACGGGTTTTTAGAGGCTCCCTCCACCATGAATTGGTCCAAACTTGGCTGTTTAGAGGCTCCCTCCACCATGAATTGGTCCAAACTGGGGTGGTTAGAGGCTCCCTCCACCATTAATTGGTCCAAACTGGGCTGGTTAGAGGCTCCCTCCACCATTAATTGGTCCAAACTGGGCTGGTTAGAGGCTCCCTCCACCATGAATTGGTCCAAACTGGGGTTTTTAGAGGCTCCCTCCACCATGAATTGGTCCAAACTTGGCTGTTTAGAGGCTCCCTCCACCATTAATTGGTCCAAACTGGGCTGGTTAGAGGCTCCCTCCACCATGAATTGGTCCAAACTGGGTTTTTTAGAGGCTCCCTCCACCATGAATTTGCCCAAACTGGGCTGTTTAGAGGCTCCCTCCACCATGAATTGGTCCAAACTGGGTTTTTTAGAGGCTCCCTCCACCATGAATTGGTCCAAACTGGGCTGGTTAGAGGCTCCCTCCACCATGAATTGGTCCAAACTGGGGTGGTTAGAGGCTCCCTCCACCATTAATTGGTCCAAACTGGGCTGGTTAGAGGCTCCCTCCACCATTAATTGGTCCAAACTGGGCTGGTTAGAGGCTCCCTCCACCATTAATTGGTCCAAACTGGGCTGGTTAGAGGCTCCCTCCACCATTAATTGGTCCAAACTGGGCTGGTTAGAGGCTCCCTCCACCATTAATTGGTCCAAACTGGGCTGGTTAGAGGCTCCCTCCACCATGAATTTGCCCAAACTGGGCTGTTTAGAGGCTCCCTCCACCATGAATTTGCCCAAACTGGGCTGGTTAGAGGCTCCCTCCACCATGAATTGGTCCAAACTGGGGTTTTTAGAGGCTCCCTCCACCATGAATTGGTCCAAACTTGGCTGTTTAGAGGCTCCCTCCACCATTAATTGGTCCAAACTGGGCTGGTTAGAGGCTCCCTCCACCATGAATTGGTCCAAACTGGGTTTTTCAGAGGCTCCCTCCACCATGAATTTGCCCAAACTGGGCTGTTTAGAGGCTCCCTCCACCATGAATTTGCCCAAACTGGGCTGGTTAGAGGCTCCCTCCACCATGAATTGGTCCAAACTGGGGTTTTTAGAGGCTCCCTCCACCATGAATTGGTCCAAACTTGGCTGTTTAGAGGCTCCCTCCACCATGAATTGGTCCAAACTGGGGTGGTTAGAGGCTCCCTCCACCATTAATTGGTCCAAACTGGGCTGGTTAGAGGCTCCCTCCACCATTAATTGGTCCAAACTGGGCTGGTTAGAGGCTCCCTCCACCATGAATTGGTCCAAACTGGGTTTTTTAGAGGCTCCCTCCACCATGAATTTGCCCAAACTGGGCTGTTTAGAGGCTCCCTCCACCATGAATTGGTCCAAACTGGGCTGGTTAGAGGCTCCCTCCACCATGAATTTCCCAAAACTTGGCTGTTTAGAGGCTCCCTCCACCATTAATTGGTCCAAACTGGGCTGGTTAGAGGCTCCCTCCACCATGAATTGGTCCAAACTGGGGTTTTTAGAGGCTCCCTCCACCATGAATTGGTCCAAACTTGGCTGTTTAGAGGCTCCCTCCACCATGAATTGGTCCAAACTGGGGTGGTTAGAGGCTCCCTCCACCATTAATTGGTCCAAACTGGGCTGGTTAGAGGCTCCCTCCACCATTAATTGGTCCAAACTGGGCTGGTTAGAGGCTCCCTCCACCATGAATTTGCCCAAACTGGGCTGTTTAGAGGCTCCCTCCACCATGAATTTGCCCAAACTGGGCTGGTTAGAGGCTCCCTCCACCATGAATTGGTCCAAACGGGTTTTTAGAGGCTCCCTTCACCATGAATTGGTCCAAACTTGGCTGGTTAGAGGCTCCCTCCACCATTAATTGGTCCAAACTGGGCTGGTTAGAGGCTCCCTCCACCATGAATTGGTCCAAACTGGGGTGGTTAGAGGCTCCCTCCACCATTAATTGGTCCAAACTGGGCTGGTTAGAGGCTCCCTCCACCATTAATTGGTCCAAACTGGGCTGGTTAGAGGCTCCCTCCACCATGAATTTGCCCAAACTGGGCTGTTTAGAGGCTCCCTCCACCATGAATTTGCCCAAACTGGGCTGGTTAGAGGCTCCCTCCACCATGAATTGGTCCAAACGGGTTTTTAGAGGCTCCCTTCACCATGAATTGGTCCAAACTTGGCTGTTTAGAGGCTCCCTCCACCATGAATTGGTCCAAACTGGGTTTTTTAGAGGCTCCCTCCACCATGAATTTGCCCAAACTGGGCTGTTTAGAGGCTCCCTCCACCATGAATTGGTCCAAACTGGGGTGGTTAGAGGCTCCCTCCACCATTAATTGGTCCAAACTGGGCTGGTTAGAGGCTCCCTCCACCATTAATTGGTCCAAACTGGGCTGGTTAGAGGCTCCCTCCACCATTAATTGGTCCAAACTGGGCTGGTTAGAGGCTCCCTCCACCATGAATTTGCCCAAACTGGGCTGTTTAGAGGCTCCCTCCACCATGAATTTGCCCAAACTGGGCTGGTTAGAGGCTCCCTCCACCATGAATTGGTCCAAACTGGGGTTTTTAGAGGCTCCCTCCACCATGAATTGGTCCAAACTTGGCTGTTTAGAGGCTCCCTCCACCATTAATTGGTCCAAACTGGGCTGGTTAGAGGCTCCCTCCACCATGAATTGGTCCAAACTGGGTTTTTTAGAGGCTCCCTCCACCATGAATTTGCCCAAACTGGGCTGTTTAGAGGCTCCCTCCACCATGAATTGGTCCAAACTGGGGTGGTTAGAGGCTCCCTCCACCATTAATTGGTCCAAACTGGGCTGGTTAGAGGCTCCCTCCACCATTAATTGGTCCAAACTGGGCTGGTTAGAGGCTCCCTCCACCATGAATTTGCCCAAACTGGGCTGGTTAGAGGCTCCCTCCACCATGAATTGGTCCAAACTGGGTTTTTTAGAGGCTCCCTCCACCATGAATTTGCCCAAACTGGGCTGGTTAGAGGCTCCCTCCACCATGAATTGGTCCAAACTGGGGTTTTTAGAGGCTCCCTCCACCATGAATTTGCCCAAACTCTGCTGGTTAGAGGCTCAATCCACCCTGATTTTCAAAACAAATGTTGGTGCCAACCTCAACTTACTACAAGGGCCAAATTCACTGCTGGTGACAAGCTCTCCTCACTGCAAGTGCCAAATACACATGTTTCAAGGTGTTTTCCTACTGTCAGAGAGGTGGTATTGAGTGTGTAAAGTGTGTAGTTGTTAGGCTGTGATGTTGGGGTAATAGAGGGTCTTTGGTGTGTTAGATGCCCCCAGACATGCTTCCCCTGCTGTCCCAGTGTCATTCCAGAGGTGTTGGCATCATTTCCTGGGGTGTCATAGTGGACTTGGTGACCCTCCAGACACGGATTTGGGTTTCCCCCTTAACGAGTATCTGTTCCCCATAGACTATAATGGGGTTCGAAACCCGTTCGAACACACGAACATTGAGCGGCTGTTCGAATCGAATTTCGAACCTCGAACATTTTAGTGTTCGCTCATCTCTAGTAATTAGATGTTAATCTCGAATGAGAAAAACTGATGCATCCAGGTGCAACACCAAATTTTGTGACACTATGTATAGCTATGAGTAATATTAGCCCTGCTGGAATCTAAACATTTCTCAACAGTAAATTTATACTGCTAGATTTACTTTTACAGGAAGACTCAAGACAATTCCTTTCTCAAAAATATCCACTTCAGAGATCATCTGATTACTATGAGTCTGGCTATCGGAGCCTCCAGCTGTGGAGTAACTAGGAATGGTGGGGCGCCGTGGCAAACTTTTGACATGGTCTTTTTAGACCCCAGAAAATAATATTCAGAGACCAGGGGAGGATACAAATATAAAAAAACACTCTTATCTACCTCTCCTGGGCTCTGGCACACTCCCCTCTGATGTCGGCCATTTTCAATGACATAAGAGACTTCACTTGAGCCGGGCTTGTGTCGCAACGCATAAGGACGGAAGCCCTGCCCATGTGACGTCTGGGATGTCGTACAAGTAGGCCTGAAGCCTTCCGGAGCCAGGAGAGGTAAGTAACAGTGTTATTTATGTTCCCTTGCCTCCCATGGGCTTCTGATCTTTATACTCGGGGGTCTCAAAAAGACCCCAAGGTATAATGATAGCTGTTTTTGTGGGGTTCGCAGGCCCACAGCCTTACTTACCATTCCCAGTTCCTTCTCTCAGCCACCTCCATAGAAGGGGAAGCAGCGGTGGCCGTGAGCAGGAGTCAGGAACGGTAAGTAAATAGGGCCCGTTACCTGCTGGAGTGTGAATGGAGCCTAACTGTAGGCCATGCAACAGTGCTACCACTTTCAGGTCAGCACAAATTTTCCATTTGATCATTTCCAATTAGCCTCCATTCCTCAGGAACATGTGCACCATCTAACGCCATCATCGCTTTTCAACAGATATCACTTTTCATTGCATTGTATGCAGCTAATTTGGTGTGTAGATGACAAAAGTGTGAAGTTTTGGTGCCCAACAGGTCTGGTTATGTCCATTGGAATATTTCCAATATATAATGTATTAATATTATAACTGAATAGGCTTTACAAGTATAACTTAAAATCTGGATGTGTGAGGCAAATTCCGAGTTCATACTTGGAATCAGTCTGCTCATTTTAGTATAAATTTTTCTCTTAGTAGCAAAATCATTGTTGCACGGTGTTATAAGAAGGACTTGTACTTATGTCTGCAGTTTGCATAGTAGTAGGTGCATACTTGTACATTGTACATCCATATATGCTGAGACATAGCCTAAGGCTTACTGAGGCTGGTATAGGAAATACAAGTCTTAAAGTGGTTGTCTATCCTAAAATTTGATCTATTAATTAGGTCGGAGCAAGTGAAAAAAATAAAAGAAAACCATATTCACATGTCCCCAATGCTTCCCTGTTTGCTTCAGTCCTGCTGCTCCGTTGTTGTCTTGCTGACGGAAGTACTCAGCCCAAATGACAGCTTAGGCCAATCAGTAGCCTCAGGAAGGGAACTAGAGACCTAAATGTGACATCCCCGGTCCCTTTCCTGAGGCCACTAAGGCTGCTGATTGGCCTCAGCACTCATGTGACCCCTAAGACCAATCAAGGGCCTCAGCAGAATGGATCTGGAACGTCACACAATTCATCAACAAGAAAGCAGCTAGCCAGTCTGGACCACCTGGTGAGGACACTAGAGCATAGGGGATAAGTGAGTGTTTTATAGTCTGCTTCTGGCCTAATTGGAAATATTATTTAGCCTGGACAACCTCTCCAAATTCTCCATGTTGTCTGGGCAGGTATAAATCTGCAACTACTACTGTTTCCTGTATAACTCACGCCAGTTATAAGAGATATACCATATATACTCGAGTATAAGCCGACCCAAAAAACTTATTGACTCGAGTATAAGCCTAGGGGTGGAAATGCAGCAGCTACTGGAAAATTTCAAAAATTAAAATGGCCGGAGTTTTTGGGTGCAGTAGTTGCTGGGTGATGGGGAAGGGGAGGGGGTGTTTTGGTTGTCTGTCTGCCCCTTCCCTGAGCTTGAGGACTGGGTCGTCGCCCCCCCCCCACCCACTTGGAATTCAGCTTGGCTGAATATAGGGGATCTGCAGTGCTCCTATTAACCTCTTCCTGACGGAACAGGAGCACTGCAGATCCCCTATACTCAGTAGACCAGGCACTTTCAGACACAGGGATACCTAATGTGTATGTGTTTCACAGTCATTTTCTACTTTTGTATGTATTCTAGGGAAAGGAGGGATCTAGAACTTTTATTTTTTTTTTTAAGCTTCTTTTTTCCCCCACTATTTTATGGGAGATTCCATACATTGATATTGCAGCTGGTCATAGACCCCACCATCCTACAAAAAAAATAAATAAAATAAAAATCTGTTTTTGCTGACTCTAGTATAAGCCGAGGGGGGCTTTTTCAGCACAAAAATTGTGCTGAAAAATTCGGCTTATATTCGAGTATATACGGTAATAATTATTTGCCTTCCCCTTGATCAACACTGTAGGGAATTGTAGGATTATAGGTTGGACTTGATGGACTAATATCTTCATCCAACCTCATCTACTTTGTAACTATGCAAAGAAAAAACACCAGTCAAAGAAAGACGTTTCAGCTATAAACAGATATGCAGATTCAAGAACCAATGAGTGTGTATGCAGATTCTGCTTTATCAAAAATGTCAATGTAAGGTTCCCAGAGGCAAATCCAATTAAAATGTGCCTATACCTTTGTATGTGTGATTGTGGCTGGGCACAGTTCTGGAACTAATCCTTTATCCATGGTACAGATATAAATCTCAGTCACTCACGTAAAAACCTTCAATCCATCAGCACATGTTGTGGCTAAATTATTGATATTGTCTTCTACAGGTAGCGCCTTGTCCTCTTTTTTCTAAGTTATTGGCTTCATCTTCATTAGAGCGTGTGAGCTGTTAGAGAACACTTAAGCACATTGCGGCAAATTGCATTACACTAATTTTCTGCTACAATATGGCAAGGGTAACTCGTACTTGTGGGAAATGGTCGCCAAAATCAGTTTAGGAGATCACGCTCTGGAAAATGAATTTACACCCTTGAACCTTTTTTGCTTCTATTGTAAATAGTGTAACAGGTCTTTACTAGAGATGAGCGAGTAGTTAAATACTCGAGATTCAAATATTCGATTCGAGAGTCCTCAATATTCGACTACTTGATCGAATATCGAATTCCATTATAGTCTATGGGAATAAAATGCTCGTTTCAGGGGAAACCAATATTCGACAAATGGGAGTCACCAAGTCCACGAGTAGCAGAAGGAGAGTGAGGTACTTGGGCAGTCAGCACCGGGAACTATCGAATAAAAGCAAAAACAGTACCCCGCGCCTGCTGACATGCCATTAACCCTGTACGGTACATCTGTATGATTATGGGGACACATTACTATTATGGGGACACTTATTTTCTGGCGTAAAGGATCATAGTGCGGTACGTATATGTAATCTATCACATCGTTCAAAGACATGCCTCCACAATGTAGACTGGTCTAATGTTAAATATGCAGTCTACATTATGGTCCGATCTTAGACACCGCCTCGTCAAAGACAAGTCTCCTGCAGAATCAGTGTTGATTGGCTGAATGCTGTACATTGTATAGCATTCAGCCAATCCACGATGGTTCTGCAGGAGGGATGCTGGAGATTGTTACTCAAAGGTACTATCCTGCAAGTCTATCATTCTCCCTGCGCCGTGTCCTACTCCTTCCACTTTGCTTTTACTTGTCCTGCAGAACCAGCATTGATTGGCCAAATGCTAGACACTGTATAGCATTCGGCCAATCAATGCTGGTTCTGAATCAAAATTTTACTATGAATAGCAAGTGGTATTCGATCGAGTACGAGTATTTCGAATACCATAGTATTCTATCGAATACCTACTCAATCGAATACTACTCGCTCATCTCTAGTTTTTACTCATTTGTCTTTTAAAGGGGGGGCTTAAATTCAGCCAGACTAGGGTTGAGCCGATCTTGACTTTTCAGGATCAATTTTAAAATCCGATTTCCGATCATTTTTCATTTGAACCCGATCTCGATCCCAATTCCGATCCCAATGCAAGTCCATGGGATTTTGTTTATTAATCGGATATCGGATTTTAAAAGCAATCCTATTCACTATACAGCATGGAATCTAACAATTGTTAGAATCCACGCTGTGTAGTGAATCATTAAAGTAGCCAGAGGATTTTTTTTTAATCCTCTGGCTACTTAGTCCCCCCTGGTGTCCACTTACCTGCAGAGATGGCTGGTCCTGTGCCCCGTGCCTTCATTCTTCGCCTCGCTGCTGCTCCACACTGCTTTTCTTCCTTCCCTGCCCCCTCCCTGCCAGGTTAGGAGAGTATGGGCGGGTTAGGAGAGTGTGGGTGGGTACTGGGAGGGGAGATGTCACATCTCCCCGCCCTGTTCCCACCCACACTCTCCTAAGCCACAAGCCCCACCTACCTAGCGCTTTAAACACTAACCTGGGAGGCGGGGGAAGTGAGGCGAGAAGAGCAGTGTGGAGCGGCAGCAAGGCAAAGAAGAAGGAGGGAGCAGCCATCTCTAGAGGTAAGTAGCTGCTAGAGATTTAGTTTAGCCTTCCATTCGAATGAATGGGGGTTAAGGCTGTGTGTCGGCTGCTTCCATTCATTCCTATGGAACTGCAACGGAGCCTTCACACTGAATATACAGCGTATACTCAGTGTGAAGGCTAAGCAAATCATTGTGGGAAAAATCACCGATCTTGATCCCACATAAAAAGATCGTGTTCGGAATTCCGATAGCGATCGTAAAATTTTCTCGATCACCGATCGGAATCCAATCGGAATCCGATCCGACCTAAGCCAGACCACCACCAGGTATACTCTTACTGGACAGGATGCTTCCAGTTGGAGATATCTGAGAGCTGTATTCTGGCTATTATAGTTTGGAAAGTTAAAGGGGGAATTTCCATTTACATAATCAGTAGATAATTAAAAGTTAAACATTTTTGCAAATATAATTAATATTAATTAAAAATATTATTTTATATATATATATATATATATATATATACACAGAACCATAACAGGATGTAAGTGTTAGGTCATTGAGTGAGCGGAGAACACGGGTTGGGTGGTAGACAGAGATGAGGGAAGAAATGTAGGGAAGTGCAGCATTATGGAGAGCCTTGTGGATGAGGGTGATAACTTTATATTGTATTCTATAATGAATAGGCAGCCAATGTAGTGACTGGCACAGACCAGAGGCATCGCTGTAGCGTCTGGACTGATAGATGAGCCTGGCCGCTGCATTCAGAATAGATTGTAGAGGGGAGAGTTTAGTGAGGGGAAGAGCGATTAGTAAGGAATTACAGTAGTCAAGGCGAGAATGAATCAGAGAGACAATAAGTGTCTTTAGTGTATCTCTGGTAAGGAAAGGGTGTATTCTGGAGATGTTTTTGAGGTGGAGATGAGTCATTATATATGGGGGGGGGTGAAGGACTCTTCATATTAGAACCCCTTTAATATTTATTTGCTCATGTTTTATGATACACTCCAATTATACTATGTAGACATAAATTATTTGGCTTCCTTCAGCCATCACTAGCACAGCAATTACACAGTATACAGCAAGTTTCTTAGTTCGCCCCACTGATGGCTGCTGACACAGATTTAGATTTCTAACTACTTTGAAAAGAGAGATTGTCTATCTTTACCTTGGTTCAAATTTAGATGAGAACTACAATTTATCATAAAGCAATTTAATATCACTACATGCTAACAAAACTCTTTACAGGGTGTAATCCACAACACAACCACTGGGCGGCAAACACTGACACATGCAGGATAGGTGACCTGAAACAAAGTAACAACTGTGTTCTATTTGAAAAGTTGTTGATCTTGTGACATACACATCTTATTCTTCTTATTCTTATGGTAGAGTTGGAAGGGACCTCAAGGGCCATCGGGTCCAACCCCCTGCGAGTGCAGGTTTTCCTAAATCATCCCAGCTATATGTTTATCCAGATTCCGCTTGAAGATTTCCATTGATGGAGCGCCCACCACCTCCCGTGGCAGCCTATTCCACTCTCTCACTACCCTCACTGTCAGAAAGTTTTTCCTAATGTCTAATCTGTATCTCTTTCCCTTTAGTTTCATCCCATTGCTTCTTGTACTTCCTTGTGCCAATGAGAATAGGGTAGATCCCTCTGCACTGTGACTACCTTTCAGATATTTGTAGACTGCTATTAAATCTCCCCTCAGCCTTCTCTTCTGCAAACAAAACAATCCCAGTTCTTTTAGCCGCTCTTCATAGGACATGGTTTGCAGACCTTCCACCATTTTGGTTGCTCTTCTCTGGACTTGCTCCAATATATCGATGTCTTTCTTGAATTGAGGCGCCCAGAACTGTACACAGTATTCCAGGTGTGGTCTGACCAGGGAAGAGTACAGCGGAATAATGACCTCTCTTGATCTAGATTCAATGCTTGTCTTAATACATCCCAGAATTTTATTAGCCTTTTTTGCAGCAGCACCGCACTGTTGGCTCATGTTGAATTTGTGATCTACTATTATGCCCAAGTCCTTTTCCCCTATGCTATCACTAAGTTCTATTCCTCCCATACTATATATGTTTTTTACATTTCTGTTACCCAGATGTAGAACTTTGCATTTGTCCCTGTTAAATACCATTTTGTTGGCCTCAGCCCATTGTTCCAGTGTGTCTAAGTCCTTTTGAATACACTCTCTCTCCTCTCTAGTGTTGGCTATTCCTCCTATCTTCGTATCTTCTGCAAATTTTATGAGTTCCCCAATAATTCCATCGTCCAGATCATTTATAAAGATATTAAAAAGTACTGGGCCCATAACAGAGCCCTGCGGCACCCCGCTTTTGACTTTCTTCCAGTTCGATGTGTAGCCATTTAGTATTACTCGTTGTGCCCGATCATTAAGCCAGTTGTGAATCCACCTAACTGATTTTTTGTCAAAGCCATACTTAATCATTTTTTCAATAAGAAGGTTATGTGATACTTTATCAAATGCCTTACTGAAGTCAAGATATACTATGTCCACGGCATTCCCTTGGTCCAACCATTCAGTGATTTTGTTGTAGAAGGAAATCAGGTTAGTCTAACAAGATTTATTGGTCATAAAGCCGTGCTGGCTCTGGTTAATTAATTCCCATCCAGGTACCGAAGTAAATGGTCCTTGACAATTTGCTCAAAGATTTTTCCTGCTATCGAGGTCAGACTTACGGGCCTGTAATTTCCTGGATCGTCCCTTTTCCCCTTTTTGTAGATGGGGACAACATTTGCCCTTTTCCAATCTAAAGGGACCACTCCTGTTTCCCATGACTTACCGAAGATTATAGCAAGGGGTTCTGTTATTTCCTCTGCTATCTCTTTCAGGACTCTAGGGTGTAAATCATCTGGTCCTGGGGACTTGGTTTCCTGTAACTTGGCTAAGTGCTCTCTTACCAGACCTTCGCTTATAGTCAGCTTGGAGTCCTCCTTCCCCTCATCTCCATCACCATTAATGTCGATATTTCCATTAGTTTCTTGGGAGAAGACGGATACTGGACATGTCCAGCCAAGAAGAAAGATAAGAACGGACTCATGTGTATCCCGTGACATCTTATTTCACAGTCTAAATATTTATAATTTATCCATTTTCCGTTATGTTGGACAAAAGAGGAGAATTATTAACCCCTTAAGGACCAGGCCATTTTTTGGTTTCGCATTTTCGTTTTTCCCTCCTCACATTTCAAGAGCCATAACTTTTTCATTTTTCAGTTCACAGAGTCACATGATAGCTTATTGTTTGCGGGACAAATTGTACTTTGTAATGGCACCATTCAATATGCTGTGCAATGTACTGGGAAGCTGGAAAAAAATTCAGAATGAGGCGCAATTGGAGAAAAAATGCATTTGCGCCATTTTCTTATGGGTTTAATTTTTACAGCATTCACTGTTTGGTACAAATGACATGTTACCTGTGTTCTACGTGTCAGTACAAACGCGGTGATACCAAATTTATATAGTATTTGAAATTTTTTGATACTTTTAAAAAAATGATAAACTTTGCAAAATAGAAAAAAAAAATTTGTGTCATCATGTTCTAACACCTGTAACTTTTTCATATTTCCATGTATGGAGCTGGTTGTGGTGTCTTTTTATGCGGGACAAGATGACGTTTCTATTGATACCATTTGGGGAAAGATCCGATGGTTTGATCACTTTTTATTCAATTTTTTATAGGAGGCAAAGTGTTGAAAAAAACGCTTTTTGGCTGTTTTTATTTTTTTTGCTGCTACGCCGTTCGCAGTACGGGATAAATGTTTTAATATTCTAATAGTTCAGGCATTTTGGAGCGCAGGGATACCTAATATGTTTATGTTTAATGTTCTTTAATTACTTTTATAGCTGATCTAGGGAAAGGGGGGTGATTTGAACTTTTATATTTTTTTTATTTTTTTAATACTTTTAAAAACTTTTTTTTTTCTTCTGTTACATTTATGATCAGACCCCTTAGGTACCTTGAAACCTAGGGAGTCTGATCGCTCATACTATTCACTGCAATACTACAGTATTGCAGTGAATAGGAAAATCGCAGCACTTCTATTAGAGGCTGCCTCTGGCATCGTCTAATAGATCTAGTGCAGAGACAAGCCTGGAAGCCTTCAATAGGCTTCCGGCTGTCCTAGCAACCGATCACCGCCCTCTTGTGACGTTCAGGAGGGCGGCGATCGGCAAAACATGGCGGCGCCCATGCCGCCGGCGCCGTTTACACACTGCGGTCACGTTTGACCGCAGTGTGTAAAGGGTTAACAGCAGCGATCGGCTCGGGCACCGACCGCTGCTGTTAGTGGCAGGTCCTGGCTGTATTATACAGCCAGCATCTGCCGTGTATGGAGCGAGCTCAGCGTGTGAGCTCGCTCCATACATCCCCATGCGACCCATGACGTACAGTTACGTCAAGGGTCGCTAAGGGGTTAAAAAGTAGGGTACAAGTGATTTAGTATAAAAACAGCACTGATGATATGAACGTATTGGTGCATTGTGATCATAAACATACAAGTTTGCTAGATGTGGCTACCCTTGTGCAGACCCTGACCTCAGTGTCTATGGTAATAAAACACTCATTCTGACTAAAGAAAATTTTGGTCTATTTCTTTGGAAATGCAGAGAATGGATTGGAAAAGTGTCCCCGCAGGTGATCATTATTTGGAATGTTTACCATGTAGGGGATAATAGGGCGACCGCAGGCACAAGCCATACGATCAAAACAATACTTCACAGGAATAATTGTTCCAATTGTATAGAAAAATCTATCATATCAACTACCATAACAAGCATGAATATGAAGTCAGTATAAGAACAAACATTAGGGGGGAGGCTTTGCATCTACTGCTGTTTGTACAGTATTTATTCTGGATATGACCAATGGAATAGAAAGGATGAATATAGATAGATACGCTCATGCTTCAAATCACATAATAGTCATTTATCAGCCATAAGGGAAGTGATGTGGAGGATATTTTTCCGTAGGGCAGCACGGTGGCTCAGTGGTTAGCACTGCAGCCTTGCAGCGCTGGAGTCCTGGGTTCAAATCCTGCTAAGGACAACGTCTGCAAGGAGTTTGTATGTTCTCCCCATGTTTACGTGGGTTTCCTCCCACACTTCAAAGACATACTAATAGGGAATATAGATTGCGAGCCCTATATGGGATAGTAACTGTAAAGGGCTGCGGAATATGATGGCGCTATAAAAAAAATAAGCGTAATAGGTAGAGATGAGCGAACACTAAAATGTTCGGGGTTCGAAATCCGATTTGAACAGCCGCACACTGTTCGAACGGGTTTCGAACCCCATTATAGTCTATGGGGGAAAATGCTCGTTTCAGGGGTACGTAACATTTGATCAAGTCCATGAGTGAGGGTCGGGCTGGATTCTTCTCCCTGCGCAGCGTCCCCGCGGCATCTTCCGGCCTTGAATTCACTCTGCTAGGCATCGGGCCTGGGCAGAGCCAATTGCGCATGCCCGCACTACAAGCAGACATGCGCAGTCGGCTCTGCCCAGGCCCGATGCCTGGCAGAGTGAATTCAGAGCCAGAAGAGGATGCGGGACGCTGCGCAGGGAGAAGACCTCTAAAGGTAAGAGAAGAACCAGCGTTGATTGGCCGACTGTATAGCATTCTGCCAATCAACGCTGGTTCTTCATCGAATCTTAACTTCGAACAGCTAGTAGTACTCGATCGAGTACGAGTATTTCGAATACCGTAGTATTCGATCGAACACCTACTTGATCGAGTACTACTCACTCATCTCTAGTAATAGCATATGATTACCAGTGACTGGGTCTCTGTCGGGAAAGCCGACAGTGCGCTGAATTCAGTGCACTGTCAGCTTTCCAGCAGTATATAACACTGCATGTGCCCGATCTGATGAAAGGTCCTCTTTAAATATGGTTCCCTTGTTTTTTCTCTCCTGTTATCTCTCTTTTTCTTTTATCCATTTTAGTGTTGTCCTTGTCCTGAAACATAGAGGCGGGAGACTGATGGGAAAATATCATGTCTGTAGTTAAGGAGGTAGAAGAGCAATCTAAAGGTTTGTTTTTCTTAGCTACCAGTCCTAGACCCACTTATGACTTTCCTAAACCAATACCATGATTTCCATATACATTTAGGACAATCCTTTTTAAAAGATTAGAACTACCCATGCTTGAAATGTGTGATGCTTACCATGCTGAAAATGGCAGTAGAGCATAGTTTGGGACATGGTTCAGGGGATGGAGTAAGGTTAGCCCCACATCCGAGTGGGAAGGGTTACAGTTAGAGATGAGCAAATACTATTTGAAATGGCAGTTTTGAATACCACGCTCCCATAGGAATGAATGGGAGTGGCCAACGCACAGGGGATTAAGCGGCCGGACGCTGGCACCAGCTTCATTGTAGTGTAGTGTCCGATACTACACACTCAGCTCGGATATTCTGATAAGCTGAGCACACTGCCCGATGTAGGTGAGCTGAGTGTGTAGGAGATGTAGATGTAGGAGAGCTGGCAGATATGCAGCAGACTAACACACTCAGCTCAGCTATTCTAGTGTAATTAAGCTGAGCGCACGGCTAGCTCTGCTTCATTTCGCCATAGGAATGCATTGACCAGCGTTGATTGGCCAGTCTACTGCATTCGGCCAATCAACGCTGGTTCTGCCAGAGGAGGCGAAGTCTAAAATCGGACCAGAATGGAAACTGCTGTGGACAGATCTTACACTCCGCCTCCTCCAGCAGAACCAGCATTGATTGGCCAAATGCTTGTAGACTGGCCAATCAACGCTGGTCAATGCATTCCTATGGGAAAAAGTCTGCTCCGGCATATTGCAAGCTGACAGGGATCCTGACATAATAAAGGTACTTGATGCCCTCAGGCATGCTTCCCCTGCTGTCCCAGTTGCATTCCAGGGTGTTGGCATCATTTCCTGGGGTGTGATAGTGGACTTGGTGACTCTCCTGAGTTGAATGGTAGGATCCCCTGTAGCGAAGCATTTTCGCCCATAGACTATAATGGGGTTCGATATTCGTTTGAATAGTCCAATACTGAGTGGCTATTCGAAACGAATATCGAATCACGAACATTTTACTGTTCGCTCATCTCTAATAGACAGTGGAGGGAGGGGGGATACTGTTTCTCATTGAAGAGTCACAATGGTGTATGGCATCTTATTTTTCAGGCAAAGCTCCATGGGGAAAATAGTCAAATGAGATCATCCCAGAGTTGCCCCTCTGTAAACACCCCTATTATGGAGTGTTTACCCCTCATCAGTACAGAATAGGATTATTGGATCGGTGCCTTAGACACAGCACGCACATTGTGATAGGGTCAAATACAGAATGTACATTAGACTACTTGCTTTTCAATTTCACGTCTTAAAATTGTCATGTTTTCCTTTATTTTATTAGCAAGCCACATTATGATAATAAAAGTTAAAATATAAAATTTTCCTATTAAGATATAAAATATTTTCCTACCGTGTTATACTGAGCTGCCGTGTTTATACCGCATGCATTAGCTATAAATAATAAAGCAAATACTATATCTTTTTCCGCTCTTCCTATCGCGCACTTTTTCTAAATGTGTAATAAACCCCATGAATCTGTTTAATTAAACCTTACATTGCTCTATATAAGCTATGAACCACATTCCATCAGCAATTCATGACCTTGCCCTGTGCTACAGATATAGCTGCGGCTGTAATTAGACTATTAAATTAACCACCATATTTAAAGGGTATGTCTAATTACACTCCTCTGTAGTTCAATTACAAGCCGAAGAAAATACCCCTCAATTCTCCATATAACTGAGCGAAAATAAACATCCTATCAGAAATTATTTTTTCTGTAACGGAAGAGTGGATTCCACTGGAAAGTTATTGCTGAAACTTCAAAACTTGTGATCCAAAAGTTATTTTTCATATTCATAATATTCCTTTTTTTTTTAGAATTGTTGATGCCTTATATATAAGAAAAATCTTGTTTATATACAGTATAATGTACAATCCTGGTTATTGTTGACATGTCGTGGGTTAATTTATATATCCATTATTTATTCTCAGGATAGGTCATCACTAGGGACGAGTGGACTGATTCCAATCAAACCGGATGCAATCCAATTTTTTCAAAGTTTCAATTTGTGAAACATTTGAAGCTCATACTTACAAAACATTATTGGATTCTAGGTCTTCTCAGTCCCAGGGGTGAAGTAAATATAACAAACATACAGTATATACTCACCTTGCCTCACCTAAACTGGGCATCCCAGTTGCGTTCGACAGTCCCCAAGAGTTCTCTTCCAGTCTCTGGCTGATGTCACAAAGTCATGAAACTTGGTCAAAGCATTATTATGTCATCGCACTCCACATTACCGCTAATGCCTATGATTGGGCCCCAGTGGTGACCCCCTGGGCCTGTGATTTCAGTCAGAGGCCAGAAGAGACCAGAACAGGACATCAGGAGGATACTGGATGTCACAAATTTACTCACCTCCTGTGCACCTCCATTTATTGTACTTGGGGTCTGAACAGAGCACAGTTTCCTGTTAGTACTTTATTATTATTATTATTATTATTATTATTATTATTATTATTATTATTATTATTGTTTATTTATATAGCACCATTAATTCCATGGTGTTTTACATTTGGGTTTTACATACAATACATTAAATATACAGGTAGATATAATACTAACAGTGATCAGCTGGCACAGTGGAGTAGAGGGCCCTGCCCGCAAGGGTTTACAATTTATGAGGGAAGGGGGCATAGAGACAGAAGGAGAGGGGGAGACTGTACAGATGGCAGTGAGGTGATAGTGTTATTGGAGGTTGTAGGCCTTCCTGAATAGGTGAGTCTTCAGGGCCTTCTTGAAGCCTGTGATTGTGGGGCTCAGTCTTATGTGTCTTGGTAAGGAGTTCCAGAATATGGGGGATGCACAGGAGAAAACTTGGAGGAGGTTGTGTGAGGAGCGGATGAGAGCAGAGCAGAGTAAGAGGTCATTGGAGGATCGGAGGTTACGTGTGGGCAGGTAGCGGGAGATTAGTTCAGAAATATATTGGGGGGACAGGTTATGGATGGCTTTGTATGTTAACTTTAGTAGCTTGAATTCAATTTGGTGGGCTATAGGTAGTCAGTGGAGGGACTGGCAGAGGTGAGCAGCCGATGAAGATCGGGGAGAGATGTGAATTAAACGAGCAGCACAGTTTAAGGTGGACTGGAGGGGGGCGAGGGTGTTAGCTGGGAGTCCATGGAGAAGGGTGTTGCAGTAGTCTAAGCAGGAGATTATGAGGGCCTGGATGAGCATCTTAGTGGTTTCAGGGGTGATGAAGGAGTGGATTCACTGGATGTTCTTGAGTTGGAGGCGGCAGGAGGTGTTGAGGGTTTGAACGTGTGACTTGAAGGATAGATCGGAGTCCAGGGTTACCCCAAGGTATCAGGCCTGTGGGACAAGGGTAATTGTGGTTCTGTTAACTTTGATAGATGGGTCAGGTGGAAGGGCCATACAGGGTAGGGTGAAGATGGTGAACTCCATCTTGAGTTTGAGAAAGCGGGAGGAGAGGAAGGAGGCTACAGCTGCTAAACAGTCTGGAACTCTGGCCAGCAGGGAGGTAATGTCTGGTCCAGAGATGTATATTTGCTTGTCATCGGCATAGCAATGGCATTGAAAACCATGAGATTCTATGAGTTGGCCCAGGCCAAGGGTGTAGATGAAGAACAGGAGGGGTCCTAGGACAGAGCCTTGGGGGACACCTACAGAGAGAGGGAGCGCTGAGGAGGTGGTGTGCGAGTGGGAGACGCTGAATGTGCGGTCAGTGAGGTATGAGAAGATCCAGGAAAGGGCCAGATCTGAGATGCCAATGGATGAGAGAATTTCTAACAGGAGGGAGTGGTCAACTGTGTCAAAGGCAGAGAAGAGGTATACCAAACAAGTTTGTCCAGAAACAAATTGGAGGAATGATCCTCACGAATATTTGTTGAAACGAATCTTGTGAGGTTTATCCATCTCTAGTCATCACTAATATCACAGAACCCAGACACCAACATGAGCTTGTCCTAAGAGCATTCAAAAGGGTTGTAAGTTCAGAAACTTACAGGGTTTGTGTCTCCTAGACATTAGTACCGAGCTCAAAGATTTTAACCCTGTCTGTGCACAGATATGAACAATTTAGGTTTTCTAAGTAAAGTTATAGTGTCCAACCATACCACTCACAATAGAAAGAAAAGTTGTAAGAAACAGTTACTTTTTCCAAATTCTGACACAACTGTGCTAGTTACTGTAAGATAGGTTACCTGTCTTGTTACATATACCCTGATCACTGTCAATCCTCTCTGGTACATTCGATTCACAGATAATTTCAGACAATAGTTTCTTAATTTGGGCTATTGCCTTCCTGACTGGCCATGCCTCTACCCAACATACTCACACGTAGACATACTCACACATACTCATACATTTCACACTTTGGTAATTGTGTAAAATCATTTTGTAACAGATACAAGATAACCACTCTGAGGAGCTGTCATGGGTTATCCCATATTAAATTTTAGACATTTCAAACATGATTGACAGTACGTGGTTACAAATGAGATGATCCTAGGTGTGTACTAGAGATGGGTGACCTGACTTGTGCCGAGCCGGATTCAACCTGAATATTCCAAATTGTTAGGTTTTTTTCTACAAAACTAAACACATTAAGATTTGACTTCGGCAAACTACACTATGTTTTATACATAGATTCCTAGAAATCCTGAAAATGTTCTACACTTTGTTTTATAGATAGATTCCTAGGAGCCCTGACAGTGTTCTACACTATGTTTTATAGATAGGATCCTAGGAGCCCTGACAGTGTTCTACACTATGTTTTATAGATATGTTCCTAGAAATCCTGAGAATGTTCTACACTATGTTTTATAGATAGGTTCCTAGGAGCCCTGACAGTGTTCTACACTATGTTTTATAGATATGTTCCTAGAAATCCTGAGAATGTTCTACACTATGTATTATAGATAGGTTCCTAGGAGCCCTGACAGTGTTCTACACTATGTTTTATAGATAGGTACCTAGGAGCCCTGACAGTGTTCTACACTATGTATTATAGATAGGTACCTAGGAGCCCTGACAGTATTCTACACTATGTTTTATAGATAGGATCCTAGGAGCCCTGACAGTGTTCTACACTATGTTTTATAGATAGATTCCTACAAATCCTGAGAATGTTCTACACTACGTTCTATAGATAGGTTCCTAGGAGCCCTGACAGTGTCACACTATGTTTTATAGATAGGTTCCTAGGAGCCCTGACAGTATTCTACACTATGTTTTACAGTAACTAAAGGTATCAGTGCAGTTCTCTGATACCTCATCTGCCAACACATTCTGTTTAGACATGCCTTTTTTGTGGAGACATTTGCCAACTCACTTGGGTAGTAAGATGGCATATAATATTTCCTTCACAAAGAAACTGTTGCTCTTTTCCTTATCAGACAAACTTAGAAACCCTCTCTGTTCCTACTAGTAGCCATGTGCCATCCATAATGGAAACCCATAATGGAAATCTGCATAAGTGTTTGCATTTTTTCTTTCAGACAATTTGTAGACTTCTACTTCTTAGGTACATTTGTTAATAGTTTATTTATAGCCATGCCCACCTCCACTTTGCAATCCCCGGAAGAAGCATTAGGTGACATTTGCATTGGGTGTGAGGTGGTGGTTGTGACTATTGATGCATTTCTGACTACATTGATCCAGTTGTACTATTGATTCTGATACAGTGGGTCATTTGTATCACTTATTTACACTTTTATCGTGGATTATGGAGTATTATATATAATGGACACTTCTATTATTGCATTATTAATCATGTATATAAATATAAGACCATGGATTTTATATTTACTTATTGATTTATTAATGAAAGGAATTTCTGACTATGCGGTATGGATGGTAGCAACCTTCCTTGCTGTGTTATAGATTTTAATATATTACCATCTACAGTATCTTACAGTCTCTTCAAATTTACCATACACATATTATATACCTTTATATGTAAAGTCACAGATAAGTAAAGTGTACATGTATGTGTAGCAGTCCATTGGGAGGAAGGCCCAAATGTTGGGAGTAGTAGTAGCTATAAGCACGGTGACAAGGACAGATTCTCCAGTGCTCCTCCAGGGCTGGTGCAGAGGGGGTTGCAGAATGGAAGATGTTGGTAGTAACTTCTCTGAGCCTGATGGTGGTTGGAGTGTCCTTGATGGTGAATGCAGGATACAGGACTCAGGAAACGATTTAGTAGTGTAAGAACTCATAGTTTACTTGAAGGCAGGTAATCCATACATCAACTTTTTCATAAAATGTAAATTTAGTCATTACAAACACCATAAAACTGCAACTGAGGTTGAGTGATGATGCTCCCTGAGGCTAGTCAGTGTTTACCCATCATGAATGTTACATCTTTTATTGATGCTTTAAGGTTGTCTTGTCAACATAGGGAAGCTTTCTGAACAGGTCTTTATAAACCACTCCCTCATCACCCAGCTTTGCTGCCTAATTAGTTTGCTACTTCCTGTTTGGCTCCTGACATTGATTTGACTGCTCTAATACTGACCTTTGGCTGTGTCCTTGGGTTCCTCTCTGTTTTTTTAATTAGTTCGGCATTCCTGATTGGTTTCAACTATTGGTTTCATTTTCTGGATTTGTCTTTCTCTCTCTATTTGGTTCCTTGTTGCCATCTTCAGCTGATGACCCATGATTGCCGACTATTCTTTTATCTCTTTCCCTCTGAGTAGTGTGTAGTTTTGGCGTTTGGTTTCTGCTCCAGTACGTTTGTTTCTGGTACACTTTTTGTTCTGGTGACAATTTCAGTCTTCAGATTCAGTGAGCCTCTGTTAGGATTGTGCAGTAATTGCGGCCATGACATGGGTGTCGCCGCCTGTTCCTATGCACAGTCCAG
This sequence comes from Leptodactylus fuscus, assembly GCF_031893055.1. Lineage (NCBI taxonomy): Eukaryota > Metazoa > Chordata > Amphibia > Anura > Leptodactylidae > Leptodactylus > Leptodactylus fuscus. The sequence goes on along the minus strand of NC_134270.1, from coordinate 31,836,517 downwards.
GGTTGCAGGGGTTAACCTGCCTTTCAACAGCCGGGTGTGGTCGAGTCTTGGATGGATATGTGTGTCGACCAATGGACACTCGGATTGGGCAGCTGGGCTATCTGCTGGTGACCGCCCCTTGCCTATATAAGGGGGCTGGTCTGGACGCCTGGCGCTCTATGATCGCATTCCAAACCCGAAATGATGTGTGTGTATGTATGTTTAGGTTCCAGCCTGTAAACATTGCCCTAGTTAGCAAAAGACCCCTGAGATAGCAATGCCACTGTTTGTCAGGCAGCACGCTGCCCTGTATGTGTGTGTTAGTGGTAAAACTCTGTAGGGTCAGCTAGCAGTAATTCCCAGACAGGGTGACTGGGAGTGGGCTTGGCAATAGTTGCCTGGGTGGTTGGGTGGAACTACCACACACAGGGTTACTTGGTCTCTGGCTAGTCCTGGAGTTCAGGCTAGCCAGCTTGTTTATTTGTGCGGCTGCTCTGACTGCACAGGGCTCTGTGAATATTAACAGAGCACACCTGGTCATTTAATTTAGCTGGCAGTGACAGGAACTGTTAGTCTGTATTCACACCAGGTTGGTTGCAGTAATGGCCCAGAGGGCTCCGTGGGGGTTTTCATTTAAGTTTTTTTTTAATAAACCCTGCTGACCATAACAGCCTCCCTCTTTCCTTGCAAGAAGCTCTGGTTAAGGCATCTGAGGCCGGTCTTGGCTCGCAGTAGTGTTTTACCTTTAAGTAGCATTTTCTACTGCTCTCAGTTGAGAGCCCATTTCTGCTGCTGCTCTCCTAAAGACCAGTACGTTTCTTACCTTGCATCTGAATCCTAACACTACCTAGTTGAGGAAGTCCCTTCCAAAGAGTGTGATGTAAATCCCTCCCATAAAAATAGTTGTAATTGCAGGGTGCCATACATGCTCTTCTTGAGAATTCCAGAAATAGTGATAAAAATTTAATAGGATTGGTGATTTGTATGCCAGTCTTAATAAAGGCTCTTAGCAACCAACCTCTTAAGAAATCAGTTACACACCCTTGCACCAGTTACCGAATGGCAAAAAATTCCTGCCTAACTCACAACAGAATGGACTTTGTGCCATAGATGCACAACATTATGACGCATGTAGAACCGAACACTGGTTGCGTGTTGATAAATTCCCCCCATTATGTTTATATGTGATTTCCACTGTTTTTGAGATTTCCATAGATATTATGCCTAGGATATGTACAGACACCGAAAACTAAAGTCACAAAAAGCATGAGAGAAAGAGTCATTAGGCCACGGTGAAGGAGATCAGCAGCAGATTCAAGGAAGTTTTTGAGACTTGTGTTACTTTAAGAAAATAGAATGTAACCCAGCACTATTGAAGCATACCATCACTAAGTAATCCTGGCAAAGCAATAAGACTACAAGCAGTTTGTGTAATTGTTTTTTATTTTACTGTCCCGGATCAGTAATTCCCTGGACCCTTCAATGGAAAAAAAAGATTTCATTCCTAAGCGAGCATAAAAATCATGATTGTAAAATGAAGAAAAAAACCTTAGTAAGCCTTGTTTTTCTCAGCTTAGAATAACATTGCTTCACTGTTGACAAAGAGATGTAAATTTGAATTCCGTTCTTTCTCTGACTTGGTTTGCCAAGTTCCATTTGAGGCCACTGATTTGGTAGATATTTAATAAAGTCGGTACTGTAGCTGAACTGCACAAGCCAGGCAGAAAGAAGGCTGATTCTGCCAAGTCAATAGAGAATGTTTAAATAAGAATACAGAAGCTGGGATTACTTTCCTCTAAGAGGCTGCACTAACAGCGGCAGGAAAAAGCACTTCATAATAATGCACTTCATGGACTTAGGTAGTATTTACTCTGAATTCTTACATTTCTCAGTATTCAACCTTTCCACGGTTCTATAAAACCTCTGCGTTACAATTTCCTGCGATACAACACCCCTAGTCTATGGGGCCCAGATCTTACACAGTATGCGTTAAATTTTATTTGTAATTTTATATTAGCACCATGGTCTACCAAATTCTGTATTGCCCTAGAGTAGGGTTGAGTGATCGGGATCGGAAAAGATCGGATCGCTATCGTCGATCGAGTAAATTTCCTGATCGGGATCAGCTGGAAAATGATCGGAAATCGGATTTTGAAATCTCAAGATCGGATCGGGAAAGATCGGATCCTGATCAGCAATTGAGCAAATTTCACAATCGCGATCGGGATCGGCTGAAAAATGATCGGAAATCGGATTTTAAAATTGATCCTGAAATCTCAAGATCGGCTCAACCCTACTCTAGAAGTAAAGCTTGTAGATAGAATAGGTCCATAATACTGTACTCTATAGACATACATGTGTGCAACTCCTTCCCACTTGGTTGGACTTGTCCAGATATGATGCTGAGATATGGGATTGTAGTATTATAGGTTGAACTTGATGGACTGATGTCTTCATCCAACCTCATCTACTATGTAACTATGTAAAGTAACCAGCTTCTCAAAACAACTTTTGCAACATTTTTGAAATATGTAAAGTGTTTTTTGATGTGTGGCTACCCAATTATTCCGTAGTGAATTGAAATCTACCAAAATTTTGCTGCTCAATATTGCATTGAATTAGTTTGTAACCAATTTTGGAGTTCTTAAAGGGGTTTCCCAGGACCAGGATTGAGCTCTCCTTTCTATGGCATTGCATCCATTGGTCACATGGCTATGCTTCAGCTTAGTCTTATGTAAACGAATATGGTTGAGGTCAATACCAAGCACAGCCACTACACAATGCATGCAAAGCAGTGAGGAGGCAGCAGCAGTCAGTGTCAATCCCTTTCACCAGATTCAAGCTAAGGTGAGGTTGCACACATCTACTGTATATCATACAGAGTAATTTTTGGGGGAGTCAAGTCAGGCCATCCTACTTTACAGATTCTGGCATACTCAGCAGCATACAGCTCGGAGCACCAGATATTGCATGTTCCATAAGCACATAACTACAGCACTATGGTTATTTGTATCTAATATCACCATTCAGTAACTGCTGTAATTATGCCATATTATTCATGTTTAGTCAGAGGACACAATCTTAACCAGCTAGACCTTTCTTCCTGTATACTGCCACTGGGTATGTGGGAATTGATAACGCAGGAATTCGGATCCAATTCCTTTATAGAGTTGAACCATCTGCATATTGTGCAAACTTCGAAATTAGTTTAGGGAGTACAATGATTTATTATTAATTTTGGGGAAAAATTTTGATAGGTACTTCTTAAGGTAGCCAATACAAATTAGATGTACATGAGTAGGGTTGAGCGATCGAGATCGGAAAAGATCGGATCCCTATCAGCAATTGAGCAAATTTCACGATCGCGATCAGAATTGGCTGGAAAATGATCGGAAATCAGATTTTGAAATCTCAAGATCGGCTCAACCCTAAAAGTGACTTTTCCATTAGAGAAGCATTGACTAGGGTTGAGCAATCGGGATCGGAAAAGATCGGACCCCGATCGGCGATTGAGCAAATTTTCACAATCGGAATCGGCTGGAAAATGATCGGAAATTGGATTTTAATTGATCCTGAAATCTCAAGATTGGCTCAATGCTATACATGAGTTGAACTTGTGTAGTCAACTGCTCAACCATCCATCGTGTATGAGGGTTATCCCAACCTATGTCACCTTCTGCTGGATTTCACTATGCCTGATCCTATATATCATGGGAGATAAACCTGCTATCCAAAAAGTCTTATCGCTCTTCTATTGAGAACACAAGACCAATGCCAAACCAAGTGTTCATGAGGGGTCGTTTGAGAGGAATAAGAGCTACTCAAGGTATTTCACTTACTCTACCAATGACATCTAACCAAGGGATGCGAGTTACTATTTCTGCATATATAGGAAGTTAAATATAGGGATTTACCATTTTATCACTATAAAGTAGATGCAATGGCACTGGGAGATTATCATTTAGCTCACTTATCTTGATAATCCTGCCCGTACTGAAACATACAAGCTGGTCAACTGGCCAGTAAACCGGCGTCAAGGATCATAAATCTGATAGGGCTCAGTAAACTGTTGAGATTACAGTAAAAGAGGAAAAATGCACGTTTTTTGCAAAAAAAAACCAACACTAAAAAAAATGTGACTTTTTGTGCCTTGTACAGAAGAAAATTGACATAGAAGACATTATAAATTTCCCCCAGCATGTTGGGCTTGAAATATATCTGAAATAAAAATAAGAAAAAAAACACTCCAGGCAAACCTAATACATGGTGTGTTCTGCCTGGCTTTGTGCCTAAGGCGCTATGCATGAGACATTGATTCTCTCTTTCATGGTAAGTATTAGTGTAAACTAGAATGTTCTTTTTGCTGTAACCATATATTTAATATTAGATATTGCTCACATATATCTTATGTGTTGGTTACATTATTCAGCAGACGTCGTTGGTACCTAATAAAAGCTATATGAACCCGCACAGCCTCCCTGTCACTATAGCCCAAGGACAAAGCGCTTCTTACATACACACGGCCTTCAAGGGGCGGTTAATCGCAGAATACACTTTATCCCAAAAATGCAGGAGCCCTATAAGACTCGTGGCTTGCTTTTCCACATTGATTAAACGGGTTTAACGTTTACATTTTATGACTCATACAGGTGCAATGTGCTAAATCGGTAAAATTTGTAATTCAGTTTTTTCTGATACAGGATTAAATGCAACCAGCAATTTCTTCTAGCAAAAGGTTTCCTGAGCCGAGACCTCCTTCTGTTGTCTCTACAAGCCCTAATAGGACATATGAATATGTTTCCTAAATATCGAACCCCTTTAAAGGCAGTGTGTCACCCAATCCCACCATAAATAGGTGTTTTGCCCTTGAATTGGGTACCTTCATTGCTAAAATATTGACATTTTTATCAACAGAATGGCACCATTTGATTGAGGTGACTCTAACCTATCTATCTTAAGGGCTGGGCTGATATGCTGGGTTCTGGTTGTTTTGGTTTTTCCCTTTCCCTTTTCTATCCCCTTCGGAGAGTGAAATGATCAAACAGCGTATCCTCACCTATCGTTCAGCCAGGAATCCATCAGGAAGTTTCTACACCGGGAAACAGGTCTTTGCTTAACCTCTGAAAGACTGGGCACCCAAAAGAATACTCTCTGCTGGATTCTCAGCCAAACAGGCAAATGAGTATATAGTTGGGTTTTTTTTTGCTTTTTATTTTGAACCTCCCTAGGGGTTAAAAAAAAAAAAAACGTGAAACACCCCTTTCATAGCCGATCCCCTAGTATTAAGGGTTAATCAATCCTTTCACCATGAGTGAAAAAAATTTCTTACAACTAAAAGAGTAGATGAGGTCATGTTGACACTTACTAAGCCACTAGTCTTTTACTTCTTGGCTACTATATTAGAAATCACCCAATGAGACCAAATCAAGTCATAAATATATAGTATGCAATTATCCATCTGTACCCAAGATCTTGTATTTACTATCGACAATCATGATGTATTCATAAAAGTAGAAACCTGTTATGATTTACAATGATGGATTTTTTGGTCATAAATGATGATTGCATAGCCAACTGTCCACTCGGCCGGGGATCCAGTGGGGAGTCTCTGACCTGTTCCCAATCTTTGGTCACCTTCTGAAAGTCTAGTGATTTGAAAGGAGACTTTCCGATGGATCCCAGGCTGAACAGACAGGTGAGCATATAGTGTTTGGTATTTGCTCCTCCCTAGGGGTTACAAACGCTAGTTAATATATCCATCTGTACTAGAGATGAGTGAACACTAAAATGTTCGGGGTTTGAAATCCGATTCGAACAGCCGCTCACTGTTCGACTGTTCGAACGGGTTTCGAACCCCATTATAGTCTATGGGGGGAAATGCTCGTTTCAGGGGTAGGCAACATTTGATCAAATTCTACTTACCAAGTCCATGAGTGAAGGTCGGGCTGGATTCTTCTCCCTGCGCAGCGTCCCCACGTTCTCTTCCGGCCTTGAATTCACTCTGCTAGGCATTGGGCCTGGGCAGAGCCGACTGTGCATGCCCGCACTACAAGTGGACATGCTCAGTCGGCTCTACCCAGGCCCGATGCCTGGCAGAGTGAATTCAGAGCCGGAAGAGGACGCGGGGACGCTGCGCGGAGAAGACTTCTAAAGGTAAGAGAAGAACCAGCGTTGATTGGCAATGTATAGCATTCTGCCAATCAATGCTGGTTCTACATCGAATCTTAACTTCGAACAGCTAGTAGTACTCAATCGAGTACGAGTATTTCGAATATCGTAGTATTCGATAGAATACCTACTCGATCGAGTACTGCTCGCTCATCTCTAATCTGTACCTAAATATCTTCTAAAGCCAGGTATTTATTATGGACAATCATGATGTATTCATAAAAGGAGATCCAAATCATGGTTTTCTCTGCTGGACTTATTTGGTCATTTTTTTGGCGGCTCATGCTACCACTATGGACATGTTCAACCTCTTTAATTCCACCTCGTCTAGGGCCACTGCTGACTTGGTTTAGCTATAATCTTTATTCTACGCACTAAGTTGAATACTTATATTAGAGGTTATATTGATCTTACTTTGCTTTTTGACTGTAGACGCGGGCTTCATTGGATTGACTGTAGACGCGGGCTTCATTGGATTAACTATAGACGTATCTTCAGATAGCACATTGATCTTATACTTCAAGAAAAGTTCAAGCAAAGTTTTAATTCTTTATTCTCAGAGGCAATCAACAATCTGTTTATTCGTCGTTCACTAGGAATGTTTGATCCAGAGGGGAGGTTTAGAACATTCACCAAAGCGAGAGAGATGTACTGTTCTTGCTTATTTATTTCATGTCAGTGATTTGTGCTGACTCAGTTGCTCCGTGGAAGCTGTAAATGAAAGATGAGAATGAGATGAAAAATGCTTTTCCTCTCCAATGCATGGCCCTGTGAAATCACAGCAGAGCGCTTCTGTCATATCCCAGGCTACAGAAATAAGGAGCCAAGTGGAGGCAAAAATAGTAGAGATAAATACTAGATCGTAATGTATTAAATATCATGATTTTAAAGGGAAATTACAATGTAACAATATAATTGCGATCAATCATAACACATTTAAAGAGATGTTCTGGGCTGTAGAGTCATGCACCCTTTTATTTATCACAATGAATGCATTCCCAAGTTATTGCCCAGGGTGTGAAATAGATCACTTTTTTCTAATCTGTAATCATTTTTTTATTATATTTTCTGTGAATGATTTATGAGGGCGGCCATCTTTCTCCTTTCTTCTGCCCTGTTAACAGTATCTAGTGATGTGCTTTACAGCTCAGGTGTGGCCATAGGCATCAGTAGTCTGGAGGCGATTCAGTGACGTCTATGCAAACCTCTTAGGTGTCCCTCCTTTGGAGGAACAGTCCCGTCTTCAGACCCAAGTTCCCCTTTTTGTTCCTTAAACTATTCTTGAGTTTTATCAAAAATTAAAATATCAGAAGGGTCTTGCTGGGCAATAAGTTCCTTGTTTATGGTGTCCTATCAGTTTTTTTGCTGCTAGTTATGGCTATAGTGCATTGTGTTTCCATTACAGATGAGCGAACAGTAAAATGTTCAATATTCATTTCGAGTAGCTCCGCAATATTTGACTACTTGAATCGAATATCGAATACCTACTCGATCAAATACTAGTTTCCATGTATTGCCAGACAAGGCCTGGCCTGGCAATTCATGGAAACACAATGGATCTTATGTGCCTTTTGAATTTTAAGATGTGGATTTAATTCATTAAAAGTTAAGATTTATGCAACCACCATCTGGATATTCTATTTGGCATTAACGTTTTTCTCCGGACTGAAGAAGCCTTTTTGTGCAGTGGTCAATTCATGCAGGAACAACGTTCGGACTCTGCAGATTGAAGTATCGTGAGTGGGCTGCTATTCCCTTCCCTTTTTCCCTTGTCACACATCTAAATAGCACATTTTGCATCTCTTTCTCTGCGGACAATGCAGATCAGTCTATTATTTCTACTATTGGTTTCCTTACATGTAATTCTACTAGAAGTAACTATAAATAGCAAAGAAATAGTTCAAAAAGTCCAGATGACCATAATATAGGAGATCCAGGGGCACTAGACTCAAAATCCAAATTATGATGCGGCTAAAAAGATCCCTGAGGCAGAAAAAGAAAAATCGCAGCTTGAGAAAACAGCTTATTCTCTGACTAACATCTCATCAGTGATAACACAAGAAGCTAGTCATTGTACTCTACTCAATGTACACTGCCTGGCCAAAAAAAAAGTCGCAAGTGTTAATATTTAATTGGGCCACCATGAGCATGAATAACAGCACACATCCGTCTCAGCATGGAGTCTATAATGTTCTGTAGTGTAGACTCAGGGATTTTGATCCAATTCTCGAGTATCAGGGAGCCCAGGTTATGCAGATTTGTTGGGGGTGGTGAGTGTCAGCGCAGGTTCCTTTCCAGCACATTCCAGTGTTTTGTTTGCTTCTCGTCGCACCCGGACACGACCATCACTCTGGAACAATGTGAAACGGGATTCATCTGACCACATGACCTTTCTCCACTGCTCTAGGGTCCAATCCTTGTGGTCTCTTGCAAATGACAGGCGCTGATGTCTGTTGGTCTCTGTCACCAATGGCTTTTGTGTGGCGACACAACTGTTGAGACCCATTCCTTTGAGTTCTTGTCACATTGTTCGCTCCAAAATGTGTCGCTCCGTCGAGTTGAACATCTGTGTGAGCTCAAAGGTGGTTTTCCGGTGGTTATTCTTCACCAGTTGCTTTAGGGACCTACGACCTCGAGTTTTGAGTATAGTCTTATGCCCACACTTCCACGGTTTGAGGGGGGTTCTCCACCATTTCTGAACAGTTCAGTGTCCGATACTAGTTACTTCGGCCATCTCCCTGGTCGATTTGTTGGCCTGATGGAATCCAATGACTTGCCCCTTTTTGAAGGCACTAACATCTCTTCCTCTGGTAGCTCTTCCGTTGGTAGACATCGCTTCTCACCTTTAACTATGACCTGCACTTGACAGGCTACAGCTCAATAATATATATTCAAGAATATATGCAAATTCCTGTCATGAACTGTTCATAATTATATCAGGGGTGGAACGGTACCTTGTTGCACAACGTGACTTTTTTTGGCCAGGCAGTGTAAGTTGTGAGCTGCAGACTTCTATCTATGCCATATACAGACAGGAAAAGCTGTGTATAAACATATATGGGCTGTGAAGAAAGACTTACTTCTTCACCCTTTTAAGTGTTCCCATCTTGAACCTTCTGGTATCTAACAACAAAACTTCTGTAGTAGCAAGGAGTGAATAACAAATTACCAAAAAGGGTATGAGAAAGAATTTAGAGGTTTTTTTTCAGACAGAAAGTAGCAAAATTTGACTTAACGCAATACATTTTAGTCCACAATCACAGTATAATAAATGAGACTATGTTGTCTTTGACCATTGAAATGTTATTTTTCTATTGGGAATAGATAAGCCTTAATAAACTTAACTATATTGTTCCAGAAACTATAGATTTGCTTCCTTAATGCATATTAGACCTGAACTTACATGATACATCCTGCCTTATTTTAAAGGGATTTCACCATTAGAATCCCTTTTTCTGCAAATACCATGTAATAATACCTTTTATAAAGGCTCTTCTTCTCCTATCTTTATTATTGTGATCTGTGCTGCCGTTTTTGTGAATTATCTTTTTTTCTTCCGTATGCAAGTGAGTCTTCAGAGAGCACAAAAGTACTTTCCAGAAAAAACTCTGTCTTGTGTTCGGACAATGTGTGTCACCCAAAATGTCTTGGCATGTCACCTTTGTCATAGGTTCACCATCACTCGCCTATCATAAGGATATTAGAGCACTAAAATACCAGAAACCGACTAACCCCTCTAACATTAAGACTTGGTTTAAAAATCGCTCTTTTTTTGGTGACACATTCCCTCTAAAAATAATAGGGCTTTCTATTTACTTGCATGCCCACTGATTCATACTGATCTGAATGTTATTGAATACAAATATTGCAGCCGCGTTCAGGTTTGTACACTACATGGCCTCCTCCTCTTCTCTATGAGATGTATGGAATAGTCCTATATTGGACAAATTGTGTGTATCGACTGTGGACAAGCCATAAAGTGATCACAAGTCACAAACTTATGATCATAGTAGGGATCCTGTACAAAATAAACAAATAACCTTTACCAACCCATTACATTTCCTTCCACTCCAGTGTTTCTCCCCGGGACACCACCACTCCATTCATATAGGTCCTGCATCATTGCCAATAGGTTCATTGTTCACATAACCTCTGTACCAAGCCTCAACAGTCCCATGTACAGTAGATGACCAATGTGTCCCTGGATTTATTGCATATGAATGGAAAACGTAAAGTCATGAGCATTGTTTCACAAAAGTGTGAAGTCATCATTGCACGACTACTGGAGCAATTGGGACCAAGAAAGGGAGACTGGACTGGTGTAATGTCCAGTCTCCCTTTCGATAGACATTACAATACTTTGGTCATCCAAATTATTAACTTTGACAACAGCTATGCAATATATGTATGTGAAGCAGTGTAACAGACTAGGATATGAAGCTGTAGACGTCACCACTAGCACTAGCTGTCAATGAGGTTGTTTTCCTTGTCAGCAATGTGTACACATTGAGCTAAGTACGTTGAGTAGTACAAACATACAGCTAAGTGCCTCTACACTCACATTGCCATGGAAACACATGACTTTTCAAGGGATTAGCATGATACAGTTGTATTATCCATGAATGCCACTTCTATCATATTTACAATGTGCTCCAACTGCAAACAAAACTCTCAATGGATTGTATTTGTGTAATGTGACCCAAGGATCCATCACAAATGGTGGCGAATGCTGTAAAATAATAAAAAAAAGTGTTACATAATGTATTTATTGGATTGTCTGCAATGTTGATAGGTTGATGTGACGCCAGTCCCACAGCAAGGAATCAAACCCCAATAATACTTGAGCCGCAGAGGATTTAATGGGTCGGGTTCTTTTATTATTTTATGGTATTTTACCACCAGGGCTCCATTTTGGTTGATCTTTGGAAATGACTTTATCCCATGAGTTGTGCAGGAAATTAACACTGACTGGGATATTGTTAAGATGGACACTTATCACCTATATACAGTATAAAAGATAAGTGTCCAACTTCTGGGACCCCTACCAATCATAAGAATGGGAACTTCAATTCAGTGACGTGGTGGACGCCCAGGTGTGCTGCACCTCCATTTAAAGTCTATGGGACTGATGTAAATAGATGAATATAGGGTCCTGTTATTCTGATCTTCATCAGTCCTATACACTTAAAGAGGACCTTTTATGTCCTCGGGCACAGTTTTATATACCACTAGAATTCAGCACACTGTCAGCTTTCCCATTATGTGCCCTGGGGTAAGAGATATCAGTGCCTTCAGCAATATCTCTTCACTGTCAAAAGGGTGTTTCTGACAGTCTCGCTGGGCTGTGAGGAATGCCTCCCCTGACAGTACTCATCCATAGCCCTGTATTGTCAGAGAGGGCATTCCTTACCACCCAGTCATGAGTCTGAGCTGTGAGGAATGCCCCCCCCTCACACCTCTTCACAGTACTCATCTATAGACTAGTACTGGGAGGCGTTCTTCACAGCTTAACATCATGGTTGGGCAGTACGGAACACCCTCTCTGACAGTATAGCGCTATGGATGAGTACTGTCAGGAGGGGCATTCCTCTCAGCCCAGCGAGACTGTCAGGAACGCCCTTCTGACAGTGAAGAGATATCGGTAATGGCACCGATATCTCTTGCCATGGGGCACATTGCAGGAAGGCCGATGGTGTGCTGAATTAAGCACACTGTCAGTTTTATAGCAGTATATAGAACCGCATGTGCCCGAGAACATGAAAGGTCCTATTTAAATGATATTTATGGGCTAAACATTGACGATGACCTATCCAGAAGATCAAAAAGTCATCAAGGCCAGATCAGTGGGGCTCTGACACTCAATATCCCTACTGATCAGCTGTTCTTAGCTGCTGATACACATAATGGAGCTGGTAAAAGATAGTTCTGGTCTCTGTGGAGTGAACAGACCTTGTATTACTGATCTCTCCCTTCATATGAATGGTACCTAAGCTGAAGTTCCTTGGCTTTCCTGTTACTCATAGTTCAGTGCTGTCTGCATCTTGTTCCATTCTCTGTGTACCAGCAGCTAAGAACTATCGAAGAGCATGATGTTTGACTCCTACTGATCGGAAATTAAAATTGAGTCACAACAAATAGGTCTCTTGATCAATGGGCATCATGGGAACCCAAGTATCAGAAACATTTCAGCTATCCTGTGGATTCTGATAAGTGTTGATTGTAAGGGAAACATCTAAGAACAAATGCTTACAATGTACTTAATTTGAAAAAACAATTTTCAGATAAATAATTTTTTTGCAGTTTAACTTTTTACCAGCTCTTTTACTAACCTACAATTTCTATATGACTCAGAAGTAGAGATGAGCGAGTAGTACTCGATCGAGTAGGTATTCAATCGAATACTACGGTATTCGAAATACTCGTACTGGATCGAGTACCACTCGCTATTCGAATGTAAAAGTTTGATGCAGAACCAGCATTGATTGGCCGAATGCTATACAGTCGGCCAATCAACGCTGGTTTTTCTCCTACCTTTAGAAGTCTTCTCCGTGCAGTTTCCCCGCGGCGTCTTCCGGCTCTTCATTCACTCTGCCAGGCATCGGGCCTGGGCAGAGGCGACTGCGCATGTCCGCTTGTAGTGCGGGAATGCGCAGTCGGCTCTGCCCAGGCCCGATGCCTGGCAGAGTGAATTCAGAGCCGGAACATGCCGTGGGGACGCTGCAAGGAGAAGACTTCTCGGAGGATCCAGCCCGACCCTCACTCGCGGACTTGCTAAGTATAATTTGATCGAATGTTGCCTACCCCTGAAACGAGCATTTTCCCCCCATAGACTATAATAGGTTTTAGATATTTGATTCAAGTAGTCGAATATTGAGGGACTACTCGAAACGAATATCGAACCTCGAACATTTTACTGTTTACTCATCTCTACTCAGAAGTAGTACTAGTAGCACTCAACCTCTGATGTGCAAGCTACAGTAGCCATGCATTAGGTCCCATTGTGTATGAGTATGTCAATTATTGTTGAGGACCACCCATTGGACTCCAAATCATAGAAACTGTAGAGATTCTACTCAATAAGTAACAAGATAGTCTAAATCTTCTCCTACAAAATGACACGGTGGGCCATAAGTATGGATACACCCAGATAAAATGGAAGTGGTTGCTGGTATCACCTTACCATTTGTGGCATATTAGTACACGGGAGGGGGGGAACACTTGAGGCCGGGTGATGCCCATGGGGACTATCTGTTTTTCTTGTGTTTGATGTGTAACATCCCATTGAAAAAAGTAAAGTTGAATCCAAAAAGGCGGCTTTGTAGATGGCCGCCATGGGCGTCACCCAGCCTCAAGTGTTTCCCCCCTCCCATGTACTAATATACCACAAACAGTAAAGTGATATCCATTTTATCTGGGTGTATCCATACTTATGGCCCACTCTGGGTGTATCCATACTTATGGCCCACCCTGTATAAATCAGTCTTCCCAGCCCTTCCAGCTGTATATAATGCTGTTGGCAGGTCAGACTGCTTGTACATTGTGACAGCTTCCCTATACCAATAATGATCATAGTTTTATTTATCCGGGTAGACTCACCCAACAACTTTTACTGCTGCTTTGGGAGGATTTAGAGATCTGCAGTTAACACTATAGTTAAATACAAAGGCGACATTTATGAAGACCTTTCTCTTTTATGTCAGAGTAAAGCCTATATTTTACTTAAAGACTTTGTCAGTTCTTTTGTTTCCTTCACTGTTAGTAATGTTGTTAAAACAGAATGTGCTCGACTCCGTGTTCAGATACTTAGAGATAAAAGCTCTTGTATACTCCAGGATTGTATTAAAATACTCTTAGTGCTATAATCGCATTTTATTATCAAAATGCTATTACCCGAAGCCTGTTTATCAGAGGAAGATGGCAAAAATAGAGAGGAAACAATAATGGAGGTGCATTTTATTGAAGACAGCTGATGAGAAGGTTTTTATGCTCACCCCAGCAGGGGATGATGGATGGAACGCTGCCTACAGAAAGCAAAATGTAATCTCATTCCATCAGATTGAGATTCAACAGATAAATGCTTGGAGCTCAAGAAACAATGCTGCTGGGGATTGAATGTTTAGGGTCAAAGATTGAGACAAACTGGATTGTTCTACATTGGTCATCTCTCAAGTACCACATACATAGTTGCATTATAAGACTTTTATGATACAGACTTACCATGAAATTCTCTGATAACAGAGATGCACCCATCACCATCTTGACCTCCCTCTAGAAACCCAGAATCAGGGGTAATTTCCATAAATATGGTACAACTTAAGATATTTTATGATCAACCATTTTCATATGACCATTCCGGATCTCCTACAAATTTGCGTACATTCAACTGATCTCATATTTGGTGAATAATGAAATTTAGATGCAAACTATACTCACTGTAGTGTGGCTGCAGTTTGCCCATAAACTTGGACCTGCTGTTGGACCTCTTATGATCTACAGTTGATGTCCCATCCCATGGCTGCCACCACTCATGTTCTCCTGATTCATACATGTTTTGCATCTCCCCTTTAATGTCTCAGCGAAAAGTGCAATGTCAGGTACAACTGGGAGACTGAGACTGTATGAGAGCAACTACTCCACAGTGGCTGAGAGACACATAACCTGTGAAGTTCCTACAAAAGAGGAGACGTGAGTAATGGGCTGCCACTCCAAGGACATTGCCGACCAAAGTGCAGGTGCCATAGAGAGAGGGACCGAGATCTGTCTACATCAATACTGAGATGTTGAACTGCCATGGATGTCAGCAGAGTTGCAAAGACGTTCAAACCATCTGTTGCCTCTTGTAAGGCTGCCATGTTACTGCTATACTAGTTGTCTCATTTGAGAACTTAATTATTCTTTGGCCCAGGGTTGCACCTGAAGAGTGTCTGAAAGTGGTGAATTTGGAGCTCATTTCAGGAGCGCATTTCATCTTCTGTGCCCCTTCTGGTGTGAGTTTTGCTAGAAATCTACACAATCTGCACCAGCCCCTGACTAGCATAGCATAGATTTCAATACTAGAGCACTGGACCTTCAGAGATATGATTCAATGTTTATTCAGGCCAAAGCCATTTAATAATTCTGGGGTACCTTAAATCATTTAGGGAATTTACTAAAGATGACCTTTCATGCCTTTTTAATATTGTTAGTGACATACATTTCAGAGCACTGTCAACTTTGCTGGTATGTGCCCCGGTTGCAGAGATATAGGTGCAGTTAGTTTCTGTACCACTATCACTGCAATGTCAACAGGGTGGGCTTCCTAGTTCAGCACCATTTCGGGGCAGTGAGAAATGCCCCCTTTAGAATGCAAGACTATAGAAATGTACTATCAGGGGGCATTCCTTACTGTCCAGTGATGACTCTGAATTGTGAGTTCCACCCCTCTGACATTTCAGTGATATCAGTGCTGGAACTAACCGCACCAATATCTCTGCAACCAGGCAGATATCAACCAGTTTTAATAACCCTCCTTTGTTTTCAACTGAGTAAAGTTCTCCAGTTCAATTCCAATTGAGTCCACCACGCCAACCCCATAGTGCCTTACAATCTGATATTTATGTCTTGATTTTGAGCACACTACCCCTTGCCTTTGGAGATCCACTCTCTTATACTTCTTTTTGGTTAAGGAGAGGATCAGATCTCGGCACAAGGGAAGAGAGGGAACATTAAGATATAACATAATGTTGGCTCTTCCATACATGAAACGTTAGAGATCTGAGATCTTTACATAGGACATGAATTGGCATTATGGAATGTTTTTATTTGTTGTTGTTTCAAATATTTTCTGTATTACTTATTGTAAACATGATTTGTCTGTAAATAATTATCGAGATCAACTTTTCATATTACAGATGTAGATTTTACTCTTTTTTGCTCATTTTCTTTTTATTGCTACAATATTGTGCATACTCCCGGTACATAGCGTTCCAATTTTCTTCCTACAGCATATCTTAATGAAATTGTTATGGCAAGCATCCAGCCTGCTATTTATGTGTATATGTTTGTGGGATACACTTGGCTCCATAACACGAACCAACATGTGATAGAACAGTGAGAAGAAAATGAACGGTGAAGAGCAGACGTATAACAAAAAAGGAGCTCCCGTCTAGTTTCTACGCCTACGGTAAGTGTCTTGGAGGAAATCACAATAGCTTATCATAAGTTTTTCCTTGTGGCAATACTGTCATTATATAGTTCATCTACTCAAGGAAATTACTCACAGTATAAAAGCCTTTGGGGATCAGCTTTTGTTACTGCAGTCAAATTTCAATTTTTATTACAATGAACTCAAGGTATAACCAGCAAGGATGTAATCAAGTTGTGAAAAGATGGCACTGCGTAATAATAACATGTAAGGTATAATACCAATAAAACGGCATCAAAATCTTACATTTAATTGTAAGGCACATGTAGGATATGGAAATGTCTTCTTCTGTGGAGCGTATCTGTGTCTTTCTCAGTTGTGGAGAAATATTGAACATTGAATTTCGCAACATAATGATGGATGGAGGCCAATTCTCTCATTTGGAAGATTTTGTTTCCTGGAATAAAAAAAAAAATCCCTAATGCATCTCACTGCTATTTTCATGACCAAGATTTGCTCTTCGCTCAGCAGGCCTTTTCTCCCAATGTGCTTATTAACAATCTGCTAATAATTTACCATCTGTAGAATTAATGTTTTAATGTTTCATGAGCGAATCTTGTGGGGTTTTCTGGGACTTATTAATTGGTGACCTATTATAGGTCATACATGGAAGATCAGCAGGGGTCTGACAACCAGGATCCCGCATATAAGCGTATTCAGCTCCACAGGACACGTGATGTCATCTTTAGTAGAGATGAGCGAGTTGTGTTCGATCGAGTAGGTGTTCGATCGAATACTACAGTATTCGAAATACGCAGTCGGCTCTGCCTAGGCCCCGATGCCTAGGCAGAGTGAATTGCAGCCGGAAGACGCCGCGGGGGTGCTGCGCCGGGAGAAGACTTCAAGGGGAATCCAGACCGATCGTCACTCGTGGACTTGGTAAGTATAATTTTATCGAATTTTGCATACCCCTGAAACGAGCATTTCCCCCCATAGACTATAATGGGGTTCGAAATCCGTTCGAACAGCCGAACAGTGTGCGGCTGTTCGAATCGGATTTCAAACCTCGGACATTTTAGTGTTCGCTCATCACTAATCTTTATCAGTCATATGGGCTGTACGTAGATTGGGACTAAGCTGAGGTACTAAACACAGCCACAACATATATGGCGCTTGCTAAGTAGTGAAAGGGCTTCAGAGATCATTTGAATGTTGCAATCATATCTCTTATTTGAATAATATACTGGAGACCTGGTAGCTATGGTGGCTACTTAACTCCAGAGCGACAGAACTACTATTATGGGTTAAACTGTCCTCATGACTGAGGTCCTCCATATCCCTTATCAATTTTGTGGTTCTCCCTTGTACCCTTTTCAACTCTAGGACATCCATTTTATGAACTGGTGCCCAGAACTAAACTGCATATTTCGCATAAGGCTACACCAATGCTTAGAAAGTGGGAAATATTAAATGTGCTGTGCTGTGCTGTGGAGCCGGGAGGAACGCCCCCTCCCGCTCCTGATAATGCTCATCTACGGACAAGCTGTGTGAGCAGAGGGAGGGGGCGTTCCTCCCCGCTCCACAGCACAGCGCGATAGGCGCCACGAGGCAGAAGGACGTCTCTGGCTAATGGTCAGAAACGCCCTTCTGACCATAGAAGAGCTACGGTACCGGGCCGTAAGCTCTTCACACCGGGCACAGATCGGGAAAGCCGACAGTGCGCTGAATTCAGCGCACTGTCAGCTTTCTGGCAGTATATAACACTGCGTGTGCCCGGATATGGTGAAAGGTCCTCTTTAAGTAATAGCTTGAAAAATAAAGATACAAGGGTTGTAGAATGCTAGGAGCTCGATTCTAAATTCTCTTGAAAGCAGTTTCCAAAATCACAATATGCTGCAGCTCACCCTCCACCACTGCAGGCTTACACATGGACCCAGATAGGACAGTTAGCAGATCACTTATGGATAACTTGTCATGATATCACGTTCTATTTAGAACTTAAATTGTAATATACGTATCTGGACATGTCTGGCAAAATGGGCAAGAATTCATGTTAACACGTTTCATGACTGGGCAAACAACTTCATCACGTGTCCAAAATACTCTCCTTGTTTTCTTCTAAATTGCAACATCTTGAAGTGCTTCCATCTCCAGTTATCTCACTAACATAGTGATCTCAGGTTACACTCTGGTGAAGGTATAAGGCAGCTTTTTTAATACAACCCCCAGCTGCTCCTTCCCATCCATGGTTGCGTATTTCCCATTTTGTATTTTAGGGGAGTGTTCTTGGGGGTATTTTATTCTCCAGATCTTTCCTAACTCTATCCTGTACATCTATCGATTTTAATAATGTCATAAGAAATATCTAGATTTTTACATCCTTTGTTTATACATTTAAGAATACATTATTTACTGTATTTCCTAGGTGTTGGCTTTGAACATTCTTCAAGAGTTAATAGAAGTAAGCTTGTCAATGCATTGAGTGATTTTTATTTAGTGGCCATTATTATGTCCATTGCCTTCCTCTTCCTTTTTGGTAATGACCTCAGGTCTAGATGACTTCTAGCACTGACATTTCCTGTGCTATCATTAAAAGTGCTGCGGTTATTGATGTCTTATCTGAAGAGGTCTTCTGAGTATATCTTGCATGGTTGTTTGATCATTGTTCAGTTACGATATGGCCATTGACATCTTTAGTCATGTTCATATGATGGATCTTCTACAAATCAATTCTTCTATCCATAATATCTTTACGTATAGTACATTGTGGTTATGGTGTTCATGACTTGGTTTTTAAATTCCACTCCATCTATCACTATTGAAGTAGAATTCTTGATCTTTTACATGTTCTCTTTATTTGCAATGAGATTTTGCAGTTTCAACTGGTTCTCAATTAAGAGGAAACCTAATAATTAGAGATGGGTGAATGTGATGAGATTTGTTTTGGCACAAACAAAGTGATACGCTTCCAACCCTAGAGTAGATGTGGAGTCCCAGGAGAAATGTGGCAAAATAACCAATGCTCAACTTGCCTCTCCTCTCCTGGTCTCCCTCCTGGCATTGGGCTTCAGCATTCATAAAAGCCTTATGACTGTCAAGACCCAATTACAGGCCTCTATGGTTCCCCAGAATATTATAGCAGTTTGTGGGTGATACCCCCAAAAGTTTCAAGTTCTAGTCAACCCCAAACTTTTTGGAAAATTTGGGCCTTAAAAAAGCCTATTCTTCTCCTACCTTTAGAAATCTATTCTATGCCCATTCGAAATATATTCCCCGGTTTCTTCATTATGATAATGAGTTTTCTTGCAGCCCTGGGGACGGTCCCCTGTTCTCAAACAGCACTGGGGGCATCCTCTGTGCTGTGATAAAACTCTCCAGCGCTGCCTTCTTTTTCTCCGCCTACGCCTCTTCTCTCCTGTTCGACCACAGGAAAATGGCCGACTGCGCTCACTGTACATGTCTGTCGGCTATATACTGAATGGTGGTCCAGAGAAGACTTCTAAAGGTAGGGGAAGAATAGCACTTCTTAAGGCTATTCTGACGTGAGTTTAGCTAAAAATGGGAATCTAATGATAGAATCTAGAGATGAGCGAACAGTAAAATGTTTCCTATTCGATATTCGTTTCGAGTAGCCCCTCAATATTCAACTACTCGAATCGAATATCGAATCCTGTTACACTCTATGGGGGAAAAATGCTCGTTTCAGGGGTAGGCAACATTCGATCACATTGAACTTACCAAGTCCACGAGTGAGGGTCTGGCTGGATTCTCCGAGAAGTCTTCTCCGTGCAGCGTCCCCACACCGTCTTCTGGCTCTGAATTCACTCTGTCTTACAGTCAAAGCGGCCATTTTCTTGTAGCGCGGGCATGCGCAGTCAGCTCTGCCCAGGCCCGATGCCTGGCAGAGTGAATTCAGAGCCAGAAGACGGCGTGGGGACGCTGCACGGAGAAGTCTTCTAAAGGTAGGAGAAGAACCAGCGTTGATTGGCCGACTGTATAGCATTCGGCCAATCAACGCTGGTTCTGTATCAAATTTTTCTATTCGAATAACGAGTAGTATTCGATCGAGTACGAGTATTTAGAATACCATAGTATTCGATCGAATACCTACTCGATCGAATACTACTCGCTCATCTCTAATAGAATCCCTTTAATTTGCCCTTTTAATGTCCTTTGTTTTGTGATGTTACTCTGCAATGTGTTATTAAAGTTAACATTAAAGGCTACTATACTGTATTTGTATACAAGATGGCATTTATTGTCTATACATCTATATCATGGAATCAAGGCAGAAGGAGCTCAGCAGTAATGGGATCCAGGACTTTTACTGAAACCTCTAATCCTTGTATTTTACTTTATGTGGTATACCATGGTATACACATTGGATAGAGTAGGGATGAAACTACCTTTATCAGCTTAATCTCAGGGCACCAATGGTCTACCCCAGGAGGCAACGGCTGATCAAAGTCACCCAGAGCTGCATAAGCCACAACATTGACAGTAATAGTACAGTAGTTGAAGTGGCCATTGTTAGCAGGATTGTCAGACTATGTAATGTGTATAAGAATCCACTGTCTTTAGCCTAATTCAGATATCTGGGAAAAGAAGTTTAGGACACATTATTTCTACTTGAAAAAAATCCACTGCCAAAGGACTTTGGCATCGGCTCGAATCTCCCTACTGAAAAACATGTACATTTACATATTTATGAGCGAATCAGTAGGAATAGCTTTGGGCAAAATGAGTGTCCTGCCAACATCTCTATTAAATGTATGAGGACTTTATATACAGATGTAGGCCTTATCAACTTGGCAGCTAAAAGAGTCAAGTAAACTGATGCAGCGCACTTTAACTAGACTTTTACCATTGCCGTTATGTTATAGTGTGATATCAGATTCCGGTCTACATATATAATACTCACTAGACATGTGGTTTTCTCAGTGGTTGTATCTACCTAGCCATCAGATCTTATAAGATACCAGCCAGACATTTCGGTGGTGTAAGCACCTTGTTACACTTTGTACAATTAATAGAGATGAGCGAACAGTAAAATGTTCGAGGTTCGATTTTAGTTTCGAGTAGCCCCTCGATATTCAACTACTCGAATTGAATATCGAACCCTATTATAGTCTATGGGGGGGAAAATGCTCGTTTCAGGGGTAGGCAACGTTTGATCAAATTATACTTACCAAGTCCACGAGTGAGGGTCGGGCTGGATCCTCCGTGCAGTCTTCTCCTTGTAGCGTCCCCGCGGCGTCTTCCGGCTCTTCATTCAATCTGCCAGGCATCGGGCCTGTGGCAGAGCCGACTGCGCATGCCCGCACTACAAGCAGGCATGCGCAGTCGGCTCTGCCCAGGCCTGATGCCTGGTAGAGTGAATGAAGAGCCGGAAGATGCCGTGGGGAAGATGCACGGAGAAGGCTTCTAAAGGTAGGAGAAGAACCAGCATTGATTGGCCGACTGTATAGCATTCGGCCAATCAATGCTGGTTCTGCATCGAACTTTTACATTTGAACAGCGAGTGGTACTTGATCAATTACGAGTATTTCGAATACCGTAGTATTCGATCGAATACCTACTCGATCGAGTACTACTCGCTCATCTCTAACAATTAACACTAGGTTTACACTAGTATTCGGGTTTCCGTCCTTCGGGTTAGCTTGGGGCTACACAAGGAAAGTGCAGACATCATAGACTATAATGGGGTTCGCTGCATTTCCACCTGGTTTCCGACAAAACCAGTGGGGAGAAAAATCCTTGTAGCACGACTTTTCTCTCCAACAATTCTAAGCGGAATGGGGGACGGAGACTTGACTGAGACTCAAATTCTAGCGTGAACCGTAACTTAAAACTAGAATATTGTATCTGTCCTTTTCCATGTTTGTTTCCAGACCGGATGTTCAGATAACATTGCTGTGAAATCTGAGGTTCCAACAACTGACATAGAGTAAGCTGAGAAATTGGAATTCTACTGTTTATTTCTTAAAATACATGTTATCTGACATGTCATCTGTATTGTGTATCACCTTGAGATAGTGCAAGTGATATACAATAGCTACAGTTCCATATACTGGTTTATGTCCAACGTTCTAATGCTTTGTTAAGAGTTCCTGCTAGCTTTAGACAGCTAGAATGTGAATGGTACCATGGAAAATAATAGCTTCAATTTATTTCTCAATACATGGATATGTCCACAGTCATGTGCAGGTCAATAGAAAAGAAGATAGACGCCACATGGATGCCTCAGAGGCTAGTGTTCCTTCTTGAAGTAGAGAAAGCATTTATATAATTTTGTGTTTTTCTTTTGTCGCTAACTTACGCTAGTCTTATAAATTTCCCTCTGATTCAATCTTTTCGAGTGATGTATACAGCTACCTATGCACTTTTGCTGGACACTTGCCACATCCACAAGGTACAAGTCCAGGGGTGGGTCGGCTGCTATTCCTTGAATTGTGGATTTATTTCTTAATGTCAGGTCACAAATAATATTAAGACAATCTTACAAGTGGTAGAAAGAAAAGCTGTCAGGCACTATTTGTTAGGAAATGACTAGGCCAGTATTTCCCCAGTAGATGCTGTAAACCCTGGGAAAGGGGCACAGGAGACAGTAAGAGAAACTCCTGGACACTTGACCATGAGAGACTTTCTTGCAAACATTCTTCCATTGCCATGGTATTATTGAAATCTATATGCACACACATTTTGAACGAGTAATATAATATATCTGATAGCACGCTCCCATAGAAATGAATGGAAGCACCTGTGATGCTGACTTTGTCGGCGGGCGGCCGGCGTCACAGGCGCTTCCATTCATTTCTATGGGAGCGTGCTGTTCGGATCGGCTGATCAGAACAGTGTTCGCTCATCTCTAGTAACACTGTTTTTTTATGTTCCCTTACCTCTCTTGGGCCTCTGATCATTATACTTAGTGGTCCAAAAAGATCCCCAAGTATAATAATGCTGGTAGTTACGCCCCTGTCTGCGAGCCCGATGCAGCCATCAAAGAGCCACATGAGGTTCTTAGGTTCCAGCCATAGGTTCCCGACCCCTGTGCTAGTCCCTTGGGGATTTGTAGGTTATTGTGTTATTGAAATATCTCAATATCGAACAATTGACTGCAAACATTGAGAATAGTTTTTTCAGCCTACAAAAAGCAGGCCAATAGTCAATTCTCCTGGCCACAATTGCAAAATGGGGTGTCACAAATGTATCTTTGGTGGCTTCTAGAATGGTTCAGGTGACTTGACATGAATGATCTGCTGGCTGCACCCTCTAGTTTTTTACCTCGTACTACACATATACATTTTTGGATGCATTTACAGTGAAAGATTTTTCCTTTGTATTGTCAGCTGCCTTTATAAATCACAGTTACCTTCGATTTCCCCTTAAACATTTTACTTCATAGTATGCAGCTATTATCTGCCCACCTATTCCTGATTGCTTCCATTTATATTTTCTGTCCTACAAATGACAAGAAACCAAACTGTTTTACAATTGTAGAGCGCAAATTAATGGGAATAAGATTTTCCACCTAATGATAACACAATCTGTTTTCACAGTCTTAAATTACTAGTATGTTTCCAAATGTAAATTTTGCATAAAAAATCTAAAGACTTCAGAAAAATCAATTATGAAATGTCAACAGGGAAAAGTGCTGTTGTTATAGTATGAAAAGTGTTGCTGCAGAATTTAGAGCAAGTCTCAAAAACCATGGGGACTTCCTCTGTTTTCTGCAGGATTCACGTTTTGGTTAGGAATTAGTGTTGAGAGATTCATCTTGCAAATATTTGCAAGGTTCACCTGGCAGTTCTGAAATGGGATTGCTACACTCTAATTCAATTTGGGTTTAGCAGTTCAGGTCCAAACAAATTTATTATGAACTATATTTTAAATTGACTTAAATAGTCAATAGTCAAGAACACTCTTAGGGCTTCTAGGAACCTATCTATAAAATATAGCGTAGAACACTGTCAGGGCTCCTAGGAATCTATCTATAAAACATAGTGGCTATCTGGAGGTGATGATGGAGAATTGAAGTAGACTATTATTATTATTATTATTATTATTATTATTATTATTATTTATTTATTTATTTATATAGCACCATTAATTCCATGGTGCTTTACATTTGGGGGTTACATACAGTACACAGAATATATAGGTAGATATAATACTAACAGTGACCGACTGGCACAGTGGGGTAGAGGGCCATGCCCTCAAGGGCTTACAATCTATGAGGGAAGAGGGGTAGAGACAGAAGCAGAGGGGGAGACTGTACAGATGGTGGTGCGGTGATAGTGTTATTGGAGGTTGTAGGCCTTCCTGAATAGATGAGTCTTCAGGGCCTTCTTGAAGCCTGTGATTGTGGGGGTCAGTCTTATGTGTCGTTCCAGAGTATGGGGGATGCACGGGAGAAATCTTGGAGACGGTTGTGTGAGGAGTGGATGAGAGCAGAGCGGAGTAGGAGGTCATTGGAGGATCTGAGGTTATGTGTGGGCTGGTAGCGGGAGATTAGTTCAGAGATATATGGAGGGGACAGGTTGTGGATGGCTTTGTATGTTAGCGTTAGTAGCTTGAACTCAATTCGCTGGGCTATAGGTAGCCAGTGGAGGGACTGGCAGAGGGGAGCAGCCGATGAAGATCGGGGGGGTGAGGTGGATTAAGCGAGCAGTGCAGTTTAAGGTGGACTGGAGGGGGGGCGAGGGTGTTTGCTGGGAGTCCATGGAGAAGGGTGTTGCAGTAGTCTAGGCGGGAGATTATCAGGGCCTGGACGAGCATCTTGGTAGTTTCCTGGGTGAGGAAGGGGCAAATTCGGTGGATGTTCTTGAGCTGGAGGCGGCAGGAGGTGTTGAGGGCTTGAGTATGTGGCTTGAAGGATAGGTCAGAGTCCAAGGTTACCCCAAGGCATCGGGCCTGTGGGACAGGGGTAATTGTGGTTCCATTAACTTTGATGGATGGGTCAGGTGGAGGGGCCATACAGGGTGGGCTGAAGATGATAAACTCTGTTTTCTCCATGTTGAGTTTGAGAAAGCGGGAGGAGAGGAAGGAGGCTATGGCCGCTAAACAATCTGGAATTCTGGCCAGCAGGGAGGTAATGTCTGGTCCAGAGATGTAGATTTGGGTGTCATCGGCATAGCAGTGGTACTGAAAGCCATGAGATTCTATGAGTTGGCCCAGGCCAAGGGTGTAGATGGAGAACAGGAGGGGTCCTAGGACGGAGCCCTGGGGGACACCTACAGAGAGAGGGCATGGTGAGGAGGTGGTGTGCGAGTGGGAGATGCTGAATGTGCGGTCGGTGAGGTATGAGGAGATCCAGGAATGGGCCAGGTCTGAGATACCAAGGGATGAGAGAATTTCTAACAGGAGGGAGTGGTCAACTGTGTCAAAGGCAGAGGAGAGGTCGAGGAGGAGGAGGACAGAGTAATGGCGCTTGGCTTTTGGCGGTTAGCAGGTCGTTATTGACTTTTGTTAGGGCAGTTTCAGTGGAGTGCCGGGGTCTGAAGCCTGACTGGCTTTTATAACCTAGTCGTTGAGGTCGGGAACCACAAAAACCTTGTAGTGGTAAAGAAGACGTACAGGGCTGATGAGATGCCGAAGGGCAGTGAGGTAAACTGAAGGTGCTCTCTGTAGCCTACTATAAGAACGGCTATTCATAGGTACCTCTTGTGTGGCGGTAGATAGGGCTATGTAAGTAGGCAGCTTTCAGGTCTAGGGTAACCATGACCTCATTGCACAATAGAAAGGTGGTTACTGAGTCTATGGACTCCATTCTGAATGGTTCCCTTTTGATATGACGATTGAGAAACCTCAAATCTATGATCATGCGCCAACCTCCTGTGGACTTCGGAACCAGAAATATGGGTGAATAGACTCCTAGACCTATTTCTGAAGGAGGAACCCTTTCTAGGGCCCCCTTCAAGATATACTCTGCCACAGATGTTTCTAGGTAGGACTGCTGTTCCGCTGGTTATGACCGAGTGATGATGAAGCGCTCAACAGGGAGTTGGGTGAATTCTATTGCGTATCCGCGTTGGATAACCTGGAGGACCTACGGATCTGTTATTTGATGATGCCATGCCACGGAGAACCAGGAAAGTCATCCTCCCATGGCAAGACAGGCCACAGAGAGTGGCATCATATTAAAAATCTCTTCTTTTTGGGGTCTTCACTGGAGGCCCCACAACCTGCTCCTCTAGGGCGATATCTGGGACGCCTCTGGGTATGTTGATCTGTACCGCCCCGAGCTTCGACCCCTACAAGGGGGAGGTCTTCTGCCTCTGGCAGCTTGAGGCAAAGATCTGCCTCTGCCCTCTGCCAGCCCTTCCATTAGGCCGTCCAGCCCCCGGCCAAAAACCTTCCCCAGCTCAAAGGGGAGGGAGCAAAGTAAAAATTTAGAGGCGACGTCAGTCCACCAGGGTTTGAGTCACAAGGGCATCCTGGCTGCGGTATTCAGGGCCATGTCTTTGGATGCCAACTTTAGTTGCTGTCTTGAGGATTCCCTCAAATAATCTGAGTCTAGGTGGATTTCGCCCATGGAGGCTAGGATGTCATTCTTATTGACACCCAAGTCAATGTCTCGTTCCAGACGGTCTAGCCGGGCCTGCAGATTATCCGCTACCTCTGTAGAAGCAATGGCCACTGCTGCTTGGGCTGACACAGATGAGTAAGCCTTCTTCAAGGTCGAATCCACTCTCCTATCCAAAAGGTCCTTGAGGTTAGAGCCATCATCAATGGGCACCACGGTGCACCGGGATAATTTTGAAACGGCCAGATCCACTTTAGGTGGTGGTCCCCAACGGTTCAGATGAGAGGAATCAATTGGGTACATTGATTTGAAGGCCCTTGTTGTCACATAAGCCTTCTCTGGGTGTCTCTTCTCCTGTTCCATCAGGTTGCCCTGGAGGCGTCCACTTGAAAGGCCCTCCGCATTTCAGAGGTGGACGCAGAGGCTTCCCCTTCACCATCCTGGTCCCACGACTGGATGGCCCTCAGCAGTTTGTTAGTTTTATCCTGGTGGAAAATGAGCTTCCTGGAACTACAGGACTGATTATCCGAGAAACTGGATTCGTCCTCCACGTGTAGTCGCATTGCTTCTTAGAGAGCTGAGCCAGTGAAGTACGTATATCTTTCAAGGAATCATCCTGCGAGGAAAGATCGATTTAAATGGCCAGAGTGGATCATCCCCACTTAATGGCTCTTGTACTCATCATGTACTTCTTGACCCATGTCACCATATCTCTATTGGAGGTTTTCTCCTGAGGAGGTCCTCTACATTGACGGCAACGCGACCAATCATAGCCTATAGGCAAAACTGAGCGTTAGGATTCCCTTAATTGGAATTTTTAGATAGAGTAAAAAAAAAATAAAACCTCGCCACCTACCGTTCAGGCAGTGGTATATCACAGTCAATGCACGCCGGGTGTCGTCTTTTTGAAGACATTCTCTTCCTGATAACCGGGGGGTGTAGTAGAGGAGGACATATTTATAATCCGGCGAGAGGTATATTTATTTATTTATTTTTATTTTTCTTTTGCTGTGAAAAAACCCATACATGAGACATGAAATGGATTACATTTTTAGGAAAGAAATACTGCAGCACTTACCCACTGTGATGGGACTCAGGATCGGAACTTACCAAGTTTCATTTAGAGGTTGCTTTTAGTAGCTTTGAATACAGCTGAAACACACCTAGTCTAGTTTAGGATTCCCCTTGTAATTCGCAGGGCTTCTGCCTCTCCGCATTATTCTTTGCGTGGTCCTGGAGTGGAGAGGAGAAGGGGCTTGTCGAGGGGCGTGGCTCCACGGGACTCTAAACCGGAAGTGGCCACGACTGTGTCTCCACACAGGAGACCGCCCAGAACACTGCTCCCGCTAGAGGCGTTCCGCCATGTCGCTCAGTGTGGCTACCATCAGTGGAGTTCAGAGCTGAATGCATCTGAATCATGGCCCCGCCTCCTGCATGAACCGACATCGGCAATGTCCAATCGTCGGCAACTATGAGTTGAAAGATGCCGTCCATGATGTTAAGAAGGCAATAGACACACGGAGCACTTACCACACGTGATACAGGTAACCGAGGTTGGCAGCGTGGAGGAACAGCGGAGGATTCCGGAGGAAGAGTGACCTTACCACTAAGATATGCAGGTCCACTTCTCTTATCCTTCCCCCCCCCCCCTCTTTTTAAGAGCACAGAGTGTCCTCCCCACCTGCCCGGTCCTTTCACACAGGTCAGAAAAAAAACACACAGGGGGGAGGTATCTGTACCCTCTTAAACGGTCAAGCCATGTGAAGTTAAAACTGGCTAATTAAAATTCTGCCTCTCCTACCAGCACAGGGGCAGAAAATACCCCACATTGTGCTGCTGGTACGGATGACAGGGAAGTAATTTGCTCATCCCTATTAGTAATTATTCACTCTGGCTTTAGGAGTTACTGACTGGGGACACAGTTTCATGTCGCTTCCCTCATTTGGGGGTGCAATAAACACCCCTCTCACATGTTATAGATATGAATTTACTTTTTTTAGTGAAAGGCTATTCTTAATATAGGTACACAAGACAGTTCTACACTAATAACTAATACAATGCATAATGGATTAAAAATATATTCTCATGCATTACTCATATATCAAATAAAGCAAATAAAGCAACTGATTCCTTATTCCACAAGAAGCATCTTCCTGAAATATTACTTCCGCAAATGCTTTTTAAAAGCTTTTACAAAATAATCTGTCCATGAATCATAAAGAGTATCAAATGTGTCAAATAAATTATATTACTTAAAGGGATATCTCAAGACTTTTTAGTTGATGACCTATCCTTAAGTGGTGAGCCTTAGCACTGAGCACTGCTTCTGCTTTTCAGGCCATCACATCCATTGGCCATAAGTAAATGGGCTGATCTATAATACCAAGCAGTTTAGGCTTATGAGTAGATATTGAAGATTGATATCTATAGTTTGCTTTAGAAAATCCATTTTCAAAAACAAATAGTGAAATGTGAGCAAATACAGTGCATGAAACTCTATCCAAGTCAACATATTATGGATGGGCAAGAAGTCAGTTCCTCTATTTGTTTTTATATGACTCAAGTTTAGGGTTGAGCCGATCTTGAGATTTCAGGATGGTTTTTAAAATCCGATTGTCGATCATTTTCCAGCCAATCCTGATCGTGAAATTTGCTCGATCGCCAATCGGGATCCGATCTCTCCCGATACCGATCCCTCAACCCTACTTAAGTCATGACTCTTATAGTACTAAATGGAGAAACTGCCCGCACAGGAGATACCGTGTTATGTGAAGAGTCTTAGAACTGAGGACCAGAAGGAAGTGGGTCCGCACTGGACTATAAGACGCACCTAGGTTTTAGAGGAGGAAAATAGGGAAAAAAAATTTTGAAGCAAAAACTGGTAAAATATTTAATATATGGGAGTTGTAGTTTTGCAACAGCTGCAAGGCCACATTGACAGGTGACCCTGCAGCTGTACGGGGATGCATAGAGCGTTTTTTTTTGCGGGGCCAGCTGTACTTTTTAGTTATACCATTTTGGGGGATATCTATTGCTTAGATCACCTTGTATTGAAAAAAAAAAACAGGAGATGATTTAGAACTTTTATTTATTTCATATTTTTAAAGCTTTTTTTTTTTTTTTTACTATTTTATTCCCCCCCGGGGGCTTGAACCTGCGGTCACTTGATCGCAAGTCCCATAGACGGCAATACAACTGTATTGCCGTCTATGGGACATTCTGTATATTAGTATTACGGCGGCTGGTCATAGAGACCAGCCGCAATACTAATACAGCAGTGACAGGCCGGGGAGCCTCATTAGGCTCCCGGTTGTCACCCGGACAGGTCGGCTCCTGCGATATCGCCGCGCAGGAGCCGGCCTGCAACTTTACAGGTACGGGGCCGGTGGGGACCGGCCCCAGGGGAGAAGGGGCCACGGATACTGACCCGGCATCCGCTGTACTAGAGAGGCGGATGCCGGGGAGGGATAGACGCCGGGGCCTGAGACATCGCTGCCCTGCCCTGCATGAAGCCAGCAGCGGGGGGACGGAGGAGCCCCTGCCGCTGCTGGCTTCATACAGGGCAGAGGAGCGCAGCGGTGTCTCAGGCCCCGGCACCTGTAATGGCGTCTATCACTTGCCGGCTTCCGCCTCTCTATTACAGCGGATGCCATGCGCCACCTTCAGACTATAAGACGCACCCTTCTTTTCCCCAAAATTTTTTGGGAAAAAAAGTGCGTCTTATAGTCCGAAAAATACGGTATATCATGTACCTAACTAATGGGTCAGAGAATTAAAATTTTCTTTAAGATATAACTGAGAGAGGCTCAAAAGAGCATATCTTACTCTAGAGAACCCAGAATGTGTAATATTTCATATCCCCCTATGGTGGAAATGCAAAGAAACTGACAAAGCAGTAACCGGCATATTGTTGGGGAACCTCTTCACAACAAAGAATTGGCCACCTTTCCTGACTTGTCTGTTGTAATAAATGCTTTAATTCCCCTTGAAGTCTTTTCCATTCTGCTCCATTCTTCTGTTTACT
Source organism: Leptodactylus fuscus (assembly GCF_031893055.1). Taxonomy (NCBI): domain Eukaryota; kingdom Metazoa; phylum Chordata; class Amphibia; order Anura; family Leptodactylidae; genus Leptodactylus; species Leptodactylus fuscus. The sequence continues at coordinate 31,805,698 of NC_134270.1, read as the reverse complement.
CTTCCACGGAGATGTGTGAATAAATTCGCAACTGGATGATACTATTGTCTTAGTTATTTTCAGAAGGTCAGAAAGGTACATTACATAAGATAGTCACAGTTATGTCTCTGAATTTTACATTGCACGTAACAAATAGAATAAAACAAATAGAAATATATATATATATATATATATATATATATATATATATATATATATATGTCTCTGAATTACACGTGCTATGTAACCAACAGAATAAGCCAAATAGAATATATATACACTCACCGGCCACTTTATTAGGTACACCATGCTAGTAACGGGTTGGACCCCCTTTTGCCTTCAGAACTGCCTCAATTCTTCATGGCATAGATTCAACAAGGTTGGAAGCATTCCTCAGAGATTTTGGTCCATATTGACATGATGGCATCACACAGTTGCCGCAGATTTGTCGGCTGCACATCCATGATGCGAATCTCCCGTTCCACCACATCCCAAAGAGTCTCTATTGGATTGAGATCTGGTGACTGTGGAGGCCATTGGAGTACAGTGAACTCATTGTCATGTTCAAGAAACCAGTCTGAGATGATTCCAGCTTTATGACATGGCATTGCATTATCCTGCTGAAAGTAGCCATCAGATGTTGGGTACATTGTGGTCATAAAGGGATGGACATGGTCAGCAACAATACTCAGGTAGGCTTTGGCGTTGCAACGATGCTCAATTGGTACCAAGGGGCCCAAAGAGTGCCAAGAAAATATTCCCCACACCATGACACCACCACCACCAGCCTGAACCGTTGATACAAGGCAGGATGGATCCATGCTTTCATGTTGTTGACGCCAAATTCTGACCCTACCATCCGAATGTCGCAGCAGAAATCGAGACTCATCAGACCAGGCAACGTTTTTCCAATCTTCAATTGTCCAATTTCGATGAGCTTGTGCAAATTGTAGCTTCAGTTTCCTGTTCTTAGCTGAAAGGAGTGGCACCCGGTGTGGTCTTCTGCTGCTGTAGCCCATCTGCCTCAAAGTTCGACGTACTGTGCATTCAGAGATGCTCTTCTGGCTACCTTGGTTGTAACGGGTGGCTATTTGAGTCACTGTTGCCTTTCTATCAGCTCGAACCAGTCTGGCCATTCTCCTCTGACCTCTGGCATCAACAACCCATTTCCGCCCACAGAACTGCCGCTCACTGGATGTTTTTTCTTTTTCGGACCATTCTCTGTAAACCCTAGAGATGGTTGTGCGTGAAAATCCCAGTAGATCAGCAGTTTCTGAAATACTCAGACCAGCCCTTCAGGCACCAACAACCATGCCACGTTCAAAGGCACTCAAATCACCTTTCTTCCCCATACTGATGCTCGGTTTGAACTGCAGGAGATTGTCTTGACCATGTCTACATGCCTAAATGCACTGAGTTGCCGCCATGTGATTGGCTGATTAGAAATTAAGTGTTAACGAGCAGTTGGACAGGTGTACCTAATAAAGTGGCCGGTGAGTGTATATATATATATATATATATATATATATATATATATATATATATATATATATATTTATAATATTAAGCTAATATAAAATTATATAAAATTATAATATTAATCTAATAAAAGAAGATTGTCTACAAAATAGAAATAGTATAATAATGTCTAAATCATATAGCTGAATGAAATATAATTTTTGTGCTATATATTCGCCTACTGTGAAGGCAGCAAACTAGTTTATCTTGGTCTGACAAATCTAAAATGAAATTTAATGGAAAGTATTGCTCTTAGTGTGCCACTTCAGTAACAGCGCAGTGTCCAGTACCTGAAATGACTTTGCCAGTGGAAGAAGAATTTGCATTGTGTTAGTACTTGCTGTTAGAGCATGCAGGGAAACTATATCAGGACCCTATAAATATGTATTAGATGAATCATTTGACATCCCGGGTAAGCCATTGCAGCAGAAAGATATATTTTGTTCACCTACCTTGAATACTGTGTAAGATGGAATCCACATTCTTCTAATATCTGTACATCACTTTTGACGGAATTAAATACGATAAGAATTGGGAGCTGCTCTGAAGCCTTTATCCTGCGTTCAGTCCACATATCTATATACTCTTATAGAGTGATTTATTATAAGCATATATTTATTTGCACAGGCTCTTTGAATTTATATGTTTATAGAGAATAACTATAGTTTCATTCTTTCTATAGATCAATACAAGCTAAGATAAGAAACTTTGGAATTCTACTTATTATGAAAAAATGATTCTTTCTCAAACTTATCCAACTCCATCCTTACTACTCCCGGTCAAAATTCGTCCCACCGCCCCCCCGTGTGAACGAGCCCTTATTGTGTTGAATTTAGGGAATTGCAATAGGAACAGTTTTCCAGTATCTGCTGGCTAACCCTGGGGGGAGGGCACAACAGACAGTGAGCCCAAGCTGAATCCCCCCCACTGTCCCTTCCTGCTTGCCGGTCCTATTCTAAGCAATAGGTGGCAACTGATAGATAAAGCCCTTCCTATATACTGTAAGTGACAACACAGAACGAAGACAAGACAAACAACAACAAGGGAGGTCAGCTAGCCAAGGGTCCAGTAACAGTAAAGCAATGCAGTACAGAATCCAAGAGAGTAGTCAAAGGGTAAGCCAGAGATCACAGGTCAGCAATATAATAGTAGCAGAAGAGGAGGTTAGCAGGGACATAGTCACAATAGCCAACACTTCTATGAGGGCTTATCTCCAGTATATAGGAAACCCAAGACCCACTCTAGGCTTCAATGGAAGACAGGCTGTCAATCACACAGGTAAGACTAGAATTAACTATTTGATGGACATAGGGAACAAGGTGCAGGATATGGGTGTGGTGGAAATTAAATTACAGAGATAGAGCAGTGCTCACACAATGCAACAAAAAACACTAAGCAAGGAATCAAACTGACCTTGTCTCCTGCGCCTCAGCGTGCGAGCGGAGGGTGGCGCAGAGACTCAAACAGGCAGAGACGTTACAGTCAATTTGCTTTCAAGACCTATTGTAATGCCTAACCAAATTGGAGAACAGTTAAAGAAGACCTTTTACCATCCTCGCCAAATCAAGTTCTGAGCATTCTTTAATAGGTGCTGTTCATTGAACACCTCCTTTACTTTTTTTCTCTAGCCCCAACCATTCCTGAGTAATCAGCGCAGTTAGTTTTGGTGTCTAATATGCTAACTAGACTCATATCAAGTATCAGTGAGGAGCAGGCAAGCTGATTTGACTCAGAGCTCCAATCAAAGACTGACATTGTCTGGACCCAAAATCCCACCCCCTTGTCTGCTCCTGTCAGACACCTGTAGGACAGATCAGGCTCCAAAACTAACTGCACTGATTGTTCAATAATGGTGGGAATTGCAGAAAAAAACCTGCACAGGAATTATTTATTATTATTATTTTATTATTATGAGTAATACATGTTAAAGGATAAAAAGAACTTGCCTTGGTGGAAGAGGTTCTCCTTAGGTTTTGTTACAATTATACAATCATTTTACACTCATATGCATATACAGTCATATCGACACTAAAGCTGATATCATATTTGAACCGTTTTTTATATGCATTCTCTCATGCATTGAACATTTGCACCCTATTGCCTTTGCCCTCTCCTATTAGGCGGCTAGTACGTTACAAATGTCATATATCCATGATTTATATGAACACCTAATATTGTGGTCCTGATTAAAAATGCTGAAGATTAAAGTTCAGATATTAGTCTCTCTTCCTAACCGTGCTGGCCGGGTATTGATCCGTCAAGATTAGTTTGGTATCGGGTCAGTCTTAGAGGGAAGGCAAATCATTAGTTTTATTTGTTCAGACACGTAGAAAGTCACTTGAAAATATTGGAATCGATCCATGATAATTTCATTTTATGGTCTAAAAAGCGTAAATGTCACTTATTGGCCCAAGGCAACATTAAATAGTCAAAAAAACCACCTAGGCCTAGATAATGAATATCGGTCAGGTTCCATACAGTCCTCTTTAACTACTCCGGGAATGAAAAGAGTAAAGTTTGAGATATTATTTTCAAGCTCAATTAGGGCTAAGAGATACTCTTAAATAATACATGAATCAATGCGGAGAAGGGCGAGAGCATTGGTACAATAAGTTCATTTGCATTCATTTTAGTCTGTAGGGCACACAGTAAATTATGTATTGGTTCATTAGAAGTTGTTCTAATCCTGCTGGAAACACAACACTTACACATCTCATGTTCATTGTACTCTAATGAACCCTCAAGATATTAGAGAAAATGAATAAAATAGAATCTATTAAGTTTCTTCGTAATGTGTTTTTATGTTACAATTATTATATTTTATTAGAAATAAACACTTAACAGGCATCGGCTTATTTTTTCGCGAATACTTGTTCTTCATTTTAGACAAATGTAACCTAATTATTATATCTTAGATTCAAAGGGATGTTCTACTGATTAGCCGTCGGGTCACAGAAACTATTTTAATAGACCTTTCCAGGGGTTGTACATGGGGGGGAAAAAATGCTCTGATCTCAATGTAACACTGACCTACACACAAAGTGGATGGTGTGGGTCACTAATGGATTTGGCTTAGGGCTAAACCGTAAGGCAGAGTCTCTTGGATTGTGTCCTTCATCTCCAGGTCAAGACCCCTGGAATTGTCTCAGTTGGCAATGGCAGTCACTTCAGTGATAAAGGGAGTTATGGTACGAGGTCAGAAGAGAGAAATAATATTTAGACATGGTATGGATAGGACAGACTGACATCAGATTGGGTTTTAGCTGTACTTAGTAGATACAAAACACTCCGTGTGAGCTTAGAACTGAACTGCCGCTGAAGAAGCCCCTGAACATGGGGGTTATTCATGGTCAAATCATAGCCATGAGTTATATTGAATTGTGAAAAGAGTCCTTCTGATACTAAAGGAGCCCATGTACTCTTGGTTATTCACAGGTCATGTGTAACCACTGCTATATAGTGCAATGAGAGCTTTCATCAGTTTGAGTGAATAGTAAAGAATAGAGATGAGCGAACAGTGTTCTATCGAACTCATGTTCGATCGGATATTAGGCTGTTCGGCATGTTCGAATCGAATCGAACACCGCGTGGTAAAGTGCGCCATTACTCGATTCCCCTCCCACCTTCCCTGGCGCCTTTTTTGCTCCAATAACAGCGCAGGGTAGGTGGGACAGGAACTACGACACCGGTGACGTTGAAAAAAGTAGGCAAAACCCATTGGCTGCCGAAAACATGTGACCTCTAATTTAAAAGAACAGCGCCGCCCAGCTTCGCGTCATTCTGAGCTTACAATTCACCGGGGACGGGGGTTTCCGTCCAGTTAGCTAGGGGTTAGATTCTGGGTAGGCAGGGACAGGCTAGGATAGGAAGGAGAAGACAACCAACAGCTCTTGTAAGAGCTAAATTCCAGGGAGAAGCTTGTCAGTGTAACGTGGCACTGACGGGCTCAATCGCCGCAACCCAGCTTTCCCAGGATCCTGAATGGAATACACTGTCAGTGTATTCCCGTATACCCGATATATACCCCGATACCCGTTCCAACGGTGTGCCCCCCCACCTTCACCCCAGAAATACCCTGCAAGTCCCCTAGCAATAGAATTGGGGCTATATACACCCACTATTTTTACTACTGGTATACAGTGCCATTGTCTGACTGGGAATTCAAAGAATATATTGGGAATACAAATACCCTCATTTCTTGCTACTGCCATATAGTGCCAGTGTCTGACTGGTAATTCAAAGAATATATTGGGGTTACGTGCACCCACAATTTTTACTACTGGTATACAGTGCCATTGTCTGACTGGGAATTCAAAGAATATATTGGGAATACAAATACCCTCATTTCTTGCTACTGCCATATAGTGCCAGTGTCTGACTGGGAATTCAAAGAATATATTGGGGTTACGTGCACCCACAATTTTTACTACTGGTATACAGTGCCATTGTCTGACTGGGAATTCAAAGAATATATTGGGAATACAAATACCCTCATTTCTTGCTACTGCCATATAGTGCCAGTGTCTGACTGGGAATTCAAAGAATATATTGGGGTTACGTGCACCCACAATTTTTACTACTGGTATACAGTGCCATTGTCTGACTGGGAATTCAAAGAATATATTGGGAATACAAATACCCTCATTTCTTGCTACTGCCATATAGTGCCAGTGTCTGACTGGGAATTCAAAGAATATATTGGGGTTACGTGCACCCACAATTTTTACTACTGGTATACAGTGCCATTGTCTGACTGGGAATTCAAAGAATATATTGGGAATACAAATACCCTCATTTCTTGCTACTGCCATATAGTGCCAGTGTCTGACTGGGAATTCAAAGAATATATTGGGGTTACGTGCACCCACAATTTTTACTACTGGTATACAGTGCCATTGTCTGACTGGGAATTCAAAGAATATATTGGGGTTATAAATACCCTCATTTCTTGCTACTGCCATATAGTGCCAGTTTCTGACTGGTAATTCAAAGAATATATTGGGGTTACGTGCACCCACAATTTTTACTACTGGTATACAGTGCCATTGTCTGACTGGGAATTCAAAGAATATATTGGGAATACAAATACCCTCATTTCTTGCTACTGCCATATAGTGCCAGTGTCTGACTGGGAATTCAAAGAATATATTGGGAATACAAATACCCTCATTTCTTGCTACTGCCATATAGTGCCAGTTTCTGACTGGTAATTCAAAGAATATATTGGGGTTACGTGCACCCACAATTTTTACTACTGGTATACAGTGCCATTGTCTGACTGGGAATTCAAAGAATATATTGGGTTATAAATACCCTCATTTCTTGCTACTGCCATATAGTGCCAGTTTCTGACTGGTAATTCAAAGAATATATTGGGGTTACGTGCACCCACAATTTCTACTACTGGTATACAGTGCCATTGTCTGACTGGTAATTCAAAGAGTATATTGGGAATACAAATACCCTCATTTCTTGCTACTGCCATATAGTGCCAGTTTCTGACTGGTAATTCAAAGAATATATTGGGGTTACGTGCACCCACAATTTTTACTACTGGTATACAGTGCCATTGTCTGACTGGGAATTCAAAGAATATATTGGGGTTATAAATACCCTCATTTCTTGCTACTGCCATATAGTGCCAGTTTCTGACTGGTAATTCAAAGAATATATTGTGGTTACGTGCACCCACAATTTTTACTACTGGTATACAGTGCCATTGTCTGACTGGGAATTCAAAGAATATATTGGGGTTATAAATACCCTCATTTCTTGCTACTGCCATATAGTGCCAGTTTCTGACTGGTAATTCAAAGAATATATTGGGGTTACGTGCACCCACAATTTTTACTACTGGTATACAGTGCCATTGTCTGACTGGGAATTCAAAGAGTATATTGGGAATACAAATACCCTCATTTCTTGCTACTGCCATATAGTGCCAGTGTCTGACTGGGAATTCAAAGAATATATTGGGGTTACGTGCACCCACAATTTTTACTACTGGTATACAGTGCCATTGTCTGACTGGGAATTCAAAGAATATATTGGGAATACAAATACCCTCATTTCTTGCTACTGCCATATAGTGCCAGTGTCTGACTGGGAATTCAAAGAATATATTGGGGTTACGTGCACCCACAATTTTTACTACTGGTATATAGTGCCAGTGTCTGACTGGGAATTCAAAGAATATATTGGGAATACAAATACCCTCATTTCTTGCTACTGCCATATAGTGCCAGTTTCTGACTGGGAATTCAAAGAATATATTGGGGTTACGTGCACCCACAATTTTTACTACTGGTATATAGTGCCAGTGTCTGACTGGGAATTCAAAGAATATATTGGGAATACAAATACCCTCATTTCTTGCTACTGCCATATAGTGCCAGTTTCTGACTGGTAATTCAAAGAATATATTGGGGTTACGTGCACCCACAATTTTTACTACTGGTATACAGTGCCATTGTCTGACTGGGAATTCAAAGAATATATTGGGTTATAAATACCCTCATTTCTTGCTACTGCCATATAGTGCCAGTTTCTGACTGGTAATTCAAAGAATATATTGGGGTTACGTGCACCCACAATTTCTACTACTGGTATACAGTGCCATTGTCTGACTGGTAATTCAAAGAGTATATTGGGAATACAAATACCCTCATTTCTTGCTACTGCCATATAGTGCCAGTTTCTGACTGGTAATTCAAAGAATATATTGGGGTTACGTGCACCCACAATTTTTACTACTGGTATACAGTGCCATTGTCTGACTGGGAATTCAAAGAATATATTGGGGTTATAAATACCCTCATTTCTTGCTACTGCCATATAGTGCCAGTTTCTGACTGGTAATTCAAAGAATATATTGTGGTTACGTGCACCCACAATTTTTACTACTGGTATACAGTGCCATTGTCTGACTGGGAATTCAAAGAATATATTGGGGTTATAAATACCCTCATTTCTTGCTACTGCCATATAGTGCCAGTTTCTGACTGGTAATTCAAAGAATATATTGGGGTTACGTGCACCCACAATTTTTACTACTGGTATACAGTGCCATTGTCTGACTGGGAATTCAAAGAGTATATTGGGAATACAAATACCCTCATTTCTTGCTACTGCCATATAGTGCCAGTGTCTGACTGGGAATTCAAAGAATATATTGGGGTTACGTGCACCCACAATTTTTACTACTGGTATACAGTGCCATTGTCTGACTGGGAATTCAAAGAATATATTGGGAATACAAATACCCTCATTTCTTGCTACTGCCATATAGTGCCAGTGTCTGACTGGGAATTCAAAGAATATATTGGGGTTACGTGCACCCACAATTTTTACTACTGGTATATAGTGCCAGTGTCTGACTGGGAATTCAAAGAATATATTGGGAATACAAATACCCTCATTTCTTGCTACTGCCATATAGTGCCAGTTTCTGACTGGGAATTCAAAGAATATATTGGGGTTACGTGCACCCACAATTTTTACTACTGGTATATAGTGCCAGTGTCTGACTGGGAATTCAAAGAATATATTGGGAATACAAATACCCTCATTTCTTGCTACTGCCATATAGTGCCAGTTTCTGACTGGTAATTCAAAGAATATATTGGGGTTACGTGCACCCACAATTTTTACTACTGGTATACAGTGCCATTGTCTGACTGGGAATTCAAAGAATATATTGGGTTATAAATACCCTCATTTCTTGCTACTGCCATATAGTGCCAGTTTCTGACTGGTAATTCAAAGAATATATTGGGGTTACGTGCACCCACAATTTCTACTACTGGTATACAGTGCCATTGTCTGACTGGTAATTCAAAGAGTATATTGGGAATACAAATACCCTCATTTCTTGCTACTGCCATATAGTGCCAGTTTCTGACTGGTAATTCAAAGAATATATTGGGGTTACGTGCACCCACAATTTTTACTACTGGTATACAGTGCCATTGTCTGACTGGGAATTCAAAGAATATATTGGGGTTATAAATACCCTCATTTCTTGCTACTGCCATATAGTGCCAGTTTCTGACTGGTAATTCAAAGAATATATTGTGGTTACGTGCACCCACAATTTTTACTACTGGTATACAGTGCCATTGTCTGACTGGGAATTCAAAGAATATATTGGGGTTATAAATACCCTCATTTCTTGCTACTGCCATATAGTGCCAGTTTCTGACTGGTAATTCAAAGAATATATTGGGGTTACGTGCACCCACAATTTTTACTACTGGTATACAGTGCCATTGTCTGACTGGGAATTCAAAGAGTATATTGGGAATACAAATACCCTCATTTCTTGCTACTGCCATATAGTGCCAGTGTCTGACTGGGAATTCAAAGAATATATTGGGGTTACGTGCACCCACAATTTTTACTACTGGTATACAGTGCCATTGTCTGACTGGGAATTCAAAGAATATATTGGGAATACAAATACCCTCATTTCTTGCTACTGCCATATAGTGCCAGTGTCTGACTGGGAATTCAAAGAATATATTGGGGTTACGTGCACCCACAATTTTTACTACTGGTATATAGTGCCAGTGTCTGACTGGGAATTCAAAGAATATATTGGGAATACAAATACCCTCATTTCTTGCTACTGCCATATAGTGCCAGTTTCTGACTGGGAATTCAAAGAATATATTGGGGTTACGTGCACCCACAATTTTTACTACTGGTATATAGTGCCAGTGTCTGACTGGGAATTCAAAGAATATATTGGGAATACAAATACCCTCATTTCTTGCTACTGCCATATAGTGCCAGTTTCTGACTGGTAATTCAAAGAATATATTGGGGTTACGTGCACCCACAATTTTTACTACTGGTATACAGTGCCATTGTCTGACTGGGAATTCAAAGAATATATTGGGGTTACGTGCACCCACAATTTTTACTACTGGTATATAGTGCCAGTGTCTGACTGGGAATTCAAAGAATATATTGGGAATACAAATACCCTCATTTCTTGCTACTGCCATATAGTGCCAGTTTCTGACTGGTAATTCAAAGAATATATTGGGGTTACGTGCACCCACAATTTTTACTACTGGTATACAGTGCCATTGTCTGACTGGGAATTCAAAGAATATATTGGGGTTATAAATACCCTCATTTCTTGCTACTGCCATATAGTGCCAGTTTCTGACTGGTAATTCAAAGAATATATTGTGGTTACGTGCACCCACAATTTTTACTACTGGTATACAGTGCCATTGTCTGACTGGGAATTCAAAGAATATATTGGGGTTATAAATACCCTCATTTCTTGCTACTGCCATATAGTGCCAGTTTCTGACTGGTAATTCAAAGAATATATTGGGGTTACGTGCACCCACAATTTTTACTACTGGTATACAGTGCCATTGTCTGACTGGGAATTCAAAGAATATATTGGGGTTATAAATACCCTCATTTCTTGCTACTGCCATATAGTGCCAGTGTCTGACTGGGAATTCAAAGAATATATTGGGGTTACGTGCACCCACAATTTTTACTACTGGTATACAGTGCCAATTTCTAACTAGGAATTCAAAATGCGCAAGGCTCCCGGAAAGGGACGTGGACGAGGCCGTGGGCGAGGTCGGGGGAATGGTTCTGGGGAGCAAGGTAGCAGTGAAGCCACAGGGCGTCCCGTGCCTACTCCTGTGGGGCAGCAAGCATTGCGCCACTCCACAGTGCCAGGGTTGCTTGCCACATTAACTAAACTGCAGGGTACAAACCTTAGTAGGCCCGAGAACCAGGAACAGGTCTTGCAATGGCTGTCAGAGAACGCTTACAGCACATTGTCCAGCAGCCAGTCAGACTCTGCCTCCTCTCCTCCTATTACCCAACAGTCTTGTCTTCCTTCCTCCCAAAATTCCGAAGCTTTACAGAACAATAACCCAAACTGTCCCTGCTCCCCAGAGCTGTTCTCCGCTCCTTTCATTGTCCCTCAACCTGCCTCTCCACGTCACGATTCCACGAACCTAACAGAGGAGCATCTGTGTCCAGATGCTCAAACACTAGAGTCTCCTCCATCTCCGTTCGATTTGGTGGTGGATGACCAGCAACCCACCCTCATCGACGATGATGTGACGCAGTTGCCGTCAGGGCATCCAGTTGACCGGCGCATTGTGCGGGAGGAGGAGATGAGACAGGAGTTGGAAGAGGAAGTGGTGGATGATGAGGACACTGACCCGACCTGGACAGGGGGGATGTCAAGCGGGGAAAGTAGTGTGGATGTTGAGGCAGGTGCAGCACCAAAAAGGGTAGCTAGAGGCAGAGGCAGAGGTCAGCAGCTTAGGCGAAGCCAGGCCACACCCGGAATCTCCCAAGATGTTCCAGTTCGTACCCAGCCCCGAAAAACTCCCACCTCGAGGGCACGTTTCTCGAAGGTGTGGAGTTTTTTCAAGGAATGCGCCGAGGACAGATATAGTGTTGTCTGCACAATTTGCCTCTCGAAATTGATTAGGGGCTCTGAGAAGAGCAACCTGTCCACCACTTCAATGCGCCGTCATTTGGAATCCAAGCACTGGAATCAGTGGCAGGCAGCAACGGCAGGACAAAGGCCGCCTGCCGTTCACGCCACTGCCACTGCCTCTGCCACTGCCTCTGCCTCTGCCACTGCCACTGCTGACTGTGCTGGCGATGCACTCCAGAGGACGAGCCAGGACACCACTTCATCTGCCTCCGCCACTTTGTTGACTTCTACCTCATCCTCCCCTGGTCCTGTCTTATCTCCTTCTCCTGCACCATCAAAGGCACCATCAGGCGTTTCTTTACAACAACCCACCATCTCTCAGACATTGGAGCGGCGGCAGAAATACACTGCTAACCACCCACACGCGCAAGCCTTGAACGCCAACATCGCTAAACTGCTGGCCCAGGAGATGTTGGCGTTCCGGCTTGTTGAAACTCCCGCCTTCCTGGACCTGATGGCAACTGCGGCACCTCGCTATGCCGTCCCTAGCCGTCACTACTTCTCCCGGTGTGCCGTCCCCGCCTTGCACCAGCACGTGTCACTCAACATCAGGCGGGCCCTTAGTTCCGCGCTTTGCACAAAGGTCCACTTGACCACCGACGCGTGGACAAGTGCATGCGGACAGGGACGCTACATTTCACTGACGGCACACTGGGTGAATGTAGTTGAGGCTGGGACTGCTTCCCAAACTGGCCCGGTGTACCTCGTCTCCCCGCCTAACATTCCTGGCAGGGACACGAGAAGAACACCCCCCTCCTCCTCCTCCTCTACCGCCTCCTCCTCCGCCACCGCCTCCTCCTCCGCCACCGCCTCCTCCTCCGCTGTTAGATTGACCCCAGCTACGAGTTGGAAACGTTGCAGCACTGGCGTTGGTAGACGTCAGCAGGCTGTGCTGAAGCTGATCAGCTTGGGGGACAGACAGCACACTGCCTCCGAGGTGAGGGATGCCCTCCTCGATGAGACGGCAATATGGTTTGAGCCGCTGCACCTGGGCCCAGGCATGGTCGTTTGTGATAACGGCCGGAACCTGGTAGCAGCTCTGGAGCTTGCCGGACTCCAACATGTTCCATGCCTGGCCCACGTCTTCAACCTAGTGGTGCAACGTTTCCTAAAGAGCTACCCCAATGTTCCAGAGCTACTGGTGAAAGTGCGGCGCATGTGCGCCCACTTTCGCAAGTCGACAGTAGCCGCTGCTAGCTTAAAATCTCTCCAGCAACGCCTGCATGTTCCACAACACCGGCTTTTGTGCGACGTCCCCACACGCTGGAACTCAACGTTTCAGATGTTGAATAGAGTGGTTGAGCAGCAGAGACCTTTGATGGAATACCAGCTACAAAACCCTAGGGTGCCACAAAGTCAGCTGCCTCAGTTTCACATCCATGAGTGGCCATGGATGAGAGACCTTTGTGACATCCTACGGGTCTTTGAGGAGTCCACAAGGAGGGTGAGCTCTGAGGATGCGATGGTGAGCCTTACAATCCCGCTCTTGTGTGTTCTGAGAGAATCCCTGATTGACATCAGGGATAACTCAGATCACACAGAGGAGTTAGGGATAGCATCCGATCCGTCACAGCTGGAGAGTAGGTCCACACATCTGTCCGCTTCACTGCGTTTAATGGAGGAGGAGGAGGAGGAGGAGGAGGAAGAAGAGTTGTCCGATGATGTGATGGTGATACAGGAGGCTTCCGGGCAACTTCGAATCGTCCCATTGTTGCAGCGCGGATGGGTAGACATGGAGGATGAGGAGGAAATGGAGATTGAACTTTCCGGTGGGGCCAGAGGAGTCATGCCAACTAACACTGTGGCAGACATGGCTGAGTTCATGTTGGGGTGCTTTACAACCGACAAGCGTATTGTCAAAATCATGGAGGACAACCAGTACTGGATCTTTGCTATCCTTGACCCCCGGTATAAAAACAACATCTCGTCTTTTATTCCGGTAGAGGGGAGGGCCAATCGCATCAATGCTTGCCACAGGCAATTGGTGCAGAATATGATGGAGATGTTTCCAGCATGTGACGTTGGCGGCAGGGAGGGCAGTTCCTCCAGTAGGCAACCAAGTTCTCACCGGTCCACACAAACGAGGGGCACACTGTCTAAGGTCTGGGACACCTTGATGGCACCCCCTCGCCAAAGTGCCGCCACGGAGGGTCCTAGTGTCACCAGGCGTGAGAAGTATAGGCGCATGTTGCGGGAATACCTTTCCGACCACAGCCCTGTCCTCTCCGACCCCTCTGCGCCCTACACGTATTGGGTGTCGAAGTTGGACCTGTGGCTTGAACTTGCCCTATATGCCTTGGAGGTGCTGTCCTGTCCTGCCGCCAGCGTCCTATCTGAGAGGGTGTTCAGTGCAGCCGGTGGCATCATCACTGACAAGCGCACCCGTCTGTCAGCTGAGAGTGCCGACCGGCTCACTTTGATAAAAATGAACCACCACTGGATAGAGCCTTCATTTTTGTGCCCACCTGTGTAAAGCACCCCAACATGAAACTCCATGTCTGTACTCAACCTCTCCAATTCCTCCGCATCCTCATACTCATCCACCATAAGCGTTGCACAATTCTGCTAATACTAGGCTCCCTCCAACATGATTTCCCCCAACTCTGCTGGTTAGAGGCTCCCTCCACCCTGATTTCCACCAACTCTGCTGGTTAGAGGCTCCCTCCACCCTGCTTTCCCACAACTCTGCTGGTTAGAGGCTCCCTCCACCATGAATTTGCCCAAACTGGGCTGTTTAGAGGCTCCCTCCACCATGAATTGGTCCAAACTGGGCTGGTTAGAGGCTCCCTCCACCATGAATTTCCCAAAACTTGGCTGTTTAGAGGCTCCCTCCACCATTAATTGGTCCAAACTGGGCTGGTTAGAGGCTCCCTCCACCATGAATTTGCCCAAACTGGGCTGTTTAGAGGCTCCCTCCACCATGAATTTGCCCAAACTGGGCTGTTTAGAGGCTCCCTCCACCATGAATTGGTCCAAACTGGGTTTTTTAGAGGCTCCCTCCACCATGAATTGGTCCAAACTGGGCTGTTTAGAGGCTCCCTCCACCATGAATTTGCCCAAACTGGGCTGTTTAGCGGCTCCCTCCACCATTAATTGGTCCAAACTGGGCTGGTTAGAGGCTCCCTCCACCATGAATTTGCCCAAACTGGGCTGTTTAGAGGCTCCCTCCACCATGAATTTGCCCAAACTGGGCTGGTTAGAGGCTCCCTCCACCATGAATTGGTCCAAACTGGGGTTTTTAGAGGCTCCCTCCACCATGAATTGGTCCAAACTTGGCTGTTTAGAGGCTCCCTCCACCATGAATTGGTCCAAACTGGGGTGGTTAGAGGCTCCCTCCACCATTAATTGGTCCAAACTGGGCTGGTTAGAGGCTCCCTCCACCATTAATTGGTCCAAACTGGGCTGGTTAGAGGCTCCCTCCAACATTAATTGGTCCAAACTGGGCTGGTTAGAGGCTCCCTCCACCATTAATTGGTCCAAACTGGGCTGGTTAGAGGCTCCCTCCACCATGAATTTGCCCAAACTGGGCTGGTTAGAGGCTCCCTCCACCATGAATTGGTCCAAACTGGGGTTTTTAGAGGCTCCCTCCACCATGAATTTGCCCAAACTGGGGTGTTTAGAGGCTCCCTCCACCATGAATTTGCCCAAACTCTGCTGGTTAGAGGCTCAATCCACCCTGATTTTCAAAACAAATGTTGGTGCCAACCTCAACTTACTACAAGGGCCAAATTCACTGCTGGTGACAAGCTCTCCTCACTGCAAGTGCCAAATACACATGTTTCAAGGTGTTTTCCTACTGTCAGAGAGGTGGTATTGAGTGTGTAAAGTGTGTAGTTGTTAGGCTGTGATGTTGGGGTAATAGAGGGTCTTTGGTGTGTTAGATGCCCCCAGACATGCTTCCCCTGCTGTCCCAGTGTCATTCCAGAGGTGTTGGCATCATTTCCTGGGGTGTCATAGTGGACTTGGTGACCCTCCAGACACGGATTTGGGTTTCCCCCTTAACGAGTATCTGTTCCCCATAGACTATAATGGGGTTCGAAACCCGTTCGAACACACGAACATTGAGCGGCTGTTCGAATCGAATTTCGAACCTCGAACATTTTAGTGTTCGCTCATCTCTAGTAAAGAACACATTGACACTCTTTGCTCCTTGAGTGCGAATGCAGCAGTGCAGGGATTCCTTCTGTTACTAAAGCAGTCCCTGCACTCCAGATTACTTGTGGTGAAGTCAATACCATAAGTAACCCCTGCTACACTGATGAATGACCACTAATAACAAGGACAACATGATACAAGGGATTCAATCATTGGATTCCCTTTTTTTCTCCCTAACACTTAGGAATAGCCTTAAGAAAGGCTTTCTTCTCCTACCTTTAGATGTCTTCTCTGCGCCGCCGTTCGGTACAAATTGCGGTTTTCTTCTGTATGCAAATTAGTTCTCTCGCAGCACTGAGGGTGGTCCCCAGCTCTCAAACAGCACTGGGGGCATCCCCAATGCTGCGAGAGAAATCTCCAGAGACACCTCTACCTTTGCCTGCTTCTTCTTCCGGCGTTGGGCTCAAACTTCTAGGCATGCGCTGCTGGCTCTTCCATCGGGCCTCAGGATGAGCCGACTGCGTATGTCCACGGACATTTCCTTGTAGCTGCTTACACCAGCTTACTCTTAGTGAGTAGAGATGAGCGAGTAGTATTCGATCGAGTAGGTATTCAATTGAATACTACAGTATTCGAAATACTCGTACTCGATCGAGTACCACTCGCTATTCGAATGGAAAAGTTTGATGCAGAACCAGCATTGATTGGCCGAATGCTACACAGTCGGCCAATCAACGCTGGTTCTTCTCCTACCTTTAAAAGTCTTCTCCGTGCAGCTTCCCCGCGGTGTCTTCCGGCTCTGAATTCATTCTGCCAGGTATCGGGCCTGGGCAGAGCCGACTGCGCATACCCGCTTGTAGTGCAGACATGCGCAGTCGGCTCTGCCCAGGCCCGATGCCTGGCAGAGTGAATTCAGAGCCAGAAGATGCCGTGGGGACGCTGCATGGAGAAGACTGCTCGGAGGATCCAGCCCGACCCTCACTCGTGGACTTGGTAAGTATAATTTGATTGAATGTTGCCTACCCCTGAAACGAGCATTTTCCCCCCATAGACTATAATAGGGTTCGATATTCGATTCGAGTAGTCGAATATTGAGGGGCTACTCGAAACGAATATCGAACCTCGAACATTTTACTGTTCGCTCATCTCTATTAGTGAGAATAGGAGACATTACACAATAATCTCACAACACTTGATCTGATTTTTGAAGTTTTATATAGCTAATAGACTTTATGCCCCTCCTACATGCCACACATTGGAAAATTTGACCCCTTGCAGATCTTAGTGACTGCTGCTACTTCCTTGATTTTGATTCAATACCATTCATTCAGATATCTTCTTGAGTAATAGAATTGGGAATGCAGCAGGTATTTTTTTGCACAGCAAACTACCTAAAAATAACACCTGAAAAGAAATGTTCAAACTTTGCATTTTTTTTGTATTTTTTTAAAGTAGCGCAGTGCAAATCTGTATTTTTGAAGTAACAATAACTTTTTGACTTTAAGGAGCAATTTCTAGCCAAACAGAATGTTCTGGACTTAATGAAAGGCTATTTGCAACCGTTGTAATGCTAAATAACATTTTGACCATACTTTTCTTTTTCCTGTTAAATCTGCACTTTGCTAAATCATTGTCCTAAAGCCAGTGATGCTTTTCTGCCTTTCGCCATTGTAAGGTTTATTCTGCACATTGACTGCATTTTGTCCATGTGCCACATAATAGGAATGCCTTCTTGGTGCTTAAGACGGTATTATACATGTGAGAATCGCAGTTTATTATTCTGCTCAAAAGCTTAGTTAATACTTGAAGGCTAGGCAAGGGCTAGTGAAAAGAAGTGAAAAAATGTGACAGTCATGGAGACACATGAAGCTTGAATATTCCGGATGTTACAGGACAGATTAAAGAGAAGTCAATGCTTTTCAATCTTTTCTTTGCTGACCAGAAGTCGAATCAGCCCAATATATTTTAAGCCTGGAAATATATTGCCATTGCCACTATCCAGCTTCTCCATTGATTCTTCATGAGTCTTTAGCATGGAATCAAATTCCTGACATGTCTAACAACTAGAGATGAGTGAACAGTAAAATGTTCAAGGTTCGATATTTGACTATGTTCAAGGTTCAATATTTGACTACTTGAATCAAATATCGAACACTATTATAGTCTATGGGGGGAAAATCCTTGTTTCAGGGGTAGGCAACATTCGATCAAATTATACTTACCAAGTCCACGAGTGAGGGTCGGGCTGGATCCTCCGAGAAGTCTTCTCCTTGCAGCGTCCCCGCGGCATCTTCTGGCTCTGAATTCACTCTGCCAGGCATCGGGCTTGGGCAGAGCCGACTGCGCATGCCCGCACTACAAGCACTACATGTGGACATGTGCAGTCGGCTCTGCCCAAGCCCGATGCCTGGCAGAGTGAATTCAGAGCCAGAAGACGCCGTGGGGAAGCTGCACGGAGAAGACTTCTAAAGATAGGAGAAGAACCAGCGTTGATTGGCCGACTGTATAGCATTCGGCCAATCAATGCTGGTTCTGCATCGAACTTTTCCATTCGAATAGCGAGTGGTCCTCGATCGAGTACGAGTATTTCAAATACCGTAGTATTCAATCGAATACCTACTTGATCGAGTACTACTCGCTCATCTCTACTAACAACTAATATAGGTGTAAGATATGAAACTTATAATACAGATGTGTCCACCGTTATCTTTTCGTAAATTTTAATAATTCCAGTTTCTTACAATATAATGCAATATATCATGGCACACTATCTAGACAATGCACATCACAACGGCTCTATATACTGTAGATTCACATACTGTAGCATGAACAATTTCTGACAGTCAATTTTTTTTAATTTTTTTTTTAACTAGATATCTGGCTTCACTCTTCTTGGGATATGACAAGCCAAGAGGAAAGGCAAGGAGGAATTTATTAATAGTTATTTCTACTATGTTTGGTTAGAAGCTCATAGATACTGTAAAATGAGTTTCGTTTGACATATAATATCATATAGATATATATAAAAAATATACAGCATATATATAGTGAATGGAGGAGTTCCTTAGAATTATGATTAAGTAGTATCTGGACTTTTCCAAGTACTCTCAAGTTCAACACAAAAGAAAACAAATTTTATCTCACGCACCCCTATAAAGGATGGCCCATTGGGTTTTCAGTCAACTGTTCTGGCCACAGGAAGTAATTGAAAAGCCTCCACTTGACCCTAAAGATAAAATATCCATTTAGAGATGTATTCTTTATTTGAGGTATGTTATTGAAACCCGCCCCCCAAAATTGAAATATCCCAAATATTGCTCCATAAATGGTAGGAGTCAGAGAGATGGATATGATAAAGTAAACAATTACCCTCATTTTATACTCAAACATAACAGTGTAATGAACATCTTGACAAAACTATTACAGGAGATTCTTGTCACTTTTAGCTTTAGCTGTACTTCTTATGCCTGGCTGTCATGGTTGTGTCAATGCCCAAGCAACCATAAGCTGAATGCTGCTTGCCCCTCTATGGGAATGGGGTAGGAAAATGGCGCTGTTCAGGGGGTCATGACACAGACAATACGATTAGAGAACAGAGACTGGACCTCCCTGTGCCAAAACACTTCTGCAATGAAAATCATAATATGACCAAGGATATGAAGATCCTGGTACCAAAAGGGAATTTTAGAAACAAAAAGGATCGCCGCATATGGGAGATTAAACTCATAATGACCTTCAACACTCTCCAAAAGGGGTTAAATCAGGCACAGGGCTTTATGACGTTTTATAACCACTAGACAACACGTCACTGATCAAAAGAAGCCATAAACCCAGCGAACTTTCCTGTGAACTGATATACATGGTTTTTTTTAAACTGTTTATTTACATGTTCTGTTCCTCTGTGTATATATATGCCTAACTTCAGAAATTGTGTTATACCATCCTGATGAAGAGACCTCTATAGAGTCTCAAAAGTTTGATATGTCATCAAAAAAATTTTTAAGTTAGCCATTAAAAAAGGTATCAACTACTGAGGACTTCTCTCAAAAAATTTCTTTCATTTCATATCCACTGGCTAACACGGTACAAAGACATTTTTTCTTAGTGAAGTGACAGCAGAAAAACATCTAAAAGTATTGTCATAAAGTATAAACCAAAACTGAAATATATTAGTTATGGGAAAATATCAAAAGGTGTAGGGGTGTTGGTGTGAAGGAATATAAATTTGTGGAGACGTAAACCAAACTGGAAGAAGTGAGGCTCTATAAAAAGTTAAAGCAAAATGATGTGTAGTCCAGCCAGTCATTCTTGTTTTTTAGACTAAATATAGGATGTAAGTGTGAAAGTGGTTCTGGTAGCCCATTTGTCTGTTTTGGGTGCCTAATATACTACATAGTAGAAAGTAAAAAAAGGAGAAAACTCTCAATAGTTAAAAAGACATTAGATGGGATTAAACACATCCGCCCCTACAATTCCTTACACTGATGAGCAAAAGGGTAACAATGTTTAGAACTTGTGACTTTCAGGCTCCATCTCTCACCATCCAATATGCTTTAGGTCATTGTCCTGCATGGAACTCCTTTTCACCGTTTTCACACTAATAGTACTTGAGTGGACCAAATAACCTGCCTTGTAGGATACTTCCACATAGCTCATATTGAGACCACCATTGATCCTGGTCAAGTAATCAATGCCTTTGGCGGTGAAACAGCCCCATATTAATCAGTCTTCCTCCACCAAACTTGACAGTTCCTTAAATTTCTTAATCTGTTATTCCCGTTACCTTGTTTCTTCCAAACCCATTTGTATGTTGAATGAAGATAAGATTACAGAACCATGACTCCTTAAAGTTTTCTCGTACGTGAAGCACACCATCATAGATGTGTCCAAACTTACCTTGTATTACTTTATATATATATATATATATATATATATATATATATATATATATATATATAACAACTCATTTCAGAGAAATGTAAACTTTTTTTCACAGAATCTAGAATTTTGATACTTTTTATTGTAGTTCCTGTTTTCCCAATGAGCTACTGTAGTTACTAAAGTCTATAAACATCGTTGACCTTGGTTTTCAGTCTGGAACTATTAGTGGGAATCTCAAATTTCTACAATTACAATGCAACAAGAACCATTCACTTGCAGGAAGAAATATGATCAAGAATTCTATATAGCAGGGGTAGGGAACCTTCGGCTCTCCAGCTGCTGTGAAACTACAACTCCCATCATGCTCCATTCACTTCCATGGGAGTTCCAAAGACAGCAGAGCAAGTATGCATGCTGGGAGTTGTAGTTTTGCAACAGCTGGAGAGCCGTACGTTCCCTACCCCTGCTATATAGGAACAAGAGAATACTAAGAAAAACACCAGACACACTATTCCAAGAAAAGGATGCAAGCCTCAAGGCTTGGGAAAGGCTCAGGTATATGGGTTGCTCTTATATTGCTGCCGCATGGTCAACTTCAATTCTTGCTCCGAATATTTTTTATACTTCAGATACTTTGTTACCAAAACTTAAGTAAAAATTTACTTTATTCAAGCATATTTTCTTATATTCACCTTTCTCCTCCATTTTTCTACTTTGGCTTTGTTAATGCCACTGTATACAGCAACAGATTTCTCCTGACTGAGACGGATTTGCAATGAATTCATCTCTTCCCTGGGGAGATTTCTGACATTTGTTTTAATTGTACCAATTATTCACTTACTGCATTATGGATATCTTGAGGGATGCCAGCTTAGAAGTAATTATGAGACCGTCTGCATCCGGATACAATGTTTTTGAATCAGTTTGAAATGTTTTCTTTTTATAAAGTCTCCTCAATTCTGGAACACAGATGCATTAGGATGAAAATTAAAGGAGTTGGCCAGGCGTGTATTATCTGATCGGTGGAGAAGAACCCGACCCATCAGGGATTCGATGTCCATACTATACAGAACATGGAGACAAAACAGTTGGCTCTGTGCCCTATATAGCGGCCCGCTGCCTCTGCAACTATATTTTTTATTTTTTTTGTTCATCTGTAATTTTTATTGAGAATTTTTTTTCAGAACAAAATATAAAGTGAACAGAACAAAAAATAACAGATGAAGGGAAAGGCTACAGGCCAAATCCCCATTCAAATAAGAGATAATTAGAGACACCAATGGACTAGACAAAATGAAAAAGAAGTACAAAAGGGGAGACAAACACAAAAGACTAAAAGAAAACAAAGGGGGAGGGAATAAGAAGGTGAGTCCAGGCTCAGAGACCATGTAAAATACAGTGCGCGTCTCAAGGGGACCAGATGGAGTGGAAGGCATCCAGAGTATTATTGAAACTAGCTGTCAGGAACTCAAGGCTACTCACACCCTTCATTCGAGCCAAGAGCTCAAGTCCTGAGGGAGGATTCACATTCTTCCAGTTTTTAGCAATGAGGGCCTTTGCTGCAGTAGATAAGTAGAGGAATAACCTGGAGGTCTTGCTGACTAAGTGACTGGAAGGAAGGTTCAGGAGATAGACAAGGGGATCAAGAGGAACCCCCAAGTAAAACCCTGGTAGACTCATGGAGGGAGCGAACAAAGTGGACCACCTGAGAGTAGTGAAGCTACTCAGTCTGGGGAAGGCCCAAGTTGGCCATAAAATAAGCAAATGGCCTGAGCTCCAATGTTGCAGGGTCAACCATGTCAGGAATCTGGAAGAGGCCTACCTCGGACAACTCCTTGACCATAGCAGAAGTCAGGCTATCTGGGAGGAGCCAACCCACAAGAAAGCACTGGGGTGCATGGGTGCTAGTCAGAGCTTCTCAATCTTGACCCACTTGATATATGCCAGCATAGTGCCCAAAATGGGATACAATGCAGGTGGGCTGCCAATAATAATGTAAAAGATGCGGGACAGCCAAGCCCATGCACCCCCTCCCCACTAACTTGACAGAGCTGGGAAAATGATGTCTCTTGGCCTGCCAAAAAAATGGAGGATAGCCCTCTGTAAGTTACATAGATCTACCCGTGGAACTGCAACAGGAAGCATCTGTCTAGGAGAGCTCTTAGTTTGCGGAATACCTGCAGGTACTTTGCTGAGTACAGGGTTGCATAGGAGGAAGATATTCAGATCCCTAGATAGTAAATAGAGGATGAGGGAGTTTAACCGCTGGGGGAGTTTAGCCGCTGCTGAGGGGTGGGAGTAGAGTGTCTGGATTGCCGAGAAGAAGGGCCCAGAGAACCCAAAGGCCCTCAGCGTGGCCTGCATGAAAGACTAGTCAAGACTATCAAATGCTTCTTGGCACCCAGGCCTAAAAGGAGGGCCAGGGTAAGTAATGGTTGGCCAACTCCACCAAGTCCACAGTCCTTCTGGTGTTATTGCAGCCTTGATGGCAGGTGACGAGACCCACCTGGTCCTTGTGGACGAGGAGGGGGAGCCATTCATTTAGTATATTAGCCAAAAGTTTAGAGAAGAGTTTTAGGTCTGTATTTAACAAAGCTATTGGGCGAGAATTGGCACAACCCTGGGGGTCCTTATCTGGTTTAGGGATCAATGTGAGGAAGGAGTGTAACATAGACGGAGGGAAAGGGGAACCAGAGAAGAAGGAGTTAAACCAGACAGCTCACCCTAGAAAACCTTATAATAGTAATAACTGAAGCTGTCCTTCCCAGGGAACTTACCATTGGGGAGGTCCTTAGGACCCCCTCCAATTCCTCAGCAGTGATGGGGGAGTTCAGAGAGGCCAAGGCTTTAGAGGGACTGCTGTTTCAAATAGCACGCTCCTATAAGAATGAATGGACACAGCCAACACGCAGCTTGGACTGGCGTCTGGCCATTTAACCCCCTGCGCACTGGCTGCTTATTCGTTCCTATGTGAGCATTGTATTCGAAACGGCAGTTTCGAATAGTACTCCCTCATCTCTAGTGGGGAGTAGAGGTCACACATCCTTGAGGGCCCTGGCCAACAATGTGTGAGACGTATTACCCCATTCAATATACAGCTGGTGGGAATATAAAAGAAGTCGCTGCACATGCAGGTCTTCAGAGCATGGAGGTCCGCCCGGACAAGAACAAGGCTGCGCAGGACCCCAGGGATGGATAAGTAGCCAGGATGGATGCAAGCAAGTGAATGCGAGTACGGATTCCTGAGCCTGCCTATCCCACTTGAGCTTAGAGGCTACGCGATGCAATGACCCCTCATTACCACCTTATGGGCTTCCCTAAGAACCGCAGGGGAGTCTACTGAGCCTAGGTTATCCTGAAAATAATTAGTCAAGTGCATGCTATAGGCAGAAAGCGAGGTCAGAGACTTAAGTAGTGTGTCATTAAGGCGCCAGTGACAGCGACATGTGATCAGCGGTGTAGGGGACAGGGTAACCACCACTGTACATGCCCCTATATGGCGTTCACAATCTACATTAAAAAAAAAATACAGATACAAACCAGAATATAAAAAAATTTAAAACATGCTATCTATACTAGAAGTGACACCTTCTCTAAATGCAAGAAATAAAAAAATTTACAGAATGCCATGAAACAAATTCTATTATTTATACTTCAGTTTATCGGCTTCAGCAGAAGCATTTGCAACTTGCAGCTTTAGGAAGGTGAAATTGGGTGAGCAGGTGCATGGACTAGATGAAAATACACAGTAACATTTGTGAATTATGCAAAACTATGCAAAATCATGTCCACCTAGTCTGAGTCTATATATTGGATGACTGGGAACATTATGGTTCATAATAAATTGACTTTTTTCTCGCCTCTGTATTTTCTCAACATGTTTAAAACCTTCCTAGACTAACTTGCTGATTGGTAAGACTAAAATACATAATGATTCAGCCAACACTTCCCAGGCTCAGCATTCATTTTGTGTACACCTAGAGGGAAAATTTTAAGCCTGTCAAATGTTTTAGAGCAAATTTTAGAACTGTATCCCCGCAGTCACTTTTTGAAGACCCTGTTTTTTCGTTACTGTATTTCCTAAATATGTGACTTTTTGTGTCACATTTTTGACACTTAGAAAAAATTATTCAGACGAAAATATGGAAATAAAACATTTGCATATACCCAAACACTAAATGTGCTAAATTGACTAAATTATTTCTATAGGTGTAACAATTTAATGAAATGAAACAAAGTTCAAAAAACAAAGGCTCAACATATCTCATGGTTTAGGGCATAAGCTGTTTAAAAATAAAAAAAAAAATAAAAAAAAAAATCATGATTTCCTGATATTCTGTCACAGGATGTCTGACCTATGTAAATTTATGTGTGGCTATCCAGTGGTTGTCAAAGATTTTGCGAATGTGTTTGAATATTGGATTGAATTTGTTTCAAGAGAAATTGGAAGCCTTAACAGATAAGTGTGGACATATCTGTAATCAACCTACATTGGTCTCTGAGGTCATGTGATCACGTTGCAAAAATTCTTAATGAGCCCTAGACTACACAAACTTATCCACTCATCTCTAAAGTCAACACAATATGATGACAGCCTCACAAAAGCATTGAGAATCTGCAATTCATACAAAATGGCTACATAAATACTACATAAATAGGATAGTTAGCATAATCTTTGTATTAACTTATAACTAACCACTGGAGATATGTTTTGGCCAGTGTTCGGATAAAGCGATCCTCCAGTTCGGCCCTTGATTGGATAGAACTGAATCTAAAATGATTGTGCTCTGGGGTCTTTTCAGATCCCAGGATATAATAGGTGGAGGCCCAAGTGTCCATTGATCTGTGTCTTCTTCCTCCAGACACATGGTATACAGAAGAGCACCAGAGCCAATACTATGACACTCTTCTGTGACATAATGCATATGGGGTCACCACTGAAGCCTGTGATTGGGACATTGGTGACATGGACACACCGAGTGTCATGACATCAAATCTTGGAAAATCTCAGAAATTTTTTGGAAAATTTGCAACAAACCAGGCTTGTTACAATACTGGTTTGCTTGTCTTTAACTAACACTAGTGTTGTTTGGGTTCATCAGTATTATCTTAGAGTTTCTGCTGCTTAAGACTCACTCATTAATTAATTTCATTAATTATTAAAATTTTTCCTTTTTTATTTATTAATAGAGATGAGCAAACAGTAAAATGTTCGATATTCGATATTCATTTCGAAAAGCCGCTCAATATTCGACTATTCGAACAAATATCGAACCCCATTATAGTCTATGGGAGAAAATGCTTTGCTACAGGGGATCCCACCATCGACTCAGGAGAGTCATTAAGTTCACTATGACACCCCAGGAAATGATGCCAACACCCTGGAATGCAACTGGGACAGCAGGGGAAGCATGCCTGGGGGCATCAAGTACCTTTATTATGTTGGGTTCCCCTGTCACCTTGCGATATGCCAGAGCTGACTTTTTCCCATAGGAATGCATTGACCAGCGTTGATTGGCCAGTGTACAGCATTTGGCCAATCAACGCTGGTTCTGCCTGAGGAGGCGGAGTCTAAAATCAGTCCACAGCAGTTTCCATTCTGGTCCGATTTTAGACTCCGCCTCCTCCGGCAGAACCAGCGTTGATTGGCCGAATGCTGTACACTGGCCAATCAATGCTGGTCAATGCATTCCTGTGGCGAGATGAAGCAGAGCCAACTGTATGGTTAGCTCGGCTACTCTGAACACCAGAGATAAAGCAGAGCTCAGCTCTGCTACACCCAACCATCCCTCCAATTACTCCTCCTGTCACACACACAGCTCTGCACTACTGCCAACCATCCCTCCAGCTACTCCTCCTGTCACACACATCTCTGGTGTAACAGAACTCAGCACACACTCAGCTCTGCAACATCTCTACACTCTGTTGTATCGGATCCTGCACACTCAGCTCAACTACACTCTGCAGATGATACCGCACACTCAGCTCAACTACTCCGGAGTTGAGCTGAGCGCACGGCCCGATGTAGCAGAGCTGACACTAGTATGGAGTTTTTACGGACACCCAATTTTTCATTAAAAATTGTTCTGTTTTATTTTTTTGCCAAATAACATCACCAAAACCAACTAACTTTATACACAATACATTTAATACCTATTTGAATTTAATACTTAAATGGCTACACAGAGAGTGCTTGGCTACTCTTCTGTTTCCTCCCTGCTGTGCTGTATACTGGACTCTGCTACATCTCCATTACTGTACATTGACTTGTCTATCCACTCTTCTGCTTCGTCCCTGCTTTACCATATACTCAGCTCTGCTACATCTAATGGAGATGTAGCAGAGCTGAGTATACAGAAAAGCAGGAACAAAACAGAAGACTAGATAGACAAGGCAAAGTACAGTAATAGAGATGTAGCAGAGTCCAGTATACAGCACAGCAGGGAGGAAACAGAAGCTTGTACATTGACTTGTCTAACTATGTCCATAGAACATTCATTCAAAGCAACTCGGCTTTTCAAGCTGGGCGGAGCTATTGTCATTAGCCGTGATGATTGGAGCGTTCGAAGCACGTAGTTCTCTAGCCCGTTGTCAGGGTAATGGGAAAGCGAAACAGCCTGGTTCTGGAGCTGAAGCCTAACGGGAGAAGGGAGAGAAGCAAGAAGGAGGCCGGAGGGTAATAAATATAGAGAAATTTCAACAAAATCCATTCAGCCGTTTGGCTGTGATTGAGGAACAAACATCCAAACATCCAAACACACATACTTTCACCTTTATAATATTAGTAGGATATCTGTTAACATAACTGATAAATTGGTACTAATTAGAGATGAGCGAACAGTGTTCTATCGAACTCATGTTCGATCGGATATTAGGCTGTTCGGCATGTTCGAATCGAATCGAACACCGCGTGGTAAAGTGCGCCATTACTCGATTCCCCTCCCACCTTCCCTGGCGCCTTTTTTGCTCCAATAACAGCGCAGGGTAGGTGGGACAGGAACTACGACACCGGTGACGTTGAAAAAAGTAGGCAAAACCCATTGGCTGCCGAAAACATGTGACCTCTAATTTAAAAGAACAGCGCCGCCCAGCTTCGCGTCATTCTGAGCTTGCAATTCACCGAGGACGGAGGTTTCCGTCCAGTTAGCTAGGGCTTAGATTCTGGGTAGGCAGGGACAGGCTAGGATAGGAAGGAGAAGACAACCAACAGCTCTTATAAGAGCTAAATTCCAGGGAGAAGCTTGTCAGTGTAACGTGGCACTGACGGGCTCAATCGCCGCAACCCAGCTTTCCCAGGATCCTGAATGGAATACACTGTCAGTGTATTCCCGTATACCCGATATATACCCCCGATACCCGTTCCAACGGTGTGCCCCCCCACCTTCACCCCAGAAATACCCTGCAAGTCCCCTAGCAATAGAATTGGGGCTATATACACCCACTATTTTTGCTACTGCCATATAGTGCCATTGTCTCACTGGGAATTCAAAGAATATATTGGGCTTACATATAACTTCAATTCCAGGGAGAAGCTTGTCAGTGTAACGTGGCACTGACGGGCTCAATCGCCGCAATCCAGCTTTCCCAGGATCCTGAATGGAACACACTGACAGTGTATTCCCGTATACCCCATATATACACCCCAAATCCCCGTTCCAACGGTGTGCCCCCCCACCTTCACCTCAGAAATACCCTGCAAGTCCCCTAGCAATAGAATTGGGGCTATATACACCCACAATTTTTGCTACTGGTATACAGTGCCATTGTCTCACTGGGAATTCAAAGAATATATGGGGGTTATGTGCACCCACAATTTTTACTACTGGTATACAGTGCCATTGTCTAACTGGGAATTCAAAGAATATATTGGGGTGACGTGCACCCACAATTTTTGCTACTGCTATACAGTTCCATTGTCTCACTGGGAATTCAAAGAATATATGGGGGTTATGTGCACCCACAATTTTTAATACTGGTATACAGTGCCATTGTCTGACTGGGAATTCAAAGAATATATGGGGGTTATGTGCACCCACAATTTTTAATACTGGTATATAGTGCCATTGTCTAACTGGGAATTCAAAGAATATATTGGGGTGACGTGCACCCACAATTTTTGCTACTGCTATACAGTTCCATTGTCTCACTGGGAATTCAAAGAATATATGGGGGTTATGTGCACCCACAATTTTTAATACTGGTATACAGTGCCATTGTCTCACTGGGAATTCAAAGAATATATGGGGGTTATGTGCACCCACAATTTTTAATACTGGTATACAGTGCCATTGTCTGACTGGGAATTCAAAGAATATATGGGGGTTATGTGCACCCACAATTTTTAATACTGGTATACAGTGCCATTGTCTGACTGGGAATTCAAAGAATATATGGGGGTTACGTGCACCCACAATTTTTAATACTGCTATACAGTTCCTTTGTCTCACTGGGAATTCAAAGAATATATGGGGGTTACGTGCACCCACAATTTTTAATACTGGTATACAGTGCCATTGTCTGACTGGGAATTCAAAGAATATATGGGGGTTATGTGCACCCACAATTTTTAATACTGGTATACAGTGCCATTGTCTGACTGGGAATTCAAAGAATATATGGGGGTTATGTGCACCCACAATTTTTAATACTGGTATATAGTGCCATTGTCTAACTGGGAATTCAAAGAATATATTGGGGTGACGTGCACCCACAATTTTTGCTACTGCTATACAGTTCCATTGTCTCACTGGGAATTCAAAGAATATATGGGGGTTATGTGCACCCACAATTTTTAATACTGCTATACAGTTCCTTTGTCTCACTGGGAATTCAAAGAATATATGGGGGTTACGTGCACCCACAATTTTTAATACTGGTATACAGTGCCATTGTCTGACTGGGAATTCAAAGAATATATGGGGGTTATGTGCACCCACAATTTTTAATACTGGTATACAGTGCCATTGTCTGACTGGGAATTCAAAGAATATATGGGGGTTATGTGCACCCACAATTTTTACTACTGGTATACAGTGCCATTGTCTAACTGGGAATTCAAAGAATATATTGGGGTGACGTGCACCCACAATTTTTGCTACTGCTATACAGTTCCATTGTCTCACTGGGAATTCAAAGAATATATGGGGGTTATGTGCACCCACAATTTTTAATACTGGTATACAGTGCCATTGTCTCACTGGGAATTCAAAGAATATATGGGGGTTATGTGCACCCACAATTTTTAATACTGGTATACAGTGCCATTGTCTCACTGGGAATTCAAAGAATATATGGGGGTTATGTGCACCCACAATTTTTACTACTGGTATACAGTGCCATTGTCTAACTGGGAATTCAAAGAATATATTGGGGTGACGTGCACCCACAATTTTTGCTACTGCTATACAGTTCCATTGTCTCACTGGGAATTCAAAGAATATATGGGGGTTATGTGCACCCACAATTTTTAATACTGGTATACAGTGCCATTGTCTCACTGGGAATTCAAAGAATATATGGGGGTTATGTGCACCCACAATTTTTAATACTGGTATACAGTGCCATTGTCTGACTGGGAATTCAACGAATATATGGGGGTTATGTGCACCCACAATTTTTAATACTGGTATACAGTGCCATTGTCTGACTGGGAATTCAAAGAATATATGGGGGTTACGTGCACCCACAATTTTTAATACTGCTATACAGTTCCTTTGTCTCACTGGGAATTCAAAGAATATATGGGGGTTACGTGCACCCACAATTTTTAATACTGGTATACAGTGCCATTGTCTGACTGGGAATTCAAAGAATATATGGGGGTTATGTGCACCCACAATTTTTAATACTGGTATACAGTGCCATTGTCTGACTGGGAATTCAAAGAATATATGGGGGTTATGTGCACCCACAATTTTTAATACTGGTATATAGTGCCATTGTCTAACTGGGAATTCAAAGAATATATTGGGGTGACGTGCACCCACAATTTTTGCTACTGCTATACAGTTCCATTGTCTCACTGGGAATTCAAAGAATATATGGGGGTTATGTGCACCCACAATTTTTAATACTGGTATACAGTGCCATTGTCTCACTGGGAATTCAAAGAATATATGGGGGTTATGTGCACCCACAATTTTTAATACTGGTATACAGTGCCATTGTCTGACTGGGAATTCAAAGAATATATGGGGGTTATGTGCACCCACAATTTTTAATACTGGTATACAGTGCCATTGTCTGACTGGGAATTCAAAGAATATATGGGGGTTACGTGCACCCACAATTTTTAATACTGCTATACAGTTCCTTTGTCTCACTGGGAATTCAAAGAATATATGGGGGTTACGTGCACCCACAATTTTTAATACTGGTATACAGTGCCATTGTCTGACTGGGAATTCAAAGAATATATGGGGGTTATGTGCACCCACAATTTTTAATACTGGTATACAGTGCCATTGTCTGACTGGGAATTCAAAGAATATATGGGGGTTATGTGCACCCACAATTTTTACTACTGGTATACAGTGCCATTGTCTAACTGGGAATTCAAAGAATATATTGGGGTGACGTGCACCCACAATTTTTGCTACTGCTATACAGTTCCATTGTCTCACTGGGAATTCAAAGAATATATGGGGGTTATGTGCACCCACAATTTTTAATACTGGTATACAGTGCCATTGTCTGACTGGGAATTCAAAGAATATATGGGGGTTATGTGCACCCACAATTTTTAATACTGGTATACAGTGCCATTGTCTGACTGGGAATTCAAAGAATATATGGGGGTTATGTGCACCCACAATTTTTAATACTGGTATACAGTGCCATTGTCTGACTGGGAATTCAAAGAATATATGGGGGTTACGTGCACCCACAATTTTTAATACTGCTATACAGTTCCTTTGTCTCACTGGGAATTCAAAGAATATATGGGGGTTACGTGCACCCACAATTTTTAATACTGGTATACAGTGCCATTGTCTGACTGGGAATTCAAAGAATATATGGGGGTTATGTGCACCCACAATTTTTAATACTGGTATACAGTGCCATTGTCTGACTGGGAATTCAAAGAATATATGGGGGTTATGTGCACCCACAATTTTTAATACTGGTATATAGTGCCATTGTCTAACTGGGAATTCAAAGAATATATTGGGGTGACGTGCACCCACAATTTTTGCTACTGCTATACAGTTCCATTGTCTCACTGGGAATTCAAAGAATATATGGGGGTTATGTGCACCCACAATTTTTAATACTGGTATACAGTGCCATTGTCTCACTGGGAATTCAAAGAATATATGGGGGTTATGTGCACCCACAATTTTTAATACTGGTATACAGTGCCATTGTCTGACTGGGAATTCAAAGAATATATGGGGGTTATGTGCACCCACAATTTTTAATACTGGTATACAGTGCCATTGTCTGACTGGGAATTCAAAGAATATATGGGGGTTACGTGCACCCACAATTTTTAATACTGCTATACAGTTCCTTTGTCTCACTGGGAATTCAAAGAATATATGGGGGTTACGTGCACCCACAATTTTTAATACTGGTATACAGTGCCATTGTCTGACTGGGAATTCAAAGAATATATGGGGGTTATGTGCACCCACAATTTTTAATACTGGTATACAGTGCCATTGTCTGACTGGGAATTCAAAGAATATATGGGGGTTATGTGCACCCACAATTTTTACTACTGGTATACAGTGCCATTGTCTAACTGGGAATTCAAAGAATATATTGGGGTGACGTGCACCCACAATTTTTGCTACTGCTATACAGTTCCATTGTCTCACTGGGAATTCAAAGAATATATGGGGGTTATGTGCACCCACAATTTTTAATACTGGTATACAGTGCCATTGTCTGACTGGGAATTCAAAGAATATATGGGGGTTATGTGCACCCACAATTTTTAATACTGGTATACAGTGCCATTGTCTGACTGGGAATTCAAAGAATATATGGGGGTTATGTGCACCCACAATTTTTAATACTGGTATACAGTGCCATTGTCTGACTGGGAATTCAAAGAATATATGGGGGTTACGTGCACCCACAATTTTTAATACTGCTATACAGTTCCTTTGTCTCACTGGGAATTCAAAGAATATATGGGGGTTACGTGCACCCACAATTTTTAATACTGGTATACAGTGCCATTGTCTGACTGGGAATTCAAAGAATATATGGGGGTTATGTGCACCCACAATTTTTAATACTGGTATACAGTGCCATTGTCTGACTGGGAATTCAAAGAATATATGGGGGTTATGTGCACCCACAATTTTTAATACTGGTATATAGTGCCATTGTCTAACTGGGAATTCAAAGAATATATTGGGGTGACGTGCACCCACAATTTTTGCTACTGCTATACAGTTCCATTGTCTCACTGGGAATTCAAAGAATATATGGGGGTTATGTGCACCCACAATTTTTAATACTGGTATACAGTGCCATTGTCTCACTGGGAATTCAAAGAATATATGGGGGTTATGTGCACCCACAATTTTTAATACTGGTATACAGTGCCATTGTCTGACTGGGAATTCAAAGAATATATGGGGGTTATGTGCACCCACAATTTTTAATACTGGTATACAGTGCCATTGTCTGACTGGGAATTCAAAGAATATATGGGGGTTACGTGCACCCACAATTTTTAATACTGCTATACAGTTCCTTTGTCTCACTGGGAATTCAAAGAATATATGGGGGTTACGTGCACCCACAATTTTTAATACTGGTATACAGTGCCATTGTCTGACTGGGAATTCAAAGAATATATGGGGGTTATGTGCACCCACAATTTTTAATACTGGTATACAGTGCCATTGTCTGACTGGGAATTCAAAGAATATATGGGGGTTATGTGCACCCACAATTTTTACTACTGGTATACAGTGCCATTGTCTAACTGGGAATTCAAAGAATATATTGGGGTGACGTGCACCCACAATTTTTGCTACTGCTATACAGTTCCATTGTCTCACTGGGAATTCAAAGAATATATGGGGGTTATGTGCACCCACAATTTTTAATACTGGTATACAGTGCCATTGTCTGACTGGGAATTCAAAGAATATATGGGGGTTATGTGCACCCACAATTTTTAATACTGGTATACAGTGCCATTGTTTGACTGGGAATTCAAAGAATATATGGGGGTTACGTGCACCCACAATTTTTAATACTGCTATACAGTTCCTTTGTCTCACTGGGAATTCAAAGAATATATGGGGGTTATGTGCACCCACAATTTTTAATACTGGTATACAGTGCCATTGTTTGACTGGGAATTCAAAGAATATATGGGGGTTACGTGCACCCACAATTTTTAATACTGCTATACAGTTCCTTTGTCTCACTGGGAATTCAAAGAATATATGGGGGTTATGTGCACCCACAATTTTTAATACTGGTATACAGTGCCATTGTCTGACTGGGAATTCAAAGAATATATGGGGGTTATGTGCACCCACAATTTTTAATACTGGTATACAGTGCCATTGTCTCACTGGGAATTCCACAAATAATTTGGGGATTCATTCACCCTACATCTCAGGCTCTTGCCATATTCACCCAGGTTGTCAGTGCTGCACCAGCTCGTTCCCAGACAGCTCGGCCCGAAAAACGCGTTACCTATATAGAGGATTTGGACAATGAAGACAACATGTTCTAAATCTAATGTCTGCACCTTCTCCAGAATTAAAATAAAGGCAGCGTTTAACTTTCAAATAGCACTGCACAAAGGAAGAGCTTATCAGCTTGTCTCATGACATGCTACTGAAAAGTTTCATTTGTGTATCTTAATGTAAATATAGTTGTATAAGCTTTTTGGGTTTTAGGCACTGCCAAGTTATTTATTACCACCCACTCCCTTATAATGATGATGACGCCAAAGTCACTGTGGGTGTTCAGAGCTCACAGCTTTGGGTGACATTTGTCTTGCTCTCTGTCGGTACCAGCTGTCTTTTTGGATACCGTAAAGTTATGTTGACTTTATTAACAGCTATAGAAGCTTTAGCCAGGTTGTGACGGTGTGTAACCCTAACAACACTAAGTGGGATACACATTAATAGTCAGTCTATGTACGCTAAACGTATCACTGAAGTAATTTTTTTTCCCTCTCCCCTAATATAAGAAAGGAACAGACATTAGACCTAGACCGGGGTTCGAGGCTTGAAAAAATCCAGTATTATTTGTTCTTCATGATGTGAAATATGTGTTGAAAAGCAACCCAAGATGAAGTCAGCCATGTGTGCCAGTGTGTTACTTGGCATGCCTTTGCTGGCCCCAACTGTAAGGGTCACTCTCCATTTCCTCCATTTTCCACTCCCCTTCACACCATTTGTGGTGAAGCAATGGGATGCACTGAAGTGCACCCTCTAGCCTCGTGTGGGATAGGGACATCAGATGCCACTCCAACCCCCTCGTCTTCCTCCGCCAGCCAACGGTGCGAAGATGAGAGGAGTGTGCTCTGAATGTTTTCTGCCTAGCAGAGGCTAGTTCTCACTTACGAAAATGGCCCCACTTTGACCTGTATATCAGGCACAATGGTGTAGGTTTCAAAGAAACATGGCACCAACAAGTTGGAAAACGTGGGCCATGCGTGGACCGTGTTTGAGTCTGGCAAGCTCCAGATCTGCTACCAGGTTCCAGCCATTATCACAGGCGCAAAAATGCCAGGCCCCAGGTGTAGCAGGGAAAAAAAAATGCCATCTCAGCCAGGATGGCATCCCTGACCTCGGAGGCACTGTGCTGTCTGTCCCCCAAGCTGATCAGTTTCAGCACGGCCTACTGACATCTCCCCATGCCAGTGTTACAGTGTTTTCCGCTAGTAGCTGGGGTGGAGGTTGCAGCTTCGTAGGGTTTCAGTCTACTCCTGCCATGAATTTTGGCCTGGGAGAGGAGATAGGCCACCCCAGTTTGCACCCGGGGAACAGACTCCACCACATTCACCCTGCCTGTCATTAAAGATAAGCACTGCAGCATCCCTGACCACAGGCGCTTGTCCATGTGTCGGTGGTCAAGTGGACCTTGCAGCAAAGCGCAGAGCTCTGGGCCCGACTGATGTTATGGGACACATGCAGGCGCAAGGCAGAGACAGCACACCAAGAGAAGTAGTAACGGCTAGGCCCAGCATAGGGAGGTGCCCCAGCTGCCATCTGCTGACGGAAGGCCTGGGTCTCCAGAAGCATAAACAAACACCAACATCTCCAGGGCCAGCAGTTTATCGATGAGGCTGTTACAGGCTTGGGCATGGGGGTGGGTTGTATTGTACTTCTGCCTGCAATGAAAAGCTTGGGAAATGTGGAGTGGCTGGGAAGAGGCGCATGATGGTGCAGGCCAAAAGGGCGCATGAGGGTGAACTCCCCAATGTGTCAGAGATAGGTGTGTAGGTGTCCTTGCATCATATACTTGCACCATATTTGGCTTTGGAAGTTAATTTTGTGCCAAAAAGTGGTTAAGACAGCGATCCCTCAGCTACTCCCGTTACACTGTCTATTGAAGTTACCATCTGTGGAAGTGGACCACCATTTCTAAGATCCCAAAGGAAGCAGGCAAGAGATGTGCAGTTCAGAAAAAAAGATGAGAAAATAAGTTTAGGCTGTAGAGCACAGAGGGATCGGAGAGGACAGAGCTGGTGTCGGCCAGGTATTCCCACAACATGCGCCTATACTTGTCCCTCCTGGTGACACTAGGCCCCTGAGTGGCAGTAATTTGTCCAGGGGGGCCATTAACGTGTTCCAGACCTAGGAATAAGTCTTCCAACAGGGTAGAGTTTTGCATGCCTTTGCTTCTACCCACTGTTTTTGCTGCTTAGCTTCCCTCCACATCTACTCTGCTTTCACCCCTAAACATCACCCCAGTTTATGCCTTTGCTTCTACCCAGGTTTTTTGTTGATTTAGCTTCCCTCTACATCTACACTGCTTTAGCCCCTAGACATCACCCCTGTCCATGTGGGGTCGGTGGCCTCGTCATCCACCAACTCCTCTTCCAATTGCGCACTGCCCCCTTACTGCAAACCGCACATGACCACAGCTTGCCTTGATGGCAACTGTGTCTCATGATCCCCACTTAGGTCCAGACAAGTCGGTGGCGGGTCCAAAACCCCAAAATTGGAAGGAAATGGCAGATGCTGCAGTATTTCTAACACCTGTTCCTGGTGCTCGGGCCTGGTCTGTGTTGTACCCTGCACCCTGCTTAACGCATCTGCCATATCCGAAGTTGTGCTGAGCGCATGCTAATGTTTCGTGTCCAGTGCAATGGATGGGATGGGATTTCACATAAGTCTGCCACCCATGGCCACTCATGGTTGAGCAACTGAGGGAGTTGACTTTGACGAACCCGAGGGTTTTGGAGTTGGAACTACATCAAAGGTCTGTGCTGCTCACACACTCTGCTCAACACATGATATGTTTAGTGCCAGCAGTGTGGAGACGTCGCACAACAGCCGTTGTTCCAGCAGGTACAGGCGTTGTAGGAGTGCATAGAGGCTAGCAGCGGCAACTATACACTTTAAAAACTATCCGCACAAGCGCCACACTTTCACCAGTAGCTCAGGAACATTGGGGTACCTTTTTCAAAAGATTAGCAGCAATGAGTTAAAAACGTGGCCCAGGCATGGAATATGTTGCAGGCTGCCAAGCTACAGAGCCAATCCCAGGTTACGGCCATTATCACACATGACAACATGCCTGGGCCCAGGTGCAGTGGCAAAAACCACATTGCCGTCTCATCGAGGATGGCATGACTCACTTTGTAGGCAGTGTGCTGTCTGGCCCCCAAGCAGATGAGCTTCAGCACGGCCCGCTGACGTCTCCCCACACCAGTGTTGCAGCGTTTCCAGCTCGTAGCTGGGGTCAATTTAACAGCGGAGGAGGGTGGTGTTTCAGCCCTCCTCCCAGGAATGTTGTGTGGGGAGACAAGTCAGGCCACCACATTTTGCGACCCGGTCCACGCCTCAACTACATTCAACCACTGTGCCCAAATTGAAAGGTAGCGTCCCTGTCCGCATGCACTTGTCCATTCGTAACTGGTCACATGGAACTTTAGGGCTAAGCGCTGAATTTAGGGACCGCCTCATGTTTGGGGGAAAGTGCTGGTGTGGACGGCACAGTGCGGTGGCGCAGTAGACACTCTGCCCAAAAAGGGCAGAGTGTCCCCCAGCCGGGATTCCAACATCTCCTGGGCCAGATTTCTTGAGATGAGGCCGTTGAAGCCTTGGGCATGTGGGTGGGTTGCGCTGTACTTTAGCATGAAATGAAAGGCTTGGGAGATGGGGAGTTGCTGGGAAGAGGCGCATGATGGCGCGGGCAAAAGGAGAAATGGCAGGAAAAGGTGAGGATAAGGGTGAACTCCCCAAAGTGTCAGAGGCAGATGTGGAGGTGTCCTGGCTCCTGGTCTGGACTGCAGCGCCAGCCCTGTCAACAGTGGAAGAGGCAGTGGCCGCCAGGCCAAACGACGATTATCCTGCGCTTGCTCTCACCCACTGAGCCCAGGGCTTGCCTTCCAAATGATGGCACCCGCAAGAGGTGGTGAGATTCCTCTCCGCAGATCTCCAAACCATCTTGGACTTGCAAATTGCACTAAATTTGTCATGTAACTGACATGTATATGATGAGTCTATCCATTGTCTGTTCATTTTGGTGAAAGTCAGCCTGTCAGCTGACAGACAGCTGTGCTTGTCAGTGATGATGTCACCGGCTGCTTGTACCCCCAGTTTTTGCTGCTTAGCTTGCCTCCACATCCACACTGCTTTTGCCCCTACACATCACCCCTATCCATGCCTGTGCCTCTAGCCATAAGTCTGCCACCCATGGAAACTCATGGTGCAGAAAGTGAGGGAGCTGACTCTGAGGAACCCTTGGGTTTTGTAGCTGGTACTCCATCAAAGGTCTCTGCTGCTCACACACCCTGCTGAACATACGGTATCTAGGGTTAGAGCGTGTGGTGACCTCGCACAACAGTAGGTGCTTCAGGCAGATGTAGGCCTTGCTGGAGTGTATTGCGGCTAGCTCCAGGTACTGTAGACTTGGGAAAGTGGGTGTCCAAGTGCCGCACTTTCACCCTTAGCTCAGCTAATTTGGGGTATGTTTTTAAAAATCATTGCACCACTACATTGAACATGTGGGCCAGGCATGGAACGTGTTGGAGGCTGGCAAGCTCCAGAGCCCTCCAACAAGCTAAAAAACCTGGCCCCAGGGGCAGCGGGGATAAACAAATTGCCATCTCATCCAGGATGGCATCCCTGACCTCAGAGGCAGTGTGCTGTCCGTCTCCCAAGCTGATGAGCTTCAGCCCAGCCTGCTGACGTCTCCCCACACCAGTGTTGCAGCGTTTTCAGCTCGTAGCTGGGGTAAATCTAACAGCGGAGGAGGAGGAGGGTGGTGTTTCAGCCCTCCTCCCAGGAATGTTTTGTGGGGAAACAAGTCAGGAAAATTCTTGAAACGGGAGAGTTTTGCATCTTTGCCCTTGCTGCCTATGGACATCCCTTTGCCTCTAGCCACCATTTTCCCTGCTTTGCTTGCCTCCAAATCCACACTGCTTTTGCCCCTAGACATCACCCCAGTCCATGCCTTAGCTTGTACCCCCAGTTTTTCCTGCTTAGCTTGCCTCCACATCCACACTGCTTTTGCCCCTAGACATCACCCCAGTCCATGCCTTAGCTTGTATCCCCAGTTTTTCCTGCTTAGCTTGCCTCCACATCCACACTGCTTTTGCCCCTAGACATCACCCCAGTCCATGCCTTAGCTTGTACCCCCAGTTTTTCCTGCTTAGCTTGCCTCCACATCCACACTGCTTTTGCCCCTAGACATCATCCCTATCCATGCCTCTTCCCCTAGCCATAACTCTGCCACCCCTGGAAACTCATGGTGCAGAAACTTTGGTTGCTGACTTTGAGGAACCCTTGGGTTTTGTAGATGGAACTCCATCAAAGGTCTGTGCAGCTCACACACCCTGCTCAAGATATGGTATTGTAGGGTTTCAGCGTGTGTGAATGACGGACAACAGCCTGTGTTTGGACAGATGTAGGCCTTGCTAGAGTGTTTTTAGGCTAGCAGCGACTCCTGTGCACTTGCAAAAGTGGGCGCACAAGCGCCGCATTTTCAACAGTAGCTTCGGTACATTTGGGTATGTTTTTAAAAAACTTTGCACCACTAGGTTAGACGTGGGCCAAACATGGAACGTGTTGGAGGCTGGCAAGCTCCAGAGCCGCTACCAGGTTCCAGCCATTATCACAGGCGTAAAAATGCCAGGCCCCAGGTGTAGCAGGGAAAAAAAAATGTCATCTCAGCCAGGATGGCATCCCTGACCTCGGAGGCACTGTGCTGTCTGTCCCCCAAGCTGATGAGCTTCAGCACCGCCTGCTGACGTCTCCCCACACCAGTGTTTTAGCGTTTGCCGCTAGTAGCTGTGGTGGAGGTTGCAGCGTCGTAGGGTTTCAGTCTACTCCTGCCATGAATTTTGGCCTGGGAGAGGAGATAGGCCACCCCAGTTTGCACCCGGGGAACAGACTCCACCACATTCACCCTGCCTGTCATTAAAGATAAGCACTGCAGCATCCCTGACCACAGGCGCTTGTCCAAGTGTCGGTGGTCAAGTGGACCTTGCAGCAAAGCGCGGAACTAAGGGCCCACCTGATGTTGAGTGACACGTGCTGGTGCAAGGCGGGGACGCCACACCGGGAGAAGTTGAGACGGCTAGGGACGGCATAGTGAGGTGCCACAGTTGCCATCAGGTCCGGGAAGGCGGGAGTTTCAACAAGCCGGAACGCCAACCTCTCCTGGGCCAGCAGTTTAGCGATGTTGGCGTTCTAGGCTTGCGTGGGTGGGTGGTTAGCGGTGTATTTCTGCCGGCGCTCCAATGTCTGAGAGATGGTGGGTTGTTGTAAAGAAGCGCCTGATGGTGCCTTTGATGGTGCAGGAGAAGGAGATAAGACAGAAACAGGGGAGGATGAGGGAGAAGTCAACAAAGTGGCGGAGGCAGATGAAGTGATGTCCTGGCTCGTCCTCTGGAGTGCATCGCCAGCACTGTGAGCAGAGGCAGTGGCATGAACGGCGGGCGACGTTTGTCCTGCCGTTGCTGCCTGCCACTGATTCCATTGCTTGGATTCCAAATGACGGTGCATTGAAGTGGTGGACAGGTTGCTCTTCTCAGGGCCCCTACTCGATTTCGAGAGGCAAATTGTGTAGACGACACTATATCTGTCCTCGGCGCATTCCTTGAAAAAACTCTACACCTTCAAGAAACGTGCCCTCGATGGGGGAGTTTTTCTGGGCTGGGTACAAAAGGGAACATCTTCGGACATTCCGGGTCTGGCCTGGCTTCGGCAAAGCAGCTGACCTCTGCCTCTGGACATGTCTCTGCCTCTAGCTACCCTTTTTGGTGCTGCACCTGCCTCAACATCCACACTACTTTCCCAGCTTGACATCTGCCTTGTCCAGGTGGGGTCGGTGTCCTCGTCGTCCACCACCTCCTCTTCCAACTCCTGTCTCGCCTCCTCCTCCTGCACAATGCGCATGTCAACTGGCTGCCCTGACAGCAACTGCGTCTCATCGTCGTCGATGAGGGTGGGTTGCTGGTCATCCGCCACCAAATCGACCGGAGATGGAATGGAGGAGACTCTAGTGTTTGAGCATCTGGACACAGATACTCGTCTGTTAGGTCCGTGGAATCGCGAAATGGAGGGGCAGGTTGCGGTACAGTCAAAGGAAGGGAGAACAGCTCTGGGGAGCAGGGACAGTTGGGGTTATTGTTCTGAGAAGATTGGGAATTTTGGGTGGAAGGAGGACAAGACTGTTGGGTAAGAGGAGGTAGAGGCTGACTGGCTGGTGGACAATGTGCTTTAAGCGTTATCCGACAGCCATTGCAAGACCTGTTCCTGGTTCTCGGGCCTACTAATCTTTGTACCATTCAGCCTAGTTAATGTGGAACTTTTGTGCAAAGCGCAGAACTTAGGGCCCGCCTGATGTTAAGGGACACACGCTGGTACAAGGCTCAACTCACCCTAAGTGCCAAAAACACTGCTGGTGCAAGGCTCTACTCATGCCAAGGGCCTCAATCTCTGCTGGTAGCTCAGCTTAAGGTCATGTAACTTTGTTTGGAAGGGCTCATGTTAAGGGCTAGAAAAGTGAATTTTGGAAGGTCTTACCACATCACACACACACACACACACACACACACACACACACACACACACACACACACTCACTCAAAATGACAGTTAAGGGTGAGGGCTTTTGGAATTCCCATTGCCTATTCCATTTGTGGTTGTCATGGGGAACGTGATTTAAAGGGGTGGTTGTTACTGTTTGTTGAGCTTAAATTGGGGTTTGTGTCCATCCATTTGGGGAGTAAAGAAGGTTTCCAGGTATTTTCCCACTTTGATAGAGGTTTTTTTGAATGTGGAAAGTGTGTAGTTGTTAGGCAGTGATGTTGGGGTAATAGAGGGTCTTTGGTGTGTTAGATGCCCCCAGGCATGCTTCCCCTGCTGTCCCAGTGTCATTCCAGAGGTGTTGGCATCATTT
This sequence comes from Leptodactylus fuscus, assembly GCF_031893055.1. Lineage (NCBI taxonomy): Eukaryota > Metazoa > Chordata > Amphibia > Anura > Leptodactylidae > Leptodactylus > Leptodactylus fuscus. The sequence goes on along the minus strand of NC_134270.1, from coordinate 31,763,172 downwards.
CCTGGGGTGTCATAGTGGACTTGGTGACCCTCCAGACACGGATTTGGGTTTCCCCCTTAACGAGTATCTGTTCCCCATAGACTATAATGGGGTTCGAAACCCGTTCGAACACACGAACATTGAGCGGCTGTTCGAATCGAATTTCGAACCTCGAACATTTTAGTGTTCGCTCATCTCTAGTACTAATGTAATATTCAGGACACTTAATGTCATTCGGAAAGCTTCCAAACATCTTAACAGTGAAGCAGTAACTGGCAAAGAACGTGAGATTAATAAGTATTTCGGACTATATTCTAGTGAGAGACCATTGTGTTCTCCGGGTAAGTATCTGTTAGCAGCTGCAGAATGGATTGGTATAATATTGCTGATTAAAGAGAAGGTGTAAGCAACCTTCCGCCAGTCAACTCTTCAGAGCATCAAGTCAGCAAAAACATCAGCAAGTCATTTATCAGCCCCATTTTTAATGACTTCTGATGCAGCCAGGATGCTCTGCTCTATGGAAGTTATTCTAACAGAATCCTTATAAAAATGATTAATTGCTTTTATAATGCTATACTAAAACCCATCTGCTCGAGTCATTTATTCAAGTCAGAATGAAGTATTCATTGATTTGTGTTGTCTGAAAAATAAAAGGATTAAAGCCATGGTGGAAAAATACAGATCAGAATTAATGTCTGACTAATTCCGCAGTCACTGTAGATGTCCTAAATTGACCTTGATTAATAAAGGGCTTCCAACTACATTGTCAGCAGACTTGATAAGACTTATGATAAACTGAGTTAGACTGGGCTTTAATAATGCAACAGCGATCAGGTCTAATTTGCTGAACATAGATCTGGAAAGCTCTGCAGAATAAAAGGTCAGACAATTCGGAAAATGTAAACTTTACGGTTTCAGACTATTGGGCAAATGCATTGTTCTAAGAAGAAGGAAGAAGAAGAGGAAACAATTAGATGCACAAATTCTATCATTAAGTTTCGCAATGTGGAACGTTGCATTTGTTGGATAAATATACCATAGGGGTTGAAAAATCTAATTCTCAGTTAATCCCCATTCACAAAGACTTAATACATTTCTGTGTTCAACTGTATACTTAGAGACCAAGCTGGATTTAGGTCCCATCATGAAGGTTTTCTATTGGGGAGGAGGTCACTGTGATGTTGCTTATTAGAGATGAGCGAGTAGTACTCGATCGAGTAGGTATTCGATCGAATACTACGGTATTCAAAATACTTGTACTCAATCGAGTACCACTCGCTATTCGAATGGAAAAGTTTGATGCAGAACCAGCATTGATTGGCCGAATGCTATACAGTCGGCCAATCAACGCTGGTTCTTCTCCTACCTTTAGAAGTCTTCTCCGTGCAGCTTCTCTGCGGCATCTTCCGGCTCTTCATTCACTCTGCCAGGCATCGGGCCTGGGCAGAGCCAACTGCGCATGCCCGCACTACAAGCAGACATGCGCAGTCGGCTCTGCCCAGGCCCGATGCCTGGCAGAGTGAATTCAGAGCCGGAAGATGCCGCGGGGTCGCAGCAAGGAGAAGACTTCTCGGAGGATCCAGCCCGACCCTCACTTGTGGACTTGGTAAGCATAATTTGATCGAACGTTGCCTACCCCTGAAACGAGCATTTCCCCCCCATAGACTATAATAGGGTTCGATATTCAATTCGAGTAGTCGAATATTGAGGGGCTAGTCGAAACGAATATCGAACCTCGAACATTTTACTGTTCGCTCATCTCTATTGCTTATATCATCTCATGCTTGTAGGTAAAGCAACGGTGCCCAGTTGTAAACTCCAAGAAATGGACGAAAAATGAGAAGGTTGAACTTATTACAAATTTAAAGCTAAAGAATTCAATGTCTTTCCAGTCCAACAGTTATTGAATATGGACAATTTTTTTTTTCAGGTCCTATATGCACATTATGTTACAATAGTAAAGCAAGGCAATATACAGATGTGTCCACCCTAACCAATCTACAGCTTGGTTAAGAGCCATAATTTCTCATGATGTCCAACCAGTAATGACATGTTGGCGCAATGTGTGACTGATATAGCCAGTTACAGGTCAGTTGTGTAGATACTAGAGATTAGCAAATCAAAGCTGACGAAGTGGAATTCGATCCGAATTTCAGGAAATATTTGATTCACATCGGATCCAGATTTCCTCATGTTTTTTGGTAACGAGTTGCATTTTACATAGAATAACTGCTACATATGTTAGGACATAGGGCAAGGAACTCTGGGAACGCAGAATCACCCACCATGTCATACGTACAGGCAATCACCAGCCAGTCAGCCCTGTGATGTCACAGCCCTCCAACCCCTTTGCAACCGCCTGCGGCATCGGCAGTGGGTATTTAGCTGTAACTGTCAGCTAACATCTTGCTCCATGACCCCAGGTCAGAGCGCAGCTCTGATGGGTGGTTTCTAACCCCATGGATGCTGCAGTCAAACATGAGCGCGGCATCCAAAGCATTCTGCCATGTTACATGTCCCCCTTGGAACGATATGCATCTTCTGCAGCTCTGGGTCTGGCCAGTGACCCCGGGCTGCTACTAGCCCCCAATTCCTAGATGATCCTATCCAGTAGTGAGAAAGTCAGCAAAGGCCGACTTCCTCTATAGACTGTAATTAGACTGTGTATTGCAGTCTATAGTGCTGAACCAGTGATCAGTGCATCACTGGTTGAGGTCCCCTAGTAGGATATCACTAAAAACCTCTGCAAGGCACCGTATTCTACACCACTATACAGGCTCTCTGTAGCCAGGAAATAGTTGTTTTTAACACAATTCGCCGCAAATTAATTTTTAAAAGATTCGCTCTAGTAGATACCAATGAACGGCTGAAGTGGTCATTAGTCATGTTGACATAATGTCAATGGAGTAGGAAGAGCAGAGTTAACGTGGGACATGGGAAGCATTGGCATAGAAGGTTTTGTGCTGGGTTAGATCAGTATGATTTTAATCTGTTTTATAAAAATTTAGTGGCCAAACATCCCCATTAAGGCTTTTATAGGTCATAAGTGTTATCATCAGTGTTCTCAAAAGAGTCAAGAAGTCGCCTCTGATACACCGATATAGTAGATATAAACTTGTATAGAACTGAAAAGTGATATCCTTCTTAGTGAACAAAATTACCTTGCAGGCTTTAGTAGGCTGATCTATATATTAGGACATTGATTTCTAGCTGTACTTCACTGTAAACACTCACCAAGGGCACTTCTCTGTAATTGCTTTTATTCAAGGAGGCTGCTGCACCATCAATGAGGAAAATTGTGCAATAACTTAAGATTCCCTGTTCCTTTGTGGTGCCAAAGTGTAAGTCTAGCAGAGCTCTATTTTAACAGTTTTGAGACAGCCATTTCCATAATAGAGCATTGCGACCAGGTCAAGAAGATGTCATTTGGTGCACAGTATGTACTTGAGTAGTCGCAATGACAGGATTTGAGAACCTTTAGCACTTGTATCATATAAAGTATCCATCATATTTCTTACAAGGCAAAACTTTGGAGGATTTGAAACAATATACTGAGGATCACACTCAGTTTATATAAATGATGACAGTGTTTGCATATGAAAATTTTGTTAAAATTTAACTAACTAATAACATAAGAAGACTCTGTCCGTGTGCATTTGCTCAAGAACCCTCTTCTGTGATCTAAAACAGTCACTCTGTGCGGCTCCAATTCATAATCCAAGTATTATATTAAAATATCAGTTCATGTGAAGGGTTCCAGAGTATTAATACAAGGTAAATACTTGATTGGACGGCAGTGGTGCTGCCAGAGTCCGCATTTTGATATTTTTAATATCTTGACAGCAAAACACCTTCAATGACAATGGCGTGGTGGAGCTTCTCTATCTTTCATTACTCCTTACATTCCTATATGAACTATTAACTGTAGCTATAACATTTTAGTACATTAGACGAATAGGGTCCATAGTACGTGGAATTGGTGTCATTTAGAGATGAGCGAACAGTAAAATGTTCAATATTCAATATTCGTTTCGAGTAACCGCTCAATATTCGACTACTCGAATCAAATATCGAATCCTATTATAGTCTATGGGGGGAAAATGCTCGTTTCAGGGGTAGGCAACATTCGATCAAATTACACTTACCAAGTCCACGAGAGAGGGTCGGGCTGGATCCTCCGAGAAGTCTTCTCCATGCAGCGTCCCCACGGCATCTTCCGGCTCTGAATTCACTCTGCCAGGCATCGGGCCTGGGCAGAGCCGACTGCGCATGCCCGCACTACAAGAAAATGTAGTGCGGGCATGCGCAGTTGGCTCTGCCCAGGCCCGATGCCTGGCAGAGTGAATTCAGAGCCGGAAGACGCCGCAGGGAAGCTGCACGGAGAAGACTTCTAAAGGTAGGAGAAGAACCAGCATTGATTGGCCGACTGTATAGCATTCGGCCAATCAATGCTGGTTCTGCATCAAACTTTTCCATTTGAATAGCAAGTGGTACTCGATTGAGTACGAGTATTTCGAATACCGTAATATTTGATCGAATACCTACTCGATCGAATACCTACTCGCTCATCTCTAGTGTCATTAAATTAATATTTAATATCGATACACATATTTTTTTTCAATATTGATCTTTTTTCCAATTCCACCTCATTCTGAGTTTTCTTGCAGCTTCCCAGTACATTGTACAGGACTTTGAATGGTTCCATTACAAATTATAATTTGTCTCACAAACAATAAGCTATCATCTGCTACAATACTGTGCATGCGGGCATTGTTCTTGTGGCCGTGAGCATGCTCAGTCAGCTTTGCCCTAGGCCTAGAAGTTAGAAGACACCGCCAGAAGAAGACGCGGTGAAGACCTCATTCCTGACGAAGAAGGAAACAGCACTGGAGAGTTCTCTCGCAGCATTGGGGCCACCCCAGTGCTGTGAAAGAACTCATTTACATACCGAGAAAAAAATGGAGTTTCAAGCGAACAACGGCACAGAGAAGACAACGAAAGGTAGGAGAAGAATAGCCTTACTTAAGGCTATTCCAACATGTTAGAAAAAAAAGGGTTTCAAAGATAGGATCCCTTTAAGGGGTAACCAGGGCAGAATGATCAACAAAACGTATTTTTTAGACTTACCCAAAGTACAATTGGGAACAAACCTTTAGCTGACAAAAAATATTATTATTAAAGGCCTACTTATCTCTACAATACAGTGCAATGTATAGAACAGGCCATTTTTAATTCTAGATATCTAAGTATTTATGTGTTTTGATGGCTATAGGGACACATAGAACACGTTTAATATCATATAAAATTAAAAAGTGAACAGTACTGTAAATGGGACACTATAAAATACAGATATGGCAAATGAATATTTAATGCCCTGTGTGACTTTGTACATAAACAACTTGAAGAAGCTTAGCGACAGTCAACAGAACAATGCTTTATTAATAAGGTAATAGACGCTTTTAAATAAGAATATAAATATTAATAGGAATTCAAAGCCTTCTGTACGCATTTGCTCTCTACACAAATATACTGTATGGTGGGTCTTTTTTCATGCATCTGATGTAATTTTTCTAACTTTATACACTGTACAACATAAAGATCACATAAAAAGTGGAACAGAATTAAATAGAAATATTGTTTGAGAAGTTCTTGCAACCAGCAAAAAGTGCACGTCAATGAAGGTGGTGTGTGGATCTGCTAGGTGGCTATGTATTTGGACTTAGACTGAACTGCAAAGTGATGTCGAAGCCAGGCCACATTCACCCTTCAAGCTGTTAGGATTGGGACCTGCAGGTTGTTCTCCCAGCGCACGGCGCCACCTGCGGGTCAGTCTAAATCCAGCTTTCACCCTACTGAGCATGCTCAGACTTTTGGAGCTGCTCACAAGCTAAGTGACATTTCTCCCCTACTGAGCATGAGCGGTGAGGTCATGACCACCGCCCCTATTGGGCGGGGTCTTCCCTTTAAATAGTGTGAGCCGACGCCTGCCAAGTTCTCACTTGTTGGTTTATGACAGTAGTTCCAGGGATAGGCTCCAGTGTTCAGGCAGGTTGCCAGACTGGGCCTCTGTGTGGGGTTCCTCTGCTTCTATCTGGGTGCTGTTAGTTAGGACCTGTAATCCATGAACTGTCAGCTCTACACCAGGGCTAGGAGCGGTAGAGACTGTTCCAGCCTGTGGAGCTACAGCAGGTTTGGTCGCTGAGATAGCCTTATTGAACTATCTAACTTAATTGGTAACTCCTAACTGTTGCAGGAGCATGTTCAGACTTCCATGGTAACTCCTAGCTGTTGCAGGAGCATGTGTGTTTTCTGGCCTGGGGTGAGATAACCCTTGCCAGTCTTGTTTGTTTCAGTAGTTTTGGTGCACCTGGCCAGTGAGCTTAACTGGCAGGGTTTAGTTGCACCCTGTTCACATTGAGTACCGCACCGCACCACTGCCCATGTTTGTTGCACTCTGTTCACAGTGAGTACCACGCCAAACATTGGCTAGTGTTTGTTGTACCCTGTTCACATTGAGTTCAGATATACAGTCGCCCACTGTGGACCTCGCTGCAGTGTCTTGCAGACTAAGGGTCAGTTCACACGTGAACTGCCCGCGCGGGTTTTGACAGGGAGACAGACGCGGTGAGCTGCGTCTCTCTCTTGTCAAAACCCGCCTGCCGCGACCATCGCGGTCGCGGCTTTCTCCTCCACTGTCGGCTCAAATGAATGAGCCGACATAGGAGGGAGCTGCCGGGATCAGGATCGGAAAAAATCAGATCTCGATCGGCGATCGGGCAAATTTCACGATTGGGATTGGCTGGAAAATAATTGGAAGTCGGATTTTGAAATCTCAAGATCGGCTCAACTCTAAAAGTGACTTTTCCCGTAGAGAAGCATTGTCTAGGGTGAGCGATCGGGATCGGAAAAGATCGGATTCTGATCGGCGATCGCACAGATTTCACGATCATGATCGGGATCGGCTGGAAAATGATCGGAAATTGGATTTTAAAATTGATCCTGAAATCTCAAGATTGGCTCAACCCTACTTATGAACCATTTTTGAAGCAACTCAGCAGGGAGGTTGTTCCAAACATCTTGGAAAACTAAGCACAGTTCGTTGGTAGATTTAGGCTTGCTCCAATCCTTCTGTTTCTTCATGTAGTCCCAGACAGATTCAATGATAATGAGATCGGGGCTCTGTAGGGGCCATATCATCACTTTTCACAATTTTTCCCAAAGCATACTTACTTGTGAGAACTTCTTTCCACCTATTGTAAACTTTTATGCAGTGATGTAAGTTTTCATTTTTTTTCAATCTGGAATTTTTTGTGACATGGTCACATTTCATGGCACACTTCACTTGTTAGGAAAACAGTCCAGGTTATGATGCTTAATGAATTTTTAATGTATCCTCACAACTTTGAACTAGATAGACTACTCTGGAAAATCAGCCAAAGAAAGATGGTGAATTTATTAGAGGACGGCTATCAATCGCAGTCAGGTTAATGAGCATTTCATTGAATGAGCGGACTTTCAGCATTTCTATGGGTTTATTCAGCTGATGATTGCCTTGCTTTAAGTAATACAAATGTGTTGAGTGTTCAATATCGCTCTGTTGCATTTTACTGCAGTTATTTAGCAGTTTGCATCGTGGAATTTCATGGCTTTTTACACAATCCTCAGTTCTCGTTGCTGGATTTATAGCTAGTGAAAAATGGCGATGGAGGCTTCAATTTCCAAAATGTCAGAGATAGGATTTTTTTTTGTGGAACTCAATGGAAGAATGAGAATTGGAAGATCACATTTTAACAGGGACTATTAAAATGACTTTTAAGATATTTCAAGTTTTTATGCAATAAGTAACACTTGAACTAACACAAGTGTCCAAAGATCAGTCAAGCTCATCCATTCGCAGCCAAAATTGCTCTGCATGGCTTCAGAAAGTGTGAACTGTCAAGTCAAATAGTCATATGGAGGAAAGTATAAAGACATCTGATGTTTGGCATGGTTACAGATCATTATTCTACCATAAAAATGATTTACTACTTTAATTTCCTGGGTTAGCATTTTGGACATTGTCACTTTCTAAGCTTAAAAATGTAAGGCCTTAAAGAGGACCTTTCATCAGATCGGGCACATGCAGTTCTATATACTGCTGGAAAGCCGACAGTGCGCTGAATTAAGCTCTCTGTCGGCTTTCCCGATCTGTGCCCCGGGTAAAGCGCTATCAGTCCCGGTACCGTAGCGCTTTACAGTCAGAAGGGCGTTTCTGACAGTCAGTCCTTCTCCACAGCAGCGCCTATCGCGCTGTACAGTGTGAGCGGGGAGGAACGCCCCCTCCCCTCCTGATAATACTCATCTATGGACGAGCACTGTGAGCAGAGGGAGGGGGCGTTCCTCCCCGCTCACACTGTACAGCGCAATAGGCGCTGCTGTGGAGAAGGACATTCCTGACTGACTGTCAGAAACACCCTTCTGACTGTAAAGCGCTACAGTACCGGGACTGATAGCGCTTTACCCGGGGCACAGATTGGGAAAGCCGACAGTGCGCTGAATTCAGCACACTGTCAGCTTTCCAGCAGTATATAGAACTACCTGTGCCAAATCTGATGAAAGGTCCTATTTAAAGTAACCATCCAGTCACAGCTAAACACTTGACTATACCAGATATCCCAAAGCAAAAAGCAAAACAAAACACTATTGGAAAATCAAGTTGAAGTGGTTGCATTAAAAAGATGTTTCCACGCCTCTTCATTTTGACCTCTTAAAGGGGTATTCCAATCTCAAGGATCCTATCTTTACTGCTAGCTTATGTGAATTCAAGAGTTTTCTTAAAGGGGCTCTAACAGCAAAATCATGCTGATAGAGCCCCACATATGCGTGACACTGATATAAAAAAAATAGCCTGGGCGCATGCGCAGTAGCATGTGGCTTCTACTACTGCACATGCGCCCAGGCCATTTTTTTTTTATATCAGTGTCCGCTCGCGAGCGCTGGAGGAGGATGGGACCGGAGGACGTTGGAGGAAGAAGAGGCATGGATGAAGAAGAAGACACACCCTGAATGCCCGCCCAGCATGCACGTTCGGTAAGTAGAGCACATTCTTTTTTAGGTTATTATTTTAAAACGGGGGGGGGGGGAGAGGGGGTAGTTTAATATAACTTTTACAGTGCCTGAATAGCCTTTTTAAAGAGCCCCTTTAAATATATAGCTTTAGAAATGCTGCTTTGTTTTCCTGCTGTGTGAAATTATTCCATTCATTGATTACCCAGAGTTTTCTTATATCTCATAAGACAGGATGGAAGATGACTCTTTGTGGGGCTGATTCCTTCCTTTTTATCTTCTGCTGTAGACAATCGTTTCAGTTACTCACATTTTACTGATAAATGATCTGACAGCGTCTATTTGCCTAATGTCTTTCTTAGAGATGAGCGAACAGTGTTCTATCGAACACATGTTCGATCGGATATCAGGGTGTTCGCCATGTTCGAATCGAATCGAACACCGCGTGGTAAAGTGCGCCAAAATTCGATTCCCCTCCCACCTTCCCTGGCGCCTTTTTTGCACCAATAACAGCGCAGGGGAGGTGGGACAGGAACTACGACACCGGGGGCATTGAAAAAAAATGGAAAAAGTCATTGGCTGCCGAAATCAGGTGACCTCCATTTTAGACGAATAGTGGATTTCAAATCCGGGTCATATGAGAATGTGAACTTTGTGACTATGAGACAGGGATAGCTGTACAGGCAGGGATAGCTAGGGATAACCTTTATTTAGGGGGGAATGTTATTAAAAATAACTTTTTGGGGCTCTATCGGGTGTGTAATTGTGATTTTTGTGAGATAAACTTTTTCCCATAGGGATGCATTGGCCAGCGCTGATTGGCCGAATTCCATACTCTGGCCAATCAGTGCTGGCCAATGCATTCTATTAGCTTGATGAAGCAGAGTGTGCACAAGGGTTCAAGCGCACCCTCGGCTCTGATGTAGCAGAGCCGAGGCTGCACAAGGGTTCAAGCGCACCCTCGGCTCTGATGTAGCAGAGCCGAGGCTGCACAAGGGTTCAAGCGCACCCTCGGCTCTGCTACATCAGAGCCGAGGGTGCGCTTGAACCCTTGTGCACACTCTGCTTCATCAAGCTAATAGAATGCATTGGCCAGCGCTGATTGCCCAATGCATTCTATTAGCCCGATGAAGTAGAGTTGAATGTGTGTGCTAAGCACACACATTCAGCACTGCTTCATCACGCCAATACAATGCATTAGCCAGTGCTGATTGGCCAGAGTACGGAATTCGGCCAATCAGCGCTGGCTCTGCTGGAGGAGGCGGAGTCTAAGGTCGGACCTGAATGGAGACTGATGTGGAGCGATCTTAGACTCCGCCTCCTCCAGCAGAGCCAGCGCTGATTGGCCGAATTCCGTACTCTGGCCAATCAGCACTGGCTAATGCATTGTATTGGCGTGATGAAGCAGTGCTGAATGTGTGTGCTTAGCACACACATTCAGCTCTACTTCATCGGGCTAATAGAATGCATTGGCCAATCAGCGCTGGCCAATGCATTCTATTAGCGTGAACTGAGTTTGCACAGGGGTTCTAGTGCACCCTCGGCTCTGCTACATCAGATTGCTACATCTGATGTAGCAGTGCCGAGTGTGCATCAGATGTGTAGTTGAGCAAAACTGACTCAGCACTGCTAAGTCTCTGCATTCGCATAGGAATGCATTGGCCAGCCTTCGGCCAATCAGCGCTGGCTCTGCCGGAGGAGGCGGAGTCTAAGGTCGGACCTGAATGGAGACTGGTGTGGAGCGATCTTAGACTCCGCCTCCTCCAGCAGAGCCAGCGCTGATTGGTCGAGTTCCGTACTCTGGCCAATCAGCACTGGCCAATGCATTTCTATGGGGAAAAGTTAGCTTGCGAAAATCGCAAACTGACAGGGATTTCCATTAAATAAAGTGACTTTTATGCCCCCAGACATGCTTCCCCTGCTGTCCCAGTGTCATTCCAGGGTGTTGGTATCATTTCCTGGGGTGTCATAGTGGACTTGGTGACCCTCCAGACACGAATTTGGGTTTCCCCCTTAACGAGTTTATGTTCCCCATAGACTATAATGGGGTTCGAAACCCATTCGAACACACGAACATTGAGCGGCTGTTCGAATCGAATTTCGAACCTCGAACATTTTAGTGTTCGCTCATCTCTAGTCTTTCTGTTTCAATTATATCTATGGGGAAACCGCGGGTGTTTCCGTATATATAATTGACATGCTGCAATTTCCAAAACCGCACTGCTTTCTAGCAAATCCCGTGTTCACTTTGCAGTAAAAACCGCAGTGCAGACACACCGCGATCTCCAAAACCAGTGCAAATCTCAGCATGTCAATAATACCTGCAGAAATGCCAGCGGTTTCCTCATAGGTATAATTGTAACAGATGCGTTATAAGAATGTGTTCGATACCATATTCTAACTCTAAAAAGCCATTGATGATTTAATTTAGGGTAAAAATTAAAAGATGAAAAAATTCATTTGAAATAGTTTTATCACAGATAAAATAGATTCCATGATTCCATGTTGTTCCTGTTATTGTAGGAAGAATTACATACACTATGCTATCTTCCTAGTTTACAACATGGAGAAAGCTAAAAATATGGTTTCATGCCAGATCTAAAGCATGGAATTGAATACTGGATTAATACACATACATAAAAAATGAAATGGAATACACATGTAATATTCACCATTTTGAAATATAGATAAGGAATAGAGATGAGCGAACACTAAAATGTTCGAGGTTCGAAATTCGATTCGAACAGCCGCTCAATGTTCGTGTGTTCGAACGGGTTTCGAACCCCATTATAGTCTATGGGGAACAGATACTCGTTAAGGGGGAAACCCAAATCCGTGTCTGGAGGGTCACCAAGTCCACTATGACACCCCAGGAAATGATGCCAACACCTCTGGAATGACACTGGGACAGCAGGGGAAGCATGTCTGGGGGCATCTAACACACCAAAGACCCTCTATTACCCCAACATCACAGCCTAACAACTACACACTTTACACACTCAATACCACCTCTCTGACAGTAGGAAAACACCTTGAAACATGTGTATTTGGCACTTGCAGTGAGGAGAGCTTGTCACCAGCAGTGAATTTGGCCCTTGTAGTAAGTTGAGGTTGGCACCAACATTTGTTTTGAAAATCAGGGTGGATTGAGCCTCTAACCAGCAGAGTTTGGGCAAATTCATGGTGGAGGGAGCCTCTAAAAACCCCAGTTTGGACCAATTCATGGTGGAGGGAGCCTCTAACCAGCCCAGTTTGGACCAATTAATGGTGGAGGGAGCCTCTAACCAGCCCAGTTTGGACCAATTCATGGTGGAGGGAGCCTCTAAACAGCCAAGTTTTGGGAAATTCATGGTGGAGGGAGCCTCTAACCAGCCCAGTTTGGACCAATTCATGGTGGAGGGAGCCTCTAAACAGCCAAGTTTTGGGAAATTCATGGTGGAGGGAGCCTCTAACCAGCCCAGTTTGGACCAATTCATGGTGGAGGGAGCCTCTAAAAAACCCAGTTTGGACCAATTCATGGTGGAGGGAGCCTCTAAACAGCCCAGTTTGGGCAAATTCATGGTGGAGGGAGCCTCTAACCAGCCCAGTTTGGACCAATTAATGGTGGAGGGAGCCTCTAAACAGCCCAGTTTGGGCAAATTCATGGTGGAGGGAGCCTCTAACCAGCCCAGTTTGGACCAATTCATGGTGGAGAGAGCCTCTAACCAGCCCAGTTTGGACCAATTAATGGTGGAGGGAGCCTCTAAAAAACCCAGTTTGGACCAATTCATGGTGGAGGGAGCCTCTAAACAGCCCAGTTTGGGCAAATTCATGGTGGAGGGAGCCTCTAACCAGCCCAGTTTGGACCAATTAATGGTGGAGGGAGCCTCTAAACAGCCCAGTTTGGGCAAATTCATGGTGGAGGGAGCCTCTAACCAGCCCAGTTTGGACCAATTCATGGTGGAGGGAGCCTCTAACCAGCCCAGTTTGGACCAATTAATGGTGGAGGGAGCCTCTAACCAGCCCAGTTTGGACCAATTCATGGTGGAGGGAGCCTCTAAACAGCCCAGTTTGGGCAAATTCATGGTGGAGGGAGCCTCTAAAAAACCCAGTTTGGACCAATTCATGGTGGAGGGAGCCTCTAACCAGCCCAGTTTGGACCAATTAATGGTGGAGGGAGCCTCTAACCAGCCCAGTTTGGACCAATTCATGGTGGAGGGAGCCTCTAAACAGCCCAGTTTGGGCAAATTCATGGTGGAGGGAGCCTCTAAAAAACCCAGTTTGGACCAATTCATGGTGGAGGGAGCCTCTAAACAGCCCAGTTTGGGCAAATTCATGGTGGAGGAAGCCTCTAACCAGCCCAGTTTGGACCAATTAATGGTGGAGGGAGCCTCTAAACAGCCCAGTTTGGGCAAATTCATGGTGGAGGGAGCCTCTAACCAGCCCAGTTTGGACCAATTCATGGTGGAGGGAGCCTCTAACCAGCCCAGTTTGGGCAAATTCATGGTGGAGGGAGCCTCTAAAAAACCCAGCTTGGACCAATTCATGGTGGAGGGAGCCTCTAACCAGCCCAGTTTGGGCAAATTCATGGTGGAGGGAGCCTCTAAAAAACCCAGCTTGGACCAATTCATGGTGGAGGGAGCCTCTAACCAGCCCAGTTTGGGCAAATTCATGGTGGAGGGAGCCTCTAAAAAACCCAGTTTGGACCAATTCATGGTGGAGGGAGCCTCTAAACAGCCCAGTTTGGACCAATTAATGGTGGAGGGAGCCTCTAAACAGCCCAGTTTGGACCAATTAATGGTGGAGGGAGCCTCTAACCAGCCCAGTTTGGACCAATTAATGGTGGAGGGAGCCTCTAAACAGCCAAGTTTGGACCAATTCATGGTGGAGGGAGCCTCTAAAAAACCCAGTTTGGACCAATTCATGGTGGAGGGAGCCTCTAACCAGCCCAGTTTGGACCAATTAATGGTGGAGGGAGCCTCTAACCAGCCCAGTTTGGACCAATTAATGGTGGAGGGAGCCTCTAACCAGCCCAGTTTGGACCAATTCATGGTGGAGGGAGCCTCTAAAAAACCCAGTTTGGACCAATTCATGGTGGAGGGAGCCTCTAACCAGCCCAGTTTGGACCAATTAATGGTGGAGGGAGCCTCTAACCAGCCCAGTTTGGACCAATTCATGGTGGAGGGAGCCTCTAACCAGCCCAGTTTGGACCAATTCATGGTGGAGGGAGCCTCTAAACAGCCCAGTTTGGGCAAATTCATGGTGGAGGGAGCCTCTAAAAAACCCAGTTTGGACCAATTCATGGTGGAGGGAGCCTCTAACCAGCAGAGTTGGTGGAAATCAGGGTGGAGGGAGCCTCTAACCAGCAGAGTTGGGGGAAATCAGGGTGGAGGGAGCCTAGTATTAGCAGAATTGTGCAACGCTTATGGTGGATGAGTATGAGGATGCGGAGGAATTGGAGAGGTTGAGTACAGACATGGAGTTTCATGTTGGGGTGCTTTACACAGGTGGGCACAAAAATGACGGCTCTACCCAGTGGTGGTTCATTTTTATCAAAGTGAGCCGGTCGGCACTCTCAGCTGACAGACGGGTGCGCTTGTCAGTGATGATGCCACCGGCTGCACTGAACACCCTCTCAGATAGGACGCTGGCGGCAGGACAGGACAGCACCTCCAAGGCATATAGGGCAAGTTCAAGCCACAGGTCCAACTTCGACACCCAATACGTGTAGGGCGCAGAGGGGTCGGAGAGGACAGGGCTGTGGTCGGAAAGGTATTCCCGCAACATGCGCCTATACTTCTCACGCCTGGTGACACTAGGACCCTCCGTGGCGGCACTTTGGCGAGGGGGTGCCATCAAGGTGTCCCAGACCTTAGACAGTGTGCCCCTCGTTTGTGTGGACCGGTGAGAACTTGGTTGCCTACTGGAGGAACTGCCCTCCCTGCCGCCAACGTCACATGCTGGAAACATCTCCATCATATTCTGCACCAATTGCCTGTGGCAAGCATTGATGCGATTGGCCCTCCCCTCTACCGGAATAAAAGACGAGATGTTGTTTTTATACCGGGGGTCAAGGATAGCAAAGATCCAGTACTGGTTGTCCTCCATGATTTTGACAATACGCTTGTCGGTTGTAAAGCACCCCAACATGAACTCAGCCATGTCTGCCACAGTGTTAGTTGGCATGACTCCTCTGGCCCCACCGGAAAGTTCAATCTCCATTTCCTCCTCATCCTCCATGTCTACCCATCCGCGCTGCAACAATGGGACGATTCGAAGTTGCCCGGAAGCCTCCTGTATCACCATCACATCATCGGACAACTCTTCTTCCTCCTCCTCCTCCTCCTCCTCCTCCATTAAACGCAGTGAAGCGGACAGATGTGTGGACCTACTCTCCAGCTGTGACGGATCGGATGCTATCCCTAACTCCTCTGTGTG
This sequence comes from Leptodactylus fuscus, assembly GCF_031893055.1. Lineage (NCBI taxonomy): Eukaryota > Metazoa > Chordata > Amphibia > Anura > Leptodactylidae > Leptodactylus > Leptodactylus fuscus. Next base: position 31,747,731 of record NC_134270.1, on the reverse strand, counting down.
ATCTGAGTTATCCCTGATGTCAATCAGGGATTCTCTCAGAACACACAAGAGCGGGATTGTAAGGCTCACCATCGCATCCTCAGAGCTCACCCTCCTTGTGGACTCCTCAAAGACCCGTAGGATGTCACAAAGGTCTCTCATCCATGGCCACTCATGGATGTGAAACTGAGGCAGCTGACTTTGTGGCACCCTAGGGTTTTGTAGCTGGTATTCCATCAAAGGTCTCTGCTGCTCAACCACTCTATTCAACATCTGAAACGTTGAGTTCCAGCGTGTGGGGACGTCGCACAAAAGCCGGTGTTGTGGCACATGCAGGCGTTGCTGGAGAGATTTTAAGCTAGCAGCGGCTACTGTCGACTTGCGAAAGTGGGCGCACATGCGCCGCACTTTCACCAGTAGCTCTGGAACATTGGGGTAGCTCTTTAGGAAACGTTGCACCACTAGGTTGAAGACGTGGGCCAGGCATGGAACATGTTGGAGTCCGGCAAGCTCCAGAGCTGCTACCAGGTTCCGGCCGTTATCACAAACGACCATGCCTGGGCCCAGGTGCAGCGGCTCAAACCATATTGCCGTCTCATCGAGGAGGGCATCCCTCACCTCGGAGGCAGTGTGCTGTCTGTCCCCCAAGCTGATCAGCTTCAGCACAGCCTGCTGACGTCTACCAACGCCAGTGCTGCAACGTTTCCAACTCGTAGCTGGGGTGGCAGTGGTAGAGGCAGTGGCAGAGGCAGTGGCAGTGGCGTGAACGGCAGGCGGCCTTTGTCCTGCCGTTGCTGCCTGCCACTGATTCCAGTGCTTGGATTCCAAATGACGGCGCATTGAAGTGGTGGACAGGTTGCTCTTCTCAGAGCCCCTAATCAATTTCGAGAGGCAAATTGTGCAGACAACACTATATCTGTCCTCGGCGCATTCCTTGAAAAAACTCCACACCTTCGAGAAACGTGCCCTCGAGGTGGGAGTTTTTCGGGGCTGGGTACGAACTGGAACATCTTGGGAGATTCCGGGTGTGGCCTGGCTTCGCCTAAGCTGCTGACCTCTGCCTCTGCCTCTAGCTACCCTTTTTGGTGCTGCACCTGCCTCAACATCCACACTACTTTCCCCGCTTGACATCCCCCCTGTCCAGGTCGGGTCAGTGTCCTCATCATCCACCACTTCCTCTTCCAACTCCTGTCTCATCTCCTCCTCCCGCACAATGCGACTCTAGTGTTTGAGCATCTGGACACAGATGCTCCTCTGTTAGGTTCGTGGAATCGTGACGTGGAGAGGCAGGTTGAGGGACAATGAAAGGAGCGGAGAACAGCTCTGGGGAGCAGGGACAGTTTGGGTTATTGTTCTGTAAAGCTTCGGAATTTTGGGAGGAAGGAAGACAAGACTGTTGGGTAATAGGAGGAGAGGAGGCAGAGTCTGACTGGCTGCTGGACAATGTGCTGTAAGCGTTCTCTGACAGCCATTGCAAGACCTGTTCCTGGTTCTCGGGCCTACCAAGGTTTGTACCCTGCAGTTTAGTTAATGTGGCAAGCAACCCTGGCACTGTGGAGTGGCGCAATGCTTGCTGCCCCACAGGAGTAGGCACGGGACGCCCTGTGGCTTCACTGCTACCTTGCTCCCCAGAACCATTCCCCCGACCTCGCCCACGGCCTCGTCCACGTCCCTTTCCGGGAGCCTTGCGCATTTTGAATTCCTAGTTAGAAATTGGCACTGTATACCAGTAGTAAAAATTGTGGGTGCACGTAACCCCAATATATTCTTTGAATTACCAGTCAGAAACTGGCACTATATGGCAGTAGCAAGAAATGAGGGTATTTATAACCCCAATATATTCTTTGAATTCCCAGTCAGACAATGGCACTGTATACCAGTAGTAAAAATTGTGGGTGCACGTAACCCCAATATATTCTTTGAATTACCAGTCAGACACTGGCACTATATGGCAGTAGCAAGAAATGAGGGTATTTGTATTCCCAATATACTCTTTGAATTCCCAGTCAGACAATGGCACTGTATACCAGTAGTAAAAATTGTGGGTGCACGTAACCCCAATATATTCTTTGAATTACCAGTCAGAAACTGGCACTATATGGCAGTAGCAAGAAATGAGGGTATTTATAACCCCAATATATTCTTTGAATTCCCAGTCAGACAATGGCACTGTATACCAGTAGTAAAAATTGTGGGTGCACGTAACCCCAATATATTCTTTGAATTACCAGTCAGAAACTGGCACTATATGGCAGTAGCAAGAAATGAGGGTATTTATAACCCCAATATATTCTTTGAATTCCCAGTCAGACAATGGCACTGTATACCAGTAGTAAAAATTGTGGGTGCACGTAACCCCAATATATTCTTTGAATTACCAGTCAGACACTGGCACTATATGGCAGTAGCAAGAAATGAGGGTATTTGTATTCCCAATATACTCTTTGAATTCCCAGTCAGACAATGGCACTGTATACCAGTAGTAAAAATTGTGGGTGCACGTAACCCCAATATATTCTTTGAATTACCAGTCAGAAACTGGCACTATATGGCAGTAGCAAGAAATGAGGGTATTTATAACCCCAATATATTCTTTGAATTCCCAGTCAGACAATGGCACTGTATACCAGTAGTAAAAATTGTGGGTGCACGTAACCCCAATATATTCTTTGAATTACCAGTCAGAAACTGGCACTATATGGCAGTAGCAAGAAATGAGGGTATTTGTATTCCCAATATACTCTTTGAATTCCCAGTCAGACAATGGCACTGTATACCAGTAGTAAAAATTGTGGGTGCACGTAACCCCAATATATTCTTTGAATTACCAGTCAGAAACTGGCACTATATGGCAGTAGCAAGAAATGAGGGTATTTATAACCCCAATATATTCTTTGAATTCCCAGTCAGACAATGGCACTGTATACCAGTAGTAAAAATTGTGGGTGCACGTAACCCCAATATATTCTTTGAATTACCAGTCAGAAACTGGCACTATATGGCAGTAGCAAGAAATGAGGGTATTTATAACCCCAATATATTCTTTGAATTCCCAGTCAGACAATGGCACTGTATACCAGTAGTAAAAATTGTGGGTGCACGTAACCCCAATATATTCTTTGAATTCCCAGTCAGACAATGGCACTGTATACCAGTAGTAAAAATTGTGGGTGCACGTAACCCCAATATATTCTTTGAATTACCAGTCAGAAACTGGCACTATATGGCAGTAGCAAGAAATGAGGGTATTTATAACCCCAATATATTCTTTGAATTCCCAGTCAGACAATGGCACTGTATACCAGTAGTAAAAATTGTGGGTGCACGTAACCCCAATATATTCTTTGAATTACCAGTCAGAAACTGGCACTATATGGCAGTAGCAAGAAATGAGGGTATTTATAACCCCAATATATTCTTTGAATTCCCAGTCAGACAATGGCACTGTATACCAGTAGTAAAAATTGTGGGTGCACGTAACCCCAATATATTCTTTGAATTCCCAGTCAGACACTGGCACTATATGGCAGTAGCAAGAAATGAGGGTATTTGTATTCCCAATATATTCTTTGAATTCCCAGTCAGACAATGGCACTGTATACCAGTAGTAAAAATTGTGGGTGCACGTAACCCCAATATATTCTTTGAATTCCCAGTCAGACACTGGCACTATATGGCAGTAGCAAGAAATGAGGGTATTTGTATTCCCAATATATTCTTTGAATTCCCAGTCAGACAATGGCACTGTATACCAGTAGTAAAAATTGTGGGTGTATATAGCCCCAATTCTATTGCTAGGGGACTTGCAGGGTATTTCTGGGGTGAAGGTGGGGGGGCACACCGTTGGAACGGGTATCGGGGTATATATCGGGTATACGGGAATACACTGACAGTGTATTCCATTCAGGATCCTGGGAAAGCTGGGTTGCGGCGATTGAGCCCGTCAGTGCCACGTTACACTGACAAGCTTCTCCCTGGAATTTAGCTCTTATAAGAGCTGTTGGTTGTCTTCTCCTTCCTATCCTAGCCTGTCCCTGCCTACCCAGAATCTAAGCCCTAGCTAGCTGGACGGAAACCTCCATCCTCGGTGAATTGCAAGCTCAGAATGACGCGAAGCTGGGCGTCGCTGTTCTTTTAAATTAGAGGTCACATGTTTTCGGCAGCCAATGGGTTTTGCCTACTTTTTTCAACGTCACCGGTGTCGTAGTTCCTGTCCCACCTACCCTGCGCTGTTATTGGAGCAAAAAAGGCGCCAGGGAAGGTGGGAGGGGAATCGAGTAATGGCGCACTTTACCACGCGGTGTTCGATTCGATTCGAACATGCCGAACAGCCTAATATCCGATCGAACATGAGTTCGATAGAACACTGTTCGCTCATCTCTAATAAGGAATTAAATAAAGTGAGTATGTCCTGTGATACCAATGCTCTCTTATCTTTTGTATTTTTGTAACGTGGAGTCACTACCAGCATGCTCCAAGATTTCAATAGAAATGTACTGATTGAAAACAGCGGTTATCCTTAAAGAGAGGCTTTTCTTCAAAGCACCGCATGCTCTAACATGTTTTTCTATTTTTTATTATATTGATGTTAGTCAGCAAATATAAAGTACCATCAGTAAAACCCTTGCTACTGAAAAAGTTAAAATAGAAACCGCCATGCTCAATTATGGGCTTGTTTACCTTCAAAAAAACTTTATTTTCTAAAACATGTACAAAATAATGTAAAAAAAAAAATCCAAAAAAGTCATAATAAACTGACTGTCAATTTTCCAAAACCGACTAGATCCCCTACCAGTCGCTGCTTTCTGGTCCGTCTCCATATAATACCGAGCAGTTACCAACCTTAGTCTGTGATTGGCTTCTCAGTGATTGGCTGAGGATTCCGTTTGAGGATTCAGTCCCCCATTTTGCCTGAAAAATTAAGTGAGAAATGTCCGGAAAGCATTTTTCACGTGGAAACACAGTGTCCCCATTATAGTCTTTAGGGTCCATTCACACAGAGGAAAATGGTGAGGAATTTGGTGTGGAATTTCAGCGCTGAAAGAAAAAGCCTCCCATTGACTTTGTTAGGGGCACAAGACCCCTGAGTTGTGTTGTCGTACTTAGATATCAGGCCTGGAGAAGTCACACACACAGCTGATGGTTTTAATGGTGCAAAAAGGTAGTTTAAATACAATACACACAAGAGCAGGTTGGACTATAACATAACATGGTTGGCATAATATGATTGGTTGTAGAGTTGTAACATAAACCTGGCACATGACTAATTGGCTAAGGCCTAATGTAATCTCCATCTCATTATTACTATCCAAACTGGGATGGATTTTCTCATGAAACAAAGTCTAGATGCATATATCATGGCAAGAGAGATAATGATCACATGCTGGTCAGACTACTCCAGCCATGGGGCTAACGATCAATAGGCTATAGAACCTGTTTCTACACACCCTAAGCGACCTATCCAGTACATCTTCAAAGGTGAGGCCCTAAAGACAAACAGAGTGATAAGGATTCAGAGCCCATTCACTAACATTCCATACTCCTTTGGACTCTCTTCTTTGATCTTTTGTATACAGCAACACGAACCCATCCCATAATCCCAGCCTAACTGGCTCCATCTCTGAGAGGAAGATGGACAGATTGAGCAACCTTGGCCCCCACCTTCTTATACTTAATTTTTCAAGAGATATTGTTGGTCCCCCACAACTTCAATGGGTTCCTTTTTCTGCTAGCAGAATAAGGAGCCCATTGAAGTTAATGGGAGGCTTTTTTCGCTGGGTTCCAGGATCTTCATGATACAATTGTTTACTTCTATATATATTGCATATCTAAATTACACAGCAGCACTGTCATCCTCTAAGACATCAAAATATTATAAGCGTTATAAAAAAAAATACACCTCCAACTATAGTATATATTTACGACAAAAAAATCACAATTGCACCGGATTGCGTTGCTTTCTGTTTCGGCCAGAAAAGAGTTAACGCTCAGGGGACAGGTAACACAAAATACCAGAAGTCAAAGAAATTACTAAGCAATGCATCAAAACAAAAATGAATTGATGTAGGGGATTTATGAAGGCTTTTAATCCCTTAGTGGACATTTGTCAAGCTTCCTGCAATAAAACCCCTGGGAGCCAAGTGTTAACAAATGTGGGATATGTGCTTCCAATCTAGCTTGTTATATCCTGCCTCTCCATGATAACACCGAGCATTGTTTATTGTCAGGAACACTCAGGGGATTTCGGCTAAAGAAATAATAAGTTGCTCTGCTGCGTCTGCCGGTCACTAACATTGTCAGATAATTATCCCGCTTTTATCAGCACCGCTACATTGCAGTAATTCTATTAGGAATATGTATCATTATTTGCAATCTTCATATTATCATCAAACACAGGGTTCAATAGACAAACTGGATGGAATAATTAAGTTAATCTAAATTTACATATTGATACATATTCACTACAGTAGTTCTAAAAAAACAAAGAGAGAACGTCAAAGTCATGTTAATAATATTTGTATAAACATCAAGTTATTATGTCCGGACCTGATGATTAGAAAACACAAACATGGGTATGTGTTAGGATTGGGTCCTGCAGGGTTCTCTCTCAACGCGCAGCGGCACCTGCGGGTCAATTTAACTCTTGCCCTCGACCTCTGGTAGTGAGGTGTCTGGAGTGTAAGTCCAGCTTTCGGCCTACTGAGCATGCTCAGACATTTTGGAGCCACTCAGAGGCTAAGTCCCATTTTGCCCATACTGAGCATGATCGGTGACATCATGGCCACCGCCATGCTGGGCGGGGACTAGCCTTTCTATGGTGTGAGCCGACGCCCGCCGGGGGCTCACACTTTGATTAAGTACCTTAAGACAGGAGGTTGGGCCAGGTTCCAGTTAATGGTAGGAGCAGTCTCTAGGGATCTAGGTAGGACGTCTTGGCTCTGCCAGTGGGAATCAGCAGCCCATTTAACTGTCTACTCACTTTGTAGCTCCTAGCTCTTGCAGGAGTATGTTTTTTTGCTGACCTGGGGTGAAGTTTAACCCTTGGCAGCCTTGCTGTTTCAGCTGTACTGTGCACCTGTCCAGTGAGGTTAACTGGCAGGGTGTTGTTGCAACTTGTTCACATTGTGTACTGTGCCACGTGACTGCCATTGCAGTTTAACTGGTAGCACACTGTGCAAACCTTACAGCCGCGCATCTGGGCCTGTGGACCTCACTGCAGTGCCTTGCAGACTATTGGGTCTGTTGTTTAAAAATATTATTTTTAAATATATACACAGAACCGTAACAGTATGTCCACATCAATCCTTTTGGCTATTGTATTTTGAGATGAGTGGAGGACGATGACTAGCTTTTGGGAAAAAAAAAACATGATTTTGTAATTCTGCTATATGTTGGACATTCTATATGCTATATGTGTTTTCAATTTTGGACAATATGCTATTCACCCGGCTGATGGATGAGCCTGGGTTTGGCGGATGCCAGTAGAACATTACCTATGTGACTGCATTATGCAGAACAGCCTCAGACAACTGATCAGATATTCATCCTATGGGTAGGCCATTAAAAAAAAAATCATGGACAACCCCTTTAAGATCCAGACACAACTTTTTAAACATAATATTGTATATTTCTTACAGTATCAGACAGGATATCATAAAACCTGTAGATGAGGTTTTTCATTTTTTTCTTTTCTATTTTTTTTTCCACTCAACCAAATGAACCGGATTACAGACATCTTTGGTCTCACAATTCAGTGTATGAGGCAACCGAAGATAGCAAAAAAGTTATTTTTAGAAAACCCAAGTTCCCTCTGTAGAGATAAAAAAAAATCACTCAAAAATGTAATAGAGAAGGATTTACGAACAACTTTTCTGTGAACCAGCTCCTTTATTTGATACTACATATAAGGGTATCCTGCATAGATTCAGTTTGAAGCCATCCCATTGTGTGAAATGTTGTTTTTTGAGTGATATTGTATCTTACTGTATGTTCTGGTTGTCATTGTAGGGTCTGTTCTTGCAAATACAAGGAAAACAACAAGAAATCACTCGGGGATAAAATCTGCTATAGATGACATAGATCACTTTTGGCAGCTAAAAAGGTTGTAACTAGAGATGAGCGAACAGTAAAATGTTTGATATTCGATATTCATTTCGAGTAGCTGCTCAATACTCGACTACTCAAATCGAATATTGAATCCTATTATAGTCTATGGAGGGAAAATGCTCATTTCAGGGGTAGGCAACGTTCAATCAAATTATACTTGGCAAGTCCACGAGTGAGAGTCGAGCTGGATCCTCCGAGAAGTCTTCTCCGTGCAGTGTCCCCGCGGCATCTTCCAGCTCTGAATTCACTCTGTCAGGCATCGGGCCTGGGCAGAGCCGACTGCGCATGCCCGCATTACAAGAAAATGGCCGCTAACAGTCAAAGCGCCCATTTTCTTGTAGTGCTGGCATGCGCAGTCGGCTCTGCCCAGGCCCGATGCCTGGCAGAGTGAATTCAGAGCCGGAAGATGCCGCGGGGAAGCTGCACGGAGAAGACTTCTAAAGGTAGGAGAAGAACCAGGGTTGATTGGCCGACTGTATAGCATTCGGCCAATCAATGCTGGTTCTGCATCAAACTTTTCAATTCGAATATCGTAGTATTCGATCGCATACCTACTCGATCGAATACTACTCACTCATCTCTAGTTGTAACTTATTTAAGTCATTATATATCATTGATTCATTATTATAGTTGTTACCAAAAGAAATTACAAAAAAAACCTTTATTTATATCCAATCCTAAAGCTTAGACTTGATTTAAACCCAGTTCTACTGTCAAATTTTGCAAAACTAAATAAAATTATGGGACTTTCTAACATTTTAAGCCGTATGTCCCTAATTCAAATGGGAGAACTGTGTAATACATACAAGGGCTGTAAAGCTTTTATCTTTAAGAGCAAATCATATCCCACAATTGAGGAAAGGAAGTTTTGTTTTTCCTTTTTTTTTGCAAAATTTCATTTCTTGTTTAAGTTTTCTTGGACTGTCAAAATATAGGTCATGTTCTAATATTAGTCATATTCACAGACACCTCTGTACATCGAAATGTATGGGGAATACGTGAAGACTGGTGTCCCTTGGGTGCAAGACAGCCATTGATGTTTTTCACGGCCATTTTGCCCCTTGGTAGTCTGCATTTAGCCTTACTCTGACCAGATGTTGCATAATGGGATTGATAACAGATGAGAATGAAAAAGAAATATAAAAGCCAAGATGGTTACTGATCAGGGGTTGAGGAAAAGATGGATTGCAGGGATATGAGTGCTGGATACATGAAAGAAGTCTAGAGAGTGATAGTCACATGATAGGTGCAGTGATGGAAACTCACCTGTCCCCGATGCTTCAGTGTCTTCCCGGGGCTTCCCAGTTCTTTTGCTCAATGACCACTATGGAAAAATTTGATGCAGAACCAGCGTTGATTGGCCGAATGCTATACAGTCCGCCAATCAACGCTGGTTCTTCTCCTACCTTTAGAAGTCTTCTCCGTGCAGCTTCCCCGCGGCGTCTTTCGGCTCTGAATTCACTCTGCCAGGCATCGGACCTGGGCAGAGCCGACTGCGCATGCCTGCGCTACAAGAAAATGGCCGCTTTGACTGTAAGTGGCCATTTTCTTGTAGTGCGGGCATGCGCAGTCTGCTCTGCCCAGGCCCGATGCCTGGCAGAGTGAATTCAGAGCCGGAAGACGCCGCGGGGACGCTGCACAGAGAAGACTTCTTGGAGGATCCAGCCCGACCCTCACTCATGGACTTGGTAAGTGTAATTTGATCGAATGTTGCCTACCCCTGAAACGAGCATTTTCCCCCCCATAGAGTATAATAGGATTCGATATTCGATTCGAGTAGTCGAATATTGAGCGGCTACTCGAAACAAATATCGAATATTGAACATTTTACTGTTCGCTCATCTCTAGATGTCTATTTTTGCCGGGACAACCCCTTTAATCTTTATAATCAACGCTGTGAACAAAGAAGCCACCCCCATATTCCTTCATGCTAAATCCATCCCAGAAAAGGTACAGTAAGTCATAGGGAAACAAGAGAACTGAACTTTATCAGGGAGTCTTAAGTGCCATATATTGATCAATCCATTGCTAAGAAATCTTTCCAAGATAATGGCAACATTCCATGCTTTATAATCTTCTAAACCAAATCTGTCTAATATGGATATATCACAATACTGAAATTTCCCGATGGCAAAACCCCACAATGAGCAAACTGCATAAATTTAATCCAAACTTTTTTTTTTTGTAAATCTTATTTTATTGAATTTTGAGAATAAAACATAAGCATACACTAAAATTCAAAGTATACAGTTGGGTACATAATACATGTGGTATTAACATAAGAATTTTGCAAGAGATATGCAAAAGTAAAGATGAGGTAATCAAGTAGTTGTTGTCTTTGAATTATTAGTATAGATCTGGTAAATAAAGACATTAACATCTGTTTCAGTAATTGTCTAAGTATCACGCAGGCAGGGTAGGGTAGACTACATTAGGAGGAGGGGAGGGTAAGGAAGGGGAATAGGGAAGGGGTGGTTGGGGCAGGAGGGGGCTGATCTGATAAATGGGGGAGGAGGGGAAGGGGAGGCTGAGCGGCCGGAACTCTCACACATCTGAGGCAAGGTTTGTTTTGGAGAAGGAGAGCCAGGAGGACCATGTGTTCAAAAACTTGGTGTGTGAGCCTCTAGACCAGCTCATGAGCTCCTCGAATCTCGCCAGTTGGTGCATATTGGTGATTAGGTGTGAAATTGGAGGAGAATCAGGGTGAAGCCAGTAGAACGGAATCAGTGATTTGGCTGTTTCTATGAGATAAGTAATTAAGTCATACCTTCTTGGTGTTACGTCATGTTGAGGAAGAGACAAAAGGACTAAGATGGGGGTCAAAGTAACCTTCTGAGATGTAATTTGGTAAATCAATTGTTGGATTTCAGTCCAGAACGGTTGAATTTTGGGACAGGTCCACCATATATGTAAATGGGTACCTCCCTTGGATGAGCACCTCCAGCAAGTGTCTGAGTCACATAGTCCTCTGGTGAACAACCACGAAGGGGATCTGTGCCACCTAGATAAAGACTTGAAATGCATTTCTTGAAGTTTTGTACTAAGTGAAAAGCCATGAGAGTTTTTTAAGATATTTTTGACATCCTGTTCAGTAAATGATCTTTTCATTTCAGATTCCCAAGAGAATAAGAAGGCCGGTTTGTGATTTCTGGAGGACTCTGGGAGTAATTTTTTACACTGACCAATTTTCCGCATTTTTGGGAGGGGAGCAAGTATTAGTTTCTCAAAATCTGTTAAGGGTCTATTTAAATCTGATAGCTTAGGCAAGTTTGAGGCACACCATTTAAAATGTTCGTAGTGTAAGGTTGTCAGCTTGGTGTTTGGTGTCAAAGATTTGAGTTGTTCAAAGCTGATGGGTTCTTTATTGAGGTAAAGGTTCCCTAATCGAACACCTGACAGTTTATTCCAGAAATCTATTTGGCTTCGAACATTTTTACATATAAGCTGGGGAAGGACATCTGCTGGGAATACCTTAGATGGGTAGGGAGCAAGATCGGGTTGGAGACTTTGCCAGACTTCGCATGGGCCCTTCAACAATAGGTCTGCTTTAACAGATTTTTTTTGGCCTATAGTAGGGGTCCAAAGTATATTGTTCAGATCCAGGCCGAATTCATGTTCCGCCATCGAACGAATCAAAGATTTCGGGGTAGGAGAACTTAAAGAGAGCCACCTTGATAAGAGGTTAGCCTTGTAATAGGAGGACATGTCAGGCAAAGCAATTCCCCCTCGGTCTTTACGTCTTGTCAGTAATCTATATGGGAGCCTAGGGGACTTGTTTTTACACAGGAATTTTGAGAACATAGATTTCAACGTTTGGTGGAAAGAGTGCGGGATAAAAATTGGTAGCATCTGGAACTTATATAGAATCTTTGGTACTACATACGTTTGGAGTATGTTCTTGCGGCCTAGCCACGAGATCATCGGGAGGACATAGTTAGTTAGATCTAATTTTATGTCATTTAGAAGAGGGATAAAGTTAGTTTTGTATAGATCTTCTAAGGAACTTGTTAATTTTATACCGAGATATTTAATACTGTTTTGTCTCCATAGGTAAGGAGAAGATTCTTTAACTTTTTGTTGCTTTTTGGAGGAAAGATACACAGGTAGGAGTTCTGATTTTGATGGGTTTGCTTTGTAGTTCGAGAGGGAACCATATTCCTCTAATAAGTTAGTCAAAATGGGCAGGCCTTCTTCAGGGTTCGTAATCAGAAATAGAATGTCATCAGCGAAAGCTACGGATTGTAAGGTACGTGTGCCAAAATCTAGTCCTTTTATTTGTGGGTGTTGGCGGACTTTTTGTAGAAGGGTTTCCAGAGTCAAAATGAATAAGGAGGGGGAAAGTGGGCATCCCTGTCTAGTACCATTCCTTATTTCAAAGTAAGGCGATAGGATATTGTTGACTCGTAGCCTTGCATTAGGGGCGGAGTATAGTGAGAAAATTGCATTTATAAAGATCTGGGGAAAGTCATACGCTCTTAATGTGGCTTTAATAAAGTTCCAGTCAACGCGGTCGAAAGCCTTCTCGGCGTCAACGCCGAGAAGGACTAACGGCTTTCGAAATTTTTGAGCGTATGAAATGGCGTGAAGAAGTTTGTGCGTATTGTCTTTGCCTTCCCGGGACTTGACAAAACCCGCCTGTTCCTCATTTAGTAAGAAAGGTAAGAAAGATTGTAACCGTAGGGCTAATAATTTGGCCCAAATCTTCAAGTCAAGATTTAATAAAGAAATAGGGCGGTAGCTACCGCATTGGGCTGGGTTTTTGTCTTCCTTTGCTATAAGAGTGATAAAGGCTTCCTGCGATTGCTTGGGAAGGTGCCCCCCCGCAAGTAAGTCATTGCATAGATCAACCAATTGAGGCAATAGAATGTCGTTAAATTTTTTGTAGTATGCTAATCCAAACTTCCATATTAGAAGGTGGAGGGATATGGATGACAGCAATAACATTCTTCTAAGGAAACAAACGTGAAAGCTAAACCTCTTATCATTATCCATTGATTTTTTTTTTATACACAAAAGCATCTTTTAATGAATAAATACAGAGATTCTACCAGAAAATGTTCAAAAATAAGTATGAAATGTTTGACCTATGACAGCCTCATTCGACTCACTGTACAGTATGTGCAATGGATTTCAGAAAGATACAATATTGCCAGAAATATGTTTGATTTCCATCCCCAAAAAAATAATAATAATAAATAATAAAAACCATTTGGGTCCCCCCAAGCATCAAAAAATTATTATCCAACTAGCGTAGTACCTTTGAGGGAAGCTCGAAAAAGTGCAATTTATCTTTCTATATTATATGCAGTTGGCAGGAAAAAGAAATGAATAGTTTAGATTCTCAATCTTTTCTTTATATCCCAAGACTTGTACTTGTCTGCCTGGGCTTTCTCAACAATGTCTCCTTGATGCAATAATTTAAGACTCTAGTAATTATTGGCTTTGCTTAATCCCCGGGGTTATGTTTTACATTGTTAACTGGTGTATTTTATTGTAAAAGTAGAAGGAAAGAATCATAATGAAAAGTTGATCATACATGTCTCAATAAAAGCCACCCCCATCCATACCCATTTCCTTCTTAAAGAGGACATTTCACCTCCTGGGGCACATGCGGTGTAATACACCGCTAGAAAGCGGACAGTGCGCTATCGACTTTCACGTTCTGTGCCCCCGGTGTAGAGCTATCAGTGCCGGTACTGTAGCTCTTCACTGTCAGAAGGGTGTTTCTGACAGTCAGTCAGGAATGCCTTTCCTCACAGCAGCATCTATTGCGCTGTACTGTGAAAGGGGGAGTTGCTTACCGCGGTGAGGAATGCCCACCCAGTACTCGTCTATGGATGAGCACTATCAGGAGGGGGGCGTTCCTCACCGCTCTCACCGTACAGCGCAATAGATGCTACTGTGAGGAAGGGCATTCCTGACTGACTGTGAGAAATGCCCTTATGACAGTGAAAAGCTACGGTACTGGCACCGAGGGCACAGAATATGAAAGCCGATCTCTCCAGCGGTGCATAAAACCACATGTGCCCCAAGAGATGAACGGTCCTTTAAGAACATTGGTTATTCTTATATTATTCTTTCTATGTCTGTTGTCCAAATAATCACATTTCTGGTGGAGGTCATTTCATAATACTATAAATAGGGCAAAACTGTCATGCCCAAAAGGCCAAAATTCCATCAAGGGCAAAATTCATAAACAGAAATTCATCCAAAAAATAAAAATATTGTGAAAAAAATCATATCATATATTATAAATATTAATGCCCATTGGTATAAATGGGATGTCCAGCAATCTTCTTAGAAAAACAATTTATAAAGTATGGGGAGAAATCACATGTGGCTTCAGCAGTAATGACCCAACTAGTAAAAAAAAATAATAATAATCCAAGTTCCGAAACGTGTAATTGCAATATTATATTGGATTCATTATATGGCAAATTGGAATGCCACTTCCACCATCTTCAGTTGTTTGCATCTTTCGATAGATAACACTCAACTGATTCTGGAGTAGTTGGGGTTTTTTTCTCTAGCGTCCACCATTCCTGAGCAATTGGTGTCAGTTTCAGCCCCTATGTGCTAATCGGGCTTTCCACTGAGAGGAGGTTGGTCTTGACTGGAGCAGACGGATAGGGATTACAAACGTGATAATAGATATCATAATTATGCCACAATTAACAGAAATGATTGCTCAGGAAGGGTGGGACTTAGAGAGAATTCCAAATGCTCTGGAATGAGTGGCGAGGCACCTAGTGAAGGATATACATTGTTGGGGTTGGTGAAGGTCATGAAAGTTCCTCTTTAAGGCAACATCTCTATACTCATAGAATGGGTTGGTTGTTTTTACCAAATGCAATGACTACACATCTTACATTTTTCATATAGGAAACCATGTTAATACCGAACATAAGACAGAATAAAAAGAACAGATATAGCAAGCTTTAAATTGACACTTAATCACATTGTGGCTTAGCGCTAACTCTCTCAATGGCTTTTAGATGTCTTCTATGATAAGATATAACACTGCAGAGAGATATTAAATTGCAGAAAGCCAATTGACACTTATTATATATGTATTTACAGTAAAATATGATAAAAAAAACTGTTCTAATATTCCATCTTTAATATCTCCTGTTTAGAGACAAAAGCTATGACAAGGACATTCTGTAATGCCATCAAATTAGCATTGTACAATATCCAGCATGCTTAAAATTCCATTGGTGTAAGAGACGAGTTCATCTCCATATGAATTTCTAAATGGACACATGAGGCATTCACAATGTGTAGAATTGTTAGCAGTACACAAAGCAGACACCTAATAAAAAGCCAGCGGGAAGGTAGGCTGTAACTAGCTCACACAGATCCTTTGAGGGTCTATCATGGAATAACATTACAGTCTCATATGCCATGTGAATACGGAATATGTCTTCTCCACATTGTAGGTGACCAGCTTCTTTACTTCCCTGCTCTACCAATATCTGATTTTTCAGTGTCACCTCTCCTGTCGACAATTCTGAATCTCAGAATTGAGATGAAGGTAAGACGTAGAGCAGGAATATAGGTATGCAAGGCTGCAATAGTAGAACGAAGTATATTAAGCAATGCATTTTATATTATGTAGTTGAAGCTTCTATTTGAGGATTGTAGACAATAACCAATTACATTGTATCTATGGTGTTCAGGAATTATGTCAATATTAGAGATGAGCGAACACTAAAATGTCCGAGGTTCGAAATCCGATTCGAACAGCCGCACACCGCCGGAGAAGACTTCAGAAAGGTAAGAGAAGAACCAGCGTTGATTGGCAGAATGTATAGCATTCTGCCAATCAATGCTGGTTCTGCATCGAACCTTAAACTTCGAACAGCTAGTAGTGTTCGATCGAGTACGAGTATTTCGAATACCGTAGTATTCGATCGAACACCTACTCGATCGAACACTACTCACTCATCTCTAGTCAATATATTTTCATGAAAAAATCTACTTCAAAGTACATTTCTAAAAAAAAATTATAGACAGAAGTAGCAAAGTTGAGTTCGCTTATTGGTACTTTGGCACTGCTATAGTCTATATAATCTGATGGGGTTTTCCAGACCTATTAATCGATGACCTATCCTTAGTATAGGCCATCAATAAAATATTGGCCAGGCTCTGACAAGACTATTTCACTAGAATAGAGTATGCCCTTAGAGTCGATGACAGTCTCCCATCTTCCGAAGGCCATTTTAATTGGCTCTGAATCCTTCTTGCTCTGCATTCACATTATAGGCCTATTCTGGACCCAAGGGAAGTACGTCTGTTTAGTGTAGGCTTCCCAACTCAATGAACTTGCATTTTGGAGATGAGTTTTTACAGTTTGATCACTCATGTGTACTAAGAACCTACATTTTATAATTTGTAGATTTTAATATCATTAAGTTTATATGGTAGATAATAACTATATCTGCAATGTATTTTCGACTCCATTTAAAGAGGTTTTCTGGGCAAAAAAAACATTTTTCAAAAAAGGTCTGTTAGTCCTATGAATAGGATAATAAGTGGCACCGAATACCTTGAGCAGTATTTTGAGTAATTTCTGGGTTTCTCTGGAACTTCCTGGCATCTTCTGCATTTGTTTACATGGGTAGCTTCCTCTTCTGTTTTCCTAAAACTACCACCTCCCCGTTTCCTGAGGTAGCATGCCCCACTAGTAGCCCTTCTGAACTAACTAGCTCAATCCACCTCCCCACCCCATCATACTTAGGACTCATTCACATCTGCACCTGTACTCCGTTCTGCAGGTTTCCGTTTCCTGCACAAAACATGGGCAGGAGATGGAAACCTGCTGGCATGTTTCAATCCCATTCATTTGAATGGGCTTGAAAAGTTTCCGGCCGTATGCGAAACCGTTTAGTCGGACATGCAGTACTCTGTGTCTGGTTTTTAAAAAAAAATGGTTTCACCGCATAAAATGCTCACCGGTGCTCACGTCCGGAGTCGGCATGACAGGTTTCCGTCTTCTGCTTGCAGAAGACAGAAACCTGAAAACGGAGTTCAGGCACTGGTGTGAACCCAGCGTCACCTGTCTTCCTGTCCAGACCTCTTGAGCATCCTTTCCTTTTTGGTGGCCGGTGCCTGTACAATAGAGTTGGAGTGCAGGCATGCTCTGTAGCCAGCATTCCAACTGTATTGTGCAAGTGTGGGTGGCCTGTGGACATCAAGAAGCAGAGAAGCCAGCCCAAGAAGGAAGTGATTTCTTTGCCCAGAAGATCAGGACAAGAAGACAGTTAAGTATGATGAAGTGTGTGTGTGTGTGTGTGTGTGTGTGTGTGTGTGTGTGTGTGTGTGTGTGTGTGTGGTGGGGGGGAGGGGGGTGCTGTTAGTATAGGTGATGTTATGTTTCCAGAAAAAAGGGAAACAGAACATCACTGGAAAATCTGAAAATGTGTCTGGGGCAGTCACATGACAGCTCCGCAATCTGGGTAAATATAAATTTTTTTTGTTAACTTACGCTAGGTTCACACTAGTCTTCGGGTCTCTGTTCTGAGCTGGCAGAAGACGGAAAGCTGTCAGAGCGGGTCCGGCTGTGAGTGGCGGTGAGCGTTTTATGCTCTCCGCCGCAAAACCGTTTTTTTTTTTAAACCGGACACAGAGTACTGCATGTCTGACTCTGTGTCCAATTTTAAAAAACCGGTTTCGCGGCGGAGAGCATAAAACGCTCACCGCCGCTCACGGCCGGACATCTTTCAAACCCATTCAAATGAATGGGTATGAAAGAGTCCTGCAGGTTTCCGTCTCCTTTCTCTGTTTTGTGCAGGAAACAGAAACCTGCAGAACGGAGACCGGGCGCAGATGTGAACGTGCCCTAAGCAAGTTAGAAAGTAGGTGTGGGGAAGGTGTTTAGCTTATCATTTTTACAACCCCTTTAATATGTGTCTTTAGTGCTGTTTACAAAGTACTGCTGCCCTTTTTGTATTTGCACTGATGTCATACCAGCATGCACCTACTCACATTGGGAAGTACTGTGTGAATTCTCTGTGTTTGATATAGATGAAGTTTTTCAAATTGGATCCTCTCTTTGCCTAGCTGTCCTTTTCTGAAGTGTTGACGAGCGCTGCCAAGTATGAGCCATGAGTATAAGACATGAGATCAAGGCGCCATTGCTTAGGACAGGAACAAGTGTTATATTTGTTTTAGTAACTTTCACTGTAATAAAGATACAGCAATGTTTAATTTGAACTGACTATGAAGAGATATCTTATCACAGAACACAAGCCATTGAAAAACCATTGAAAGAGTCAACTTAACGTTCTTGTGTATTTAATAATTAAACTTTGCTGCTTCTGAAGATTTTGACTATGCTTTCATGTAACAACTAACAAGGATTAGTATCTGTAGAAATAATTAAAAACAACAATGATATCCTTTAGTAGGTGGCAGTAGTTCTTCAGTGGACTCAGACTGGTTTTATCTCATAAAAATTTGGGATAACATTTTGCAGTGTTATAAAGGACTTTCTAAAGAATATGTAACAAAAATGGTAAAACACAGACTTAAAATTTCAACTGATTTGAAACTAGTTGGTTTCAGGACCATGGACAGTGAATATCGGTAACAGATGACTTCCAGCGTAGCTCCTTTGCATCGCTTTAAAGAGGACCTTTCATGTCCTCAGGCATCTGCAGTTTTATATACGTGGAATTCAGCGCACTGTCGGCTTTCCCATTATATGTCCTGGGGGAAGAGATATTGGTGTTCTTCACTGTCAGAAAGGTGTTCCTTACAGTCTAGCTTGTCAGTGAGGAACGTCC
This sequence comes from Leptodactylus fuscus, assembly GCF_031893055.1. Taxonomy (NCBI): domain Eukaryota; kingdom Metazoa; phylum Chordata; class Amphibia; order Anura; family Leptodactylidae; genus Leptodactylus; species Leptodactylus fuscus. Next base: position 31,728,859 of record NC_134270.1, on the reverse strand, counting down.
CTCCAGACAGTACTGTCCATAGTGCTATACTGACAAAGGGGCGTTTCTTACCCCTCAAATATGTTGCTGAGTGGTGAGGAATGCCCCCCAGTACTAGTCTGTGGATGAGTACTGTCAGGAGGAGGGGATGTTCCTCACCGCTCAGTGTCATGGCTGGGCGACAAGGAACGCTCCCTCTGACAGTACAGTGCTATGGAAAGTACTGTCAGTAACTCAAAACAGTATAAATGAAAACTAAAAAAAAAAAAGCACTTTAAACAGTTCTGTACACCAAAATACAAAAGAGTGTTAAAATATTAATATTTATATTAAAATTAGAGATGAGCGAACACTAAAATGTTCGAGGTTCGAAATCCGATTTGAACAGCCGCACACTGTTCGACTGTTCGAACGGGTTTCGAACCCCATTATAGTCTATGGGGGGAATTGATTGTTTTAGGGGTAGGCAACATTCGATCAAATTCTACTTACCAAGTCCATGAGTGAGGGTCGGGCTGGATTCTTCTCCCTGCGCAGCGTCCCCGCGTACTCTTCCGGCCTTGAATTCACTCTGCTAGGCATTGGGCCTAGGCAGATCTAACTGCGCATGCGTGGGCATGCGCAGTCGGCTCTGCCCAAGCCCGATGCCTAAGCAGAGTGAATTCAGAGCTGGAAGAGGACACAGGAATGCTGCGCAGGTAGAAGACTTCTAAAGGTAAGAGAAGAACCAGCGTTGATTGGCCGACTGTATAGCATTCTGCCAATCAACGCTGGTTCTGCATTGAATCCTAATATCGAGCAGCTAGTAGTGTTCGATCGAGTACGAGTATTTCGAATACCGTAGTATTCGATCGAATACCTACTCGATCGAATACTACTCGCTCATCTCTAATTAAAATATAAATATTTTTTTCAAAGTATTAAAACTTTTAAAAAAACTAAATTAATTTCTTATCACTGACCAGTAGAATGCAAATAACATGTCACTTTTGAAAATAAAAAAAAAAAAAGATAGAAAATGGGAAATTGCATTTTTTTTCCCCAATTTGACAATCTGATTTTTTTCCCAGTTTTTCAGTACATCATACAAAATAAGAAATGGGCCACTGTGAAGTACAATTTATCCTGCAACAACTGAGCCCTCATATTCAACATTTAGGGGAAAAAGTACACAAGTGTTGGGCTTTGGAAGATGAGGAGTAAAATTCGGAACCATAAAAATGAAAATTGGCTTGGTTCTAAAAGGGTTAATGGAGCTGCAACCGCATGGTGACATAAGAGTAGCGCGCTGTTCCCCTGCTATTATTTGTCTGTGCAAATATCGATTGTTCCTTTAAATTGCACTGTTCCGGATTTGTGTTCCCTTCGGTAGTTGCAAGTCGCAGGGCATTAAATGATAAAACGATCACTAACATTGAAAACAACATAGACTGCACATTATAGATGGTGCACTGCCCAGATCTATGACCTAAAAATGCAGCTGGGAAAAGAACAGTAAAGCAGAAGCTGGCAGAAGAGCAAAGGGCTGTGGTAGTTTGCCCAGAGACAATGCTTTGGCAGAAATAATCACACAAGTTATATGGCGGTAATGTATATTCAATGAACAGCAGGGTCGCTTTTAAGTGAATATTTAAGAGGGAAGTACTATAGTAAGGGAGAAAGCAAAATATAATAGAAAAAAGTGTGTGATGTACTACCAGTAATGTCAAAATATAATAATAATAATAATAATAATAATAATAATTATTTGAAACTTCCGTTTTGAATAGCACACACCCATAGGAATGAATGGAAGCGTCCGGCACACAGACTTTGCCGGCGGCCGGCTGCTTAACCCCCTGCGTGCCAGCTGCGTCCATTCATTCCTATGGGTGCGTGCTATTCAAAACGGGAGTTTTGAATAGTACTCGCTCATCTCTAATAATAATAATAATATAAAACTAATAAAATAATAAAAAATAAACTTATCTGGGACCTTATATAATAGGACTTTATATGTTCTCTACCATGTGACATATTATATACTGCAAATTTAAATTTGGTTTGATGTGTGATGTGACCTATCATATATGCTGTATAGCTGGTAGTGTGCTTTATTTAGTACACTGTTAATTTTGCAGGTACATGCTCCGATGCCAAAGATATTGGTTCCATTAGTTTTAGCAACTGATATCAGTGCACTATCAAAAGGGCTGGCTTTACAGCTAAGGCCTCGTTCACATCTGTGTCGGTAATCTGTTCGGGGGAGCCCACATGGGGACCCCCCCGAACAGACTACTGAATGCATTGGAAAGCGGTGTGCAGTGAAAGCACAAGGACCCCATAGACTATAATGGGGTCCGCGTGCTTTCTGCATGGTCTCTACATGGAATATGAAGTCAGAAATGTAGGTCACAATCTACTTTCCTGTCTGCATGACTCGTGCGGAGACCGTGTGGAAATCTATGGGGTCCGTGTGCTTTCATTGCACACCGCTTGCCAGTGCATTTGGTAGTCTGTTCACTCGGGGGCTGCCCTTGTTGGAACCCCTGAACGGATTACCGACGCAGATGTGAACGATTGGGAAGAGAGCAATGCTCCCTTAATGGTACCCCTCTGTAGACCTGTACAGTAAGGGGGGTGTTGCTGACTTCTCAGCATCAGGGTAATTGCTGGTTGGTAAATCATACAGCAATTGGAGCTATGGTGTGCCAATCCAAGTGTCTGAAGGACACACACAGTTACACCAGATATTATTACATAAGCAAAAGCACTGATGCCCAATATTAAAACATAACATTTATTTATTCCTATATAAAATACCTTGATCCCTTATAAAATATCCTTGTGTAAGGACAACAGATAGTCAAGCTTTCAGACTCAGCACATGAGTATTATTCTTTCCTCACCCATGTAGCAAAGCCCAACCGTCTATCAGATGTAATAAATAGAAACGGTCTTACCAGGTCTAGTCGCCGGCTGGAGTACTGTGGACAAAGGGTTAATTCAGGAATCCTCCCTATACATATTCTCACAATGACCCTCAGTTCCCCGTAACTCCCACCCTGACAAGGGCAGTCCACAGCTGTCCCTTACAGTTGCCTGGTATAATACAGTATATATCCCTACGCGTTTCCTGGCACCGTATTGCGCCAATCATCAGGGGATTTTCAAAAACACTAAAGTATCCAAGTACTATGCCTACCCACAGTGGTGAGACTAGACTAACTTAACTAGACAGTGCTAACTAGCATGACTACCAATGATGACTATGATAGCAAATGAGGAACGATACCTGGTTTCTTTTTAAAGCCATCCAAGCTCCACCTTTTCTTCTGTCATCATGTTATGTTTTAATATTGGGCATCAGTGCTTTTGCTTATGTAATAATATCTGGTGTAACTGTGTGTGTCCTTCAGACACTTGGATTGGCACACCATAGCTCCAGTCTAGTCTCACCACTGTGGGTAGGCATAGTACTTGGATACTTTAGTGTTTTTGAAAATCCCCTGATGATTGGCGCAATACGGTGCCAGGAAACGCGTAGGGACATATACTGTATTATACCAGGCAACTGTAAGGGACAGCTGTGGACTGCCCTTGTCAGGGCGGGAGTTACGGGGAACTGAGGGTCATTGTGAGAATATGTATAGGGAGGATTCCTGAATTAACCCTTTGTCCACAGTACTCCAGCCGGCGACTAGACCTGGTAAGACCGTTTCTATTTATTACATCTGATAGACGGTTGGGCTTTGCTACATGGGTGAGGAAAGAATAATACTCATGTGCTGAGTCTGAAAGCTTGACTATCTGTTGTCCTTACACAAGGATATTTTATAAGGGATCAAGGTATTTTATATAGGAATAAATAAATGTTATGTTTTAATATTGGGCATCAGTGCTTTTGCTTATTACTTAATTGCTGGTTGGTTAGATGAGGGGCCTCATAGACTAGAGTGACTACTGTTTCTCCGTACACAGAATTTTAACTCTAGCATGCCTCCTTTTTAAAAAATGTATGACTTTGTAAGAAACCAACTACAATAATGGGCTATACAGCCAAGGATATAAGAACCATAGACAGCCTATGCAGCTACTAAGGTATCTTTGAAAAGAAGGTGCCCAGCCATGACTGATTTCCTACCCTTTCTTCTTGGGTGGAGAAAACCAATGTCTTATCACATAAGAAGGCAAGATCTCTTGAAAAGCCACTGAGAAAATTAACACTGATCTTTTTCAGAGTTGTTATTGAAGCCATGACTCCATGGGGTAAGGTCCGGAAAACAACCAGACAGGACACTCAACCAATTATGGTGTAGTCAAACAAAAAAAAAATTGATAAACGACTGTATGAGATGTCATTAATCCAGAAATGGAAACATTGTTACAACACATAATCAAATACATTTTTCAGTGAATTTTTCATATCATTTTTGATGCTCAGATTCTAAATATTTGTATTTTTCTTGTTCCTTTTTCTAGTTTTTTCTTTTTTCTTTTGCACATGTTTTTAATCAATAGGAAATCATTAGACTGTAGACGGCTTCTTGGAGATTTGCCTTCATCTTAGAATACTGTGCACATAATGGCATATGTCCCTCTCTCTTAATACAACCTGGTAATAATATATACAATTTCTTTTTACCTCCTTTTGAAGAAACACATTTTCCTCCCAATTTTGTGCTGTGTAATACACAACCTACTGTTTCCTTCTTCCATAAAGCTATTAATCATCCCTATTAGAGATGAGTGAACAGTGTTCTATCAAACACATGTTCGATCGGATATCAGGGTGTTCGCCATGTTCGAATCGAATCGAACACCGCGTGGTAAAGTGCGCCAAAATTCGATTCCCCTCCCACCTTCCCTGGCGCCTTTTTTGCACCAATAACAGCGCAGGGGAGGTGGGACAGGAACTACGACACCGGGGGCATTGAAAAAAATTGGAAAAAGTCATTGGCTGCCGAAATCAGGTGACCTCCATTTTAGACGAATAGTGGATTTCAAATCCGGGTCATATGAGAATGTGAACTTTGTGACTATGAGACAGGGATAGCTGTACAGGCAGGGATAGCTAGGGATAACCTTTATTTAGGGGGGAATGTTATTAAAAATAACTTTTTGGGGCTCTATCGGGTGTGTAATTATGATTTTTGTGAGATAAACTTTTTCCCATAGGGATGCATTGGCCAGCGCTGATTGGCCGAATTCCGTACTCTGGCCAATCAGTGCTGGCCAATGCATTCTATTAGCTTGATGAAGCAGAGTGTGCACAAGGGTTCAAGCGCACCCTCGGCTCTGATGTAGCAGAGCCGAGGCTGCACAAGGGTTCAAGCGCACCCTCGGCTCTGATGTAGGAGAGCCGAGGGTGCACTTGAACCCTTGTGCACCCTCGGCTCTGCTACATCAGAGCCGAGGGTGCGCTTGAACCCTTGTGCACACTCTGCTTCATCAAGCTAATAGAATGCATTGGCCAGCGCTGATTGGCCAGAGTACGGAATTCGGCCAATTAGCGCTGGCTCTGCTGGAGGAGGCGGAGTCTAAGATCGCTCCACACCAGTCTCCATTCAGGTCCGACCTTAGACTCCGCCTCCTCCAGCAGAGCCAGCGCTGATTGGCCGAATTCCGTACTCTGGCCAATCAGCACTGGCTAATGCATTGTATTGGCGTGATGAAGCAGTGCTGAATGTGTGTGCTTAGCACACACATTCAGCTCTACTTCATCGGGCTAATAGAATGCATCGGCCAATCAGCGCTGGCCAATGCATTCTATTAGCGTGAACTGAGTTTGCACAGGGGTTCTAGTGCACCCTCGGCTCTGCTACATCAGATTGCTACATCTGATGTAGCAGTGCCGAGTGTGCATCAGATGTGTAGTTGAGCAAAACTGACTCAGCACTGCTAAGTCTCTGCATTCGCGTAGGAATGCATTGGCCAGCCTTCGGCCAATCAGCGCTGGCTCTGCCGGAGGAGGCGGAGTCTAAGGTCGGACCTGAATGGAGACTGGTGTGGAGCGATCTTAGACTCCTCCTCCTCCAGCAGAGCCAGCGCTGATTGGTCGAGTTCCGTACTCTGGCCAATCAGCACTGGCCAATGCATTTCTATGGGGAAAAGTTAGCTTGCGAAAATCGCAAACTGACAGGGATTTCCATGAAATAAAGTGACTTTTATGCCCCCAGACATGCTTCCCCTGCTGTCCCAGTGTCATTCCAGGGTGTTGGTATCATTTCCTGGGGTGTCATAGTGGACTTGGTGACCCTCCAGACACGAATTTGGGTTTCCCCCTTAACGAGTTTATGTTCCCCATAGACTATAATGGGGTTCGAAACCCGTTCGAACACTCGAACAGTGAGCGGCTGTTCGAATCGAATTTCGAACCTCGAACATTTTAGTGTTCGCTCATCTCTAATCCCTATATTTTACTTGCGCTCCTAAACTTTGAAACCGCGTTTGGTTTTCTGCCAGTATTTGTGACATTAATACATTTCGTATTATGCAACATTGATGGATTTTGGCTCCTTTCCATGTACTGAAACCCACTTTCTGTCCCTAATTTATTCTTCCCCTCTTTTCTCTATTGCCAGCAAAGATCTGGAGTACTGATGGCTGCGCCTATATAATGAAGAGAAGTCAAGGTGGGGGATATCGTAAAACTTAGAACAATGGTTCTGGTGCCATAGGAAATATGACATTCTCTCAGATTTACCTATAAAAGGATTTACAGTTCCCAAGTATATACAGTTGCTTACAAAGAAAAAGCATCGTAGAGCAGAGCTGCCATTTTTACATTGTTCCTGTAGCCCGCATTCTCCTCCACAGGGGTTACGGGGACAAAATAGAATGGCACTTTTGTGTCTTTGTGTCTTTATTTATCAAAAATATTAATGAACAGAATTTCATGTTTATGTAGATCTCATCCTTTAAGGAAATACATCAATATTTTTCATCTTTACCATTTGTCCATTCAATATAAATACAATTATATAAAGTTGCCAAATTCTATACTAGTTAGTCCTTCATAAATTAAAAAAAAAATACGCCTAGGGCCTTGTCCAAGGAATGATTGCACTGATAATCTCTAAAAGTTGATCTTTCTGTAATTTTGGTAAAGATAGATTTTCAAAAAAGGTATTAGCTTCTCTGTACCTATTTCCTAATATACACACGTGGACAAAATTGTTGGTCCCCCTCGTTTAATGAATAAAAACTGACTTATTCAGAAACCACTGAGTCAATTTACATACTAAAGGTAGGTGTGGAATAGACTTTCTAAAGGCTATGCAAAAATGTGATTAGTTAAAAATGACTTTTCCCAGTGATAGAGCCCCTTTAAAGAAGGAGTAATAATAATAATAATAATAATAATAATAAATTTTATTTATATAGCGCCAACATATTCCGCAGAACTGTACAATTTGAAGGGTTCAAATACAGACAAAAAGATACATTACAAAGAAAGTCATTTCACACAATGGGAAAGAGTCCTGCTCGCAACAGCTTACAATCTACAATCTTACAATTTTGCCACGTGTGTACATATAACCAGAAGAAGACAACTCCATACATGTGGCATTACTGCAGCTCAATTCTCATGAATGCCAAAGGGAACTGAGGTGAGGTTATGAAGTCTGTCCACTATATAGTATATGGACCCATCTACTATACTGTGTAATGTAGGCATCCTATGCTATCCCAAACAGCTGATCTCTATGGGGCCCTGATTTCAACCCCCCGCCAACCAGAAGTTAATTATTAGGCCATAAAAAATCCCTTAAAGCCCCTTTAGCCAAATTTGAGCTAAGTTAAAGAAGACCTTTCACCATTTGGAGCACATGTGGTTTAATACACCGCTATTAAAACATTCCCTTTCTGTGCCCCCGTTGAAGAGCTGTCGGTGCCGGTACCGTAGCATGTCACCATCAGAAGGGCGTTTCTGACAGTCAGGCAGGAACGCCTTTCCTCACAGTAGCGCCTTTTGCACTTTATTGTGAGAGCGGTGAGGAACGCCCCCTCCCCTCCTGATAGTGCTTGTCCATAGATGAGTACTGGGGGGAGGGGGCATTCCTCACCACTCAATGTCATCGCTGGGTGGTAAGGAACACCCCCTTCTCACAGTACAGCACTATAGACGCTACTGTGAGGAAGGGCGTTCCTGACTGACTGTCAGAAACACCCTTCTAACAGTGAAGAGCTACGGTACCGGCACCGATAGCTCTTCACTAGCGGCACAGAACGGGAAAGCGCTGTCGGCTTTCTAGCGGTTTATTAAACCGCATGTGCCCCAAATGGTGAAAGGTCCTCTTTAAAGATGGACACAACTGTATGTAGATCATAATAGTAGTATACACATTTACAACAATCCAGCTCTGTAGTCTTGGTGCCTAAGTTAAGGACAAAGGAGTCAAAATGTGACATAGATTAAACTAGAGCCCACATTTACTATTCCGTTAGCTTGGTGATTTTTGGTGTTGTATGCGATATTATGACAATGCTAAGTTTCCATTAGTCTTAGATGCATTAGTAGTAAATTCCCGGGAGCTATAATATGACTCATTCTCTAGTAAACTGTCACCCACCAGTATGACCAGAATCTGATAAGTGAGATCCAGTGAAATACCAGTTCTAAATCAGATTGATGACTAATACTGATGTATCTTTTTATCTGTGACAACTTCTTGGTTGTGCCTATTTTTTAACAATTCCTAACAACAAACTTCTATGAACAACACATCCCCCTTCCGTCACATTCTTTTCATTATATTCTTGTTTCGTTACACTGTAGACAACTTTACAAATAAAATGTTGGGGATCTTTTATCCTCCAACTGTGTATATATCTTTTTGACTTCTATAAAAACTATACGCTTTGTTTATGCAGGAATTATTGAAGCTGCAAGTTTCCATGTCATGGACACATTTATAAAATCCTACTTTGATGTGAGCTGGGAAGATGTTTCATAGTTCCCATAGTTCTCAAAGTTACCAAACAAGCAAAATCTACTACAGTAAAAACATCCCATAGTTTCCAATTGACAAGGGTTTACATCAGACAAAAGCTAAAATATTAGAAATTTTAGACTAGTCCTGTACACCATGGACTCCATTTTATTCAATTGGATCCTTCTAGATCTACTGTTTCCCGTCATTGGTCCTGTGATGGAGACATTGGTGCAGATGTACGCTTACTATCCAAAATGTACTAGAATCAGTAGTAACTTTTAGCCTGACATACATGCTATGCATCACATTCTTGTGTGAGTTGGATTCTTTGTTCACCTTTTGTGACAAGAGGTAAGACTTATCAGTAAGGGGTACAGATTGGTAGAAAGGTGTGTGGCTGTTACGGTGTGCAGGCTTGCTTAAAAAAAAAACTAAAATAAACAAAGCCAGCGGAGCCCAACTGGACTCTGAACCGCAGGGGGCAGTGGTGTTAACAAGGCCCGACAGTTAATCTCACTGCCGGGCTACACCACAAACTAAGTTCTCCCTGTTAATTCACAGGGTAGCTGCCACTGCAGAACAACTTCTAAAGTCTTAGCAGTTACTCCACTGCTAGACAAAAAAACTGCTATGACCATGTTCTCCCAGTAACATCCTGGGCCGCACCCACTGCAGCCACCTGCAGTTGCAGCACTATAGGTAGCAGCCAGACTAAGGTAGGAGTTTCCCACAATACTAACTAGGTGTTTGGACTGTGCAGCAGGTGTGGCCATGCATGCTGCATGCTGGACTGAGCAGTAACAGCGGAACAGGCTGCGACCCTGATCCCCTGGCCGCACCTGCCGCACAGTCCTAACACTGGCCTACGATGCAACAATGTGCTCCAGAATATCATATTGTTCATCAATGATCTGGCCAACTCATAGGTGGTATAGACTATAGAGTGTAAAGATACATCAGATTTATTTTCCTGAATCTGTCACTGTGATAAATCTTGGGCACTCTAACGTTAGACTGGACAAGTACAGTCCTATGAAAAAGTTTGGGCACCCCTATTAATCTTAATCATTTTTAGTTCTAAATATTTTGGTATTTGCAACAGCCATTTCAGTTTGATATATCTAATAACTGATGGACACAGTAATATTTCAGGATTGAAATGAGGTTTATTGAACTAACAGAAAATGCGCAATATGCATTAAACCAAAATTTGACCGGTGCAAAAGTATGGGCACCTCAACAGAAAAGTGACATTAATATTTAGTACATCCTCCTTTTGCAAAGATAACAGCCTCTAGTCGCTTCTTGTAGCTTTTAATCAGTTCCTGGATCCTGGATAAAGGTATTTTGGACAAACAATTCAAGTTCAGTTAAGTTAGATGGTCGCCGAGCATGGACAGCCCGCTTCAAATCATCCCACAGATGTTCAATGATATTCAGGTCTGGGGACTGGGATGGCCATTCCAGAACATTGTAATTGTTCCTCTGCATGAATGCCTGAGGATTTGGAGCGGTGTTTTGGATCATTGTCTTGCTGAAATATCCATCCCCGGCGTAACTTCAACTTCGTCACTGATTCTTGAACATTATTCTCAAGAATCTGCTGATACTGAGTGGAATCCATGCGACCCTCAACTTTAACAAGATTCCCGATGGCGGCATTGGCCACACAGCCCCAAAGCATGATGGAACCTCCACCAAATTTTACAGTGGGTAGCAAGTGTTTTTCTTGGAATGCTGTTTCTTTTTGGACGCCATGCATAACGCCTTTTTTTTATAACCAAACAACTCAATTTTTGTTTCCAAAATGAAGCTGCCTTGTCCAAATGTGCTTTTTCATACCTCAGGCAACTCTATTTGTGGCGTACGTGCAGAAACGGCTTCTTTCTCATCACTCTCCCATACAGCTTCTCCTTGTGCAAAGTGCGTTGTATTGCTGACTGAGGCACAGTGACACCATCTGCAGCAAGATGATGCTGCAGCTCTTTGGAGGTGGTCTGTGGATTGTCCTTGACTGTTCTCACCATTCTTCTTCTCTGCCTTTCTGATATTTTTCTTGGCCTGCCACTTCTGGGCTTAACAAGAACTGTCCCTGTGGTCTTCCATTTCCTTACTATGTTCCTCACAGTGGAAACTGACAGGTTAAATCTCTGAGACAACGTTTTGTATCCTTCCCCTGAACAACTATGTTGAACAATCTTTGTTTTCAGATCATTTGAGAGCGGGCTGTCCATGTTCGGCGACCATCAAACTTAACTGAACTTGAATTGTTTTGTAGAAAGAAATGGTCCAAAATACCTTCATCCAGGATCCAGGAACTGATTAAAAGCTACAGGAAGCAACTAGAGGCTGTTATCTTTGCAAAAGGAGGATGTACTAAATATTAATGTCACTTTTCTGTTGAGGTGCCCATATTTTTGCACCGGTCAAATTTTGGTTTAATGCATATTGCGCATTTTCTGTTAGTACAATAAACCTCATTTCAATCCTGAAATATTACTGTGTCCATCAGTTATTAGATATATCAAACTGAAATGGCTGTTGCAAACACCAAAATATTTAGAACTAAAAATGATTAAGATTAATAGGGGTGCCCAAACTTTTTCATAGGACTGTAAGTCTGCCCTAGTGTGTTTTTTTCAAGAAGATTTTACACCGATGAAGGCCAGGAAGAAAACACACGTTGACTTGATTCTGTAATGTCTCTGCCTGTTCAGGTCTCTGCACCACCCTCTGCTTACATGTTGCAGTGCAGGAGGCATGTTTAATTTGATTTCTTGCTTAGAGTTTTTTCGATGCCCTGTCTACTCTTCTACCTCTTGTTTGTAATTGAATTTCTACTACACCCATCTCCTGCATCTTGTTTCCCTCTGTCTATCAAACAGTTAATCTTAGTTTTGCCTGTGTGATTGACAGCCTGTCCACCAATAAAGTCGGGGGCACTTCCTACACTTCCTATATACAAGTCACACAGGTTTGCTGGCTATTGTGACTCTGTCCTGAGACTTTGTCCCTGCTAGCTCCTTTTTCTGCTATTATTGTATTCTGACTTCTAATTTTTTCTACCTCTTTTTCTATTCTCTCGGATTACAATTCTGTACTGCGTTGGTCAACTGTTAACGAGCATTTGACTTGCTGACTTGTTGTTTGTTTCATCTTGTTCTGTGTACACTTATTCAGAGAAGAGATTGCCGCCCAGTTGCTCCTGTCATTAGGACAGTTGTGGCTAGTAAGTAGTGTAAGGGCCTAAGTCAAGTTTAAGGCTCACTGTCTCTGCTTTTCCCTTCTTCCATTGTTCCAGTAGCAGCACTAGGGAAATGAACAACCAGCAATTCCCTTGCACGTTCATTTCTATACAAACGCCCTGTATACACATACTCCAGTTATTGCCTAAGGCCGGGTTCAAACGATGTATTTTGGCACGCAATGTGCCACGTAGACGCCGCGGGATCTTTTGCGGGCCGTATACGCTCCCATTGTTTTCAATGGGAGCCGTTACCGTATACGTGGCGCTATTTTGCAGCCGCCGCAAAATCACAGCCGCAAAATAGTCTACGTGGCACATTACATGCCAAAATACATCGTGTGAAACCAGCCAAAGATATCAAAAAACCCAGAAATAATAGGAAAGAATTAAAAAAAACATTGTATTCATAATTAGAGATGAGCGAACACTAAAATGTTCGAGGTTCGAAATTCGATTCGAACAGCCGCTCACTGTTCGAGTGTTCGAATGGGTTTCGAACCCCATTATAGTCTATGGGGAACATAAACTCGTTAAGGGGGAAACCCAAATTCGTGTCTGGAGGGTCACCAAGTCCACTATGACACCCCAGGAAATGATACCAACACCCTGGAATGACACTGGGACAGCAGCGGAAGCATGTCTGGGGGCATAAAAGTCACTTTATTTCATGGAAATCCCTGTCAGTTTGCGATTTTCGCAAGCTAACTTTTCCCCATAGAAATGCATTGGCCAGTGCTGATTGGCCAGAGTACGGAACTCGACCAATCAGCGCTGGCTCTGCTGGAGGAGGCGGAGTCTAAGATAGCTCCACACCAGTCTCCATTCAGGTCCGACCTTAGACTCCGCCTCCTCCGGCAGAGCCAGCGCTGATTGGCCGAAGGCTGGCCAATGCATTCCTATGCGAATGCAGACTTAGCAGTGCTGAGTCAGTTTTGCTCAACTACACATCTGATGCACACTCGGCACTGCTACATCAGATGTAGCAATCTGATGTAGCAGAGCCGAGGGTGCACTAGAACCCCTGTGCAAACTCAGTTCACGCTAATAGAATGCATTGGCCAGCGCTGATTGGCCAATGCATTCTATTAGCCCGATGAAGTAGAGCTGAATGTGTGTGCTAAGCACACACATTCAGCACTGCTTCATCAAGCCAATACAATGCATTAGCCAGTGCTGATTGGCCAGAGTACGGAATTCGGCCAATCAGCGCTGGCTCTGCTGGAGGAGGCGGAGTCTAAGATCGCTCCACACCAGTCTCCATTCAGGTCCGACCTTAGACTCCGCCTCCTCCGGCAGAGCCAGCGCTGATTGGCCGAAGGCTGGCCAATGCATTCCTATGCGAATGCAGACTTAGCAGTGCTGAGTCAGTTTTGCTCAACTACACATCTGATGCACACTCGGCACTGCTACATCAGATGTAGCAATCTGATGTAGCAGAGCCGAGGGTGCACTAGAACCCCTGTGCAAACTCAGTTCACGCTAATAGAATGCATTGGCCAGCGCTGATTGGCCAATGCATTCTATTAGCCCGATGAAGTAGAGCTGAATGTGTGTGCTAAGCACACACATTCAGCACTGCTTCATCAAGCCAATACAATGCATTAGCCAGTGCTGATTGGCCAGAGTACGGAATTCGGCCAATCAGCGCTGGCCAATGCATTCTATTAGCCCGATGAAGTAGAGCTGAATGTGTGTGCTAAGCACACACATTCAGCACTGCTTCATCAAGCCAATACAATGCATTAGCCAGTGCTGATTGGCCAGAGTACGGAATTCGGCCAATCAGCGCTGGCCAATGCATTCTATTAGCCCGATGAAGTAGAGCTGAATGTGTGTGCTAAGCACACACATTCAGCACTGCTTCATCAAGCCAATACAATGCATTAGCCAGTGCTGATTGGCCAGAGTACGGAATTCGGCCAATCAGCGCTGGCTCTGCCGGAGGAGGCGGAGTCTAAGGTCGGACCTGAATGGAGACTGGTGTGGAGCGATCTTAGACTCCGCCTCCTCCAGCAGAGCCAGCGCTGATTGGTCGAGTTCCGTACTCTGGCCAATCAGCGCTGGCCAATGCATTCTATTAGCCCGATGAAGTAGAGCTGAATGTGTGTGCTTAGCACACACATTCAGCTCTACTTCATCAGGCTAATAGAATACATTGGCCAATCAGCGCTGGCCAATGCATTCTATTAGCTTGATGAAGCAGAGTGTGCACAAGGGTTCAAGCGCACCCTCGGCTCTGATGTAGCAGAGCTGAGGGTGCACAAGGGTTCAAGTGCACCCTCGGCTCTCCTACATCAGAGCCGAGGGTGCGCTTGAACCCTTGTGCAGCCTCGGCTCTGCTACATCAGAGCCGAGGGTGCGCTTGAACCCTTGTGCACACTCTGCTTCATCAAGCTAATAGAATGCATTGGCCAGCACTGATTGGCCAGAGTACGGAATTCGGCCAATCAGCGCTGGCCAATGCATCCCTATGGGAAAAAGTTTATCTCACAAAAATCACAATTACACACCCGATAGAGCCCCAAAAAGTTATTTTTAATAACATTCCCCCCTAAATAAAGGTTATCCCTAGCTATCCCTGCCTGTACAGCTATCCCTGTCTCATAGTCACAAAGTTCACATTCTCATATGACCCGGATTTGAAATCCACTATTCGTCTAAAATGGAGGTCACCTGATTTCGGCAGCCAATGACTTTTTCCAATTTTTTTCAATGCCCCCAGTGTCGTAGTTCCTGTCCCACCTCCCCTGCGCTGTTATTGGTGCAAAAAAGGCGCCAGGGAAGGTGGGAGGGGAATCGAATTTTGGCGCACTTTACCACGTGGTGTTCGATTCGATTCGAACATGGCGAACACCCTGATATCCGATCGAACATGTGTTCGATAGAACACTGTTCGCTCATCTCTATTCATAATGCTGGCTATTATTTATTTAAAAAAAACTGACCCCAAACATGTCCCCTTTATGAAATGTGAAAGATGATCTAAAAAACCCATTTGCACAAAATACCTAAAAAGTCGAGTTTTTATGCCAGATAGCGCATTGGGAAGTAATACATCTTCACCAGTATTATAGGATACAATATACACTTAAAGTTAACCTGTTACCAGATTTGGGGTCCCTATACAAACAACATGTTCTTAGGCCACTTGGCTTTGGGGTCCCAAACCTACTAATCTTATTCCAATCTGCTGCTTTATTTATGGGTCCCAGTTCCCCCAGCACATGTACATGGCATACTGGTATATGTTACAAAGATAATTCTTTTAGTAAGTGCAATAACATAAGACACCTTCGTATAACTCTAAGTACAATTTAAAGGGCATTTTGTCTAGAAGCAATATTAATAGACACACAAAACTTGCTTATTATGCAGAGAACTACTGAATATTGTATGCCTGCCGATATGTACTGTATAAACAGACATTATATCGAGGAGCTCGGGAAGGTCAGTGGTCCCACATTGGCATTCAAGAATTTCTGATCAAAGAGTCATGGCTTCTGGTCATCTATTTGATGCTTCTTGGAAATTTCTTTAACATCGTGGTGTTGAAGTTCCAGAGCTTCAATGGAAGGTACAAATAAGAGAAATTCTTTAAGAGAATTCCTAGAATTCATGGACAAAGGTTAGAAGTCAATCTCATACTCTTCACTGCCAATGTTATAAGCTTATGGTGGGTTTTAATTATTTGCAGTAAGATATTTCAATGTTGAATTCAATGTTAAATTATTAAAGGCAAAATGTATTCCTTGTTATAGTATCTCTGTATAGCTCTATATGAGACCGGAGTACTATATAAGTACAGCAGAGGCCATATGGACCTCTAAAGGTGCTCTTTTATGACACTTTACAATACAGAACCCCCAAAGATGTCAGTGTCTGGTATGCATAGTATGTCATTGCAGTAAAATGTGTCAATGTTGAATTTAATACTCAATTTTTCAAGGAAGAATATATTCTTTCTAAGTTATTACAGCACCACGCATTTCATTGCAGTACCTCTCTATGGCTACGGATAAAACTGGAGTACTACAGAAGTACAACAGAAGTCTTGTGGACCTCCATTTGCACCCTTTTATTGCACTTTATAACACAAATACCCAAGAATATCAGTTGAATGTCTACATCTGTGCCTGATCTCCACTTGGGTATACCATTCCCCATTCCATTATAAAAATGCAGAGAGAAGAGTCATCCAAGCAGGACTTTTCTCTCTGCATTTTTACATATTTTTTGGGCAGAAACATGGTGGACCCCATTATAGTCTATGGGATCTGCGGGTTTCTGCGGGTAACTGATTTTTTAAGTGGATTAGGTTTTCTCCAAGCAGCCCCTACGAACGGAAACCCGAATGCACATGTGAACCTAGCGTAGGTTGTTACATTACATCTCTAAGACTATGTATGAAACAGGAGCACCAAAAGGTCCAATATACCTCTATTTGTGGCCTTTTATGGCTGCTTAGGGCCCCTTCACACGGCGTAAGCGCGCCACTCATTTAGACATGTATACACGTGTCCGAGCATGGCGCTTCAAAACAGAGCCCATTGATTTCAATGGAAATAATGCATATATCGGCATGTACGCATGCTTCCTATGGAAATCAATGGGCTCTGTTTTAAAGCGCCGCGCTCAGACATGTATATATGTGTCTAAATGAGTGGCGCGCTTATGCCGGGTGAAGGGGCCCTTACAATACAGGACCATAATATGGTCATGTAGAAGATACAAAGCCATAAATCTTTTTCATTCCTCCTTTAGACTAAGGCCTCACATTGCGGAAACTGTTTTGGGTTTTTTTTGTTGCAGATTTTGCTGCGTTTTTTTGAGCAAAAACCAGGGGTGGATTGTGCATAAACGCCGCCTTTTGGCCATGATGGAAATGTGAATCCCAGCTCCACATTGCAAACAAAGAAGATGTCACTTTCCCTAGTAATATATTTTTTGACTTTTTTATGTACAGTCAGTTTCTATAATAGTAATTATGTCAGGGAGGCTTTAATGTATTTATGCCGGAGATTGATGTGCTCCGCCACATTGTAAATTATGTCAAACAGATTGGAATGGTTCTAATATAGAATGTGATGTATTTATTAAATGTTGCGGCGCTCAGTCATTTATAAAGATGTTTTTGTCAAATGTTTAATAGAGAGTAAATGTTTAACCAGCCGTAGTTAGTTAATGTTCCACTCTCTTGTTACTTTTATATTTTATTTGATTTTTTTAATACTTCGGAGAACATTTCCCTTTTAGCAGAAAAAAAAAATTGACCATTTTAATAAAGTGCACCCACACATTACGCGTCTCATCAAACCAATTAAAACCTGCAAAGTTATTTGTGAGTTCCAGTCGCTGTTCACTTTTGGAGGTGTCTATAAGTTCCTATTGTCTGTGGTTTATCTGAAATTCTGTTTCACCCCTTATGATCTTCCTCCGCTGTTCTATTCATTATCAACTTCTCAGATACATGATTCCATTTGTCAGTCGCTTGTTCTAGCTAGTTGCAATCTTTGTCTCTGTCAATTATCGGGAACAGATGCTTAGTGTTGTCGCCAATAAATCTAAGTCTAGTCTGACATTTTACATCTCCAGGTGAATAAAGACACTAGACTTCATGTTGGAAGTCTGAAGCTATATATAGATCAACCTGTTGTTTAGAGGCTAAGGTCTCATGCACACGACGGTGAGAAATGGCTATGTGGTGGCCATTTTTGTAAACACATTTGGGCATATTTATGAAGGTTGGCGTATTGAATGCTAGTCTTCATAAATACAACGAACGGAAAGATCCAGCCTCACATCTCAGTCCTTAAAACTTCAACTTTTATTTGCTTCCAGCTTTAAAATCCATGTAGCAAACACATTGGTAATTTCATGTTGAGAAAGGAAACATCCAGCTGATGCGTTTCAGGGATAAAAATTATTCCCCTGAAGAACTGGGAGCGGCAGCGGATCTGTGCAGGTACGCAGACCACGGGGGGAATTTTTTATTAATCACTACACAGCGTGGAGTCCAAAAATTAAAAACATTTTTGGACTACATGCTGTGTAGTGAATAGGACCATTTTTAAAATCTGATCTTCGATTATTAAAAAAATCCCATTGACTCGCATTGGGATCGGGATCGGGTTCGAATGGAAAATGATCGGAAATCGGATTTTAAAAACGATTGGGAAATTTCAAAATCAGCTCAACCCTAGTTAAGATTAAGGGGATATTGTCACTCCTTAGGGAGAGACCACCATATAGGTGTGTGGAGACTTATTAAGCCTTTAGCACTCCACTTCGCAAAGGACCATGGGAAGAATATGCAAATCTGTCTTCCATGATGTAATCAGGAAGTCAACTGCTGCCTCAGTGTTGCAAACCAATAGAGGGTGCTCACTGGAATGTGCAAGCCTGTCTTCCCTGATGTAGTTAGG
This sequence comes from Leptodactylus fuscus, assembly GCF_031893055.1. NCBI lineage: Eukaryota > Metazoa > Chordata > Amphibia > Anura > Leptodactylidae > Leptodactylus > Leptodactylus fuscus. Next base: position 31,710,293 of record NC_134270.1, on the reverse strand, counting down.
AAGACAGAATTCCAGAGAAATAACCCAATAAAGGTTTGCTCCCTTTAGCATCATGCTCGACCTTCTAAGAGGCCTTTGTTTTGCAATGACGCTGGGATTATTACCAGGTATAGTCTCTCAATCGATATTGAAATACAGTCGAACAGTGTGCGGCTGTTCGAATCGGATTTCGAACCTCGGACATTTTAGTGTTCGCTCATCTCTAGTCATGGTCTATGGTTGGTGATAGGATGAACATGGATCATACCCAAGCTAGCCATGGTGGCATTCAGAAATGTCCCAGGCCTTCTTCTTCCATGTTTTATGGACAGTATATAATATCTCTTTGACTGCTCACTGAAGAATGTTCTGTCATTTGGTGTCCTGTATTATTTCTTCTTGATATAATATAGTTATGATTCCGGCTCATCCAAGAGTTTGGAGATTTATGAATGTGACACAGATGACATTGAACACGGATTATTCTCTTGGTGGCGACTTTGATTTCTTGTGTTGCTGTGAATTTGTGTTTATGGCATATTTACTGTCCTTGTGTATTATTTTATAGACGAAGTACAGCATTGCTCATGAGCAATCAGATGACAGTGGACAACATCTTCCTGCCAAGATGCATCGGTAATATAAGTGACTATTCTATAGGACACTGTGCTGCAAAAGACAATGAATTGAAAACTTTATTAAGTGTAAATAAATATTTATCCGGACAACGCCTGCATTATTTATTGAGTATTGTGCCATTTATCTGGATAGCTTATAGACCTATTTATCCACAATGCACTCCTATTGCATCATTCAAGTGAATATAGTTGATGCTCTAATAGATCTATTGGATAAAAAAAGATATTTTCAGAGATTTTAATAGATTATTTTAATAATTTAATTATTTAGTTTATGAATATTACATACAGTAAAATAGAAGCTTTGTGGCATCGCCTTCATTCAACACTCTACCAATGCTCCTCTATTAATACAAACATTAAGTGATATTTTTTAAATTATTAATCTTCATAAATATTCAGATCATCTTTGGGATATAACTTGCGTTTCTTCATAGCTCTTGGCATATGATATTTTCACATAAACAATATCCATTGTCTGGTGGATGAATGGAGGTATCGGCATAGCCTTAGGAAATACAAAGAACTCTCGCTGTAAATGAAACTTTGTAACAACATTACAATCAATGTTGGTATGGAATGATTTTGTCTCTAGGAAGAAAATAGAAACATAGGAAAGTTAAAGTACAAAGTATGTAAGAAAAGTTCGGAATCCAAAAGCAAATGTGAAATTGGCTAAATCTTAGCATTTAACCCCTTAAGAAGGCAGCTATGTTTGGTTTTGGATATACAGTTCTTGTTTTTTGCTTTTTTTTTCATTACTGCATTAATGTTGGGCTAAGGGTTAATGATACAATCTATGGAAGTCTATAGCAAAAAAAGGGTAAACATTTTTGTTGGTAATGAAATTATAAAGATTAAAGGTGTTGTTCATGAATTTGTAATCCATGTCCTATTCTAAGGATAAGCCATAAGTATCCGATCTGGTGGGGGACAACCCTTTTATTAGTCGAGTCAAGGATTTTTAATGATGACATACCTTATGATCTAGGCTATTGAAGGAACTGTCTACCGGTGAAGGTGTCCATCAGAAAATCCAAGAGTCACAGTGATTGACTAGGGTAATTCAGTATGTTGTCCTGGCTAGCTACAGCCACAGCTCCCCTTACTGCTGCCTGCGGGCCATGGTCACCAGTGCCCCTAGCCTCATGCTGCTCTATGTTGTGGTGGGTGCTATATTAAGGCTTCGGTCCCTTCTCTTCCTCTCAGGGTATACACTTTTTTCCTTGTTGTTTCTTAAAGAGCCAACATGAGGAGTCCCAAGCTATTCCTCTCAACCTTTGGGCCACTTAAGGCACTATGCTCCATTGGAAAGTGCCTGAGCAATGAGGCTTTGGCGTCTTTGTGTCGGTATTTTGTTTTATGTCTAGTCTGTTTGTCTAGTTTCTGAACTCTTGTCTGTTTTTGCATACTTTAACCTGTTTTACCTGATATATACTCTTTCCTAAAGCATTAAATAAGAAAGAACTCCACAGCTTCAACTCCAGCTTGTTTACTCCCTATGGACACATTTATCCTTTTGGTCTCATGCGCTGCTGTCTCTCGACCCATTTGGGTCTGCCATTATTGAACTGGGACTACCCTTGAAGGAGTGACCTGGTGGTTCCCAGCAGAAAAGACCAAATCCCCATATGGGGGTCAAGTGACCTCAGGTGCGTGACATCACAGAGAAGCTCTGGATGCAACAAGGAGACAGAAACAAAGTGTTGGAGGCTGAAAAGAGGAAACGGAAGGTGAGTATAAATGTTTTTTAGTTTTGCCACTTCCCCAGGTTCTTCACCTATTATACAGTCCTTACCATAATATATCCGAGAATAATCCCAAACTATTTGGTTTCATTAAAATTTGAACAATTCAAATTCCATTGCAAACCGATTGCCCACCCCCACTATTTGCTTCTATACTTGTGGATTTTGGGGACTTTTCTGTTTATCCTGTTTTGCTGCAATATAAGATTTATTTATGTTGGTATTTTCCTTGAATTATTAGGTTATCAGTGCATTTGACAGTCTTATGTTTCCATCGAGAACACATTTCTGTCTTTCTACATTTCCCAGTATATATTGCAAAGGTATAATGCTTAGATCTTTAAGTGTATTGATGGTGCTACTCCAGATCCGCAGTGTATTATAAGAGCGCATGGACTGGAATAATATTTTGTGACTGTGCCATTCTATCTTTTATAGCAGTTTGCAGAGTAATGTTTACAATTGGCATTCACATAAGAACCCGACTGAATCCTTGTTCAAATTTCCCATTTCTGCATAATCCCCGCAGTTCAGCCTGTTTAGGTGTTTTCTACCTCCAGTGTTATAAGCTGTAAAACATGAAAGAAATATAATTGCTTTCTTATATCTGAAGTGTACAGGAAAATTCCATAGCAAAAACATGTAGAAGAAGAAATTGTTAATGAATGCTTACTTGTAGAGGTTGGCACAGAGAACGCATAGGTAGAATACATAGGGTATAGTGTATATACAGTATACTGTATATGTTAATGACACAATGCAAAAATCTTGACTTTTTTTGTTGTGTTAATTCAACACAATTTTACCTTGAAAGGCTGCAACTCACACTCCCCCCCCCCCCACCCCCCAGGTGGCCACAAATAGACATATTGATAGGATTGGGTCCCGCAGGTTGCTATCATAGCACACAGCGCCACCTGCGGGTCAGTCTAACCATCCAGCTCCCACCTTACTAAGCATGCTCAGAGGTATTGGAGCTGCTCACAAGCTAAGTGCCATTTCTCCCCTACTGAGCATGAGTGGTGAGGTCATGGCCACCGCCCCTATTGGGCAGGGATTTCCCTTTAAATAGTGTGAGCCGACGCCCGCCAGGTGCTCACACTTTGTCTAAAATTTCCTTAAAGTCCACGGAGTGAATGACAGTAGTCAGGGATAGGCTCCAGTATTCAGGCAGGTTGTCAAACTAGGCCTCTGTGTGGGGTTTCTCTGCTTCCATCTGGGTGCTGTTAGTTAGGACTAGAGATGAGCGAACAGTGTTCTATCGAACACATGTTCGATCGGATATCAGGGTGTTCGCCATGTTCGAATCGAATCGAACACCACGTGGTAAAGTGCGCCAAAATTCGATTCCCCTCCCACCTTCCCTGGCGCCTTTTTTGCACCAATAACAGCGCAGGGGAGGTGGGACAGGAACTACGACACTGGGGGCATTGAAAAAAATTGGAAAAAGTCATTGGCTGCCGAAATCAGGTGACCTCCATTTTAGACGAATAGTGGATTTCAAATCCGGGTCATATGAGAATGTGAACTTTGTGACTATGAGACAGGGATAGCTGTACAGGCAGGGATAGCTAGGGATAACCTTTATTTAGGGGGGAATGTTATTAAAAATAACTTTTTGGGGCTCTATCGGGTGTGTAATTGTGATTTTTGTGAGATAAACTTTTTCCCATAGGGATGCATTGGCCAGCGCTGATTGGCCGAATTCCGTACTCTGGCCAATCAGTGCTGGCCAATGCATTCTATTAGCTTGATGAAGCAGAGTGTGCACAAGGGTTCAAGCGCACCCTCGGCTCTGATGTAGCAGAGCCGAGGCTGCACAAGGGTTCAAGCGCACCCTCGGCTCTGATGTAGGAGAGCCGAGGGTGCACTTGAACCCTTGTGCACCCTCAGCTCTGCTACATCAGAGCCGAGGGTGCGCTTGAACCCTTGTGCACACTCTGCTTCATCAAGCTAATAGAATGCATTGGCCAGCGCTGATTGGCCAATGTATTCTATTAGCCTGATGAAGTAGAGCTGAATGTGTGTGCTAAGCACACACATTCAGCTCTACTTCATCGGGCTAATAGAATGCATTGGCCAGCGCTGATTGGCCAGAGTACGGAACTCGACCAATCAGCGCTGGCTCTGCTGGAGGAGGCGGAGTCTAAGATCGCTCCACACCAGTCTCCATTCAGGTCCGACCTTAGACTCCGCCTCCTCCGGCAGAGCCAGCGCTGATTGGCCGAAGGCTGGCCAATGCATTCCTATGCGAATGCAGAGACTTAGCAGTGCTGAGTCAGTTTTGCTCAACTACACATCTGATGCACACTCGGCACTGCTACATCAGATGTAGCAATCTGATGTAGCAGAGCCGAGGGTGCACTAGAACCCCTGTGCAAACTCAGTTCACGCTAATAGAATGCATTGGCCAGCGCTGATTGGCCAATGCATTCTATTAGCCCGATGAAGTAGAGCTGAATGTGTGTGCTAAGCACACACATTCAGCACTGCTTCATCAAGCCAATACAATGCATTAGCCAGTGCTGATTGGCCAGAGTACGGAATTCGGCCAATCAGCGCTGGCTCTGCTGGAGGAGGCGGAGTCTAAGGTCGGACCTGAATGGAGACTGGTGTGGAGCGATCTTAGACTCCGCCTCCTCCAGCAGAGCCAGCGCTGATTGGTCGAGTTCCGTACTCTGGCCAATCAGCGCTGGCCAATGCATTCTATTAGCCCGATGAAGTAGAGCTGAATGTGTGTGCTTAGCACACACATTCAGCTCTACTTCATCAGGCTAATAGAATACATTGGCCAATCAGCGCTGGCCAATGCATTCTATTAGCTTGATGAAGCAGAGTGTGCACAAGGGTTCAAGCGCACCCTCGGCTCTGATGTAGCAGAGCTGAGGGTGCACAAGGGTTCAAGTGCACCCTCGGCTCTCCTACATCAGAGCCGAGGGTGCGCTTGAACCCTTGTGCACACTCTGCTTCATCAAGCTAATAGAATGCATTGGCCAGCACTGATTGGCCAGAGTACGGAATTCGGCCAATCAGCGCTGGCCAATGCATTCTATTAGCCCGATGAAGTAGAGCTGAATGTGTGTGCTTAGCACACACATTCAGCTCTACTTCATCAGGCTAATAGAATACATTGGCCAATCAGCGCTGGCCAATGCATTCTATTAGCTTGATGAAGCAGAGTGTGCACAAGGGTTCAAGCGCACCCTCGGCTCTGATGTAGCAGAGCTGAGGGTGCACAAGGGTTCAAGTGCACCCTCGGCTCTCCTACATCAGAGCCGAGGGTGCGCTTGAACCCTTGTGCACACTCTGCTTCATCAAGCTAATAGAATGCATTGGCCAGCACTGATTGGCCAGAGTACGGAATTCGGCCAATCAGCGCTGGCCAATGCATTCTATTAGCCCGATGAAGTAGAGCTGAATGTGTGTGCTAAGCACACACATTCAGCACTGCTTCATCACGCCAATACAATGCATTAGCCAGTGCTGATTGGCCAGAGTACGGAATTCGGCCAATCAGCGCTGGCTCTGCTGGAGGAGGCGGAGTCTAAGATCGCTCCACACCAGTCTCCATTCAGGTCCGACCTTAGACTCCGCCTCCTCCAGCAGAGCCAGCGCTGATTGGTCGAGTTCCGTACTCTGGCCAATCAGCGCTGGCCAATGCATTCTATTAGCCCGATGAAGTAGAGCTGAATGTGTGTGCTTAGCACACACATTCAGCTCTACTTCATCGGGCTAATAGAATGCATTGGCCAGCGCTGATTGGCCGAATTCCGTACTCTGGCCAATCAGCACTGGCTAATGCATTGTATTGGCTTGATGAAGCAGTGCTGAATGTGTGTGCTTAGCACACACATTCAGCTCTACTTCATCGGGCTAATAGAATGCATTGGCCAATCAGCGCTGGCCAATGCATTCTATTAGCGTGAACTGAGTTTGCACAGGGGTTCTAGTGCACCCTCGGCTCTGCTACATCAGATTGCTACATCTGATGTAGCAGTGCCGAGTGTGCATCAGATGTGTAGTTGAGCAAAACTGACTCAGCACTGCTAAGTCTGCATTCGCATAGGAATGCATTGGCCAGCCTTCGGCCAATCAGCGCTGGCTCTGCCGGAGGAGGCGGAGTCTAAGGTCGGACCTGAATGGAGACTGGTGTGGAGCGACCTTAGACTCCGCCTCCTCCAGCAGAGCCAGCGCTGATTGGCCGAATTCCGTACTCTGGCCAATCAGCACTGGCTAATGCATTGTATTGGCTTGATGAAGCAGTGCTGAATGTGTGTGCTTAGCACACACATTCAGCTCTACTTCATCGGGCTAATAGAATGCATTGGCCAGCGCTGATTGGCCGAATTCCGTACTCTGGCCAATCAGCACTGGCTAATGCATTGTATTGGCTTGATGAAGCAGTGCTGAATGTGTGTGCTTAGCACACACATTCAGCTCTACTTCATCGGGCTAATAGAATGCATTGGCCAGCGCTGATTGGCCGAATTCCGTACTCTGGCCAATCAGCACTGGCTAATGCATTGTATTGGCTTGATGAAGCAGTGCTGAATGTGTGTGCTTAGCACACACATTCAGCTCTACTTCATCGGGCTAATAGAATGCATTGGCCAATCAGCGCTGGCCAATGCATTCTATTAGCGTGAACTGAGTTTGCACAGGGGTTCTAGTGCACCCTCGGCTCTGCTACATCAGATTGCTACATCTGATGTAGCAGTGCCGAGTGTGCATCAGATGTGTAGTTGAGCAAAACTGACTCAGCACTGCTAAGTCTGCATTCGCATAGGAATGCATTGGCCAGCCTTCGGCCAATCAGCGCTGGCTCTGCCGGAGGAGGCGGAGTCTAAGGTCGGACCTGAATGGAGACTGGTGTGGAGCTATCTTAGACTCCGCCTCCTCCAGCAGAGCCAGCGCTGATTGGTCGAGTTCCGTACTCTGGCCAATCAGCACTGGCCAATGCATTTCTATGGGGAAAAGTTAGCTTGCGAAAATCGCAAACTGACAGGGATTTCCATGAAATAAAGTGACTTTTATGCCCCCAGACATGCTTCCCCTGCTGTCCCAGTGTCATTCCAGGGTGTTGGTATCATTTCCTGGGGTGTCATAGTGGACTTGGTGACCCTCCAGACACGAATTTGGGTTTCCCCCTTAACGAGTTTATGTTCCCCATAGACTATAATGGGGTTCGAAACCCATTCGAACACTCGAACAGTGAGCGGCTGTTCGAATCGAATTTCGAACCTCGAACATTTTAGTGTTCGCTCATCTCTAGTTAGGACCTGTAAACCCTGAACTGTTAGATCTACACCAGGGCTAGGAGCGGTAGATGCCGTTCCAGCTTGTAGATCTGCAGCAGGTATGGTCTCTGAGATAGCCTATGTGTACTGTCTGACTTCATGTATGGCTCCTAGCTGTGTGCGGGAGCATGGGGGTTTGATGGCTCCAAGCTGTGTGCAGGAGCATGTTCTAAAACTTCCGTGGTGGCCCCTAGCTGTTGCAGGGGTAAGTGTGTGTGTTTGCTGGCCTGGGGTGAGTGTTAACCCTTGGCAGCCATTTCTGTTTCACTTGTATTGGTGCACCTGGCCAGTGAGCTAAACTGGCAGGGTTTTAGTTGCACCTATGTTCACATGGAGTGTCGCACAGTACACACTGTTCACATTGAGTTCAGGCTGCAGTGTTCTGCAGTAGTTCACATTTAGTCCAGGCTGCAGTGTCTTGCAGTAGTTCACATTGAGTTCAGATATACAGGCATCAACCATTGGGCCTGTGGACCTCGCTGTAGTGTTCTGCAGCTAAGAGGTTCTGTAGTTTAAAAAAAAATTATACACAGAACCGTAACAGTCTGTTTATACATATAATAATGTGACACTCTTCTTGACAGTATTACATTGTTTATACCATTGATTTATTGATAAATCTTTCAAATTGCATTATTCTAATCTTATTTCTGAACCGTATGCAAACATTAACAGGAATATTTTTTTTTTGTTTGCCATATATAATAATTAGAGATGAGCGAACAGTGTTCTATCGAACTCATGTTCGATCGGATATTAGGCTGTTCGGCATGTTCGAATCGAATCGAACACCGCGTGGTAAAGTGCGCCATTACTCGATTCCCCTCCCACCTTCCCTGGCGCCTTTTTTGCTCCAATAACAGCGCAGGGTAGGTGGGACAGGAACTACGACACCGGTGACGTTGAGAAAAGTAGGCAAAACCCATTGGCTGCCGAAAACATGTGACCTCTAATTTAAAAGAACAGCGCCGCCCAGGTTCGCGTCATTCTGAGCTTGCAATTCACCGAGGACGGAGGTTTCCGTCCAGCTAGCTAGGGCTTAGATTCTGGGTAGGCAGGGACAGGCTAGGATAGGAAGGAGAAGACAACCAACAGCTCTTGTAAGAGCTAAATTCCAGGGAGAAGCTTGTCAGTGTAACGTGGCACTGACGGGCTCAATCGCCGCAACCCAGCTTTCCCAGGATCCTGAATGGAATACACTGTCAGTGTATTCCCGTATACCCGATATATACCCCGATACCCGTTCCAACGGTGTGCCCCCCCACCTTCACCCCAGAAATACCCTGCAAGTCCCCTAGCAATAGAATTGGGGCTATATACACCCACAATTTTTACTACTGGTATACAGTGCCATTGTCTCACTGGGAATTCAAAGAATATATTGGGAATACAAATACCCTCATTTCTTGCTACTGCCATATAGTGCCAGTGTCTGACTGGGAATTCAAAGAATATATTGGGGTTACGTGCACCCACAATTTTTACTACTGGTATACAGTGCCATTGTCTGACTGGGAATTCAAAGAATATATTGGGAATACAAATACCCTCATTTCTTGCTACTGCCATATAGTGCCAGTTTCTGACTGGTAATTCAAAGAATATATTGGGGTTACGTGCACCCACAATTTTTACTACTGGTATACAGTGCCATTGTCTGACTGGGAATTCAAAGAATATATTGGGGTTATAAATACCCTCATTTCTTGCTACTGCCATATAGTGCCAGTTTCTGACTGGTAATTCAAAGAATATATTGGGGTTACGTGCACCCACAATTTTTACTACTGGTATACAGTGCCATTGTCTGACTGGGAATTCAAAGAATATATTGGGAATACAAATACCCTCATTTCTTGCTACTGCCATATAGTGCCAGTTTCTGACTGGTAATTCAAAGAATATATTGGGGTTACGTGCACCCACAATTTTTACTACTGGTATACAGTGCCATTGTCTGACTGGGAATTCAAAGAATATATTGGGAATACAAATACCCTAATTTCTTGCTACTGCCATATAGTGCCAGTTTCTGACTGGTAATTCAAAGAATATATTGGGGTTACGTGCACCCACAATTTTTACTACTGGTATACAGTGCCATTGTCTGACTGGGAATTCAAAGAATATATTGGGAATACAAATACCCTCATTTCTTGCTACTGCCATATAGTGCCAGTGTCTGACTGGGAATTCAAAGAATATATTGGGGTTACGTGCACCCACAATTTTTACTACTGGTATACAGTGCCATTGTCTGACTGGGAATTCAAAGAATATATTGGGAATACAAATACCCTCATTTCTTGCTACTGCCATATAGTGCCAGTTTCTGACTGGTAATTCAAAGAATATATTGGGGTTACGTGCACCCACAATTTTTACTACTGGTATACAGTGCCATTGTCTGACTGGGAATTCAAAGAATATATTGGGGTTATAAATACCCTCATTTCTTGCTACTGCCATATAGTGCCAGTTTCTGACTGGTAATTCAAAGAATATATTGTGGTTACGTGCACCCACAATTTTTACTACTGGTATACAGTGCCATTGTCTGACTGGGAATTCAAAGAATATATTGGGAATACAAATACCCTCATTTCTTGCTACTGCCATATAGTGCCAGTTTCTGACTGGTAATTCAAAGAATATATTGGGGTTACGTGCACCCACAATTTTTACTACTGGTATACAGTGCCATTGTCTGACTGGGAATTCAAAGAATATATTGGGAATACAAATACCCTCATTTCTTGCTACTGCCATATAGTGCCAGTGTCTGACTGGGAATTCAAAGAATATATTGGGGTTACGTGCACCCACAATTTTTACTACTGGTATACAGTGCCAATTTCTAACTAGGAATTCAAAATGCGCAAGGCTCCCGGAAAGGGACGTGGACGAGGCCGTGGGCGAGGTCGGGGGAATGGTTCTGGGGAGCAAGGTAGCAGTGAAGCCACAGGGCGTCCCGTGCCTACTCCTGTGGGGCAGCAAGCATTGCGCCACTCCACAGTGCCAGGGTTGCTTGCCACATTAACTAAACTGCAGGGTACAAACCTTAGTAGGCCCGAGAACCAGGAACAGGTCTTGCAATGGCTGTCAGAGAACGCTTACAGCACATTGTCCAGCAGCCAGTCAGACTCTGCCTCCTCTCCTCCTATTACCCAACAGTCTTGTCTTCCTTCCTCCCAAAATTCCGAAGCTTTACAGAACAATAACCCAAACTGTCCCTGCTCCCCAGAGCTGTTCTCCGCTCCTTTCATTGTCCCTCAACCTGCCTCTCCACGTCACGATTCCACGAACCTAACAGAGGAGCATCTGTGTCCAGATGCTCAAACACTAGAGTCTCCTCCATCTCCGTTCGATTTGGTGGTGGATGACCAGCAACCCACCCTCATCGACGATGATGTGACGCAGTTGCCGTCAGGGCATCCAGTTGACCGGCGCATTGTGCGGGAGGAGGAGATGAGACAGGAGTTGGAAGAGGAAGTGGTGGATGATGAGGACACTGACCCGACCTGGACAGGGGGGATGTCAAGCGGGGAAAGTAGTGTGGATGTTGAGGCAGGTGCAGCACCAAAAAGGGTAGCTAGAGGCAGAGGCAGAGGTCAGCAGCTTAGGCGAAGCCAGGCCACACCCGGAATCTCCCAAGATGTTCCAGTTCGTACCCAGCCCCGAAAAACTCCCACCTCGAGGGCACGTTTCTCGAAGGTGTGGAGTTTTTTCAAGGAATGCGCCGAGGACAGATATAGTGTTGTCTGCACAATTTGCCTCTCGAAATTGATTAGGGGCTCTGAGAAGAGCAACCTGTCCACCACTTCAATGCGCCGTCATTTGGAATCCAAGCACTGGAATCAGTGGCAGGCAGCAACGGCAGGACAAAGGCCGCCTGCCGTTCACGCCACTGCCACTGCCTCTGCCACTGCCTCTGCCTCTGCCACTGCCACTGCTGACTGTGCTGGCGATGCACTCCAGAGGACGAGCCAGGACACCACTTCATCTGCCTCCGCCACTTTGTTGACTTCTACCTCATCCTCCCCTGGTCCTGTCTTATCTCCTTCTCCTGCACCATCAAAGGCACCATCAGGCGTTTCTTTACAACAACCCACCATCTCTCAGACATTGGAGCGGCGGCAGAAATACACTGCTAACCACCCACACGCGCAAGCCTTGAACGCCAACATCGCTAAACTGCTGGCCCAGGAGATGTTGGCGTTCCGGCTTGTTGAAACTCCCGCCTTCCTGGACCTGATGGCAACTGCGGCACCTCGCTATGCCGTCCCTAGCCGTCACTACTTCTCCCGGTGTGCCGTCCCCGCCTTGCACCAGCACATGTCACTCAACATCAGGCGGGCCCTTAGTTCCGCGCTTTGCACAAAGGTCCACTTGACCACCGACGCGTGGACAAGTGCATGCGGACAGGGACGCTACATTTCACTGACGGCACACTGGGTGAATGTAGTTGAGGCTGGGACTGCTTCCCAAACTGGCCCGGTGTACCTCGTCTCCCCGCCTAACATTCCTGGCAGGGACACGAGAAGAACACCCCCCTCCTCCTCCTCCTCTACCGCCTCCTCCTCCGCCACCGCCTCCTCCTCCGCCACCGCCTCCTCCTCCGCTGTTAGATTGACCCCAGCTACGAGTTGGAAACGTTGCAGCACTGGCGTTGGTAGACGTCAGCAGGCTGTGCTGAAGCTGATCAGCTTGGGGGACAGACAGCACACTGCCTCCGAGGTGAGGGATGCCCTCCTCGATGAGACGGCAATATGGTTTGAGCCGCTGCACCTGGGCCCAGGCATGGTCGTTTGTGATAACGGCCGGAACCTGGTAGCAGCTCTGGAGCTTGCCGGACTCCAACATGTTCCATGCCTGGCCCACGTCTTCAACCTAGTGGTGCAACGTTTCCTAAAGAGCTACCCCAATGTTCCAGAGCTACTGGTGAAAGTGCGGCGCATGTGCGCCCACTTTCGCAAGTCGACAGTAGCCGCTGCTAGCTTAAAATCTCTCCAGCAACGCCTGCATGTGCCACAACACCGGCTTTTGTGCGACGTCCCCACACGCTGGAACTCAACGTTTCAGATGTTGAATAGAGTGGTTGAGCAGCAGAGACCTTTGATGGAATACCAGCTACAAAACCCTAGGGTGCCACAAAGTCAGCTGCCTCAGTTTCACATCCATGAGTGGCCATGGATGAGAGACCTTTGTGACATCCTACGGGTCTTTGAGGAGTCCACAAGGAGGGTGAGCTCTGAGGATGCGATGGTGAGCCTTACAATCCCGCTCTTGTGTGTTCTGAGAGAATCCCTGATTGACATCAGGGATAACTCAGATCACACAGAGGAGTTAGGGATAGCATCCGATCCGTCACAGCTGGAGAGTAGGTCCACACATCTGTCCGCTTCACTGCGTTTAATGGAGGAGGAGGAGGAGGAGGAGGAAGAAGAGTTGTCCGATGATGTGATGGTGATACAGGAGGCTTCCGGGCAACTTCGAATCATCCCATTGTTGCAGCGCGGATGGGTAGACATGGAGGATGAGGAGGAAATGGAGATTGAACTTTCCGGTGGGGCCAGAGGAGTCATGCCAACTAACACTGTGGCAGACATGGCTGAGTTCATGTTGGGGTGCTTTACAACCGACAAGCGTATTGTCAAAATCATGGAGGACAACCAGTACTGGATCTTTGCTATCCTTGACCCCCGGTATAAAAACAACATCTCGTCTTTTATTCCGGTAGAGGGGAGGGCCAATCGCATCAATGCTTGCCACAGGCAATTGGTGCAGAATATGATGGAGATGTTTCCAGCATGTGACGTTGGCGGCAGGGAGGGCAGTTCCTCCAGTAGGCAACCAAGTTCTCACCGGTCCACACAAACGAGGGGCACACTGTCTAAGGTCTGGGACACCTTGATGGCACCCCCTCGCCAAAGTGCCGCCACGGAGGGTCCTAGTGTCACCAGGCGTGAGAAGTATAGGCGCATGTTGCGGGAATACCTTTCCGACCACAGCCCTGTCCTCTCCGACCCCTCTGCGCCCTACACGTATTGGGTGTCGAAGTTGGACCTGTGGCTTGAACTTGCCCTATATGCCTTGGAGGTGCTGTCCTGTCCTGCCGCCAGCGTCCTATCTGAGAGGGTGTTCAGTGCAGCCGGTGGCATCATCACTGACAAGCGCACCCGTCTGTCAGCTGAGAGTGCCGACCGGCTCACTTTGATAAAAATGAACCACCACTGGGTAGAGCCGTCATTTTTGTGCCCACCTGTGTAAAGCACCCCAACATGAAACTCCATGTCTGTACTCAACCTCTCCAATTCCTCCGCATCCTCATACTCATCCACCATAAGCGTTGCACAATTCTGCTAATACTAGGCTCCCTCCACCCTGATTTCCCCCAACTCTGCTGGTTAGAGGCTCCCTCCACCCTGATTTCCACCAACTCTGCTGGTTAGAAGCTCCCTCCACCATGAATTGGTCCAAACTGGGGTTTTTAGGGGCTCCCTCCACCATGAATTTCCCAAAACTTGGCTGTTTAGAGGCTCCCTCCACCATTAATTGGTCCAAACTGGGCTGGTTAGAGGCTCCCTCCACCATGAATTGGTCCAAACTGGGGTTTTTAGGGGCTCCCTCCACCATGAATTTCCCAAAACTTGGCTGTTTAGAGGCTCCCTCCACCATGAATTTCCCAAAACTTGGCTGTTTAGAGGCTCCCTCCACCATTAATTGGTCCAAACTGGGCTGGTTAGAGGCTCCCTCCACCATGAATTGGTCCAAACTGGGCTGTTTAGCGGCTCCCTCCACCATTAATTGGTCCAAACTTGGCTGTTTAGAGGCTCCCTCCACCATTAATTGGTCCAAACTGGGCTGGTTAGAGGCTCCCTCCACCATGAATTGGTCCAAACTGGGTTTTTTAGAGGCTCCCTCCACCATGAATTGGTCCAAACTTGGCTGTTTAGAGGCTCCCTCCACCATTAATTGGTCCAAACTGGGCTGGTTAGAGGCTCCCTCCACCATGAATTTGCCCAAACTGGGCTGGTTAGAGGCTCCCTCCACCATGAATTGGTCCAAACTGGGGTTTTTAGAGGCTCCCTCCACCATGAATTGGTCCAAACTTGGCTGTTTAGAGGCTCCCTCCACCATTAATTGGTCCAAACTGGGCTGGTTAGAGGCTCCCTCCACCATGAATTGGTCCAAACTGGGTTTTTTAGAGGCTCCCTCCACCATGAATTTGCCCAAACTGGGCTGTTTAGAGGCTCCCTCCACCATGAATTGGTCCAAACTGGGCTGGTTAGAGGCTCCCTCCACCATGAATTTCCCAAAACTTGGCTGTTTAGAGGCTCCCTCCACCATGAATTGGTTTAAACTGGGCTGGTTAGAGGCTCCCTCCACCATGAATTTGCCCAAACTGGGCTGTTTAGAGGCTCCCTCCACCATGAATTGGTCCAAACTGGGTTTTTTAGAGGCTCCCTCCACCATGAATTGGTCCAAACTGGGCTGTTTAGAGGCTCCCTCCACCATGAATTTGCCCAAACTGGGCTGGTTAGAGGCTCCCTCCACCATGAATTGGTCCAAACTGGGCTGGTTAGAGGCTCCCTCCACCATGAATTTGCCCAAACTGGGCTGTTTAGAGGCTCCCTCCACCATGAATTGGTCCAAACTGGGTTTTTTAGAGGCTCCCTCCACCATGAATTGGTCCAAACTGGGCTGTTTAGAGGCTCCCTCCACCATGAATTTGCCCAAACTGGGCTGGTTAGAGGCTCCCTCCACCATTAATTGGTCCAAACTGGGCTGGTTAGAGGCTCCCTCCACCATGAATTTGCCCAAACTGGGCTGTTTAGAGGCTCCCTCCACCATGAATTTGCCCAAACTGGGCTGTTTAGAGGCTCCCTCCACCATGAATTTGCCCAAACTGGGCTGGTTAGAGGCTCCCTCCACCATGAATTGGTCCAAACTGGGTTTTTTAGAGGCTCCCTCCACCATGAATTTGCCCAAACTGGGCTGGTTAGAGGCTCCCTCCACCATGAATTGGTCCAAACTGGGCTGTTTAGAGGCTCCCTCCACCATGAATTTGCCCAAACTGGGCTGGTTAGAGGCTCCCTCCACCATGAATTGGTCCAAACTGGGGTTTTTAGAGGCTCCCTCCACCATGAATTGGTCCAAACTTGGCTGTTTAGAGGCTCCCTCCACCATTAATTGGTCCAAACTGGGCTGGTTAGAGGCTCCCTCCACCATGAATCGGTCCAAACTGGGTTTTTTAGAGGCTCCCTCCACCATGAATTGGTCCAAACTGGGCTGTTTAGCGGCTCCCTCCACCATTAATTGGTCCAAACTGGGCTGGTTAGAGGCTCCCTCCACCATGAATGTGCCCAAACTGGGCTGTTTAGAGGCTCCCTCCACCATGAATTTGCCCAAACTGGGCTGGTTAGAGGCTCCCTCCACCATGAATTGGTCCAAACTGGGGTTTTTAGAGGCTCCATCCACCATGAATTGGTCCAAACTTGGCTGTTTAGAGGCTCCCTCCACCATTAATTGGTCCAAACTGGGCTGGTTAGAGGCTCCCTCCACCATGAATTTGCCCAAACTGGGCTGGTTAGAGGCTCCCTCCACCATGAATTGGTCCAAACTGGGGTTTTTAGAGGCTCCCTCCACCATGAATTGGTCCAAACTTGGCTGTTTAGAGGCTCCCTCCACCATTAATTGGTCCAAACTGGGCTGGTTAGAGGCTCCCTCCACCATGAATTGGTCCAAACTGGGTTTTTTAGAGGCTCCCTCCACCATGAATTTGCCCAAACTGGGCTGTTTAGAGGCTCCCTCCACCATTAATTGGTCCAAACTGGGCTGGTTAGAGGCTCCCTCCACCATGAATTTGCCCAAACTGGGCTGTTTAGAGGCTCCCTCCACCATGAATTTGCCCAAACTGGGCTGGTTAGAGGCTCCCTCCACCATGAATTGGTCCAAACTGGGTTTTTTAGAGGCTCCCTCCACCATGAATTTGCTCAAACTGGGCTGGTTAGAGGCTCCCTCCACCATGAATTGGTCCAAACTGGGTTTTTTAGAGGCTCCCTCCACCATGAATTTGCCCACACTGGGCTGGTTAGAGGCTCCCTCCACCATGAATTGGTCCAAACTGGGGTTTTTAGAGGCTCCCTCCACCATGAATTTGCCCAAACTGGGCTGTTTAGAGGCTCCCTCCACCATGAATTGGTCCAAACTGGGTTTTTTAGAGGCTCCCTCCACCATGAATTGGTCCAAACTGGGCTGTTTAGAGGCTCCCTCCACCATGAATTTGCCCAAACTGGGCTGGTTAGAGGCTCCCTCCACCATTAATTGGTCCAAACTGGGCTGGTTAGAGGCTCCCTCCACCATGAATTTGCCCAAACTGGGCTGTTTAGAGGCTCCCTCCACCATGAATTTGCCCAAACTGGGCTGTTTAGAGGCTCCCTCCACCATGAATTTGCCCAAACTGGGCTGGTTAGAGGCTCCCTCCACCATGAATTGGTCCAAACTGGGTTTTTTAGAGGCTCCCTCCACCATGAATTTGCCCAAACTGGGCTGGTTAGAGGCTCCCTCCACCATGAATTGGTCCAAACTGGGTTTTTTAGAGGCTCCCTCCACCATGAATTTGCCCAAACTGGGCTGGTTAGAGGCTCCCTCCACCATGAATTGGTCCAAACTGGGTTTTTTAGAGGCTCCCTCCACCATGAATTTGCCCACACTGGGCTGGTTAGAGGCTCCCTCCACCATGAATTGGTCCAAACTGGGGTGTTTAGAGGCTCCCTCCACCATGAATTTGCCCAAACTGGGGTGTTTAGAGGCTCCCTCCACCATGAATTTGCCCAAACTGGGGTGTTTAGAGGCTCCCTCCACCATGAATTTGCCCAAACTCTGCTGGTTAGAGGCTCAATCCACCCTGATTTTCAAAACAAATGTTGGTGCCAACCTCAACTTACTACAAGGGCCAAATTCACTGCTGGTGACAAGCTCTCCTCACTGCAAGTGCCAAATACACATGTTTCAAGGTGTTTTCCTACTGTCAGAGAGGTGGTATTGAGTGTGTAAAGTGTGTAGTTGTTAGGCTGTGATGTTGGGGTAATAGAGGGTCTTTGGTGTGTTAGATGCCCCCAGACATGCTTCCCCTGCTGTCCCAGTGTCATTCCAGAGGTGTTGGCATCATTTCCTGGGGTGTCATAGTGGACTTGGTGACCCTCCAGACACGGATTTGGGTTTCCCCCTTAACGAGTATCTGTTCCCCATAGACTATAATGGGGTTCGAAACCCGTTCGAACACACGAACATTGAGCGGCTGTTCGAATCGAATTTCGAACCTCGAACATTTTAGTGTTCGCTCATCTCTAATAATAATATGATAAACAATTAAATAATTCTGATGCATTTATCGCTCTGATGGATAAACAATCAATAATTTTTTTATAGCTGGTTTGTCTTTGACATCCATAATAAGTTAGGCCGGAGACAATGCTACAGGCCAAACCTTCACAGACAGTGACAGAAACAGGAATGTGCAAGTTATTTGCAGGATTCTGCTATAAAATAGTAATGCTGGCATAAAATATTCTCATGCCTGTTGTCTGAAGAAGAACCACTCAGAGATAAACGCTAAGCTTCACATGCATGGCCTCAAGGGATTTTAATGCCAATGTCAGATCCTCAACTCAAAGAATTTATTCCCATGGCGTCTCTGAATAAATTCTATTTTATTTTTGCTCCCACTCATATTCATGATGGAAGATATGTAGTAAAAAGAAGTAAGAATATTATATTAGTACAGGCTGTTATCTCCGACTATGTTAGACTATACAACATACTGTATGCAATATACATTAGAAAAGCTTCCATATAGAGGGGATTAGGTTCCTATAATTAGTCTGAAAGGTTTTTCGACTCAGTAAGACACTGTCTGCCTTAAAGGAGCACTAAACCTAAAATAATCCAAGTCGACGGGAGATAATAAACCTTCCACTGGTTTTCAGTCTTGTAACATTTTCTGGATGTTCCTGAAACAGTCTCATAGCAATTCTGCAGAGAACAAAGGGGTTAATCTCCTAATCTGCCCTATGGGGGGCAGGGGGTAGCCAAGGGAATGTTGCTTATCAATCTGTTGTCCTATAGAAGACAGAGCACAGCATGGAGGCTCCTTCTCCGGCCAGTTGTCTTACAGCCAGACATAGGACAGTGAGGAAGAGGAGGAGGAGGACATGGCTGAGCTCCCGGCACACAGAAACATCATTCATTTCTAGAATTCTCAGTTTTAATTATAATGTAATATTTAAAAGGGTCAAAGCAGATCAGATTAATGGACAGAACTTGGATTTCTTTCAATTTTTTTCTGCATTTTCTCTAGTGTTCCTTTAATGGATGTCCCATAGAGCCCAATAGGATAACTCACAGTGAAAACTTAAAATTAAGTAGGAGAAAATAGAATATATTAATCCCATAGTTTGTCAGAACAAGGCTGTTCTGTCCATCCTAATCTTCCTGAATTGAATGACAGAGCATTAGTAAAGACTGACACACAAGTAAAAAAAAAAAAAGGTTAGAAAGGCGTACCAGTGAAAAAGGGTAATGTGAAAAAAATATAAGGCAAGAGTGAAAAAATGAATCATTCAGCTCATTACTTAGAAGCGGTGAGCAGTATCGTTTGAATAACTTTATGCACTTGAAAAAGGGACAGTAGTTCCCGAAACGCGTAGTGTTCGATTGCTGAATAAAGACTAAATCTGTTTTCAACCACACGAATTGTGACGTATTGTCTATACAAGAACGCGTGTTGTCCTACCTTCCCCAAAGGTTCTTGACCCAGATGTGCCCAAATCCTTAGATCGATTCATGTAATCCAAGACAAACTGGATGAGGTTGGGGGCCATATCATCATTTCCAGGACTCCTCTATAGGGTGGTCCCACCAAATATTGATGGGATTTAGATTTATTTCTGTTCATTCTCTTCATTTTGTTTATTGACATTATTCTTACCTTGCAACATTTTTTCCACAACGGCCTAAAACCTTTGCACAGTATAACGTGTCTGGGAGAAGCCACAGACCCATATAACACTAAATAGTCACTAAACTTACTGTTGGCAGTGTAGAAAGCATACATTTTGGAAAGGAATGCCCGAAATATGTACAGAGTGGAATAAAGTAAATGATTGGAATACATTTGATTTTGGGATGATTTTTCACATACAGATATATCCTTCCTTAACTTTCTGCTTGGTTTGACATACTCCAAAATGAATGAAGCGAGATGACAAGCTTTGATAAACATGATTTTGTGCTACTTTACTGTAAATTAGTTATGCTATATGTGTCTATATGGAACTACCCAGTGTCTTTAAAGGGATCCTATCATTTAACTCATTTTTTTCTCACTAAGACATAGGAAGAGCCTTAAGAAAGGCTATTCTTCTCCTACCTTTAGATGTCTTCTACGGGCTGCTGCTAGATTAAAATCCCTTCTTTCACTGGTATGCAAATGAGTTCTCTTGCAGCACTGGAGGCGGGACCCAGCGATCAAACAGCACTGGGGTCGTCCCCAATGCTGTGAGAGAACTCTACAGTGCTGCCTCCATCTTCTTCAGGAACTGGGTCTTCATGCATCTTCTCCCAGGGGTTGGCTTCAAACTTCTAGGCCTAGGGTCTAGGGCAAAGCCAACTGCACATGCCCGCCGGCCACACGAAAATGGCCGCTTACACAGTATTGTAAGTGGCCATTTTCCTGTGGCTGACGGGTATGCACAGTCAGCTTTGCCCGAGGCCTAGAAATTTGAAGCCAACCCCTGGAAGAAGACGCGGTGAAGACCCCGTTCCTGAAGAAGATGGAGGCAGCACTGGAGAGTTCTCTTGCAGCATTGGGGAAGCCTCCAGTGCTGTTTGAGCGCTGGGGACTGCCCCAAGTGCTGCGAGAGAACTCATTTGCATACTGAAGAAAACTGGATTTCTACTGAACGGCAGCCCGGAGAAGACATCTAAAGGTAGGAGAAGAATAGCCTTTCTTAAGGCTATTCCTACGTCTTAGTGAGAAAAAAATTAGTTTAAGTGATAGGATCCCTTTAAAATATGGATTCCAGCAGACCTGTTGCAATAAAGTATTGAATTTTTATAATGGGAAATTGGGTTCACTAAAGAAAAGAAATGCAGAAACCTAAGGGTGGACTCATCGGTAGCTAGTGTACCATGCCGCTGAATAACATGATGTATACAGTGATATACAGTATACAGTGAACTCCCAGCACAAGCCAGCAATGGGATTCTTTTCACTTTTCTAACAATAACCATTCAGCACTCCCATGTGGCCACTAAGAGATGACACGTATGATTACATTGGAGATGTATAGCGCGCTCAGAGCTGTTTGGAAAAGTGCAAACATCTCAATCTTAATTAATGTTTCATAGCTGTGACCCTAATGCATCTCACAGATGCTTACGTGGGTGTTCCAGACCGGGCACTCGGCCAAGTATAACATACAGAAAAGATGACTATCCTTCACGACTCTAACCTAAAGATGTTATTTTACCATTCACTATGCTGGAGAAAACATCTGATTGATTGAAGCTATGCAAAGTATAGTAAAAAAAAAAAAAATATCTCCCAATTTAATGCTACGAACCTAGCAATCCATAAGGACTATAAATTAAATCAGTTGTATAATTTTCAGTTTAGGAGCCAATACTGTCACTGCTAGTATTTTGTAAGGTTGCCTTTAAGATCAAAGCTACAGAATGACTTCAGGGGCCACACGGTGGCTCAGTGGTTAGCACTGCAGCCTTGCAGCGCTGGAGTCCTGGCGTTCAAATCCCGCCAAGGGCAAAAAAAAAAAAAACATCTGCAAGGGGTTTGTATGTTCTCCCTGTGTTTGCATGGATTTCCATCCCATATTCTAAAGACATACTGATAGGGAAAAATGGACATTGTGAGCTCTATGTGGGGCTCACAATCTACAGAACGACTTTGGCTGAGAATCCCATTGCACAACCAAAGATTATCATAGTCGTCCTGTGACCAGACAGGTAACTTGAAGCTCCTAGGTCCCAATGCAAAATCTGTTGTAGGGTGCCTATTAACCTTGTGCCATATAGAACTCTGGTATATTTTATATGGCGGAAGGACCTTTGGGTTCCCCCAGGGTCTTGGGCTTGGTAGTGACTGCTACCGCTGGGTCCCTATAGCTATGCCCCTGCCTCTGACACCTTCACCAGTGTTAGTGAATGGAGTTATGTTGCAATCCTAAGGGAAAACAATTTGACTTGAAAACAGTAATTTATTGAAGATGCAACATATACAACATAACTCGCTCCTCCTTCAGATCAGAACACACATGTAAGAAAAAAAAATACATTGTAAAATCAGTCAAGCAATTTTTTCCTTATATAGTGCAGTACAGTATAGACTATTATTAAAGAATGTTATAGAGGTTCTGGTGTAAGTAAAAAGCCGTCAAGATTTCTCCTACATTCATACCGTGCAGCATAGACTATTATTAAAGAATAATACCGAGGATCTCGTGCACTATAGACCTGTTTTATTTGACCTGACATCTATGCAATCATAGTTCCCTTCCCCCATGACATGATTCTCCTAAGTTATTTACTGCAATGCTTCAGAAGCAATGGAGGTGGAATCTTATAACACTGCAGGTTATAAGGTAAATTCCCATCTTAGGAATAAGGTGCAGGTGAATTCCTATCTTAGGACAGCAAGTGAACTTCTGTCTCCTAAATTCAGATTTTCAGCCTATTCCTATACGATGCACCTTCGGTCTGCTTCCTTTGCCTTCTGCTTGAGATAAGTTTCTTATGAGTAGGAGGCTGGAAAAAGCAATGAAGCTGCATCTCATAGAAATACCCTGGAGATTCCGCACACAGCACACTCAGAGGGGCTTTACCTCTCTTCAGTGTATCATTGTATGGACTCCCCTGCTCTTTTAGATAAAAACATATTCTGTTTGCAAACTTCCAGGTTCTCTATAACTTTATCTGTACACTTGCTACAGCCCTTAAGCTTTGTTTTCCCTTCCTGTTCTTTGCCTGTTTAGTTTCCTTGTGTATTTTGGTATTCTATTGCTTACCTATATCCACCATTGGTCTAGCCTGACTACTCTTAACAGCTACTGTTCTCTGTTATCTTCCACTACTAGTAATACTTGGTTTATTTCTTTTAGTACGTCTCAGCCCACTGTTCGGGTAACTATAGGGAATCTATTTTAGGTTCCAGTGAGGGACGTCCTTGCAAGGATGTTACTCTGAGGTTAGGCAGGTTCAGTCAGGGAATCTGTTAGGGAAAGTTTCCCAATCTGTTTCTTGCCACGTTCCTGGATTTTCACCCAGCCGTAACCAATCTAGGTCAGAGGTTGCAGGGACGTTGGGGACTCTCCTTGGCCACGGATTTCTGGGAGCTCCAGGTCAGTGTCTTACATTATAGCAGGCCACTATCCCAGACAGCGCTCCCGGCAGTTCAGAATGAGTACCGACCTCTCGGTCACTGATCACCTGGATGAGCTGTTAAATCATGTGCAGGGCATGGCTGGGTTAATAACTCAAGTCTCACAGCGTCTGGACGCATTGACAACGTCTGTTTCAGACGCCGGGAGCCCACCAGTATCTCCACCTGTCTTCCCTGCACACAGTGTCCGGCCAGGCTTTAAAGTGCTCCTACCAGATCACTTTGATGGTAAACCTGACCGATTCTGGACTGTCCGGGAATCATGTCGCCTCTATTTTCATTTTAGTTATTTCCCCTCTGAAGCAGAGAAAGTGGCGGTTGTGGTATCACTCCTTCAAGGGGCTCCTCAGGTTTGGGCGTTAGCCCTTCTTTCAGGGGCTGCTGAATGGAATTCTTTAGAAAGATTTTTATTGTCACTTGGCCAGGTTTATGATGACCCCAACCGCGCAGCTTTGGCAGAAACCCATTTGTTGTCCATTCAGCAAGGTCGCTGCACAGCTGAAGAATATTGCTCAGAATTCCGCCAGTGCTCGCAGACCGGATGGTCTGATGGACCTCTTAAGACCCTTTTCCGACGAGGATTATCTGACATGATGAAAGACGCCATGGTAAGCCTTCCCGTCCCCGAGTCCCTGGGCGACTTTGTGACATTAGCCATGACCATTGACAGGAGACTTAGGGAAAGACGCAGAGAAAGGCAAGCAGGATCCACATTACAGATTAGGTCAGGTTTATCTGTTAAATCTTCTTCTGTCTCCGCTAAAGCTATTCCTTCCCAGCCCCCTTCACCATTTCCCTCTCAGACCTCTAGAGAGGAACCCATGTTATTGGGCTCCACAGCTGCTGTAAGAAGGAAGCATCGCTTGGAGAACGCCTTGTGCCTGTATTGCGGTAAACCCGGGCATTTTTTTAAGAGATTGTCCATAGAGATGAGCGAGTACTGTTCGGATCAGCCGATCCGAACAGCATGCACGCATTGAAATGAATGGAAGCACCTGGTGCTTCCGGTTTGACGGCAGCCGGCCGCTTAACCCGCCGCGTGCCGGCTGTGTGCATTGATTTCAATGCGTGCGTGCTGTTCGGATCGGCTGATCCGAACAGTACTCGCTCAACTCTAATTGTCCATCCAGACGAAGACCACCGCAAGAAAACTCCAGCACCTGAGTGATCTCTGTTGTGTGTCCCCTTTTCAGTTTTTGGTGCAGATTTTATTCCCCTGACTGAGAGAAATATAAAATTTTGCACTGCGGAGATTATGTTAAATGTTGGGTGTCTGTATTCTGAAGAAATGTAATGTAATTTTTTTGTAATTGAGAAATTAAGTGTTGATATTATTCTCGACTTGCCTTCGCTCCGCCTCCACAACCCCGTATTTAATTGGGAAACTGCTGAGTTGGTGAAATGGGGGGATTCATGTGCTTCTCATTTAAATACAGTTCATTCTCCATTATGTTCAGTTAATTGTGATCCTGAGCTCCCTGAGTTTATTTGTGATTTCAAAGACGTCTTTGAAGAGACCGCTGTGGAAATTCTACCTCCACATTCATCCACATGTCTCTCATTCTGAAAGGTGCAATGTTCAAGATGGATGACTATTTCTCAATTCCTTTCAATAGGAACATCAGAGATAGCCAAGGCCCCCCGTTAAAATGAATGGAAGGGTGTTCATCTATCTTGACCATTGCTCCATGTGCAGTGAGCGAGCGGAGAGAACGGCGGGGGAGCGTGGCAAGGTGAGTCCAACTACACTGGGGCTGATGTAGGGGGGGGGGGGACATGAAGCTGGGGAATGTGGTTGATCCCTGGGGACACCGACCTAGGGACACCACCTCCTCAACCCCCTGTACCTGCTACACTGACCTGTTATGTGGTGTGTTGGGTGCAGCAGCCTCCTCCTTAGCCGTCCGCGAACTGTGTAGGTGGCCTGGGATAGCTGCGGCGCCAGGACCATGTGGGCTGCCGCCATTTTGCTCACTGTGTCTCTGCTGAATTGACACGCCTACCTTCAGCCCCCAACCTATGGTGTCGCAGCCCTGGCTCCAGAGCCTGCCCAAAGCCTGCCATGCACCAATAGGAGGTGCGTGCACAGACCAGCACTGGCGGAATGCTAGCTTCTACAGCCATGCCGGAGGGTTCTTTGCAGGGTGGCAGTGGCAATTTGGGGTGAGTGACCCACATTTAAAGTAGCATATTACCTTTTCCTGGGCAGTGTGTGTGTGTGTGTGTGTGTGTGTGTGTGTGTGTGTGTGTGTGTGTGTGTGTGTGTGTGTGTGTGTGTGTGTGTGTGTGTGTGTGTGTGTGTGTGTGAAATTTCCCCAAAATCCATTCAGCCGTTTGGCTGTGATTGAGGAACAAACAAACATCCAAACATCCAAACCTTTATAATATTAATAGGATTTGATTTGATCTGCAAGAAACAACCTTCGATGTCTTGTGCCAAATTACAAATTCAACCTACAACTTTTCTATACCTACATGTATTTCCAAATATTACAAAATCCATAAATTTCGTTATTGCCCTCTTTCACCAATGACCTAATAATAATAGTACATCTTTACTTCTCTTCGTTTTTTCATTCCAGCACATAACAATGATCTATCATTATACAGAACAGTGTCAGCCTCCCCATGCACTCTGGGGGTGACTGTCAACAAGTGATGAGACATCAGATTCTAGGTCAGAGTGTCTCGAACAAGATGCTGACTGATGCTGTCTGGTCAGGGGCTATTGATGTGCTCGAAAATTCAAGGACAAAATTGCAGCCTGGGCTTTTTGCCAACAAAACTGCTACATTCATCCTCGGGGGATAGATAAAGTCAATCAGTCAATGCATTAGTGACCCATGTGGACTTACCAAAAGTGCATCCTATTAAATGTCCTCACTTCTATGGAAAACAGCAGGCAAAAGGCATTACTAGCTTCCAGGCATTTTGTATTCATTTCAAATGTTAACTACAGGATTTCTACAGAGACGCAATCGGGTTATATTACCGTCCATTATTTTTATTCCTTCCATAAATAAAACTCTTAAAAATGATATTTCTATGATGTAACGATGCTGAATAATCACCGACGCTTAGTTACAAGAAGACTTTCAAACAAAGAATGCTCTTGATATTTTATGACACAGGAGCACCGGCCAAAATGCTATTTTATCATAAATGAATATACGCTATAGGATAAAGGCTCCTCTTTACAGTCCGTGGTTGCCAGAAGAGATCTCGCTTCTCAGAAAAGTAAATTAATGACCAAACATCCAGTTCATTCCACTTTGCAACTAACTTTTTATAAGAATGTCCGCCCTCTACTTGTGGTCGATCAAGGGTCACCTATAGGTGTCGTTCTTTGTCTGTAGGCAGCTTGAAAAAGGGATCTGCTGAATTCACATATGAATATACTGAACAACATGTATTGCTTATGGAAATTATGTTTGTGTGCAGTATATGTCAGTACAGATGTTTTTATACTACATCAACAGCATACCTTTTTACTATATAAGCCCAAAAATCGACCTCTTTTTCTATTATGTAGATTGTGAGCCCCTATTTGGAGTATGAGAGGAAATCCATGCAGACATGGGGAGAACATACAAACTCCTTACAGATGTCCTTGGCAGAATTCAAACCCAGGACACCAGCGCTGCAAGGCTGAAGTACAAACCACTAACCCCAAACCCAAAAATGTTCCTGTCACATACACTAAATGAATTCATTAGCCACCAGTCATCAGATGGAGGCCAAATAGTATCCTTCAGTACATATGGACAGCACAGACTATGGGAATGGCATCTGTTACATCAGAGGCATAGTGTGAAGCTCTTGGGCTCTGGTGAAAAATCTGTAAGGGAGCCCCTCTATATCCTATACCATTGGATATCTGTATGTTTTATGCGATATGGGTTCCCCTCAGGGTCTGAGCCCCAATATAGACCGCCACTCCTGCACCCTCTATCAGTGGCGTAACTACCGCCATAGCAGCAGAGGCAGCTGCCACAGGGCCCGGGACATTAGGGGTCCGTCGACAGCTGCTACAGCTGCTATCATTATACTCGGGGGTCTTTTCGGCCCCCCGAGTATAATGATTGGCGGACCGGGAGAGGTAAGAAACATAATAAACACTGTTACTTACCTCTCCACGATCCGGGCAGACTTCGGCCTAGTCGTCTGAAGTCTCATGACCCCGGCCTGCGTCCCGGGTCATGTGACGTCTGACGTCATTGAAGATCGACTACTTCGGAGGCCGACAACGTAGGAGATGGGAGATAGGTGTGTAACTGAGTTTTTCTTTAATGTTTTTCTCCCCCTGGGTCTCCGATTATTATACTCTGGGGTCTGAAAAGACCCAAGAGTATAATCATTGTTTATGGGTGTCCACAGTGGGACATAATACTGTGAGCAGGGGCCACTATGGGGGATAATACTGTGTGCAGGGGCCACTATGGGGGATAATACTGTGTGCAGGGGCCTTTATGGGGGATAATACTGTGTGCAGGGGCTACTATGGGGGATAATACTGTGTGCAGGGGCCACTATGGGGCATATAATACTGTGTACGGGGGCCACTATGGGGGATAATACTGTGTGCGGGGGCCACTATGGGGGATAACACTGTGTGCAGGGGCCACTATGGGGGATAACACTGTGTGCAGGGGCCACTATGGGGGATAATACTGTGTGCAGAGGCCACTATGGGGGATAATACTGTGTGCAGAGGCCACTATGGGGGATAATACTGTGTGCAGGGGCCACTATGGGGGATAATACTGTGTGCAGGGGCCACTATGGGGGATAATACTGTGTTCAGGGGCCACTATGGGGGATAATACTGTGTTCAGGGGCCACTATGGGGGATAATACTGTGTGCAGGGGACACTATGGGGGATAATACTGTGTTCAGGGGCCACTATGGGGGATAATACTGTGTGCAGGGGCCACTATGGGGGATAATACTGTGTGCAGGGGCCACTATGGGGGATAATACTGTGTGCAGGGGCCACTATGGGGGATAATACTGTGTGCAGGGGCCACTATGGGGATAATACTGTGTGCAGGGGCCACTATGGGAGATAATATTGTGTGCAGGGGCCACTATTGGGGATAATACTGTGTGCAGGGGCCACTATGGGGCATAATACTGTGTGCAGGGGCCACTATGGGGGATAATAGTGTGTGCAGGGGCCACTATGGGGGATAATACTATGTGCAGGGGCCACTATGGGGTATAATACTCTGTGCAGGGGCCACTATGGGGGATGATATTGTGCGAAGGGGCCACTCTGGGGCATAATAGAGCGCGCAGGAATGCGTAGGAGGGGTCGGTCGAGGTCTTCGGCGTCGGTGTCGGTCGGTGGGGGGGGGTCCCATGTCAAAAGTTCGCCTCGGGGCCCCGCCATTCCTAGTTACGCCACTGCCCCCTATAGATATGCCCCTGTGTTAAATGTATAGAGTTGCTCTTATCTTTCCTTTTGCGTGGACATATGTTATAAGATATCTGATGATTCCACAATATTGAGTCAAGGAATAACTATCCAAAACATATTTGTTTGCCAACCATTGATTGAAAACTTTATCTTGTTAAGGTTTTTTTCAACATACCGTGACACTGTGCTGAATATATATATATATATATATATATATATATATATATATATATATATATATACACTCACCGGCCACTTTATTAGGTACACCTGTCCAACTGCTCGTTAACACTTAATTTCTAATCAGCCAATCACATGGCGGCAACTCAGTGCATTTAGGCATGTAGACATGGTCAAGACAATCTCCTGCAGTTCAAACCGAGCATCAGTATGGGGAAGAAAGGTGATTTGAGTGCCTTTGAACGTGGCATGGTTGTTGGTGCCAGAAGGGCTGGTCTGAGTATTTCAGAAACTGCTGATCTACTGGGATTTTCACGCACAACCATCTCTAGGGTTTACAGAGAATGGTCCGAAAAAGAAAAAACATCCAGTGAGCGGCAGTTCTGTGGGCGGAAATGCGTTGTTGATGCCAGAGGTCAGAGGAGAATGGCCAGACTGGTTCGAGCTGATAGAAAGGCAACAGTGACTCAAATAGCCACCCGTTACAACCAAGGTAGCCAGAAGAGCATCTCTGAACGCACAGTACGTTGAACTTTGAGGCAGATGGGCTACAGCAGCAGAAGACCACACCGGGTGCCACTCCTTTCAGCTAAGAACAGGAAACTGAGGCTACAATTTGCACAAGCTCATCGAAATTGGACAATTGAAGATTGGAAAAACGTTGCCTGGTCTGATGAGTCTCGATTTCTGCTGCAACATTCAGATGGTAGGGTCAGAATTTGGCGTCAACAACATGAAAGCATGGATCCATCCTGCCTTGTATCAACGGTTCAGGCTGGTGGTGGTGGTGTCATGGTGTGGGGAATATTTTCTTGGCACTCTTTGGGCCCCTTGGTACCAATTGAGCATCGTTGCAACGCCAAAGCCTACCTGAGTATTGTTGCTGACCATGTCCATCCCTTTATGACCACAATGTACCCAACATCTGATGGCTACTTTCAGCAGGATAATGCGCCATGTCATAAAGCTGGAATCATCTCAGACTGGTTTCTTGAACATGACAATGAGTTCACTGTACTCCAATGGCCTCCACAGTCACCAGATGTCAATCCAATAGAGCATCTTTGGGATGTGGTGGAACGGGAGATTCACATCATGGATGTGCAGCCGACAAATCTGCGGCAACTGTGTGATGCCATCATGTCAATATGGACCAAAATCTCTGAGGAATGCTTCCAGCACCTTGTTGAATCTATGCCACGAAGAATTGAGGCAGTTCTGAAGGCAAAAGGGGGTCCAACCCGTTACTAGCATGGTGTACCTAATAAAGTGACCGGTGAGTGTATACAGTCCTATGAAAAAGTTTGAGCACCCCTATTAATCTTAATCATTTTTAGTTCTAAATATTTTGGTGTTTGCAGCAGCCATTTCAGTTTGATATATCTAATAACTGATGGACACAGTAATATTTCAGGATTGAAATGAGGTTTATTGTACTAACAGAAAATGTGCAATATGCATTAAACCAAAATTTGACCGGTGCAAAAGTATGGGCACCTCAACAGAAAAGTGACATTAATATTTAGTAGATCCTCCTTTTGCAAAGATAACAGCCTCTAGTCGCTTCCTGTAGCTTTTAATCAGTTCCTGGATGAAGGTATTTTGGACCATTCCTCTTTACAAAACAATTCAAGTTCAATTAAGTTTGATGGTCGCTGAGCATGGACAGCCCGCTTCAAATGATCTGAAAACAAAGATTGTTCAACATAGTTGTTCAGGGGAAGGATACAAAAAGTTGTCTCAGAGATTTAACCTGTCAGTTTCCACTGTGAGGAACATAGTAAGGAAATGGAAGACCACAGGGACAGTTCTTGTTAAGCCCAGAAGTGGCAGGCCAAGAAAAATATCAGAAAGGCAGAGAAGAAGAATGGTGAGAACAGTCAAGGACAATCCACAGACCACCTCCAAAGAGCTGCAGCATCATCTTGCTGCAGATGGTATCACTGTGCATCGGTCAACAATACAGCACACTTTGCACAAGGAGAAGCTGTATGGGAGAGTGATGAGAAAGAAGCCGTTTCTGCAAGCACGCCACAAACAGAGTCGCCTGAGGTATGCAAAAGCACATTTGGACAAGCCAGCTTCATTTTGGAAGAGGGTCCTGTGGACTGATGAAACAGATTGAGTTGTTTGGTCATACAAAAAGGCGTTATGTATGGCGTCCAAAAAAAACAGCATTCCAAGAAAAACACTTGCTACCCACTGTAAAATTTGGTGGAGGTTCCATCATGCTTTGGGGCTGTGTGGCCAATGCCGGCATCGGGAATCTTGTTAAAGTTGAGGGTCGCATGGATTCCACTCAGTATCAGCAGATTCTTGAGAATAATGTTCAAGAATCAGTGACGAAGTTGAAGTTACGCCGGGGATGGATATTTCTGCAAGACAATGATCCAAAACACCGCTCCAAATCAACTCAGGCATTTATGCAGAGGAACAATTACAATGTTCTGGAATGGCCATGCCAGTCCCCAGACCTGAATATCATTGAACATCTGTGGGAACATCCGTGCTCGGCGACCATCAAACTTAACTGAACTTGAATTGTTTTGTAAAGAGGAACGGTCCAAAATACCTTCATCCAGGATCCAGGAACTGATTACAAGCTACAGGAAGTGACTAGAGGCTGTTATCTTTGCAAAAGGAGGATCTACTAAATATTAATGTCACTTTTCTGTTGAGGTGCCCATACTTATGCACCGGTCAAATTTTGGTTTAATGCATATTGCACATTTTCTGTTAGTACAATAAACCTCATTTCAATCCTGAAATATTACTGTGTCCATCAGTTATTAGATATATCAAACTGAAATGGCTGTTGCAAACACCAAAATATTTAGAACTAAGAATGATTAAGATTAATAGGGGTGCCCAAACTTTTTCATAGGACTGTATATATATATATATATATATATATATATATATATATATATATATATATACTGTATATATATTGTTCATTTTATTTGCAAAGCCGAACAAATGGAGATTCATCTCAGATGAAAGTGGCCGCCTTATTATACTTAGGTGTTTGCTGAGAGGCAACAGAAAGCGAGCATGACTGATAAAATGGTCTAGTCTGAGCTGTGCCTACTTCCAACCCCCCGTTCTTGTGTCTCCCCAATAACACACTGACAAATTGGCTGGAAGTTAAGGCCACAGCGGCCAATTTTATTAAACACCATCTTAACAAAATGTCCTTAAACAAAACCAAGAATAACAATGACATTATACATCATCCTCCCCCCACAATCAATTCTACCCTGACATAAGGAGGGGTCTCTGAAGGGCCTATTTACCCCACCTTAGAATAGCAAGACTCCGGCTATTACCCCTGGCCGTGCACACCTAGCCCAAGGGCACCCACACCGGAGTGTAACCGTCCTGGGTACCCTGCCTCAGGACTTCAACCATTAAGTTTCACCAAACAACCTCCAGACTGACAAGTGGGTGGAGTTAACCCCCTCTTGTCCTCTACCCCCGTTTAGCCTACAAAGACCCCTCCTGACCACGCCGCCGTGACAAGTAAAATTTAGGGAGGGCGGGCGGGACAACTTTCCACCTTGATTCTCCTTGCTGGAATGAGCCCCTCACTAGCAGCCCCTATTTACCAAATAACTCTTAGCTAACCCGCCCCTGTGTCCCTGACTTCACCTTTTCACCTAAACTTGACCTACTAGCTCTCATCCCATTTCTAGTCATGTGCTCCACTCCACTACCCTTTCAGGTCCGCTACGTTCTGCTGTCTTGACTGATAAAATGGTCTAGTCTGAGCTGTGCCTACTTCCAACCCCCCGTTCTTGTGTCTCCCCAATAACACACTGACAAATTGGCTGGAAGTTAAGGCCACAGCGGCCAATTTTATTAAACACCATCTTAACAAAATGTCCTTAAACAAAACCAAGAATAACAATGACATTATACATCATCCTCCCCCCACAATCAATTCTACCCTGACATAAGGAGGGGTCTCTGAAGGGCCTATTTACCCCACCTTAGAATAGCAAGACTCCGGCTATTACCCCTGGCCGTGCACACCTAGCCCAAGGGCACCCACACCGGAGTGTAACCGTCCTGGGTACCCTGCCTCAGGACTTCAACCATTAAGTTTCACCAAACAACCTCCAGACTGACAAGTGGGTGGAGTTAACCCCCTCTTGTCCTCTACCCCCGTTTAGCCTACAAAGACCCCTCCTGACCACGCCGCCGTGACAAGTAAAATTTAGGGAGGGCGGGCGGGACAACTTTCCACCTTGATTCTCCTTGCTGGAATGAGCCCCTCACTAGCAGCCCCTATTTACCAAATAACTCTTAGCTAACCCGCCCCTGTGTCCCTGACTTCACCTTTTCACCTAAACTTGACCTACTAGCTCTCATCCCATTTCTAGTCATGTGCTCCACTCCACTACCCTTTCAGGTCCGCTACGTTCTGCTGTCTTGACTGATAAAATGGTCTAGTCTGAGCTGTGCCTACTTCCAACCCCCCGTTCTTGTGTCTCCCCAATAACACACTGACAAATTGGCTGGAAGTTAAGGCCACAGCGGCCAATTTTATTAAACACCATCTTAACAAAATGTCCTTAAACAAAACCAAGAATAACAATGACATTATACATCATCCTCCCCCCACAATCAATTCTACCCTGACATAAGGAGGGGTCTCTGAAGGGCCTATTTACCCCACCTTAGAATAGCAAGACTCCGGCTATTACCCCTGGCCGTGCACACCTAGCCCAAGGGCACCCACACCGGAGTGTAACCGTCCTGGGTACCCTGCCTCAGGACTTCAACCATTAAGTTTCACCAAACAACCTCCAGACTGACAAGTGGGTGGAGTTAACCCCCTCTTGTCCTCTACCCCCGTTTAGCCTACAAAGACCCCTCCTGACCACGCCATGACGGGCGGGGGTGACTCCTTACTCCCGCGCGTCTCCCCACAAACGCAGAGCTCTCTCAATGCCATCCTGGATGCCGAGCAACCATATGTCCAAGTCGATGGCATTGAGATGCACCCCATCAGGCCTAAAAAGATCCGGAGACGCCACCTCCAACTCTCGATGTCGAACCACTAAACCGCCATTTCGAGCCACGAACCTGCCTACCATCTTGTTAAGCTTAATCCGAGCCCTGTTGATGCCCGCTGCCGAGCGAGCGTGCCGCCAGGACAGCCGAGCCACAATGTCTGACCACACCACTATCAGCCCAGGAAAAGTCGCCCACAAACGTAACAAGTCCAACTTAATATCCCGAGTGACTTCCCGGGCCGCACGCAATCCCAGATCATTCCCCCCGGCATGGATGACTAACACATCGGGGGCTCTATCCATGTCCACGAAATACTGGAGCTCACCTAACAGCCGGAACCACAGCAAGCCCCTAACCCCGATCCACTTGACCTGCACCGCCGACCTGTCGAAGCCCAAATGTCGCCCGGACGGCCGAGCATCAGCGCGAACTCCACCCCAATGGACATATGAGTGGCCAGCGATCCAGACCAAGCACACGGACGACCCTGAAACACAATAACAAAACATAAGCAGAACATACCCCTCAAACCCCCCGACCAGAAAAAGCACCCCTCAACCACTCACAGCAAATGCGGCCTCACATACGAACGGAAACGATCAGACTCCCACCGCCCGATACGCCTGATCACCTCCGCCGGCAAACCCCACCGGGACGCCTCAGTGGCGGCCCCTATCTGAAAGGAATGTGAACTAAAATCACCCGGTACCAACCCCAAAACCGACAAACCTTTCCGCAACACCTGAACAAACTGGAACCTCGACAAGCAGGACAAGTCCCTGTGCACCAATAATGGCAGACCTCCAGTCGGGCGCAGACACAAGAAAGCCTCAAAACACCCCACAGGGCAGACCACCGACCCCGGCAGGCGCTGCAAGCGCACGACTAAACCCCTGCCTTCCTGATCCGTCTTGGAGCGCCGGATACGGCACACCAAAACCCCCCCAGAAACCCGACAATCGCCCAACAACAAACCACCCGGGCAGGCCCGGCTACGGGAGACCAACTCTGAAATACGGAAGGCCCCAAAAAATGCCAACGAAAAGGCCAAGCTAAACAAGCACACCTCATACTCCGACACACAAACCCGCCCCAAAATCCCCACTAAGTCGCGAACGATCTCAAAAGACAACGGACGCCGACGATCTCTAACAACTGAACCCCGGCGGAAACCCTTAACCGCCTGGCGCACTAAGAAACATTTCGTAAAATCCCGAAGACCCTTAAATTTAAACCAAAATGCTAAAGCTGACAAACTCCGGGACAACCCCGACGGAGAGACCCCGGAACTGAAAGCCGAACCCACGAAAACCAAAACGGAGGCCTCCAAGTCTTCCGGCACCTGCGCCCCATGCAGCTCCCCCAACAACACCTCCCAATCCGACCAAACCCGAGCATACCCAGACCAGGTAGAGTCCCCTACAGACCGCCCCACCAGAGACAACGCCATACTTAGACCAGCGACCATAACTCCTCTGGGCAAGGTATCGCTTCTGCGTCCGCCTCCGGCGCCACCTCCCGAAATCTGTCCCACTGAAAACGAGAGATGGAGTCAGCGATCACATTAATAGAACCCAGCAAATGCACAGCAACAAAATGCGAATTAAGCTCAAGCCCCCGCAACACCAAACGACGCAGCAACCGAACAACTGGCGGCGAGTTAGCGGACTGTGAGTTAATGGCTTGGACCACGCCCAGATTGTCACAGAGGAAGCGGACCCTGCGGTCCCGCAACCGGTCTCCCCAAATAACCGTCGCCACCACGATTGGAAAAAGTTCCAACAATGCCAAATTCCGCACCCAACCATGCACTCTCCAAGCCTGAGGCCACTCCCCCACACACCACTGTCCCTGAAAGTAAGCCCCAAACCCATGCGCCCCGGAAGCGTCTGTAAACAGTTCCAGGTCAACATTGGAAACCAGAGCCCCCTGCAACAGCGAGTGACCGTTATATTTGGACAAAAAACCCTCCCAAACCAACAGATCCTCCCGCAATTCAGACCCCAACCGAACAAAATGAAAAGGACGCCGAACGCCCGCCGTGGCCCTGGCCAGGCGCCGGCAAAACACCCTGCCCATAGGCATAATGCGACAAGCAAAATTAAGACGCCCCAACAGGGACTGCAATTCTCGCAACCTAACTTTCCTCAATCGCACTGCCCGACCCACCAGCTCCTGCAACTCGAGCAATTTGTCCTCCGGCAAACGGCACTCCAGCCTCACAGTGTCGATAACAATGCCCAAGAACTTAATCACAGTAGCCGGCCCTTCAGTCTTCTCCGGTGCCAGAGGAACGCCGAATTCCCCACAAACGTCCACCATCATCTGCAACAGCAGAGAACACACCCACGTACCCGGAGGGCCAATGAACAGGAAGTCATCAAGGTAGTGCAAGACCGAGTCCACTTGAACTCGATGACGCACTACCCACTCTAAAAAGGTGCTGAACTCCTCGAAATAAGCGCAGGAGATTGAGCACCCCATAGGCAAACATTTATCCACAAAATAGCCGTCCTGCCATTTGCACCCGAGAAGGTGGAAGCTATCAGGATGCACCGGTAAAAGACGGAAGGCCGCCTCTATGTCAGTCTTAGCAAGCAGCGTCCCCCGGCCATATCGCCGCACCCAAGCCAAGGCCGCATCGAAGGACGCATAAGACACCGCACACAAAGCCGGATCGATCCCATCGTTTACCGACCCCCCTTCAGGATGGGACAAATGATGAATGAGGCGGAATTTATTAGCCTCCTTCTTGGGAACCACTCCCAAGGGTGAGACCCGAAGGAAATCCAGTGGAGGACTAACAAACGGCCCTGCCATACGACCCAATTCCACCTCTTTCGCCAATTTTGCCGACACCACCTCAGGGTGAGCCAGAGCCGACGCCAAATTCCTAGGCTCCCCCCCTCCCCCCAAATTAGAACAAGGAATGCGAAACCCCTCCGAAAAACCTTTAAACAACCGCGCGGCCGCCGCCCTACTTGGATATCGCCCGAGAGACTCCGCCATCCTTTCCACCCTCACCGGCGTCGCCCCTCTTGTTGTCAGTATCCCCTCCCTTACCTTTACCCTTCTTGAAGCATCGAGTGAGGGGGTGAGCACCCCCACAGCCCGAGCACTCGTGTTTGAAGCGACAGTCGTTTCCAAATTTACACTGCCCCTCATTGTACTGCCAACAGCACCCCCTACCGCCGCCTGCCGACCGACCCGACGATGACCCAGATCCGCCGGCCCCCTCCCGAAAGGACTGACCCCCACCCCCTTTAGTGGCCGCCATCAGCTTCATCCAGGAGCTGATGTCCTTGTGGTCCCATCGCAAGGAAGGCCGCACCGCCTTCCGCTGACGGAAGTGCTCGTCATACCTGAGCCACGCATTACCCCCGTAGACCCGGTACGCATCGCCGATGGAATCGAGGTAACAAAACAAAGCCGAACAATCCTCCGGCGCCCGCTCCCCAACCACACTGGCCAAGATGCAGAAGGCCTGGAGCCAGTTAGAGAAAGTACGAGGAATGAGCCTATAACGGCGCCGTTCCTCCTCCTCTTTCTTGCACTCATCGGGTTTAACCCTATCCAGATTAAACTTTTCGAGGGGGAGGAGGGAGAAGATCTCCACATACTCCCCCTTCCATATCCTTTCCCTCACTTCTGGCTTCAGATGAACCCCCAACGGCCCCTCGAAGCACACATAGACTTCCCCTTTCGCTGAGTCCGCCATGCGAACCTCATCTCTAACCTTAGCCACCTCCGCGCTAGGCACCACCTCACCAGTATGAGCCCCCCCCACTACCGCGCCCGGGGACGCACCCAGGTACCCTGCAGCAAGCCCACTACCAGTATCGTCGACCACAGGGACCGGAGGAGAGGAACCCACCCCCCCAAAGGACCCCCGCCCCGACTCGCCACCGCCGAAGCACCCTGGGCCGCAACCTGACCCGCCGCCCCCCAAACACTAATGGGAGACCCCCCGCCAAACCCCCCCCGGCACCCAGAAGCTGTTGAAAACCCTGAAGGACACCCTGAAAACCAGACAGCAAGCCAAAAGGATCCCCTGCCCCCACCCCCCCCCCAGGTGCAGAAGGGGTGACGTTCCACTCACCAGCCCCAACGGGGAGAAGAGCCCCGGCAGCCGTCCCTCCTGTAGATAGTCCTCCTCCTGTAAGCGATGATGCTGCAGCAGTGCCAGGATGGCAGGCCAGTGAAGCGCCGCCCGCAGGGCCCAAAACAGAAGAATTCCCCGCCGGGCTGCTCCTGCAGCCAGCCCGCTCTCCGGGCGTTCCTTGTTGCCTAGGCTGCGTCGGAGGGGGTGTGTCCAGAGGCTCCGCCCCCTCCCCGGAAGCCGGAAACTCGTCGTCGGAAGGGGCGGGGCTATCCAGACCAGCGCCCGCCCTGCTGCCAGCCTCCACCTGGAAATCCAAAGATGGCCGACGCCCCAGCACTTCCGGTGAGGCCGCAGCTCCGTGCACCAGGCCTGAAGCCCGGCCCCCCTCCTGGGAAGCCGGGATGGACGTCGGGGAAGGAGATAGAGGCTCCGGAGCACCGCCGGACCTCCGCACAGTTCTAGCCCTCCCCCTGCTCGGAGCATCAGCAGAGGGGGAGGCCGCAGCAGCACTCACTGAATCCCGTCGCCGGGGGGAAGGGGACACGCGCCGGGATCCCCCCGGAGCCGCACGCCCAGGCCGCATGGCAGGATTCCTCCTAGCACTGCCCCCTGCCGAACGAGACTGCCGACCGGGAGACAGCGCCGGAGGGTCCCTAGCGGGGCTCCTTCTGCGTCGCCTGGGCTGCGGGGACAGCTCAGGGCTGAGCCGTTCTGGAGGACGTGCACGCCGTCTGGGCGGCCGAAGATCCCCTCCAGGGGCAGGAGAAGCGACCACTGGAGAGGCCCCTAAGAAGCGCTCCTGGAGCCAGCCAGTGCCCCGGTGTAGAGCAGTCTGGCGAATCTCACGGAGCAGCGCGTCTAGATCCATGGTAAGGCACAACTTTCCACCTTGATTCTCCTTGCTGGAATGAGCCCCTCACTAGCAGCCCCTATTTACCAAATAACTCTTAGCTAACCCGCCCCTGTGTCCCTGACTTCACCTTTTCACCTAAACTTGACCTACTAGCTCTCATCCCATTTCTAGTCATGTGCTCCACTCCACTACCCTTTCAGGTCCGCTACGTTCTGCTGTCTTGAATGTTTGTTTATGAATGTTTCTTTTATTTTTTTAGTCCGATATGTCTCTGATAGAGATGAGCGAACAGTGTTCTATCGAACACATGTTCGATCAGATATCAGGCTGTTCGATGTGTTCGATTCGAATCGAACATCACGTGGCAAACTCCAAAAAAATTTGATTCCCCTCCCACCTTCCCTGGCGCCTTTTTTGCACCAATAACAGCGCAGGGGAGGTGGGACAGGAACTACGACACCGGAGGCATCAAAAAAAATCGGAAAAAGTCATTGGCTGCCGAAATCAGGTGACCTCCATTTTAGACGAATAGTGGATTTCAAATCCGGGTCATATGAGAATGTGAACTTTGTGACTAAGAGACAGGGATAGCTGTACAGGCAGGGATAGCTAGGGATAACCTTTATTTAGGGGGGAATGTTATTAAAAATAACTTTTTGGGGCTCTATCGGGTGTGTAATTGTGATTTTTGTGACATAAACTTTTTCCAATAGGAATGCATTGGACAGCGCTGATTGGCCAGAGTACGGAACTCGACCAATCAGCGCTGGCTCTGCTGGAGGAGGTGGAGTCTAAGATCGCTCCACACCAGTCTCCATTCAGGTCCGACCTTAGACTCCGCCTCCTCCGGCAGAGCCAGCGCTGATTGGCCGAAGGCTAGCCAATGCATTCCTATGCGAATGCAGAGACTTAGCAGTGCTGAGCCAGTTCTGCTCAACTACACATCTGATGCACACTCGGCTCTGCTACATCTGATGCACACTCGGTTCTGCTACATCTGATGTAGCAATCTGATGTAGCAGAGCCGAGGGTGCACTAGAACCCCTGTGCAAACTCAGCTCACGCTAATAGAATGCATTTGCCAGCGCTGATTGGCCAATGCATTCTATTAGCCCGATGAAGTAGAGCTGAATGTGTGTGCTAAGCACACACATTCAGCTCTACTTCATCGGGCTAATAGAATGCATTGGCCAGCGCTGATTGGCCAGAGTACGGAACTCGACCAATCAGCGCTGGTTCTGCTGGAGGAGGCGGAGTCTAAGATCGCTCCACACCAGTCTCCATTCAGGTCCGACCTTAGACTCCGCCTCCTCCGGCAGAGCCAGCGCTGATTGGCCGAAGGCTGGCCAATGCATTCCTATGCGAATGCAGAGACTTAGCAGTGCTGAGCCAGTTCTGCTCAACTACACATCTGATGTAGCAGTGCCGAGTGTGCATCAGATGTGTAGTTGAGCAGAACTGGCTCAGCACTGCTAAGTCTGCATTCGCATAGGAATGCATTGGCCAGCCTTCAGCCAATCAGCGCTGGCTCTGCCGGAGGAGGCGGAGTCTAAGGTCGGACCTGAATGAAGACTGGTGTGGAGCAATCTTAGACTCCGCCTCCTCCAGCAGAGCCAGCGCTGATTGGTCGAGTTCCGTACTCTGGCCAATCAGCGCTGGCCAATGCATTCTATTAGCGTGAGCTGAGTTTGCACAGGGGTTCTAGTGCACCCTCGGCTCTGCTACATTAGATGTACATCATCTGATGTAGCAGTGCCGAGTGTGCATCAGATGTAGCAGAGCCGAGTGTGCATCAGATGGGTAGTTGAGCAGAACTGGCTCAGCACTGCTAA
Source organism: Leptodactylus fuscus (assembly GCF_031893055.1). Taxonomy (NCBI): domain Eukaryota; kingdom Metazoa; phylum Chordata; class Amphibia; order Anura; family Leptodactylidae; genus Leptodactylus; species Leptodactylus fuscus. The sequence goes on along the minus strand of NC_134270.1, from coordinate 31,669,762 downwards.
GTCTCTGCATTCGCATAGGAATGCATTGGCCAGCCTTCGGCCAATCAGCGCTGGCTCTGGCGGAGGAGGCGGAGTCTAAGGTCGGACCTGAATGGAGACTGGTTTGGAGCGATCTTAGACTACGCCTCCTCCAGCAGAGCCAGCGCTGATTGGTCGAATTCCGTACTCTGTCCAATCAGCACTGGCCAATGCATTTCTATGGGGAAAAGTTAGCTTGCGAAAATCGCAAACTGACAGGGATTTCCATGAAATAAAGTGACTTTTATGCCCCCAGACATGCTTCCCCTGCTGTCCCAGTGTCATTCCAGGGTGTTGGTATCATTTCCTGGGGTGTCATAGTGGACTTGGTGACCCTCCAGACACGAATTTGGGTTTCCCCCTTAACGAGTTTATGTTCCCCATAGACTATAATGGGGTTCGAAACCCATTCGAACACTCGAACAGTGAGCGGCTGTTCGAATCGAATTTCGAACCTCGAACATTTTAGTGTTCGCTCATCTCTAGTCTCTGATAATCCAGACGTAATTGTTAGACATGATCTCCATTAGGTATGTACCTGCAGTCTAATAGACAGTAGAAAGTTATTACAGGACTACTGGGCCGCTGCGCAGCATGTACAGTGTATATATATATGTATGCATGCAAATAATACTTTCTAGTTTTTGGTTGCTGACATCAGATAGATCACAAGAAAGACATCTTGGGGAACATGCGTTTTTTGCTGCAGAACTACACAGCCATTGATATGATTTAATGTTGTCCCAAAGATCCATAAAAATGTGTTCCTGCCACCCTTGAGACTCATAGTGGCGGGCATTGGGTCTTTGGGATAAAAATTGGGAGAATAGATAGATTTCCATTTGCAACCATTGGTTAAAGCAATACCAAGGTTTTTGAGAGACACAAAACATGTGATTTCCATGATACAAATATTGGTTGGACAAAAAAGTTTGTATGGACACCATGTGATGTAGCGCTATATCCATCCATCCACATGATGTCACATTGAAGTGTTTCAGATGTCAAACCAACAGCCACCAATTTTATATTGCAGGACAATTTTTGCCATCCATCACATGTGGTAAAAAATATAACGGTGGGAAAGTTAATCCAAATAGTAACAATAATTACTAATATTTGCTAATAATTATTATTATTATTATTATTATTACTGTTGTTATTATTATTACTATTATTCTTACTATGACTATTATTACTATTATTATTATTATTATTATTATTATTATTATTACTATTATTATCACTATTATTATTATTACTACTATTATTAATAATAATAATAATAATAATAATAATAATAATAATAATAATAATAATAATAATAATAATAGGTACTAATTGCTATGAAATAGATTCCGAAAGTTACTTAGGAAAATCTATACTCTTCTATACTATACTTCACTACAGTCTGGAACTGATAATAAACTGACAATCTACTTTTAGAGAGTCGAACAAAGGAAATATAGTAGAACATGATGTATTGTTTGTATCAGCAAATTGTCTCATTGCAGGACACTGCAATTTAAGGTCTAGGACTAGAGACTGGAGATTATTGTTCTGCCCTGTGTTAAATATACTGCTGAGCTCACTGTAACAGCTATTATAAGGTTCCTTCTGCGCTACCACTGGGTTGATAGATCAAATTGATCTCACTTTGTTTTCCACTAACACAGGTCTACAATTTTGCCCTGTCCATACAAACTTACCAAATCCTTCACAGAGAAATAATACACTATTATCTGGCACAGCGGGTGCATCAGAGAGTTTTCAGAAAGCAAAATTATTCTGAAAGGGACTTCTATTAGATTGTGGTTAATTGGATCGGAGGTGCCCGGCGGCCTACATTTCTGGTGATACAGCGTATCCATTGTGAAAGTCAGTATATACAGTATATACAGTCAGTGTAATATATATGATACTATGTAAAATATTGTGAATATGAAGAGTCCTCACACTATGAAACACTTTGGAATACCTGGCGTGTAAAAGTTAGACTTAGGGAGTGTTCACACTATCAGCAGTGTCCTTAGCTATTGTTATTACAGATTTTAGCCACAAACACTAATTGAACTATCAGAAATCCATTAAAATTTGGGGCCCCGCCATTCCTAGTTATGCCACTGTATATGGGCATATTTAACCAAAAGGACAGGTGAAGAAGAATACATTTAACTTTTAATGCAGCTAATACAGTCTCCGGCATGATAGCTGCTCTAGAACTCTGTAACGAATTTAAAGCATACCTCCAGTTATAAGCAACTTTTCTTGAATGAAAAGTATATATGAATATAAGAAACTTTGCAATATATCTTAAACATATTTGTTCAGGACTTCAGGACTTATTAATCTAGTTTCCTACTCCTTATCTTCAATCTGACTACTTGCTTACATTATATCCCTCTCCATATTCAGCCTTAGGCCTCATTTACATCTGCGTCGGTAATCCGTTAAGGGAGTCCGCATGGGGACCTCCTGAATGTACTACCGAATGCATTGGCAAGCTGTGTACAGTGAAAGCACACAGACCCCATAGACTATAATGTGGTCCATGTGCTTTCTGCATGGTCTCTGCACAAGTCACACGGACAGAAAAGTAGATCGTGAACTACTTTTCTGTCTGCATGTTCCCTGCGGAGACTGTGCAGAAAGCCCACGGACCTCATTACAGTCTATGCGGTCCGTTTACTTTCATTGTACACCGCTTGCCAATGCATTTGGTAGTCCGTTCTGGGGGGTCCCCATGCGGACTCCCCCGAACAGACTACTGACGCAGATGTGAACGAGGCCTCTGACAGACTTCTATGGAGCAGGGGAGGGGTTGAATAGGATTCTCCTGCTGGTGAATTGATTTATTAGCTCATTCCCTGCACTTCTAGCCTCTTATCTACAACCTAGCAGTACTAAAAAAAACAAGGAATAGCAGAGTATAACAGCAGCAATTATTTGAGCAACTTTTCTATCCCATATCCTCTTCAAAGACTAATTTAGAGAAAGTAACTGAGAAGAGAAGACAATATATTTCTTGAATAAGAAGTATGCTTTAACAATATCTGTTTCGTGTTAGTAAAATATAGATGGTACATATACTCTCCCTTTAGCATCTCTCCACTATATCACATGCTATAAAACTGCAGCAGTATTTCATGAATACAGCAGAGCATAGTCTGAAAAAAAAATTATCGTGAATAAAACTTACTCATTTTTTTTTCTGTTTTTAACATTTTTCATACACAAATGACATTTTCCCAACAGGCATGCGCCTCTGAAGATAATTGCACAAAATTAAACATGTTTGCCCTTTCTACTCAGTCTGTCCTCGGCAAAGACTTATCTTTTATATATAGAAACACACACCTCCATTTTCTGACAGCCTGGTAGCTAGAAAGGTCAGCTGGTTGTCAATGCAGCGTTTAAACCTGATAAAGTGTGCGGAAATCCGGCAATGATATTTAATTAGGACTGGATGACACTGTCTATGGGGAATTATATTTTCCCAGTTTTAGGCTGTGCCCGCCTTGGTAATGATTCTGTTTTCTGTCGCGCAATTCTATGTCACCCGCAGCAACTAAAAGAAATACGATGGCAAATTCATCATTTCAATACTTTAAAATACAAGCGCTTGTTCGCAGGAGACAGTACCATAAAAATAACTGCTGGTTGCATTGCCTTTAATGATAGATAGGATTGCAGATTTAGTGCAAAAATGGATTTCTAACATGCCATAACCCATCATATCATCACTTACAGCTTAACTTTAAGTGCACCTATTATGTCTTTTTTTTTTTTTTTTTTTTATTTAAAAAGGTCTTGAATTCTGTGCTCTTTAATTTTATATTTCACCACCAGGGGAGCTCACAAACACAAATTTACTATTAACCGGTTAAGGACCAGGCCCAAAAGTATGTTAAAGACCAGGCCTTTTTTTTCAAAACTGACATGTGTCACTTTAAATGGCAATAACTTTGAGACGGTTTAACTTACACAAGTGGTTTTGAGACTGTTTTTTTCGTAACACATTATACTTTATGTTAGTGGTAAATATTAATCAATATTTGTGTATTTATTTATAAAAAAAACTAGGAAATTTGATGGAAATTTGGAAAAAATTGCAATTTTCAAAATGTGAAATTCTCTGCTTTTCAGGCAGATAGTCATACCACCCAAATACATAAATAAATATTATCTCCCATATCTCTGCTTTATATCGGCATCATCTTTTGATTGTCTTTTAATTTATTTTGGACTTTACAAGGCTTACAAGTGTAACAGCGATTTTCTAGATTTGCAAGAAAATTCCCCAAACCAATTTTTTAGGGACCGCTTCAGTTCTGTAAGGAATTATAAAGGCCTGTATAATAGAAACCCCCATAAATCACCCCATTTTCAAAACTACACCCCTCAAATTATTCAAAACAGCATTTGGGATGTTTGTTAACCCTTTAAGTTTTTCATAAGAATAAAAATAATATGGCAGTGAAATTTAGACATTTTATTTTTTTTCATTAATACATTCATTTAGACCTAAAATTAACACATTCACAAAGGGTTAAAGGAGAAAATGCATCTCACATTTTGTTATGCAATTTCTCCCGTGCACAGAAATACCCCACATGTGGGCGTAAACTGATTTTTGGGTACACAGCAGTGCATGGAAGGGAAGGAGCGACACTGGGTGTGTGAACAGCAGATTTTGCTGGAATAATTTTCAGGCACCATGCCTCATTTGCAGAGCCCCTAGAGTACCAAAACAATGGAAACCCCCCAAAAGTGACCCCATTTTAGAATCTACACCCCTCACAGAATTCATCAAGGGGTATAGTCAGCATTTTGACCCTACAGTTGTTTCACAGATTTTACTAACATTGGGATGTGTAAATGAAAAATTACTAAAATGTCACTTTATCCCCAAAGTTTTAATTTTCACAAGGGGATAAAGGACTAAAAGCCCCCCACAGTTTGTTACACAATTTCTCCTGAACACGGCAATACCCCATGTGTGGCCATATTCTGCTGTATGGGAACATGGCGGGGCTCAGAATGGAAAGAGCGCTATTTGGCTTTTGGATGGCAGATTTTGCTGGAATAATTTTAGGTGCCATGTCTCATTTGCAGAGCCCCTAGAGTACCAATACAGTGGAAACCCCCTAAAAGTGACCCCATTTTGGAAACTACACCCCCCACAGAACATATTAAAGGGTAGAGTGAGCATTTTGACCCTACAGCTGTTTCACAGATTTTATTAACATTGGGGCATGAAAATGAAAAATTACTTTTTTTCCAATAAACTGTCAATTTAGCCCCAAATTTTTCATTTTCACAAGAGGATAAAGGGGAAAAAGCTCCATAAAGTTTGTTAAACAATTTCTCCTGAACACAGAAATGCCCCATATGTGGTAATAATCTGCTGTATGGGAACATGGTGGGGCTCAGAATGGAAAGAGAGCTATTTGGCTTTTGAAGGACAGATTTTGCTGGAATATTTTTCAAGTCCCATATCGCATTTGCAGAGCCCCTAAAGTACCAATACAGTGGAAACCCCCTAAAAGTGACCCCATTTTGGAAACTACACCACTCATAGAATTTATCTAGGGGTATACTGAGCATTTTGGCCTCACAGCTGTTTCACAGATTTTATTAACATTGGGATGTAAAAATGAAAAATTACTTTTTTTCCCAATGAATCGTCCATTTAGCGCCATATTTTTAATTTTGCAAGTAGTTAAAGAATTAAAAGCCCCCCACAGTTTGTTACAAAATTTCTCCTGAACACGGCAATACCCCATATGTGGCCATAATCTGCTGTATGGGTACATGGTGGGGCTCAGAATGGAAAGAGAGCTATTTGGATTTTGGAGGGCAGATGTGGCTGGAATAGTTTTCAGGTGCCATGTCGCATTTGCTGAGCCCCTAAAGTATCAATACAATGGAAACCCCCCATTGTGACCCCATTTTAGAAACTACACCTGTCAAGGAATGAATCAAGGGGTATTATCATTTTGTGCCTAAAATGCTTCCAAAAAATGAATGTCCAAAATGAAAATTTAAATTTTGAAAGAAATATGCCATTTCGGTGCCCCATACATTGCACCCACTTTGTGTTGTCAGAGACCTGCACTCCTAAAACTATTAAGGGGCCATCCCGAGGGGCAAAAAATATATATATGTGGGTGTAAACTGCTGCTTGGGCACACAGGAGGGCTCAGAAGGGAAGGAGCACTGCGCTTTTTAGCTTTTGGGGTACAGATTTAGAGGGACTTTCTGGGGGCCATGTTCCTTTTGGAGAGACCTGGAGGTAACTGTAAACCCCATTTTGTAGGGGCAAGTTTAGGGTCTCTGCAAAAGTGTCATGGCATCCAAAAACCAAACCGTCTGCGCTCCAAAAACCCAATAACCCTTCTTCCCTTCTGTGTCCGGCTGTGCCCTAATATCAGTTTATACCCACATATGACATTACGTCCGTTATCCCGGGTACACCAGTGTCATACATGTGTCATACATGTGGCATAAACTGCAGTTTGGGCGCACAGCAGGGCGCAGAAGGGAAGGAGCGCGATGAGGCTTTTGGAGTACAGATTCAGATGTTTGGTATCTGGACGCCATGCCATGTTTGTAGAGCCTGTAAGGTACCAGAAAAGTGGATTCCCCAAAGGAGTGACCCCATTTTGAAAACTGCACCCCTCAAAGAATTTATCAGGGGGTGTAGTGAGTATTAGTATCCCGGACATGACTGCACAGCGGATGGCGAAGAGGGAATGTGTAAGCGGTGCGGAGTACATTGCAGACACCAAATTCCCTACTATGTCCCAGTAGCTCCTATGATTGGGGGAGTCACTCTGGGGCTCATTTTGGGGGTCACTTCTGGTGTCTTTCCCTTGTAAACTGTAAATCTGGGGTGTCTCCTGAAGTACACTGACACAGCTTATACATTCCCTTCCTGACGCCGCCAGTTGTATTCTAATAATTTGGCGATTTTGGTTTTTTTTGTCTTCACATTACTAGATGCTATATTTTCTTTATTCTTTTGGTGACGCGGCCATATAAGGGCTTGTTGTTTGCGGGATGTGATATATTTTGTAATGACACCATTTTTGGGTGCCTACAACATACTGAATACATTTTATTAACTCTTTCTTGCTGGATTTAAAAAAAAATAAAATCCTGGCATTGAGTTGTACCCTTTAAATTTTTCGCCATGCAGCGCACAGTAAAAGTAACATGTTCCCTTTATTCTGCGGGTCGGTACGGTTACGGCGATACCTCATTTATACTATTTTTTTATGCGATACTAATTCTGCAGAACAAAAACACATTTGGGGACATAAATCAGTGATTTTTGCATCGCCATCTTATGAGAGGCGTAACATTTTTATTTTTCGGTTGACAGTGTTGGTTGAGGGCTTATTTTTTGCGGGACAACCTGCGCTTTTTATTGGTACTGTTGTGGGGTGCATATGATTTTTTGATCACTTTTTATAGCATATTTTGTAAGGTGATATGGTGAAAAATCACTACTTCTGGCGGGTTTTTTCCGGTTTTTTTTTCAGATGTACACCGTATACATTAAATATTATTTCAGTTTTATTGTACAGGTTTTTACGGACGCGGCGATACCAAATATGCATTGTTTTTATTAATTTTTAGTACTTTTTTATATAGTTCATTTTGTATAGAGAAAAAGGGATTTTTGGGCTTTATAACTTTATTACTTTTTTCATACACTTTACTTTTTTTTTAACTTTTTTTTTTTTAACTTTTTCATGTGTCCCTTTAGGACACTTGAATCAGTTGATGCTTTCATGAAAGCATCAACTGATTTTGTATAGTAGCTTGCAGGACACGAGCAGGACATGAGCCTGCTCGTGTCCTGTAAGCTGCAGAGGAAGTGAGACACATCGCTCACTTCCTCCACCGCCTGGCAGGATCACCAGGTATGTGGGGGCTCCGGTAGTCTGGGGTCACTGGCCAGACCCCAGACTACCTTTTACTGACATCGGCACCCCCCGATCTCGCCGCGGGGGGTGCCGATCAGCTTCAATATGCGGCGGATCCCTTTCGATCGCGCCGTGATGTTTCACGGCACGATCGAAAGGGTTAAAACGTTCAGTCGGAACTGAGTCCGACTGAATGTTGTTGAGGGGGTGGTTAGGTGTTAGTAACACCTAACCCCTGCCCTCCCCCCGCCCCACCCCCTGCCTAGTGAGTCTCTGAAGACCGGCCGTAAATTTACAATCGGCTGGTCTTAGAGACCAGGACTGCTGGCCGTAAATTTACGGCCAGCGGTCCTTAACCGGTTAAAGGGGTTTTCCCATCTGTTATAGTTCTGTGTATATATATAAATATTTTTTTTGAACAACAGAACCTCTTAGCTGTAGAACACTACAGCGAGGTCCACAGGCCCTATGGTGGGCAGCTGTATGTCTGAACTGAAATGTGAACTACTGCAAAGACACTGCAGCGCGGTACTTAATGTGAACAGCTGCAAAGACACTGCAGCCTGAACTCAATGTGAACAGTGGGCACTGTGCGACACTCCATGTGAATAAGGTGCAACTAAAACCCTGCCAGTTTAGCTTACTGGCCAGATGCACCAGTACAAGTGAAACACACAACTGCCAAGCAGTGGCGTAACTAGGAATGGCGGGGCCCCGTGGTGAACTTTTGACATGGGGCCCCCCCACCACCGAAGATCTCGACCGAGTCCCTCCTACGCATTCCTGTGCGCTCTATTATGACCAATAGTGGCCCCTGCACACAGTATTATGTCCCTTAGAGGCCCCTGCACAATGGGTTATACCCAATAGTGGCCCCTGCACACAGTATTATGTCCCTTAGAGGCCCCTGCACAATATATTATGTCCCATAGTGGCCCCTGCACACAGTATTATGTCCCATAGTGGCCCCTGCACACAGTATTATGCCCCATACTGGCCCCTGCACACAGTATTATGCCCCTTAGAGGCCCCTGCACACCGTATTATACCCAATAGTGGCCACTGCACACAGTATTATGCCCCATTGTGGTCACTGCACACAGTATTATACCCCATAGTGACCCCTGCACACAGTATTATACCCCATAGTGACCCCTGCACACAGTATTATGTCCCTTAGAGGCCCCTGCACAATGGGTTATACCCAATAGTGGCCCCTGCACACAGTATTATGTCCCTTAGAGGCCCCTGCACAATATATTATGTCCCATAGTGGCCCCTGCACACAGTATTATGTCCCATAGTGGCCCCTGCACACAGTATTATGCCCCATACTGGCCCCTGCACACAGTATTATGCCCCTTAGAGGCCCCTGCACACCGTATTATACCCAATAGTGGCCACTGCACACAGTATTATGCCCCATTGTGGGCACTGCACACAGTATTATACCCCATAGTGACCCCTGCACACAGTATTATCCCCCATAGTGGCCCCTGCACACAGTATTATGTCCCATAGTGGCCCCTACAGGACTAAATACTGTCACGTCACTGCTGACCGCTATATCAGGACAATTGTGGATAAAAAAATCTGGTCATGTGCATTACAATTTAGTAACTCCATGTGCCTCATATTAATAGCAGTTAACCCCATCATGTCCCTCACATTAACCCGTGTGCCTACACATAAGAGTTACTGATATGTGAGAGACATGGAGGTAATAATAAAGTATCTTCATTACTATTACCCCCATATGTCTAACATATCAGTAACTCTTATGGTGAGGCACACAGGGGTTAATGTGAGGGACATGATAGGGTTAACTGCTATTAATATGAGGCACATGGAGTTACTAAAACAAAAATAATCACCCCAAATGCCTGATATTAATAAGTAACCCCAGTATGTACCTGTGTATCTTTAGTTTCCTTTTCCTGGAGTAGCTTCTTCCTCTTCTTCTCTTGCAGGATGGCAGGAGCTGGGCAGGGATAAGCCCCGCCTCCTGGGCTCTCCTCAGCCCTCTCATTGGTGGGCAGAGGACAGGCAGAGAAAGGGAGGGGGGAGAGAGGGGGAGTGTCCTGAAGCGCTGAGAGGAGCCAGACCTGCAGCTCCTGTGTGTCAGCCGTTGCTGCAGCTTCGGGGCCCCCTGTTGGTGGAAAGTATTCCACCAACAGGGGGCCCCGATCATTAAACTCAGGGGTCCGAAAAGACCTCCGAGAATAATGATAGCAGAGGTAGCAGCTGTCACTGGGACCCTAATGTCCCGGGCCCTGTGGCAGCTGCCTCTGCTGCTATGGTGGTAGTTACGCCACTGCTGCCAAGTGTTAACACTCACTCCAGGCCAGCAAACACACACATTTACCCCTGCGACAGCTAGGGGCCACCAAGTAAGTTTAGAACATTCTCCTGCACACAGCTTGGAGTTACCAGGGGAGTTTGCATGGTCCTGCACACAGCTTGGAGCCATCAAACCCCCATGCTCCCGCACACAGCTAAGAGCCATACATGAAGTCAGACAGTACACATAGGCTATCTCAGAGATCATACCTGCTGCAGCTCCACAAGCTGGAACGGCATCTAACGCTCCTAGCCCTGGTGTAGAGCTGACAGTTCAGGGCTTACAGGTCCTAACTAACAGCACCCAGGGAAGCAGAGGAACCCCACACAGAGGCCTAGTCTGAAACCTGCCTGAGTACTGGAGCCTATCCCTGCAAACTATTGTCATTCACTCCGTGGACTTTGAGGAGATTTTAGTCAAAGTGTGAGCACCCGGCGGGCGTCGGCTCATATTATTTAAAGGGAAGTCCCTGCCCAATAGGGGCGGTGGCCATGACCTCACCGCTGATGCTCAATAGAGGAGAAATGGCACTTAGCTTGTGAGCAGCTCCAATACGTCTGAGCATGCTCAGTAAGGTGAAAGCTGGATGGTTAGACTGACCTGCAGGTGGCGCTGTGATAGCAACCTGCGGGACCCAATCCTAACACCATCTTAGTCTTTCAGCCAGGCTGCATGCAGTGTCCGCTTTTCACTTCCTTTATTTCTCTCCCCCTCCTCCCTCCTGCTGAAGGGACAAACAACAGGTCAGATAATCTGCAGATGCTTGTACAGAATGGACTCAGTGTTATCTGTATGTTTACATAGAGAGATAACAGACCGGGCTTTATCAGCAAACTGCAATTAGCTGAAGCCAGCAAGAGCACTGAGTAAGTGACTTCACTTAACCTATAGGTCAGTGGTTGTACTAATGCAGTGTAAATAATGGGAGGAATAAATTCACATACCAGGCAAACAAAGCAGAATTTCTAAAGCAATACATTTAGGAAAAGACTTTACATAAGCTACCAGTATAGATAGGATCCTTGCAATGGGACAACCCTTTTAAGTGTAAGGAATATTCCCAGAATTGCATTAACACATTGGCAGAGTAAGTGATAGATCTCACTGGTGGGGTCCAAGCTCTGAGACCCTTGCAATCCTGAAAACAGGGGTCAGAGATAGTTTGGAGTTCAAGTATCTCTAGTAGTTTACTAAAGTTGAATGGAGCAGAAGTGGGGAAGGACTTGACCTTGTGGCTATATACTTATTTTCTGTGGATAGATAAAAAAAAATTGTTATTCTGGGAAAAGCTCTTCAATAGGAGTCTGTCACCAGAACCCAGTATATTAACCCAGATCTTCAGATAGCTGGGTTAAAATGCCTTGAATCAAACGTTGTCTTCCCCTTGTGAAATGGTGCCCTGCCAAGGTATCACTGTTTTTGTTAATGTGCAAATGATCCCTTTGGAGCAATGACAGCATTTTCATTGCTCCAAAGAGGTAAGCTGCAATACCCTTGTTACTCCAAAGAGATTATTTTCATATTGATAACAACAACAATATCTTGGAAACAGGGACACAAGGAGAATACAACATTTGATACAGGTGAGACTAACCTATCTATCTGTAGAGCTGGTTTGATAGGCTGGGTTCTGGATATTATGTCATTTAACTAGATTTATATGGTTATATGCTAGATTAGGCTATATGTATATCAAAAAGGAGGTAGAGGACAGCAGTTCCCCTTCTAGCAGACTTGGTGAAGGGTGCTGGGAGGTGATGAGCGAACCCGCAAAGTTCATGTACCCAAACAAGAACTCCAGCACTGAAGTTCAGCTCATCTATAAAGCTGGTTGATTGACTGCTGAGCATACTGTGTATACTGTGTAGACTGCTGTGTATACTGTGTAGAATGCTGAGGAGTCAATCAACTGGTTTTAAGCACATAGACATGATAGATGTGCCCAGTATGGGCATTGCTGTGATTGGCCAGGCAGGACATGTGACCTCTCTGTATAAGATGCGGGGTCACAGGTCCTGTCACCATTCCAGCTAGTTAGACTAGGTAGGGAGACGCTGCAGCTGGAGATGGGACAGAGGGCCTGAGCTAAATGTAATAATTGTCCTTTTCAGGGCAGTGCAGCGAGGTAGGGAGAGAAGCCTGAGACAGTGAGGGACAGTTAGCATAGAAATAACAATGGCCCTTGTCAGGGCAGTGACAGTAAATGGATCCCACAGAGCCTGCGTGGGTGGTTAAAGGGGACGTCCCATCTCAAGGCTCCTATATATACTGGTAGTTTATGTAAATTGAAGCCTTTTTCTAAATGTATTGCTTTAGAAATACTACTTTGTTTGCCTGCTATGTGACCTTATTCCTTCCATTGTTTATACTGCATTGCTATAACTACGGACCTGAGAGATAGGACAAGTGACGTCACTTACTCAGTGCCAGCAGGACAATCCATTCAAAAAAATCCACTTTGCTGATAAAGCCGAGTCTGTTATCTCTCAATGTAAACACACAGATAACATGGAGTCCATTCTGTACAAGAATATGCAGGTTATCTGACCTACAGAAGTGTTGTTTGTCCGTTCAGCAGGAGGGAGCGGGAGGGAGAGAAATACAGAAAGTGAGAAGCAGACTCTGTATACAGCTGGGCAGAAAGGCTGAGATGGGAGAACCCCTTTAAAGTGTTGGCTATCACCTCCTCCACCTCTTCCACTTGCACCACCGCATCCACTTCCATCTCCAACTGGATCTCCTCCAACTTGCCCTGTTATTACTCACATTTTGCCCTCTACCCCTTACTATCCTAATTTTACAGCCATTTTTGGGTCACCAAGTTCAGGTCCACATTGACTTCACTGGGGTTCAGGTTCAGATTGGGGTCAAGTCCAGGTAGCCAAACTGAACTTTTGGGCAAAGATCAGCCGAACTTCGATGGGTTCGCTCAACTCTAGTGCTTAGAACACGCCTGATCAACTGATCAGTGCAGCTCTTCCATTTTGAAAGGGATTGTCCCTGATAAGATGAACCATCTATAAGGAAACAAAGGAATTTAGAGCTGTATATGAAAACAGACCCCTATAAATATACCTAATACTTAACTTTTTAGTGCTTATTCCCCTACAGAGGACTAGCCGTAGACTCATAGTGGGAGATTTATCAATACAATAGTGTCCTATGAGTTACGCAGCACGTAACAGAATTGTCACCAGGGTCCATGCCTGGTCATTTATCCATCACAGACCCTAACATTGCTTTCAAACACTTTCCTAAAGTGACAATTGGCACGGGCATTTCATAAATATGGCTTTGAATCGTATTACTATGTTTTTGAGAGTAGTCGCACCAGAATAATGGCATAAATACACTAATAATGCCGCCTTGCAGTCTTCCACTTGCTGGTAAAATCACCGCCTGACTGTCTCACAACAATACAAGTCTCCCTAAACATTGTTATTGTATTTTATTTTCACGTTTTTATCAATTTGGCTCCTGACACTTGCATTTTTTAAATAATTTTATTTGTTAGTAAATGATAAGAAATATATACCTGTCTCGAGACTTTCTAGCTATAGCGGTTGTATTGTAATGATAAGTATATGCTGTAAGACACCGAAGCAGCAAAAACCTCCTGCCTATTGCAGATGGATGCAAGAGCAGGGGAAGTGTCTCAGATTCTAGATGAAAAGTCAAGTTAAAGTTTGCTGAAGCTGTTTATTCAATGCTTTGTGTCAAGTCAGATTTGCTACATCTGCACCAAAGCATAGAACAGAAACAATAGACTACAATACTTTATTGATCTGTGCAGGAAATGAATTATCCGGCAACTGATCAGACAGTACAGTCAGTGACACGTGGATACATATGTACAGGAACATAATGACATATGACATACATTCATGAGAACCATCATTATACCTCCCACCGTGGTTCAGTATTATCATTAACAGGTCCATTGAACAATGTTATGGCAGTTGTAATGAACGACCTTCTCAGTCTGTCTCTGCCGCAGCGTAGCTGTATAACCTGTCACGGGAATTATTACATTGACCCACCACCATTCATCACCCTGTGCAAAGAAAATCCATCACCCATCAAATAGACAGAAATGTGGCCAACTTGGGTCAGCCACCGTTTTCCAATTGCCGTAAAGTATTGGCTGCTTTATGATATGCCTCTGCTATTCATTATTATTTAGTAAAAGTAAAAACTATGAGAAGTGTTCTGATATATATTGCCTGAACTATATAGTTACATAGTAGATGAGGTTGGATGAAGACATCAGTCCATCAAGACCAACCTGAAACCCTACAGTCTCCTACAGTGTTAATCCAGAGGAAGGCAAAAAAAAACCATGAGGCTCATGCCAATTGCCCCACCTATTTCTTGTAGACAAAGTTTTGGTTTTCAAGATGATTGGCTATCCTTATCCATTGTGGTACCAGGTGCAAGTACAATCCTATGGTGTCATCTTTGCCTCCTCATGCTTCCTCTTCTGCTGTTTGTTCTTCTGAGTTATATAGAACTTCTTTCCTCATCAGTTAAGTACATTGACGACCCATCATAGAGATGGCAATCGGTTAACAATCAATGAATTCCTGTTAGGAACCCGATGCAATGAATAACTCATTGTTATGGTCAGCAGTTTATTAAAAAAAACTAAACTGAAAACCCTGCGGAGCCCTCTGGGCTATTGACTACTAAAAACCTGGTGTGAACACTGTCTGACAGTTTCTGTCACTGCCAGCTAAATAAAAGGACCAGGTGTGCTCTGTTAGCATTCACAGAGTCCTGTGCAGTCAGAGCAGCCGCACAAATAAACTAACTGGCTAGCCTGAACTCCAGGACTAGCCAGAGACCAACAAATCCTGTGTGCTTCCAGCCACCCAACCCCCAATGCAGCTACAGCCAAACTGGTCAGTGTGAACAGTGATTGACACAGCAATGGCCTAGAGAGCTTTCACACAATTCACACACAAGGCAGCATGCTACTAGGGCCACTGAGTAATTACAGGCTGGAACCCAAGCACGCACGCACGCACGCACGCATGCACACACACACACACACATCAATTCAGGTATCAGATTTGATTTGGGATTTGATCTTAGAGTGCCGGGCGTCCAGACCAGCCCCCTTATATAGGCAAGGGGTGGTCACCAGCAAATAGCCCAGCTGTCCAATCCGAGCGTCCATTGGTCGACACACATGTCGTTCAACCAGTCGACCATGCCCGGCTGTTGCAAGGCAGGTTAACCCCTGCAACCCTGGACCGTGCAGAAGAACAGGCAGTGACGCCCATCTCATGGCCGCAGCATCTGCACAATCCTAACACTCATTAAGTCTTGGGCAACTAGAATCCCCAAGCACTGAGGCAAAAACAGTTCTGGGAGTGCTTTGCTCTCCTAACTGGAGCGAAACCAGGCCCTGGAGTTCTACACCAGAGCTCCTGATGGTGGAGTTGGACTTGGTAATAGTCCGAGGCCCAGTTCCACAACTGCACAGAGAGCGACACACACCCAGTGAACCCCAAGAAGGAGGACCTAGAAGGACCCAGACACTAACCTAAGAGTGAAGTCCAAGAGAGCAAGAAGGAATGAAGTCGCAGATGAGCAGGAGGGTAATCCAGGGAATATACACAGATATCTGAGGAACAATTCTGTGGTCAAGCAAGTCAGATCAATAACTGGAGGTCAAGAGGTAGCAGAAGGCAGAGACAGAAGCATAGTCAGGGAAGCCGAGTCATACCAGGAGGTCAATGGAGTAGCCAAATCAGTATCCAAAAGGGAAGTCAGAAGGAAGCCAAAGGTCATGCACAGGAGGTCAGGAAGATTCCAATTCAGGAACACAGAGGAGAGGTCTGTAAGGCAATCCGGGTCAAACAATTCAGAGAATCCAAGAGCAGGGACAGGAGGCAGGTGACAGGTGACAGGAGAGGAGCAGGAGAGGCAACACTAGGAACCTGATACCGTGAAGTAACAAAGAACCAGCGGAAGTGCTGGCTCCAGCACCAGGGGAAAACCGGAATCTCCACAAACTCCAGCGGAGGCCTCTGGCCTATCCTGCACTGGAACCAGGAGCCATTCTGGGGCTGGACACAGAGCGGGCCGGGAGCCTCCACGCAGCACAGTGGAGGCACCGGCCCGACCTAACAATTGCCTTTTTAACCTGAACACCTAAACATAACCAGCACTAGGGCTTTACCTTGCTATGTTAGTGGTACGGCATTCTTAGAGTATCAGCTATGATAGCCAGTTTCAATGCCCGCTACAAATTTAATCAACGCAAGTCTTTCCACCATCTCTAGCCAATAATGTATATAAATATTTCACACTATGTTGCCCTTTATGGAACCCTTATTCCTAATACCTCTAGTGCAAAATGAACATAATACCTACATTTATTTTTATAAGATTGATTGCCTTGCATAGATAAACCGGATCCGAAAATTCCCTTTATCCAGCGCAACACAAAATTTTGCAAGCGTAGGAAGTCTGCATGCAATACTTGGAAAGGTCATCTCTAATAGAATAGTAAACCAGCTGATATTTAGAAAAATGTTGTTTGGCTTTGACTTCTCACCTTTCTTAAATGCAGCTAATCCAATCCAATATTATGATAGGAATATTTCCACTAATAGTGCCATTCACGTAAAGGTGAAAAATATTCCCTCTCTACTGAATGACTTCTGAATAAACATAGAATGGCTCCCAGAAAGACTCAGATCAGTAAACACAAAGGCCTTTACTTCTCGACTCTGTTCAAACACAGGTCAGCCATGCCATAGAAAACACTGACATGACACAAGCCAAAAATTTCTTCAGAGTCCATGTTGTGAAACCACGTTTGATGCAACAAACATAAAAACTTAACTGTTCAATATTTAGTATTTTTTTTTATTTGAGGTCAACAGCGAAAAATATTATGTCAGACAACACATCTAAAGCTTGTTAAGAGTTACAAAATATCTGAAGAACATAGATGAGACGTATACTGAAATTGGTTAAGCCACAAAGCATATTTATCTTCTGATCGCTGAGACCCACGCCTATCCTGAGGAGCGGGAAGGGGGGAGAGGGGCGTTGTTTTACCCTCAATGAATTCAGCCTGAATGCAGCCCCAGTGACTGCTCTTGCTGGATAGAACGCGTTCATGCACTTTGGTGGGAGCACCACAGATAACCAAAGTACTCAGCTTGGATTTGACTACTTGGCCAAAACAGTGTTTTGGTGCTAAACTCAAAGGGACCAATCATTGAAGAACCAATACCGCTATCAGTTTCAATATCAACTCCAAATGGGCCCTTGAGCCCCTGAAATTATAGCGTCAGAACAAAAACGTACATGAACACAGTGTGTTTCAGATCTTCTTCAAAGGAATAAGGGTCCCACATGTTACCTAATCATCTGAACCAGAAAGCTTTACAAGGACTAAGGATTAGAGATGAGCGAGTATTATTCAAAACGGCCGTTTCGAATAGCATGCACCCATTGGAATGATTGGAAGCGGCCGGCACGCAGACTTTGCCGGCAGTCGGCTGCTTAACCCCCTGCATACTGGCTACATCCATTCATTCCTATGGGTGCATGCTATTCAAAACTGGAGTTTCGAATAGTACTCGCTCATCTCTACTAAGGATCCAAGAGTTAGGGTGGCCCTTCTGTACCGAGACGTTTGCCCCAACTTTCACCCAAGTATCCCATAGGGTTTGGAATCTCTATTGAAGCCAGGTAAGAAGCTTCTGCCAGAAACCTTTGCTGGCAGGTTGTCTCCATTGAGAACAAAAGATTAGATATCTTTCAATTTAACATACCAGATCCAACTTTGTCCCAAACATAGGTGTAACTCCTATACTCTTTTTACTGGCATACTGTCTTTCATAGCAGACCCTACTTTATTGCTACCTCTGTATTCTGTTTCTGCTCCTGCATTAGTGTTGTATCTACTTTACTTCCTCCCATCTATCCCTGGACGTCAGCACCTGTCCTTTAGTGCCACTTCAGCTGAGTAATGTACGTTTTTTTTGTGCGTTCTGATTCATGCCTGCAGTCAGTTTTATACTAGTGTCTGCCTTTCCAATTTGTTTTTTAGTTCAATGTTCTGCCTTTGATATGCTTTATGCAATATTCCTGTTACCCGTAGCGTCTGTACTTCTCACCTTGTTTCTTGTGTTTTACCCAGCCTCTGTTTTTAGTCTGTTTACCTGTTTTTTCTGGTTTTATTCTTTGTACACACTGTGTTTTTCTGCATTTATTATGTTTCTGTGGTGCTCTATACTACAGTTCCGTCTTGTCTATCAGCTGTTGCCAAACCGGATCATCATAGGGGTAGCAGCCTGGTGGACTCCAAGGAGCAAAGATCAGATAGGTTAAAGGGTGAAGACCTGGGAGCCTGCTAGGATAATGCCCTTAGGGGTAGCCCGAAGACAAATCTAGTAGCACAGAGGATCCCAGGTCTTCACCAGCCAGGAACAAAGTCTGCAAGGAGTTTGTATGTTCTCCCCGTATTTGCGTGGATTTCCTCCCATTCTACAAAGACATACTGATAGGAAAAAAATGTAAAAAAAAAAAAAAAAAAAACAATATTGCAACAATCTAACAAAACCCTTGACAAGCATCAGTTCCCAATGCAACCACAAGGTGTCCTCACAAAGCATATCGCTTTGACAGAATACCGAGAAATCCAGTAGTTTTAAAAAGCTAACCATCTTGAGCCATACATATCAGGGGATGTCCAGAAACAGAAAGGGTAAGCAAGAACACGCCTGCATATATGTGATCCTATACATTGTACAGTCTGATAACTCATGTTGACCACTCAGTAACAGTCTTTATTAAAATAATTCAGTAAAAGAACAGACCTGTTGAAAAGCTCTCGTTGGAGGTCCTTGCCTGACTTAACAAAGCTCATGAATAGTGACAAAAGGAAATTGACTTTTCATTCCATTTTCCTGATGAACAGTGACTACTTGGAAGAACATTTCCTAATTCATCTCTTTAAGGGAGATTCATAGCGAGTAATCAATAATGACAAGTTTTGTTAGACTGAGAAAGAAAAATCCATCAAGGTCATAAATTCATCGCATACAGTGGTGGAGCCTTGTAATTGCATAGGATTAAATGGATTGCAGAGAACAAGTGTTAGGTGTTCTTCGCAGATCATTTGAATAATGACTCATGAATACAGTATACTATTTTGTTTAGTGCCCAGTGTAACATAGTGCTGGAGTTAGATTGAGACTGCAGATCAGACAATTGAATGTATTCAGGTTCTAGATTTGTCAGGTCAAAGTAAATACAAGCAGAATGAAGAATATTTTTGTAAGTGCAAATATATGATCACCATAGAACAAATCAGGGGCCAGCAAAATGTATACAGTGTCATTGGTAAATCCAGGCACCACTGTCAGACGAACTGGTTACGATAGAGGTGAGAGTGCTCAAATATGTGAAAGATGACTTACATATTCTAGTTTACCATTCTCTAGTGATATAAGAATGATGACTACATGGCAGGCATTGGGGGGACAGGGGAAGCAACCTGGGTAATCACCCAGGGCCCAACAACTTAAGGGGTCCCCTGACATCAGCACCATTAGCTGTGAATCAGCACCCGTTGTCCCAAACTCCTGAGCGGGCTCAATGGGCTACTGGGTGCTGACTATCTCTCTCCCCTCTCTCACTTACCAAGTGTCCGCACGGGATGACTCCTCCTCCCCTTCTTCCTCCTCCCCTTCTTCCTCCTCCCTTTCCTCCTCCTCCTCCTCCTCCTCCTCCTCCTCCTTCGCCTCTTCCTCCCAGAGTCTTGCACTGAGGGGATGATCCATTACTTTGGGATGCAGTGTGTGTGTACATGTTCTGTGTGTGTCTGTGTGTGTACATGTTCTGTGTGTGTATATGTGAACACATGTTCTGTTTTTGTCTCTGTGTGTGTCTGTTGTTGGCCTCAGATCAGATGGTGGGGTTGTCTATGGCAGAGTTCACACGGTTAGCAGGTTTTAAACTCCAATGGTGCTTTTGTTCAGAGGCTTCAGCATAAAATAGAATGCAAACAAAACAAACCTAAGCTTGTCCGGCTCTAACTATAAGACACTTTTCTTATAAAATTCATTTGCTGAGCACCTCCGTGTTATAACAGTCTGCCACCCCCTAGCTGATTGTGTTCACTCCCCTCTTCATCTTCTCCAGATCTCTTGTCACATATAGCATTGGACGCAACGCCGTTTGTATATGAAATATTGTACATGTGCAATCAGCTCTGCAGCTTTGGTTTCGAGCAAAGCCAACTGTGCATGCCTGGGCCACCATTTTTTGGTGGTCTGCTATATGAGCATACTGTGTCTGTGCAGTATGCTCATGTAATTCTCTGGAGAACTGAGAATACTGAGCATGCTCTTGTAGTGTGCTGCGTATGCTCAGTTCTCCAGAGAACTACACGAGCATACTGCACAGGTGCAGCATGCTCGTTTAGCAGACTACCACAAAATTGAAGCCTGAGCATACGTAGTCGGCCAAAGCTGCGGAGCTGATTGCACATGCGCAATATTTTATATACGTGCAGTGTTGCATCTGATGCTCTGGCAGAAGATCCAGAGAAGATGAAGAGGGGAGTGAACACAATCAGCTAAGGGGTGAAAGAACATTATGATGCAGAGGTGCTCAGAGCACAGGGGGAATGCCCACTATGCTCCATGATCATAATTTGTATACCGCAAGAAATGGATTTTATCAGAAATGGTGGAGAGAAGAAAAGAATGGAAGGTAGGACTAGTATAGCCTTTTTTTACGTGCCATTAGTTCAGGTGTTTTTCTAATGATAGACTCCCTTTAACATGACAGGTTCCATTTAAATAACACGCATGTACATTATAAAGCAAAGCTGAACTAGTTTTCTGCAGAAACAATGTACAATTGCCAAATTTCTGCACTACATAACACAGCCAAAGAATAACATCTCCAGCTCTGCTCCACTTGTAGAGAGATAACACATCCATTAGCAGATGGAACCTCACAGTATTATGTATCTGTTCCAGCCACATGGCCAGTGCTGCAGGACATGCTGATGTATGTAATACTGCTGCCTTCATTTTATAATCTGCTTTACTTTACAAACTACCAACTGGAAAAATAAATAAAATCAGTTTTCTAATTTTCATCAGCTATTTACTTTAATTAGATTTGGTTGTTTTTAATTAACTCAGTTAAAGTGCTGCAAAATCTGTAGAGTAGGGAACGCTCAATTCCACACTTTCTGGTTTAATTGGTAATTGTAAAAGCCATTACGCTTTAATGTAAAATACTGATAATATTGGGCATGTGGCTTGTTTAAAGCACACCTCACTATAGATAACACTAAGTGACTGCGTATTAGGATTCTGAATTTGAGTAGAGATGAGCAAGGAGTGAAATATTCGAGATTCAATATTCGTTTCGAGTGGACCCTCAATATTCGACTATTCGATCGAATATCGAATGCCATTGTAGTCTATGGGAAAAATGCTCATTTCAGGGCAAACCACTATTCGACTAAAGGAGAGTCACTAAGTCCACGAGTAGCAGGAGGAGAGTGTTTAGGAGGAGTGAAGTGCAGTTAAAGTGCAGGGACCCCATAGACTATGAAGCACACGGAACCCATTATAGTCTATAGGGTCCGTTCGCTTTAACTGCACAGCGCTTGCAGTTGCACTGATATTCCATTTGGGGGGGGGGTTCTTCTGTGGACTCCTTCTGGATGAGAGGCAAGCGCTAATGTGAATCGGGACTAAAAGCAAAGTGGAAGGAGTAGGACACGGCACAGGGAGAATGATAGACCTGCAGGATAGTATTGCAGCATCCCTCCTGCAAAACCAGCGTTGATTGGCTGAATCGTATACAGTGTACAGCATTCGGCCAATCAATGCTGGTTCTGCTGGAGGCTCGTCTGTGAGGAGGCGGAGTCTAAGATCAGACCACAGCAGTCTCCATTGTGGTCCGATCTTAGACTCCGCCTTGTCACAGACGAGCCTCCGGCAGAACCAGCATTGATTGACCGAATGCTGTACAATGTATAGGACTCAGCCAATCAACACTGGTTCTGAATCGAATCTTTACTGCGAATAGCGAGTAGTATTCAATCGAGTAAGAGTATTTCGAATACCATAGTATTAGATTGAATACCTACTCGTTCGAATACTACTCAATCATCTCTAGTCTTGAGAAATAAGACATGGAACGGGACAAGTATTTTGGTCATTGAAGTTTTATGCAGATCTTCATGTATTGTATGTTTAGATTTAGAGAGCGTTCGGCAATCTCTATTATTATTATTATTTTATTTTACTTGTATAGTGCAAACATATACCACAGCACTTTACAGATATTGTCAGTCGCCGTCCCATATAGGGCTCACAATCTAAGTTTACTATCAGTATGTCTTTGGAATATGGAGGCAACCCATGCAAACACAAAGAGGACATACCAACTCCTTGCAGATGTTGACCTAGGACTCCAGACACTTAAATATTGAACCCTTATCACCTTGACCATGCATAAGTGATGCGTGGGATAACCCAGCTAGACACTTCTTAGAGCATCTTACTCAAACCTTACTCTTATATACTCTTTAAAAAAATCCTACACATTTGTAAAAACCATATACAGTATATTTATTAGTATCCAATAAAATAGGAAATGACAACAAAGTACATGGATAGTAATAATGGGGTAAGACCTGGAGGGCCAACGTATTGGTAATACCTAAATAACTGCGTAGCGATAGATGGTGACAAAAATAGTGTAATACACAAATATCAATCAAAAATAAATTAACAACGAATAGTGATGCAAAATAACCCCGATGTATATCCTTAGTGTAACAAAGGAGTGCACAGCAAGTATTACCCTGATAAAAGGCAATAATAACACAGGCAGGGGAGAGTAAGGGCTCGTTCACATCTGCGCCCGGTCTCCGTTATGTAGGTTTCCGTTTCCTGCCTGGAACTGGGAAGGAAATGGAAACCTGCAGTCATTTTTCAAACCCATTCAATTGAATGGGTTTGAAAAGTATCCGGCCGTGAGCGCTGGTGAGTGTTTTGTGCGGCAAAACTTTTTTTTTTTTTAACCGGACACAAAGTCGGACATGCACAACTTTTTGTCCGGTGTAAAAAAAACCAGTTTCGACACAGAGAGCACAAGATGCTCACTGGCGCTCACAGCCGGACACGGTCTGACAGGTTTCTATCTTCTGTTGGCAGAAGACGGAAACCTGGAGATGGAAATCAGATGCTGGTGTGAACCCAGCATCAACATACAGATGACCAATAGTGTAACTATAATACTGTACTAACTATGCCACACACCTGTTTCACTTCCTAAAAGACTTCGTCAAATCTAACTCTTACCTAGTACACATGTGCCCCAACTGAACTGCCCTCCAGTATAGTTAACTATTGTATCACAACATGCTAACAAAACCCTGGAATGGCTGAAATTCACATCTCTCTACCCCTTATGGGATGAACAAACATTGACCCAAATAGCAGTGGCGTAACTAAAGTCTTTTGGGCCCCTGTGCAATCTTTTGTCTGGGCCCCCTACTTTATCCCTACAGCGAATTCTTGATAGTGATGGTTACGGGTGCTAAGGAGTTTAATCCACCTTAGTGTGGTTCGGGTAATCTATGGGTCTCCTTGGCTTATGGGCCAGATGGAAGCTGCAATCTCTATACTGATGCCAGTGTTTATGGGCCCCCTAAGGCTCCTGGGCCCCGGTGCAACTGCACCCTCTCAAGTTACACCCCCTGCCAAATAGAATTGTTAGCATATTTTTTTGTAGGCTTATCTAAAGACGAGGTTGCTTTTTATTTAACTTACCATATACATATCCGGACATGTCCAGCCAAGAGGATAGATAAGTTTGGATATATCTGTAACTAGTATACCAAATGTCCAAATACATTTCATTCCCATTTTACTTGTTCATCCGTAGAACTGTAGGTGAGAAAAATCAGACTTCAGAATAATCAGAATAAAGTCAAGCAAATCAATTTAGGCAGTAAAGAAGGGAAGATATTCTAAGCTTTATCTTATTAAGTGTCCGTGGTCTTTACTAAGGCTTTGCTCTGAGTTCTGCAAACCACAGTAAATAAGCCAGATACTCTCATCCATGACTTTACAGTCTTTGTGTCATATGCCACAGACACCTGCAGTGTTCAAGAAGATAAAAATTTTAAATTTACCTTGAGTTTTTCTCAAACTATGAAAAAGTCTCATTTATTCTACTTTATATGACTCGTTTTATGTCCCCTCCTCCTAGGCCTCAGTCAAGAGTGATGCTAATACAGATGTAGCAAAGTGTAACTTGTCACTGATAACCTGCTGCAGAATGCTATTGCAACATAGCACAACGAGAGCCATTGATTGAATTAATTTACGGATTGTGCTTTGTAATTGCTGCATCAGTCCTTGTCTATAAGGGTGAGTTCATGGTACAACAGACGCCCATTTGTTACTGCCCGTTACCCATAGACTTTAATGTTAAAAAATAACAGACAATTGATGTCCATCATGAAACCATTATGCAGGATTTTTTGTCTACAAAAATAACGAACATGTGACAGATTTGGTGTAAATGGACATGTAAGGGTCTCTAACCGACACCAGATAAAATCCCATTGAAGTCAATGGAATTTTCAACAGATTTGTGATGGTTCTACTAGTGTCTGTTGCAAAACTATTGTAATGGTCAATAGCAATGGACACTATTCACTGTGTGAACAACCCCTAATGGAGCTCATAATCCAATTCCCTTTTTATCTCTTTTTTAATTTATTTTTTAATCTTCAAAATCTCTTACAGAATGAGTTGAGAAAAATAAGAGTCACAATTTAAAATCCAAACAATGAAAAAGCAAAATGATCCCATAGTGTAGAATGTTCTCAGGGCTTCTAGGAACCTATTTATAAAACATAGTGTAGACCACTCTTAAGACTCTTAGGAACCTATCTATAAAACATAGTGTAGAATACTGTCAGGGCTCCTAGGAACTTATCTATAAAACATAATGTAGAACACTGTCAGGGCTCCTAGGAACCTATCTATAAAACATAGTGTATGACGCTGTCAGGGCTCCTAGGAACCTATCTATAAAACATAGTGTAGAATACTGCCGGGGCTCCTAGGAACCTATCTATAAAACATAGTGTAGAATACTGCCGGGGCTCCTAGGAACCTATCTATAAAACATAGTGTAGAACACTGTCAGGGCTCCTAGAAACCTATCTATAAAACATAATGTAGAACACTGTCAGGGCTCCTAGGTATCTATCTATAAATCATAGTGTAGAATACTGTCAGGGCTCTTAGGAACCTATCTATAAAACATAGTGTATGACGCTGTCAGGGCTCCTAGGAACCTATCTATAAAACATAGTGTAGAACACTGTCAGGGCTCCTAGGTATCTATCTATAAAACATAATGTAGAACACTGTCAGGGCTCCTAGGAACCTATCTATAAAACATAGTGTATAACACTGTCAGGGCTCCTAGGAACCTATCTATAAAACATCATGTAGAACACTGTCAGGGCTCCTAGGTATCTATCTATAAAACATAGTGTAGAATACTGTCAGGGCTCTTAGGAACCTATCTATAATACATAATGTAGAACACTGTCAGGGCTCCTAGGTATCTATCTATAAAACATAGTGTATAACACTGTCAGGGCTCCTAGCAACCTATCTATAAAACATAATGTAGAATACTGTCAGGGCTCCTAGGTATCTATCTATAAAACATAGTGTATAACACTGTCAGGGCTCCTAGGAACCTATCTATAAAACATAGTGTAGAACACTGTCAGGGCTCCTAGGAACCTATCTATAAAACATAGTGTAGACACTGTTAGGGCTCCTAGGAACCTATCTATAAAACATAGTGTAGAACACTCTTAGGGCTCCTAGGAACCTATCTATAAAACATAGTGTTGAACACTGTTAGGGCTCCTAGGAACCTATCTATAAAACATAGTGTATAACACTGTCAGGGCTCCTAGGAATCTATCTATAAAACATAGTGTATAACACTGTCAGGGCTCCTAGGAACCTATCTATAAAATATAGTGTAGAACACTGTCAGGACTCCTAGGAACCTATCTATAATACATAGTGTAGAACACAGTCAGGGCTCCTAGGAACCTATCTATAAAACATAGTGTAGAACACTGTCAGGGCTCCTAGGAACTTATCTATAAAACATAGTGTCGAACACTGTCAGGGCTCCTAGGAACCTATCTATAAAACATAGTGTCGAACACTGTCAGGGCTCCTAGGAACCTATCACATTTGTATCTCTCTAAGCAAATACAGCTGAAGTTATGTCAAAGTGAAAGTGTCTTTATTATACTCTGGGGTCTCATTGTCAGGACAATGGGCAGGTTATTAGGCTGGGATACCACAATGGTGAGAAGATAACTTGGCCACAATAAGGAAATTACAGCTGAGTTTCTGACAAGTGCCAAACCATAGAAAATGTGTGCTTTCATGGTCATATCTATTGGCAGCCGATAAAGACAACATACTATCACAACTAAGAGAAAATCTTTAAAACACAGAAAATGTTTAAATTATTTATATATGCAAAAATGTTTCACTTTTAATTGTCTACTAATTTAACTATGGATAGGTTCATGAATATACTCCTTTAAGGCCTGGGACCCATGTGGCGTAAATCTCGGTGAACTTTCTGTGGAAAGCGCTGCGGAAAAAAACTGTGATGAGTTGCTGCCGCGTTTTTTCCCGCAGCACCTAGGATTAACATTAAAGCCATTCTTGGATCAAATGGATTGAGAGAGTTCACATCGTAGTTCATGTCCATTCACACGGAGGAAAATGGTGAGGAATTTGGAATTTGGAAAAAAAAGCCTCCCATTGACTTCAATGCTAGCAGAAAAAGGAACCCATTGAAGTCACTTAAATTACACACCAAATTCCTCACCATTTTCCTCCATGTGAATGGACCCTACCAGTTTCTTGCCGGTGAAATGGACCTCACCCTTTTTGGAAACCCAATTTATTTTAATAGAAATACTAACAAAACTTATTTTGTCTGCAATACAATTGTGTTCTAGCTATTGATTTCATAGAATAAAGTCTATATCTAATGGAATACTGAGCTGTCAGTCAGCAAAGAACATTGTCACATTGATACATACTGTATGCGGAATATCATTTGCTGCGCCATTCTTCTGGGAATAACGTCTCTTGAACGTTTTTCACTTTCTATCTGAAATAAGAAGACATAAGGTAGGTGAAGTACTCAAAGTCAACGGAACATTTTATGTCTCCATATTTGATGCAGACGCAACTGAGGACTGAGCTGTACATTGCTTGAATATGCATGAATCCCACAGTACATTAGTTCTCAGACAGACTTACGCAGTAACCACTAAAGGAATCAAACTTTGGTATTTAATCTGTTTTGAACTACTTAATACATGTGAGACCATTCTGAAAAAGCTTTTCAGGAGCAGCGGGACGCTAACAAAGTCTTATTTATGATGTCAGCCAGTTCCCAGGGGGGACCAATTTTAGAAAGAATCCATTAAAACCGTGGAGCAAGTTGTTATCAAAGAGCTGATTATGATGTGCTTTTTCCGAGGTCACTTTTTAATGTAACAACCTTGCTAGAGTTATGCACACAAGTCCATCAGATTGAAATCCAATTTCATATGGCAACAATCAAACGTAAAACATAAATGGAGCACTGGCGATTTATCCGCAATTACTAAAGTCATATTTTTACGTGCAATTCATACAAGTTATTAAATAGCTTTTGGAATAAATTGGTCTTTATCGTGGAATTTTCTTAAAGAGAACCTGCCAACAAATACCAAAGGCTAAATGATAGACAAGGGATCACTTGGTTGCTGAGATGCCCCAAAACAATAGTGTGCAAGCGGCCATTTTTATGTGCAGTCAGCTTTGCCCTAGGCCCAAGGCCTAGAAGTTTGAAGCCAACCCCCGGAAGAAGACGTGGTGAAGACCCCGTTCCTAAAGAAGATGGAGGCGGAGCTGGAGAGTTCTCTGGCAGAATTGGGGACACCCCCAGTGCTGTTTGAGCGCTGGGGCCCGCCCCCAGTGCTGCCAGAGAACTCATTTGCATACCAACAGAAAACGGGATTTTAACTAAACGGCGGAGCGGAGAAGACATCTAAAGGTAGGAGAAGAATAGCCTTTCTTAAGGTTACTCTGTGTGTCTGACACTGTGATCTGTAGTACACCATAAGGTACAGTTCTTGCCCCATTTCTCTTCACACTGTACACTGCTGACTTTAGGCACAACTCCTCCAGCTGTTACTTGCAGAAGTACTCCAATGACTCTGCTATAGTAGGACTTATCACTGATGTGATGATAGGGTATACAGAGACTTAAACCGGGATTTTGTTGAATGGTGCCAGCAGAACCAGCTCAGGATTAATGCTGGGAAGACCAAGGAGATGGTGGTGGACTTAAGCAAACGGAGAAGTGCTCCGACCCCAGTGGAGATCCAAGGGACATGCATTGAGATAGTCAGGACCTATAAGTATCTGGGTGTGCTACTCAATAATAAACTAGACTGGGCTGATCACCCGGAGGCGCTGCACAGAAAGGGCCACAGCAGACTCTACCTGCTCAGGAGGCTGAGGGCCTTCGGAGTCCAGGGGAAGTCTTCCTTCTTTCTTCTTCTGTTCCTTAGCTGCTATGGACTCCTAGTATATCTTCTCTTCTTAGCATATGTGTGTCTACGTCTATAATATATTACTGTGTATTATCCTGTATCTGTATTACTATGCTGCTGTAACATGCTGAAATTTCCCCACTGTTGGATTATTAAAGGATTATCTTATCTTATCTTATTCTGACCTGTTAGGGAGAAAAAAAGGTTTTTAATGGTAGAATCCCTTTAAAGTGTATTTGTCCTGCAAAATCAAAGACTACTGCTTCAGAGTTGGCAAAAATCCAAACAGAATTCAAATTGTACTAGTTTAATTGGATCAAAAGATCAAGATCTGTATTGAATATTGTGGTATGGCGTGAAACCTCTCTGAAATGACAACCTCCAACATACCATGGAAGGTTGTGGAGATGTGGTCCAGGCAGCAAAAAGGTATTAATAGCATACAGTCTTAGGCTGGTTACATATGACCGTGTGTTGCTGGTCGGCCGTCAAGGCATTAAAGGCAAGGGCTGCATACGGGGGACACACAGATATCACCCATTTGCTGTCTATGCACTGGAAGAGCCAAGGAAGCAAGGGCCGCAAAATAGGACAGGAATTGGACCTTTTCTATATTTTGCAGCCCAGACTGTCCGAACATGTGACTGTGTAATTCACAGTCATGTGTGCGAGCACATAGAAATGAATGAGTCGGTGTGCTATCCATGAAATACACAGATAGCACAATTATCATGGCCATGGTCATCTGCAAGAAGCCTTAGTTTAAGGAATAACACTGTCATTAATAATAATAATAATACATTTTATTTATATAGCGCCAACATATTCCGCAGCACTGTACAATTTATAGGGTTCAGATACAGACATACATAACAAAGAACGTCATTTCACACAATGGGACTGAGGGCCCTTCTCATTCCTTTAGATCAGAGAGAAATAAGAATTCCTTATACACTGTCTACCAATAAGTATTTGGACACCTAGTAAAGTTCAGGGTAGAGTTATGGTCTGGGGGTGTTTCTCCTGGTATGGACTGGGACCCTTAATAAACTCAACGCCAACACCTATTGCACTATTTTAGATAACAGTGTGCTTAGTACATTATGGCGGTTCTATGGGACGGACCAATGTTACTTCCAGGATGACAACGCCAGCTGTCATGTAGCGAGTAGAGAAGAGCGAACACTGTTCGGATCAGCTGATCCGAACAGCACGCTCCCATAGAAATGAATGGAAGCACCTGTGACGCTGGTCGGCCCCCGGCAAAGTCATCGTCACAGGTGCTTCCATTCATTTCTATGGGAGCGTGCTGTTCGGATCGGCTGATCCGAACAGTGTTCGCTCATCTCTAGTAGTGAGGTCTACCATGGCTTGGTACAGTGACAATCAGGTTAACCAACTGGACTAACCTGCCCAGAGCCCAGACTTGGACCCTATCGAGCACCTCTGGGACGAATTGGATTGCCCAACTAAGGGGTGCAGGAGCCGACCAAAATCGGTGAAAGAACTTACCTGTCTTCTCCAAGCCGAATGGAATAAAATACCAGTAGCCGTCATACAAGGACTTGGGGAAAGCATGTCCCGCAGGGTTGAGGCTGTAAATACCGCTTGTGCCGCTCGGACCACAGGTGTCCAAATACTTATTGGTAGGCCGTGTATCTTGCAAACTTTGGAAAATACTTGTTTGACTTAATTCACTGCACTTTATAGAGTCAAATGTGTTGACGAAACCTACATTGTTGTCTATTCCATGCATGAAATATATTTCCAGTATTTGGTTTTGCTAATTCTGATCTGGTCTATGGTTATAGACGGGTCGAATATTGATAGGCAGGTGTTTAGCACAGGCTTCGTGAATGTTTGTATGGCAGGGCATCAGCAATATCACTAATTGTTAGCAACATGATATAGGATTCTGAAGTAGCTGCGCGCTATATACAGTATATGGCTTCCAGGAGAACCGGTAAGCGAAATAGTGATAACTAGAGATGAGCGAACAGTGTTCTATCGAACACATGTTCGATCGGATATCAGGGTGTTCGCCATGTTCGAATCGAATCGAACACCGCGTGGTAAAGTGCGCCAAAATTCGATTCCCCTCCCACCTTCCCTGGCGCCTTTTTTGCACCAATAACAGCGCAGGGGAGGTGGGACAGGAACTACGACACCGGGGGCATTGAAAAAAATTGGAAAAAGTCATTGGCTGCCGAAATCAGGTGACCTCCATTTTAGACGAATAGTGGATTTCAAATCCGGGTCATATGAGAATGTGAACTTTGTGACTATGAGACAGGGATAGCTGTACAGGCAGGGATAGCTAGGGATAACCTTTATTTAGGGGGGAATGTTATTAAAAATAACTTTTTGGGGCTCTATCGGGTGTGTAATTGTGATTTTTGTGAGATAAACTTTTTCCCATAGGGATGCATTGGCCAGCGCTGATTGGCCGAATTCCGTACTCTGGCCAATCAGTGCTGGCCAATGCATTCTATTAGCTTGATGAAGCAGAGTGTGCACAAGTGTTCAAGCGCACCCTCGGCTCTGATGTAGCAGAGCCGAGGCTGCACAAGGGTTCAAGCGCACCCTCGGCTCTGATGTAGGAGAGCCGAGGGTGCACTTGAACCCTTGTGCACCCTCAGCTCTGCTACATCAGAGCTGAGGGTGCGCTTGAACCCTTGTGCACACTCTGCTTCATCAAGCTAATAGAATGCATTGGCCAGCGCTGATTGGCCAATGTATTCTATTAGCCTGATGAAGTAGAGCTGAATGTGTGTGCTAAGCACACACATTCAGCTCTACTTCATCGGGCTAATAGAATGCATTGGCCAGCGCTGATTGGCCAGAGTACGGAACTCGACCAATCAGCGCTGGCTTTGCTGGAGGAGGCGGAGTCTAAGATCGCTCCACACCAGTCTCCATTCAGGTCCGACCTTAGACTCCGCCTCCTCCGGCAGAGCCAGCGCTGATTGGCCGAAGGCTGGCCAATGCATTCCTATGCGAATGCAGAGACTTAGCAGTGCTAAGTCAGTTTTGCTCAACTACACATCTGATGCACACTCGGCACTGCTACATCAGATGTAGCAATCTGATGTAGCAGAGCCGAGGGTGCACTAGAACCCCTGTGCAAACTCAGTTCACGCTAATAGAATGCATTGGCCAGCGCTGATTGGCCAATGCATTCTATTAGCCCGATGAAGTAGAGCTGAATGTGTGTGCTAAGCACACACATTCAGCACTGCTTCATCACGCCAATACAATGCATTAGCCAGTGCTGATTGGCCAGAGTACGGAATTCGGCCAATCAGCGCTGGCTCTGCTGGAGGAGGCGGAGTCTAAGGTCGGACCTGAATGGAGACTGGTGTGGAGCGATCTTAGACTCCGCCTCCTCCAGCAGAGCCAGCGCTGATTGGTCGAGTTCCGTACTCTGGCCAATCAGCACTGGCCAATGCATTTCTATGGGGAAAAGTTAGCTTGCGAAAATCGCAAACTGACAGAGATTTCCATGAAATAAAGTGACTTTTATGCCCCCAGACATGCTTCCCCTGCTGTCCCAGTGTCATTCCAGGGTGTTGGTATCATTTCCTGGGGTGTCATAGTGGACTTGGTGACCCTCCAGACACGAATTTGGGTTTCCCCCTTAACGAGTTTATGTTCCCCATAGACTATAATTGGGTTCGAAACCCATTCGAACACTCGAACAGTGAGCGGCTGTTCGAATCGAATTTCGAACCTCGAACATTTTAGTGTTCGCTCATCTCTAGTGATAACCCATTAAATTGTGTAGCTAAAATAAAGCAATTATTCCAGCATCAGCACCACATAAAGCACAATGAGCGGATGACTAATTCCAGCCCTGTATAGAAGTTATTTGGTGTTATGCTTAGTAGGGAGATGAGGCATAAAACACAATGTTTGCAGCTACCGGGTAGATTTTCAGCATTTCATTTCCTGAAATGATATTTTAAAAACAGGAACTGCTGGAACAATGATGATAAGCCGCTCACGCCCTTCAGAACGGTACATTTATTGAGCCGTAATACAGTTATTGATTATGTCTATGAGCATACTGTCTGAGCTCTGTATGGGGAATTAATTTTCCTCTCACAAACTAACAAAGAAACAATAAATTATGAGCAGAAAAACATTTTTATTTGCCTGTAGTTGCTGAAAACATGCATACATGCCAGGAGTATCTATATTACAAGTTGTGCATGATACATGCAGATGGATGGATGGATAGATAGATAGATAGATAGATAGATAGATAGATAGATAGATAGATAGATAGATAGATAGATAGGAGATACAGTGTTGGCCAAAAGTATTGGCACCCCTGCAATTCTGTCAGATAATACTCATGTTCTTCCAGAAAATGATTGCAATCAAAAATTCTTTGGTATTATCTTCATTTAATTTGTCTTCAATGGAAAGTCACAAAAAAATTGTCAAAAAGCCAAATTGGATAAAATTCCACAGCAAACATAAAAAAGGGGGTGGACAAAAGTATTGCCACTGTTTGAAAAATCATGTAATGCTTCTATAATTTGTGTAAGTAACAGCACCTGTTACTTATCTGAGGCACCTAACAGGTGGTGGCAATAACTAAATCACACTTGCAGCCAGTTGAAATGGATTAAAATTGATTTCAACCTCTGTCCTGTGTCCTTGTGTGTACCAAACTGAGCATGGAGAAAAGAAAGAAGACCAAGAACTGTCTGAGGACTTGAGAAGCAAAATTGTGAGGAAGTATGAGTAATCTCAAGGCTACAAGTCCATCTCCAAAGACCTGAATGTTCCTGTGTCTACCGTGCGCAGTGTCATCAAGAAGTTTAAAGCCCATGGCACTGTGGCTAACCTCCCTAGATGTGGACGGAAAAGAAAAATTGACGAGAGATTTCAATGCAAGATTGTTCGGATGGTGGATAAAGAACCTCGACTAACATCCAAACAAGTTCAAGCTGCCCTGCAGTCCGTGGGTACAACAGTGTCAACCCGTACTATCCGTCAGCGTCTGAATGAAAAGGGACTGTATGGTAGGAGACCTAGGAAGACCCCACTTCTTACCCAGAGACATAAAAAAGCCAGGCTGGAGTTTGCCAAAACTTACCTGAGAAAGACAAAAACATTTTGGAAGAATGTTCTCTAGTCAGATGAGACAAAAGTAGGAAAAGGCCTCAACATAGAGTTTACAGGGAAAAAAAAGAGGCCTTCAAAGAAAAGAACACTGTCCCTACAGTCAAACATGGCGGAGGTTCCCTGATGTTTTGGGGTTGCTTTGCTGCCTCTGGCACTGGACTGCTTGACCGTGTGCATGGCATTATGAAGTCTGAAGACTACCAACAAATTTTGCAGCATAATGTAGGGCCCAGTGTGAGAAAGCTGGGTCTCCCTCAGAGGTCAGGGGTCTTCCAGCAGGACAATGACCGTAAACACACTTCAGGTCAGCACTAGAAAATGGTTTGAGAGAAAGCACTGGAGACTTGTAAAGTGTCAGCAATGAGTCCAGACCTGAATCCCATAGAACACCTGTGGGGGAGAGATCTCTTGATGGCAGTTTGGAGAAGGCCCCCTTCACATCTCAGGGGGGACCTGGAGCAGTTTGCCAAAGAAGAATGGTCTAAAATTCCAGCAGAGCCTTGTAAGAAACTCATTGACGGTTACCGGAAGCGGTTGTGCGCAGTTATTTTGTCTAATGGTTGTGCTACCAAGTATTAGGCTGAGGGGGCCAATACTTTTGTCCGGCCCATTTTTGGAGTTTTGTGTAAAAAGATCAATGATTTGACTTTTTTTTTTCATTCTCTTTTGTGTTTTTTCATTGCAAGCAAAATAAATGAAGATATTAATACCAAAGAGTTTGTGCTTGCAATCATTTTCTGGAAGACAACGAGTATTATCTGACAGAACTGCAGGGTTGCCAATACTTTTGGCCAACACTGTAGGTTCCTAGGAACCCTGACATTGTTCTACACTATGTTTTATAGATTGTTTCCAATTTAATGTGTGGTTCGTACTTGTTTCGACCTGAAACAAATCTTGGTCCCAAACCATATGAACCAGAACCTTAAGGAATCTTGAGAGGTTCACCCATCTCTAATTTTATATAGCTTGTCAGAGTGCTTCCACAACAAAATTTTTTGCTTATAGATAGATCAAGAAAAATGGTGTGATGCTCAAAAATAATGTCATACAGTGCCCAGTTAGTGTCATATAATGCCCAGATAATAGTGTTCTAGGCATACAGACAACATGAATAAATAACTAGGCAGAGAGCCGCTAACTTTATTACACTCTTCAGCCTCACCTATCTGGGTTTTCTGGTGCTCATGGGACTGAGATTTCATCTTGCTTTGTCACAAGTACATTTTATAATCAATCATGGTAGCAGCGCCCTGTTTATTACACTATGGGTATTGTGTTGTGTGTTCAGCTGGAATCCACTATCTAGGAGTCTAGTAATATGCCGCATATAATAAGAGATAAACAAACCTCGCAGAGTTGGCAAGGAAATGTGGAAAATTGTGACCATTGTTTCCCATTTCAATACAAAACCTTTGAAACCTGAGGGTCCTTTATATGACTATGATACAAAAATTACAAAGTGTAGTGTTCCGAATCTAAAAATACTATGTAATAGCATCTACAAATTCATGGATACAAATATATACGCACAAATTCAACAAGGTAGGAATGAGAGTGTTGTCATTGTACAGTATACAGACCACGGCCAAGTAAGATTTGGTTCAGTCTATAATTGTGGCACCATGAATAATACAATAGCTTACCTTATATTTCTATGCAAAGGAGCAAAAAAAGTGAACAAGGAAACATGAATTATAAAAGAAACATTGCATATTGTATAAATCAGAGGAGCTGGAGAAACATCGATGGAAAGAAAGACTGCATAGTTTAAATAAAAGTTTCCTGACGGTGCAGATGAGTCAAGACTTGAGGCCAATGGTCACTGCAGGGGACAGGGGATGTTATAGACAACTGGCTATAAGGATCGGCAGGATATATATATATAACCATGGGGTCCAGTCCTCCCATTAGAGAAAGGTTGTGCCTCATATGTCAAGTGCCCGACACTTGACATTGTACATAGTAATGTAAGGCTTTTGTATAGTAGAATACGTGATGGAAATAGAAATCAGAAAAAGTCACCTCAGCAGGTAGTAGAAGATGGGTGATGGACGGCTTGCTGGATAATCTTTCATAAATGGCCCAGCATCTCCTGAACAGAAACATTATTATTATTACTCCATATAAAACAAGCTTGACACATTGAATGATACCTACACTTTTCAATCCTCATGGGCTCTGTGTTCCCTTTGTCATTCTGTTCAGGTCTGTTTAGTGTAGATTCTAGGGTTGAGCGATCGTGTTCGGAAAAAATCAGATTCCGATCGGCAATCGAGAAAATTTCACAATCGCGATCGGAATTCCGAACACAATCTTTTTAGGTGGGATCGGGATCGGTAGTATTTCCCACAATGCCTTCACACTGAGTATATAGCGTATAATCAGTGTGAAGGCTCCGCTGCGGTTCCATAGGAATGAATAGAAGCAGCCGACACACAGCCTTAACCCCCTGCGCGCCGGCTGCCTCCATTCATTATATCATTGTAATGGGAGACTAAACTAACATGTCTCGTAGCTAATTACCTCCAGAAATGGCTGCTCCGCTGCTGTTCGCCTCACTGCCGCTCCAGCTGCAGTCTTCTTCACCTCGCGGCCCCCGCCCTGCCAGGTTAGAAGATTGTGGGCGGGTTAGGAGAGTGTGGGTGGGTACAGGGCGGGGAGACATCACGTCTCCCCTCCCAGTACCCGCCCACACTGTCCTAACCCGCTCACACTCTCCTAACCTGGCAGGAAGGGGGCAGCGAAGGGAGAAGAAGACTGCAGCTGGAGCGGCAGCAAGGCGAACAGCAGCGGAGCAGCGGATCAGCCATCTCTGGAGGTAAGTGGACACCAGGGGAGACTAAGTAGCCAGAGGATTTAAATAAAATCCCCTGGCTACTTAGTGATTCACTACACAGCGTGGATTCTAACAATTAAAGCGTTCAATTGTTAGATTCCATGCTGTATAGTGAATAGGATTGCTTTTAAAATCTGATCTCCGAATTAATAAAAAAATCCCATTGACTTGCATTGGGATCGGAATTGGTATCGAGATCGGGTTCGAATGAAAAATGATCGGAAATCAGATTTTAAAATCAATCCTGAAAAGTCAGGATCGGCTCAACCCTAGTAGATTCCCATCTGAATGAGGTCAACTTACACTTATCGAGCATCGTAGGCCCTTACCCATAGGTAGTGTCATTCTAAAACCAATACATCATCTATGGGACACAACAAAAAGTCTATTGTGGGATGTCACTTTATGGTTAAAAAAAATATTTGTCTACAAACAAAATGGTTTTGTAATAACTATCCTATTTGTATAAGGAAAAAAAAAAATATCTTTGTACCGTATAAGCCAGTGGATATGAAATATAAGAATTGAGTCTTCAGTAGTTGATACCTTTTTAATGGCTTACAAAAATGATGACAGATTGGAAGCTTTCGGAACTACTAGTTTTCTTCATCAGACACTGTGTCATACCAGCCTGATGAAGAGACTTAGTAGTCTCCAAAGCTTGAAATCTGTCATCATTTTTATTAGCCATTAAAAAGCTATCAACTACTGAAGACTCAATCCTTATACTTCATATCATATTTGTGTCTATGTGTGGCCACCCAATGGGAGGGTCAATACAGTCTTTTAAGACTTTTTTTCCCATGTCATGAATGATAATCTGTTGAATTTCATGAGAAATTGAGGTCCATAAAGGAGTTATCTCGCTAAAAAAAAATTCATACTGTTGATCTGTCCATCGACACCCAAACCTCATGCAGATCAGTTGCTACAATAGTGCCTGGGAGCTGGAATCTGGTGCAATGGATAGGAAGCATGTGAAGGCTGCTGGTATTCAGGTGACTGGAACTTTGCTACACTTTCCTGGAACCATCGCTATACAGTGGATGGGGCTATTACGCCACTCCTATACATCAATAGGAGCAGCCTGCATGTGCTCACCATACTCTGCTATAGCTTCAAGTTGTACAACATCTGATCTCTGTAGGATATGATCACAAAGTACAATCTGATATTTTCCTGGGGTAAAGCATATTGTGTGTGGTCATTGTAGGGGCATGTAACTATGTGATGAACCAATGGAGGGGAGTTATATTTTATGGGGCCACTATATTGTATTGCAACCACTTCACTTACAGTAGTTTCTTAGCTAACTGTTTTTTTTTATGCATATAGGTTTCCATTCGAGGGCTCCCCAAGCGGGCTCCCCGAATGGAAACCCAAACACAGATGTCAACTGAGCCTAAGAGCAAATTTTGGGATGAACTGTGCATGTAGCCAACAGGTATTGGCCACTTTCACAGCCTGGAATGTGTAAAATTTAGAAAGAGTATTAAAAATTAAGTCTTTACAACTTCCTTGGGTCCCCACTTATTATACTCCAGGGTCTCAAGAGACCCTGGAATATAATAATATAACATTTCACTTTCACATAACTTTGGCTTTGTTTGCCTTAGAGAGCTAGTGTAGAGTATTCTACACAGTGTTTTATAGATAAGATCCTAGGGGCCATAAGAATGGTATACACTATATTTTATAGATAGGTTCCTAGGAGCCCTAAGAGTATTCTACACTATGTTTTATAGATAGGTGCCTAGGAGCCCTGACAGTATTCTACACTATGTTTTATAGATAGGTTCCTAGGAGCCCTGACAGTGTTCTACACTATGTTTTATAGATAGGTTCCTAGGGGCCATAAGAGTGGTATACATTATGTTTTATAGATAGCTTCCTAGGAGCTCTGACAGTGTTCTACACTATGTTTTATAAATAGATTCCTAGGAGCCCTGACAGTGTTATACACTATGTTTTATAGATAGGATCCTAGGAGCCCTGACAGTGTTATACACTATGATTTATAGATAGCTTCCTAGGATCCCTGACAGTGTTCTACACTATGTTTTATAGATAGGTTCCTAGGATCCTGACAGTGTTCTACACTATGTTTTATAGATAGGTACCTAGGAGCCCTGACAGTGTCATACACTATGTTTTATAGATAGGTTCCTAGGAGCCCTGACAGTGTTCTACACTATGTTTTATAGATAGGTTCCTAGGAGCCCTGACAGTGTTCTACACTATGTTTTATAGATAGGTTCCTAGGATCCTGACAGTGTTCTACACTATGTTTTATAGATAGGTTCCTAGGAGCCCTGACAGTGTTCTACACTATGTTTTATAGATAGGTTCCTAGGAGCCCTGACAGTGTTATACACTATGTTTTATAGATAGGTTCCTAGGAGCCCTGACAGTGTTCTACACTATGTTTTATAGATAGGTTCCTAGGATCCTGACAGTGTTCTACACTATGTTTTATAGATAGGTTCCTAGGATCCTGACAGTGTTCTACACTATGTTTTATAGATGGGTTCCTAGGAGCCCTGACAGTGTTCTACACTATGTTTTATAGATAGGTTCCTAGGATCCTGACAGTGTTCTACACTATGTTTTATAGTTAGGTTCCTAGGAGCCCTGACAGTGTTCTACACTATGTTTTATAGATAGGTTCCTAGGAGCCCTGACAGTGTTCTACACTATGTTTTATAGATAGGTTCCTAGGATCCTGACAGTGTTCTACACTATGTTTTATAGATAGGTTCCTAGGATCCTGACAGTGTTCTACACTATGTTTTATAGATGGGTTCCTAGGAGCCCTGACAGTGTTCTACACTATGTTTTATAGATAGGTTCCTAGGATCCTGACAGTGTTCTACACTATGTTTTATAGTTAGGTTCCTAGGAGTCCTGACAGTGTTCTACACTATGTTTTATAGATAGGTTCCTAGGATCCTGACAATGTTCTACACTATGTTTTATAGATAGGTTCCTAGGAGCCCTGACAGTATTATACACTATGTTCTATAGATAGGTTCCTAGGAGCCCTGACAGTATTATACACTATGTTCTATAGATAGGTTCCTAGGATCCTGACAGTGTTCTACACTATGTTTTATAGATAGGATCCTAAGAGCCCTGACAGTATTCTACACTATGTTTTATAGATAGGTTCCTAGAAGTCCTGAAAGGGTTCTACACTATGTTATATAGATGGGTTCCTAGGAGCCCTGACAGTGTTCTACATTATGTTTTATAGATAGTTTCCTAGGAGTCCTGACAGTATTCTAAACTATGTTTTATAGATGGGTTCCTAGGAGCCCTGACAGTATTCTATACTATGTTTTATATATAGGTTCCTAGGAGCCCTGACAGTGTCATACACTATGTTTTATAGATAGGTTCCTAGTATTCCTGACAGTATTCTACACTATGTTTTTAGATAGATGCCTAGTTGCCCTGACAGTGTTCTACACTATGTTTTATAGATAGATGCCTAGTTGCCCTGACAGTATTCTATGCTATGTTTTATAGATAGGTTCCTAGGAGCCCTGAGAGTATTATAGACTATCTTTTAATACATTTAAAGAGTGGTTAGTACCAAACTTTTTCCTCATGATACAAACTGGGGACCTGAGCCACCAAACCCGTACACAAAATGAATCTTGAGAGTTTTGCTCCTTTTATTAAAGACACAGGCACTTTTCTTTAGTGAAGTATATTACAATATTTGTTCCCTTCACCTGCACTATCGAGTTATGGAATAATAAATATAAGTCTACTTACAACGCTGTATACCCATTTATCAATCCCCTGACTCTCTCATGCTGTAGTTTCCATGGTCCCCAGCTGTCATTTTTTCTCCTAGCCAGTGATCATATCATCAGTTCATCACCAGAGGAAGGAACCAGAATGCCGTGGGGACCAAGGGAACGTCACCACAGGATCTCCAGGGGATTACAATGTATACAGAGTATACAGCACCATTCACCGCAATATCAGTACAATTTGGCGCAGCCCTCTCTGCAGATTATGTCAGATATGTCTCATGAAATGTCGAACGCATATCTGACCCATGGGGATGTCCTCTTATTGTATAGCGGTATTATTTAATCCCTGTGTAGACCTATTATTTTATTTGTTTAGGTACAGAGTGGTTATTTGTCCGGTTCATGGTATTATCTGAGCGCTGTATGCCAGCACTGGCATTGAGCAGGGTATTTTTTTTTCAGTTCATTGAGGGGTGCATTGTATCACACTATTTGGGCAAGGGTTTGGCAATATTATTTGGGTGACGCATGGCGCTATCCTGTGTGGCACTTATTTTTAAGCAGTATATAGCATTGTAGTTTGCACAGTATATGACCTTACATGGGCACCATACAGACGGGCATAATTCAATGTCCTCTGTATATTTACCCTAGAGATAACAGGGAATAGATATCATCATTGTGAGTACAGAAGAAATACTGGCATACGTCCATTCTGTCTGTATCGGACAGATTGATATTACTGGACAATAAAACCTCTATATAACTGAGACTGATTTTACCCGAAGCCTCATAAAATGAAAAGATTTCATGTAACACGGTTTTGCAAAAGCGCGGCACATCTGGCCAGTCCGACAGTGAATAGAGTTAAATGTACCATCGTTGTTGAGTCTGCACTGTGAGCAATTGCTGTCACACAAGCAAATTATATGCAAGTCAAATAACTCCATGCTTCCTGTCTCTAGATATTCCCAAACTGGATTTGTTGTTTTAGACAGGATTTTCTGTCCCTGCTCTTCTAAAACAAAATCCCAAAGGATAACATTCACCCTTATTGCATTTGATCCTGCATACAATATCATGTGCCATCTGCAGCTTTATGCCACACTGCCATCTGCTGGTGATACGTGGAACTTCACTTGATCGAAGGAACTAAATAATAGAAGAGATTGAAACATGCAGGAAAATTATTATCTGAAAATGAATGGATATAATATCCTCACTTATTGATATATGTGATATCCAGTATATTTCCAGATTTTATTATTTTTTGTATCTGTGATATATAGAGATGAGCGAACACTTTCAATCGAATATCAGGCCGTTCGAGGTATTTGATTCCAATCGAATACCACGAGGTAAACGCACTAAAAATTTGTATCCCCGCCCACCTTCCCTGGCGCTTTTTTGCACCAATAACTGTGAAGGGGAGCTGGGACAGGAACTACGACAACGGAGGCAGTGAAAAAAAATCGGAAAAAGTAATTGGCTGGCTAAATCAGGTGACCTCCAATTTATAGGAATGGTGGATTTAACATTCGGTTAATTTGAGACTGTGAACTATGTAACTGTGAGACAGGGATAGATGTACAGGCAGGGTTAGCTAGGGATTACCTTTATTTAGGTGGGAATGTTACTCACACAGCTCTTTGGGGCTCTATCTGGTCGGGATCCCTGTCAGCTTGCGATATGCGGGAGCTGACTTTTTCCCATAGGAATGCATTGAACAGCGTTGATTGGCCGAATGCCATACAGAAGTACGGCATTCGGCCAATCAACGCTGGTCAATGCATTCCTATGCCGAGATGAAGCAGAGCTGAACCTGCTACACACTCAGCTCTGCTGCATCATACTGCTACATCGGACACTACTACATCGGCCAGCACTGCTACTCCGGAGTAGCCAAGCTCAGCGAATGGCCAGCTCTGCTTCATCTCCGATGTAGCAGTGCTGGGCGATGTAGCAGTGCTGGGCGATGTAGCAGTGTCCGATGTAAAAGTCCGATGCAGTAGAGCTGAGTATGTAGCAGGTCCAGCTCTGCTGCATCAGACTGCTACATCGGACACTGCTACATCGGCCAGCACTTAGGGTTGAGCTGATCTTGACATTTCAGGATCGTTTTTAAAATCCGATTTCCGATCATTTGGAGATTGGATTTTAAAAACGATCTTATTCATTACACAGCATGTAGTCCAAAAATTGTTTCAATTTTTGGACCCCATGCTGTGTAGCGATTAACCACCCCACACATACACCGTTGTCCACTTACCTGCATAGCTTCAGCTCCCAGCTCCTCTTCTTGGTCCGGTCCTCTGTCCACATGTCTTCACAGCACCATGCCCCCTCCTCCCGAGACTAGTGTTATGGAGAGGGCGGGGCTTAGGAGAGTGGGGGGGAACTGGGAGGGGAGACATCAGTGATGCACTCACGTCTCCCCGCCCACACTCAACAGCCGCACTAAGCCCCGCCTACTCCCTGCATCTCTACAATACTAGTCTAGGGAGGCAGGGTCCTCTGTCCACTTCAGAGCGCCCTGCACCCCGCCTCCCTAGACTAGTATTGTAGAGATGCATGGAGTAGGCGGGGCTTGGTGCGGCTGGAGTGTATGGACTACATACTGTGTAGTGAATAGGATCGTTTTTAAAATCCAATCTCCAAATGATCAGAAATCGGATTTTAAAAACAATCCTGAAATGTCAAGATCGGCTCAACCCCAAGTGCTGGCCGATGTAGCAGTGTCCAATGTAGCAGAGCTGGACCTGCTACACACTCAGCTCTGCTGCATCAAACTGCTACCTTGGACACTGCTACATCGGCCAACACTGCTACATTGGAGAGTCAAATGGTCGGATCCCTGAAACGAAGCATTTTTCCCCATAGATTATAATGGGGTTCGATATTCATTCGAATAGTCGAATATTGAGTGGCTATTCGAAACGAATATCGAATATTTTACTGTTCGCTCATCTCTAATAATTACCCATATTCCAGGAGTGGTCAGAGACATGTTCTGATAATCCGATGACGTTCCGTTTCACTGCTTCCGAAACAGAATATCACTCTTCCCCTATCCTCATCGATACTTCCCAGATTTTCCTGTGTCCAGGGAACAGGTCAGTGAGGATGGGAGGAGTTAGGTTAATGAGATGGAGGGTTTTGTAATGGAGTGATAGAGGAGGGGCGGGGCTGAGCGAGAGGGAGTTAGTGCCAGAACCCAGGGGAGGTGAGTTAGGCTCCGTTCTCATGGAGTAACATGCTGTTTATTTAGACACATAAACATGTGTCAGAGTGAGTGTTAGGATTGTGCAGAAGCTGCAGCCATGAGATGGGCATCGCTGCCTGTTCTTCTGTACAGTCCAGAGTTGCAGGGGTTAACCTGCCTTGCAACAGCCGGGTGTGGTCGAGTCTTTGATGGACTGGTGTGTCGACCAATGGACGCTCGGATTGGGCAGCTGGGCTATTTGCTGGTGACCGCCCCTTGCCCGTGGACGCCCGGCGCTCTAAGATCAAACCAAATCTGATAACCTGAATTGATGTGTGTGTGTGATGCTTGGGGTCCAGCCTGTAAAATATTTAGTTGCCCTAGTTAGTAAATTCCCCAGAGACAGCAATGCCATCGGTAGTTGGGTAACATGCTGCCTTGTGTGTGTGAGTTGTGTGAAAGCTCATTAGGCCTTTGCTGTGTCAGTCAGTATTCACACTGACAGGTTGCTGGCTGTAGTTGCTTTGGGGGGTTGGGGGGAACTAGAAGCACACAGGGTTTGTTGGTCTCTGGCTAGTCCAGGAGTTCTGTCTAGCCAGTTAGTTTATTTGTGCGGCTGCGCTGACTGCACAGGACTCTGTGAATGGTAGCAGAGTACACCTGCTGATTTAAGTTAGCTGGCAGTGACTTCAACTGTCAGACAGTGTTCACACTCAGGTGTCAGCAGTCAGTAGCCCAGAGGTCTCCATAGGGTTTTTTTTTTTTTTTAAATAAATCCTGCTGACCATAACAGTGAGGCGCTTCAAAACAGATCCCGTTGACTTCAATGGGTGCTGACTTACGCGTGCTACACATTGAAATCAATGGGTTATAAAGTCTCCCATTGATTTCAATGTGTAGCACGCGTAAACCGGCACCCATTGAAGTCAACGGGATCTGTTTTGAAGCGAT
This sequence comes from Leptodactylus fuscus, assembly GCF_031893055.1. Lineage (NCBI taxonomy): Eukaryota > Metazoa > Chordata > Amphibia > Anura > Leptodactylidae > Leptodactylus > Leptodactylus fuscus. The sequence goes on along the minus strand of NC_134270.1, from coordinate 31,624,901 downwards.
CACTCTGACACGTGTGTAAGTGTGTAAATGAGCGGCTCGTTACTCTGTGAGAACGGAGCCTAATACTGTTTTTATGTTCACTCAACTCCCCTGGGCCTTTGCTAGTTATACTGCGTGCGGGTCTGTAGAGACCCAAAGTATGAAAATAGCAATTCCTGTTTGTACATGTTCTCCAGGATCACCGGGAGACTTCTAGTCCGCACTATTATGTGTGAGAGCATTGTATACAATGGTAGTGTGAACTTCCCCTTAGCGTGTCTTCTGACGTTTTCTGCACCCAAATGTTACGAGTGATTCAATCACTTTTCCAAAATCTTATCTGTTTCCTCTTCAGCATCAGTCTTATTACTTTCACTTGCAAATCGGTGACATTTGATAACAATTGCTCCTTTCCCGTAAAATGGAGAACACTGAGGTTGACAATTGACAGGCTGTGAGGCGATGCTCCTTCACGTACAGTACGTGGCTTGATAAAACACCAAATTTTTACAAGCACCCTCCATATGAGGTAAGAGGCCATCTCAGTGACCTCATGTATATCGTTCCATCAGGTATAAGTAATGGCCTTGTCATTAGTTTCTTGCAGAGATTGACTGTGTCTGCTGTGAACTTTCTATTACATTTAATCTCTCATCTCATCCACTGTCCTGAGTATCGCGTCGATCCAAAGGCAATAAAGATTCTCTGCCACAAGTACTACTAAGCCAATAAACTGCAGACAAATGGCCCTGAAACTATAAATATAGTATATTAATATTTAGTCATGCCAGTTACTATATTAGCCAGTTTCTGTGCCAGACAATCATATGTGCAATAATCTCTTACCTAAGTAGCGTAACAGCTTTATACGGAAACCTGCATTAGTTTCAGTGGTTTCTGGACAGCAAGATGGTCATTCGTTAAAGTGTTAAATACACTATAATGAGAAACCTTAAAGGAATTGTCCTGTTCCTGCAAATAAATGTTGTTATCTGTATTGTGACAGGCAGAGTACTGGAGTCCCGCTATATCAGCCCCAGGTTTCTGACTTATGTGTGGTCCAATGGGGGTCTGGAGTAGGCTTTAGCCCAGATGTGCATCATAGACTCATTACTGGGCCATAAAAGGCTGAAGAGCCTGCACTTCAGGGCAGATCCAGAGAGTGAGAGGAGGCGTCCGGGTCTGTCCTGTTACTCTGAGCCCGGTGAGACTGTATCGTGCTTATTAGTTTGTTCATGTGGCTGTTAGTAAGCTACATGTATAGTTAGCTTATTGTTACTCTTTAGTTAGTAGCTCAGACGAGCAGGATTTTGTTTCTTATTGTTTTGCCTGAAGTTGAGGCTGTATTTTATTTTGCTCATTTTGTGTGCCTGATGAGGTTTATTTATTTTGCTGTTTTTTTTTTGTTTGTTTTTTCTAATAAACCACTTTGTGTTCCTGTCTGACTGGTTGGGTCCACACCACTGCATCTACCAAGCTACCTTCCCCACAGTATATTGAAGCGCTATACAATTTTACAATATACTTTCTGTATCAATTCCTCATGTTTTTTTTTTAGATCTCTGCTTGCTGTCATCCATTGTTTACTTCCAGTGGATAAAACTCAGTCTACTGTATGGTCATGTGATATACAGCCCATGGTCATGTAATATACAGTCCATGGTGATTTGATGAACACACACAGCTAGTTACGGTCACAGCTCAGAGATTAGACAGATGTGTGTTAGGATGGGGTCCCGCAGGCTTCCCGTCCAGCGCATAGCGCCACCTGTGGGCCAATCCAACCCTCGCCCTTGGCGTTGTGCAGTGAGGTGTCTGGAGTCTAAGTCCAGCTTTTGGCCCACTGAGCATGCTCAGACCTTTTGGAACCGCTCAGAGGCTAAGTCCCATTTTGCCCATACTGAGCATGATTAGTGAAGTCATTCCACTGCCCCGGTTGGGTGGGGACTAGTCTTTATATAGTGTGAGCCGACGCCCGCCCGGTGCTCACACTTTATTTTAAATATTTTGAGACCGGAGGTCAGGGCTAGGTTCCAGTGATAGGCAGGAGCAGTCTAGGGATCTAGCTAGGATTCCTTGGCTCTGCCAGTGGGAATCAGATAGCCTATTGCCTGTCCTCTACTATTGTAGCTCCTAGCTTAGGCAGAGCATGTTCTGTTGCTGACCAGGGGTGACGGTTAACCCTTGGCAGCCTTGCTGCATCAGCTATACTCAGGTGCACCTTTCCAGTGAAGTCAACTGGTGGGGTTTGGTTGCAGCCTGTTCACATTTAGTACCGCACAAACACCACTGCCAGTGTAGTTAACTGGTAGTTCACTGTGCTCTGTCAGACGGCCGCCCTCCTGGGGCTTGTGGACCTCACTGCAGTGTTATGCAGTCTAGCGGTTCTGTTTACGTTGAAATTATTTTCATATATATATATATATATATATATATATATATATATATATATATATACAAAGAACCGTAACAATGTGTTGTAACAAGCCGTGCACCTGTCTGTTTATCACGTGACTACGAACAGTCTATCATATGACCATGGACTAAGTTACAGCCATTGGAGGTAGACAAAGAATCACAGCAAGCAGAGATCTAGAAAACCATGATGAATTGTACATTGGACATTTGTATAACGATTCAGTATAGAAACTATAACACTTATTTGCGGCCATTGAACAACTCCTTTAAATTTAATTTTTCAATGGCCTTTCAATCAGGGTCAAGTTATTTACAAATTGGACTCAGCAGTATGAGTTTACATCTGATATGGGAAACTAGATTATGGGCTACATTGGGGTACAAATTCTTTATAATGCGTGACTATATATTATATTGCAGCTCTCTAGCTCATAACTCTTAAAGAGCACAATTAACATTTACTATTTTCACCCTAAATCAATAGTACAAGACAAAATATCTCAGACTGTCCAACTCCTCTACCCCTGATCACTCGAATTACTGGTAAAATAAATATGAACATGTAAATATCAGGTTAGAGCTGCTGCCTATAAAAGAGGGGATAGGGGGATACAGGGAGCAGCCGCAGAGGGGGAGGAAAAAGAAATAGATGCAAATGTTGCATCGCATTCCAGTGCTGGATTCTAAACAACAGTGCTCAATACTGCTATATAATGTCTCCCATGCTGCTGCTGCTTCTGTATATGTGAGAGATAGTGATAGAGGAGCAGAATTTCCTCTTCTTTGTACATTGTATGGGAGATTTTGAGCTGGAACTTATGATTAGAGATGGATAATTGCTGAAAAGTGCAGGATACAATTCATATAATGTGCAGAAATAATAATATAAAAATATAATAATAATAATAATAATAATAATAATAATGATGATAATAATAATAATAATAATGTTGTTGTTGTTGTTATTATTGTTATTATTATTATTATTTTATTTTTATTATTATGATTACTATTATTATTATTATTATTATTATTATTCATATTTCTCACATGCACATACATGATATCTCATTATGGAAAGTCACATAAAGCACTAGTTACTCAAATAATTTACAAATATATGTTAAGACTTATTAATAAGTCTGGGCCCTATAGGGCTATAGAAATGTCATTTTTGGCATTAGATATTACAATCCTATTTTATTCTGTCTGTCCTTCACTTTTTATCCCGCATTTAGCAGATTATAATAAGTAGGACACAGATGGAAATAAGTTTGACATGATCTGACTGCACAGAATGTACCATGGAGACACATAGACCTCCATATTTGCTTCTTAAATATAATGGTTGATAAGAAGGACCTGTTACTTAAGATCCTGTATATCCACTATGAGCCCTGCAGATGTGAGACTATACATTCTGATACTTTTTCTTCTCTATTCACCAGTGATAGACACAACTCGCATTCTCGTGGGTATAATGTATCATTTATCACCCTAAGGGTGCATGCACACTACGTAACGCCGGGCGTGTATGAGAGCCGTACACGCCGGCGTTACAGCAGGGCTGCCGAACACTTCCCATTCACTTCAATGGGAGAGCTCGTAAACGCCGCTGTTACGAGCGCTCCCATTGAAGTGAATGGGAAGTGTTCGGCAGCCCTGCTGTAACGCTGGCGTGTACGGCTCTCATACACGCCCGGCGTTACGTAGTGTGCATGCACCCTAATAAAAACATATTCTCAGGTAAATACGGAGATATTGCTGATGGTTATCAGTAAATCCTTAATAACACTGTAGTCTTTCTCCAAGACATGAAGCCAGAGGAGGATTGAGGCATTGAGATCCCGCACTGCATGTGACTGACTCATACAATCACCCTGATTGATTTGTTCAGTCCATGTGACAATGTCAGCCTAAATCCTAAGGGCGGAATAAAGACAAACTACATACGGTTGAGTTGCTGAAAGCAGTGCAAGAAGACTGCAAGGAAAAATAGGCACTAGATTTTACTAAAGTATAAAAAAAACCTTTTACTTGTATAGGATTAGGCATAGGCATTTAATAAATATAAATGTAATGTATTCCAATGGGTGCCAGTGCACCTGCTTACAGGGATTCTTAAAATTTGTAGACAATTAAACGTTAACATTTTTTGCAAATTTGAGTAATTAAAATTTCGTAGATAGATAGATTTTCTATGACCATCTTAGTGGTGACGACCATGGATACGATCATGTATGCCAGGACGACCATGATTTCCATAATGTGGACCACCTTAAGAAAAAACACAGAAAGTGTTAGCAACCAAGAATAACCACTAATTTATTTTGTATTGTGTAATATTGGAGCAATGGTTGTGTTGCAAATTGCAGACTTTCAAGACTTTTGTTAGCATGTGAAAATATTGTAATTAGAGATGCGCGAGTAGTGTTCGATCGAGTAGGTGTTCGATCGAATACTACGGTATTCGAAATACTCGTACTCGATCGAACACTACTAGCTGTTCAAAGTTTAAGGTTCGATGCAGAACCAACGTTGATTGGCAGAATGCTATACATTGTGCCAATCAACGCTGGTTCTTCTCTTACCTTTCCGAAGTCTTCTCTGCGCTGCGTCTTCCGGGTGGAATTCACTCTGCCTAGGCATCTGGCCTGGGCAGAGCCGACTGCGCATGCATGTGTATGCGCGTGCATGCCCGCACATGCGCAGTCGGCTCTGCCTAGGCCGGATGCCCAGGCAGAGTGAATTCCACCCGGAAGAAGACGCGGGGACCCTGCGCCGGGAGAAGACTTTAAGCAGAATCCAGCCCAACCGTCACTCGTGGACTTGGTAAGTATGATTTTATCGAATTTTGCCTACCCCTGAAACGAGCATTTCCCCCCCATAGACTATAATGGGGTTCGAAATCCGTTCCAACAGTCGAACAGTGTGCGGCTGTTCGAATCGGATTTCAAACCTCGGACATTTTAGTGTTCGCTCATCTCTAATTGTAATGAAATGATTTTTTTGAAAATTGTAGTTCTTAAAGTGGTTGTCCACAGTAACTAACCAGTATCAGATCAGTGGGGGTTCATCACCCAGACACTACACTGTTTAGACTACAGTAAGCTGTATACAAGGTATAACATCTGGAAGCTGCTAACTTCCTATTCAAGTGAATGGGACCAAAGCTGTAGATCTGAAGAGTCTGTGCTACAATATACAAGCCAGTACCTTGTATACTGCATTCAGCTCTGTGCACTGTAACAGTGGTGCCGGGGAACTACAGCTCTGCACCTACTCGCTTAGATAGCCGTATACCTACTCACACCTACTCAATTATACCTATTACAGCTCTGCACCTACTCGCTTCTAGCCGTATACCTTGTGTACAGCTCCTGCCAGCCAAACCAGCAGGGTCTGGATGTTCAACTCCACCAGTCTGATACTGATGACATCCTATGGAGAGGTCATCAATATCAATTATTCTTTGGTGTAAGACAACTCCTTTACCAAGCTTGAGCTTAGTTAAGAGTGAACATATCTAATCAATAACCTGCTATCATCACTGCTGCTCCTACTCCCCTCTCACAGCATAACTCTCAGAAACATAGATGCAGAATGACTTCTCTCTACATCTCTCTTCTATGTATTCGATCACTGTGTAACTAAACACAAGCAATTTAGTGACTGAGTAGATAACACTTGCTATCATTTTAAAGATTTAAAGAATGTTAATATAAGGAATGAATGAGGCCTAAGCCATAATCCATTTAGCAGTGGCCAGACAGTGGGACACCCTGTTTTTCACCCTTATCCTCCAGAAGGTATAGAATTTGCTGCTGGAGAATCCTCAGAATAGTCATGGATTGGTCACAGCACTATACCAATTATACCAATAAAAACTTTGGCAGTTTCCCTATAGGTATACTGGAAGCAGAAAGTCCGCAGAGGAAAACTCTTTTTGTCAAAAGCGCCCTTCCGCCACGTTTTTCCCAACAGCGCGTTTTGGCTGTGGCCTGCTATGTGGCGCCTTAGCCTTAAAGAGAATATTCACTTTCTAATATTCATGACCTATAGTTAAGGCACCCCTGCAGATAAGTAGATTCAGGACAGTGCAGGTCCAGTCATGTTGCTCACTCCTCATACAAACTGTAGCGATGGATTTAGGTACAGCAGTGCTGTCTCATCGAAGTCTATGGTGCAGCACTGCAGTATGAAACGTTGCAGCTGTAGTTTGTATGGAAAGTGAGCAGCATGGCTTCTGGCGTGTAAGCATTTCCAGGAGCTGTGCTGTCCCAGAGATACTGATCTGCAGGGTTCCCTAAGGATAGGCCTTAATATGTCCCAGAGCCTTGCAAATCTAATATAGGAATATGGACTAGTCAAACACCCCTTTAAGACAACAATCAATATGTGAAGCACATTACAAATTCTCCATAGCTCATCTTTTATCACAACTTACTCCAGAATAAACACATTTTCGTCCATATCCGTCATTTTTCTTCCTTTGGTAATGGGCTCTGGCTGGTAGAGAAAAGGGGTAATGATGTTTTCTCTCCAACTATTCACACATTGCATTTAACATAATTACAGCTTCACCGGAAGAGAGGAAATAGGAACGTGATGATTACTATGGAGAAGCAAGGTTTTAATGAAATCAGAAGTAATGCTTGGGAACAGAGGCATCAGCAGCTTCTCAATTAGTCCATTCACAGCGGGGATTTACAGTATAGAGAATAGAAAGTGGCCCTATTTTCTTTTTCCTGTAGGGATGAGTTAGTGTAATCATGTCAGACATTCTTGTCAAGAAAAAGAGACAAAAAGAATTAGGTGAACAAGATTTTTGTAATTCTGTTCGCTATAGTGCCGCTGTTGGACCGTGCCCTTAAAGGGGTATTCCCATCTCAATGAGCATATGGAGACTTGTAACTTAAGCTAACAAAAGTGTTTTACCAAATATGTTCCTTAATTTATCTCGCTCGGTTTGTCAGATACAGCTAAAAAATTCTCCTTTGTGTTTATAGATGGTTGCCTAAGTTACAGACCTGTCAAACAGGTCGGAATGATGAGTAGTCCCTCCTCCTGGCCATCTCTCTTCTCTCCTCTTTCTCTTCCCTTCTCTTCTTTTCTCCTCTCTTCTCCTTCTCTTTTCCTTCTCTTCTCTACCTCTTCCCTTCCCTTCTTTCCTCCTCTGTTCTCCTTCTCTTTTCCTTCTCTACGCTTTCAGTTTTGAGTCCTGATAAGGTCTAGATAAGTACCTTGAACAGGACTGAGAAATAACTGTCCTGTTTACTGCAAGAAGAAGCTCTGTACAAGAATGATGTGAAAACCAGGAGAGGAGAGGAGAGGAGACAAGAGGAAAGGTGAAATCCTGGCAGTGGTCAGCTGATATATACTGCATGTGAACACACCATAACAAATTGATTGGTGCCCTTTTCCATACCTGGTGACTAATAAGCAGAACTAGAACTAAAAATTCTAGCCCCATGTTTATTGTATAATATACTTTAATATAAAAAAAGAGCTTTAAAAGTGAAGCAAAGGCATATTGGTGATAGGAAAGCCCTTCCGCACCTTTCCTCTTGACACATTCAGATAAGTGTTTCAGGAGATGACCAATTTTAGCCAAACAACATCATTTTAGGTACTCTGTCACAAGTTGTCTAATATATATATATATATATATATATATATATATATATATATATATATATGTTTATGTGTCATCTCAGTAGTTGTGCCGTGAATTGCAGCCTACTTGGATGTTGTGATGTGTTGTACTGAATTATTTCGGCATGATTGACCAATGATCTCAGTGGCCCCTGCACACACTATTTTGTGCCATAGTGGTCCCAGCACACACTGTTGTGCCCCATATTAGTCCCTGCACACAGTACTATACCCCATAGTGGATCACTTATGAATAATTATTATATCCTGGGGCCTTTTAAGACTCCAGAGTATATGATTGGAGACCCAGGAGAGGTGAGCAAACATAAAAACAATGTTACTTGCCTCTCCCTAGCTCTGGTGCACTCCCTGCAGATCTCTTCAATGTTGGCCAAGACATCACCTGACCCAGGCCCGTTTCACGAAGCATATTGACGCCTGCCAGGGTTATGTGACGTCACCAAACAGACTAGTCATTTCATGCATTTAGCCAGTTTATGTATCTGTTGCAATAATATCTTGTAATAACCTTGAAAAGTATCCATCTATTCTGTATTACAAAGAATATTCCGTATACAGTAAATAAGAAGATACAGATGATATGATTTATTTTATATCCATCTTAGCATTCCCGCCAAGGTTCGGCATGTTTAGCCCTGGAAAAGAAAAGTAATCTTCAATATCTATGCTTATGATATTAAAGTTTTCGGAAACATCATTCTGTGTCATGCGTATACGGTACCTTACAAAACCAATTCAAAAGGCACTTTCTCCCTTTGTTCCTCAGGTCTGTAAAGAAATCAGTTTCCCTAGAAGTAAAATGTTTCAAGTAATAGGATATTTAACAAATCCCTCCTTGCTCAATAAGTATCAGCCTGGAAAACAATGCATGAGATTAGAATGAAATATCTGAACATAATACATTTCCAAATAGGATACAATGCTCTAGGTATTGGAAATAACTGATTTCTGTCACCTTGGCAATATCTAATTTACACGTGTAAGCACTTCTATAAAAGCTTCTCTTTGTGAGGGTCGGAGAAAGCTACGCTGTTGAGAAGAGGGAATACGTAGCATTTTCTGATTTTATACATTTTTGATACCCAAGAATGCACTAAAGAGTAACATGCAGATGTATCCGCCCTCATCTTCCTGCAAATTTTGTTTAAGGACTCTTACTTCTAATGATGCCAATTCGGGTTCTGAGCTACCTGGTGGAAGTGGACGATTTAGCCTGTCTCCTATCCGCTCGCATCCATCTGCAAGGAGTTTGTATGTTCTCCCCGTGTTTGCATGGTTTTCCATCCCATATTCCAGAAAAGACATAGTGATAGGGAAAAAAAAAATGTACATTGTGAGCTCTATGTGGGGCTCACAATCTACATTATAAAAAAAAGAAGAAAAAAAACGCACTGTGTTTTCCTGCAGCGCTTTTCACAGAACCTCTGCAGACTTTCTATCTCTATTATACCTATAGAAAAACCCCAGCGTTTCCGTAGTTATTATTGACATGCTGTGATTTCCAAAAACACATTGGTTCTGGAATTCGCTGTATTCCCACTGCGTGTATTTTTCTGCAATGTGTGGATGAGATTTTCTAGAATCCCATCCACTTTGCAGGGAGTGTAAAATGCCACTGTTTTTGCCACGTGGGGCCCCGGCCTATGAAGCCCTGTGCAATGTATTTCTTACTCTGATTGCCAAAACAATTCATTACAAGAAAAATAAGAAATCTGCTTCTATGGACAATGTGCAGCTATGGGCATGTGTGAACCCGGCCTTATATGTGATCCCTCATATGGACAATCCCTACTCTACATGAGGATTCCCTGGCGGTAATCTGATGGTTATGGGTCTGGCAGCTCATACCCCCACCCATCTTCTGTTATCACTGGGGGAAACTGCGTCCTCCCCAGGTCACGTCAGTTTCTTGCTGTATTTCCTTGAGTACATAGAGCAGTAGGTGATATGTATTACAGCAAATCAGGTCCCTTTAAGTGTGTGTCATGTATCACGATATATCATGGCTTACATGTTGGGCTATGATACAGTTTTATGTTGGTGCAGTCACTGTTATAAATCTGTAATGGTGATCCTGTACATGATGGCTTATGGTGCTGATCTCTGCTGTATTGTAGACACCACATGACATCACAGGGCACATGACATCACCAACATTCCGTGATGTCACAATGGGTGTAGAATGTGTACAGCTCTTAACCTGAGCCATCCTGTGTCACTTGACAGATAGAAGAGGACGGTACAGATGAAGATGACTGCGGATCAAGATCACATACATCAGTGTGCCAGTCTGAGGCATGAAGAAGAGGGAGTATGAGGGAGATTTATGGAGACCGGTGTATATAACGCCAGCCTTCATATCCCCTGCAGGAGAGGTGCCGGCCTCTTCATAGATCAGGCGCACCCTCCACTAGGCCTCGCGCCTGCACACTGAGATCTTCCAGATTTCAGGGATCATTTAAGTCAGTAAAGTGACATAAATGATAATAAACCTATTGTCCGCAGCGCAAAACAAAAAAAGTCACAATTCTTTGCGCAAAACTCTCCTTTGCTCATAAGGGTTAGTTCAAACGCAATTAAGCGTGTGCATATTCCGTTGCGGCTGCGGCATGTCAGTGCAGTGCACGGCATCCTGTCGCAGCTTTCCGCTCTGGATTAGGCCCATATGAATAGGCCTAGTCCGGAGGGTGCTGTCGCGAGGCGGACACCGCGGCTAATTCAGCCGCGGAATCCGCCTGCAGAAAGGGCAGCTCATTTATTTTTTCCGCTAGTGGCAGCATGCCGCAAGTGGGAAAAAAAACGCTAGCGGTCTACATAGACCACCATTGTGAGGGGGCGGATTATGATGTGGATTCCACGCCAAAATCCGCCCCCTCTTGCCCGGTGTGAACTAGCCCTAAAACTGATGACTTTTTTTTTTATGCCATGAATGTCAGAAAACTGACGAACAAGGTATAATATACCTGCCCCTATCAAAATTGAGGTTTATTTATGTTACGAAGGTTTTGTTTTGTTGTTGTTGTTGTTGTTGTTTCTTACCAGTTTGCCTGTATAGACAACAATGGATTCGCAGGACGACATTGGATCCCCTAGACGACGTTGGATTTGCTGGACAACGTTGGGCGACGCTGGAGTAGGCAGCAGGCCAAATATGATCCAGGGAGATATCTGATCGCCATTTCTGGGGTCAGGAAGGAATTTTTGGCCCCCCTGAGGTAGAATTCCCCGGGGGGTTTGTTTCGCCTTCCTCTGGATCTTCGGGTCCAGTGGCTTTCATCTCAGGACAATGGTAGGACTGATCAAAGTGCCATCCATCATGCCTGACCTCTCAGTCACTGTGACCATTATTTAATTATAAGTGCCAGTAATAATTTAATTACAATGTTGCCAATAAAAAAAAAAAAAAAAAAAAAAGAATCTACGTTGTGCTGTTTGTCTTTTTTTCTGGATTGTTCCTTACATAATAGCAGTAGATGTGGCTGCTGATACTGCCTATAATAAAGTGTAGCTTTACATCACTCTGGTTTACTGGGATATTACTATGTCATGTAGGTTACATTGCAAAAACCGCGGGGTTCAGTGCTATAGGGGTTGGTACCCCTGATGGGGGAGAACACTGTGCATGCATCCTTCAGTCAGCAAGAGCAACTGAACACAAGAGAGACAGAGGGTCTTACATAAAAATAGGGAATAGACTACGGGCCCTATAACAAAACCTGGAAAGGGGCCACTAAGCAAAGCCTGCTTTACCAGACAGTGGCCCACAGTAACTAACTGCTATATACTAAGTCAGTCTATGGAAAGGAGAGAGTTGGAGTGAGTTGCTGCAAATATATCAAAAGGTGAAGCATCTAAAACCATCAGAGAATTGCGCCATGTATTCCTGCTATGAGCCAGTGCACACAGTCCCTGCTTATCCCCTGTACTAGGTATATATAAGATGCAAGGTCTTGGTCGCTCTGGGTTCCTAGCAGTTAGGGGGAGCTTAGTGGTTGCGAGGAATACCAAGTCTTTAGCCCGGAGGATCTTCCTGGATAACTTAGTTGGTGTTAGCCACTGGCTAGAGGGCTGTGTAGTGTCTCATAGAGCCCCTTCTGCTCTGTAGGTTAGGTAGTGGCCATTAGGATTAACAGGCAGTCCCACATCATATTTATATTTCCGTGTACGGGGAGGCATAGGGCGTCTTTTTTTTGTGGGATGAGGTGCACTTTTTAGTTATACCATTTTTGGGAATGTCTATTATTTTGATCACTTTTTATTCAAATTTTTATCAGAGGTGAAGCAGCAAAAAAACTCAATATATATTGGAATATGTGGAATATACCGTATATTGATTTCACTGCAAACATGCAAAGTGTTCATTCCATGTCTATGAAACACAGGGATGATACAGTGTTGATTCCTCTGTAAGGTCGGGGCCCGACGTGGCGTAAACACAGATGTAAAAACCGTAGTGTTTTACAGCTAGTTTTACTAGCGAATCTCATCTACACATTGCAGAAAAATATGCACAGCGTAATGCTGTTATTTCCATAACCATCACATTTTGGAAATTCAGGTTTTCAATTATACCTACAGAAATGCCGGTGGTTTCCCTATAGGTATAACGGAAGGAGAAAGTCTGCAGTGAAAACCTCAGCGGACTTTCTGTGAAGAGTGCGGCGGGAAAAAATGTGATGAGGCCTGCTACGTGGGGCCTAAGCCTAAACTACACATACATCCATGTCCACAAAGCACAGAGAATTTACTATTGCCTGTCTATGAGGGATAAGCATTAATTTCATTGTAAATTAGTGTAAGCCGATGGCTGGACAGGTAATGGAGGGGGTATACATCTCACCCAGACTACTAAGGTGGGTGAGATGAGAAAACTCCAGAAAGAGCGTTTCTCAGCAGATAACTATTATAATATCCCCACTATGCCCCCGTTATTAATCGTGTCCCTTAATTAAAGGTAGTTTTCATTTATTGACAGCCTGCCCTCCTCAGGAAATTAATAAAAGATCAGTGAGGTGAGGAATAATGGTCCCTAATGGTCCCTTTATAGAGTATAACGTGTCCAGTGGTCGCCCCATAGAGTAGAGTATAATAGTCCCTAGTTTCCCCTCAATATTGTATAATGGTCCCTAGAGGCCTCTCCACATGTTACAACTGTCCAGTGTCCCCACCATATGATATAACATACCGTAGTGGTCCTTGGCATAATGTATTTCAGTGGATTCTACACACAATATAATGGTCCCCAGCAGGGGTGAACCTACCTTTTTTTGCCGCCCGAGGCGGACAACAAAAAGCCACCCCCCCTCCGGGAGGAGGGGGCGGAGTGGAGGGGGTGGAGTGAAGGGGGCGGGGTGGAGCGAAGGGGGCGTGGTTGAGCGGCGTTAGCAGGCAGAGAGCAGGCAGGGAGAGGACCTGCTCTCTTCCTGAGCGTGAGGGGCGGCCGCTGGAGCAGCGCTGCGTCCACAGGGCCTCCTCAATCCACCGCTCGCTTCCCGTGCCGGGCTGCTGAGACGGTGACGCTAAGCCAGTCCAGGACAGCTTGTCCTGGACTGGCTTAGGTAAGCAAAAATGCTTCAGGTTGCCTCATGGGAGGTCCGGCGCTGGTCCCTAGTGATACATGGTACAGTGATCCCTAGTGGCTCCTACATACAATATAATGGTTCCCATTAGCAACTCCGCACAGTAGTTGGTATGTATGACTTTTTTGTTTTACTTATAAGGACCAACCCTCATTTTCCTGTTCTCTTCTTGTCCGCAGTTCAATACAGTAATTTTGGAAGGAGCTTCAGACAATACTAGCAGATGCCTGAATGGTGGAGCAGGATGCTAAAGGCTTTCTGCTTGAACTGTATAGCATAGTTCAGAGTACAGAACATAAGGGGCCACACGGTGGCTCAGTGGTTAGCACTACAGCCTTGCAGCGCTGGAGTCCTGGTATTCAAATCCTGCCAAGGGCAAAAAACCATCTGCAAGGAGTTTGTATGTTCTCCCCATGTTTGCATGGATTTCCATCCCATATTCCAAAAAAGACATACTGATAGGGGAAAATGTACATTGTGAGCTCTATGTGGGGCTCACAATCTACAAAAAAAAAAAAAAAAAAAAAAAAAGAGTACTGAATGTAAGGTAGTTGGGGTCCCATAAAGTGAGTGGGCTTTATCTTCTACAAAAGGCTTCACCATCATCACAGATGGGATTTCTTTAAGGTAAGATCGGTAAGTCTATGGAATTCTCTTGATGCATCGGTGGATGTTTTGGTGGACGATAAATTGGATTGGGTGACCTATTTAAGTAAAGCATAAATCTGCCAATACCTGCAGAGGAAAGAGATAATAGTTTATAAAGGAGTGTGTGCCCCTGTGTGCTTCTTCTATTCAGCCGGATATTCAACCTTATCTGCACACAGAAGACAATGGCGGCTTTAATTATGTCCCTTCTACGGAGGAGTCATAAAGTGACATTTAACAATACTTAAATCTCTGATACGTAAAGACTTGTATAAACATTATGTAACCGCTAACGCATTGATCTCAATAATTAACATGGAAAAAGAGCTTTTCACGAGAAAAACCATCTCAACAAACATGAGACGACAGCCTAATGAAAACCAGTGACTCAGAGTGCATGTAAATGAAGGATCTCTCCTCTGTCTATTCATGAGTGCCAGCGGCATGGACCGAGGGCGTCTGTGTCTGTGCACTGTACATTATCAAACATGATCAAGGTATAAGGTGCAGACAGTCAAAGAATCAGTGACACATTTATGAAGCAGTGTTCAGACTTGTAACATTTTTTGTAGCAAAAAAACAGAATAAAGATCTCTACCCACAAAAGAAGAATACAATTTTGCTTAGATTTAGGGTAACATATTTTCTTACATGTGTTTTCTCCCACTATGTGTAATAGCGTTACTGAGATCCAATAGAGAATACTTCATCTCCCATCAAATCGGTATCGGACAAAATTCTTTTTATGGTACTATCAGTAGAATTTTGAAAGTGACTGAAATATATACAACATGTTTTGGGGTGCTTGGAACTCTTTTAGGAGTCCATCCTTAAAGGGGTTGGCTACTTTGAATTAAATTTAGATATATTATATTAGATTAATTGTAATTATATGTACACCTTACTACAATTAATACACATATTATGGGGAAGGTAGCTCAGTAAAAGCAATGCAGACCCAACCAGTCAGAGACAGGGACACATTGTCTGATACAAACAGGTTTATTTGGGAAAAAAATAAAATAAATAAACCTTCACTTCAGGTACAGAATAAGAAAAATAAAAGATCCTTCGATAGCTCAGCTGGTAGAGCGGAGGACTGTAGAGAAGAGCAGAATAAGAAAAATAAAATACAGCCTTGACTTCAGGCAAAAAACGCCAAACAAAACCCTGCTCATCTGAGCACTAACTAAAAAGTAAATAAAAAAACTAACTATACGTGTGGCTTACTAGCAACCACATTAGCAAACAAAGTAGCACAGTATGGGCTCACTAGACTCTCAGTATTTCAGGAAAGACCCAGGCGCCTCCTCCTGCTCCCAGGAACAGCCCTGAAGTGCAGGCTCTGCAGCCTTTAAAGGCCCAGTAACGAGTCTGGGACCTACACTTGGGGCTGAGGCCTACTCAAGACCCACCGGGGACCACACATATGTCAGAAACCTGGGGCTGATATATCGGGATCCAAGATATTAATAATATCTGCCACTTACTATGTTGTGCCCTTGGACCCTCTGCCACACACCTTGAGACACGTTGTGCCAAGAGCACAGATTAGGGAGGACTCCTTTGTAAAGAAGAAACAAAAATAATCATAGTCTTTATTAAAAAGCTTATATACCGGGTTGGGTCTGTGCAAAGCAATGTGTCTCCATACTAATAGTCTACAAGCAAACTCTATGTAGTCTGATTCTACAATCTCCCTGTCACCCATGTGTCTCTTATAGTTAAGTACAGATATGTTCACAATTTAGAGAATTAAGGATTCAGTTCAACATGAAATCACAGCATTCTAACAAAAGCCTTGAAATGCGGCAATTTACCTTCCCCAATGTGACCCCAGTAGCCTCACGTAGACCCAAATTGGATAGTTCTCCTATCACTTTGTGATAACTTGCCACAAAACCATATTGTGTTTACAAAAGTTCAGCTTATCTTGTGATACACATATGTGGACGTTTCCAGCCAAGGGGATATCTTAAGGCACAACTGTATATTGTTAGGCTAACATGAAGCAGAGACAGATGGAACAGGAACCTGCACAGGATATATAGGCATATCATTGTAATGTCTATACAACAAGACAACAACTGGATACGTATGAAAAACAACTAATTGTAAATGCATAGAAGCAATAAAAATGGTTACAAGGGTGGAAATACCCTTTAAGCAAGGCATTAAGTCAGCCTTAACATCTGGTCAAATTTTATATTAAAAGCAAGATTGAAAAACATCAGAAGAGATGAATTATAGAAATGCGGTAAAACACATTATCTGCTGTACTATATCAACTGATGTAGTCACTTTCAGAATAAGTAATATATTCATATTATGTGAATCTTTCAGCCATCTATAAAGAAACTTGTATTTCACTTTTTTGCGTTCCTTTTTAGATGTTTCCCAATCCATCCAGACTTCTCTGCCAGTGTGAGCCGGTTCAGTCTACGTAAGATCAAGTGCCATTGATCCAAAGTCTAACACGCGTCTTTTAAAGCTCCTGGCGATGTTTCATCCACTAAGTCAATTTTGTTCGGCACGATATCATATTTTAGGATGCGCAATAACATCAGCACAATAATATCTGGATTCTGTGGTTCATGGAGGTTATGAAAGGCTCGCACAATATAGACATGTTATTTATGAAGGATCAGATAATGGGCACATCAAGAAATAAATATCTTCAGAAGATCAATGGAATAGATTGCTCTTGCTATGGACGTAACTGGTCTTTCATCATCAGACGTTTTGGTGTCTTCACCCTGACCGCAGATGGAATTGTACTTTGTGACACAAGCCTTCATGGCTCCTAATGGATGGATGTACATAATTCACCAAACAGGGTCGTTCCACCAAGTAATGGGACATCTTACAGTAGTAGGAACCTAAACGTAGTCAGACATTGAGGAACAGGACAACATCCATGAAAGTATTTATTACGCCATCGACTACAATAAATCCATCACTTTAGAAGGACAAGTTCAGCAAAGAGTAAGTTTTAAGGTGAACGACTCCATGGGCTTAATGGAAAAGACTTGCAGCGTATTGATGGAATCTCCAGACGTGTTCCTATAAATTTAAAGGACTAGTAATGGATATCCTTGTTCTACAGATTGTTGGTGCATATTTCATGTCTCAGGATGAAGCTAATAACCATTGTCATCACCCAGCAATGTTCATATTAGGAACTTGTACCTTCCGCATGGAGATTTGATTCATGGCCAGTAAATTCTAAGCACTTGGTGTGTAAACTTAGATTTAAGGTCATCAGGGCCATAGTATAATGGAATAATCTCGGTATCGATTATACACCTCATTACCCACGTTCTTGTCATGCACTGAGTTATTTTTCAGTGTGATTATTTTTCTACTCTTTGATGGATCTTATGGAATATTAATGTTGATGTTTTGATCTCATGAATTTTAATTGCAGAATAATATTTTGCCAAATTGACTCTTCAAGGGACCTAAAACCTGTTGAATAAATATACCCGTTGGGCAACTAAAAATATAACAAAAGTCTATTTTCAATCAACCCCATCTGGAAAGCCCTTTCAAGGTCCTCAAACACATGCATGGAAAGTCAGACGGCCCATTGATCTTTGATGACAGACTATTTTATGTGTATGGGGTCATCTCATCTTTTGTTGGCAAGTAGAGATGAGCGAGTAGTACTCGATCAAATACTACAATATTCGAAATACCCGTACTCGATCGAGTACCACTCGCTGATCGAATGTAAAAGTTCGATGCAGAACCAGCATTGATTGGCCGAATGCTATACAGTCGGACAATCAACGCTAGTTCTTCTCCTAGCTTTAGAAGTCTTCTCCGTGCAGCTTCCCCGCGGCGTCTTCCGGCTCTGAATTCACTCTGCCAGGCATCGGGCCTGGGCAGAGCCAACTGCGCATGTCCGCTTGTAGTGCTGGCATACGCAGTCGGCTCTGCCCAGGCCCGATGCCTGGCAGAGTGAATGAAGAGCCGGAAGATGCCGCGGAGACGCTGCGCGGAGAAGACTGCTCGGAGGATCCAGCCCGACCCTCACTCGTGGACTTAATTTGATCAAACGTTGCCTACCCCTGAAACAAGCATTTTCCCCCCATAGACTATAATAGGGTTCGATATTCGATTCGAGTAGTCGAATATTGAGGGGCTACTCGAAACGAATATCGAACCTCGAACATTTTAATTTTCACTCATCTCTATTGGCAAGCGTTGCTGGAGGAAGAAAGAATCAGTATGGTTACATTTTAGTTCCAAAACCTTTTGTTCTCAAGGGAGATAAGCCACTGGCAGAAATGACTTACTTATATCTCCTCAAAGAGAATATATACCCACTTGAGATGCATATAGGGGTTAAAGATATAGAGGACCAAGGGACTGCCAGATGCTAGGAGGCAGACCAGGAGAAGTGAGACAAGGAGAGTATAGGTATTGCAGCACCTCCCCTGGGCCTCCTCTTATAGTAGTGATTTGTGGGTGACAAACCCCAAGAGTGTGGTTGAATAGATTCTATTTGCAATATGGTGTAGATAACATGAAAGCCAATCATGAAGGACTATAGGTCAGAGGTGACTGATCATTCATAGGGATTCTAAAAAAAACCAGGCAGAAAGAGGTGGCGTCCATTTTGTGGGGAGAGATTAGAAAGATAGTAGCATTTCAAGCAGTCAGACTGAGTTCAAATTTTTTGGAAAATTTGAGTCAAATCCTGTTTGATATGAACCAGTTTGCTCATCTCTGTACATACCGATGGTAGATGTCACTCCAGTGTAGGAGTAGGTTTTTAGCAGGTTATTAGTCTACCTAGTGAAAAGTTTTATAGCTTCACCTGTGTGGTCGAATAGATTCTATATGGGGCAGCACGATGGCTCAGTGGTTAGCACTGTTGCCTTGCAGCGCTGGAGTCCTGGGTTCAAATCCTGCCAAGGGCAACATCTGCAAGGAGTTTGTATGTTCTCCACGTGTTTGCGTCGGTTTCCTCCCACACACCAAAGACGTACTGATAGGGAATGTAGATTGTGAGCCCTATATGGGACAGTGACTGACAATATCTGTAAAGTGCTACGGAATATGATGGCGCTATATAAGTAAGCATAATAAATATATGCAATATGGTGTAGTTTTATCGATAACATGACAGTCAGAGGTGACTGATGACTCATAGGAATTCTTAAAAACCCAGGCAGAAAGAGGTGGTGTCCATTTTGTGGGGAGAGATTAGAAAGATAGTAGTATTTCAGGCAGTCAGACTGAGAATGTCCAATTTCAGGTTCGATTTGAGTTGAAAAATTTTGGAAAATTTGGGTTAAGTCCTGTTTGATATGAACCAGTTTGCTCATCTCTAGTACATACCCATGATAGATGTCACTCCAGGGTAGAAGTGGATTTTCAGCAAGTCATTCTACCTAGTGAGAAGTTTTATAGCTTGACCTGTGCTGTTGAATAGATTCTATATGCAATTTGGTGCAGTTTTATCAATAACGTCTGCGATTTCCATTCATATACATGATTTATTAAGATTGGCCTTTCCTGTGTCAGACTTGATCTCCTCTTACATAGGGGCTAGTATAAAACATAGAATAATTTTTACTCTATATGTGGTCTATCAGTATTTTTTGCAATGTGTGTTTTCTGAGATTGTTGCATTCTTAACAACAGCAAGCAATTTTGTGAAGCGCCTCAAATCACAAAAATTGTTCCAAGCTGCGGCTTCACAAACATCAATTTTATCAGGTACAAAAAGGAACAAAACAAACAAATGCTTTTATATGTTTTTCCTTCTCTACTTATTTACTTCTTGACAGATTTTCATTGATGCCAAATGTTCGTTACAGTTGATATAATTGTTATGGTCTCCAGGGAAGCTGTTTGATGTCAGTGATAAATGGCGCCTATATTATATAAATTAATGGAGAGAGGCAGGAAACTTTTCTAGAAGATTTTGTAATAGTCAAATAAAAATATTAAAACCGCTGGGAGAGATTCATTATGTAACACCAAAAGAAGACAAAGGTGACACGCCACTTTCCTAAGAACAATATTATGTACTCCGAGGAATCCCTCTGATTTTATCGTCACATTAATCAGAATGACAAGCCAGTCTTACATTAAGCATATATCTAATAGAATAGTGCTCTATTGAGAGTCATAAAGATGCATGTATTCAAATTCATTCACACTGCGTGAACTACGACATGAAAAGATAGATTACAGTGTGAAAAACATGCAAGGCATACATTGTGGCCAGAACACCAGAGAAGATTTTGTAACTATCAGAATTCATCTTCATTAAGGGGTAAACGGTGGCTCAGTGGTTAGCACTGCAGCACTGGAGTTCTGGGTTCCAATCCTGCAAGGAACAACATCTGCAAGGAGTTTGTATGTTCCCCCGTGTTGTGTTGATATCCTCCCATTTTACAAAGACCTACTGATAGGAAAAAAAATGTACATTGTGATCCTTATATTGATTAGAGATGAGCAAACTGGATTTTCCACAAACTTTTTAAAAAAACTTTGGGTTTGAAGAAATCCGAACTTTTTGCAGTACAATGAACTGATCAAAATGACGGCAACCAGTTGAAAGCAAAGAAGAAGGGTTACTTGACCTCAGCGATCAGGGAGGCGTTCCCAAAATGCCTTATATATTGTTAGGACAGTGCGGCAGCTGCGGCCGAGGGGACGGGTCGCAGTCCTCTCCTCGGTTGTTGCACTTGCCAGCTGTCACATATCCCTACGTGATTCTGTCCTACTTGCAGGGGTTAACTTTCCTTGCAGCAGCTGGGCATGGTCGGCTGTCTGACTGACTGGGGTGTCGGCCAATGTGCGCTCGGCGTGGGCAGATAGGCTGTTTGCTTGGGCTCCCTTTTCCTATTTAAAGAGCTAAATTCCTCAGCCCGCTGCCCTAATGTCATTCCAGATCCTGACTACTGTGTGGGTGAATGGGTTTCAGTGTGAGCAATCTTTAGTTGGCCTTAGCTAGTAATTCCCCATAGTTAGTAATCTGACTGTTAGTTGGGCAGTAAGCTGCCTTATTCTGGGTTCACTGGTAACACACACTATGTACTCTTCTCTGTCTAGTTCAGAGGTCCTGACTAGACTGACTTATTTGTAGTAGCAGCTGCTCTGAGCTGCAAAGGCCTCTGTGAGTTAAAACGGTTGGTTAAGTGGGCTGGCAGTGACGCTAACTGCCAGATCTTGTTCACACCAGGGTGTTCCTGCGGTTCAGAGCCCAGTTGGGCTCCGCAGGGTTTTTGTTTATTTTTTTTTTTTAATAACCCTGCTGACCATAATACATATGTAGCCCTTATGATAGCCAATCATGAGGGACTATAGGTCGGAGATGACTGATGACTCATAGGAATTATCAAAAAAAAAAAAACAGGCGGAAAGAGGTGGTGTCCATTTTGTTGGGAGAGATTAGAAAGATAGTAATATTTCAAGCAGTCTGGCTAAGAATGCTGGAACCCTGCAGATTATTTTTCTAAAGTATCCTTTGTGTCTATTGTTCATACTTGGAAGATTTCTGTAGTTGGCTGAATGGAACTTCCTTTGTACATGTGGTGGCTTTGTTATAGCCTTGTTACCATCCCCCCACGAGCTAAGGGATGCATGGACAATGAGAGAAAGACAAAGATATCCAGCTATCAGCTGTGAGCATGAGATCCTACTACCTACCAAAGGAACTACTGCATGTTATCATGATAGCTGCATATGTCCCCCACCTATGCAAAAAAACTGATTCTGCCTGTTACAGTATTTATACATGCTGTGCCCCCCTCCTCGTCTCTTCCAATGGCGATTGGACTGTATTATTAACATCACTTCGCACAGAGAACTAAATGATCCTAAAAAAAATTTTTTCTGTAACACCCCTTCAGACCTCACTCTATAGGAAGGGTGTGTGTATCTTTTAAAGGGGTTGTCCCATCACAAGGATACTATCTATACTGCTTGTTAATGTGGATGTAAGACTTTTCCTAAATACATTGCTTCAGCAAAACTGCTTTGTTTGTCCACTATCTTACTTTATTCTTTTTTTTTTTTTGACACATCCCTTGACTTATCTGGTCATAAGTGAAGTGATGTATCTGCTGCTCTGAGGGGGGAGGGAGGAGGGGCTAAGTGCATGGGAGCGAGCCTGGAGGGGGGGTAGTTTACACTTTGGGGGGAGAAGGGGCCACCAATACAGACTCGGCATCCGCTGTAATAGAGAGACGGATGCCGGGGAGGGTTAGACGCCGGCACAGATGCCTGCAACATCGCTATGCTCCTGCCTTGCATGAAGCCAGCAGCGGCAGGAGCGATGCTGCTATTCCGGGGGGGGGGGCGAAGGGGCGGAATAACAGCATCTCTCCTGCCGCTGCTGGCTTCATGCAGGGCAGGAGCATAGCGATGTTGCAGGCATCTGTGCCGGCATCTACACTCCCCGGCATCCGCTTCTCTATTACAGCGGATGCCGGGTCTGTATTCGCATTGTGAAGGCTAGACTGGTCTCACCATCTATGAGCATGCACGCAGGGC
This sequence comes from Leptodactylus fuscus, assembly GCF_031893055.1. Classification (NCBI taxonomy): domain Eukaryota; kingdom Metazoa; phylum Chordata; class Amphibia; order Anura; family Leptodactylidae; genus Leptodactylus; species Leptodactylus fuscus. The sequence goes on along the minus strand of NC_134270.1, from coordinate 31,602,084 downwards.
CAGCGGCATCTCGCCACTGGATTTGCATATGTAACCCCGCCCACCAATGACGCAACAAAGCAGGAAGACAGAAGATTTTACAGCAACGAAGACTGGTGAGTATGCGACGTGGGAATACCCCTTTAAGTACCCAATGCTGCGAGAGAACTCTCTCCAGCACCGCCTCCATCTTCGTCAGGAGCGTCCTCTTCAGCCTCTTTTTCCCACGGTGGCTTGTAACTTCTAGGTCCCGAGCTTTGGGCAGAGCAGACTGCGCATGCCCACAAGCCACGAGAAAATGGCCACTCACAATACTGTGCCAATGGGGTTAAATGGATTCAATGATTAAAGGTGTTTCTTGATACCGAATCAGGGGTTTGGAGCTGGTTCTGACCTTGGATTTCGTAATCTGATCCAACCGTCTCCCTCCTCCTCTACCTTTTTCACTTACCTGTGCTTTGAGACCTAGCTTTAATATAATCTGCCATCAATCATGGCACAGGTAACTATGAAAATAGTAGAGGAGACGAGACGACTCAAGGGGCCAGATGTAGGTTCTTATAACATGACCTACTGAAATCACCAGGTCCAACATCCAAAGAACCCTGCATATAATCAAACTCTATGGATAACCCCTTTAAGAGGGAACACTTATGTCCTTATAGGATAGATAGATAGATAGATAGATAGATAGATAGATAGATAGATAGATAGATAGATAGATAGATAGATAGATAGATAGATAGATAGATAGACATGTTCCTTGACCTAATGGAAAATATCTAATTTCTAGTTTGATCCCAGAACTGCAGAACTTTATTGGCTAATTGTTCCTTTTTCTCCCTATCCTACAAAGAACCCTGCTGTACTATATAATTATCCTATTATCCTGCAATGCGTAGCGCAGACCTCATAAGACAAGTATCCTTCCCATCTACTGTGTATCACATTGCAGTCTTACCTCTCTTTAATATAAGAGTAATATTTCTATGCAGTAAACCTTTATAGGTTTTTTATCAATTTTTTAGCAGTTGCTTGCTACCAATAAACTATATATATATATATATATATATATATATAGCTAATTCAAATATAAGTTTGGACACAAAGGAATAAACATTGAATAGTTGGAGAGAAAATACATGCAAGCCAGGGGATCAATAATTGATTGGATTTCAGCTGCGGGTCTCATACAAAACACTGCAATGAATTAAATTGATGTTGTAGGTCAACCACATCTATTTTTTGCTAGCAAACACTGTGGGGCTGTGGTGGATAAGAAATTACAGCGACTACATCAGTGAGGACACATTTGCTTTATATATGGCATTGCCAGTATGCACAACCATTCACAAGAAAGAACAATGCAGGTACAATGAATCTCTCACATCTCCGGGCATCTCATTTTCAGATCCGGAATCTCCGTGAGTTGGAGGTAACTACATAGAAATAATTAGGACATAGATACATAGCGGCTGACAGCGGATACAGAGAAAATGGAGCAAAGATCCAGATTAGAAAAAGAGATTATTCCGGTAATGTGTTTTTAAATTGACGTAGAAACTTTGCTGATACTGACGAAAAGTCCTTGGACTGGTAAGACTTTAGTCATCTAAAGACTAGAGATGAGCGAATAGTAAAATGTCCGAGGTTCGATATTCGTTTCGACTAGCCCCTCAATAGTGAATGAACTGTATAGCATTCGGCCAATCAATGCTGGTTCTGCATCGAACTTTTACATTCGAACAGCGAGTGGTACTCAATCGAGTACGAGTATTTCGAATACCGTAGTACTCGATCGAATACTACTCGCTCATCTTTACTAAAAACTATTATGAATTCTGCTTCAATGTTGCCGTATATACATTGATTCATATTGAAATAGTTAATTTTACCTCTTGTTTTTGTTAGTACTTCTTGAGTTTGGATACAGACTGTCATGGAACCCTCCGAGGGAGTTTATATTATATCCAGAGGGGGCGCCATGCCTCAGGCTACTTTCATGCTAGCTATCCACTTTGTGGATCACATAAAATTTGACATTGTACATTCTAGTGTATTTCTACATGCCATCATTAACTACCTAGCAAAAATGGATACAGACAGCATATGGACAGCACACAGATTTTCTTAATGGCTGAAACGAGCAAAGAAAAGAGGAAAAAGTGGCTTTTATCTGAGATTATTCACTGTATTGTTTACACTGCATTTCCATAACCACAGACCTGGGGATGATCTTATCTGTTTGCCTAGGACAAGTGACATAGCTCCCTGCTCTCAGGAGGGAGGGGGGCTGAGTGCTCGGCACTCGGGAGCAGCTTGTATTTCTGAGCTATTTATCTTTCAGTTATCAGGTAGACTAATTGAATTTTGCTGATAGGGGCTGAGACAATGAATCTGTTACCTCTGTATGTAAACGCAAACCTAAAACGGAGTTTATTGCAAGCTGACTCTTGGTCCTGTAGCATGTAAATGTGGGATTCTCATCACCTATCAACTCCAGCTCTGCTACATCAGCTTCATATTGTTCATCTTCCAGTGATACCGTGCTTATTTATAACCATACCTCATTACTGACTGCAAATATAGCAGATAGCAGAGCTGGCTTAATCTGGGAGACAGCAAATGAAACCCCGCCCACCAATTCACAGAGAAATCCAGGAAGTGAACAGAGCCCACAGCATGCAGGTTGGTGAAACAAGCGAGTTGGGAATACTCCTTTAAATCAGCACAAAGAATATGACAGGCCAATGACTACAGACAAAAAGTAATACAATCTATAATCTAAAATGCAAAAATGTGCTAGCAAAAATAAAATCCCTACACCATCAACTATAGAAAAGCATCGCCTTCTACAAAACCCATTCCATGATGAGAATATCTGCCATAGAAATTGAAAACAGCTTAAGACACATTAGCATTTTAATTATAGTTAGAAACCGGCACTTAGAAGAATATTAACATCATTTTTTTTCCAGGAGGCAGGAGACAAGTGTCCAAATATAACAAAGCAAGTATATTGGATGAAAAACCTGATTGTTCTTCGGTACAGACAATATACAAAATAGCACTAAACTATCATCTCTGCTCAAAAACAGCACGGAAAATAGTCATTACATGTGTCATCTATCAGGAATAACAAAAACATTCTCAGTCAACAATAAAAATAGAACTTTTATCACAGATGTACTCAGTCTTCTCTTTCTGTTCATTCTGTTAAAGGGAACATGCAGAGACTCAATTTTACCGGCGCCGTTTTTGCCAGTGCTACACATTGGGGTTCTGGGATGGTTCTGTCCTCTCCATGGGCTGGCTTTGCTTTCTAGTTTGCCCACCTCTATAGTACAAGTAATACACATTGAACATGGGGATGAGGGAGGAAGTTGTCAACTCTAGTGATTGTTCTGATCACTTGATCCTGGGTCAGGACCAGCCTAGAAATCCAAATTTCAACAATGGCAGAACCTGGACCAAAAATTGGTAAAATTTAGTCTTCAGATAGCTTGACTCTAGCGGTCTTCGTTCCCTTTAACCATCTACTGCCTGTAATCAGATGGAGTCCTACTTTAGGCTGGGGCCCCAAGTAGTGTAAATGCTGCAGTTAGGCCATAGTGGAAATGCCACCAAAAAAAAAAAAGTGTTTTACGGTCCCTTTGGAAGAGTTAGGATTCCAATCCCATCACAAAGTGCACGCTGTGGACACACGCAACATGTCAATTATACCTACGGAAACACTGGCGATGTATAGGTATAATGGAATCAGAAAGTCCGAAGAGGAAACATCTACAGGCTTTCTGTGAAAAGCTCTGGGTGGAAAAACCGTTATACGTTGCTGCCACGGTTTTTTCCATAGTGCTTTTGGCTGCGGCCTGCTATATGGACCTTTAGCCTTAGACTGAGATATATTCAGCCAGTAGCAGTAGGGCTAAGCTTTCATAGCCATAAGCATAGCTTTTCTCTTCTCTGTGACCCTTCCCTTTTCACAATATACAGAATATGCGGTATTATTAATCCTTCCCTGACCCATTAAATGCCAGCCATAGTTGTCCCGTGAAGTCTACTGCAACGTGGCCTCCGAAAATCTCAGCTGTGGCCTACCCCTATGTTAGAACTCTAAGGGTCAATGCACACGGAGTATTTGGGCGTGGAAACCACGCCAGAATCTGCGCAGGAAAAAAGCCTCCCATTGACTTCAATGGGTTCCTTTTTCCACGAGCGGTAATCTGCGCCCAAATACTCCATGTGCATTGACCCTAAAACTGTCAGCCTTTGTCATCACAATGCTGAGACTGTTCCCAATGGTGTTGTAGATTGGATCCCCACCAATAAAACATGGATGCCTATTTTACGGTTTCTGTAAAATGAACAACCTTTGATAGTTTGATGTGAATATTGTGGATGGAGAATCTTTGTAATGTTGATGCATTTGTTGTATTGTGCGACTTCCTTTGTGTTCTTTAAACCTCGGTACGCTGTGATTTATCCACTTAGAGCATTATCTAGTTTAACATATTCCTCTGTCACAGTGCTCTTAGTATACAGGTATATACCCTACAATTTTGTCCTCAGAGATGTTCCTCACTCCCCAACACAAGGTCTCAATCTTTATTGATTAATCACTTAGGTGCAATCAAAGTGGTTTATAACAAGCTTGGCATCGGGAATTATATCCAAAAAAATCGCAACTAATTAAATTCATTCAGTCTTCTTAGCCCAGCTTGGAATAGCTGACTGAACACCGTGACATTTATGTACAACAATACAGAAAACAAGCAAATGGTTAGGTGAATAAATCATAGGATAGCAAAACACAGTATTAGCAAAATGTGGGAATAAAGCAGTGCAGAATTCTGTAAATCTCACAAATGTACAAAATTTGTAATCAAATTGGAACAAATAGCACAAAAAAAAAGATGTTAAGGCTACACTCATGTACAGTACACAGTCATTGATAGAGAGGGTGCCATAGTGGCAGTCGCTACCGAGCCCTGGATCCTGGGGAGCCCCAAAAGTGCCTCTAACATAAAATATACCAGTATCCTAAAGGGCACAAAGAAGGAATGGGGTATCTTTGTAGATTTTGCATTATGTCCAAGTAGTTTGAAATTACATTCCAGACAGTACATCAGGAGGATATACCAAAATACTGTATACTTCCAGGGGAAGATTTTGATATATACAGAAGTATAGGCATACAAGGGCATATGTTGCCATAGACCTCTAGGGAAAAAAGTTATTGTTCTTTATCAGATACCAATATATTCTGCTCCATTAGGTAAACAGGGGTCGGTGACTTAGTTTGTTATATGAAATAGTAGAGTGTCCACAGCATACTCCAAATGTGATCACAAAACAATGGGGTTGGATTACCAAGGCTTGTGTGCCAGAGGACATGGTTATGGCTAAAGACTGGTAGGTGGGAAACATGTTAGCTAGAGCTCCCCAGGGGTGCACTGCATTGATTTTTATGTTGTGTTGGTCTGCTTCTATATAAGGATTTTGATGTCTTACTAATGAAATTATTAATTTTTAATGAAGGGCTGGATTATTGCTGTGCTTAGACTGTATATCCAGAACACTTTTTAAGGTGAGTTGACCATGCTACGCTTCTATACCGGTCAGCATTGACAGTGTCATAGTGTAAACTTTATGAACATGTCCCGTTGACATGGCAAACAGTAACATCCAATTGATATACACATTTTGAGAAGGAATAAAAAAAAAAAAAAATTAGCAAAAGTCAAGTTTATTAGAAAAATTGCCATAAAATTATGATGCCAATGAAGAGACAAAAGACCCAATGTCAATTGTCCTGCACATCATCCTGGTCCTTCCAGGATGCAGCTCCAATCCTATCAATGGACTCATTCTAAAGTTTCCAACATGGTGACACTCAGATAAATGTCACATTGGCAGATTGTTGGAGGACCAACCACTGTGACCTCCAGTAATCAGGAAAATTGGGACGTGCATGTGAATAAAATACAAATTTGTTTCATGGCGAGAACTTTATGTACTCCTGGAAGACCCATAAAATTGGCTGGAGCATATGTCATGGGATGCAATTTTCATTCACAAGTAGGAGGCAAGCCATGGGGACTTTCAGGTCCCCATTTTCCTGTTTGTTGGAGTTGTGTGCAATGTGTATGTCAAAATTATGGGGATATTTTCATCCCTTAGGGAGAGACCATCATGTAGGTGTGTGGAGTCTTACAAAGCCATTTTCGCTCCACTGTGGGGAATCATGGGAAGAATATGCAAATATGTTTCCCAAGATGTAAATAGGGAAACACTGCCTCTGTATGCTGCTCTCTATGGGAAGCTCCCTTGAACATCCTGCTCAACTTTCCAACAAGCCTTTGTTGCAATGATGCGGGATTTTGCCAAGTCAGTAGCTCAGCTGGCAGCATACAGAGGCACTTTTTTTCCTATTTACATCTTTGGAAACATATCTGCATATTCTTCCCATGTGTATTTCAAATTAAACTTGGCTTCATCTCTGTATGTTATCAGAGAAAAATAATTTTTTTCCACTTCCACTTAGGAGCCCCCAATACAAACCTGCTAAATTTTTTACAAACTCTAAAATTTCTCCTGAATCTGTCTTGGTCTCAAAAGACTGTCTGTGAGCTGATATATGTTTTAGATTTATTGTGGCCATAGAAGTCTATGCAGAGGTGAGGGGGAAAGGATGACATGGGCGCAGACGCAAGCTTAGAGGCTAATGCAGCTAATGGTACATTTTCTATCTCCCATTTATTTACATCTACCCTAGTCAGCACTTTTTTTTAATGTAGAATGTGAACCCCATATACAGATCACAATGTACATTTTTTTTCCTATCAACATGCAAACTCCTTGCAGATGTTGTTCCTGGCAGGATTCAAACCCAGGACACCAGTGCTGCAATGCTAACCACTGAGCCACTGTAATCAGCACTTTTCCCCAATGTCCTATATGGTGGTTATTAGTGAGTGAGAGTTAGGGAGCAGAATCTCCTGTCTTCTCCATGTGTTGTCTATGGGAAATCTAGTCTTCACTAGGTTTGAGCCGATCTTGACTTTTCAGGATCGATTTTAAAATCCGATTTCCGATCATTTTTCATTCGAACCCGATCTCGATCCCAATTCCGATCCCAATGCAAGTCAATGGGATTTTTTTTAATAATCGGAGATCGGATTTTAAAAGCAATCCTATTCACTATACAGCATGGAATCTAACAATTGTTAGAATCCACGCTGTGTAGTGAATCACTAAGTAGCCAGAGGATTTCTTTTTAATCCTCTGGCTACTTAGTCCCCCCTGGTGTCTACTTACCTCCAGAGATGGCTGGTCCGCTGTTCTTCGCTTCGCTGCCGGTCCAGCTACCGTCTTCTCCGCCTTGCTGCCCCCTCCCTGCCAGGTTAGGAGAGTGTGGGCGGGTTAGGAGAGTGTGGGCGGGTACTGGGAGGGGAGACGTCACATCTCCCCGCCCTGTACCCGCCCACACTCTCCTAACCCGCCCACACTCTCCTAACCTGGCAGGGAGGGGGCAGCGAGTAGAAGAAGACGGTAGCCGGACCAGCAGCGAAGCGAAGAGCAGCGGACCAGCCATCTCTGGAGGTAAGTACCTTTAGTCTCCCATTAGAATGAATGGAGGCAGCCGGCGCGCAGGGGGTTAAGGCTGTGTGCCGGTTGCTTCCATTCATTCCTATGGAACCGCAGCGGACCCTTCACACTGAGTATACACTATATACTCAGTCTGAAGGCATTGTGGGAAAAGATCACCGATCTTGATCCCACATAAACAGATCGTGTTCGGAATTCCGATCGCGATCATGAAATTTTCTCGATCGCCGATCGGAATCCGATTTTTTCCGAACACGATCGCTCAACCCTAGTCTTCACATATCAGCTCAGGAGCAACTGAGAATAAGAGAGATCATGCCGAAGAGAAAACTGCTAACAAATACGGAATACGAGTCATATAGTGTCATAAGGTCCCCTATGGCATCTCCTTTAAATATGTCTACTAATATGCACAGTAAATAACTACGATTGAAGATTAAAAGTCAAAACACTTGTCTGCCAATTGTTCTTCATTTGTGAGCATCTTGATGTTACAAGCCGGGACAGAAAATATACCGTAGTCGGGCAGAAGTGTTCTCAATAATCTGATGCTCTCCACATGTTGTGATTGTAAAAATGGAATGTCTAGTACTTTTAGAACAAGTGTAATTCTCTGGTTACTTGCGCCTTCCAATCTGAGCAGCCAATATATTGTACTTTCATTTGATTTTGTTAATGCACTTTTTAAGTACCTTGCCCAATGAAGAAAGAGATTAGGAGGAAGCTTTATTACAATGGGCAAAATATTCTGACTGAGGCACATTATTAAATCAGCAATATAATAAGCAGGGATGTGACGAGAATCAAGAGTAAATGTTCTGCCGGTAATAAGAACAATCTCTGTAGTAGCAATGTCCTGCTGTAAAGTGCTTACAGAACAGCCATAGCTGACCAATAGTCTGCAAACCAAAAGAGACTTCGCAAAGATAAAAAGAGAATTTTATTTGATGAGTGAGTTTTCGTTATTTTACACATGTATTTTATCAATAAAGGGAAGGGAGTGGTGTATACTAATAATGATGGATGCTGGATACCCCCTCCCCCCCTCCTGATAATACTTGTCTATGGACGAGTACTGTGAGCAGAGGGAGGGGGCGTTCCTCCCCGGTCACACTGTGCAGCGCGATAGGCGGGGAGATTGGTGGGGGTCTGACAGACAGCCCCATACACTGTGCAATGCTTGAGTCACACTGTTGCAGTTCAGCTCCCACTCCAATAAATGGGAACTGAGAATTCTGCCCATTGACATTTGTTATTGGGGAGAAGTTTGGACATCCCCATACACATCAGATGGTTGGCTAGTACACCAAATATCTGTGTGTTAAGTTGACATCAAAGCTAGTTTCACACTAGCGTTAATTCTTAGGATGAGACTCCGTTTCCCATTCTGCTTAAAATGTCCAGTATGGAGGACTTTTCTCTCCAGTGTTTTCAGTGGAAACTGGAAGAGACCCGGCGGACCCAATATAGTTTACTATTAAAGGACCACGTGTTACCACTTTTTAAGTGGATAGGGTTTCTCTTTTTTTGGATCACGAAGCAGACCCGAAGGACGGAAACCTGAATGCTAGTATGAACCTAGTGTGAGGGTAAGTTCACACAGAGTTTTTTGGTCAGGATTTTGAGGCCGTATCCGCCTCATAATCCTGACCAAAAAGACGGCTCCCATTGTGCTGGCTCCCAGAAAAAAAAGCGAGGTGCTCATTCTTCAGGCCGTTTCGCCTCGCGATTTGGCCTGAACACACACCCTCCTCCAGACTAGACCCATTCATTGGGCATGATCTGGAGTGGAGTGTTGCATTCATGCAACAGTAAAAATGTGTTTTTATGAATGGCCATAACATAGTCCATGGGGCTTTTAACATGTCTGTTTTTTGACAGGCCTTGTGAATATAAAATATCCTCTCTTTCCGGAAATAAATGAATAAATACATTAATAGTAGAGATGAGCGAACAGTAAAATGTTCGAGGTTCGATATTCGTTTCGAGTAGCCCCTCAATATTCGACTACTCGAATCGAATATCGAACCCTATTATACTCTATGGGGGGAAAATGCTCGTTTCAGGGGTAGGCAACATTCGATCAAATTATACTTACCAAGTCCACGAGTGAGGGTCGGGCTGGATCCTCCGAGCAGTCTTCTCTGTGCAGTGTCCCCGCGGCGTCTTCTGGCTCTGAATTCACTCTGCCAGGCATCGGGCCTGGGCAGAGCCGACTGCACATGCTCGCACTACAAGCGGACATGCGCAGTCGGCTCTGCCCAGGCCTGATGCCTGGCAGAGTGAATGAAGAGCCGGAAGACGCTGCGGGGAAGCTGCACGGAGAAGACTTCTAAAGGTAGGAGAAGAACCAGCGTTGATTGGCCGACTTTGTAGCATTTGGCCAATCAACGCTGGTTCTGCATCGAATTTTTCCATTCCAATGGCGAGTAGTATTCGATTGAGTACGAGTATTTCGAATACCATAGTATTCAATCGAATACCTACTCGATCGAATACTAATCGCTCATCTCTAATAGTAAATACTGATCCTTTGTAGATTTCTGAAAACAGATATACCACAGATCCGAAAAAATCTTTACCATTTCATCCATTTTTCATACATGCTTTTTACAACATTGATGTGAATATAGCCTCAATATTGCAATTCTTAATTGATTGACACCAAATTTAATTACTATTTTTTTTTTTAGGGAAAGCTATTGATATGAGCTGGGATTTCCTTGTGAATCATGTTTTGTGAGTCCGTACATCCCATAACTTGAGTTAAATTTCTTCATTATGTATGGAAAGGAGTAGCACAGAATTTATTAGGTTGCAAATGTAACGGTGGGCTTCCAAAAGTTAAACAGGGAATATTCCGATTGTCCAAGGTTTTTTATTACAAGATCTTACACTTGTTGACACATCCAAAATAGGACTGGCTGGAGACAAATATAGGAACGGAGAAGAAGGGGCCTTAAGGCAATTAGTTAGAACAAAGACTATCATAAAGTCTCCAAGTACATTACTGTGGCTGTGTACGAGAAGTTTCAATGATTTCACTAAATGAAAGTGGAGCCGAGAGAAGGCACAGGGAATACATTGATAGCGGTTCAATTTAGGATCTATTATTAGGGAAGAAAGGAAAATAATTTAAAATGGTTAAGGGAGAGACAGGCTTTTTAGGTTACAGCTAGAGTCTGCCTCCTGAAATGGAGAAAGTATTATTTGAGTAAATTTAAATGGAGGAGACACCAGCATGAAAAGACTGGGTTGGCGAACTGTGAAATTACTTGAATTTGTCTGTTTGGTAACAGATCACTTTGACATTGTCTGGGGAAGCCAGTTAGTGGTGGGAAGAAGAACATGAGGTCAAAGCGATGCACATAATTAATGAAATAGGGAATAAGGAGTAAACGACGTGGACCTTAATGCGCTCATATCGAGGTTCCTGAGGTCTGTGTTTGGAGGAAGCTCAAAGGACTTCATCAAAAGTAGAAAATGAATTGAAAAACAGAAGTGAAGCTGAAAGCAATCATCAATGTTATGTCTGACTGTTTTAGGTTAGAGCATAGGAGATGGAGATTTGATCAAAACATGATAAAGAACCTAAAATCTTATCTAAAAGAACTGTAATAATTTGGGTAAATGAGAATTGCATAGAACCAATCTCCAACACAAAAAATAAAGATGTTCTATGAAATGCTTATCATGTTGAACCCATTTTATATCTACAGTATATATGAAATAGAAATATATGTGTATACACTGAATGGCCACTTTAGACACAATTGTAATTTCTCAATTGGACCTTCCTGTATGCACCCCAAATCAGAAATTTGAGTTTCAGTGAAAATCCATATTAAAAAGAAAAAAATAGCAATTGCAATGACTTTGAACATGGTACGGTCATTGGTGCCAGACTAGTCATGGTGGTATTTCAAAGGTTACGTCCCCTGCCATGCTAGTGCTGATACCGTGCCCTGGTTGGTTTAAATCTGCAACATGTGATCGCTGCAGCCAGTTACTTGCCTCACTAGTACAGAGTGGCCATAATATAACCTCAGGTGTTTGGAGTCATGTGCTGGCTGACCCAATGGACGGAATTGCCTGAAAATTTGTATGTGTGCTAATCAAGGCATGGGGAAACGGACGACATGAATGAAAAAAAAAAAAAAAAACTAAAAATCATCACCAACTGCTTCCTCATGACAATGACACCCGCATGACATTTGCATTAATGTTTCTGGCCAGAGTGGAAGTGGATACCAATTTGCCATGGAATATTCTGTGGAGCGACGAAGCGCATTTTTATCTGAATGGAACAGTCAACACACAGAACTGTCACATATGGGCCACCGAAAACCCACGTGCGCTTGAGAGGGTTCCACTGCATTCGCCCAAAGTGACCGTTTGGTGTGGGTTCACCTTATCGTTCATGATCAGACCGTTGTTTTTCGAAGATTTGGGCCCAACTGGGGTTGCCACCTGTTCCGTCACAGCAGCGAGGTACTGGACAATGCTGGAAACAGTGGTCGTTCCCCAACTCCAACAGCGGCAGTGTCTGCAGACGATCACCTTCATGCAGGATGGAGCCCCTCCTCACATCGCAAATTCTGTGAAGAACGCTTTTCGTGCACATTTTCCCAATGACAGGATTTTGAGCCGCTCATTCCCTGCAGAGTGGCCACCACGCTCTCCGGATCTCACTCCTTGTAATTTCTGGTTGTGGGGACACTTGAAAGAGCGTGTTTATCGGGGAATGTCGAAACCCTGCCTGACCTCAAAGACCACATCACGTTGGAAGTGCGCAGCATCTCACCAGAGATGTTACACGCAAGCGTCAAGCACGTTCTGCGTAGGATGACCATGCTCACTATGCATGATGGCGGCCACATTGAACAGTCATGCTAGTCGGTGGTCCAAATGGGATATCCCCAAGTATGGACAGACGGGTTTTGCACCACACACTCACTGTACAGCGCCACATTATCCCCTGGTGGAGAGTTTTCGTATAATTATTTTTTTTCATGCCGTCCATTTTCCCATGCCTTGATTAGCACACATACAAATTTTCAGACAATTCCGTCCATTGGGTCAGCCTGCACACGACTCCAAACACCTGATGTTATATTATGGCCGCCCTGTATATCACTGGGCCAGTGACTGGCTTCTGTAATTGTACATCTTATGACATCACTACAGCCAAGTAAACCAATGGGTGGTGACTGGTAAGCACTGCAGCAATGGTAGTGAAATGGTGGGAGACCTGACCCAGACTTACCATGCAGGCAAATACTTTGGGGGAAATTTATTAACCCATCTACACCAGTTCTCGGTGATGCATCTACGGTGCACAACCTTTTTTTGCACGAAAGATGAGCCATATCCTCATTCTGTGCATTGCTTGCCACTTTTTGTGAAAGTGGGTGGAGGGGTGAAGAGCAGAGTAGACCGGAACAAAATACTTAGTGCAGAAAACTGGTGTTACGTAGGAAATCTATGCCATTTGCCAATTGGTGTACCTTTCCATTCTGGCACATACAGTGCCTTGCAAACTTTTCAACCTTTTTCCACATTTCAGGCTTCAAATGTAAAGGTATAAAATTTTAATTTTGGGGGGAAGAATCAACAACAAGTGGGACACAATTGTGAAGTGGAACGAAATTTATTGGATATTTTAAACTTTTTTAACATAGAAAAAATGAAAAATTGAGCGTGCAAAATTATTCGACCCCATGCGTTAATACTTTGTAGCGTCACCTTTTGCTGCGGTTACGGTTACAAGTCGCTTGGGGTTTGTCTCAAAACAGCTGGAGCTCAGTGAGGTTGGATGGAGACGTTTGTGAACAGCAGTTTTCAGCTCTTTCCACAGGTCTGGACTGGTTTCAGGTCTGGACTGTGACTTGGCCATTCTAACACCTGGATACATTTATTTGTGGACCAATCCATTGTAGATTTTGCTTTATGTTTTGAATCATTGTCTTGCTGGAAGATAAATCTCCATCCCAGTCTCAGGTCTTTTGCAGACTCCAACAGGTTTTCTTCTAGAATGGTCCTGTATTTGGCTCCATCCATTTCCCCATCAGTTTTAACCATCTTCCCTGTCCTTGCTGAAGAAAAGCAGGCCCAAACCACGATGCTGCCACCACCATGTGTGACAGTGGGGATGGCGTGTTCAGGGTGATGAGCTGTGTCGCTTTTATGCTAAACATATTGTTTTGCACTGTGGCCAAAAAGTTGGATTTTGGTTTCATCTGACCAGAGCACCTTTTTCCACATGTTTGGTGTCTCCCAGGTGGCTTTTGGCAAACGTTAAACAAGACTTTTTATGGATATCTTTGCGAAATGTCTTTCTTCTTGCCACTCTTCCATAAAGGCCAGTTTTGTGCAGTGCACGACTGATTGTTGTCCTATGGACAGACTCTTCCACCTCAGCTGTAGATCTCTGCAGTTCATCCAGAGTGTTCATGGGCCTCTTGGCTCCATCTCTGGTCTTCTCCTTGTCTGAGATGAAAGTTTAGAGGGACAGCCGGGTCTTGGTAGATTTGCAGTGGTCTGATACTCCTTCCATTTCAATATGATTGCTTGTACAGCACTCCTTGGGATGTTTAAAGCTCAGGAAATCTTTTTGCATCCAAATCCAGCTTCTCTACAACAGTATCTAGGACCTGCCTGGTGTGTTCCTTGGTCTTCCTGATGCTCTTTGTACTTTAAACAGAACCCTGAGCCTATCACAGAGCAGTAGCCTTTATACGGAGACTTGGTTACACACAGGTGGATTTTATTTATCATCATCAGTCATTTAGGACAACTTTGGATCATTCAGAGATCTGAACTGAACAGAGTGAGTATGTTGCACTGAATGTAAAGGGGGCAAATAATATTGCACGCCCCAATTTTCAGTTTTTTCTTTGATAAATTTTTTTTAAAATATCCGGAAAAAAAATTTCCGCTTCACAATTGTGTCCCACTTGTTGTTGATTCTTCCCAAAAAAAATTAAAATTTTATATCTTTATATTTGAAGCCTGAAATGTGGCAAAAGGTTGAAAAGTTCAAGGGGGTGAATACTTTTGCAATGCATTGTAGTGGTGCACCTGATTTGAGTCTCTCAATAATTTGTGTGCCCTTTGCATTAAAACTGACATATGAAATGCCAATCTAAATTATTTCTCCCTTTTTTTTTAGTCATTGATGCCCTTTCTCCTTACTGCCAAATTTTGCCCAATCCCCCAAAACTTTTATTTTTAAGCTTCTAGGTCCCAGTGAAAAATATGTAAATCCCTCCCAATTGGTATTTGCCATTTATTATTCTGTCATGCTCTTATATGGCAGCGCGGCAATTGGACCCATTCCCATCATTAGGTCCTGCCATTTCTGTACACATATTGTATATTACCTTATTTTGTGCTACACACTTGTTAAGGTTGTTGACAAGCCGATTAGAATTCCGAGGTAACACACTGTACAAAACAGGCGGTGTTAAATTTGTGCATAAGTATTCCGCACACACTTTTCATTATTCAATTATTTTCTTATTTGTCAAGCTGACTGCGAGGGTTCTCATATGTCAAATGCAAGCTGCAGATCATGATTGAAAATCAAAGATACGGCCTCATACGAGCTGACATTCTTCTATGTTTGACAAGGGTTTACTTTGGATCATTTGATTAAAGTTGGCAATATGTGTAGACGCTGGAAAAAACTTTTATGATAAATAAGGGACATATCTGGAAAGAGATGATGCATTCAGTCAGTCATTTATTAGGATTTTTAAATAGCTGAAACTACTTTTCTGAAGATTTTTTTATGCAAGTTCCTAACTTGGCTACATTTATACATTGCATAAAATGTGTGTACTGTATATAGGCTTCATTATTAGTGATTATATTGCAGGTCTGAACGATACGCCTTGATCTTGTCACATATACGGATGTCCCTTTACCTTTCCCATTTGGCTCATCTTAATACAAGATACATGGAAGATGACCAGCTACAAACTTCTTTTATGTATATATAATAATGTAAGGTGAGTAAATATAGCAAACAGTGTTATTTATCTCCCCTGGCTTCGACTCAAGGACCTATCCTCTTCGAGTCTCTTCTGACCTCCTGAATGACATCACGGACCACTGAGGCCTGTGACTGGGCCACAGCAGTCATGAGGATCCCACAGCATCATGAAATGACCCTAGAGCAGTCCCAGTTCTGTGCTGGTCTGAAAGAAACCACCAGGCAAACCTTGCAAATATTCACAAGATGAATCTTGCCTGGTTCGTCCTACAAATACTCACCTTTAGAGATGAGCGAGTAGAATTTGATCGAGTAGGTATTCGATCAAATACTACGGTATTCGAAATACTCGTACTCGATCGAGTACCACTCGCTATTCGAATGAAAAAATTTGATGCAGAACCAGTGTTGATTGGCCGAATGCTACCTTTAGAAGTCTTCTCCGCACAGTGTCCCTGCGGCATCTTCTGGCTCTGAATTCACTCTGCCAGGCATTGGGCCTGGGCAGAGCCGACTGCGCATGCCCGCGCTACAAGAAAATGGCCGCTTTGACTGGGCGGGCATGCGCAGTTGTCAGTCGTCTCTGCCCAGGCCCGATGCCCGGCAGAGTGAATTCATTGCCGGATGATGATGCAGGGACGATGCACGTAGAAGACTTCTCAGAGAATCCAGCCCGACCCTCATTCGTGGACTTGGTAAGTTCAGTTTGATTGAATGTTGCCTACCCCTGAAATAAGCATAGAGTATAATAGGATTCGATATTCAATTCGAGTAGTCGAATATTGAGGGGCTATTCGAAACAAATATCGAATATCGAGTATTTAACTACTCGCTCATCTCTACTCACCTTCAGTATGCCCCACAATAGTGATCAAATATATCCGCAAATGTCGATATAGTTGATTATGAGATCAGATGATATTGGGGGTAAAAGGGCAATTACTTGCCATTTTGCAGCCTTGGCCTTGCAACCCATCTTGGCCTTATTATAATCTACTGCTGGACACCCATTCTCTTGAGCACAAGTTGAGCAGGGATATATCCCATCTTAAAGCTGCTAAATGAAACAGGACTATCTAAGCAAACACCAACTACATCCTCTTTCTTCTGAGGACTTTCTTCTTACTATCAACTCCGTACACGTTCTGAAGTGGTTTACCCCACTAAAAGGCACAAATGAAATTATCCAGACAATACGGTTAATATGTTAAGCTTTTGTAATGCTCTCAATTGTGTGCTATGGTTTACAGTTGACTCTATTGCAGTCGGATTACCACGAAGTTACTATTAATACCTAAGGAGGCATTCACAGTTCCATTGATAATGTCCATTGCTGTCTTCTGTCATAGAATGACATCAATGGACATTAAACTGTCACAGAGAATGGTCCCATGGATACTAATGTAGAAAACATGACGGAACCTAGCTTCCAACATATTTGTTGACCTTTGTAAAGGAGAATAAAGTCATGCATGCCCAACTTTATCTTCCACTAGCTATAACCCGCGACTTCGGCGGCGGCCCGCTGATGCCTGCGCAAACCACCTGCAGCGCGGCCCGTAGGCCCCAATGCCCCCCTACTTGTGGCCAGAGCAGACCTGCCCCCAGTATCTTGTCCCCCCCATTTATGCCCACAGTATCTTGTCCCCCCCATCTCGTCCCCCAGTATATTGTCCCCCATCTCTTCCCCCAGTATGTTGTCCCCCCATCTCTGCCCCCAGTATGTTGTCCCCCCATCTCTGCCCCCAGTATCTTCCCCCCATCTCTGCCCCAGCTTCATGTCCCCCCATCTCTGCCCTCAGTATCTTGTCCCCCCCATCTCTGCCCCCAGTATGTTGTCCCCCCATCTCTACCCCCAGTATCTTCCCCCCATCTCTGCCCCAGCTTCATGTCCCCCCATCTCTGCCCTCAGTATCTTGTCCCCCCCATCTCGTCCCCCAGTATGTTGTCCCCCATCTCTTCCCCCAGTATGTTGTCCCCCCATCTCTGCCCCCAGTATCTTCCCCCCATCTCTGCCCCCAGTATGTTGTCCCCCCATCTCTGCCCCCAGTATCTTCCCCCCATCTCTGCCCCAGCTTCATGTCCCCCCCATCTCTGCCCTCAGTATCTTGTCCCCCACATCTCTGCCCCCAGGGTCTTGTCCCCCCATCTTTGCCCCCAGTATCTTGTCCCCCCCATCTCTGCCCCCAGTATCTTGTCCCCCACATCTCTGCCCCCAGGGTCTTGTCCCCCCATCTTTGCCCCCAGTATCTTGTCCCCCCCATCTCTGCCTCCAGCTTCATCTCCCCCTTCTCTGCCCCCAGTTCACTTCTTTGGCAGGAGCCTCATGGGGTTTTTTGCCTTCCCCTGGATCAACACTGTAGGGATTGTAGGGTTATAGGTTGGACTTGATGGACTGATGTCTTCATCCAACCTCATCTACTATGTAACTATGTTACATCTTTCTTAGTATCAGTAGACATGACATTACACAATGGCAGTGAATCTGTTTCCTTCTTGCCAAGAGGTTAAAAAACACCTTTTCCTGCAATGCAGTTGGAACATCTTACTCCAAATTCCGTGTTGTAAAGAATCTACAATACAATCTGATTCCATTCTCTATCTGGTTTCTAACTGGTTAAGAGTTCTCCTTCTATTCCCGTGGTCCTAGGGTCTAGTGAGTTATCATACTTCAGCGTAGACTATTTGCATATAGTTGCTCAGTGTACTGGAAAGGATCAGTCTGATTAAATTCACATAACAAATAGCGGTGAGAAGCGGCGGCCTGGTGACAATCACATAGATATGAGGGTTGCCATAGTTACGGAGGCATCATTTAATCCTCAGTGGCTAGTAGTCTAAGCTGGAGTTTGGCATAGAGAGAGCATTAGCAGGTCAAATAATGAATCAGCAATGGATTTACGTATTACTTGTGAATGCTAAACAATAAAATGCCAAATTCTGTTTACGCTAATTATAGATGACGATAGTATCATATATATAACAAAATAACGAACTATAGATTCTATAGTATACATCATGATTATAGACTATATAGCTTCACATGATTTAGGTAATGATTATTAACTATACAGCTATATATAGTGTACAGAATAGAATAAGGATCACGGGTAGTACTATATCTCCTTAATTAGACATTGCCTCAAAGATGTCTCCTTGCAGCATACAGGGATTTATTAGACCATGCATGTCCTGCTAAGAATTCTAGGGAAGGAATATACAAATAAGTCCCCCTTGGTGGATCAACAGATCAATTCCAGGTTTCCCTGAGACCTATTGACATAATCTGGGAATGCAGCCAAGCCAAAGTATCTCCTCTAGAGATGAGCGAGTAGTATTCGATTGAGTAGGTATTCGATCGAATACTACGGTATTCAAAATACTCGTACTCGATCGAGTACCACTCGCTATTCGAATGGAAAAGTTTGATGCAGAACCAGCATTGATTGGCCGAATGCTATACAGTCGGCCAATCAACGCTGGTTCTTCTCCTACCTTTAGAAGTCTTCTCCGTGCAGTTTCCCCGCGGCGTCTTCCGGCTCTGAATTCACTCTG
This sequence comes from Leptodactylus fuscus, assembly GCF_031893055.1. NCBI lineage: Eukaryota > Metazoa > Chordata > Amphibia > Anura > Leptodactylidae > Leptodactylus > Leptodactylus fuscus. The sequence continues at coordinate 31,582,946 of NC_134270.1, read as the reverse complement.
CCAGGCATCGGGCCTGGGCAGAGCCGACTGCACATGTCCGCTTGTCCGCTTGTAGGCCCGATGCCTGGCAGAGTGAATTCAGAGCCGGAAGATGCCGCGGGGAAACTGCACGGAGAAGACTTCTCAGAGGATCCAGCCTGACCGTCACTCGTGGACTTGGTAAGTGTAATTTGATCGAATGTTGCCTACCCCTGAAACGAGCATTTTCCCCCCATAGACTATAATAGGGTTCGATATTCGATTTGAGTAGTCGAATATTGAGGGGCTACTCGAAACGAATATCGAACCTCGAACATTTTACTGTTCGCTCATCTCTAATCTCCTCCTATAGGAAGAGGAAACTATCAGCAGACAGACGTTTCTATGTTATTGCCTCTCATTAGTGGGAAAAGGGTACTGGCTGGATGAGTGAGACCATTCCCAAAATTCTTATCAGGACATGCATGGTCTAATAAGTTCCTGTACAATGCAAGGTGTCCCCATTAAAAAAAATGTCTACGGTGGAAGGGGAAAGAAATTTTTACTGCGTTTGCCGCGTGGTATTCGATTCAATCTGTTCGATCTCGAACAGCCTGATATTCGATTGAATGCTGTTTGCTCATCTCTATTAAGGAGACATATCACCATTTCTTAAAATGCTAACTGTCTCAAGATACACTAAATACATTTTCACACATATCTTTTTTAATTCAAACTGTTTTATTAGAATTTTTTCATTTTTACAGCAAATATAACACACAGATATGCTTTGAGAAGCCAACATAGATAAGGCCTACATTGATAACACTAAACAAAGATAGAGAAATACAATGTGATAGGGCAAAAGAGCAATAACATATGGTGGTACTATAAACCCAAATGGTCATGTCACCGAGTCTAATCAACAGGTATGTATGATTAGAAACATTGGATATAAACAGACAGAAGTCATTAAGATGAGAAAATCATTGAGTATAGAAGAACCAGTAGACTCAGACTAAGGGATTCTCTCCAGAGTCAGTTGTTTAAATATTCTCGACTGTCTTTGGAGTATGGCTCCTTCTACAAGAGAGAGGGAGGTGAGAGAAGGGGTTGCGTAAGGGGAAGTGACAATAGTGTAACCCGAAAAAGAGTAGCCACAACTATAATATGGGCGGAATGAAGAAACGGGGGGGGGGGGGGAGAGGAGAGGAAGGAAGGAGAAAGCGTATGGAAGAGAGGGGGGGAGGGGAAGGAGGCAGGAAGAGTGGGGGGGGGAGGTGTAGGAGTGGGGAGGGGGAATGGGGGAGCGGGGGAAGAGAGAGAGGTGAAGCAGAAAATCAAGAGGAAGCAAAGTGGTGGGATGAGGGAAGAAAGCAAAAAGACGAGGGGGTATATTAGTAAAGGGAAGATAATCAGGGACATGGGGAGAAGAGCTGAGTGAGGTTGCAAAGAGGCAGAGCAGCAAACCGCCATCTGCAGATCCAGGCAAAGGGTGGAGGGATGAGGTAGCCAGAAGCGACTACTGAGAGTCTAGATACTTAAGCAAAGGTGTCCAAGTCTTCAGGTAGGAGTCGTAGTTCCTTCGTGATTTGTGCAGTAGCGCTTCAAAACGTGAGATTTCTCGTACTTTTTCCCACCAGAGTGATATGGGAGGGGAGGATACCTGAAGCCAGAATCTAGGTATGAGGGATTTAGCGGCCAAGAGAAGGAAGTTGGCCAAGATGTCTTTATTCGGTTTGAAAGAGGGGGAAGGGAGTGAGAGAAAGATTGTTGGGGGTGACAGAGTAATCTGCCGTTTGAGAATATTTCTCATGTGGTTTTGGATGGATATCCAATAGTCTTTGATCAGGGGGCAAGTCCACCAGATGTGAAGATATGTGCCGGATTCTGATTTGCATCGCCAGCATATATCAGAGGGGGACAGTTTTTTCTGGAACAGCCAATCAGGCGTACGGTACCATCGTGACAAGAGTTTAAAATGGCACTCTTGAAGACGGATACATGGTGAGGGGCCATGGGATTGTCTAAGGGTACACTGTACTTCCTCCTCGGTAAGAGAAATGCCCAGGTCAATCTCCCAGCTGGTGAGGAAGGTCGGTTTAGAGGGGCTAAGTGGGGTGACGTAACGATGCAGGAGAATCGAGGTTTTCCTCAGCATTTTCGTTTTGGAGAGAATGGCCTTTTCAAACAGGGTGTGAGATGTATGAACTCTCATGACGGAGTTAAATTTATTAATGAGAGAACGAACGCGCTCTAGTAGCAAGAAGGAGAGTTTCTTTTCGGAAAGGTGAGACGCGCATTTTTCCCAGGATAAGGTTTGTTCGTTCGAGGCAATATCCGCCAACGTTATGTCCATCAGGAGCGTCCAGAGACTGTCATCTTCTGTAATATCCAACTTCAGGAGGTTGGGTAGCAGACCTACAGGAAGTAATGGAGAAGGGGATGGTGCTAGCGACTGAGACAGAGTCCTCCACGTTTCGATCGCGCCGCGCAAGATGAGGGAACTATGCGCAGCAGTCCGGGGCCTAGTCGGTGGGATCCATAAAGTGGCTAAGGTGGTTCTGTTCGACTCTAGGGTCGTGGGTTGCAGTGGGAAGAGGAGGTTAGACCACCATCCTAGTTGGATGGCGGCGTAATAACGAGAAAGGTCAGGAAGACCGATGCCTCCCGCAGATTTAGGTTTTGTGAGAAGGGACCAGGATAGCCTTGATGTCTTCCCTCTCCAAATGAATCTAGTAAAAAGGCGCCGAAGCATCGCAAAAAACTGTATGGGGATGTGGATTGGGAGCATGAACATCTTATAAAGGATTTTGGGGACTATATAGGTTTGGATTAGGTTTTTCCTCCCAAACCATGATAAGGGGAGGTGAGCATAATCTTTAAAATCCTTTTCTATCTCTTGGAGAAGGGGCGGAAAATTTAGGCGGTACAAATCGTCTAAGTTGGTCGTTAAATATATGCCAAGGTATTTAATGGACGAGGAAGCCCAGTGATAGGGGGTGGTGGTTTGTAATTCTGATTTGAGACGGGGAGAAAGATTAAAAGCCAAAACCTCAGATTTTGTCAGGTTCGCCTTGTAGCGAGAAAGGAAGCCAAATCTGAGCAAGAGGTCAGTCAAGTGCGGGAGGCCAGTTGCGGGATTGGAGATGATAAATAAGACGTCATCCGCAAACGCAGTAACTTTAAAAGAGTGTCCACGCACTAAGATCCCATGTATCAGAGTGTTTTGACGAACCGCCTGGAGAAGGGTCTCAAGGACTAGAATGAAGAGGGAGGGGGAAAGAGGGCATCCTTGGCGAGTGCCGTTTGAGATATAGAAAGTATCAGAAAGGATGCCATTAATTTTTAATTTAGCGTGGGGCCTAGCATACATCAAAAAGACGGCTGAAATGAAGGCTGTAGGGAAACCAAATTTGACTAAGGTGGATCGCATAAAATCCCAATCGACACGATCAAACGCCTTCTCGGCGTCTACACTTAGGAGAATGAGGGGGGTCTTAGAGTTTTTGACTTTCTCAAGTAGGGGGAGCAATTTAGCCGTGTTGTCCTTGCCTTCCCTGCCAGAGACGAAACCAGCCTGGTCATCCTGAACAAGAGAAGGGAGGAATGGGCGTAGGCGAAGGGCCAATAATTTTGCACAGATTTTCAGGTCGACGTTCAAAAGTGATATAGGGCGGTAGCTTCCACACTGTAACGGGTCCTTCCCTTCTTTGGGGATAAGGGTGATGTATGCTTCTTGTGCCTGAGTGGGGAGGGTACCTCCATCAAACAATTTGTTGCAAACACGGGAGAATTGGGGGGATAGTATATTAATAAACTTTTTGTAATAGGCTAAAGGGAATCCATCAGGACCAGGACTTTTGCCGGTAGGGAAGCTATGGATCACAGAATTCAGTTCACTAATCGTAACTGGCGCTACCAAGGATTCTACGTCTGAGGGAGAAAGGGAAGGTAAGTTCAGGGAAGCCAGGAAGGCACTAGTCAGTGCATTCTTAGTCGAGTCAGATACTGTGGAGGGGGAGTCACGTAAATTGTAAAGAGCTGAATAGAAATGGACAAAAGACGACGCTATATCTGGGGTCGAGGTCACACGTGATCCAGTCGGGGATTTAACCGCCGAGATGAACGATTTGGACTTAGACTTTTTGATTAAGGAAGACATGAGTTTACTACCCCTATCTCCATGGGCATAAAGAAGCGAACGAAAATTAAGGAACTGTTTTGAGTTTCTAATGTTTAGTAGATCTTTAAGTTTTTCTCTCAGGGCTACTAAGGGTTGAAGAGATTGTGCTGCTAGCGTTCGTTTGTGAGCCCTTTCTAACTCTGCAATCTGGGTAAGGATAGAGTCTAACTCTCTTTGTCTCTCTCTCTTACGAGCCGACGCTAGTTTGATAAATGTGCCGCGAATATAAGCTTTATGCGCCTCCCACACAATCGTGGGACATATGTCTGGTGTCAAGTTTAGCTCAAAATACTCAGAGAGCGTTTGAGTTAGTTCCTCGAGGAGGGGTGCATCTTCAAGAAGGGACTCGTTCAGGATCCAAGTCCACTGTTTGCGGGGAATATCACGGGAGGCAACAGAGACTGATACTGGGGCATGGTCTGAGATAGAAATCTGCCCAATGGAGGAAGAGGTAACATGGGGAAGGAGGTCCGTTGAAAAAAAAATGTAGTCAAGGCGATGATAAGATGCTTTGGGATGGGAGTAAAAAGTATAATCCTTTGTTCCTGGGTGCAGAGAGCGCCAAACATCAATCAAATTGACACTTTGCAGCGCTTGGGACAATCGCCTGAGAAGACGTTGCGAGAAAGGAGAAACATTGGAGGTAGAGTCAAGGAGGGGGTTAATGGCAATGTTAAAATCGCCACCTACTATCAGATGGCCCTCTCGAAACGTGGAGAGGGTCTCCAAAGTATCTATAAGCCAAGAAGCTTGTTTCTTATTGGGAGCATAAATGGACGCGAATGTGAAAGTATCGGATGCTAGAAGTCCTTTAATAAAAATAGCTCTCCCCTCTGGGTCAGAGTAGACAGCAGATAGTCGGAAAGGGACATCACGATGTATCAAGATGGACACACCTTTAGAGGAATTTTGTGGACTAGTGGAATGAAAAGATTGATTGAAAAATTTGGTAGGGAGTTTAGGTACTTTATCGGTCTTAAAGTGAGTCTCCTGCAAGAAGACAATGGAGGCCTTCAGTTTCTTTAACAGTAGGAAGATGTGGTGTCTTTTTTGAGGGGAATTGAGCCCCTTAACGTTAAAAGAGGTGCAAGAAATCTGAGCGCCTTGAGGGGTACCCATGGTAAAGGCGACTGAAGTCAATGGGGGGGGCTAGGAAGGGGGGGTGTATAAGGTAAGGAACTTGCGCTGGATCTGCAGGGCGGTACGCTAGAAAAGAGGGAAGAGGGAGGAGGGAAGAAAGTAAGAAGAAGAGACAGGAAGTGGAAGAGAAGTAGTCGTTAGTATCAGGTTGTAGGAGGTAGGAGAAGGAAGTTATCGAAAAGGGACACGGAAGGCGGAAGGGGAGTAAGTATGGATAGGAGGGGGAGGGGTAGAGGAGAATGAAGATAGGGATAGGCTTCGGGTCAAAAATTGGTCTTGAGGAGCAAAGAGCAAAGTATACTCAACAGAGCAACTGTCAGGTAGATTGTTCAAGCCCAAAGGGCTGTCTTAACTGAGTCAGCAAAAGAGCTACCGACTCAGGTATGACAATTGAACGAGGGTGGAGAAAATCCTAATCAGTGCGTGTCTATTGTTTGCCAGGAGAAAGAAACGTAAAGACATTGTGCGAAAAAAGAAATGGTCAATGCTTACAAGTATGTATAGCTTGAAAAAGCTTTTACAAATAAGACAGTGAATAACAACCTGAAAAAGGAGAAAGCATTGGAATACAACAAACCTAACTAACTAAATGAGAACAGCAGGTTGAAACAAGAATAATAGCAACTTATAAGTCACAAGTGACAGTGGCCAAGGTTTGAGCAAGTAAGGGGAAGTAGAGAACATGACTGAAGACAACATATAGGAGAATGCATCATTCCAGCAGTCAGATAGATAGCTGGGGGGGACACAGGGGTCCTTACAGACTGATAGCACATAGTGAGGTGGGGGTATGTGAGGGGAGATATTATAAACACGAACTACTGCAGGGACTTGCGAGGAGGGGGGGGGGGGGTCAATGCTAGTACAAAGTCCTGCAAAGAAATCTGCTGTCATGCCGGAAAGATGCAGCCCCTAATCTCAGTTTAAGCCAAACCAGTGTAATACAAGGTAGCATGACAGGGAGATATATGCCATATACAATTACAAGCAGGGTGAGGGGGCTTATGACAGGGCAGAAGAGAGGTGAGGAAAAGAGCAACAGGAATAGACATCTGTAAGGTAGTGGAGGGGGGCAAAGGTGGAACATATGGTATAGGTAACATCTGGAAGACGCTTAGATGTGCATGTCACAAGAAAGCAAAACTAAGGTCAAGCTTCAGCGCTATCAGAGAGTCAAATAGGGCCACAGTATAATGTAATATATATATATATATATATATATATATATATATATATATATATATATATATATATATAACATAGCTCATAAAACTCCAGCAAGTGCAAAACATCATCTACAAAGAGAAGGGGGGGGGGATGAAGAGAACACATGACATAGCAAGAGAGAGAAAGACAAAGGGAGAAAGAGTCAGAATATAGATAAGATAAGCAAATGAAATAAAGGAAGGAGGAGGGGGAGGGGGGAGTAAGAAGCAGAGACAGTCCACAAGACAGATCATGATATAATGCTAGTAAGCTGATGAAGGCAAGCTATGGTACATAAGACAGTACTAGAGAGTGAAATGACAGGAGAATTGAGAGCTAACCTGAAAACATGAGGCAAGCAAGTAACTTTCTAAGCACATGCATGGATGACGGTGGAGCCATGGAGATCACTCTGTAAACAGCAGCAGGAGAGTCTTCTGAAGCGATGTGAGTCATCAGGCCATGCACAGTGACCACCGGTCAGTGCTAGGATTTTCACACATATCTGAACATGTCCAGACAACAGAAAAGGTAAGTGAGGACACATCTGTACTTGTATTTACAAAAGTCTCCAGATTTCTAGTTCTGACCATGGCCGGGTTCATATCTGTGTTCGGTATTCCATTCAGGGAGTTGGCTTGGGGACCCCTGAACAGAAACCTATACACTTAGCTGTTTGCTAAGAAACCACATGGACCCCATAGATTATAATGGTGTCTGTGTGGTTTTCACTCAGTTTCCGCATGAAACTTGCGGAAAGAAAAGTGATGCTTGCAGGACTTTTTTCTCCAACAAGAAACACCAAGCGCAAACCACACGGACCCCATTATAATCCATGGGGTCCATGTGGTTTCTTAGTTAACTGCGTATAGGTTTCTGTTCGGGGGGTCCAATAGCGGAATGGAATACCAAACGCAGAATTGAACTGGGCCTATGAGTGATTTTATGCCACCTACACTTTTTTTATTTCCACTCATGTTCTGCTTCTTGATACCATAATCCCTTGCTGATATAGATGTTGGGGATGTCCTCACTGGCCTCATAAACAAAGGTCTGGAAATACTGTTACCATACCTTTGTCTAATCTGGCCCTGATCTGATAATGTCTAAATTGATGGCTGTAAAGGATCTGGTTAAAGAGAACCTACAATATTCAAACATCATTTTTAGAGATGAGCGAGTAGTGTTCGATTGAGTAGGTGTTCGATCGAATACTACGGTACTCGAAATACTCGTACTCGATCGAACACTACTAGCTGTTCGAAGTTTAAGGTTCGATGCAGAACCAGCGTTGATTGGCAGAATGCTGGAGTGAATTCCGGCTGGAATTCACTCTGCCTAGGCATCTGGCCTAGGCAGAGCCGACTGCGCATGCGCGGGCATACCCTCGCATGCGCAGTCGGCTCTGCTCAGGCATCGGGACGGGCAGAGCCGACCCCATAGACTATAATGGGGTTCGAAATCCATTCAAACAGTCGAACAGTGTGCGGCTGTTCGAATCGGATTTCGAACCTCGGACATTTTAGTGTTCGCTCATCTCTAATCATTTTATAGATACTCAATAAATAGATACATAACTACATGATATTTTGCAGAAGTCAATTGACTATGTCGTATAAGTCACCCATTCTATCTACACACTGGTGACACCTTGCAGACTTTTCAGAACATTAACCAACAACAATGTATAATATTGTGCCACACAACGTTAAAAAATAAGAAGATGGAATTGTTCCATATCAAAGAAGAACTTGGAAGATATTTCTTCCTACCTTCAATGACCATACAAATGGACAAGCTGCAATGCCCTTATACTACATAACCTGTATTTCCTTTGTGGTCTTTCATGCATTTGTACTCTATAAGAAGTAACATATCCATAAGTGATTTTCCATGATTGATGTCTAATATCAGGAAAGCAATTAGAGTTGAGTGAACCTGCTGAGATTTGTCTCATGAATATTCATGAGATTGATCTGGCAAATTCATTTCTGATCCAAACCAGATCTACTATTATGTACCAAAAGTTGTGAGAAAAAGTCATGGACCGAACAGCCTAGCATTATATAGTGATCTTATGCTTCGGAGATCTACTATTATACTATATGAGAATAAACATAGCCTTACTCTGTGAATGGGGCTCATCTGTCATGTGGGGCGCAACAACATCATGATTTGTGTTACATCTCTCTCTCTCTCTCTCTCTCTCTCTCTCTCTCTCTCTCTCTCTCTCTCTCTCTCTCTCTCTCTCTTTTTCTCTCTCTCTCTCTCTCTGTATATATATATATATATATATATATATCCCTTGGGCCTCTGCTTATTAAACAGACCCCAGGGTATAATAGTGGTTTTATGAGAGGCGAACCCCAAAAATTTTGGGTTTGGTCAAACTTTAAATTTTTGGAAAATTTCTAATAAACCCGGCTCGTTATGAACCGGTTTGCTCATCTCTAGAAGTAATTTAGTATCCCATGGCCGAGCCTCTGTTTTCTTTAACTTAGATGATGTTATTGTCACTCCTTTTTTTAATCACTGGACCATTGCTTTTACCTATTTCATACAATGTAATACAATACAATGCAAAACAATACATATACAGATACAATACAATATACAGCATACATGTGTCAATCGTCATATATAAAATAAATATAGGAGAATCAATGAGTAAAAATATTAACTAGAGATGAGCGAACACTAAAATGTCCGAGGTTCGAAATCAGATTCGAACAGTCGCACACTGTTCGGCTTTTCGAACAGATTTCGAACCCCATTATAGTCTATGGGGGGAAATGCTTGTTTCAGGGGTACGCAAAATTCAATAACATTATACTTACCAAGTCCACGAGTGATGGTCGGGCTGGATTCCCCTTGAAGTCTTCTCCTGGCGCAGCGCCCCCGCGGCGTCTTCTGACTGGAATTCACTCTGCCTAGGCATTGGGGCCTAGGCGGAGCCGACTGCGCATGCAGATGCCTAGGCAGAGTGAATTCCAGCTGGAAGACGCCGCGGGGGCGCTGCACGGAGAAGACTTCTAAAGGTAAGAGAAGAACCAGCGTTGATTGGCAGAATGTATAGCATTCTGCCAATCAATGCTGGTTCTGCATCGAACCTTAAACTTCGAACAGCTAGTAGTGTTCAATCGAGTACGAGTATTTCGAATACAGTAGTATTCGATCAAACACCTACTCAATCGAACACTACTCGCGCATCTCTAATATTAACATAATACGCCTTTGCTGTATTAGGACTTCAAAGCCATACACAGGAGGCCATGCTAAGGCATACAGAACATCTAACCAGATACTTTTATCCTGCTAGGGTTTATTCATATCTACACTAGTAGATATGGATTATAGAAGCAGAACTTCAAGTAAATTGGAAGCACTGGATCCCGTCCATACTGGAAACGAGCAGCTACCAATGGAACCCATTGACTATATTGGAATTTGCTGTATTTTTACCAGGGAAAACTGGTTTTTAAAGTGATGACATATTTCTTAAAGTTCTTACATAAAAATAGTATTTTTTCTATAATTTAAATATTTTCTGTGTTATTTCTTATTTTTTTAAAAAAATAAAAAATCTTAAAATCATAGTTGTTACACTGGCCACTGAGCCGCTGGCACTGCTTGTTCTGTAGAGATCACGCCTGAGCTATCACCTCCTTATTATCACATGCACCTCAGAGCATGCTCACAACACTTTTCCATAGAAGTCAATGAACTTCTCCAGATTACAAGTTCCTATGGTCCATGTGGTTGCAGTAGAGCAGCTATGGTGATACTGTACTGTTTATCTGTATATCTTTACCACATGCATCCTGTAACTACCCGTCAATACGATAACTTATAAATCCCACCTGTAGGCATCTTGATGTTAAACCTAGTCTTTAAGACAGCTCCTATGGTGACATATTGTGCTCTATATCTCCATCTTTAAGCAAATTGTTGTTGTTTTTTTTTTAACTATGAAGATGTTTTCTATTCTGTTGACAATTGTGTTGGCAATTCATAAAAGAATGCCTGTGATTCAATCTATGATCATTAATTCTTTCCCTTGTATACATTCTCTCCTATTCCTAATATGCTTTCACATTTATTTTTCACGGCTGTAAAACACACCATGCCGCCATTCTCTGAATTGCTTTTCAATTTAAACCTGAATTAATTCATTTTATTTTCATTTTGGAATCAGGAAAGGTTTGATGTTGGATTTCAATTTATTTGCCCTGTTTCACAAGTCCTGGTAAAGAGATTTCAAAATGGTTTCTTTATTACGTTTCATCTCTGTAAGTAAACATTGAGATATTACCAGTCATGGCCATGTTTGGATATCACTAATGCCAAGGGTATACAGATCTGTCCATCCATACCTAAACACTAGAGATGAGCGAACAGTGTTCTATCGAACTCATGTTCGATCGGATATTAGGCTGTTCGGCATGTTCGAATCGAATCGAACACCGCGTGGTAAAGTGCGCCATTACTCGATTCCCCTCCCACCTTCCCTGGCGCCTTTTTTGCTCCAATAACAGCGCAGGGTAGGTGGGACAGGAACTACGACACCGGTGACGTTGAAAAAAGTAGGCAAAACCCATTGGCTGCCGAAAACATGTGACCTCTAATTTAAAAGAACAGCGACGCCCAGCTTCGCGTCATTCTGAGCTTGCAATTCACCGAGGACGGAGGTTTCCGTCCAGCTAGCTAGGGCTTAGATTCTGGGTAGGCAGGGACAGGCTAGGATAGGAAGGAGAAGACAACCAACAGCTCTTATAAGAGCTAAATTCCAGGGAGAAGCTTGTCAGTGTAACGTGGCACTGACGGGCTCAATCGCCGCAACCCAGCTTTCCCAGGATCCTGAATGGAATACACTGTCAGTGTATTCCCGTATACCCGATATATACCCCGATACCCGTTCCAACGGTGTGCCCCCCCACCTTCACCCCAGAAATACCCTGCAAGTCCCCTAGCAATAGAATTGGGGCTATATACACCCACAATTTTTACTACTGGTATACAGTGCCATTGTCTGACTGGGAATTCAAAGAATATATTGGGAATACAAATACCCTCATTTCTTGCTACTGCCATATAGTGCCAGTTTCTGACTGGTAATTCAAAGAATATATTGGGGTTACGTGCACCCACAATTTTTACTACTGGTATACAGTGCCATTGTCTGACTGGGAATTCAAAGAATATATTGGGAATACAAATACCCTCATTTCTTGCTACTGCCATATAGTGCCAGTGTCTGACTGGGAATTCAAAGAATATATTGGGGTTACGTGCACCCACAATTTTTACTACTGGTATACAGTGCCATTGTCTGACTGGGAATTCAAAGAGTATATTGGGAATACAAATACCCTCATTTCTTGCTACTGCCATATAGTGCCAGTTTCTGACTGGGAATTCAAAGAATATATTGGGGTTACGTGCACCCACAATTTTTACTACTGGTATACAGTGCCATTGTCTGACTGGGAATTCAAAGAGTATATTGGGAATACAAATACCCTCATTTCTTGCTACTGCCATATAGTGCCAGTTTCTGACTGGGAATTCAAAGAATATATTGGGGTTACGTGCACCCACAATTTTTACTACTGGTATACAGTGCCATTGTCTGACTGGGAATTCAAAGAGTATATTGGGAATACAAATACCCTCATTTCTTGCTACTGCCATATAGTGCCAGTTTCTGACTGGGAATTCAAAGAATATATTGGGGTTACGTGCACCCACAATTTTTACTACTGGTATACAGTGCCATTGTCTGACTGGGAATTCAAAGAGTATATTGGGAATACAAATACCCTCATTTCTTGCTACTGCCATATAGTGCCAGTTTCTGACTGGGAATTCAAAGAATATATTGGGGTTACGTGCACCCACAATTTTTACTACTGGTATACAGTGCCATTGTCTGACTGGGAATTCAAAGAGTATATTGGGAATACAAATACCCTCATTTCTTGCTACTGCCATATAGTGCCAGTTTCTGACTGGGAATTCAAAGAATATATTGGGGTTACGTGCACCCACAATTTTTACTACTGGTATACAGTGCCATTGTCTGACTGGGAATTCAAAGAGTATATTGGGAATACAAATACCCTCATTTCTTGCTACTGCCATATAGTGCCAGTTTCTGACTGGGAATTCAAAGAATATATTGGGGTTACGTGCACCCACAATTTTTACTACTGGTATACAGTGCCATTGTCTGACTGGGAATTCAAAGAGTATATTGGGAATACAAATACCCTCATTTCTTGCTACTGCCATATAGTGCCAGTTTCTGACTGGGAATTCAAAGAATATATTGGGGTTACGTGCACCCACAATTTTTACTACTGGTATACAGTGCCATTGTCTGACTGGGAATTCAAAGAGTATATTGGGAATACAAATACCCTCATTTCTTGCTACTGCCATATAGTGCCAGTTTCTGACTGGGAATTCAAAGAATATATTGGGGTTACGTGCACCCACAATTTTTACTACTGGTATACAGTGCCATTGTCTGACTGGGAATTCAAAGAATATATTGGGGTTATAAATACCCTCATTTCTTGCTACTGCCATATAGTGCCAGTTTCTGACTGGTAATTCAAAGAATATATTGGGGTTACGTGCACCCACAATTTTTACTACTGGTATACAGTGCCATTGTCTGACTGGGAATTCAAAGAGTATATTGGGAATACAAATACCCTCATTTCTTGCTACTGCCATATAGTGCCAGTTTCTGACTGGGAATTCAAAGAATATATTGGGGTTACGTGCACCCACAATTTTTACTACTGGTATACAGTGCCATTGTCTGACTGGGAATTCAAAGAGTATATTGGGAATACAAATACCCTCATTTCTTGCTACTGCCATATAGTGCCAGTTTCTGACTGGGAATTCAAAGAATATATTGGGGTTACGTGCACCCACAATTTTTACTACTGGTATACAGTGCCATTGTCTGACTGGGAATTCAAAGAGTATATTGGGAATACAAATACCCTCATTTCTTGCTACTGCCATATAGTGCCAGTTTCTGACTGGGAATTCAAAGAATATATTGGGGTTACGTGCACCCACAATTTTTACTACTGGTATACAGTGCCATTGTCTGACTGGGAATTCAAAGAGTATATTGGGAATACAAATACCCTCATTTCTTGCTACTGCCATATAGTGCCAGTTTCTGACTGGGAATTCAAAGAATATATTGGGGTTACGTGCACCCACAATTTTTACTACTGGTATACAGTGCCATTGTCTGACTGGGAATTCAAAGAGTATATTGGGAATACAAATACCCTCATTTCTTGCTACTGCCATATAGTGCCAGTTTCTGACTGGGAATTCAAAGAATATATTGGGGTTACGTGCACCCACAATTTTTACTACTGGTATACAGTGCCATTGTCTGACTGGGAATTCAAAGAGTATATTGGGAATACAAATACCCTCATTTCTTGCTACTGCCATATAGTGCCAGTTTCTGACTGGTAATTCAAAGAATATATTGGGGTTACGTGCACCCACAATTTTTACTACTGGTATACAGTGCCATTGTCTGACTGGGAATTCAAAGAGTATATTGGGAATACAAATACCCTCATTTCTTGCTACTGCCATATAGTGCCAGTTTCTGACTGGGAATTCAAAGAATATATTGGGGTTACGTGCACCCACAATTTTTACTACTGGTATACAGTGCCATTGTCTGACTGGGAATTCAAAGAGTATATTGGGAATACAAATACCCTCATTTCTTGCTACTGCCATATAGTGCCAGTTTCTGACTGGGAATTCAAAGAATATATTGGGGTTACGTGCACCCACAATTTTTACTACTGGTATACAGTGCCATTGTCTGACTGGGAATTCAAAGAGTATATTGGGAATACAAATACCCTCATTTCTTGCTACTGCCATATAGTGCCAGTTTCTGACTGGGAATTCAAAGAATATATTGGGGTTACGTGCACCCACAATTTTTACTACTGGTATACAGTGCCATTGTCTGACTGGGAATTCAAAGAGTATATTGGGAATACAAATACCCTCATTTCTTGCTACTGCCATATAGTGCCAGTTTCTGACTGGGAATTCAAAGAATATATTGGGGTTACGTGCACCCACAATTTTTACTACTGGTATACAGTGCCATTGTCTGACTGGGAATTCAAAGAGTATATTGGGAATACAAATACCCTCATTTCTTGCTACTGCCATATAGTGCCAGTTTCTGACTGGGAATTCAAAGAATATATTGGGGTTACGTGCACCCACAATTTTTACTACTGGTATACAGTGCCATTGTCTGACTGGGAATTCAAAGAGTATATTGGGAATACAAATACCCTCATTTCTTGCTACTGCCATATAGTGCCAGTTTCTGACTGGGAATTCAAAGAATATATTGGGGTTACGTGCACCCACAATTTTTACTACTGGTATACAGTGCCATTGTCTGACTGGGAATTCAAAGAGTATATTGGGAATACAAATACCCTCATTTCTTGCTACTGCCATATAGTGCCAGTTTCTGACTGGGAATTCAAAGAATATATTGGGGTTACGTGCACCCACAATTTTTACTACTGGTATACAGTGCCAATTTCTAACTAGGAATTCAAAATGCGCAAGGCTCCCGGAAAGGGACGTGGACGAGGCCGTGGGCGAGGTCGGGGGAATGGTTCTGGGGAGCAAGGTAGCAGTGAAGCCACAGGGCGTCCCGTGCCTACTCCTGTGGGGCAGCAAGCATTGCGCCACTCCACAGTGCCAGGGTTGCTTGCCACATTAACTAAACTGCAGGGTACAAACCTTAGTAGGCCCGAGAACCAGGAACAGGTCTTGCAATGGCTGTCAGAGAACGCTTACAGCACATTGTCCAGCAGCCAGTCAGACTCTGCCTCCTCTCCTCCTATTACCCAACAGTCTTGTCTTCCTTCCTCCCAAAATTCCGAAGCTTTACAGAACAATAACCCAAACTGTCCCTGCTCCCCAGAGCTGTTCTCCGCTCCTTTCATTGTCCCTCAACCTGCCTCTCCACGTCACGATTCCACGAACCTAACAGAGGAGCATCTGTGTCCAGATGCTCAAACACTAGAGTCTCCTCCATCTCCGTTCGATTTGGTGGTGGATGACCAGCAACCCACCCTCATCGACGATGATGTGACGCAGTTGCCGTCAGGGCATCCAGTTGACCGGCGCATTGTGCGGGAGGAGGAGATGAGACAGGAGTTGGAAGAGGAAGTGGTGGATGATGAGGACACTGACCCGACCTGGACAGGGGGGATGTCAAGCGGGGAAAGTAGTGTGGATGTTGAGGCAGGTGCAGCACCAAAAAGGGTAGCTAGAGGCAGAGGCAGAGGTCAGCAGCTTAGGCGAAGCCAGGCCACACCCGGAATCTCCCAAGATGTTCCAGTTCGTACCCAGCCCCGAAAAACTCCCACCTCGAGGGCACGTTTCTCGAAGGTGTGGAGTTTTTTCAAGGAATGCGCCGAGGACAGATATAGTGTTGTCTGCACAATTTGCCTCTCGAAATTGATTAGGGGCTCTGAGAAGAGCAACCTGTCCACCACTTCAATGCGCCGTCATTTGGAATCCAAGCACTGGAATCAGTGGCAGGCAGCAACGGCAGGACAAAGGCCGCCTGCCGTTCACGCCACTGCCACTGCCTCTGCCTCTGCCACTGCCACTGCTGACTGTGCTGGCGATGCACTCCAGAGGACGAGCCAGGACACCACTTCATCTGCCTCCGCCACTTTGTTGACTTCTACCTCATCCTCCCCTGGTCCTGTCTTATCTCCTTCTCCTGCACCATCAAAGGCACCATCAGGCGTTTCTTTACAACAACCCACCATCTCTCAGACATTGGAGCGGCGGCAGAAATACACTGCTAACCACCCACACGCGCAAGCCTTGAACGCCAACATCGCTAAACTGCTGGCCCAGGAGATGTTGGCGTTCCGGCTTGTTGAAACTCCCGCCTTCCTGGACCTGATGGCAACTGCGGCACCTCGCTATGCCGTCCCTAGCCGTCACTACTTCTCCCGGTGTGCCGTCCCCGCCTTGCACCAGCACGTGTCACTCAACATCAGGCGGGCCCTTAGTTCCGCGCTTTGCACAAAGGTCCACTTGACCACCGACGCGTGGACAAGTGCATGCGGACAGGGACGCTACATTTCACTGACGGCACACTGGGTGAATGTAGTTGAGGCTGGGACTGCTTCCCAAACTGGCCCGGTGTACCTCGTCTCCCCGCCTAACATTCCTGGCAGGGACACGAGAAGAACACCCCCCTCCTCCTCCTCCTCTACCGCCTCCTCCTCCGCCACCGCCTCCTCCTCCGCCACCGCCTCCTCCTCCGCTGTTAGATTGACCCCAGCTACGAGTTGGAAACGTTGCAGCACTGGCGTTGGTAGACGTCAGCAGGCTGTGCTGAAGCTGATCAGCTTGGGGGACAGACAGCACACTGCCTCCGAGGTGAGGGATGCCCTCCTCGATGAGACGGCAATATGGTTTGAGCCGCTGCACCTGGGCCCAGGCATGGTCGTTTGTGATAACGGCCGGAACCTGGTAGCAGCTCTGGAGCTTGCCGGACTCCAACATGTTCCATGCCTGGCCCACGTCTTCAACCTAGTGGTGCAACGTTTCCTAAAGAGCTACCCCAATGTTCCAGAGCTACTGGTGAAAGTGCGGCGCATGTGCGCCCACTTTCGCAAGTCGACAGTAGCCGCTGCTAGCTTAAAATCTCTCCAGCAACGCCTGCATGTGCCACAACACCGGCTTTTGTGCGACGTCCCCACACGCTGGAACTCAACGTTTCAGATGTTGAATAGAGTGGTTGAGCAGCAGAGACCTTTGATGGAATACCAGCTACAAAACCCTAGGGTGCCACAAAGTCAGCTGCCTCAGTTTCACATCCATGAGTGGCCATGGATGAGAGACCTTTGTGACATCCTACGGGTCTTTGAGGAGTCCACAAGGAGGGTGAGCTCTGAGGATGCGATGGTGAGCCTTACAATCCCGCTCTTGTGTGTTCTGAGAGAATCCCTGATTGACATCAGGGATAACTCAGATCACACAGAGGAGTTAGGGATAGCATCCGATCCGTCACAGCTGGAGAGTAGGTCCACACATCTGTCCGCTTCACTGCGTTTAATGGAGGAGGAGGAGGAGGAGGAGGAGGAAGAAGAGTTGTCCGATGATGTGATGGTGATACAGGAGGCTTCCGGGCAACTTCGAATCGTCCCATTGTTGCAGCGCGGATGGGTAGACATGGAGGATGAGGAGGAAATGGAGATTGAACTTTCCGGTGGGGCCAGAGGAGTCATGCCAACTAACACTGTGGCAGACATGGCTGAGTTCATGTTGGGGTGCTTTACAACCGACAAGCGTATTGTCAAAATCATGGAGGACAACCAGTACTGGATCTTTGCTATCCTTGACCCCCGGTATAAAAACAACATCTCGTCTTTTATTCCGGTAGAGGGGAGGGCCAATCGCATCAATGCTTGCCACAGGCAATTGGTGCAGAATATGATGGAGATGTTTCCAGCATGTGACGTTGGCGGCAGGGAGGGCAGTTCCTCCAGTAGGCAACCAAGTTCTCACCGGTCCACACAAACGAGGGGCACACTGTCTAAGGTCTGGGACACCTTGATGGCACCCCCTCGCCAAAGTGCCGCCACGGAGGGTCCTAGTGTCACCAGGCGTGAGAAGTATAGGCGCATGTTGCGGGAATACCTTTCCGACCACAGCCCTGTCCTCTCCGACCCCTCTGCGCCCTACACGTATTGGGTGTCGAAGTTGGACCTGTGGCTTGAACTTGCCCTATATGCCTTGGAGGTGCTGTCCTGTCCTGCCGCCAGCGTCCTATCTGAGAGGGTGTTCAGTGCAGCCGGTGGCATCATCACTGACAAGCGCACCCGTCTGTCAGCTGAGAGTGCCGACCGGCTCACTTTGATAAAAATGAACCACCACTGGATAGAGCCTTCATTTTTGTGCCCACCTGTGTAAAGCACCCCAACATGAAACTCCATGTCTGTACTCAACCTCTCCAATTCCTCCGCATCCTCATACTCATCCACCATAAGCGTTGCACAATTCTGCTAATACTAGGCTCCCTCCAACATGATTTCCCCCAACTCTGCTGGTTAGAGGCTCCCTCCACCCTGATTTCCACCAACTCTGCTGGTTAGAGGCTCCCTCCACCCTGCTTTCCCACAACTCTGCTGGTTAGAGGCTCCTTCCACCATGAATTTGCCCAAACTGGGCTGTTTAGAGGCTCCCTCCACCATGAATTGGTCCAAACTGGGTTTTTTAGAGGCTCCCTCCACCATGAATTGGTCCAAACTGGGCTGGTTAGAGGCTCCCTCCACCATGAATTGGTCCAAACTGGGCTGGTTAGAGGCTCCCTCCACCATGAATTTGCCCAAACTGGGCTGGTTAGAGGCTCCCTCCACAATTAATTGGTCCAAACTGGGCTAATTAGAGGCTCCCTCCACCATGAATTGGTCCAAACTGGGTTTTTTAGAGGCTCCCTCCACCATGAATTTGCCCAAACTGGGCTGTTTAGAGGCTCCCTCCACCATGAATTGGTCCAAACTGGGCTGGTTAGAGGCTCCCTCCACCATGAATTGGTCCAAACTGGGCTGGTTAGAGGCTCCCTCCACCATGAATTTCCCAAAACTTGGCTGTTTAGAGGCTCCCTCCACCATTAATTGGTCCAAACTGGGCTGGTTAGAGGCTCCCTCCACCATGAATTTGCCCAAACTGGGCTGTTTAGAGGCTCCCTCCACCATGAATTTGCCCAAACTGGGCTGGTTAGAGGCTCCCTCCACCATGAATTGGTCCAAACTGGGCTGGTTAGAGGCTCCCTCCACCATGAATTTGCCCAAACTGGGCTGTTTAGAGGCTCCCTCCACCATGAATTTGCCCAAACTGGGCTGGTTAGAGGCTCCCTCCACCATGAATTGGTCCAAACGGGTTTTTAGAGGCTCCCTTCACCATGAATTGGTCCAAACTTGGCTGTTTAGAGGCTCCCTCCACCATGAATTTGCCCAAACTGGGCTGTTTAGAGGCTCCCTCCACCATGAATTGGTCCAAACTGGGCTGGTTAGAGGCTCCCTCCACCATGAATTTCCCAAAACTTGGCTGTTTAGAGGCTCCCTCCACCATTAATTGGTCCAAACTGGGCTGGTTAGAGGCTCCCTCCACCATGAATTTGCCCAAACTGGGCTGTTTAGAGGCTCCCTCCACCATGAATTTGCCCAAACTGGGCTGGTTAGAGGCTCCCTCCACCATGAATTGGTCCAAACTGGGCTGGTTAGAGGCTCCCTCCACCATGAATTTGCCCAAACTGGGCTGTTTAGAGGCTCCCTCCACCATGAATTTGCCCAAACTGGGCTGGTTAGAGGCTCCCTCCACCATTAATTGGTCCAAACTGGGCTGGTTAGAGGCTCCCTCCACCATGAATTTGCCCAAACTGGGCTGTTTAGAGGCTCCCTCCACCATGAATTTGCCCAAACTGGGCTGGTTAGAGGCTCCCTCCACCATGAATTGGTCCAAACTGGGCTGGTTAGAGGCTCCCTCCACCATGAATTTGCCCAAACTGGGCTGTTTAGAGGCTCCCTCCACCATGAATTTGCCCAAACTGGGCTGGTTAGAGGCTCCCTCCACCATGAATTGGTCCAAACGGGTTTTTAGAGGCTCCCTTCACCATGAATTGGTCCAAACTTGGCTGGTTAGAGGCTCCCTCCACCATGAATTTGCCCAAACTGGGCTGTTTAGAGGCTCCCTCCACCATGAATTGGTCCAAACTGGGCTGGTTAGAGGCTCCCTCCACCATGAATTTCCCAAAACTTGGCTGTTTAGAGGCTCCCTCCACCATTAATTGGTCCAAACTGGGCTGGTTAGAGGCTCCCTCCACCATGAATTTGCCCAAACTGGGGTGGTTAGAGGCTCCCTCCACCATTAATTGGTCCAAACTGGGCTGGTTAGAGGCTCCCTCCACAATTAATTGGTCCAAACTGGGCTAATTAGAGGCTCCCTCCACCATGAATTGGTCCAAACTGGGTTTTTTAGAGGCTCCCTCCACCATGAATTTGCCCAAACTGGGCTGTTTAGAGGCTCCCTCCACCATGAATTGGTCCAAACTGGGCTGGTTAGAGGCTCCCTCCACCATGAATTGGTCCAAACTGGGCTGGTTAGAGGCTCCCTCCACCATGAATTTCCCAAAACTTGGCTGTTTAGAGGCTCCCTCCACCATTAATTGGTCCAAACTGGGCTGGTTAGAGGCTCCCTCCACCATGAATTTGCCCAAACTGGGCTGTTTAGAGGCTCCCTCCACCATGAATTTGCCCAAACTGGGCTGGTTAGAGGCTCCCTCCACCATGAATTGGTCCAAACTGGGCTGGTTAGAGGCTCCCTCCACCATGAATTTGCCCAAACTGGGCTGTTTAGAGGCTCCCTCCACCATGAATTTGCCCAAACTGGGCTGGTTAGAGGCTCCCTCCACCATGAATTGGTCCAAACTGGGCTGGTTAGAGGCTCCCTCCACCATGAATTTGCCCAAACTGGGCTGTTTAGAGGCTCCCTCCACCATGAATTTGCCCAAACTGGGCTGGTTAGAGGCTCCCTCCACCATGAATTGGTCCAAACGGGTTTTTAGAGGCTCCCTTCACCATGAATTGGTCCAAACTTGGCTGTTTAGAGGCTCCCTCCACCATGAATTGGTCCAAACTGGGGTGGTTAGAGGCTCCCTCCACCATGAATTTGCCCAAACTGGGCTGTTTAGAGGCTCCCTCCACCATGAATTGGTCCAAACTGGGTTTTTTAGAGGCTCCCTCCACCATGAATTGGTCCAAACTGGGCTGGTTAGAGGCTCCCTCCACCATGAATTGGTCCAAACTGGGGTGGTTAGAGGCTCCCTCCACCATTAATTGGTCCAAACTGGGCTGGTTAGAGGCTCCCTCCACCATTAATTGGTCCAAACTGGGCTGGTTAGAGGCTCCCTCCACCATGAATTTGCCCAAACTGGGCTGGTTAGAGGCTCCCTCCACCATGAATTGGTCCAAACTGGGGTTTTTAGAGGCTCCCTCCACCATGAATTGGTCCAAACTGGGGTTTTTAGAGTCTCCCTCCACCATGAATTGGTCCAAACTGGGGTTTTTAGAGGCTCCCTCCACCATGAATTTGCCCAAACTCTGCTGGTTAGAGGCTCAATCCACCCTGATTTTCAAAACAAATGTTGGTGCCAACCTCAACTTACTACAAGGGCCAAATTCACTGCTGGTGACAAGCTCTCCTCACTGCAAGTGCCAAATACACATGTTTCAAGGTGTTTTCCTACTGTCAGAGAGGTGGTATTGAGTGTGTAAAGTGTGTAGTTGTTAGGCTGTGATGTTGGGGTAATAGAGGGTCTTTGGTGTGTTAGATGCCCCCAGACATGCTTCCCCTGCTGTCCCAGTGTGATTCCAGAGGTGTTGGCATCATTTCCTGGGGTGTCATAGTGGACTTGGTGACCCTCCAGACACGGATTTGGGTTTCCCCCTTAACGAGTATCTGTTCCCCATAGACTATAATGGGGTTCGAAACCCGTTCGAACACACGAACATTGAGCGGCTGTTCGAATCGAATTTCGAACCTCGAACATTTTAGTGTTCGCTCATCTCTACTAAACACCTAAACTGGTTTCCCATGAAGACAATTTAACACAATTTTGTGATATGCTAGCAAAACAGGCTGCAATCCCCAACACAGCCTGTGGGTGGCCACATGAAGACAAATATAATATCTCTTATGACAGAGTCACATTGTCTTGAAAAGCTGGTCATCCTGTGATACACATCCAGGACAGCAAACAAGTCAATGGGAAATTTGTCTATGGAATTGAAAATGAAGGGGGAGGGACAAACTGCATTCTCTTCTTTCTTTACAAAATCAGAACCAGTATGGGGAGAGCTCGCTAGCAGAGATGTAATATAACATCCATGGACATATATACTATCACTATTCCATCATTGTCGCTGTGTTTGAGTTTTCCACAACATCTCTCTTCACATGTCTAGGCGACGTCATGTTCACACTTCACTTATATTGTCTCCTGCTGGGCTGCTACTAAGCCAGAGGTACACATAGAAAATTCGTAACAGAAAGAGATCGCATGGTCCATTTATTCTATCCTTATATTGTTTCCTTTTTATCTTAAAGTAGACATGTGTCTCTGCAGATTTTCCCACTACATTTGCTGTAAGTTTGTTGCAAGTTGAAATTTACTGTAAGACATTCACCTTGTAAATGGAGAAGACCTTGACCTTGTTAGTGCTTGGCTTCACAGTGCCCATTTCCCATTTACCTCTCCATCCAATTCCATTCTAGTGGTGTATTACACCGGCATGTGCCCCAGATGGTGAAAGGTCCTCTTCAGTTATCTGCAGGGCCTAAATTTGTACCCCTTTCCCGTCATTGCTCCACTTTGCTGTTCTTCCAACAAATAGAAATTGTTAAAGTGGTTGTCCAACCTTTAGATTTTTTTGACTTCTCCTTAGGATAGATCATCAATATCAGAGTGTGGAAGTCTCTTAACCCCACCAATGTTCTGTTTCATGCAGCAGGTGACAGGAGAATGGGGGCTACAGTAACCTAACATAGTCACTACACAGTGTACAGAGCCATCTGCTTCTGGCTCCATACACTGTTTAGTTCTATTGTTGGAGATAGCTGGTATAAGCTAATTGACTGTGGTGTTAGTTGTCAAACTCCCACCAAATCTGATATCGCCGACGTATCTTACGGATTAGACTCATATTAGCTCACAAATGAACAGGTGAGTCAGGTGGCCCCCAGATTACTTAGATTATTTTTATATACTGTAGACACACTGGGTGGCTGAGAGGACATCAAGGTACAGAGCCAAGCCAACTAGCATCCTTTCTGCCTAGACCTTATCTTCTTAAGAAGACACTGCAAGGAACCGAATCATCTTGTAGCATCTTCATGGTGCTCAAAGAGCTAATCGGATCTTGGTTCAAGGCAAGAGCCAGGCAGCAGGCTAATAATGGGAACCCAGGTCAGATACAAGGACAAGACAACATGCTACTACTGACAAAAAATTAAGTAGCCAATATTTTAAGTGAGCCCTAGGCATCCCAGTCTGACAAGGATAGATCATCAATATGTAAAGTCTTGAAGACCCTTTTAACATCCAATGAAAAAATTCCTGCTAGAGATGAACGAATACTGTTCGGATCAGCCGTTCCGAACAGCACGCTCCCATAGAAATGAATGGAAGCACCTGGCACGGCGACCGGCTGCCGGCAAAGTGTACATGCCAGGTGCTTCCATTCATTTCTATGGGAGCGTGCTGTTCGGAACGGCTGATCCGAACAGTGCTCGCTCATCTCTAATTCCTGCATATTGATACTATCGACATAACAACTGTATTATAAGTGATATCATCATAAAATTATAGACAATAAACACGGGCAATTATGTAAAACCATAAACTGTTATTAACACTTAAAGTATGGACGAGGCCGCCATCAGAGAAGTCTTTCATTGCAGTGAATTTTCCATTAGCAATCCCTTTAGGTTAGAAACCTCTAAGCAGCGGCTTTAATCACAAGGTTGTCCGTAGATCGATCCATTGTAAGATTTACAGATGGACACCTCAAGATAAAGCTAATGGGAGCCTTACAACTGTCAGATTTCAGAGGAATCAATACATCCTCAAAGCTAACTCTTTCTTGTGTTCTCGGGATTCTTCAGCATGAGATGGTCATTGTAGACTAATGGAAAAAAACATCATGAAAGAAATAAGGAAAACCTATGTAACATCATAAACTGTAATAAGGTCTAATGTATTGTAAATTGCTGTGCTCTATATACTGTAGATGTGATATCCATCTTAGAATGTTAGCATATTCGGTCTGTAGCCTCGTACATTAGGAAACACATGATGGTTTAGTATAGTAAAGTTCACATTGACCTTATCCCTCTTCCCCATGGGTAATAACCTACACAGATCATTATTTCTCCACAACTACCTTTATATTACAAGGTGTAGGGGGCTGATACATGTCATGTCTTCTTTGTCTCCAATATATGTACTGATATGAACCTGTACTAGGCCACCTTTCTTAACCTCATTTTTCTCTAGATTTGCCACCTTACTGCACTTACTATATGTTTCAACACATAACATTAGTCAGTAGGGTTGAGCTGATCTTGAAATTTCAGGATTGTTTCTAAAATCCGATTTCCGCTCATTTTTCAGCCGATCCCGATCACAATTCCAATCCTAATGCAAGTTAATGGGATTTTTTTTTCTAAGGTCGTTTTCAAAAGCTATGAAAAGTTACCAATAAATACATGCAAGTTCTTAGAATGCATAGAAAGAGCAAGGAGATGCTTAAATGGCCATAAAACATAGTTTTTTAATCACTACACAGAGATGTTGTGCTTGGCTACTCTTCTGCTTCGTCCCTGATTTACCGAATACTCAGCTCTGCTACATCCTACCCAACTCACTGGAGGGGAGGAAGGTAAAGAATTTTAAAATAAATAGATATTTATAGATTTATAAATCAATAAATAAATGTTAGGACGGTGCAGCAGGTGCGGCCATGTTATCAGGGTCACGGCCTCTTCCGCTGTAGCTGTTGAGTCCAGCATACATGGGGTTAATCCCCTTGCAGCTGATGGGCGTGGTCGATCTGATGACTGACACTGATGTCAGCCTATTGGCATATGGCTGGACTGCCTGATCAGTCCTGCCTTCCCTCCACTTAAGGAGGCTGTTTTGGACGCCAGGTGCTCTAGCCTCAAACCTATGGTGCACGTCGGTGCAAGACATTACTTGCCAGCAAGCTGCCTAGATAGGCAGCTAGGGAGAATTTCCCTTTTATGGGTTAATATTGTGGGTACCCCTTTCCCTAGTCAGATTTGTGGGAATCTCCTACCTAGCTAGTCTGCTACCTGTGGTACTACAGCTGCAGGTGGCTGTGGTGTGGGAGCGACCCAGTGAGTGACTAGGAGCACACAGTTTTAGTTTGGTTTTTTTAGTCTTGCAGTGCAGTAACTGCAAGACTTTATAATTCATTTAAGCGGCTTCTTTGTACTGCAGTGGTAGCTGCCCTGTAAGGTAACAGGGAGCAAACAGTTAATGGTGTAGCCCAGCAGTGAAGTTAACTGTCAGGCCTTGTTCAAACCAGTGTGCCCTGCGGTTCAGAGTCCAGTGGGCTCCGCAGGCTTTTGTTTATTTTATTTTATTTTATTTTTTTAAATAGCCTGCAAGTTTTAACAATAATATAAGAGATAATGTGCTTAGGGCCACCATCCCTGTCACTGAATGATCTAGACTGTCAAATGCAGTCGTGTTCTCATGGACCATCGCAGGATGTGATATTATAATCAGATGAGTCCCATCCCTGATAATACTAATTACATCTCTGTGTATTTCTATGTCTCCTATCATGTCTGAGGGTCTTTCGGAAGTTTAGGGAGTCAGGCACTGCTTAGTAACATGGCGACTTAATATCATGTGTAACAAAGACGTTCTGCCTGCCCTACTCTTGATGAGGGCCTGCCCTGATTAATAATGGCCATCGTGTTGATTTGAGCATTGAGCTAGTGATAGATTTATGGGGCTGCACTGGCATAACGTGCATGAACCTTCCACCTTGGTGTTAGCAATTATCATGATTACATAAATAAAGCAGTGTGTGAATGGCGTCCTTTCTGTGCCAATTTGTCTTCATTATAATATTGACAACTTGAGAAGCACAGAGGGATAATTATCTATGGAGAATTATGTGCCATGATGGAAACCGCTGGCTTTAGTTCGAGCATTACATAAACTCTTCATGACAATTATTGTGCTGATACACTGTTCTCTTTACGCATAATTTGTGTATAATGCGACACTGCTAATTAAGCTGAATGGAGATTGCCGCAGTCTGAGGAGATGAGGATGCATATGTTAGGAAACAGGATGGATAAGAGCCCGAGCACAACTCTCCTTCCTATACTTCACTGGAATTATCTTATTGCACTTTATAAAAATGGAGTCCTGTACACTAGATCCTTAATAGGAACAAGTACCATATACCTAGGAGTTTTGTGATTTTTATATTGTCCTTTAAAGTATACAAATTTCCTCTAGCGCCACCTATTAGAAAGAAGCAATCCTATAAGTCAATGCCTAGCCTTTTAGACAAGCCTTGGGATTTGGGTAAAAAAAACACTAATTTGCACACAGATGTTTCTTTTTCTATTGAGATTATAGTGTCTTATAAAGATGAGCGAGTAGTACTCGATCGAGTAGGTATTCAATCGAATACTACGGTATTCGAAATACTCGTACTTGATCGAACACTACTAGCTGTTCAAAGTTAGGATTCGATGCAGAACCAGCGTTGATTGGCAGAATGCCTTTAGAAGTCTTCTCCCTGCGCAGCGTTCCCGCGTCCTCTTCCGGCTCTGAATTCACTCTGCTTAGGCATCGGGCCTGGGCAGAGCCGACTGCGCATGCCCGCGCATGCGTAGTCAGCTCTGCCCAGGCCCGATGCCTAGCAGAATGAATTGAAGGCCCGGAAGAGGACGCGGGGACGCTGCGCAGGGAGAAGAATCCAGCCCGACCCTCACTCATGGACTTGGTAAGTAGAATTTGATCGAATGTTGCCTACCCCTGAAACAAGCATTTCCCCCCATAGACTATAATGGGGTTTGAAACCCGTTCGAACAGTCGAACAGTGTGCGGCTGTTTGAATCGGATTTCGAACCTCGAACATTTTAGTGTTCGCTCATCTCTAGTCTCTTACCTAAATGCATAAAAGTTCATTATATCAAAAAGAGAATTTTTTAAAAAAAGAGATCGCCCCCAAAAGATCAGGGCTAAATCCTCCTTGCTAGATCTTACGGTGACAAATCGTGCCCCTTATTTCCATCTGGGCATTCAACCAAATGCCCACATTTCATGGATGAGAGCTCTTTAGCACTGCACAGTAAAGCATTGGATTGGCTCTAAGATGGGTTTGTGGGGTTGCAAGATTTTACTTTCACTTTCATTTTGAGGGATTGAACAATGCAGGAGCAATTATGTCGCCATTGTAGTCAAGAAACTCCTGTAGACTCGAAGATCTTCCAGTGCAAAACTCAATATTACCGTACCATCTGAAATTTCCCCAATGTGGGACTATTAAAGGATTATCTTATCTTATCTTATAACCAATATAATTATTGCTGGTTCAAGACCCCTCGCTCTCGGCCTCGTGCAGTGAGACGTCTAGAGACTAAGTCCCTTTTTCCTCTACTGAGCATGCTTGGACCTTTTGGAGCCGCTCAGAGGCTAAGTCCCATTTTGCCCATACTGAGCATGATCGGTGAGGTCATGGCCACTGCCCTGCTGGGCGGGGACTTCCCTTTATAGCCGCCCGGCGCTCACACTTTGACTGGAAATTGTTAATGACAGACGTTCTGGGTATTGCTAGTAAGACCTGTAATCCTCCTGAACTGTCAGCTCTACACTAGGGCTTTGGAGCAGTGGTCTCTGTTCCAGCCCATGGCGCTGTCAGCAGGTTTGGTCTCTGTGTTAGCCTGTGCCCTAGCCCTCTAATCCCTGTCAGTTCTAAATACTAGGGGTCTGTGAGCCACTGACCTCTTTGTGTTGCTGACCAGGGGTGACATTTAACCCCTGGCAGCCTGCACCTGTAGCATCTACTCACAGGTGTGTTTATCCAGTGCAATTGAACTGGTGGAGACTTTTGTTGCAGTCTGTGCACACTGAATCATACAAATCTCGACTGTACCGTGCAGCTAACTGGCAGTCGTGACTAAGGCCTTGTTCAGACAAACGGCTGCCCTCTGGGGCCTGTGGACCTCCACTGCAGTTACCAGCGCAGTCTAAAGGGTTCTGCCGTCATTCACATTTTAATTGAAATATATACAGGCAGAAGCGTAACAGCGTGTCAGAATTCCATGGAGTAAATTTGAATAATTCTTGCATACCTATCAAGTATATTTCAAGATTTATACTGTGTCATGCGCAGGATGAAATATTCCAAACGCATCCATTGTACGAGCTATTGTACATTGAATCATAACTTAATACTTGTGGCAGCCAGATCCATACTGTGAAATCTGACAGAAAATTACTCTTAGCGAGACCTAAGCAGTTTCCAAAATCAATATTGTCTTGATTAATAA
Organism: Leptodactylus fuscus; assembly: GCF_031893055.1. Lineage (NCBI taxonomy): Eukaryota > Metazoa > Chordata > Amphibia > Anura > Leptodactylidae > Leptodactylus > Leptodactylus fuscus. The sequence goes on along the minus strand of NC_134270.1, from coordinate 31,554,235 downwards.
GAAAAGTATCCTCTTCTAAGATTATGAAGGTGATTTCTGAAACCGAGGACTTTACATTTTACAAATGACATTATTTGCTATTCTGTCATTTCTGATCACTGTGCTATGCTGATACTTTAGTTCGGCTAGGTTCACATCTGTGTCGGAGACTTTGCCGCAGAACGATCAGCGGAGAGAAAATGTCCTACACAGAGGACCTTTCTCTCCAACAATTCGGTATAAAAATGGTGGTTACCTAACAAACACGCAGTGGACCCCTTTATAGTCTATAGGATCAGCAAGTATCTGCATGTAGCTGCAGTTTTAGCGGTCCCACTCTGCATCGTTCGGATCTAACCATGTTATGTACAGTAGCTCCTTAATATCTCTCCTGTTATGGAAACACAATATATTAGTTTATCCTTTGCAAAAAAAATTTAAACTCTGGCATTACTTCCTCCGTGCACCTCTGTTATTCAACCACCTGAATATTGGTCCTTAGAGGTCATCAAAAACACCAAATATCTTCTAAAATGGAACTTTCATTTTTATCATTTTTACATACAGAAAAGCAACAAAAGACAACGTTTCAACCTCAAAAAACCTGACTTGGAAAAAGTCTTTTTTGAGTCTGACGCACTGCGCATTGTCTGTTGTTGCTTTCATGCTTCGAGAAAATCAAGATTACCTTTTAGAAGAAATCTGGTGCCTTGAAAATTTTGACTGTAATCCTTTGCAATAACCCAAATTACACAATTTGTGAACTAATAACAGAGCGAGGATGAAAAACAACATAGTCCATCTAGTTTTTACTTAGATCAGAAACAATGGGGGGGTTGGGGGGGTTTCACCAAAACATCTAAGTATAATTCAACTTACCACATCATAGAATATCAAATAGAATGTGCAAATTCATCAAATTGTCACAAATCCTTGACGAATTTGAAGCGAGCTGAAAAAAAAAGGTGAGAATTCTAAGCTGAAAAACATTTTAATCAGGTGCAATTTTGATGAATTTGTCCAGGGTCTCAACACCATGAAGACCATGCCCGCTTTTTACAAGAAATAGAAATTACTAGACAGGAACAAATCTATATGAAAATGATGAAAAAAAATCATGAATATAGCTAATAGAATGCATGTAATAAGAAGCAAATTAATTTTTTTCATGAATTCCCCAAATATTTTTTTATTTTGTTGATCTCCATTTAGACTACGGAATGCATTTGCAAGCGGTGTGAAGTGAAAGCACACGGATCCTCATAGACTAGAATGGGGTCCATGTGCTTGCCAAGAGATCACCGCAGGGAACATGCAGACAGGAAAGTACTTCACAATCTACTTTCCTGTCCTCGTGACTCGTGCGGAGATCTCGCGGCAAGCACATAGACCCCATTATAGTCTATGGGGTCCGTGTGCTTTCACTGCACACCGCATGGAAATGCGTTGGGTAGTCCATTTGGGGGGTCCCATGCGAATGTGATGTGAACCAAGGGTAAGACCATTTGACAACCCCCACAAAAAGGCAAACTGGTGATCATAAAATGGTTAAATGGCGAACAGACTGGAACACGAAGGTACTGTAACGTATAACAGAACAGCTTGTTTAGCACAATGCCAGTTTAACTACAATTCGGGCCATATGTTTGAACCTTTGTAGATCTATCACTGTCATCGGAGCTTGGATTGCAGACACTCTTCTAGTTAAAGGCAGATAATTTAATTTCTAGTCCTCTTAGTTTAAGCCAGAAAACAAAGGCATCTGTGTGCTTGAGCCAAATAGCTTTTTTTTTAGGATTGGCTCAAATTATTAGACTGATTATGATTATGAACATGATGTGCTATCTGTGGAGCGCGCTACACCATCAATATTGTATGTAGATGGGCCGTATTATGGGAATAGAAATGTCAGACTCATTAACTGTACAGAACACAGAGATGTCCTCATGCAGAAGGATGGAATAATCCCACACTTATAAGAAATTATAGATCACTACATTCAAATCCAAGCTTTTTTTTCCCTTTAGATTTTTTTTTTTAATCTCAATTACATTGTGGATGATGTGATCGGCTTCTCATCTTATATCTTTGAAGATACGACGGTAGTTATCCTCCTTTGATTTTACTGTATCTAATGAACTCCTGGAGAGAGCGGAAGAAAACCATTAACAGAACATGTATGGAGGAGATTTTATATAGGGTAGTTGGGGAATATGTCATATGACATATTGGGGACAGGACTCCATTATTTTCTAAACCATCCAGTTAATATATAGTCAATGTTATATATTAGTGTCATATTAAGTAGCTGTAACTTATAACCTTTACCGTCTATTCATCTTTCATGGCCTCTACCCTATACTGCGGACTACAATATACACATTCTAAAGGGAACAGTCTTTCAATCAAATGCCAAGGCTTTATATAAAGGGGTTGCATGAGATAAAAAAAGAACACCATTCCAGGGCTGTTACTCCATTTTTCACCATCTACTTTTGGCTGATGTCATGTCAAACACCCATGACCTTTCCAGCAGTTAAGGCAATGGTCATGTGTTGATGTGACATCGGTGCTGGTGACAATGATGGGAAACATCAGAGCAGTAGCCTAGGTTGGTATGGACTCAACAAGCAAGGTAATGATACTAGAGATGAGCGAGTAGTACTCGATCGAGTAGGTATTCGATAGAATATTACGGTATTCGAAATACTCGTACTCGATCGAGTACCACTCGCTATTCGAATGGAAAAGTTCGATGCAGAACCAGCATTGATTGGCCAAATGCTATACAGTCGGCCAATCAACGCTGGTTCTTCTCCTACCTTTAGAAGTCTTCTCCGTGCAGCTTCCCCGCGGCGTCTTCCGGCTCTTCATTCACTCTGCCAGGCATCGGGCCTGGGCAGAGCCGACTGCGCATGCCTGCACTACATTTTCTTGTAGTGCGGGCATGCGCAGTCGGCTCTGCCCAGGCTCGATGCCTGGCAGAGTGAATTCAGGGCCGGAAGATGCCGCGGGGACACTGCATGAAGACTTCTCGGAGGATCCAGCCCGACCCTCACTCGTGGACTTGGTAAGTGTAATTTGATCGAACGTTGCCTACCCCTGAAACGAGTATTCCCCCCCCCCCCCAAAGACTATAATAGGGTTCGATATTCGATTTGTGTAGTCGAATATTGAGGGGCTACTCGAAACGAATATCGAAGATCGAACATTTTACTGTTCGCTCATCTCTAAATGCTACTTTTGTATCATCCATTTTTATTTAAGATTGGAAGACCTCTTTAACTGGGCAGTGGGTATAATGTTTATTAAGACCTACAGCAGCTTATGGGGATTAATTAATTGATGGTGTAGTTAAGATTGATTACTCTGGGTGATGGAAAAGGAAAGCAGTAGAGATACATTAAAATATCATGGGATATCATGAAAATAAAGTAGAATAGAGTGAATGGACCTTAAAAATTATTTCCTTAGGGCAGATTCACATCTGTGCTGGGTCTCCGGTTTAGCCAATCCGGCCGGTTTCCATCTTCTGCCGTGCGAAACTGGACAGGGGCCGGAAACCCAGCAGACCGTTTTCAAACCCATTAACTTGAGTGGGTTTGCAGAGGTGAACACCCGTGAGTGTCTTCTGCCTGTCCAAAGGGAAACATTTTTTTTTTAACAGGACACAAAGTCCTACATGTCCGACTTTGTGTCCAGCTAAAATAAAAAACTGGTTTCCCTGCAAACAGGCAGAAGATGCTCACGGGCGATCACCTTTACAAACCCATTTAAGTGAATGGGTTTGAAAACTGACCGCCAAGTTTCCATCCCCTGTCCAGTTTCACGAGGCAGAAAACGAAAACTGGATGGATTGGCTAAATCAGAGACCAGGCACAGATGTGAACCCGCACTCCGTGACCACCAACAAACACCATCTTACAATCGGCCTTTGAGGTCCTTCAATAGGAGCAACATCTATCTGTGGTGCCTCAGTCTTAGGTGCAGTTCACATCTACGTTCGGGTTTCTGTTCAGGGAGTCCGCTTGCAAGCAGCACTTTTCACTTTGCATGCTTCATGGAGAAACCGAACGTAAACCACATTATAGCATGAGATCCGTGTGTTTTCCCAGGTAATCACTTTTCTATGCGTATAGGTTTCCATTTGGGAATCCCCAAGCGGACTCCCCGAATGGAAACCCGAACGCAGATGTGAATCGAGCCTAAGTGTTGCATAGCTGAATCACATTGGCTAGTAAACCTTGCTCTACAAAAACAAACCCTTCTAACAGCTATGTTAAAGCAAAAAAATTGCAGCTCAAAGAAAGAACAAAAACAGGAAAAAAAAATTAAGACCCAAAACTGGTCCCTAAAGTTTCTATAGCAAGGATAGACTTCTCTAGTAAAAGTATCCCAAGTACCTGTCCAGGAAAGTTTATAAAGAGCTTAAGTCACGTCTTAGGATTATATATAAACTTTAATGTAAAAGGCATTAAGACAAAATTGATGGCGTTTGTGAATGCAAAGTGCTCGGTGACATTTTAACAACATGTGGGGGGTCTACTTAAATGATAAAGGTCGGGGTAAAAGTATATTTCTTTATAGAATTCATATTTTATTTTAATATGCCAAAACGTGAGAACCGGTCTGACTGTTGGATGTGCCACATACAAAACTTTAGAATAGTCTGAAGGGGTTGTCCAGTTACAGACAAATGTTATTATTTGTATAATGAAAAGTTCTACAGTTTTCCAACATTCCATATTGGAAACAGATGCATTTTTTAGCAAGAAAATATCTTGTGAAAATATCCCTGCATCTAATAGTCGAACGTCAGTGTTATTCAGCGGTGCCAGATCCCTCCAATCACTTGATCAATGGTTTGTCAGAGTGCAAATAAAGTGCCCAGACAGATCATTGTATCCTGTGCGGGATACCTATATCTCTAGCAAGGACTTCTTTCTGGGCTCTGCTATAAGGCCTAGTATAGTTGCTGCTACCAAAGCTATCTGGACAGTGAATTACAGGCATCACAGCATAAATAAAGTGATGAACAGCTTTAATATCCAGAGTGGGTTCCTTCAGCTGATCAGGAAAAAGAGCAGTGAAGCTACAGTCAAGGATCTGTACATGTGTGCACAAAGCAAACTTAAAGAGGACCTTTCACCACTCCAAGCCTGTGCAGCTTTCTGCCCCATGTTATAGATGCAGCTGTACAGACTCTGGTGCACTTTGAATTATGTCTGTAGCCCCCCTTCTTTTGGAGCTCTGAGCCCCGTTAATTCTGGCACCCTGTATGTTAATTAACCACTTCCGGACCGCCCATAGACTATATACGTCCAGGAAGTGGTTGCCTTGTTCTGACAGGACATACCTGTACATCCAGTCAGAACACAGCAGCTGCACGGAGATCGTGCAGCTGCTTTCAATGGGAGCCGGCTGTAACTTCAGCCGGAGCTCCCAGAGAGATGGCAGGGAAGATTTATTACCTCCCCTGCTATCTCGATCGCTGTGTATACAGCGCTCAACACAGCTATGGACACTGCCATAATTCAGCTGCCCTCTGACCCGGTGGACACGTGATCCTCTGGGAGCAGAGTCTTGCAAAAGCTGCTGGGTCCTACAAGACCCCAGATCAGCCCAGTAAGCTGTATATACAGCGTGCAGGAGGCTGGATTTCTCCTGCAACTGGGGTTAAATGTAGCAGCCCCAGTTATAGGAGAAATCAGCCTCAAGTACAAAAAAATAAGTGATCAGATGGCCCCAAAGGTCTCTTATCACCTTATGGGGACACAATCTGGAAAAAAAATAAAATAAAAATATAATAAAAAAGTTTTTAAAAAATGTAAATAAAATAATAATAAAAAATAAATAAATAATACGCTAATAAAACGCTGTTATTAAAGGTTATAGCCCCACCCCCGACGACACCATACAAAATAAAAAATTACCGTAACGGAGAGAAAAAACTATATTATAAAGTTTTTCAGTGACACTGTGTTATTAAATAAAAAAATAATAATAATAAATTGAAAACCAGAAACAATTTCCCTCCAATTTTGTTTATATTTTCATGGATATAAAAAAAAAATTAAAACACATTTGAAAATAAAAATAACATAAAAATAAAGCCGTATGTGTCCCCGAAAAAAAGACACAAAAATTAGTTGACTGAGACATTCGAGAAAAATGTTACAGCCCTCAAAACCGCACATACAAAATAAACCTAAAATGTGTCTGGTCCTGGACCACAAATTGGCCCGGTACTGAAGTGGTTAAGGGCTTCACTGTCAGAAGGGCGTTTCTGGCAATGAAGAAAGCAGCTACGTCAGTCTAACTCTGTCCAATTAGCAGTGGACAGTGTCCGAGCTGCTTCTGCTGCGTGATCTCTACTGATTAGAACCCACCCTAATGTAACCCTGATTGGACTGCCTGTATATAGGTCACTCTGGCACTTCCTACTTTGTGTTGGTATTGCATTTAGGCATATGAATGCAAACTGGACACCCAAGAGATTTTCTTGCTGGTGATCTTGTCTAGTTCTTTGGAACTTTCTTCTGCTGGGTGCAAGCTCACTGTAGCTTTACTACAGCTCCTGAGATACTGCAGACTTCCACCTTGTCTTACGTATCTGCTCCCCTGTGGGCTATCCGTGTGCTGTCCCCAGCCTCCCCAGCCTTACCCGACTACTGGACTTCTGCTTCCGTATCACTAGTATTGTGACATTCAGTAATGCTGTGGCAGAGATACCATATGGCACATACTGTATGTAAAGGGAGTTACCAGTGTGAAGCACATTAACCTATGGTAGCAACACGATAGGGTAGGTCAGGCTTACCTGGATGTAATTAATGTTTCCCCATTGCCAAAATATTAATTTATTCCATAATATCTAAATGTGCAGTCTGGAGAACCAAAGGGCATCTCCATTCCTCCAAACTGTGTGACCATGAGAACATAGTGCTAGGTGACACTTTTGCATAGCTACCTGGCTCTGTCACTCAAAGAAGGGAAGAGGCAATGCGGGCACGTTAGAGTAGTGGGGAGCGTAGCAGTTTGGAATTGCCCTCAATACTCCACACATTGTGAAATCAATATCTAATGCCCACATTTTTAAGGGTATGACGATGTTACATTCAGGTGAGCATGACCTAAGTAATTGTTTTGTTGGTTTAATATGTTTCATACTGGTGACCAACTCCCTTTAATGGACTATGAGATTAAGCATGCTCCATTCCTGATTGCCATACATCTCCATTGTAAACCATAAAACCAATGAGGAATAATGGACTGTGCAGATTAGATGTGTTATTCCAAATAACTATTACATGCAGTTGGTCAGTCGCTTTCATGCTTGAGTTCTCCAGATAATCACTTTGATTTTCTCTTGTGCCTTGGCTGGTGGCCACAATTACCTTTAATGCCTTGACTGGTGCCACAATTACCTTTAATGCCAGTCTGTGCATATGAAATACATTATAATAACATCTTTAAATTAGGCAAAATGTTCTCTATATAGAATATGTGTGATTAAGAAAAGCTGCTTTATAATTTACAAGAACAATAACGGTTCATTATATTTTGTCCATAGGAAGCAAAAAGAAAAAAAAATAATCTGGTTGATGTTCTGGTAAAACTGCATGACATAAACTTAATTTACAGCAGTTTTTTTCCCCTTTCACCACCTCTACCAATTTAAGTTCTTAACGTGATAATAGGCTCTGTTCCACTGATTTCAACGCAGTTCGAATTTTCTTTGTAGTCCCCACCATTCCCAAGCAATAGGTGCAGTTAGTTTTGATGCCCGATGTGCTATTTAAAGGGGTTGTCCGAGATAACTGGAAAGCCCTACACTAATCTAAGCACCTCCCCCCTTTCTAAATAACAATTAATCTAAAATGTAACCAATGTGACCAACCCAAGGACAGAGTGTCTGACAGTGTTTTAAAAAGCTTTTAGGAGGTTTTTTTTTAGGCTAGAGTTTAATGTTTTTGTAAAAGAAATAAAAAACTGCTGTTCTAACAGCAAAACCACTGATTCTGCATGTGGTGACCTGAAAAAATCTCTGTCTACGGGGAGATCTAATAACAATGTACAAATACATGAAGGGACAATACAAAGAACTTTCTAAGGCTCTTTTTACTCGTAGGCCAGTGACAGTGACATGGGGACATCCACTACGTCTGGAGGAGAGAAGGTTTCACCAGAAACATAGAAGGGGATTCTTCACAGTAAGAACAACGAGGCTCTCTGCCCCAGGAAGTGGTGATGGCGGATTCACTGAACAAGTTCAAAGAGGACCTGGATGCCTTTCTTGAAGAGAAAAAATATAACGGGTTATGGATTCTAGATTTTAAGGACACGTTGATCCAGGGTTTTTATACTGACTGCCAGATTGGAGTCTGGAAGGAATTTTTTCCCCTGAAATGGGATAATTAGCATGAGCCTCAAGGGGTTTTTGCCTTTCCCTGGATCAACACTGTAGGGGATTGTAGGGTTATAGGTTGGACTTTATGGACTGATGTCTTTATCCAACCTCATCAACTATGTATCTATTTTTTATTAAGAGGTTTTTGTGTTGCTCATCCAATAAACAGTCTCCTAAGCCTGCACTAATCTGAAAATATCTGTTATTTAAGGTTGTTTTCTTGCTGTACTGCTGTTGCCGCTTGCTACTCTTAGACAGCTACCAACACTGCCACCTGTCAGTCAGACATATCTACGGCCTGGTTCATCATATTAATCCATACTTTACTGCCTGGCACTTTTCTGCCACATTTAAAACCACTGCCACCATTCAGCCAGACAAGTCCTGTGACCTGGTCCATCAAATCCACTACACCACACTGCTGGGAGCCTTTTTTTTTTAGGAGACAATTCTTTATCACTTTTCAACTAGGCACAGAGCCACAAATATGTCTTACAAGTACCAACAACCGTGTCGCACTTACAAATGATAAAAAAGGCTATTTTTTCTCTAAAAACCACAGCTTTTTACAATATAGCCACCATGCATGTCTAAAAAACCATGGGCAACAAACCCCACAGGCTGTGCGAGACCAGTCCAAAGAGTAGACGGCCCATGGTGAGGATGGCATCTGAAGAATTGGTAAGAAACTTTAAAGTAAAGGAGGCCTTATGTAGTGTAATGAGTTGCATAGCTACCTGGGCCTATCACTCAAAGAAGGGAAGAGGCAATGAGGGCACGTTAGAGTAGTGGGGAGCGTAGCAGTTTGGCATTGCCCTCAATACTCCACATTAAAGAATGTGCATTGGTTTGCCCAGGTATCCAACAATGCAGCAACACAGTTTGTGCAGATTTACAGAAATGTTGCTTGCTATAATCCAGTGAATAGTGAAAGCACCTGCCAAAAACCTTTCCCAACCATCTTAACCATTTTGATAAACTGCAAGTGGACTTCATCTAAGTCCTAAAGCTGGTCCATTATGAGTATGTCCTTATCCGTATTGGTCTCTTCTTAGGATGTCCGAAACATGGCCTGTGACTACAACCATATGAAAGAACATGGCTAAGCAACCATCATATGAGGTGGTATGTAAAATACGGAGATAGAGGAACACATTTTACAAAAGTCTCGAGAGTTCCTGAATCACATTTTGCAGGATTTAGGCATTGTTTGGGTTTTCTATACATCATATCACCCTCAGCGTAATGGCAAAGTGGAAAGGCCTACGCTCAATGCTTAAAAAGCTAAGGACGAGATACAAAAGCCTCGCACAGAAGGTTTGCCTCTGGCCCTTTATTCTGTATACACCTCCCCTAACAGACACTGGGCTGACTCCATATGACATACTGTTTAGGACTCCTTTCCAGAACAAGCTGGTATCTTCCTTAGCAGATGCAGACATTCCATGGGGATTAACTACTTATGGCAAGGTTTTGCTAACCAAATTGAAAAATGCTCATAAATATTTGTTTTCTCCCATCCCTGGTCCAGATTTAAAGGGGGCAGCACACACTCTGCATCCGGGAGGAATAGTAACTCCGACAAAAAGGCTCTCCAGTTATATATATCATCTACAAGGGGAGGGTTGATGAAGGGTTAAACAATAGTGCTACGTGAAAGTAAATTTGTTTGGTTTGGACATTTCTAGACTGTGCACAACCTTAGGATTTACAACAATTTTGTGTTTTCTGACCTGCAACAGGGCCGCTTTAATCATAGGGACAATGGTGCACTTGCACCGGGCCCTATGGTAGTGAGGCCCCCTTTGGACAGTGCATTTTCTGTCCTACTACTCAGGTCAGTGCGGGCTTTCCCAACTCATCAGTGTCCAGAGGAGTTGCAGATAGTAATGAAGTAGGGAGCCGTCCGCTCTCTGCTTCACCATCTGGCCGCTGTTTTTGCTGCTGGTGCCCTGGGAGCAGGAGGAGCGATACAATGATGTCACTTACATCACACCTGTTGCTCCTTGAAGGCTCCTGGACCAGAGAGAGGAATAATTGGGAGAACAGGGATAGGTTTGTGTTTTTCTTTGATTATATACAGTGGGGGGCATGAAACTGTAGAAGCAATCTTGGGGGTGGGGGATATACTGTGGGGACAACCTGAGGGGTGGGGGACATGATACTATGGGGCAGCCTGAGGGGGACGTGATAAAGTGATGGGACATACTGTGGGTGCAACCTGGGGGGACATGACAGTGTAGGAGACATATTATGGAGACAACCTAGGAGTTGAGGGAACATGATACTGTGGAGGCCACTTGGGAGGGCATGATACTCTGGGGACAATCCGAGATTGACATAACAGTGTAAGGGCAACTTGGGGGTGGGGGATACATGACAGTGTGGGGGAAACAAGGGAGGGGATATGAATCTGTAGGGGCAAACTGGAGGATTATATAAAAATGTGGGGACAACCTGAAAGGGGATATTATGAGAGCCATTACGGGGCCACTAGGGAGGCATTAAACACTAAAGGCATTATACTATGTGTGGGCCATCGAGGGAGTATTAGAATTTGTGCAGGTCAGGTATTCGTAGGTGGTTATGATGGGGGGCACTTATAAAACCCTTGCACAGGGCCCATCAATGTGTTAAAATGGCCCTGATATATAAGGTTATAAAAGGTCGGACTCTGTTACAATAAAGTGGGGCATCTACAATATATATACCCTCTGACTACGTCTATGTGTGTGTTCCCTGAACTCATAATTTTTTGTTGTTTCAATTCCGTTTTCACATGAGGTATTCAGTACAATTTGGTCAGCACATAAAATTACTACGACATCCACTACAGAAACTTCTGGTGCCCAGAGGCCGCCAGAAAAATATAATAACATCTCTTGGGGCTGGACAACCCCTTTAAATATTTTATCAAACAAATGTAAAACAGAGCAAAAGGAGTATTCAGCTTCTCTTCTCATCTTGACTTGAAACTTTCCTACACAGATATTCTTGGAAATGGATTCTTATTCAGATCCTGTATTTTATGGAAATTATAGTTAATGCACTCGGTCTACGTAGACATGTTAAAACGAAGTTGAAAAGCGCTGTGTTTGGAAGTGCAGCTCATGGAGGGTTTAAAATAAGATAAATGTAATGACTGATCCAATTTATGCGAATGACTCATTTTTTGAAAAAGGTACAAGCATACGCTCATAGAGAAAAGAGTTCTGACATTGTTGCACTGAGCATCAAAGGCGAATGCTCGGGGTGTATTTATTGGTTTTACAAAAAGAAATACTATAAGTGGAAATTATTACCTTTCCTAATAGAAATGATCTGAAGAATTCATGTCCTCAATTACAATGCAGGAAAGAAGAAGCGAAGAGAGGCCGTTCCAGAAGAAGATGGAGGCAGCGCTGGAGAGATCTCTCGGAGCATTGGGGATGCCCCCAGTGCTGTTTGAGCGATGGCGCCTGCCCCCAGGGCTGCAGGAGAACTCATTTGCATACCGACGAAAACCAGGATTTCTACCAAATGGCGGTCCAAAGAAGACATCTAAAGATCGAAGAAGTGAGACGTGTTAGTGAGAAAAAATTGAGTTTTAATGATAGGATCCCTTTAAATCAGTAACAGAAGGTGATGCTATTGTTATTGCAATGGACTTATCGGAGGTCATATTACACTCACCGGCCACTTTATTAGGTACACCATGCTAGTAACGGGTTGGACCCCCTTTTGCCTTCAGAACTGCCTCAGTTCTTCGTGGCATAGATTCAACAAGGTGCTGGAAGCATTCCTCAGAGATTTTGGTCCATATTGACATGATGGCATCACACAGTTGCCGCAGATTTGTCGGCTGCACATCCATGATGCGAATCTCCCGTTCCACCACATCCCAAAGATGCTCTATTGGATTGAGATCTGGTGACTGTGGAGGCCATTGGAGTACAGTGAACTCATTGTCATGTTCAAGAAACCAGTCTGAGATGATTCCAGCTTTATGACATGGCATTGCATTATCCTGCTGAAAGTAGCCATCAGATGTTGGGTACATTGTGGTCATAAAGGGATGGACATGGTCAGCAACAATACTCAGGTAGGCTTTGGCGTTGCAACGATGCTCAATTGGTACCAAGGGGCCCAAAGAGTGCCAAGAAAATATTCCCCACACCATGACACCACCACCACCAGCCTGATCCGTTGATACAAGGCAGGATGGATCCATGCTTTCATGTTGTTGACGCCAAATTCTGACCCTACCATCCGAATGTCGCAGCAGAAATCGAGACTCATCAGACCAGGCAACGTTTTTCCAATCTTCAATTGTCCAATTTCGATGAGCTTGTGCAAATTGTAGCCTCAGTTTCCTGTTCTTAGCTGAAAGGAGTGGCACCCGGTGTGGTCTTCTGCTGCTGTAGCCCATCTGCCTCAAAGTTCGACGTACTGTGCGTTCAGAGATGCTCTTCTGGCTACCTTGGTTGTAACGGGTGGCTATTTGAGTCACTGTTGCCTTTCTATCAACTCGAACCAGTCTGGCCATTCTCCTCTGACCTCTGGCATCAACAACGCATTTCCGCCCACAGAACTGCCGCTCACTGGATGTTTTTTCTTTTTCGGACCATTCTCTGTAAACCCTAGAGATGGTTGTGCGTGAAAATCCCAGTAGATCAGCAGTTTCTGAAATACTCAGACCAGCCCTTCTGGCACCAACAACCATGCCACGTTCAAAGGCACTCAAATCACCTTTCTTCCCCATACTGATGCTCGGTTTGAACTGCAGGAGATTGTCTTGATCATGTCTACATGCCTAAATGCACTGAGTTGCCACCATGTGATTGGCTGATTAGAAATTAAGTGTTAACGAGCAGTTGGACAGGTGTACCTAATAAAGTGGCCGGTGAGTGTAGATGTAATGTAAATAATTGTATCTTATTCAGAAAATTAGAAATTATTTCTAGTCGTTATAATCAACATGTATTATTTCTTCCTGAAGAGAACCTGTCCAAGTGGCTGAATGTATCGCTGTCGTATTTTAGTTAAATATGGTTACAATGTATTTTAATGTTTATAAACCTACTGAATAGAAATGAGTGAGTAGTATTCAATCGAATACTACTGTATTCGAAATACTCGTACTCGATCGAATACTCGCTATTCGCAGTAAAAATTCAATTCAGAACCAGCATTGATTGGCCGAATGCTATACAGTGTATAGTATTCGGCCAATCAATGCTGGTTCTGCAGATTGAGTAAATGCAAAGCAGAAGGAGTCCGGGCCCACATATAGAGAAAGAACTGTACAGAGCAGGACACGGCACGGGGAGAATGATAGACCCACAGGATAGTACCTTTGGGTAGCAATCCTCAGCATCCCTCCTGCAGAACCAGCGTTGATTGGCTGAATGCTATACAGTGTATAGAATTTGGCCAATCAACGCTGGTTTTGCAGGAGGCTCGTCTTTGACAGTCAAAACTTCAGCATCAATGACGTCCCTGCAGAAATCCCAGGGCCACAGAAGGGTTAATCCCCCATGTGTAGAGCCCTGCACAGTAGTGGTGCCCGCACAGCCGCTTATCTCCTACATGACAGCAGCCAGCCATTGTACATGAAGCAGAGAACCTACCTGAAGAAGGTAGTCAGCTTGCCTGTAGACTTCAAGCAGGGGTACTTGGTGGAGTAAGTCTAAGATCGGACCACAATGTAGACTGCTCTAATGTCAAATATGCAGCCTACATTGTGGTCTGATCTTAGACTCCCCCCTCGTCAAAGACGAGCTTCCTGCAGAACCAGTACCGCACTCCTGCCCAAGTACCGCACTCTCCTTCGCTCCTCCTCAACACTCTCCTGCTGCTACTCGTGGACTTGGTGAGTCCCATCTATGGAATTGTGGTTTCCCCTGAAACGAGCATTTGATTAAAATAGACTATAATGGGATTCAATATTCGATCGAGTAGTCGAATATTGAGGACTCTCGAATCGAATATTTGAATCTCGAGTATTTAACTACCCGCTCATCTCTACTACTGAATATTCTATGAGATATTTGCATGTTCTACCATAGTAACATCAAAAAGCCTCCTCCATCTTAATGGCCGGACATTTTATGAGCAGCAACAAAGCTCCCTTAGCAGTAGCCATATCCTGGATAACATAACTTAAAGAGAACTTGTCACTATGAGAACGCAGTAAAGACTGCAGGAAACGTGCTATAGAGCAAGGAGAGTGGAACAAATTTAGATATAGATCTGTGGGAAATTATTTTGTGCAAAATAGTGCATATCACAAACCTTATGTGGACAAGCTTAGACTGTATTTGTGGTGTCTATATATTAAATATATGCTAAGAGTCTTATCCTCCTGTAACAAGAGCATATTACGACATGATCTGCAAATATAGGAAATGGTATAGAGTCGACATTCACAGACTGACCATTGCTGAATAAAGCTCCACTTTAACTGCTTCCTGAAAGCCCATTTACTACATTTCTAGGTGATCCGCTCATATCCATGCAATGATATGTAAATCCAGTGGTGTAGCTACCGGGGTAGCAGCGGAAGCGGCTGCCAGAGGTCCTGGGACATTTGGGGGTCCGATAGGCCCCTTATGTTTTTTTTTTACTAGGCTGTTACCTGCTGGTAACCCCAGCCCTATTTACTTAAAGGGGCTCTATCAGCAAAATCATGCTGATAGAGCCCCACATATGTGTGCATAGCCTTTAAAAAGGCTATTCAGGCACTGTAAAAGTTAAATTAAACTACCCCCCCGTTTTAAAATAATAACTTAAAAAAGAATGTTCTCTACTTACGGAACGTGCACCCTGGGCGGGCATTCAGGGTGCGCCGTCTTCTTCTTCTCCGCCTCTTCTTCCTCTGACGTCTTCGGGTCCCGTCCTCCTCCGGCGCTTGCTCGCGGACACTGATAAAAAAAAAATAGCCCGGGCGCATGCGCAGTAGCACGCGGCTTCTACTACGGCTACTGCGCATGCACCCGGGCTATTTTTTTTTATCAGTGTCCGCGAGCAAGCGCCGGAGGAGGACGGGATCGGAGGACGTCAGATGAAGAAGAGGCGTGGAAGAAGATGAAGACACGCCCTGAATGCCCGCCCAGCGTGCACGTTCCGTAAGTAGAGAACATTCTTTTTTAAGTTATTATTTTAAAATGGGGGGGTAGTTTAATTTAACTTTTACAGTGCCTGAATAGCCTTTTTAAAGGCTATGCATGCATATGTGGGGCTCTATCAGCATGATTTTGCTGATAGAGCCCCTTTAATGATCCCCACTCCTGCACATGGCTGCCTGCGCTTCCCCTTCTGCAAAGACAGCTGTGATCAGGAGCAGGGATAGGTAAGTGAACCCCATAAACACTGCTATCATTATACTCTGGGGTCTTTTCAGAGGCTCAGGGGAGGTGAGGGAACTTAAAAAGCAGTGTTATTCCAGCAGGATCGGGTCTATTTGGTGACGTGCCAAACATTACGTGGGCCAGTCCTGCGTCATTATGCATTGCGATCCAGGCCTGGCTCAAGTGACGTCTGTACCAACATTGAGGATAGACAAAATCAGCAAGGAGTGCACCAGAGTCAGGGAGAGGTAAGTAATGTTTTTTTATGTTTGTATCCTCCTTTCCGATCATTATACTCTGGGGGCTGAAATGTATAATAATTGTTCATGGGTGGTTCGCAATGGGGTATAATATTGTGTGAAAGGGCCACTGTGGGGCATAATAGTGTGCTCAGGGGCCACTATGGGGCATAATAGTGTGCGCAGGGGCCACTATGGGGCATGATAGTGTGTGCAGGGGCCATTATGAGGCATAATAGTGTGTGCAGGAATGCGGTTTGGGGAGGGGAGAATTCGGTCAGGGTCAGGGGGGCCCTTTTGTCAAATGTTCACTTTGGGCCTAGCCATTCCAGGTTACACTACTGTGTGCATCCTTATACAGTTAAACAGCTGCATGGGACAATGCATCTGCAGAAGCAGGGAACTGACTGTTACAACAGCAGGACCTCCTATAGACAAGGCTAGAGCCACCATGATGCGGCTCCCCTTCCAGCCTGGTATTCATATGATCTATCAGAGGTCAGGAACTGTATGAGCTGCTGAGCCCTAAAGGAGCCAGATGAGCTCTTCAGTGTAGTTTAGGAGGCCGTATTCCTACTGTAACTGGAGCTAATATATCAGTAATAGCGGACATCAAATAAATAAATTAAAAGTCAAAAACATTTAATAAAAAATACACCCACTTCCACATCCACCTCATGTATTCTTGCCTTACAACAGTATATGTTAACTATATACCAGTTATGGTTAGGGGCTTTTTTAGTAGCAATTTATGGTATTGAAAAAGCATGAAAAATAGATGACTTTCTTGGATATTAAGAAAATAAAATGAATGCAAAAATAAAAAAAATAATATTAAAACCCTATTTATTGCCAAAAAAATGAAGCATAAATTATTTGAATAACGCAAATAAAGAAATATTATAGCAGACCTCGAACAATTATGAAAAAATATCCTATAATGTGTCCAGACCTCAACTAGTAAGGTCTAAATTCTTACTTCCCCCAGGATCTGCTGTGGATGAACCATTGGTTTACAATGGAGTTCCAACCCCAGTTATCTGTGCCTTTAATTTATCTAATTTATCTAATTTCCTTTAATATATTGGCAATGGCTCATCAAAGTTGACCCTTAACATTAAATAAGGCAAAAGCTAGTTCCTATATACAGATGTAGCAGACTTTTTGCAGGGGAATAAATTCAGGTTGTATAATATCTTATCAAGGCAGAGTACAAAAGAATGAAAAAAGTTTTTTCAGTAATTTTTCATTGGCTTTTATAAAGAAATCACACTGCGGCAAATTATCCAGCTGCAGAAAGTCGGGATAACTCTGTTACTTATGTAGCAATTTGTTCTACTTTTTCATCCGTTCTTTATTGCAGCCTTACATAGAGATACCAGGTATACAAGAAATACATTCTTATAGCCATTGTGTTTAGAGAGTCGTCTATGTCATACTTCATCCCCGCATATTTCTTGGATTACCAGAATTCTTACTAAACCAACATGTGGCAAGCAGTAATAAATGAATTACGCTGGGTTCACACCAGTGTCTGGTCTCCATTCTCAGGTTTCCATCTTCTGCAGACAGAAGACGGAAACCTGACAGACCATGTCCGCCGTTTTAGGGCACAAAGTCCTGCATGTCCGACTTTGTGTCCGGTTAAAAAAAAAATGGTTTCACCGCGGAGAGCACAAAACGCTCACCGGTGCTCGCGGCCAGACACTTTCCAAACCCATTCATTTGAATGGGTTTGAAAAATACCTGCAGGTTTTCGTCTCTTGTCCAGTTTGGGGCAGGAAACGGAAACCTGCATAACGGAGACTGGGTGCAGATGTCAATGAGCCCTTAACTGTATTATTAGGGGCACAGAGAGGGTAACCTTTCTCATTTACATTGGGCCTGGATCAAGAAGAGATGGTAAGTACAATGGGGATGGGGGTGCGAGACCTTTACACTGTTGTAACGGATCAGGATATGGATTACTGATGGCCCGTTACATCAGTGGTAAGGTAAACAAATTTAATATATGTAAGTCACATGACCTACATATATTACTCAAAAACTATAGAATATGGAATAAAAAGATATATTAGAAAGTTGGAGGGGGGGTCATGGGGGACATAGTCAGCAATTATTAATTTATCCTGGTACTGAGGTGGGTGATGGCTCTACCTGTTGATAGTCTGCAAATTGTAGAGTTGCTCTGTCTGACCTCAGTCTGCGGGTAGGGCCATAGCTATGAGTAACTATTAGCTTAGCTCTGACTCAGTCTCCTAGCTTCTCCTCACACACTTCCCACAAAAGAGCACAGAATACTACTATACATGATAAGTTAGATGCATAAAAAGAGATGTGCAAATGAGGTTTGCACATGGATTGAAACTGACATGGAAGAGAGCTTAGGAATTTTAATTGACAGTAAAGTTATCTGTAGCAACTGATGCCAGGGAGCTGCTGCCCAGGCAAATAATATCATGGAGTTCATTAACATGCCACAATACAAAATCACTGGTCGGACCGGAGCATACAATGATTATTGTGTTCTGTTTGGGGCATCGGTGTTTGGGGCGTCTTTTCCTTGTCTGCGGCGAAACCAGTTTTTTTAGCCGGACACAAAGTCGGACATGCAAGATTTTGTGTCCAGTTTAAAAAAAACGGTTTTGTGGCGGACAGGCAGAAGACGCACACGGGAGGTCACTTTGCAAACCCATTCATGTGAATGGGTTTGAAAACTGACCACCAGGTTTCCATCCCCTGTCCAGTTTCTCGGGCAGAAGACGGAAACCCAACGGATTGGCTAAAGCGGAGACCGGACGCAGATGTGAACTTGGCCTAAGAGGATATTCTCTATAAGAAAGAAGGTTTCTGGCCAGACATAGAATGGACTCTACTGTCAGAGCAGAGAGATTATAGAACAGTCTATCAGAGGAAGTTGTCATGGAGAATTCTTTAGAAAAAAAGTTAAAAAATGAGGGAAATTGACTTCTAACTCTTGAGTTCTTCCCTGTCTGGATCAACATCACAAAATAATTGCCCTCTTCAGTCTTACAGACTATGTTACTGTTTAATTTTTGGAACAAAAAAATTGCTTTTGGGTTTAAATAAAAGTGCGACATATTTGTGATTCGATAACAATGATCCTAATCCTATTATAGGTTCGGCTCTACTCTATTCTCATAGTAATAAAATATTTGCTAATTCTTCACCAACCCATTAGACCCCAACAGTTTCGAGAGAACCTTCAACAGTACATTTGATGCGAATAAATTAACAAAATACAAAATGAATTGGCAATTAACAGTATTGAGTGCACAATGTAGTATGTTATAGTGGTGTCTATTTGTGGTACTTAATAAGTTACTTTAAGTTTAGAATCTATTCTTCACAGCAGTTATTCGCCGTCGAATAGAAGTATTTTGGGGTCTTAACACTGTAATTATGAATCCTTGTTTGCATTGCAAATATATTAATAAAATATGAGTTGTTCTTTACTATATTTAACTGGAACAGATGTTTAGAATCTCAGTTGCTGTGTAGTCTCAACATCAGGATTTTGTGTAATTGCAGTTCTTTATTTTACAGGGAGACTGCTGCAGATTCTTTTTATAAGAAACAACTGGTTCACTTGTCAGCTAATATTGTGCACAAGAGACCGGGCAGGTTCAGTTTTTGGTCTGAAGTGTATTGTTTATATTCAGCAGTTCATAGAATTAATAAGTAAAGTCGGATATACACTTGTACCCTATCATTTTACGGCAAGGTGCATTGAAAGTATCATAGACAATAATATTCCACAATATTGAACTAATATTAAAGAGTTAGGGAGCGTTCACACCTGCGTAGTTTAATCTGTTCTTATGGTCCATGGTAGTAGCAGAGGACTGGATTAAATAAAACAATGGAAAAGTCTAATAAATAAAAACAAATACTTATGAAAAACTGAGGACCAGCACGGGATACAAGAACATAAGGAATACATAACAACGTTCATATACTGCGAAGCACCACTAGAACTCATTCTGAGTTCTCAAAATGAAGACCAGCTGAGCAGGCATTTGCCACTGCTAAGCAAATCTCCATCTAAAGCACTCAGTCAATACCCCACTATGTCCAATACTGCATAAAATATGCATATTTGATATGTGTTCCAGTAGGACAATGGTCAACAATGAAATGGTTCAATGACAATGAAGTAAAGAGGCTGGATTAACCCCCACAGTCCCCAGATATCAACCCACTTGTAGGTTGAAGAAAAATCTGTATATGTACCCAAGTGAGTTGGCTATGATGCACCAACATTTGCGATGTATAGAAGCAACCAATCAGATTTCACTGAGACATGCTTGAATCTGATCAATGGCATGCCCAAAAAAATTCAGGGTCAGGGGATAATCATACACATTAGGGAGAGTGTGTGCCTACATAGGCAGTACGGGGACTTACAAGTCATTCCTGCTCCACTAGGGAGTCTGGGTAAAAAATATGCAAATCTATTCTCCAGGATGTAATTAGGAGAACACTGCACTCTGTATGCCGCCCTCTAGCGGGCAGCCTCTTTAACATCATGCATGACTCAGTTAATGAGCCTACTATCATGATGCGGATTTAATTATCAAATTATTATTTATATTCCAAAAGGAACATATTCCCAGCTATGGACAGCGCTGTTTTGGTCTTTTGGACCTCCTCAGCATAGCGCAGGGATACTGATTTGGCAGAGTGAGAGACTATAGACCAGGGTCAGGGGATAATCGTACAAATCAGGGAGAGTGTGTGCCTACATAGGCAGTACGGAGACTTACAAATCATTCCTGCTCTGCTAGGGATCCTAGTTTATAGTCTCTCACTCTGCCAAACTATTATCCCTGCGCTATGCTGAGGAGGTCCAAAAGACCGAAACAGCACTGTCCATAGCTGGGAATCTGTTCCTTTTGGAATAGAAATACTAATTCAGCAATTAAATCCGCATCATGATAGTAGGCTCATTAACTGAGTCATACATGATGTTAAGGAGGCTGCCCTCTAGAGGGCAGCACACAGAGGCACTGTTCTCCTAATTACATCCTGGAGAATAGATTTGCATATTTTTTACCCAGAAAAATTCACGCTGTGTTGAAAGGTGGAACAGTAACAATGCAGTTACATGAAAAGAATCTGCAGAACTAATCATATGCTAAATAGTTGCAAGTCACATTTATATATAAGATAGCCAAGATGACAGTCTATGAAATGATGGTAGTCTCACGTTCCAAGTTGTAGTGGATGATGAGATATGGAGCCTGAAAGTCAGAAGTTCTAAATATTGTTATCCTTTTGCTTGTTAGTGTATTTCTATATACTTCAAAAGCCTCTACAAATAAATTCAAAGTATTGAAACATTGTGTTAATTTGTATTATTGTCCCATTAATTTCTTAGCTTATCACAACGCCATTTACCTTTTGATATTGAGATATATAAGAAGATATAATAGCTGTTAAAAGTAAGTTGTTGTTTTTTTTTTTGTTCCATAGAATAATCAGATGAAGGGGACAAACTTTACAATATACTTCACTTATAATTTATTTCATTCTTTGTACATAACCAGTCTTAGCTTACAATGGGCTCTATGGAGGAGGCATGGTGGAAAAGAAGAAGGATAAAGACAGAAATAAGAAGCAGTCTACAGAATTAAGTGAATAATTTCAGCCGGGATGAGGCTAAATAGTAATTCTTAAACCAGCTGTATTGTGAAAAACAACTGTCTACATGTTAGTAATGTTTCTCTGTTTGAGGACCTCTCATTCTTCTCTCCTTCCCCTCTCTATAGACTTCTATTGTACAGATTTTATCAGTAACAGAAAGAGGCAAGTAAGTGAAGATAGAGATACTATTCTTATATAAAGTATAATACAAAGTTGGTTATCTTTGAATTTATGGGGAAAAAAAATTAGTTACACCTTAAAGTTTGTGAATGAGCAACTTACAGAACTTAGTTGCCAGCTCAATGTTATTGAGGGTTTTCGCCAACTTAAAATCTCAGAAACTTTGATATATTGAAAATGCCAATGATTTCAGCAGCTGCAACTCACACAAGGATGAAATAGAGTATTGAGGATGAAAGGCTGAACTAATAAGACAAGTGAAAACTACAGTAAGAAATGATCCTTTATATCGACCTGTTGTTTGTTCTTAGAAACCTCACAGGCAGATGTACAAGCCACGGGAGAACAGACTGTGCCAGCACTGTGACCAGGGGGCCCTAGAAGAAGAGACCCACTTCTTGCTACACTGCACCAAATACACAGCTGTGAGGGCCGTCTACTACCAAAGACTCTCTGCCCACATCCCAGACTTCATATCTGCAGGTGAGAAGAGGAAACTCTACATCCTACTGGGAGAAGAAGAGGCCACTGTGGAGATCGCTGCCCAATATGTGTCCAGCTGTCACCAAACCAGAGGAAGATGAGACCCCACGAACTGTTATACCCCAAACCACCCACCCCACCTCCCCATATAGCGGTCACCAACTAAGAGGAAGATGAGACTCCATGGACTGTTATACCCCAAATCAGCCACCCCACCCCCCATACTCTCCCCCTCGACTCCAACTCCCCCACACACACACTTTACTAGCTTTGGCAATGCCAAATATCCATTTGGATGTGCCAATAAAGCCTATTTGATTTGACTTGAACCTTACAGTAACACAGATACTCGGGTCAGGGCTTCATACCATTGAATCAAGGTAACGTCATAGGATTATTAAAACTGTAATGTTATTGGTTTCCTATGGAAGTATGTGGCAAAAGTTTTCCCAGAAGATTTAATCATGTTGGGTTCTTTACTTTGGTTGGTATGTTGTGCTTTTCTACTGAGGGAAAAATTGAAGTTTGGTAATGATTGTTTCTCTCATAGGTGATATTGTGAACCCTATCCTTGTGTAAGGATGTACAAAATGATGAGTCCAGGCAAAATATAACCATATGGATACACTGTATTCTAACCCTAAAGACCCATTTACAATGTATTGGCTTACTAGCACCATGATTCATATGAACACTAAAAAGTCACTCATAATGGAGGGAATTTACTATTTCAGCTATGCCAAAAAAGTTTAGCAAATAGCCCATATTTGCACCAAAGTCTCACCATTTTGTTTTAGTTTTTTGCCCTACTCACCAATTTTTAGTAAACTGGGTGGAGTAGAGATGGATCAATTTGGGCTTAACCCATAAGAAACTGGCATGAGTTATAGCTGAAATCTACTCCAGCCCTCGCAACAGTATCATACATAAAACATAGTAAGGGTGAATTCACACTGAGTAAACGCTAGCTTATTCTGAACGTAAAACACGTTCAGAATAAGCGGCGTCTAAAGCAGCTCCATTCATTTCTATGGGAGCGGGGATACGAGCGCTCCCCATAGAAATGAATGGGCTGCTTCTTTCACTCCGTGCAGTCCCATTGAAGTGAATGGGGAGTGCCGGCGTATACGGCAAGCTCTGCTCATGCCGGAGCGTACACGCCGGCACTCCCCATTCACTTCAATGGGACTGCACGGAGTGAAAGAAGCAGCCCATTCATTTCTATGGGAGCGGGGATACGAGCGCTCCCCATAGAAATGAATGGAGCTGCTTTAGACGCCGCTTATTCTGAACGTGTTTTACGTTCAGAATAAGCTAGCGTTTACTCAGTGTGAATGCACCCTAAGTGGAGAACCTGTTATAGATTTTGTAATAGGGCCCAGGAGCTTCAAGTTATGACTGATGGCTCTTATGAAAGCCATTGCTTACAACGACCAATGATTTTCTGCTGCAATACTTGAAAATTTACAGGTTCATAAGTAAAAATTCATAACAAATAAAATGACCCCCATACTTTTTCCACCACATTTTTCTGGTTTTGTCTTATCTTTATAGCTATGCATTCCACAAAATGTGCAGCAAACTGGTTTATTTAAAAAAAAATAGGAAAATAAATAAACCTTGAATTCAGGCACAAAATCAGCAAAACAAAATACAACCTTAACTTCAGGCAAAAACAAAATAGAAAACCTGCTCGTCTGAGCAACCAACTAAACAGAAGTGATAACCTAACTATACATGTGGCTTACTTCCAGCCACACAAACAAAACAAGTGTAATATTGTCTCACCAGACTCAGGGTTACAGGACAGAACCATACACCTCCTCGCACTCCAGGGAACTGCATTGGAGTGCAGGATCTGCAGCCTTTTTATGGCTAAGGATCTACACCTGGGCTGAGGCCAGATCTGCCCTGGACCACTCATATGTCAGAAACCTGAGGCTATATATATATATATATATATATATATATATATATATATATATATACTATTCTTTGAAGCATACCAGTAAAGACCATGCGTAATTGTAGTATAATAGTCTTAATTTCCAATGTTAGTATACTGTTTTACCTGAATTATAAAAGAATTCTAAAATATAATCCAATTAACAATGTACAGAGTAAATAAAACATTCATCAGATTTAAGAAATAATAGAAGAAGAAACTCCAATTTAAGCTTTGTGAAAACAAAAGCTCAGCTGTTTCCAAGGAGAGGAGGGAACATAATATAAATCCACGCCATAAAATTACCAAATCAACCTTTCCAGAACCTGCATTTGTAAATATCAATTTCCTATCTATGGAGACAGCTGGAAGAATAACCGTAATATTTTTCGAGTGCAGGTGCTCAGGCTTGTACAGACTGTACCACTTCTGTATATCATTTATGTACCTGTACTCACATATCAGAGCAAGTACATGTACAGTAGATTTCTACTTGATCATTTGTTAGCTACTTGGCGCACCAGTAATGGCTTTTCATAACAGAGACGTAAAATCAAACTCTATTTAAAAGCGACTATAAAAACCACTTAAACCAAATTTCCATCTCTTGATTTGCACTTGTTAAGATTCAAAATTTCTTTTTTTCATTACTTTTTGTTTCTTAGTTCTTTCCTACCCTCTAATACTGTAGCAAAATACTTTCAGAATTAAAGTTCAAAGACTGCCTTCCAGTGATGAAAACCAGTGGCGTTTTTTATTAGGACAAAGAAAGAAAATGCGCATTTACATGAGGTTACAAGATAAGAGTAAGAACATTAGCAAAAGATTAAGGTTGTTTTTATGTCAATTCTTTGTTTCTTTGTCTACTTTAAGTCGAAATTTGCATGAATGAGTTCTGGGGGTGAACCCTGTCTAATATCTGATGCATATTAAATAGGATTCAGCTATATAGTTGATTTTTTTTATTTGATTTTTTTTAAAGAGATTTTCTCATTATGCACATTTATGGCATTTGCATAAGACATGAGAAAATATTTGATAGGTGGGGGAATGCCACTTTAAAAACAGGGAAAAACAAGGTCCCAAATGTTCAGTACATGTAGTTAAACAGTTACTGAATCTAGGAAAAAGTGATTGGAAAAATGGCTGGATGTCTGTAAGGCTCTTTTCAGAAATTTCAAGATTATGAGGATAACAAATGTAACAAAAGTAAACCCGAAAAACAAGTTTTTAGCCACATTTCACTACATACCATTTGTGAAGCATATCGCCTTACCAAGTTGCTTGGCACCACTACGGTCACCCTTCTTACTTTCTGCTCACGCCCCGTGAGTGTTCTTGGGTTTACAGGACAATATGAAAGAGCTTTATAAATTTTATATATTTTTTAACCCAAGTGGGTTGGAACTAGCCACCAACATATACTGAAATATATATCAGTGGATGACAAGCAAACACAAAGAGAAGCACAATACAATACATACAAAAATGGGAATAAAAATAGAAAAGAAATAACACCAAAACAGGTTCACTGAAGCCTGACTCCTAGGCCTAAGGGCACATGCAGTAAGGGAGCCTCAGTCTGCTCTGATGGCTTCCAGGATTAGAACTCCTCGGCCTCACTGCAAGGCCTCAAGGCATTGGTCCAAAGCATGACATGCCTCACCTCTTTCCAGGATCAGAGAGAGCTTCTTTCCCCCAGGTGAAACAATATCAATCTCCTGGTCTCCTCCTCCGAGTGATGTCACGAGGAGGGAAAGTTCTGTCTTCCATCTTGGAACCAAATAACTCCCTTGCCAGATGACTGAAGTGTCAGGGAAGTGGTATGATGTGGTACATGGCAAGATCCCCATCGTGTAGGCACCAATGATGATACCTCAATCCCCTTTGGGTAATGAGTTCAGTGTCTGGACCTTTTCCCTGTGCCCAATAGTACCTTATGTGGACTTTGAGTGCTCGACTCCACCTTGCACATCTGAGGAATTTAAAAGTGCAACTGTAGCATGTCCTCCTAGGGAAATATTATCAGAAAACCATATTTCCTGTGTAGTTTGGGTTAAAGACATGGAGTCTGGCTTTTGTGTCTCGGGGGGTTTCGGGAAGGGGGTCTCCTACAGGTATGCTAAGGGAACTAGGGACAGGACAACAAAGGGCTTAGATTATCAGACTAGAAATACCACATTCCTGCAATCAAAAGGGTTATTATGAACAAGGTGTAGTACACAAAAGAAAAATACATGTGTGGATGTACATAACTGGGTTCTGATCATCACAGCAATATTTGGCTACTGCAGTAATTTAATACAGCAAAAAAATCTTGCAATAACGCTGCATATAAATACATCATTATGCCTTTCTGCTCTTAGCAGTCTGCTCTTCTTAAAATGATTTCACTTGAAAATCACAGTTTTATCTATAGCAAGATGGACTGCAAGTCACGTGTTTTTGCTGAATCATCTCTATGTCTAAAGTCTATGGAGAGAAGTGAGGAAGAAGTGACAAAGGCATTTACTCACATCAGTGCTAGTCAGTTCTCCTCTCTATATGTCTTATATGATTTTTTTAGGCTGTTTCTGTGTGAAACAGTTATAGATCGGATTCTCTCATACCAAATATATATTGTATGACAGCAAGACTCTACCCAGCAGCAAAGAGAGAAATGCAAACCACAGTAACAGCATGGAGAGGGGAATATTGCAAATAGTGTTATGGATACATATAGCAGCTAATCCTGAAAAATCACCTGAAATGACAGGTACACTTTCAACTTTGTATGATATCAGTTTATGTATGTCAGGATTCTCAGCCAGCAATTGGTAACAGGAAAAGCCAGTGGCAAGTTTAAGCTCAAAAATAAGCAGAATTAAGTATCTGAGAAGATGGTTGGTGCAGCAGTCAGCAGAGGCAGTCTGTAAGAAGAAGAAAGAACCAATCCACCCCTTGCACCCACATGTTAAAGGGAGTCTATCCTTAGGGATAATCACTTTTTAAGTAAGCATAGTTTCAAACCACTTTTATAAAGGCTATTCCAGGAATATCTCTATTTTCTTTTTCCTCCAAGGGGGTTTTTCAAAAATGCTGGTTTTTGCCATGTGCAATTGATTTTCACAGAGCACAGGGGGCGTTGCAGCCAAGTCATCAAAATTTGAACACCTTTGCCTGGTTAAATCAACTCCCCCTTCTTGTAAAGTCATGCCTCCTTCTCCTCTTCTTATCTGTTGCTTTTGATAAGTACGTAAAATCTTGTGCATGCCCTGTACGCTCGGCCACTTTGTGTTCATGCTCTGCACTCTTGGTCACTTTGTGTTCATGCTCCGTGCACCATCTTTATTCTTTGCATGCTCGGTAGTTCATAGAAGTGCACGATCATACTGACCCTGCAGAGTATACTCCTTTGCACAGAGAATAGAGATGGTGCATGAATCATTCGCTGTACGCTCGACCCAAACCCGAAGTGGCTGAGGGTACAGAGTATGTGCGAGATTTCGTACAAACAAATGACTCTGACCAGAGAAGACATTACCTGTAAGTTACTGGATGCAATTGTATATATATAGTGTATATGTATTCTGTCTTTGACTGTGAATTATTAATATTTCATTATTTTGTCCAGCATGATGATACTTTATGGATTGCCTGTGTGGTACACAGTCCAGTCTATCTCTGTGACCACCGCCTACTTTTGACGTCAACATTAAATAACCAATCGCAGAAGGCACGTGTCATCAGCCATCTGGGTGTTCTCATCATGGTGGAAGGCAAGATGGATCAACACAAGTATGCATCTATCCTTGTGGACCATGTTCACCCCTACATGTGAAATGTTCTTCCTCAGGATGATGGCATCTACAAGCAGGACAATGCAACGTGTCATAAAGCTCGCAGTGTATGTGCCTGGTTCGAGGAGCACCAGGATGAGTTTGCCGTACTCCCTTGGCCAGAAAATTCCCTGGACTTGAACCCAATCGAGAATCTGTGGGACCACCTCGATCGGGTTGTTCGCGCCATGGATGCTCAACTGTGTAGCCTAGCCCAGCTGACCACGGCACTGGAGTCGACATGGCTCAACATCCCAGTGACCATCATCACAACATCCCCTCTTCCTGCACGTCTCACAGCGGTCCGCTCTGCCAAAGGTGATTATTGTGGATTTTGACAGGTGGTCACATTAATGTAACTGGACTGTGTATATGACCAATATATGTATGGTGGTCATATAAACTAATAGTATGGTGGTCACAGGGATGAACCTACCCCTTTCGCCGCCCAAGGCGAACTACAGAAAGCCCCCCCCCCCCCTGGGAGGAGGGGGCGGAGTGAAGGGGCGTGGTGGAGCGAAGGGGGCGGGGCTTAGCGCCGTTTGCAGGCAGAGAACAGGCACGGAGAAGACCTGCTCTCTGTCTGAGCGTGAGGGGAGGCTGCAGGAGCAGCGCTACTCCAGTGGCCTCCCCAAACCACCGCTCGGTGCTAAGCCAGTCCAGGACAGCTTGTCCTGGACTGGCTTAGATAATCAAAAATGCCGCCCTCCCTGGGGCCCTGGCATAGCGCTGCCTGAAGCGCTCGCTTCAGGTCGCCTCATGGGAGGTGCGGCGCTGGGTGGTCATTTTGGTATTCTTGTACTGTTTCTTTTTAATCAACAATACCATGTTGTTATCATTCAGTTAGGTATGAAGGTCTATCCAGTCATAGTATAGTGGTGATATCGAGTCATTGTAATGGAGAGTATTACGTGTAGTTTGGTTTTATTGTCTAGTTATTACATAGTGTTTTTATCCAGTAACTATGATGTATACAGACAGTATTGAGAAGCTATGGTGGCAATATATTCTATTTTATTTTAGAGTAGGGTTTATCTATGTATACAGATTCCAGTTCACACTGAACACTTAGTGCCTATGGCAGTAGAGATGAGCGAACACGTGACGCTGACTTTGCCGGCGGCCGGCGGGCCGGCGTCACAGGTGCTTCCATTCATTTCTATGGGAGCATGCTGTTCGGATTGGCTGATCCGAACAGTGTTCGCTCATCTCTATATGGCAGCTGTAAATATCCCTGAGTTCTGGGTCGCATGCCAAAATCTCGATGGAAAATTTACCATGTGGATTATAACTTTGTTGCCACGGCAAAGCCAGTGTTGGCCATCTAGTAGAAGACTCCTATCATCTTAAAAAATAAAAAGTGGCTTCCTTAGGACTGTTAACAAATGCAATAGTTTATAACCGTTGCGATGGTTACCAACCATTGGGGGATTTGCTAAATAGGAAATTTTCCATTGGGTTCCATGCTTTCTATGATCACCTCGAAATAGCAGTAACTTTTGACCGTGACTACATTTATTGCGGGGATAACGCCTATCCTTAGGGAGAGACCACCTTCTCAGGTGTGTGGGGACTTATACAGCCATAGTTGCTCCACTGCAAAGGAACATGGGAAAAATATGCAAATCTGTCTCCCAAGATGTAAACAGGGAGACAGTGCCTCTGTTATGCTGCCCTCTATAGCAAGCACCCTGAACAACATGCCCGACTTAGCCTCTCACTTAAACCAAATCAATTCTCTCTAGGATGCGCTGATGAAGTCCAAAGAGACAGAAACGGTGCCGTCCGTAGCTGAGAAATTGATTTGGTTATAACCTCGCATCATGCAGTAAAGGCTTCTGGGAAGTCGGGCATGTTGTTCAGGGTGCTTGCTATAGAGGGCAGCATAACAGAGGCACTGTCTCCCTGTTTACATCTTGGGAGACAGATTTGCATATTTTTCCCATGTACATTTATTGCCCAAGAGTCAGTAGTAGTATAATATAATATAAATCTAAAAATAATATATAAATAATATATTAAAATAATATGAAAAAATCACTCCATGCAGGTCGCCATATATGTGCTTGGAGTGTTGTGTTTGCAGATAATAAAAATTGAGCTTGCACCTTCAGTATATAATTGTTATCTCAGTGGTACTGTAGTGGGTTCAGTAGAAGTCGCACATTCAGCCATTTCATAGAATATTCTATCTTTGTGCACAATGCTGAGACACACTTTTTGCTTTGATAACTCATCTTTTCTGACATTCCTAATGATGCTGTTATCACAAAGAGCTGCGTTCTGTTAATCACACAAGGTTCACTTGGCTTCTATCGGAAGAATACAAAAGGAATCCTGCAGGGAGCTCTTCTGAAGCAATATGGATTATGCAGACGGATTTTGTTTATTCTCATCATAAAGCTTCTGCCATCGCCATCAGTACTTCCAATGAATTAAAAAATGATTTCACAGCAAACATCTAATTCCAAGGATCCAGGGCATCAGCCACACCATCTGCTCATATAGAGAGCTTTTTTATGAGTATCTTAAAAGTTTATGAGTCCTCTGAATTCAATATTTCACACTGGGATAGTCATGTGTTTGTGTGCAGTCAACACCAGGATTCATGGAAAAAAAGAAAGACGCAAAAACCTTGCATGGTTACATTTTGTTGCATTTGTATGGTACGTGCGGATCAAACTTTACCTTGACGTTTTCTCTGCCTTTTGTTGTTAGTTATTGCACTGCAGCAAGTTATCGAATTCCAGGTAAAGTTTGCTATATCTGTATTAAATAAAAGTGGATACCCTATGAATAGAATTGACAGTTCTATTGTCCATGTATTGTCATGTAACTATATTGGGGAAAAAAAGGAACACTTTTCTGGCTAATCACACGGTATAGGACCCCTTTTTCTTGCCCATCAAACGGTACAGGACCCCCTTTTCTGGCCAATCATACGGTTTTTTACCCCCTTTTTCTGACCTATCACATGGTCTATGACTCCCTTTTTCTGACCCATCGGACAGTATACAACCTCCTTTTTCTGGCCCATCACACGGTATATAACCCCCTTTTTTAGCCCTCACACAATGACCCCATTTTTGACCCCATTTTCTGCCCCCACAGTATAGCAACCCCTTTTTTTTTATCCCACCCACATAGCATATGATCCTCCTATATATGGCCCTCACACAGTTTACGATACCTTTTATATCCCTCCCACACAGTATATGACTAATTTTTTAAAGCCCACCCACAGTATATGACCCCTGTTATCTCCCCACCCCCACACAGAGTAGCGGCCGATACTTTTTACTCACCTGCCCGCGCTCCAGATGTGGATGCCCTCCACTGCCGCCTCCAGTGTGTGCTGTTGCCGACGCTGAGGAAGGCCGGGATGCTGTACGTAGCGTCTCAGCCTTCTTCAGTGCCATGTCATCAGTGTAGCACAATAGAGGGTGGCCAGGACAGGAGCATGGACAGGTGAGTAAAAAGTATTTACAGCTCCTTATTACAATAACACAATAAGTAGCTGCCGATGTGTGCCACCCAAAATGTCTTGGTGTGTCACCGGTCACATGCATGTCATAGATTTGCCATCACTGTCCTAAAACAATCAAAACTAGGCAAGGCATAAAAACTACAGATGAGCGAGTAGTACTCGATCAAGTAGGTGTTCGATCGAATACTACGGTATTCGAAATACTCGTACTCGATCGAGTACCACTCTCTGGTCGAAGTTAAGATTCGATGCAGAACCAGTGTTGATTGGCAGAATGCTATACAGTCGGCCAATCAACGCTGGTTCTTCTCCTACCTTTAGAAGTCCTCTCCCTCCGCAGCGTCCCCGCGGCGTCTTCCGGCTCTGAATTCATTCTGCCAGGCATCGGGCCTGGGCAGAGCCAACTGCGCATGTCCGCTTGTAGTGCGGGCATGCGCAGTCGGCTCTGCCCAGGCCCGATGCCTAGCAGAGTGAATTCAAGGCCGGAAGAGGACGCAGGGACGCTGCGCAGGGAAAAGAATCCAGCCCGACCCTCACTCATGGACTTGGTAAGTAGAATTTGATTGAATGTTGCGTAACCCTGAAACGAGCATTTCCTCCCCCATAGACTATAATGGGGTTCGAAACCCGTTCGAACAGTCGCACAGTGTGCGGCTGTTCGAATCAGGTTTCAAACCCCGAACATTTTAGTATTCGCTCATCTCAAAATAAAAACACAATTTTGGCTAAAGTATTTTATGGTCCCTTATATACTTAAGGTTGGTTAAATTTCATAAGACACCAAAAATATATCTTATTGACTTATTCTTTAAGACAGCTCTTGGCTCCTTTAGACACAGCTCCTGGCATCAGGTACCATGTAAAGGAATTTGTATTAAAACCATCAACATAAAATACGTAAAAATATTTAACCTTGTATATTTCTCAGATTTTGGGAAAAAAGAAAAATCTTACTGTTACCTGTACCAGCCAATTATTTCCTCTCGTTCGTGAATCAGAATGGCAGTACAGCTGAAATGAATTTTCCTTTGTACTGATTTTCATAAATGTTTCCCCACTGTGATTTTAATTAACAATAGGTTTAATCCAAAAAAATGACTTCTTGTAATCTCCTGCACATTGTATTTCAGAAGCAGTAATTATGTTTAAGCAAATAATATATAACTAGCATAACCATTTCTGAGCTAAAAATGTAGGTAAAGGGAGTCCATCACATCCTCCGAGAATACTCAACTGCCACCAATGGGTTACAGAGCACATTACAGAGATAAACAACCTATGTTATGTATGGTACTTCTGTAGATTTGGAGAAAAAACTTAAGTCTTATGTAGTTGCTGTACAGGGGGCGGGTCTTCAGCCCCGGGAGCACTGCTCTTATTGCTTAAGTAGGATGGGTTATGTTGTAGCAGTGGGAGGATCCACTGGGTGGTATAGACAGGAGATGGTAGGGGTCTGAGCGGCAAGAGCAGTGTTCCCAGGGCTGAATGACCACCTAAGTGTATCTCCAGGGGCGTAACTACCATAGAGGCAGCAGAGGCGGCTGCCACAAGGCCCATTAGGGGGCCCGGTGACAGCCGCTACCGCTGCGTTTTTTTTTTTTTTTTTTTAAATTGGCCGTTCCGGGCCCTATTCACTTGCTGATCCTGGCTAGGCCGGGATCGGTAAGTGAACCACCGGGCCCCACAAATACTATCATTATTTTTAATTTAATACTGACAACTGACAATTTATAAAGGACAACTTGGAGTCTGGCAACAGGAAAATCAGCATCATACTAATGACAGCACCTTGTAAAGCAGCTTGTGTACTTTCCCATGATGCCTTTCTTATTCTGCATTGCAGCTCCATTTCCATTAATCAGTTTTATTCTTATGCAATTTAGATGAAGAGGTCTGTAGGGGCTGTGAGCAGGTGACAGGCAAAGTACTGGAGTCCTGCTATATCAGCCTCAGATTCCTGACTTATGTGTGGAGCAGTGCGGGTCTGGAATAGGTTTCAGCCCCAGGTGTCAGTCATAGGCTCATTACTGGCCCATAAAAGGCTGCAGAGCCTTCACTTCAAGGCAAATCCAGGAACTAAGGAGGCGTCTGGTTCTGTCCTGTAACCCTGAGTCCGGTGCAACCAAATTTTGCTTGTTTTTTCCTGTGGCTGGTAGTAAGCCACATGTATAGTTAGGTTATTATTTCTGTTTAGTTAGTAACTCGGACGAGCAGTACCTTGTTTTGTTTTTGCCTGAAGTTAAGGCTGTATTTTGTTTTGCTCATTTTGTGCCTGAAGTCAAGGTTTATTTATTTTCCTGTTTTGTTTTTTTTTCTAAATAAACCAGTTTGCTGCACAATTTGTGTCCCTGTCTTGACTGTTTGGCCCCGCTCCACTGCTTCTACCGAGCTAACTTCCCCACATGTCGTTTCTTCTCCTGCTGGAGCTTCACCCTCCACTCTAGATACCAAGTCTAATTGCAGACAAAGTGTGGAAAAGTGGGACATGTCAATCAAACAATGGGAGGAGGTGGTGGGTGGCATTTAGAGTTAGGGTTGGTTCATACTAGCGCTTGTATTCCGTCCGCAAGGAGTCTGCATGAAGACCCCCCCAAATGGAATACCAGTGCTAATGCAAGCGCTGTTCAGTTACGCACACGGAGCGCCCGCACAATTCATGAATTGTGCGGGCAGTGCGCAGCAAGCACATGGAGCCCATTATAGTCTATGGGCTCCATGTGCTTTGCAAGCACATCGCTTGCAATTGCGATTGCATTCCGTCCGGGGGGGTCTCCATGCGGACTCCTTCCGGACAGAATACAAGCGCTAGTGTGAATCAACCCTAAGTTTTCTAGAGCAGACTGGTACTGTCATTAGTTTGATATCAATTTTCCTGCTGCCAGACTCCCTTTAAAGGTAATCTTTCAACTCCCCCAGCCACTGTAAACCAGTGGTATGTTAATGTACAATTCCAACCAAACCTTTCAAATGCTGATGAACCGCCGGCCTGTAAAAACACGTTTTAAGATATATGCAAATTAGTTTACTTGAGGCATTGCCTTCAGTCCTCATGCACAGCCTTGTTTTTTTCCCATTATAGTTTATAGTCCACATAAATGGGTACAGTATTTGATAATCTGGCACCTTGTAGTCAGGGTAAGGGGGGTATCGTCACTCCTTGGGGAGAGATCACCATATAGGTGTGTGGAGACTTATTAAGCCTTTAGTACTCCACTTTGCAAGGGACTATGGGAAGAATATGCAAATCTGTCTTCCATGATGTAATTAGGAAGTCAGGTGCCTTAGTGTTGCAAACCAATAGAGGGCACTCACTGGAATGTGCAAGCCTGTCTTCCCTGATGTAATTAGGAAGACATAATCTCAGTGAAAATAGCCCAATAAAGGCTGCTCTCTTTAACATCATGCTTGACCTTCCAAGAGGCCTTTGTTTTGCAATGATGCTGGGATTATTACCAAGTATAGTCTCTCAACCGAGGACGGCCGTTTTGTTGTTGTTGCATCTCGTCAGCTCGATGTAGAGAAGACTATAACCTGGTAGAGGTGAGAGGCTTAGACAGGGTAAGGGGGGTATTGTCACTCCTTGGGGAGAGACCACCATATAGGTGTGTGGAGACTTATTAAGCCTTTAGCACTCCATTTTGCAAGGGACTATGGGAAGAATATGCAAATCTGTCTTCCATGATGTAATTAGGAAGTCAGGTGCCTCAGTGTTGCAAACCAATAGAGGGCGCTCACTGGAATGTGCAAGCCTGTCTTCCCTGATGTAATTGTCTTCCTAATTACATCAGGGAAGACAGGCTTGCACATTCCAGTGAGCGCCCTCTATTGGTTTGCAACACTGAGGCACCTGACTTCCTAATTACATCATGGAAGACAGATTTGCATATTCTTCCCATAGTACCTTGTAGTTGGTGTATGTTTCACTCTCAGTGCTGCATTATATTGTGCTTGTTTTTTTCCTATACTTTTATCTAGATTTCTGGATTATTCATTGTAATCACACTCTTGCTCCCTTGATCGCTATTTTCATTGTGAAATGGAACTGCACCATCACCATCTAAACTGGATCAATGTAGCATTTTCCTGGAAGACAGGCTGCCCAGATGGAAGAGAAATTTGGAACAGAAGTTACCATCTGACAATCATTAGGACACCGTTTGTGAAGAGCTGGCCTTAATTTGATTTTAAGCAGGGATTTTCATCATTACTATTATTACTAATTCAGTGGTTTTGGCAGCGAGCACTGGCAATAGGCTTTTAATAAACTGCTCTGAGCAACACATTGCATCAAGACACAAGAGATTCTCTAAAGGGAGTCCCTTGTAACAGGCAAAGAATTAAGCTGCTCATCAATCTAACGACAGCATTTGTGTATAAGACAAGAAGGTTTTGTGCCGATGTCTGCTACTATGGTATAAAAATAAAATATAAATAACAATATTAATATAAAATGGACACTGTTTAGTAACTTAACACTTTAAGAACTGGGTGATAGTGGCCAATAGAGATGAGTGAGCACCAGGGGCGTAACTACCGTGGTAGCAGCAGTAGCAGCTGCCACAGGGCCCGGGACATTAGGGGGCCCAGTGACAGCCGCTACCGCTGCGTTTTTTGTTTTTTTTAATAGGCCGTTACCGGCTGGAATTACTCCAGCCGGTAACGGGCCCCATATACTTACCGATCCTGGCAGGGGCCGGGATCGGTAAGTGACACCGCGGGCCCCACATGCACTGTTATACTCGGGGGTCTTTTCGGACCCCTGATTATAACGATCGGAGGCCCGGAGAGGTAAGAAACATAAAAAACACTGTTACTTACCTCTCCAGGCTCCGCGCAGGCTTCGGCCTACTTGCGTGACGTCATATGACCCGCGACGCAGGGCCCTGTCACATGACGTCCCGGAAAATGGCCGACGGAGAGGAGGGGAGTCGGGAGAAAGGTAAGTAAGAGAGTTTTTTATGTTTGTATCCCCCCCTTGGGTCTCCGATTATTATACTCTGGGGTCTAAAAAGACCCCAGAATATAATAATTGTTCATGGGTGTCCACTATAGGGACATAATACTGTGTGCAGGGGCCACTATGGGATATAATACTGTGTGCAGGGGCCACTATGGGGACACAATACTGTGTGCAGGGGCCAATATAGTGTGTAGAAATGCGCGGGGGGGGAGGGGTGGTGGCAGTGGTAGGGGTCAGTTGGTCGAGGTCTTCAGCGTCGGTCGGGGGGGGGCCCCATGTCAAAAGTTCGCCACGGGGCCCCACCATTCCTAGTTACGCCACTGGTGAGCACTATTCGAAACTCCTGTTTCGAATAGCACGCACCCATAGGAATGAATGGAAGCAGCCAGCACGCAGGGGATTAAGTGGCCGGACGCCAGCAAAGTCTGCGTGCTGGCCGCTTCCATTCATTCCTATGGGAGCGTGCTATTCTAAACGGGAGTTTCGAATAGTACTCGCTCATCTTAGCGGCCAAGGTTTTTTTATCATTGCCTTCCTAGATAGCCAATAACATTACTGATCAAGGGCTTGGTTTTTTTTTTTGCAGGATAAGTTACGTTTTTCTGTGGCACCATTGTGAGATCTACTTAGCTTATTGATTAACTTTCAATAATTCTATGGGGAGGAATGGAAAAACAGTGCAAATGCTTAATAGGGCAGATTTATGAAGACTGGTGTTACCAACGGCAGTCTTTATGGTCCTGGGTGCACTCCTCCAAGGTAAGGCCTCGTTCACATCTGCGTTGGTATTCTGGCCAGGGGAGTCTGCATGAGGACCCCCTCCCCAAACAGAATACTGAATGCAACTGCAAGAGGTGTGCCAGTGAAAGCACACGCATCCCCATAGACTATAATGAGGCCCGTGTGCTTGCCGACAGATCTCAGGAAAGTAGTACACATTCTACTTTCCTGTACACATGATTCGTGTGAGCAAGGACACGGACCCCACTATAGTCTATGGGGGATCCGTGTGCTTTTGCTGCACAGCGCTTGCAATTGCGTTTGGTATTCCATTCGGGGGAGTCCCATGCGGACTCCCCCAGACAGAATACTAACGCAGATGTGAACGAAGGGTAACTGAGGCACAAGCTCAGCCAGGCTGTGCATCTGAGAGAAGGTGTATGCTATCTGGTAGGTGGCATGCCCTTATCATTTATGCCAGATTTCTGGTGAACTTACAATTCTCCCTTTTTATGAAAGTGGCAAAGGTGGTACAGAGATTTTTAAAAAAAAGCACAATATTTTTGCACAAAACCGCATTTTGAACAAAAAATTTTTTTTTCAGCAAACTATGTTGCAGAACCGATGGCTAGCAAGCGCCATGTATAAGAATCCTCTCCTGGCTGATCAGTAATGTAACGGGAATACATTATCTTTACATGCTAGATGAGAAAGGGGCACTTGTCATGGTGATCTTGCGGGCATTGCCGCAAATGCTGGGGTTGGACAACTCCAGTCTCCATTACATGCCATGGTCAGTAGCAACTGCCAGCAACTCAGCCCTCCCACAGTGTGATTGCATGGTGCAGGGGAGGAGGGGGTGCCAGCCAGAGGGAGGATCTAATAGACTGAATATCAGCATAACACTGTCATGTTTAATACCCTGCAATATAGAAGTATTGCAGGTTATTTTACAAATGATCAAGAAACCACAAGTTCAAGTCACCTAGTGGGACTTAGAGAAAAAAAAGTAAGAAAAGACTAACAAAATATAAAATATATCACATATTTCCCTAACACAAAAAATAATAAACCAACAAAAAAATAAGTAAAAAAAAAAAAAAACAACCCAGAAATTGATATTTGTATTACTCTTGCTTCCAAAATATGGAATAAAAAGCAATCAAAAATTTGAACGCACTCCAAAAGAATATACATAAAAACTAGAACTCATCTGCCAAAAAAAAATAAAAAATTGTCCTGACATCGCTTGATCAATTGAAAGTGTAAAAATATATGGATCTTAGTATATGGTGATGCAGAAACAGAATATTTATTTTAAGAAAGTATTTTTATTGCGCAAAAGAAGCAAAAAATAACAAATATATATATATATTGGGTATCAATGTAACCGTACTGCCCCACAGCACACTTTGCATAGTGGCTGTGCTTGGTATTGCAGCTCGACCTCATTCATTTGGATAGGACTGAGCTGCTGTTGTACCATGTGACTGATGAACGTGATGTCATCAGCACAGCGAAGAGGCCATAGCATTCAAGAGCACAACTGCCTCTTCTACAGCTGACCTGTGGGGGTTCCTGTTTTTGGACCCCCACCAATCAGATATTGATGACTTGTTCCAAGGATACCTTATCAATATATATGTCCTGGAAAACCTCTTTAAGTCTTAAAGATAACATAAAAAGCTTAGCCAAAAGATAATAAAAATATTTTATCAATGGAATATTAATGGAAATTTATGAAGTTGTGCACTCCAGAATTCTGGTATAAAAGGAGCAAAATTGTCAGAATCTTCCTTAAGTGAGTGGGTGGCATAGACAGTGGAATAACATCTCATGACAGACATGTTAGATGCGCTAAATGTACCAGACATCTTGATACATTTGGAGCAAATTATTCTAAAACAGATTCCACCAAAATGGTTTTCAAAAATTCCTCTTGCGATAAATCTCTCCCATTGACTTTTCAAAATAACTATTTGGTGTACTTTTTTTTTTTTGTTAATTTTATTTTGCACTTGATAGAGAACAATCCAACCAATGTTCCTAAAGTAATCAAGAGAAACCAAATTTCCTCACAGATGGCCATATCCTTTTTTATGACAGTAGTGAAGACAAATTGGGAGACAATATACTATAACATGCAGATGTGTCCTTCAGTACTTTTCCCCATACCTCAACATACAGTATGCCAGATTTTTTGGTTAAATATAATTTTGCGATACTCAACCACAGATGTCTATTCCATGTATGTCGGTATGTGGCCACCCTGTCATTGTTTTATGACTTGCAGCCTGTTAAGGCTTTTATTAACAAGTTACAAGTTGTATTAAATTATTTTCACAAAACATTTGGCTTCTTAAAGGGATTCTATCATGCAAACCCTTTTTATTCTGAGTAACACGTCGGAATAGCCTTCAGAAAGGCTATTCTTCTCCTACCTTTCGTTGACTTCTCCCCGCCACCGTTCGCCTAAAATCCCGGTTTTTGTCGGTATGCAAATGAGTTCTCTCGCAGCACTAGGGGAAGGCCCCAGGGCTCAAACAGCACTGAGGGCGTCCCCAATGCTGCGAGAGAACTCTCTCCAGCGCCGCCTCCATCTTCGTCAGCAACGTCCTCTTCATCCTCGTCTTCCGGCACAGGTTTCAGACTTCTAGGCCTCGGGCACAGCAGACTGCACAGGCCACGAGAAAATGGCCACTTACAGTCCTATGAAAAAGTTTGGGCACCCCTATTAATCTTAATCATTTTTTGTTCTAAATATTTTGGTGTTTGCAACAGCCATTTCAGTTTGATATATCTAATAACTGATGGACACAGTAATATTTCAGGATTGAAATGAGGTTTATTGTACTAACAGAAAATGTGCAATATGCATTAAACCAAAATTTGACCGGTGCAAAAGTATGGGCACCCTTATCATTTTATTGATTTGAATTCCCCTAACTACTTTTTACTGACTTACTGAAGCACAAAATTGGTTTTGTAACCTCAGTGAGCTTTGAACTTCATAGCCAGATGTATCCAATCATAAGAAAAGGTATTTAAGGTGGCCAATTGCAAGTTGATCTCCTATTTGAATCTCCTCTGAAGAGTGGCATCATGGGCTACTCAAAACAACTCTCAAATGATCTGAAAACAAAGATTGTTCAA
Organism: Leptodactylus fuscus; assembly: GCF_031893055.1. Classification (NCBI taxonomy): domain Eukaryota; kingdom Metazoa; phylum Chordata; class Amphibia; order Anura; family Leptodactylidae; genus Leptodactylus; species Leptodactylus fuscus. The sequence continues at coordinate 31,513,866 of NC_134270.1, read as the reverse complement.
CATAGTTGTTCAGGGGAAGGATACAAAAAGTTGTCTCAGAGATTTAACCTGTCAGTTTCCACTGTGAGGAACATAGTAAGGAAATGGAAGACCACAGGGACAGTTCTTGTTAAGCCCAGAAGTGGCAAGCCAAGAAAAATATCAGAAAGGCAGAGAAGAAGAATGGTGAGAACAGTCAAGGACAATCCACAGACCACCTCCAAAGAGCTGCAGCATCATCTTGCTGCAGATGGTGTCACTGTGCATCGGTCAACTATACAGCGCACTTTGCACAAATAGAAGCTGTATGGGAGAGTGATGAGAAAGAAGCCGTTTCTGCACGTACGCCACAAATAGAGTTGCCTGAGGTATGAAAAAGCACATTTGGACAAGGCAGCTTCATTTTGGAAACAAAAATTGAGTTGTTTGGTTATAAAAAAAGGCGTTATGCATGGCGTCCAAAAAGAAACAGCATTCCAAGAAAAACACATGCTACCCACTGTAAAATTTGGTGGAGGTTCCATCATGCTTTGGGGCTGTGTGGCCAATGCCGGCATCGGGAATCTTGTTAAAGTTGAGAGTCGCATGGATTCCACTCAGTATCAGCAGATTCTTGAGAATAATGTTCAAGAATCAGTGATAAAGTTGAAGTTACGCCGGGGATGGATATTTCAGCAAGACAATGATCCAAAACACCGCTCCAAATCCTCAGGCATTCATGCAGAGGAACAATTACAATGTTCTGGAATGGCCATCCCAGTCCCCAGACCTGAATATCATTGAACATCTTTGGGATGATTTGAAGCGGGCTGTCCATGCTCGGCGACCATCTAACTTAACTGAACTTGAATTGTTTGTCCAAAATACCTTTATCCAGGATCCAGGAACTGATTAAAAGCTACAGGAAGCGACTAGAGGCTGTTATCTTTGCAAAAGGAGGATCTACTAAATATTAATGTCACTTTTCTGTTGAGGTGCCCATACTTTTGCACCGGTCAAATTTTGGTTTAATGCATATTGCACATTTTCTGTTAGTACAATAAACCTCATTTCAATCCTGAAATATTACTGTGTCCATCAGTTATTAGATATATCAAACTGAAATGGCTGTTATAAACACCAAAATATTTAGAACTAAAAATGATTAAGATTAATAGGGGTGCCCAAACTTTTTCATAGGACTGTACAATACTGTATAAGTGGCCATTTTCTTGTGGCCTGTGGGCATGCGCAGTCTGCTTTGCCTGAGGCCCGAGGCCTACAAGTCTGAAACCTGCGCCGGAAGAAGAGGATAACTTGCTAAAGTCTAAATAGTAAGTCTAAAAATATGAGAACCATTCCCGCACTTACAATAATCCAAAATTGTACATAGTCTTCAAATTATTCAAAGAGGACCTTTCACCACCTCCACCAACTCCAATTCTCTGCATCCTTTAAGCAGCACCATTATCACTGATTTGGGCATTCATACCATACCCAAGCAATCATTTCTGATAGTTTCAGCATACAATATACCATTTAATCTCTCTACTGACAGATGTGTTGTCCCAGGTTGTCTTCTCCATCCAAGGACCACCCACTTAACAGCAAAAAGACTAATTAGCATATTGAATGCTAAAAATAACAGGAAAGACTGCTCAGGATTGGTAAGGACTAGAAAAAAAATTCCAACTGCACTAAAATCATGGCGTGAGAGTTGTAGTTGGAGATGTAGTGTTGGTGGAGTTGGTGGGGTAGTGTTGGTGGAGTTGGTGGGGTAGTGTTGGTGGATTTGGTGGGGTAGTGTTGGTGGAGTTGGTGGGGTAGTGTTGGTGGAGTTGGTGGGGTAGTGTTGGTGGATTTGGTGGGGTAATGTTGGTGGAGTTGGTGGGTAGTGTTGGTGGAGTTGGTGGGGTAGTGTTGGTGGAGTTGGGGGGTAGTGTTGGTGGATTTAGGGGGGTTGAAGTTGGTGGAATTGGTGGGGTAGTGTTGGTGGAGTTGGTGGGGTAGTGTTGGTGGAGTTGGTGGGGTAGTGTTGGTGGAGTTAGGGTGGTTGAAGTTGGTGGCATTGGTGGAGTAGTGTTGGTGGAGTTGGTGGGGTAGTGTTGGTGGAGTTGGGGGTTGAAGTTGGTGTGGTAGTGTTGGTGGAGTTGGTGGGTAGTGTTAGTGGAGTTGTTGGGGTAGTGTTGGTGGAGTTGGTGGGGTAGTGTTGGTGGAGTTGGTGGGGTAGTGTTGGTGGAGTTGGTGGGTAGTGTTGGTGGAGTTGGTGGGGTAGTGTTGGTGGAGTTGGTGGGGTAGTGTTGGTGGATTTATGGGGGTTGAAGTTGGTGGAATTGGTGGGGTAGTGTTGGTGGAGTTGGTGGGGTAGTGTTGGTGGATTTAGGGGGGTTGAAGTTGGTGGAATTGGTGGGGTAGTGTTGGTGGAGTTGGTGGGGTAGTGTTGGTGGAGTTGGTGGGGTAGTGTTGGTGGAGTTAGGGTGGTTGAAGTTGGTGGCATTGGTGGAGTAGTGTTGGTGGAGTTGTTGGGGTAGTGTTGGTGGAGTTGGTGGGGTAGTGTTGGTGGAGTTGGTGGGGTAGTGTTGGTGGAGTTGGTGGGTAGTGTTGGTGGAGTTGGTGGGGTAGTGTTGGTGGAGTTGGTGGGGTAGTGTTGGTGGATTTAGGGGGGTTGAAGTTGGTGGAATTGGTGGGGTAGTGTTGGTGGAGTTGGTGGGGTAGTGTTGGTGGATTTAGGGGGGTTGAAGTTGGTGGAATTGGTGGGGTAGTGTTGGTGGAGTTGGTGGGGTAGTGTTGGTGGAGTTGGTGGGGTAGTGTTGGTGGAGTTAGGGTGGTTGAAGTTGGTGGCATTGGTGGAGTAGTGTTGGTGGAGTTGGTGGGGTAGTGTTGGTGGAGTTGGGGGTTGAAGTTGGTGTGGTAGTGTTGGTGGAGTTGGTGGGTAGTGTTAGTGGAGTTGTTGGGGTAGTGTTGGTGGAGTTGGTGGGGTAGTGTTGGTGGAGTTGGTGGGGTAGTGTTGGTGGAGTTGGTGGGGTAGTGTTGGTGGAGTTAGGGGGGGTTGAAGTTGGTGTGGTAGTGAACAGTTCTGTTCAAGTGCCAATATTTTACAATAAGATCATTCCACCCCTATTTTTTTCCCGTCATCTTATTTCATAAATCAAAATCTTGGTCTGATGTTTATCGTGGGAATATTATATTCTGCAATTTTAATTGATAGTCTGAAAAACATTGTTGTCTTACATAACCCTAAAGCTCTCCTTGCTTTGGTGACAACTGAGTCCCATTAGCGCAATTGTGATGTAGATTGAACAGAAGAATAATTGGGCTACACCTTAAAATACACTTACTTACCAATGACTTGTAATGACTTTCAATGAATCATTGAGTCATTATGGATTGCAATAAGCTGTCATTATATTTCCATAAATTACATATTGTTTGTGCTGGTCAAACAGTTTTCTGCCTTCAGGGACTTCTCATCTCTGGAGGAAGCTAATGGGAACACGGTATGTCGGTATTATATGACTTCCGTACACGCTGTATTATTTGCGCACCCTAGCCTACATCATCTCTCCGTAACTCATTAATGTCCTCGAATAAAAAGCAAACAAGACAATACACTCTAAAACACAAGAAAAACAAATTCTGTGAATACATAATACGCGTTACGTTTGACACCGTGAATACAGTTCAGAAGACGTAGGAGTCAATACTTGTATTAAATTAACTACCCCAATGAGTAAAGAGGTGATGATGATGATGGATATCGCTCAGAACGCCTGGGAACTCACTGGGGAACTGTTTTAAGCAACTTGGAAAGTAACAGAATTTTTTTTTAGTTTTTTATTTTTTTGCTTCTATCAAAAGACAGCTAAATAAAGACTTTTCTATCATAAAATGAAACAGCAGCGCACAGTAGGCAAAACTACTGTTAATGGAAAACTATATTGGTAATGAAATGCAAATGAAGTGATCACAGCCAGCAGCATTTTACAGGCTTGCTAAAGAGGGCTTCCTACTGTGAGTGCCATATCAGCTTTTAACACACATAGTCACGTTGCTCTAAGGGTACCAATGGGAAAATAAATTAGGATGATTGTGCATTTGCTACCGAATTGGCAGGTAACCAAGTAGACAATTCTTCAGACGAAGTGGGAAAAAAAACTTTCTTGAGCCAGCAGGTATGTTCTGTGCATGGCTGTCAAGGGATTAGGCAAAACCAATAATAACAGTATCCGCTTCTAACTAACTAGGTCTATGACTTCATGTCCTGTAATGGCGTCTTACTCTCATTTTCTGAATTATTTCTTATGGCGCAAGAACATTACCTAGATGTTCTTTAAGATGAACTAGACATTGGGTAACCAATACTAAAAAATATTACGTCTGTGTTATATATTATAGTCAATATGTCTGAGATATGTTTGTATCTGATACTGCAGTCATGTCAGTAATTCTATGGATGCATTTGTCCTTCTGAATGCCGTCTTTGGACACTTGTCTTTCCTTTTGTACCCCAAATTAGTATCTTCATACCTCTGGTTCATGTATACATGGTTAAGATAAGATAAGATAATCCTTTAACAGTCCCACATTGGGGAAATTTCAGCATGTTACAGCAGCATAGTAATACAGATACAGGATAATACAGAGTAATATATTACAGAAGTAGAGACACATATGCTGAGAAGAGAAGATATACTAGGAGTCCATAGCAGCTAAGGAAGAGAAGAAGAAGGAAGACTTCATAGTCATAATGATTAGTTTTCTGTGCGGAGTGATCTTCGCTTGGCCTGATGTAGATTATACAGCCTGACCACAATTGGGAGGAAGGACTTGCGATAGCTCCTTCTCACACTTGGGGTGAAGCAGACGGTCACTTACAGTGCTGCGAAGTCCCATCAAGGTCCCATACATGGGGTGGGATTTGTTTTCCCACATGGAGGTCACCACAGACAGTATCCTTCTGTCACCCACCACCTGTACTGGGTCCAAGGGGCTCCCCAGGACAGAGCTGGCCCTCCTGCTCAGCCTTTCAAGTCTATTTCTGTCCCTGGTTGATATACTGCTCCCCCAGTATATACAGTGTCTGTATGTTAAGTAATATTTTATGTCTGTATTCCTGTGTGTCATGAGGTCATGGTTGGATTATTGTCCTTCTGTCTGTTTGTCTTGAGCTAGTCTCTGCCTGCCATATTTGGATGTACATGTCCTTCCATTATGTACGATTCACCTTTGGGCTTCCCCCATGCCTTAGCACGTGGCCACATGTGTCCTTCTGTTAATTATGAATTCCTGTGTTTGTTATTCCACTATTTGTGCATCACTGCTACCTTGTGGATATACTGTATATGTCCTTTGGTCTAATATGTTCTGTTAGTTTCCATCTAATACCTGTGATCTAAAGGTTTGTACCCGCTATCTGTCCCGATATCCTAATTCACATTCTTATTTTGAACCTAACCTCTGTTATCCATATATTCTGGCCTGTTCCTGATTAGTATACCTGTTACCATCCTGAACACTTCACAGTTTATTCTGTGCACACTTAGTCTGTATTCACACTTTGCATTTTTCCTGATACTGCTGCACTATAGTCCCTGACTTACCTTGTCAGCTGTGACTTACTCAGGAGGTAACAACATGGCAGACTCACAGATGTACTTCAAAAGTTGGCAGAGAAAAACAAAACTCTGCTAAATTTCTGAGCAACAACAACATTTACTTGTTGCAGAGGAGTGAGACCTCCTTCCTAACCTAGAACTAGGTCTGGATAAGAGAGGAGTAAAAAAGACATTGTTCACCTTTTAAATACCATCTTTTGCATCTACTTTGATGCTCCTTCACATTATTCATGGTAGTCTAAGACACTGGTTCACAACTTTATCAAGGAAAGTACCATTGGTAAGAAAACGTCCCAACCGAGAACCCCCAAAGTAATGATCACTTATTAAAGCTAATAAAATATGGCTGTAAAATAGAGTCTTTGTTAACAATTATGTAATGGCCCCATCCTACCCCCACATGTATTGTAATGGCCTTACACTCAGTAGGATGGCACCTTCACAGCCGCACATGTTATATAATGGATCCCACAATGTTATAATGTTAAATAATGATTCCCATAAGAAATAAAATGGCTCTCATGCTTAGTGACATTTAAGGATCAAGTGGTACTCTGCATTTATTATTTACCATCAGGGTGGATTAAGAGTACCATGGAACTGTTTGGAAAATGCAATCCCCCCTACCCCATTCATGCCAAAGGTCCCTGTCAGCGCCACACCTCCCATGAGGCAACCTTAAGCGACCGCTTCAGGCGGCGCTATGCCAGGGCCCCGGGGAAGGCGGAATTTTTGCTGACCTAAGCCAGTCCAGGACAAGCTGTCCTGGACTGGCTTAGGGTCACCGTCACTGAGCGGTGGATTGGGGAGGCCACTGGAGCAGCGCTGCTCCAGCGGCCGCCCCTCACGCTCAGGCAGAGAGCAGGTCGTCTCCCTGCCTGCTCTCTGCCTGTTAAGACGCTCGCTCCGCTCGGCCCCGCCCCCTCCTGGGGGGGGGGCTTTCTGACGTCTGCCTCAGGCGGCAGAAACAAATGGTTCACCCCTGGTCCCTGTGACAAAATAATGTCCCATAGAAGACCCTCCATGCAGTATAATAATCCACAGTGGTCTCTCCACACAGTATACTGTTCCATAGTGACCCCTACATGCAGTATATAGGCCCATAGCAACCCCTCTACACGGTGTAATGTCCCATAGTGACCCCATGCAGTGTAATGTGCCTTAGTGACCACTCCACACAGCACAATGACCCAGACTGTCAACCTACATTAATGAAATAAAAAAAATCCCACATAGAGACTTTCTAAATATTTTGAATGTGGCTGACCCACATTTTCTGGGATTTTTCTTGAACCTGAAATTCTCTGAGTTTGTGTTGGGATTGGGTCCCGCAGGCTTCCCGTCCAGCGCATAGCGGGCCAATCCAAACCTCGGCGCTGTGCAGTAAGGTGTCTGGAGTCTAAGTCCAGCTTTCGGCCCACTGAGCATGCTCAGACATTTTGGAGCCGCTCAGAGGCTGTTCCATTCTCTCCCTACTGAGCATGCTCAGACATTTTGGGTCCTCTCAGAAGCTAAGTCCCATTTTGGCCATACTGAGCATGATTGGTGACGTCATGCCACCGCCCCTGTTGGGCGGGGACTAGCCTTTAAATAGTGTGAGCCGACGTCCGCTCGGTGCTCACACTTTGACTAAAATTGAGACAGGAGGTTAGGGCCAGGTTCCTGTTAATGCCAGGTTGTCAGATCAGGGATCTAAACTAGGACTCCTTGGCTCTGCCAGTAGGAATCCCCTAAACTTATTGGAACTGTCCAATCATATTGTTTCTCCCTAGCTGATTGGAGCCCTTTGTGTTACTGACAGGGGTGACATTTAACCCCTGGCAGTCTTTCCTGTGTAGCAGGCTGAAGCTTGTACTAGAGGCTATCCCTCTGCTGTGATTTAGAAGAAGTATTGTGCAAGGCTTCATTCAGTTTCACCCAGCGGCTTTGCACAGGTGCACTCTCCCAATAAGGTTAACTGGTGAGAGTGTGTTTGCAGTTGATTCACACCAGAACCGCACAAACACCACTGCCAGTGCAGGTAACTGGTGGTTAGCCTTTCACGCACACGGCCGCCCCTCCCCCCTGGGGCTTGTGGCTGAGTCTGCAATCCAGCAATTCTGTCATTGTTTAAATAATATTTTCATATATATAGACAGAACCATAGCAGTTTGTAACCCACAAACTATTAATATACTCAGAGTATAATAAGCTGACGCCTAGGTGAAGAGAAATAAACAGAAAAGTGTTACTTACCTCCTCTGGGCTCCAGCATGGGTATCAGGTCCTCTTCAGCCTCCCAAGTGACGTCAAGGACTACTGAGGCCTATGATTATCCTCATTATATTGTGTAATCCATGAGACTAGTTAGACCTAATCACAGGTCTAAGCAGTCCCTGATGTCACTCGGGTGCCTGGAAGAGGCCAGAGAGGAAACAAGGTCCAAGCCGGAGCCCAGCGGAGGTGAGTAACACTGTTTAGGTTTGTTCAACTGCACTTGGACTCTGATCATTATACTCTGAGAATCTGAAGAGACCCCACAGTATAATAGTAATTAACTACCATTATTAGAGATGGCTTTCACTGTAGAGGTACCCCTCGAGATAGTCTGGAGTTACCTCAGGCTGAGAACCACTGCTTTGGGGTTTCTTTAGACCCCAGAGAATAATATGTGGAGAATCAGGAGAACTGTAAAAAGTAATAAATAGAGATGAGCGAGTATTGAAATATTCAAGATTCTATATTCGTTTAGAGTAGAGCCTCAATATTCGACTACTCGATCGAATATCGAATCCCATTATAGTCTATGGGAAAAAATACTCGTTTCAGGGGATACCACTATTCGATTAAAGCAGAGTCACCAAGTCCACAAGTAGCAGGAGGAGAGTGTTTAGGAGGAGCGCTGTGCCATTAAAGTGCACGGACCCATAGAATGTAACGGGTCTGTGCTCTTTAACTGCACAGCGCTTGCAGTTGCGCTGATATTACATTCAGTGGGGTCCTCCTGCAGACTCCTTATGGATGGGAAGCAAGTGCTAATGTGAACTTACTTGTCCTGCATAACCAGTATTGCCGGGTGGCACCCCCGGAAGAAGGCTAAGCGTGCCGAAACGCGCATCGGGCTGGTAGCAGACACTAGATGATCCTGTTGCACATTGCAGCGATCTTAGATGGTTAAGATGTTACTTTTGTCCTGATACAGACCCATTTCTACTACATTGCTTTCTATCTTATCCTTCATTATCTACATCCATGACTTTACTTCTTTATTGACTCTAGGCTGTAGGTATGTACTTTTCCTGTTTCCTGTCTCCTCTATACATATTTAGGTCTTAGTTCGTACCTTATATACATTTATTTGGTGACAGTCTTTTGCATATCATAAATTCACTGACTTCTCAATGTCTAGTACTTTTCTTTATACAAAATTCACTGAAGGGAGAGTGATCCCAAAAACAAGTACCAAAAATAAAAATAAAACTTCACCTTTATTTTTTTGCAGATAAAAAACAACAAAAAAGGTAAAAACACATCTCCGGCAAACCATATAACTACTGCAACTTTACAGCGCTGTCTGTGGAGCGGTCCTGCCGGCGGTCAGTGCATCGTACCGCCAGACACTTGCACTATCGTGTGGCTTATGCCACTTGTTTGCAACAAATTGACATACTATATACCCCTGAGGAGTCTCGCATGAGACGAAACTCGTAGGGTAAAGTTGCAGTAGTTATATTTATGTCTGGGAGCTATGGACTGAATCCTCCATACCCAGTGGTGTAGTTTTTCCGCTATCCCTTCCTGTTGGTGTGGCGTTAGGCCAGTATCCTCAGGGAGGAAGTGGATACTCCCACTATTTGCACTATAATATTGGGTTTTGGAGGTTGATACTATTTTGAATTCAGTTCCAATATACTCCGGACATACTTTGTATATTGTAGGGAGGTAGTATTTCTTAGTAAAAGGGCTGAATAGGTGAATTTAAACTACATTTACTCGCCCATACTTTTCCTACCCTCCGAGGGGATGTGGCACAAAGGCTAGTGCACACCCAGTAAAAATCTGGCGTTTCCATTGCCTGGTTTGCCGGAGATGTGTTTTTACCTTTTTTGTTGTTTTTTATCTGCAAAAAAATAAAGGTGAAGTTTTATTTTTATTTTTGGTACTTGTTTTTGGGATCACTCTCCCTTCAGTGAATTTTCTTTTGCATATCAGGATCTTTTACCATATACATGCTCAGTGTTGATTGGATTACATCGGACGTAGCTCTTTATAATTATATGTGTACTATCTTATAATTGAAGGATCGTTTTAGGTGTTCTGCCACATACGGTGTTTTTCTTGTCTGTCCAATATGTGTTCAGTGTCCATTTTTTGTTACTTGTATTTGCATTTTTTATTATGTTAATAAAGATATACAGTCCTATGAAAAAGTTTGGGCACCCCTATTAATCTTAATCATTTTTAGTTCTAAATATTTTGGTGTTTATAACAGCCATTTCAGTTTGATATATCTAATAACTGATGGACACAGTAATATTTCAGGATTGAAATGAGGTTTATTGTACTAACAGAAAATGTGCAATATGCATTAAACCAAAATTTGACCAGTGCAAAAATATGGGCACCTCAACAGAAAAGTGACATTAATATTTAGTACATCCTCCTTTTGCAAAGATAACAGCCTCTAGTCGCTTCCTGTAGCTTTTAATCAGTTCCTGGATCCTGGATGAAGGTATTTTGGACCATTTCTTTCTACAAAACAATTCAAGTTCAGTTAAGTTTGATGGTCGCCGAACATGGACAGCCCGCTCTCAAATGATCTGAAAACAAAGATTGTTCAACATAGTTGTTCAGGGGAAGGATACAAAACGTTGTCTCAGAGATTTAACCTGTCAGTTTCCACTGTGAGGAACATAGTAAGGAAATGGAAGACCACAGGGACAGTTCTTGTTAAGCCCAGAAGTGGCAGGCCAAGAAAAATATCAGAAAGGCAGAGAAGAAGAATGGTGAGAACAGTCAAGGACAATCCACAGACCACCTCCAAAGAGCTGCAGCATCATCTTGCTGCAGATGGTGTCACTGTGCATCGGTCAGCAATACAGCGCACTTTGCCCAAATAGAAGCTGTATGGGAGAGTGATGAGAAAGAAGCCGTTTCTGCACGTACGCCACAAATAGAGTTGCCTGAGGTATGAAAAAGCACATTTGGACAAGCCAGCTTCATTTTGGAAACAAAAATTGAGTTGTTTGGTTATAAAAAAAGGCGTTATGCATGGCGTCCAAAAAGAAACAGCATTCCAAGAAAAACACATGCTACCCACTGTAAAATTTGGTGGAGGTTCCATCATGCTTTGGGGCTGTGTGGCCAATGCCGGCACCGGGAATCTTGTTAAAGTTGAGGGTCGCATGGATTCCACTCAGTATCAGCAGATTCTTGAGAATAATGTTCAAGAATCAGTGACGAAGTTGAAGTTACGCCGGGGATGGATATTTCAGCAAGACAATGATCCAAAACACCGCTCCAAATCCTCAGGCATTCATGCAGAGGAACAATTACAATGTTCTGGAATGGCCATCCCAGTCCCCAGACCTGAATATCATTGAACATCTGTGGGATGATTTGAAGCGGGCTGTCCATGCTCGGCGACCATCTAACTTAACTGAACTTGAACTGTTTGTCCAAAATACCTTTATCCAGGATCCAGGAACTGATTAAAAGCTACAGGAAGCGACTAGAGGCTGTTATCTTTGCAAAAGGAGGATGTACTAAATATTAATGTCACTTTTCTGTTGAGGTGCCCATACTTTTGCACCGGTCAAATTTTGGTTTAATGCATATTGCGCATTTTCTGTTAGTACAATAAACCTCATTTCAATCCTGAAATATTACTGTGTCCATCAGTTATTAGATATATCAAACTGAAATGGCTGTTGCAAATACCAAAATATTTAGAACTAAAAATGATTAAGATTAATAGGGGTGCCCAAACTTTTTCATAGGACTGTATCTCTGTATTTAAATTTGGATTTGAATACGTTGAGTGTCGATAACCATCTGGTTTGTTCCAGTTTTGTATTTGCATATTTGTTGTGGTTCTAGACACGCTAGGTTTTGAAGGGCTTTAATATGGTGGGAGGTAGGATTGAACTATGATTAGCCATATCCATTCCTCCAATATTTGTGCTATATTTTTCGTATATTCTCCGGCAGAACCAGCGTTGATTGGCCGAATGCTGTACACTGTATAGCATTTGGCCAATCAACGCTGGTCAATGCATTCCTATGAGAAAAAGTCAGTTCTCGCGTAACCGAAAGCTGCCAGCTCTCCCGACTAGCAAAGAGCCTGCTGCAGAACCAGTGTTGATTGGCTGAATGCTATACACTGTATAGCATTCGGAAAATCAATGCTGGTTCTGAATCGAATCTACACTGAGAATAGGAGTAGTATTCGAACGAGTACGAGTATTTTGAATACCGTAGTATTCTATTGAATATCTACTCGATCGAATACTACTCACTCATCTCTAGTAATAAACACTTGAACTCACCTTCCCTCCTCTCTCCTGGGGATCTTTGCAGCTTCCAGTGATCTCTATATGTCCTCTTCAGCTTTCTTCTAGCCTACGACTGACGACACACACTCCTGAGGCCCAATCACAGGTCTCAGCAGGAATGTGACAATAGAAGAAAAATTCTGGCACTCAAATATGTTTCTAAACAACTCCAAAATGTATTTCAGCCACAAAAAAACATTTCCGCTCAGACACAGACAGACCTTCATCAGTTTATCTTAAATTGAAGAATACAAATAATATACTGTATGTACTTGAGTATAAGCCGACCTGAGTATAAGCCGAGGCCCCTAATTTTACCACAAAAAAACTGGGAAAAATTATTGACTCGAGTATAAGCCGAGGGGGGAAATGCAGCAGCTACTGGAAAATTTCACAAATTAAAATGGTTTTGGGTGCAGTAGTTGCTGGGTGCTGGGAAAGGGGAGGACTGTTTTTTTTTTTGCTTGACTCAAGTATAAGCCGAGGGGGCCCTTTTCAGCACAAAAACTGTGCAAAAAATTTTGGCTTATACGCAGATTTTGACGCACAGGCCATCTCAGAATCCGGTCCAAAAAGCGGCTAGCCGTGACTGGATGCCGCTGCAGTGCACAGTCATCAAGTCGCAGCATTCCACTCCGGATTAGGCCCAAATGAATGGGCCTACTTGGGAGGGAGGTGTCGCAAACTGCTGTAGAATGTGCGGCAAGATAAAGGCAGGTCGCTTCTTTTTTCTGTGAGCGATAGAAACCACAGAAAAAGGAAGTGAACGGCTCCCATTGAAGTCAATGGGAAGCAGTTTTTTGAGCTGGATTCTGACGTGGATTCCGCATCAAAATCCGGCCCAAAAAACCCCTTGTGAACCCAGCTTAAGGGAACCTAATAATACCAGAAAAGAGCCAACAGAGTAGGTAAAATGAAGGGCAATAAGGAAAATAAAAAAATCGAGCAGAATAAAGGTGGATAATGTCAGAAATTGGTTAAAATAGACAGAAAAGGGGAAGCAATGGATTAATTTTTACAAAGTAACTTTATAAATCTCACCCTTCTTTTGCCCAAATGTACATTAAACAAATTAAAACTCAAAATCATTGTTATTTCCCGTCACTTGGGGAAGTCTCTGTAGATTTTGGAACCTCTATCAGAATTTTTGTCTTGGAAGAGACCCCAGGGTATAACAATTTCCCTTCTAGCTCTATCTGAACAAGTTTGGACTGAACCAAATTGGGGGGGGGGGGGGGGGTGCTTCTTCCAAACATAGAAGGAAGCAAATCTGCTGGAATACACCCATACTTAATACTTACCCAAGTGTTATTATTATAATAAATATGATGGTCAGTCTATACACAAGTGCAAGGGGGAGGAGATGGCGCCTTTTGTGTTATGTGATCATAAAGGAAGTAATAGTAATGTGGTAAATCTTCCATACTATACATACCTAGTGTAGTTCCCACCCCATCATACTTACCTGTCTTCCTGTCACAATATTCTGGGAACAGGAGGTCACGTGTTCTGTGCTTGCTGGCACTCTGTCTCTTTTGCGCACATGGGTGGCCACCAGACATCAAGAAGAGGAGGTATCTAGAACAAGCCGTGAAGATCCTGCCTGGAAGACAGGTAAATATGATGGGGGAGGGGGGTTTGAGTTAGGCTAGTAGTTAATGGGATCGTTAGTGAACCAGGAAGGAGTGTTAGTGAGAAAGGGAGGGGGAGTGAGAGAGGGAGAGGAAGGGAGTGAGCTCTGAGTGAAGCACAGGGTATCATGGTAGTTGTAGAAAAACAGAATAGGAAACTAGAAGATGTCAGGAACTCACAGAGAAACCCAGGAAATCACTCAAAGCACTGATAAAGGTATTTGGTTGCATTCATGAACCTATTGTTAGCACTAATAGACTTTTGAGATCTCTTCAGACCCTAGATCCTCTTTGGTGGTCTTCTGGCTTATTCTGGCCTCTTAGGTGATGTCGTGCATTTCCAGGAAACCACTAAGGCCTTTAATTAGTACTGAGCGATCACGTGGAGCATAACATCCTGACACTTGAATAGACCATCATGACTTTATTGCATCCTATGTCACTGCTGTGGCCTCAGTGGTTCCCCAGGGCATGTGAGCCAGGATACTTGAAAGGACTGGAAAAGGAACCCGAATGATTGCTAGAAGCCATAAGCCATAAGTCTGAAGGGGCCACAGAGTATAGTAATAGCATTTCCAGTTTGGGCTGAATAAGCTGACAAATGCAAAAATATTTATTGAAAAGAATATTTTGAGGTCCAATCATCTCTAGTCAGGTGACTAGGGTTGAGCCAATCTTGAGATTTCAGGATCTATTTCAAAATCCGATTATTTTCCATTTTCCGATCTTTTCAGATCCCGATCGCTCAACCCTACAGGTGACAGTTATGCTATAAATCTTCAGGTGACATCTTCTGTGACTGCCTTTTTCCTTCTCTTCTCCATCCAGCTCAGACCACCATGATAACCTTTCCAAGTGACTGGATAGTCTGTTGCAGAGACATCTTCAGTCCTTTACTTCTGCAGTCATCCCCAGCCTCTACAGCAAAATATAGACTCCATTTTGCAGCAGTTGACATTCTCCTGTTCTGCTTTCTTGCTGTTCTTACCGCTGGCTTTTGTGACCCTATGTATTCAGTTCCTTCTGCAGGTCCAGCAGATTTTGTTTAGTAATAGTTTTACTAGTTTGGGCTCCTTAAAGAGGACCTTTCACCGATTTGGGCACAGGCAGTTCCATATACTGCTGGAAAGCCGACAGTGCGCTGAACTCAGCGCACTATCGGCGTTCCCGATCTGTGCCCCGGGTAAAGAGCTATCAGTCCCGGTACTGTAGCCCTTCACAGTCAGAAGGGCGTTCCTGACAGTCAGTCAGGAACGTCCTTCTCCACAGCAACGCCTATCGCTGATGTACAGTGAGAGCAGGGAGAATCGCCCCCTCCCTCTACTCACAGTGCTCGTCCATAGACGAGTATTATCAGGAGGGGAGGGAGGTGTTCCTCCCCGCTCACACTGTACAGCGTGATAGGTGCTGCTGTGCAGAAGGACGTTCCTGACTGACTGTCAGGAACGCCCTCTGACTGTAAAGCGCTACTGTACCGGGACCGATATCGCTTTACCGAGGGCACAGATCGGGAAAGCCGATAGTGCGCTGAATTCAGCGCACTGTCGACTTTCTAGCAATATATAGAACTGCCTGTGCCCAATCTGATGAAAGGTCCTCCTTAAGCAGCATAGTACCCATCCTCTTGTAAAAATACATTTCTTACTTTAAGACACTGCACCATCATTTGATATTAGGGTGAATTGGTCTAATCTATGGGAGAATCAGAAATCAGATACATGAATATGTAATGGCTACATTGGGGAAGAAAGAACAATAATTTGGACCAGTAAAATCCACATTTTGTAGTATATAACATCATTTTCCTTTCCACATATTAAATAACTGTCCTTTCTTAAACAATTGCTCCGACAAGTGAGTTAAAGCCCAATTTGCCGGTGATAAGCTGCACTTTCACAGTGACTGAGTTTTTCTGTCAATTCTCTTTTCATGGATTGTTTTGTATTTCCTTTCAGCTTAGCTCTGCTTTGCTGTTCCCACATAGTTGCAGAAAGTCCCCCCTTAATGTTTGCTCATGTAATTGCTGCCATTACTGCAGAAACTGGAAAATCATTACTGTGCCTTAAAATACAGGAATGCATAATTTTGTCTTTGTGTGCAGAAGTCTATAAAAGCTCTCAATAAACATAAATAAATTGCTCGGCATTTTGCCATTCAGTGACTGCATTGTACAGTATCTATTTGTATTACAACAGGTAATTTGACATTCAACATCGTTAACTGATTAACCATTAAGTCGCCTTGTCACATTTTCCACTAGCTGGTTGCAGAAATGTTTTTCTTTTACCTGTTATGGGTGGTAACATACATATAGTAACAGCTTTTAAAAATAACTAATAAAAGTTACATTTTATTGCACCTTTATTTAGTGTTTTTGGTTTATAGTGTAGGTGCATATACCTATGTATTTTTCTGATCAGTTTTGAGATAACATACATATAGTATAGCAGCGTGATTTTTTATTTATTTTTTAAATGGTTACATTGTTGCATTGAATCTGTTGTATCTGTCATGAGGTGAGATGAGCCTTTTGCCTCATGCGGCAAATTGCAATTTGTCTGTGGGTGCAGAACAGCCTGGTACTACTTGGGATCTAAGTAAAAATAGGATTTGGAGAACAGTACATTATAGTAGTACTGCCATATGCTGATACTGAAATAATGCAAAATGACCAATGTATACCGCTCGGAGGTGTAAGACAGAAAAGGAGGGGTAGGTCTCAGCTCTGCTCTTTCCTTCCTCATTCCAAGCAAGAGAAATGCCTCCTATAATATGTTTTCCTCCAGTTGGCAATCTGTATTTCTTCGTTAAGATTCTAGGAGTGGGGTCACCATTTCAATTTTTGCCTCAGGCAGCGGAATAGCTTGGATTGGCCTGACTGAATGTTAAACTGTATGTAAGATTAAATCCTTAACGAAAAGCTTACTTTGGTCTTTAACGAAAAAGCAATTTTATTGTGTTACAGTATCTCCGTATTTTAAGACACTTTTTTCCATTTTGTTATTGATATAGCTGTATATTTATAGTATATATTGTACTAGAGGGAGGACCCGGCTTCGCACGGGTATATTACATTTTATGTTTGTGTAGTGGCCCCATAAGAATTGTCCAATTTTGCACTGGTGTATTTTGTATGTTGTTTGTGTGTATGTCCATAAGCGTCATGTGATTATGTGTATCTCATTTTGGATGTCAGTGAAAAACCTGTGATCAGTTGTTATGGATACCTGGAGTAAAGCTGTATCTAATCCTTCCCCGTGTAGTACTGTGCTTAGATGCAAGTATCCAATCCTTGTTGGTGTGGTACTGTGTGCAGATGCACATATCTAATCCTCCCCGTGTGGTATTGTGTGAAGAGGCGCGTATCTAATCATGTGGAACTGTGTGTAGACGTGGGTATCTAATCCTACGGCATGTGGTACTGTGTGCAGACGTGCGTATCTAATCCTACGGAATTTGGTACTGTGTGCAGACACGCTTATCTTATCCTCTGGCGTGTGGTACTGTGTGCAGACGCACGTATTTAATCCTCCTCTGTGTGGTATTGTGTGAAGAGGCGCGTATCTAATCCTACGGGGTGTGGAACTGTGTGTAGACACGTTTATCTAATCCTACGGCATGTGGTACTGTGTGTAGACGCGCGTATCTAATCCTACGGCATGTGGTATTGTGTGCAGACGCGTGTATCTAATCCTAAGGCATGTGGTACTGTGTGTAGACACACATATCTAATCCTACGGCATGTGGTACTGTGTGCAGACGCGTGTATCTAATCCTATGGCGTGTACAACTGTGTGAAGACACATGTATCTAATCCTCCCGTGTGGTATTGTGTGAAGAAGCGCGTATCTAATCCTACGGCGTGTGGAACTGTGTGTAGAGGCGTGTATCCAATCCCCCAGCATGTGGTACTGTGTTCAGATGCGCATCTCTAATCCTATGGCATGTGGTACTGTGTGTAGACGCGCGTATCTAATCCTCCCCCGTGTGGTACTGTGTGCTGAGACGCGTATCTAATTCTCTGGCTTGTGGTACTGTGTGCAGAGACACGTATCTAATCCTCCAAAGTGTGGTATTGTGTGAAGAGGCGCGTATCTAATCCTTTGGCGTGTTGAACTATGTGTAGACGCGCGTATCTAATCCTACTGCATGTGGTACTGTCTGCAGACGCGTGTATCTAATCCTATGGCGTGTACAACTGTGTGCAGACGCGCGTATCTAATCCTCTGGAATGTGGAACTGTGTGTAGACGCGTGTATCTAATCCTATGGCATGTGGTACTCTGTGCAGACGCGTGTATCTAATCCTATGGCGTGTACAAATGTGTGCAGACGCACGTATCTAATGCTCTGGAGTGTGGAACTGTGTGTAGACGCCTGTATCTAATCCTTCGGCATGTGGAACCGTGTGCAGACGCGTGTATCAAATCCTTCAGTGTGTGGAACTGTGTGCAGAAATGCGTATTTAATCCTCTGGTGTGTGGGACTGTGTGGAGACCCGTGTATCTAATCTTCTGGCGTGTGATACTGTGTGCTGATCTGTGTATCTAATCCTCTGGAGTGTGGAACTGTGTGTAGACGCCTGTATCTAATGCTTCGGCATGTGGAACCGTGTGCAGGCGCACGTATCTAGTCCTATGGCATGTGGTACTGTGTGCAGAAGTGCGTATTTAATCCTCTGGTATGTGGGACTGTGTGCAGACCCGTGTATCTAATCCTATGGCGTGTACAACTGTGTGAAGACACGTGTATCTAATCCTCCCTTGTATGGTATTGTGTGAAGAGGCGCGTATCTAATCCTACGGCGTGTGGAACTGTGTGTAGACGCGCGTATCCAATCCCCCGGCATGTGGTACTGTGTGCAGGTGCGCGTATCTAATCCTATGGCATGTGGTACTGTGTGTAGATGCGCGTATCTAATCCTCCCCCGTGTGGTACTGTGTGCGGACGTGCATATCTAATCCTTTGGTGTGTGGAACTATGTGTAGACGCGCGTATCTAATCCTCCTGCATGTGGTACTGTGTGCAGATGCGTGCATCTAATCCTATGGCATGTACAACTGTGTGCAGATGCGCGTATCTAATCCTCTGGAATGTGGAACTGTGTGCAGACGCGCATATCTAATCCTCTGGAATGTGGAACTGTGTGCAGACGCGTGTATCTAATCCTATGGCGTGTACAAATGTGTGCAGATGCACGTATCTAATCCTCTGGAGTGTGGAACTGTGTGTAGACGCCTGTATCTAATCCTTTGGCATGTGAAACCGTGTGCAAATGCACGTATCAAATCCTTCAGTGTGTGGAACTGTGTGCAGAAATGCGTATTTAATCCTCTGGTGTGTGGGACTGTGTGCAGACCCGTGTATCTAATCCTCTGGCATGTGATACTGTGTGCTGATCTGTGTATCTAATCCTCTGATGCGTGTATCTCAGTTTGGATATCAGTGTTGTATTGTGCATGTGGAGTGACCGTGTGTATTGCAGTTGGAATATGAGTGAAAGACTTGCAGGTTTGTATTGGCTAAGGGGGGGGCACTGTATTTGGAATGCTGTATCTCAGCAACGGTGCGTCCGAGCGAGTTGGAGTCTCGTCTTAAACCTTCCCGGATACCTGAAGTATCTCTGTACCAAATTTGGTGAAGATCGGTCCAGTCGTTTGGTTCGCATTAGAGTACAGACAGACAGACAGACGGAAAGACAGACAGACAGACAGACAAGAATTCATTTTTATAAGATAGGGAGATGTATATGTATAGCTGTATGTACATATTGTGGGCCCAGGGGAGGTGTGGAAAATAATAAATACTCATACTCATCTTCCCTCACTTCTCCTGGGCTCCCTTGTAGAATCTGGTGTTGAATGTCATGACATTTGTGTCAAAGCAATACCCATCCCTGATGTTTCCTTTCCTGGGTTTTTATTTCTATAGAATGTAGTATGTGTTTGTTTTTAAACTGATCTGATGAAGATGATGACCAACGATGAACTGTATTCACACCAGTAACTGTACGTCTATCTATCTATTTATCTATCTACATTTGCAGCAAGATCCTGGAGCTGTTTATGACTGAGAGCAGATTCTCCTTTACTCACTGTGTGACAGTGTATGGCAGAGGGGAAAACTGCTAAAAATGCAAAATAAAAGTCATATAATGAAATTATGTCATATCTCATGCACTGTTCTATTGCGTTTGTAATGAATATAAATAAGTAAGGGAGTGCACTGAGAAGCATCCATACACAGGCACTACTTAGCTTTTCTTGGAGATGTGTTTTATCACAGTCCCTTCTTTGCAAATTACTGATCGACTGATACAAAGTTGTCTTGGTTAAAACCATTTTGTGGGATTAGATAACATGGCCGATTTCTTCTTCTTAGGAATTAACCTCACATTCGTTGGTCCATTTCCATGAATGGGACTGAGCTGCATCATGTCACCAACCAACATGATGTCACTATCTGAGAAGAAGAACTCAGCCATTTTAACTTATTCTGAAAGACTTAGTTGAAGACATGATAACAAACCCCACACAATTCACAACCCAGCATATATAGAATACAGAATATAATTTTGCGATAGCATGTCATGAAAAACATTTATCTCAAGATTTACATATCTGGACAAGTGCAGCCAAGGGAAAGGCAAGGAGGAACCTGGGAATTGTGAGGGAATGGCGTGAGACGGCTGAAGTATATTTTAAGCTATGCAGAGACTTCTTTTTAGTAGTTATCTACATGTAAATTGTCTTCCTTACCCAACCTCTTCTAACATAACAAAACCCATGCAATTCACAACCCAGCCACTGGGGACAACATAGAATAGAATAGAATAGAATAGAATAGAATAGAATATCATTTTGTGACAGTATATCATGAAAAGCTGTCATTTTATGACACATATACCTTGACAGGTCCAGCCAAAAGAGAAGGATTTGGGCAGTGTTGGAAATGGAATTGTATTAGAATTGGTGAGGAAAGATTTATTTTTGTAGCTTTTCGGATCTTGCGTTTTTAGTAGCAGTAATTCTCTTTATAAATGTGACCTCCATAATGCAAGGTTCACTCTAATGTTCAAGTTTACGTTCTTTGGGTCTGCTTAGGGACCTGAAAAATGGAAATCCTATCCACTTAAAAAAGCGGATAACAGACCCCATAGTCTATAATAGGTTCCACTGGGTTTTCCCCCCCCCCCCCCATTTCCACCAATTTTATACTGAAATCAGAGGAAAGTCCTGCTTCCAGTGTTTTGTTAGCAGAATGTTGATATTGTATTGTGTTGTCTGGTTCTAAGACAATTGGATCTTTAACCAAACTGAAGATTGGTTATGTATATTTCCTTCAATAATATTACTATAAGCATCACTTTCACTTGCGAGCATACAGTATGGGGTATATATTATTAGGAATGTGGAATTACCTGCTCACTTGGAACATTGTGACCTATACTCTGTATAGTAAAAGCACTTAAAACAAGAAACATGTCAAGGATTTTGAATAATCTTTCAATCTACAGTAGAAATTGGAATGTTCTTAACTCAAGAGATTATTTACAATTTGGCTTCTCAATGCCTTAGATATGAATTCTTCCTTTAGTAGCGTGCCGCCATCCGGCACACAGAACACGTGCGATACCTACATGAATCCACATTTAGACTATGAATTTAAATCAGCTCATGAAATAAAGAATAACCCAAGGGGCTTCTATTTTAGATAAGTAACACATTGAAGGTGTATGGGAAACCCTCACTGGTCTGGGAGAAAGTGAATATGAAAATGGCAATTACCTTGCCTGAAGGAGACGCATATCTATATTATACCATGTACTACCGATATGCCATTTTCTTTTGCTTTTGGAATGATTTTAGAAGAAAGCAATGTGTATATCATTGGGCTAAATTCTGGTCTATGTTCAGATGTATGAACGTTTAACTAACACATATAGGGAATTTGTCAGAAAAAAATCTAAATCCATCAATAATGATATGCTTGTATTGGGTCGTATTGGGTTCCCAATGCGCCCTTTTGTTTCACATATGCTGGTTCATTCTGTATAACAATTATTCTCTTCCGATATGCAATGGTTCTGTCCTGTGTCGGCCATTTAGATTGGGTAAGATCTTTCCTCCCTGCCATGGTCATGCCTATCCCAGGTCCAAGTCATGTATCTGCACCTTTATCAGACTGATGAGTATCCAACACTCGGCACCCAGCTGTTACCAGCAGCTAATACACAGAGAATGGAGTGAAAACAGACAGCGCTGTTGTCTATGTCCGGAATAGGTACTGAGGATCAGCTCGCAAATATTTGAATCAATGGGATTCTAAGCCAAGAGAACTATTTCCTCCTTGACCAGAAGGGGGCGATCAGAGTGACACTTGTCCAATGCTCTCTTATCTTCCTGAGAACTTCCGGAATAAACAAGACTGAACACACACTTGCCTGAGAGAGCATCCACCCCCCCAATGAGTTATGCTTTGGGATTTAAGGAAAAATAAAATCTGGCCACTTTCGTAGGTGCTCACAATCTAGTGAAAACGGACAGTTTCAGCTCCCATTCTACTTGTCTTAAACTGTGGTGGCTTACAGAACCTTTCAAAAATATACATCCCCATTGATCAATACTTTGTACAGCCATTAGAGATGAGCGAGTACTGTTCGGATCAGCCGATCCGAACAGCACGCTCGCATAGAAATGAATGGACGTAGCCGACACGCGGGGGTTAAACCGCCGGCCGCCGTCAAAGCGGAAGTACCATGTGCATCCATTCATTTCTATGGAGCGTGCTGTTCGGATCGGCTGATCCGAACAGTACTCGCTCATCTCTAACAGCCATCTTTCAATGCAGTTACAGCTGGAAGTGTTTTGGGGTCTGTCTCTACCATCTTTGCGCATCTAGAGACTGAGATTTTTGCCCATTCCTCTCTGCAAAATAGCTAAAGCTCAGCCAGTTTGATGGAGACATCTGTGAATAGCAATTTTCATGTCTCACCACAGACACCCAATGGGATTTAGGTCTGGACTTTGACTGGGCCATTCTAACACATGAATATTCTTTGATATAAACCATTCCACTGTAGCTCTGGTTTATGTTTAGGGTCATTGTCTTGCTGGAAGGTGAATCTCCTCCCCAGTCTCCAGTCTTTTGCAGCCTCCAACAGGTTTTCTTCCAGGATTGCCCTTATATTTAACTTCATCCATCTTTGCAACAACTCTGATCAGCTTCCCATTTCCTGCTGAAGAAAAGTCTCACCCCAACATGATGCTGCCCCCGGCCATGTGTCACAGTGGGGATGGTGTGTTCACGGGGATGAGCGGTGTTACTTTTCTGCCACACATAGCGCTTTGCATTTAGGCCAAAAAGTTCAACTTTGGTCTCATTTGATCAGAGCACCTTCTTCCACATGTTTGTGATGTCCCTGATATGTCTTGAGGCAAACTTTCTTTCAATGATGGTTTTCTTCTTGCCACTTCCATAAAGACCAGATTTGTGGAGTGCATGACTTATAGTTGTCCCGTGGACAGATTCTACTACCTGAGCTGTGGATTTCTGCAGCTCCTCCACAACGACTTTGGGCCTCTGGGCTGCTTCTCTGACCAGTGCTCTCCTTGCTCAATCTGTCAGTTTAGGGGGACGGCCATGTCTTGGTAGGTTTGCAGTTGTAAAATACTTTTTCCTTTTTTTGATGATGGATTGAACAGTGCTCCTTGGGATGCTCAAAGCTTGGGATATGTTTATATAACCTAACTCTGATTTAAACTTTTATCTCTAACCTGTCTGGTGATTTCCTTGGTCTTCATGATGCTGTTTGTTCACTAGTATTCTCTAACAAACCACTGAGGCCTTCAAAGAACAGGTGGATTTATACTGAGTCTAAATTACACACAGTCGTAATCCATTAATTAAGTGACTTCAGAAGTTTGTGGTGGTAAGGTGATAAAATGTGACAAAGCTCAAGGGGTGTGAATTCTTTTGCAAGCCACTGTATCAATGAAGCAAAATTGTGACATAAAAAAGAATATCAGATCTAATTCATAAATAAACCTGATGTCTTTGGAATGTGGGAGGAAACTGATACAAACTTTAGGAGAACATACAAACTCCTTTAGGAAACACCTAAATTGGAAGTTATTGAACCATCCAAAAGTCCGTGGTCATCGTCTGTGTCTTAGACTTATTTGAGGTTTATTGGAAAATTCCACTTAATGAGAAATCTAAAATTCTAAAGTAATTCAATCTCCTAGTCTGTCCTAATATTCAAGTCACAAAAATAGAAATGTGATATTTTTAGGTCTTGTTGGGTATTATAGACATTTTGTTCCAGAATTTGTTGCCATGGTTGCTCCCTTAACTGACCTAACTATAAAGAACAGAAGGTGGAATGGTAAAAAGAATGTGAAGTAACTTTTGAGCAAATAAAGGAAATTTTATGTAAAGAGACAGTTTTGCAAAGCCCAAAGTTTGACAAACCATTTAATGTACAGGCAGATCCATCTGAAGGTTAGACTTGGCGCAGTCCTAAGTCAAGAAATTAATGGTGAGGAACACTCTATTTTTTACTTTAGAAAACCCTTTCCCAGTGAACAAAAGTATTCCGCAATAGAGAGAGAAGGGCTGGCAATTAAATTGGCATTGCAGACATTGTGGAAGAAGACTCTTTCTCTTAAGTAACAAGAAATGTGAAAAAGTGATGTTATTCAAGTTATTAAAAAAACAGAAATTCTGTAGGTAACTTGGGCAAGGGTAAGTTCGCACGATGGAAAGTGAAGAGGAATTTCTCTTCATTTTCCTCTACCGGCATTTTTGCTCATGGTTGGCCATGTCCAGATGCTGATGCATGGCACTAGCATTCCGTTGTGACCCCCCCCCCCCCCCTTCCCAATGCTGATTATACCCAGATGAATGGGCCTAATAGCAGGGAGTCTCAAACTGCAGACTCCATGGCTGAATCCATGGCAAGATCAAGCAGGACGCTTCTTTTTTCCGTGTCCTGCTGCAATCTCTGCTTCCCATTGGTAGGAGGTTTCTGGATGGTATCTGCCACGGATTGAGGGGCGCAATCCACAGCAAATTCCACCATGTGCATATACCCTTAATGAATTTCCCTGGTCTGGAAAAAGTATGACTGTGACTACTGTAGAGGAAAAGGGGACCAAAGGTCCGTTGAGGGAGAACCGCGCACACTGGTACATTTAAGAAGATGGTAAACCAGGGTCCAATCACATAGGGTTTATTGGGTAGTTAAAAATACAGCATATAGCATGATGCGTTTCGGGCCTTACACTGGCCCTTTCTCAAGTGCAAAAAACGAGAGCAGGTCCCATCAGGTCAGACGCTTCTGTGACTACTGTAGGGATGGGCAAACTGATTCATTTAGAACTGGATTCCATTCAAAATTTCCAGAAGCTTCTGGTTTGTCATTCATGAGGAAAAATAATATGCTCTCCTGGATGTCTGGTGGTTCCTAGGCATCCTCTTAAGACCTCTACTGGCCTCTGGCTGAGGGTCATTGCTGAGGCCTCTGATTGGGGCTCCTCAGTCACGTAGGGCATGTCGCCATCACAACTTTGTGACTTTAACAGGTCCCATGTGACTGTTGAGGAAGCAAGAAGCCTGAAGTTCAGATAAGGCCTGAAGAGGACACTGGATTGTTATTTTTCCTCACTTACCCAGGACCTCCACTTATACTCTAGGACAGGGGTCCTCAAACTTTTTAAACAGTGGGCCGGAGGCAGAGCAGGTCGCACAGACATCAGGAGCGGTGCCCTCCAATAGGTAAAGTGAAGTGTGCTCCATGGCCTGGCCCGATGTTAGGATTGTGCAGAGACTGCGGCCATGATATGGGCATCGCTGTCTGTTCCTTTGCAAAATCCAGGGTTGCAAGGGTTAACCTGCCTTGCAACAACCGGGCGTGGTCGACTGGTTGATCGACATGTGTATCAACCAATAGACGCTCGGATTGGGCAGCTGGGCTATTTGGTGGTGACCGCCCCTTGCCTATATAAGGGGACTGGGCTGGACGCCTGGCGCTCTATGATCGCATTCCAAACCCGAAATGATGTGTGTGTATGTATGTTTGGGTTCCAGCCTGTAAACATTGCCCTAGTTAGCAAAAGACCCCTGAGATAGCAATGCCACTGTTTGTCAGGCAGCATGCTGCCCTGTATGTGTGTGTTTGTGGTAAAACTCTGTAGGGTCAGCTAGCAGTAATTCCCAGAGAGGGTGACTGGGAGTGGGCTTGGCAATAGTTGCCTGGGTGGTTGGGTGGAACTACCACACACAGGGTTACTTGGTCTCTGGCTAGTCCTGGAGTTCAGGCTAGCCAGCTTGTTTATTTGTGCGGCTGCTCTGACTGCACAGGGCTCTGTGAATATTAACAGAGCACACCTGGTCATTTAATTTAGCTGGCAGTGACAGGAACTGTTAGTCTGTATTCACACCAGGTTGGTTGCAGTAATGGCCCAGAGGGCTCCGTAGGGTTTTATTTATTTATTTTTTTTAATAAACCCTGCTCACCATAACACCCGAGCTCCCCAGGAGCTTCATTATAAATGTTGTTGGCAGGGGCAAGACAGAAGTGCTTGGCGGGCCGCATGTGGCCCACAGGCTGCAGTTTGAGGACCCCTGCTCTAGGATCTGAAAAGTCTCCAGAGTATAATATTAGCACTTCTAGCTCTATACAAACAATTTGATACAAAATGAACCGGAACGCTGAACCTCATGAATGTTTGTCAAAGCAAATCTAGTAAGGTTCACCCATCTCTATTTGTGATGGCTTCCTATACCTTACATTTTCATTAGCCTGGCCATCTAATGCTCCATCTATTCTTCTCATTCTAGCCATTTGTGAAGATTGTACCAAAACTATGGAAATTCTCCCAACAATATGGGCTAATATAGAAGTGATTTACTATTAGAGCTGTACGTCTGTTCAGAACTTACCAGCAGTAACTCTGTTGGTTTATGATGAAAGCTGCAAAGTTTCAAGGGTACAAAAGGTCACAATTACATTGAAATTCGAGGTTGTTGTTGTGGTGCTAACATCATGATGATAATCTATGGAAATGCAACAGCTTCAGATATAAGGATTCTGTTCAGAATGGACAATTTTTCATAAAACTTTTTTTTTTTTTTTATAAAAATTGCCTGCTCAAAATAAATCCCTTTGGATTTATTTTCTTCAATCAAGGTCTTATTGTATTTTGGAAAACCCCAAGCTTCACAAATGCCTCCTGAAAATTTTGGTCACCTCTGATAACTGTGTCCCTTAAAAACGTCACTGCAGTCCATAGTGAGCCATTAAAGTATGTAACGCAGATACTGTCTCCTGAAACAAGACTGCTGCCTCTTGTACCCATCAAAAATAGTGATCGGACCGCGCGCTACACATTTAAATCAATGGGAGGCTTTATTACCCATTGATTTCAATGTGTAGCGCATGTAAGCCGGCACCCATTGAAGTCAATGGGATCTGTTTTGAAGCGCCGCGCTCTGACACGTGTTTACGTGTCTAAATGAGCGGCGCGTTACTCCGTGGGAATGGAGCCTAAGGTATTTGAAATACTCGTACTCGATCGAATACCACACGGTAAACACAGTAAAAACTCGATTCCCCTCCCACCTTCCTTTTTTTACACCAATAACTGTGAAGGGGAGTTGGGACAGGAAGTAGGAAAACATCGAAAAAAATATGGAAAAAGTCATTGGCTAAATCAGGTGACCTCCGCTCTATAAGAATAGTGGGTGTCAGATTCGGTTCAGATGCCACTGTGAATTAGACAGGGAATTAGACATTCTGCCAGGGTTAGCTCGTGTTTTGAGTTATTTGGGCAGGAATCTTACTCCAACAGATCTTATAAGAGCTAAACTTACATCTACCACTGCTTGAAGATTGTATATACACCATCTGTATATATACACCATCTGTATATACAATCTTTTTGCAAATAATTTTCCCAAAAGCCCTTGTTAGGGCTCCAATGACGTACCACCTTTCCCCCAATCTACCTTTCATATCTCCTGTTATATCCGTGTTTTGAGCTCAGTATATACGTGTAACATACAGAGGTATTTGGGCTCTATATACCTTGCCCATCTCCAGTTCTTGTTTGAAGCTCACTATATACTCGTAACATACAGAGGTATAAAGAGGTATACACACATACACAATGACAATTAAGGGTGGGGGCTGTATGATTTGCCCCTTGCCTTGCCTATGCCACTGTGGTTGTCATGGGCAACGTGATTTAAAGGGGTGCATGCTAATGTTTGTTTAGCTTACAATTTGTCTTTCTGTCCATACTAATGTAGAGGAAAGAAGGTTTCCAAGTATTGTTCCACTTTCCATAGAGGTTATATTGAGTTTGGAGTCTGTAGTTGTTAGGCTGTAATAGTGGGGTAATACAGTGACTTGGTTGTGTTAGATGCCCCCAGACATGCTTCCCCTGCTGTCCTAGTTGCATTGCAGAGCTGTTGGCATCATTTCCTGGGGTGTCATAGTGGACTTGGTGACTCCAATTGGACGAATTTTGGTTTCCCTGAAACAAGCATTTTTTTCCCCATAGACTATAATGGGATTCGATATTCGATTGAATAGTCCAATATTGAAGTTCTACTCAAATCGAATATCAAATATTTCACTACTCGCTCATCTCTAGTCGTACTCCAGCCAGTAACAGGCACCATTTTTTTTTACCTCTCCTGGTTCCGGGAAGGCTTCGGGCATACTAGTGTGACGCCACTGATGTCACATGACCAAGGCCTGTGTCCATATGTGTAGCGATGCAGGTCTGGGTCATGTGACGTCCCGTACATCATTCAAGATGGCCGACATCAGCAGGGAGTGCAGTGGAGCTGGGAATAGGTAAGTAACAGTGTTTTATGTTTGTTTACGCCTCTTGGGTGTCCGATTATTATACTCTGAGTTCTGAAAAGACCCCAGAGTATAATAATTGTTCATAGGTGTCCACAATGGAGCATAATACTGTGTGCAGGGGCCACTATGGGGGATAATACTGGGTGCAGGGGCCACTATGGGGGATAATACTGAGTGCAGGGACCACTATGGGACATAATACTGTGTGCAGGGGCCACTATGGGACATAATACTGTGTGCAGGGGCCACTATGGGGGATAATACTGTGTGCAGGGGCCACTATGGGGTATAATACTGTGTGCAGGGGCCACTATGGGACATAATACTGTGTGCAGGGGCCACTATGGGACATAATACTGTGTGCAGGGGCCACTATGGGACATAATACTGTGTGCAGGGGCCACTATGGGGGATAATACTGTGTGCAGGGGCCACTATGGGGCATAATACTGTGTGTACAGGGTCTACTATGGAGCATAATTGTGCAAGGGGGATGTAGGTCGGTCGGGGTCTTTGGCGTCGGTCAGAGGGAGCCCCATGTAAAAAGTTTGCCACGGGGCCCGACCATTCCTAGTTACGCCATTGGCCATATATAGTCATGTATAGAATAAATCAATTTGTTACAAAGCTTACATAGGACATTTGGTCTGATTATAATATGGTAATCACAAGTAACTCCGACCCCATGAAACCTAACAGCGGAGAAGTAGGTATCACACTATGGCTTGATATTAAAAGCCTCCTTCTACAGCTTTCCTTTCCTTGCCCTCCTATTTAGTCTCAGAGCTAATAAACTACAGAGACCCCTTGTGGAAAACAATCTAAGGCAATGCTGCGTCTTAAGAAACAGATGGGAAGTGTTACATACTACTGCCATCTAGTGGTTGTCTGCAGTAATAGCACCTCTCATTGAATATCCCATACTTGCACAGTGATATGTACAGAGAGAATCTGCATTGTTTTGGTGTCATTAGCAAAATGAGCAGTTTAGCCAATGCTTGGCAGCGAGACAACAGTAGAGAATGTTGTTAGCAGTTGTTGCCTGAGCCTGAGACATAGTGAGAAATAAAATTAATTAGCAGTCTAGAAAGAGGCGACATAATTGCTTTCCTTATTTCTACCATCACTTAGTTTAACCTTATGTTCTGGCTCTGTCTGGCTTTGCGATAATTACCCTTAACCTGTCACACGTGCGTCATTATAGTGATAGAGATGTATAAATGGACGGGAATGACTAGAACCCATCATGTAAATGTGATGGCAGAAGAGACAGCACGGGCACTAATGCTGCGGCCACAAGTGCGCTGGCAGATATGCCGTGTAACCTCAATTCTGCGTGGTTTATTGTGTGACCTGGTATTCAGGTACATAAAAAACTGCACAATAGTGTTTGTAAACTCAGTTTATTCTATGTCGTGGATAAGGAGTAGACCTGGTCCTAATGTCCAGGTACCTACAGGTTAATGCTCCCACCCTGCCCTTAAAGGGCTATTCCCAGGGTCGGACTGGCCCACTGGAGAATCGGGGAATTCCCCGGTGGGCCCCGAGCCTGACTATTAGTTTTATCTAAATGCAGGTGTCAGGGGCCCGATCGGGATCTTCAGGGGCCCGATCGGGCTCCTGACCGTCCCAAAATGGGCCCCTCTTCCCATCTGTTCTGTACTGTTTCTGTAAGTCCCTTAAAGGTGAATGCGAGCTAGCCAAGATGGGAAAAGCCCTTTAAAAGGAATCTGTCACCAGAACCCAAATCCAGAGATAGGTTAGGATCACCAGAATTGGAGAATCACCATTGCTGTCATCATCCAAATAAGCTCTTTGGAGCAACAAAGGTAATACTAATGCTCCAAAGAGCTCCAGCAACACAGACTCACCATTCACCACTCATTCACAAGGGATAACCCTAAATTCTGTGGGGTTGGGTTGATATGCCAGGTTCAGGTGACAGACTCCCTTTAAGAGGACCAATCCCCTCCTCCAACAAATCCAGCTCTTTACATCAAATAATAGCTGCTGCTCCACTGATTCTGGCACAGTTGGAATTTTTTTTCTCTAGCCCCAACCGTACCTGAGCAATAAGTGCTGTTAGTTTTGGTGTCTGATATACTATTTAGACTCTGTACTGTCAGGAGGGCGGTGTCAGACAGGAGCAGACAAGGGGTGTGAGCTCTGACACTGACTGCCTCTGATTGGAGCTCAGAGATTAAATAGTATATCAGGAACCACAACTAAGTAACTACTTGGGAATGGTGGGGGCTAGAGAGAAAATTCCAACTGTGCTGGAATCAATGGAGGTGGAGAAAGCTCCTCTTTAAAAGGAGTCTATCAGTGTTTTAACCATGAAACTACCAATCAAACTAGGTAGGGTCAAAGGACAGCAGGTGAACTGCAATTTTTCAGGATGATCTAAGTATAAAGGCCAGCTGTTAATAATACACTAGGAGACCCCCCAGGTACCGCCTGTAATAGGTCACCTGTTCCCTGCCCCTGACTAGCTCTGTTAGCAGTCTTGCATAGTTAAACCTGCTGACAGATTCCCTTTCTTTCTAAACAGAATAAGACCTGTGGAGCTAAGCGGCGACATCAGACACAATCCATGGATGTTTTCTACTCTGGACAGCCCCCTTTGCAAAATTATTTTAATGTTGGGCACCCTGTTGTGCTACTTTCTGATGTCCAGAGGTTTAAAGAGGATATAGCCGGTGGACAGAATCTTGGACAACCAATTCAAACCCATTGACAATGTATTGGCAGATAACTTTATAGTAATCTTAGTTACGAAGGATTACCTAACAGAAAATGTACCGCAAACTTGGTGTAGGTGAATGGCGTCAAACCCTACTGATCTACCATTGAGGTCCTAGCCTAGAAACAGGTCATAAATAGTATACTCCAAGATGTTAATGGAGCATACTGCCAACTGGAACCATGACGTAACCATATCTCCGAAGCCCCTTTATTAAAGTGGGCCCGCCAGTTTGCATGTTGAGGGAGCACAATGCCGGCCGGATCATCTCCCTCTATAGACTAAGAGCCAGAAGTTCCTACAGATCCTTTCCACTTACCTTTCTCGTGTTTGGATGGATTGTTGATTCCATTTGTCTTCACAACGTCTCCACCATCACAAGCCTGTGGCAACGAAATATTGGCAGTGGCGCAAAGGTTTCTGCGGCTGATGATATTTGAGACTAATCGCGGAGAAGTCTCGAGCCATAGACTTTGTGGCAAGATCAAACAGCGCCCTGCTAAAATACAGTGAGAGACAGAATCAGGATGAAAATTGCCATTGATTTTTAACTGGAATCCACCTCAATGTATCAATGTATGAACAGGCCCTTATACCTTCTCTATATCTCCACCTCTATGCATAACACAGCTGTAAGGTCTGTATTCCCACAAAGCACAGACTTATTCTAATTTCACCTCTATAGGTGACACAAACATAACACATTAAAAACAGTCATGCCTCTCCTTGGCAATCACATTAAGGTAATGGTGTAAACTTTGGAAACAGTTATACTCACCTCTCCTGGGTAGTTACTTGGGGGACGGGAGCCTATACATTAAAAACACTCATGCCTCTCCTTGGCGATCACATTGAGGTAATGGTGTAAACTTTGGAAACAGTTATACTCACCTCTTCTGGGTGGTCACATAGGGGGCGGGAGCAATACATTAAAAACAGTCATACTTCTACTGGGCAGTCATATTAGAGTAATGGTGTAAACTTTGGAAACAGCTATACTCACCTCTCCTGGGTGGTTACATGGGAGATGGGAGCAATAAATTAAACACAGACATACCTCTCCAGATTTACTCACCTTCCTTTGGCCTCTGTTTATTATATTCTGGCTTATTAAGACTCCCCATTCGGAGTTCTCAATGGAGACTGCTGTGGTCCGATCTTAGACTCCGCCTCCTCACAGACGAGCCTCCGGCAGAACCAGCATTGATTGGCCGAA
Source organism: Leptodactylus fuscus (assembly GCF_031893055.1). Taxonomy (NCBI): domain Eukaryota; kingdom Metazoa; phylum Chordata; class Amphibia; order Anura; family Leptodactylidae; genus Leptodactylus; species Leptodactylus fuscus. Next base: position 31,481,293 of record NC_134270.1, on the reverse strand, counting down.
TGCTGTACACTGTATAGCATTCGGCCAATCAACGCTGGTCAATGCATTCCTATGAGAAAAAGTCAGCTCCCACATAAACGCAAGCTGCCAGCTCTCCCGACTAGCAAGGATGAGCCTGCTGCAGATCCAGCATTGATTGGCCGAATGCTATACAGTGTATAGCATTCGGCCAATCAATGCTGGTTCTGCAGGACAAGTAAAGGCCGGTTCACATTAGTGCTTGCCTCCTGTCCGGAAGGAGTCCGCAAGAGGACGCCCCCGAATGGAATATCAGCCCAACTGCAAGCGCTGTGCAGTTAAAGCGCATGGACCCCATAGACTATAGGCCTTTAGGTGCGCTTTCTCTCTTTCCCTTTGTGCCCTGATTTAGCAGATCCGATGAGAGACGTATATAATGAAGTGATTGAAATAACACAGTCTGAAATCAACTGAATAGAAACTGCAAAGATCTACAACAGTGATGTAATATTAACAGACTACCAGCAGGTGGTGACCATGAGCTATATGCTAGATGACTATGACAATAAAGTATTTTGCCTGACTCACTTTATACTATAGTAGTGAGTAATGTATGTAGCCCTGCATACATCAGAATTGCAGAAACGCAGCCTAAGACACGATTTGTATATTTGTCCCATTGTTTTTTTTGACATACAATACATATATATTAGATAAGTAGATCCGTAACCAGTTAGGTAAGGAGTATATCGGAAGATAAAGGTACAGGTAGATTTTTTTGTTTCCAGATTTATTAGTTCTTTATACTTTATTGTGACCCATCGATCATCCACAATATCTCATATGTCATATTGCATATTACGCTTTGATATCATATTATGAAATGCTCTACATATATTAAAAGGTATAGAACTGACATATTTAGGTAGTATTAATAGTGTCGTATAACAGGCCATAGTACAGAGCTATTCCCCATTATATTAAGGTACCCTAAATAAGGAATATTTTGCTCCCCTCATATGAAGGTTAAAGACTTGACAAGTATAAGGAGCCTTCACAGGATCAGGAAGAAGGGACGGCTTTAGTTTGCAGTAACAGGGTGCCCGGGGGCAGACAATATAATAATGGCTAAGTCATCTTCATTACCTTTTCATGTTCAGAAATCAAGTCACAATGGAGGAAATTTATTTAGAAAAAGGCGTCTCCTACTACAGTCTTAATTCATTCCCCTACAGACGTAAGAGGCGCCGCAGTTACTAAGAGGCTCTGACCTAGTAATACTTTGCCTATGAAGGTACATACAATCTCAGATCTATACCAATCCAGGTACTGGCAGGAGATTCCTGTATCTCTCATATCCTGGTCGCATAAATCTATGCTGACCACGCTCATTGTCTATAAAAATTGTCAACAGGTGCGCATATATGCCGCTGCGCGTGAGAAATGTGACATATTGACACATTTTTGGCCATTTTCTAGGCCCAGCCCAGATAATAAAACAGTGTCACTGTCTGCAAAGATCACCAGGTATGAGGGCGATGCCATAAATCCCGTCTTGTAATCGGTTATGTATACAGTTCTTGTTGCAACACCCATTAAGGTTGGAGCCACACGTTGCAAAAATGCAGCAATTTATGGTCCCTGAAAAGTGAATGTGATTCTGGCTAATCCCATCCACACATTGCAGAAAATAATGTGCAGCGAAAAAGCAGCAAAACTTACATTTTTGAAAATCGCAGCATGTCAATTATACCTACGGAAACGTTGGCAGAAAAGTCTGCAGACTTTTCATTTTTTGGCTATGGCTGTGGGGTCTTAGCCTTAGAGGGGTATTCCCATAACTCTTGTTCTGCAGCTTGAAGGCTCTGTGCTCTCTTCACTTCCTGGATTTCTCGGCACATTGGTAGGCGGGGTTTCACTTGCTTTGCTATCTGCTATGCATTACCACAGTATGAAGCTGATGTGGAAACTGGATGTAGCAGAGCTGGATTTGAGTCAGCTTGCATTACATACAGAGGTAAAGGACGCCTTATCTCAGCCCTTATCAGCCAAATTCAATTAAATTGGCTGATAAGTGGAAAAGTTGAAGATAGACAGCATAGACAGCTCTCACCTCCCCCTCCCCTATCTGAGGAGCTCCGTTGCTTGTCAGCCCCTCCCTCCCCCCCTAAGAGAAGGCAGCTATGTCACTTGGGAAATGAGCAGATAAGCCCAGTGGCCATAGAAACGCAGTGTCAACAATGAAGTGAATAAATTAAGATAGCTGCCAAACAAAGCAGTTTTGATAAAGCAATGTATTTAGGAAAAGTCTTAAATCCACATAAACTAGCAGTATAGAAAGGACGCTTTTCATGGGTCAACCCCTTTAAAGGATTTTCTGGTAAACTATCCATAGTATCTGTGAAGATTTGACACCTGGACCCGACATAGGACAGCTATTCTGACATCCTTAAGATGCTGTAAGCTGCTAGTAGAAGGGAGTAATAGGAGAAGCACTGCACACATGCCCTGTTGGAGTCCAGGTCTCGGACCCCTGCAGATCACATACTGATGTCCTATCCTGTGGATAGATCATTAGTGTGAACAGTTTGGGGCTTTACCAATAAAGAGGTTGTCCAGAAAATATACAAACCATGGAGGTGGCCAGGGATGGTGTAGCATAAAAAAACATACTTACTTGTCCACAGCCCTGTGTTGTTCGATGTTGCTGTCCTTGCCCTCATAGCCTGAAACCTGTGCCCCACATGACCACTGGAACCAATCAGCTATTGCTGGGAAGCAACCATTGATGTATAAGAAGGACTTCACTAGTTACATCTGCGCCCGCTCTCCGGTGTAGCCAACCTGGACGGTTTTTGTCTTCTGCCCCGCGAAACTGGACAGGAGACAGAAACCCAGCAGTCAGCTTTCAAACCCATTCACTTGAATATGCGTCTTCTGCCTCTCCATGGGGAAACCTTTTTTTTAATTGGACACAGTGGCGTAACTACCACCGTAGCAGCAGAGGCAGCTGCCACAGGGCCCAGGACATTAGGGGCCCGGTGACAGCCGCTACCGCTGCTATCATTATACTCGGGTTCTTTTCGGACCCCCGAGTATAATGATCAGCGGACCGGGAGAGGTAAGAAACATAAAAAACAATGTTACTTACCTCTCCGCGATCCAGGCAGGCTTTGGCCTAGTCGTCTGACATCTCATGACCCCTGCCTGCGTCCTGGGTCATGTGACATCTGACGTCATTGAAGACGGACTACTTTGGAGGCCGACAGCGTAGGAGACGGGAGATAGATGAGTAACAGAGTTTTTTTTATGTTTTTCTGAAAAGACCCCAGAGTATAATAATTGTTTATGGGTGTCCACAGTGGGATATAATACTGTGTGCAGGGGCCACTATGGGGGATAATACTGTGTGCAGGGGCCACTATGGGGGATAATACTGTGTGGAGAGGCCACTATGGTGGATAATACTGTGTGTAGGGGCCACTAAGGGAGATAATACTGTGTGGAGGGGCCACTATGGTGGATAATACTGTGTGTAGGGGCCACTATGGGGGAACATACTGTGTGGAGGGGCCACTATGGGGGATAATACTGTGTGCAGGGCCACTATGGGGGATAATACTGTGTGGAGGGGTCACTGAGGGACATAATACTGTGTGCAGGGCCACTATGGGGAATAATACTGTGTGCAGGGGCCACTATGGGGCACAATTCGCAAGAGGGGGTCGGTCGAGGTCTTCGGTGTCGGTCGGGGGGAGGGGGGGGGCCATGTCAAAAGTTCACCACGGGGCCCCGCCATTTCTAGTTACGGCAATGACTGGACACAAAGTCCTGCATGTCCGACTTTGTGTCCAGCTGAGAAAAATGGTCTGAAACAGCACAAAATCTGAGTCTAAGTCTAGGTGAATCTAAGCCTTTAAAGTTATGCGGCTGGACATAGGTTTATATATTGTGTACATTTTTTGTATTTTGTTCTGTATTCCGGTTTCAGGAGAAATCTTTATTAACGTACATTGTATAGTTATGTAATTTTCCATTACAAGGTTTCTATCAATACTTCACTGTCTAGGTCATGTGATGATTATACAAGCACAGGGACAATGACAGTGACGTATAGAGCTGAGCACCCGGGTGTCCATCACGTACCAAGAGCAGAAAGTATTTAGGGAAATTGTGTAATAACTTTCTCATACACAATGAACGACCTCTGCAGTTAATGTGGGGGAGCGGCTAATATACCGTCATATACTATGAGCAGCTGGAATGTAGAGAAGTCAGATATGTTGTCAGTATTAGATCTCTTCTATACTGTTTAGCACAAGTTTTTCAAGATCATGTTTTAATGGTAAGTTATGTGAGAAATCCAGTTACTAACAAGAAGGAGAAAATAAAAAATCTTAGTGACCGTCTACTATAGATTAAAGTGGGATAAGGGCAGTGATGCATGCTTTATGGCTATAACTACACTGACGCAATCAGTTTTCAGGTATATATCTGCTCAGACTCATCTTGTCTGTGTGTTGAATGCATCACTTGACGGCCCGGGCCTACATCTAATATGGCCTCCACCCAATATACCTATTGGTCCGATTGAAGACTACCCCATCAAAGTTATGGCTTTTTCCTTATGCTAACTTCTCACTTTAAAGGGGTATTCCCAACTCATCCCCTCACCAAGTTGCAGGCTGTCTGCTCTGTTCACTTCCTGGTTTTCTCGGTAAATTGGTGGGCAGGGTTTCACTTGCTGTCTCCTAGACAAAGCCAGCTCTGCTGTCTCTCTTCATAGCAGTATGTTTGCAATCAGTAATGAGGGATGTTGTAAATAAATTAGCACAGTATCACTGGAAGATGCACAATAAGAAGCTGATGTAGCAGAGCTGGATTTGATAGGGGATGAGAATCCCAAATTTACATGTTACAGGACCAAGAGTCATGTCGCAATAAAATCCATTTTAGGTCTGTGCTTACATACAGAAGTAACAGACTCCTTGTCTCAGCCCTTATCAGCAAAATTCAATTAGCAGACCTGATAACTGGAAGAGCCAGAGATAAACAGTTCAGAAATACAAGCTGCTCCCGAGCTCTCAGCTCCCCCTCCCCTCCTGAGAGCAGGGAGCTACATCACTTGTTCTGGGTGGAGAGAAAAAATCATCCCAGGTCCGTGGTTATGGAAACGCAGTGTAAACAATGAAGTAAATAATTTCATATAGTAGCCAAACAAAGCAGTTTTGATGAAGCAAAATATTTAGGAAAAGTCTTAAATCCACATAAGCTAGCAGTATAGATAGGATCCTTGAGATGGGACAACCCCTTTAAGTACTTTGGCCCGGTTCACATCTGCATTCAGTATTTTGTTCGGAACGGAAACCAAAGCGGTTAGCTAAGAAACCACACGGACCCAATAGACTATAATGGGGTCTGTGTGGTTACCGTTCGGTCTCTGCATGAAATTTGCAGAAACAAAAATGCTGCATTTGTGAACAGAGCCTAATCTGTATTCATTTAATTCTATATAAGAAGACACTTTTATAAGGCTCTGTTCACATTCAGCAGTTTGGTGTGTTTTTTTTAACCAGACCCTAGTTAGGTAACAAAAAAGGGGTAAAAATATCTGTGTTGCTTTTTACTTTTCCATCGTTTCAATAATGGAGCTTTTATGACGTTATTGTGTCTCCAGCGCATCTTAGAAAATAGTTGTTATACTGTATATAAGAGCAGAAAGTTACTGACTAGACCTGCTGATGCATTAAGGGAACATTCCAATCCTATACAATTATACAGTGTGTATTCTATAGATTCTTATGTGCAATGACCCCCATTTGTCAAATCTAGCTGCTGCACAATGTATAGAGTTCAGAGGAGATGTGCCACTTAGATGCAGCTCTTTCCATAACTTCGATACATTACCATGAGTGCTTTAGCTGGAAATATTGTTAAAAGTGTATGAAAATGGACCTGAAAACAACAACATGGAAAACAATATCTGCATTAATTCCATATTAAGTGCTCTACTATGTGCTGTCATCTTGTAGGATGTGCTATCTACACAGAAGACAACGGCAGAGCAGATTCAGTGAAAATAGTTCAACTGTGCCCGACATAAGAGTACAAAATCAGCATCAGGCCCGTAGCTCGGAACAGCTGTACCCTGAGCAGCGGTGGTGTCGATCAGTGGTCACATAGTAATCCTGTATTACCATGGCATGAATCAGGTGCAATAAATCAGCAACATGACTTTGGATATGGGATGTCCCTCACTCCTACCTAAAACCACCCAAACTACGGTAAATAATGACTTTGGAATAAATGCACAAAACACTTTATTTTGGTTGTCAAAATGGCCACAGCTTTATTAAACTCACAGAAGTAAAATAATGACAGAAGGAGTCAGGTGCTAGACCATTGGGATTCACGAATACTGTGAGATCCCCAGCTGTCTGACATACAGCACCCGGCCAGACAGCAATAAATAAATAAAGGGGGGCTCCACGCTCCGGCTTGCAATTCTAGCAGAGCCAGTACACTTTAAGGGCACCAACGACCCTGTGCTTAACCACTGTGCCCGCCCCTGGATGACGTTTAACCTCCTCTATTAGTTAAAATAAGACTACAATAACTTGCCTGCAACTTCCACCTGACTCCTCAACCACAAAAGTAAAGCTGTGACAGTTTATCAATGGACCATGTGACACGTAATACTTTATTACACACGACTGACTAAATAATGGCAAACCCCTGACTCACAAAGAGTCATCCTACAGCACTCAGGAGAGGAAAAAACCCCTGTGGAGGAAACCTCTAGGGAACCATGGCTGGAGGACTGCCCTTCCCTTGGGCTTAGAAGGATAATGCCCAACAATAACTCATCACAGTCATCTCATAATTGAATATATAGAGCCAAATACACAATTACAGTAACAAAGCAATGATACAATAATACATTAGATAGGAAAATGTGAAAAAAATAAAAATAAAAAACAAGTATAACATAGTTATGCAAAGAGGGCGGGAAGGCGGGAAATGCTTCATCCAGGTCTTCTGATGAGAAAGAGGATGAAGATGGGTGAGACAGGAAGTGACATCTATTCCTAACTCCTCCCTCCCTACAGTAACACACTAAGCACCATATACTAAAGCAGAACATACACAGATATATACTCCTACAACAGATATATACTCCTACAGCAGAACATACAGATATACACTCCTACAGCAGAACATACACAGATATATACTCCTACAGCAGAATATACAGATATATAGTCTTAAAGCAGAACATACAGATATATACCCCTAAAGCTGAATATACACAGATGTATATTCCTAAAGCAGAACATACACAGATATATACTCCTAAAGCTGTATATACACTAAAGCTGAATATACACCGATATATTCTTAAAGTTGACCCAGTCTGTATAAATCTACTCAACTACTGCACAAAGAAGAAACTGCAGGAGTTATTGGTTCCCCCATCCCAAAGTCATGTCCCCCTTTCCCCCTTGGCTCCGGGGGTGTCTAATCGCAAAGTGACAATGGTGAGTGAGGACCGAGTCGTAATCTCCCACCTAAGGCCATACTTGTGGAAGGTGATGGCTTCTGCCACCTTACTAGAGTATTCCAGCCTAAAATACTTGTATTCTATCTAATGGATACACGATAAATATTAAATTACTGAGGGTCCAATGACTAGGATCCCCATGTATTTCAAATGCTCCGACACGATTCCGACACGTACTGGTGCGACATTCAAAGTCTATGGCACTGAGAAGGCAACAAGGCATAGCGCTCCCATCTAATATTTATTACTTATTTCATGGATAGCTGATAAATACTCTGGGGTTAAATGCCCTTTTAACAAAATGGAACAAAAAAAATATGGACCCATTGGTTTGCTATGAACTTGCCTTTCTGCCAAACCTACCAGCAGAATCAAAGGGATTTCTGGGTTATCACTCTTTTGCCCCGGTACTGGGATCTGGACTTTGCAGAAGGGAATAGCCATGTTGTTGCTTCCACGGGAGTATTCTCTATAAGCAACAGTGTGTGCGGGGGAGGGGGGGATAGTTAAGATTAGAGACAATACTATGCTTCCAGTTGGTCAAGGCATGTGTGATTTAAGATTAGAAGTTGGGGGTTTCTTAGGACCTTTCCTAATCCCAGATTACACATGCGGTCCCCACAAATACAGAGGACAGCTGCAAGATTGGGATTTTGTAGGTGAAGGAGAGGAACAAACAAATATATGCAATGCATGCAATAAGTTACCAACCAACAATGCAATAATCAATAGTTTGCAAAGACTCTACAATTTTTTTTTTTATATTTTTGCAGATTTCTGGGGAAGCTATATGCATGCACATAACTAAGACCTGTTGATCACCATGTTGCAATAAAAAATATTAGGAACAGGAATCTCATCACATTGTTCTTTTCAAGCTAAATATCCAATATATCTATAAGGGAATTGCAATAGGAGCAATTCCCCCAGTAGCTGCTGGTGAACCCTCGGCGAATGGGCGCGACAAGACAGTGAACCCACCACTGCCCCTACCTGCTTGTCTCACTGCCCTAGGCAGCAGAGGACAACTGGTCCACAAGCCCTTCCTATATATATGTGACAACACAGAATGCAGACAAGACAAACAACAACAACGGGAGGTCAGCTAGCCAAGGGTCCGGTAACAGTCAAGCAATGCAGTACAAAATCAGAATCCAAGAAAATAGTCACAAGGGTAGCCAAGGGTCAGAGATCAGTAATATAATAGTACCAGAAAGAGGAGCTTAACAGGGAGAAAGTCTAAGGACAGAGTCACAATAGCCAGCAAGCCTGTGTGGGCTGATGGCCTGTATATAGGAAGCCCAGGACTTGCCCATCATCAGTCATCCATAACAGAATGTAGGAGCAAGAAATATTATGCACTCAGTCTTGTACTTCAACTGGGTATGTAGAATGGGTAAGTGAACGTCACGACTTAGAGATGGGAAAACCTTACGAGATTCATTTTGTGAGTATTCACAATGTTCCTAGAGTAAACCGGAAGTGCTATTATTTTCTCTAGGGTCTCTTCAGACCAGACATCATGATATCACCCAGGTGGTCAGATGAGGGAAGGTAAGTATCAATGTTTTTCACACTTCCACACTTCACCTTCACTCATCTCTAATAAGTCTAATTGACTGTAACCCAGCATGCCTAGAAATTTGAAACTGTGTCAATGTGTCAGTAGATTACGTTTCAAGAATTTGCATTAGCATGTAGTACATCTGATTTTGCAAAAGTTCTTTCTGAAGATTGGTAAAAGGAAAGTCAATTATATAAATAGAAAAACCTCCTAGGCGATACCCAAGCACTGAGGTATAAACTCTGACTCACGTATCTTGCAGTCTTTCCTATCTGGAATGATTTCCTGTTGTGACTTGAAGAAGATGATAGTAAGTCTATTTACGTCTAAGATCTTCAGAACGCACCACCCTGAAACAGGAAGATGTGGCAATGGATGAGCTAAAGGATTACAAAAGAAGCCTAATTATTCTTTAAAGGAATTCTATCATTAGAATCCTGTTTTTAACTAAGCCCATGTCGGAATAGCCTTAAGAAAGGCTATTCTTCCCCTACCTTTAGAAGTGTTCTCCGCGCCGCCGTTTGGTAGATATCCTGGTTTTCGTTGTTATGCTAATGAGTCTCCAGACAGCACAGAGGACGTTCCCCAGTGATCAAACAGAACTGGGGGTGTCCCCTGTGATGCTTGAAAACCCTCCAATGCTGCCTCCATCTTCTTCTCCGCCTCCACCTCTTCTCTTGTGTCACCATCACGTCTTCATCCAAAAGCGCCGACTGTGCATGTCTGTCGGCCATTTTCCTGTGGCCTCTCCTGTTCAGCCACAGGAAAATGGCCGACAGACATGCACAATCTGCGCTTTTGGATGAAGACGTGATGGTGACGCGAGGGAAGAGACGAAGGCGGAGAAGAAGATGGAGGCGGCATGGGAGGGTTTTCAAGCATCACAGGGGACACCCCCAGTTCTGTTTGACCACTGGGGAACGCCCTCTGTGCTGCCTGGAGACTCATTAGCATAACAACGAAAACCGGAATATCTACTAAATGGCAGCGCGGAGAAGACTTCTAAAGGTAGGGGAAGAATAGCCTCTCTTAAGGCTATTCCGACATGGGCTTGGCTAAAAACAGGATTCTAATGATAGAATCCCTTTAAGGGAGACTACAAAAATTAGAACATATTTTCTACCTATTCTATAGATCTTTCCGTGTTCATATGAATTAATTAGGTTCATTTATACACCATGTTTCAAATTATTCTACAAATTGGATTTAAGATTTAATTTTTTGTTGCTCAATTAAAATTGTGGTATTGTGTCTTCCAGAATGAGCTGGAATTGGTATTTTTTTCCAGCACCGCTACTTCATTGTCATTGAGCCATTTCTTCACTGATCTCGATATATGGTTCAGGTCATTGTCCTGCTGGGACAATATGTCATCCTTTTCATACCCATAGTACAAGTGTACAAATTAACTTGTCTTGTACTATACTCACATATAGCTCAGCATTGAGACCACCATCGATCCTGATCAATTAGCTAATGCCTTTACCTGTGAAACATCAGGCTTCCTCCACCAAACCTGACAGTTCCTTCAATTTCTTGGTCTGTTAACCCTATTTTCCCTTCCAGATCCCAGTCTATTGACTTTTGTCTCATCACTCTGAATTATCCATTTCCATTCTTCGGATGTCCACTATTTATACTTTTTTTGAAACTCGATCTGATGCTTCTTGTGATGATATAGAAGTCAAGGCTTTTTCTTTGGCAACCATTCCAAACTTGTGTAACGCACATAGCACAGTGCTTACATGCACATCTGTGACCTCACTACTACGTGTTCGTGAAGATGGTGACTGTAGTTTTCCCCAGGCAGTTACTTTCATAAATCACCAATTCCCTTCCACTGATTGGTCTTGTTTTTCATGTGCAGTGTAGGTCCCCTGCTTAAAGATGTATGGCATGTGCCTGGACTAGAAAGCAATACTGAACACCCGAGCCCTGGAGACAGTTCAGCATAAAATGATATGCTTTATGGTGCATCACGGTGGCTCAGTGGTTAGCACTGCAGCCTTGCAGTGCTGGTAGTCCTGGGTTCGAATCCTGCCAGGAACAACATCTGCAAGAAGTTTGTATGTTCTCCCCATGTTTGTGTGGAATTCCTCCCATACTCCAAAGACATACTGTACAAAGGTACATTGTAATATATGGGATTTATATGTATCTGGGGGCTCACAATCTACATTTAAAAAAAATTACATTCCCACTTGACTACTGAAATTCCTGAACAGCCCCTTTAATGTCAATTGCCTTGAGAAAATTAGCCAGCTCAAGCACCTCAAGGTCACAATGGACATTCACACGATGTAACGCCTCGCTGATTCTTGTATGATAACTCGTGTAAGGATCAGCGCTGCAAAACAGAATCCCATTAACTTCAATGGGTTCCATCTAATGCACATAACACATTGAAATCAATGAGAATCTGTTCTTCAGCGCTGATCCTTACATGAGTTATCATGCAAGAATCAGCGAGGCGTTACATCGTGTGAATACACCCTTGCACATCCATTCAAAATGGAGGCTAAGTTTCTTTCATTTTCAGTATGTACTTTGTGTTTAATGACAGGAGTTGTGGTATCTCATATACTCTCTTTTCTCCAAGTAATAATGATGCTCTGCATTTGCCGACTGGTTACCTTTCCCAGCAGAGCTCCTGGAGCTGCCTGGTTACTGCTGCATGCACTCCTGTTTCTTTGCATTCCCCTGCAAGATTTATCCTGTCAATCTTTGCCTGTCTGCTTGCCACACCCTGCCTGAGAAATTCTGTTATTTCTGTCTGTTTTCCTGTGTCTTATGATTTTTTTTAATGCAGGTATTTCTGCTTGTGTTCCTGTTTGGATGCATAGTCTTCTGCCTGTATTCCTTTTTGAAGGAATGTTCTTCTATGTTCTTCTGCTTGGATTATGGTCTGTGGCATAACTAAAGTCGTGTGGGCCCCGGTGCAATCTTTTGTCCGGGGCCCCCTACCTCATCCATACAACACATTCTTGATAGTGATGATTACAGGGGCTAAGGAGTTTAATCCACCTTAGTGTAGTTAGTTTTGGTTTATGGGCCAGATGGAAGCTGCAATCTCAATACTGATGCCAGTGCTTATGGCCCCCTAAGGCTCCTGGGCCCCAGAATGATTTCACCCTTTGCACCCCCTCAAGTTACGCCCCATATTATGATGTATTATCTATTCAGTGCATTCCTCTGCTCTCTGTGATGGCCTCTGGACCTTCTGCTTTGGACTTCTGTTGTCTCTCACATCTCTGCTACCTATTGTCCTACCTTAGACTCCTTTACAAGTCTTGACCTCTCTTATCTGAATGCCCTGGCCTGTTCCTTATTCAGTAGGTCTGTTACCAATCCTGATCACCTATTTGTTTATCCTCTATATGACTGTATTCATACTCTACATTTGCCTGATTGGAGCCCTGTACTATGGTCCTTGAGCTCCCTGGTGAGATGTCAACAACACCCAGACCAATCTAGGAGAAAGCAACATGGTGATCTCCATGCAGCAAAGTCCAGATCTCCATATGGGGGGGGGGGGTGTTAAAGGGTGAATATCAGGAGGTCCAATTAGACAACATCCTTAGGAGAAGTCCTATTGGGGTCTTCTACTTGTTGTCTTACACTTGCACTTCTTCCCATTTCTTGGGGAAACAAGTCTGACCAAGTGCAGTTCTGCTGCTTACTCTCCTGGCTATCTTGCACAACTCCTTTGGCCCTACCATGATTTAAGCTCTTTCATAGACAAGACATGGACCCTGAAGACAGCAATCTTTACCATCTGGCACCAGTTGTTCTGTTGCCGAAATGAATTGATCCCTATGTGATAGTTGCTTTTTGTCTCCCAGGTAGACCAGTGTTACATGACAACAAAGCCCAATTACTGCTGTGGGACATTTTATCACTATGGAGATACCATAACTATAACCAAGTAAATACACAACTCAAGGATTCTCGCTGTAGGGGACCAAAGTATAATATCTCTTTTACTGGTTCCAGAAATTTTTGAAAAATGATCAGATCATAGGAAAACTTCCCATGTCTCTCTATCTTCATTATCCTTGAACAGAAGACTAGGGTTCACTTACTTTTCTATATAAACCTCTCTCATCTCTTACTATCACTACACTCAACACCATCACCGAGTTTGGAATCTTCACCAATTTTAAAGTTCCAGAGAACTACTTTAGTCTGAGGCCCCACATTGTGCAACGGAAGCATTTTTTGTTGCAGATTTTGCTTTGGGTTTTTGAGCCAAAGTCAGAAGTGGCTTGATAAGGAATGGGAAACATAAATGAAGTTCTTAGACCTGGTGCTATAGAGTGGATGTGCTGCTTTTGGATTTATCTCATGCAGTAGCTTCTGGCATTTGGATGCACTAGGATCATCTGAATCAGTGATGGATCCTGGTATTGGACATCCACCAAATGGACAATGATGACCCATTTTTTAGATAGGTCATCAGTATATAAAAAATTAACTGTGGGCTGGAAATGCCATTTAGTAAAATTAATAGTAAATTAAAACCGTATTCTGTAAGCTCCTAGATGGGTATTCACATTGTGGCATCCATAAATCCCTGATGAATACATTACACATTGTATACATCACTGTAGGAGATGTAAAGCTGCTTTTACTTGGCCAAAATAACAATGATTTAATATACTTAGGTTATGAATAGAGATGAGCGAGTAGTACTCGATCGAGTACTCGAAATACTCGTCCTCGATCGAGTACCACTCGCTATTCGAATGGAAAAGTTCGATGCAGAACCAGCATTGATTGGTCGAATGCTATATAGTCGGCCAATCAACGCTGGTTCTTCTCCTACCTTTAGAAGTCTTCTCCGTGCAGCTTCCCCGCGGCGTCTTCCGGCTCTGAATTCACTCTGCTAGGCATCGGGCCGCTTGTAGTGCGGGAATGCGCAGTCGGCTCTGCCCAGGCCCGATGCCTGGCAGAGTGAATTCAGAGCCGGAAGACTCCACGGGGACGCTGCACGGAGAAGACTTCTCGGAGGATCCAGCCCGACCCTCACTCGTGGACTTGGTAAGTGAAATTTGATCGAATGTTGCCTACCCCTGAAACGAGCATTTTCCCCCCATAGACTATAATAGGGTTCGATATTCGATTCGAGTAGTCGAATATTGAGGGGCTACTTGAAACGAATATCGAACATTTTACTGTTCGCTCATCTCTAGTTATGAATTATATGTCCTTCCTTACTGTTGGTCTTGGCACAACAAGTATCCCAAAATGTATGCAGCACACTGACTAGCTTTGGAAAAATACATGAGTTTTAGTAAAACCTATCAAGTTGGCTTTGTGAATTATGTCTTGTCAATTATTTTGGTAACGTCGCGATATTAAATTGTATTTGTTTCATGGGAAATTGGAATATTAACCAAAATCAAGTCAAGATACGCACAGACACATCTGTACTTTGGGATTGTGCCATGGGGGGGCTAGCAAATTAGCAGAAGGGTTTCCGGTTTGCCAAGCTATATAGGTGTTAAGACAGGGGTAGGGAACGTACGGCTTTCCAGCTGTTGCAAAACTACAACTCCCAGCATGCATACTTGCTCTGCTGTTCTTGGAACTCCCATGGAAGTGAATGGAGCATGCTGGGAGTTGCAGTTTCCCAGCAGCTGGAGAGACAAAGGTTCCCTACCCCTATGTTAAGAGTTATAGTAATGGGTTAAAAGAGCAAGGCTTAGAGTTACAGTACAGTCCTATGAAAAAGTTTGGGCACCCCTATTAATCTTAATCATTTTTAGTTCTAAATATTTTGGTGTTTGCAACAGCCATTTCAGTTTGATATATCTAATAACTGATGGACACAGTAATATTTCAGGATTGAAATGAGGTTTATTGTACTAACAGAAAATGTGCAATATGCATTAAACCAAAATTTGACCGGTGCAAAAGTATGGGCACCTCAACAGAAAAGTGACATTAATATTTAGTACATCCTCCTTTTGCAAAGATAACAGCCTCTAGTCGCTTCCTGTAGCTTTTAATCAGTTCCTGGATCCTGGATGAAGGTATTTTGGACCATTTCTTTCTACAAAACAATTCAAGTTCAGGTAAGTTTGATGGTCACCGAACATGGACAGCCCGCTCTCAAATGATCTGAAAACAAAGATTGTTCAACATAGTTGTTCAGGGGAAGGATACAAAACGTTGTCTCAGAGATTTAACCTGTCAGTTTCCACTGTGAGGAACATAGTAAGGAAATGGAAGACCACAGGGACAGTTCTTGTTAAGCCCAGAAGTGGCAGGCCAAGAAAAATATCAGAAAGGCAGAGAAGAAGAATGGTGAGAACAGTCAAGGACAATCCACAGACCACCTCCAAAGAGCTGCAGCATCATCTTGCTGCAGATGGTGTCACTGTGCATCGGTCAACTATACAGCACACTTTGCACAAGGAGAAGCTGTCAGGGAGAGTGATGAGAAAGAAGCCGTTTCTGCACGTACGCCACAAATAGAGTTGCCTGAGGTATGCAAAAGCACATTTGGAGAAGCCAACTTCATTTTGGAAACAAAGATTGAGTTGTTTGGTTATAAAAAAAAGGCGTTATGTATGGCGTCCAAAAAGAAACAGCATTCCAAGAAAAACACTTGCTACCCACTGTAAAATTTGGTGGAGGTTCCATCATGCTTTGGGGCTGTGTGGCCAATGCCGGCACCGGGAATCTTGTTAAAGTTGAGGGTCGCATGGATTCCACTCAGTATCAGCAGATTCTTGAGAATAATGTTCAAGAATCAGTGACGAAGTTGAAGTTACGCCGGCGATGGATATTTCAGCAAGACAATGATCCAAAACACCGCTCCAAATCCTCAGGCATTCATGCAGAGGAACAATTACAATGTTCTGGAATGGCCATCCCAGTCCCCAGACCTGAATATCATTGAACATCTGTGGGATGATTTGAAGCGGGCTGTCCATGCTCGGCGACCATCTAACTTAACTGAACTTGAATTGTTTGTCCAAAATACCTTTATCCAGGATCCAGGAACTGATTAAAAGCTACAGGAAGCGACTAGAGGCTGTTATCTTTGCAAAAGGAGGATGTACTAAATATTAATGTCACTTTTCTGTTGAGGTGCCCATACTTTTGCACCGGTCAAATTTTGGTTTAATGCATATTGCACGTTTTCTGTTAGTACAATAAACCTCATTTCAATCCTGAAATATTACTGTGTCCATCAGTTATTAGATATATCAAACTGAAATGGCTGTTGCAAATACCAAAATATTTAGAACTAAAAATGATTAAGATTAATAGGGGTGCCCAAACTTTTTCATAGGACTGTATCTCCAATCCCAGCAATTCCAATACAGCCAATACCTGGTAGTGGTGGTTCAGGAATGACCGGCTAACCCTAATATACTATCAAAGTGCTATATACTCATATGCATTGTACTCACATTAACGCACTTTGCATTGATAAGTGTTAGTCAATTTAATTGCATTGATAAGTGTTAGTTGTTAGGGACATATGGATCCCTCCGTATGTTGTAGAGGTCCTAATTAGATAATTAATTAACAGGCCTAGATGGACTGCAGCCATCTTTCTTTTAGGCCTGGAGAACTGATTAAAGACACAAGATGGTAGTGTATCAAAAGAGTTCTGATTGGGAAAAGCGGCCGATATATTAACATAAGTACAAAACAGTGTGCGTAAGGGCACCTAAACAGGGAAGGAAGGGGTTTAAAACATATAGTTGTCAATGACGGGAATTTACCATCAAACAAATTTCTGCACCTTACGCTAAGTCCAGAGCTGAAAAGTGACATTTTCAACATTCTTTCTTCAATGGTGTGAAACTTCCCGAAACCGTATACAGTGCTCATTACTATAGAAAATCATCTATTTTACAGTTCGTCACAGCTAGTTAATTGGTTAACAATGACTTTCTTGCAGATCAAAATGATAGTACTCAAGCTGGATGATAATTCGAATTCTGCGACAGACTTCTGTCTTTTTTTCTGAGATTTTGCATGTTTATGGTAAATGTGTAGTTCCAGTATGAAATGGGCAACTAACTCTCCCCCATCAGAAATGTCAAAGATATAGACATGCTAGAGTGGGTGCAGAGGTAGTAGTCACTTCTGGACATGATACCCAAGGCTTTCCCACTTGAGAATACATCAGTATTATAAATGGTCCATGGTTGGTGGCAGATGTTCTTTTGGAGCCCAGGAGCATTTACTTCAATGACCCCCCCCCCCCCCCAAGTCCATTCAAAAAATGCTCCCAAGCCTCTATTTTCCACCAACCTGAGGAATTCAGACTCAACCTTTCCTCTTAACACTAGACACTGACTCTGAGGACCAGTGGCATAACTAGGAATGGCGGGGCCCCAAGGCGAAAATTTCCCAAAGTATTATGCCCCATAGTGGCCCATGCACAGACTATTATGCCACATAGTGAACCACCCATGAACAATTATTATACTCTGGGGTCTTTCAGACTCCAGAGTATAATAATCGGAGCTGCAGGGAAGGATACAAACATAAAAAACAATGTTATGTACCTCTCCTGGGCTCCGGCACATTCCTCGCTGATGTCAGCCATCTTCAATGATGGACCAGACGACATGAGCCTGGCCCACATCTGGAACATCACCAAATACGCCTAAAGCCTTCCGGAGCGTAGGAGAGGTAAGTAAAGGTTGGCTCATCTATAACTTTTGGAGGTCACCTTGAGTTCTTTGTCTACTTCTGCACAGTTTTTCAGCATTGCAGAGCACATTATCCTACTGAACAAGTCACTTACATTAGAAAATACTTGTGTCATAAAGGGGTGTATTTGGTTTGCAACAATATACAGTAAGGTGGTAAGTGTCAAAAATAAAATTCACATGTATGGTAGGGTTTTCATGGGCATTCTGAACCATGGAGAGACAGCAGAACAACCTGATTGTTATTCCAGCAGTCCTGTAGTCACACTTGAGCAGATATGGGGGCTAGTGTACATAAATAACAAAATCAAACAATGGCCGGTTCCCAGAACAAGTAGATGAACCTGTCAGACGACCTGCATATATATCTAAGGGAAATGTAAAATCTACAAATACCACAATTTCTAGTTTAGACTAGATGATGTGATAAGCTGAGACACAGTGTTCACAAACTCATCCAAATAATAAGAAATTGTAAATGTCCATTTATTCGGACTGGTCATGTGCGGGTCATCTTTATAATATGTAAAATATACAGTATTTAGTGTATTTATTTATCAAAGGTGACAGTACCTTACAGTATTTTGTTAGTATTTTGTAAACCCACCTTTGGCTTTCAAGACTACCTGAGTCTCTCTGGGCATGCTGTTGATCAGATTCAAGTATGTCTCAACCGAAATCCCAGGTCCCAATGTTGGTGCATACTTATCAATTCACATAGATACAAATATGGCTTTTTCTTCAACTCTACCCAAAAGTGTTTGATTGGGTTGGGCTCTGGGGATCCAGCACCTCTAGGCCGTTGTTATTGGGCCATTGTCATCTTGACATATGCTTAGGGTTGTTGTCCTGCTGGAACAGTATGCTGTCCCTTGTATACCCATACTACTCAAGTGTACGAAGTAACTCATCTTGTAGGATACTCACATATAGCTCAGTATTGAGACCACCATCAATCCTAGTTAAGAATCCAATGCCTTTGGCTGTGAAACAACTCCATACCATCAGGCTTTCTCTACCAAACATGACAGTAGTTCCTTCTATTTCTTGACCTGTTAGCACTTTTTTCTTGTTTCTTCCAGATCCATTTGCACCCATCATAGCCCAATCTATTCACTTTCATCTTATTGCTCCAAATTTCCCATTTCCAATCTTCTACTGTCCACTTTTTGTACTTTTTTTGCAATCTCGAGCCAACAATTCTTATGACAATATTGAAGTCAAGGCTTCTTCGCCTTTTTATCGGCCACCATTTCAGACTTGTGTAACACGTGTCGCACCGTGTTTGCATGGACGTCTGTGATCTCACTATTATGAAGCATACGAGCCACCTCCAATGCTGCGTTTGTCTCACCAGAACTGATAGACCTTGTAATGAGCCAACTTATTGACTCACATGATACAGTTTGACAATTTTCCTGGCCGAGAGTCTGTTATCAAGGAGCTGGATGATGCTGTTTCTCTTTTTTTTTAGGAAATCTTCTTCATGGCTGTGACATCTCGCTTGGGAATCAACCTAATAACGCATTGAACTATGTGAGGACGATGTGAGGACAAGCTGTAATTTTTACATACTGATCTAATGACAGCAATCATATGAATGGCAAGGAAATTGGCAAGACCTTCACCTCAAGTGTACATTTCACCTCAGCTTTTTCAAGGAGCTACTAAATGTAGATGAAAGTCCATCTTAAATATCCCTACCCCACCTGGAGATAATCAGTAATAACTACTAGAGATGAGCGAACACTAAAATGTCTGAGGTTCAAAATCCGATTCGAACAGCTGCACATTGTTCGGCTGTTCGAACGAATTTCGAACCCCATTATAGTCTATGGGGGGAAATGCTCGTTTCAGGGGTACGCAAAATTCGATAAAATTATACTTACCAAGTCCACGAGTGATGGTCGGGCTGGATTCTCCTTGAAGTCTTCTCCCGGCGCAGCGTCCCCACGTCTTCTTCTGGCTGGAATTCACTCTGCCTAGGCATCGGGGCCTAGACAGAGCCGACTGCGCATGTGCAGTCATCCACGGACATGCGCAGTCGGCTCTGACTAGGCTGGATGCCTAGGCAGAGTGAATTCCAGCCGGAAGACGCCGCGGGGACGCTGCACGGAGAAGACTTCTAAAGGTAAGAGAAGAACCAGCGTTGATTGGCAATATATAGTATTCTGCCAATCAACGCTGGTTCTGCATCGAACCTTAAACTTCGAACAGCTAGTAGTATTCGATCGAGTACGAGTATTTCGAATACCGTAGTATTCGATCGAACACCTATTCGATCGAACACTACTCGCTCATCTCTAATAATTACCCTAGATTCACGTCATTTGAGCATGCAAGGCATTCTCAGTTCTTATAAGAAGAGAGCTTCCTGTCAGCCATCTTGTGTAAGGTATATACATAGTATATATAAAACAGAGATATTGCATATGCAATTAAGAAATAAAGAATAAGTTTGCATAATAAAGATAAATTGAAGGTGAAAGAAAAAATATGCAAATGCAAGAACATTGTATAGTGCAATAACATAAAGCGCATAAAAGTTCAATGGACAAAAATTTCCGTAACGTCACTAAAAAATTTATGTAAGAATTCAAGAATAAGCATATAAAGTCTTCAACATTCAGTCAATTAGCAGCATCATTTCCCAACTATCTGATCTATAGGATAGAAGTTTGAGAGATAAAGTTTGAAACAGTGCTTGGAAAATGACCAGTAAGAGGAATTATCATGAAATCTGAGTCATGAGGATGTGGAACCTGGTGACTTGAAGGTAATCAATTTGTCACATCATGCATTAACTAAAGATCAAATTTCTGTCCTGTCAATGGGTTTAACCTACTGTCCTACTGTGAATGTTTATAAAAAATGTACTGTATAGCTATTCAAGATATGTTACTGTTTGCCAGGAAGTCGCCTATGAAAAAATAAAATTCTCGAAAGATAGTGTCTTCTCGTCAACCACAGACCAGGAAGAATTGGAGCCGATCCATATTGTAGAAGTATTACTTTGCATAAACAACAAGAACCACTTGGAAAATTTCCTCCTTTTTCTTTTAAATGATCGACCACATTCCCACCATTGGAAATCTTTGGAGAGTCACATATGAAGCATTGAATGAATTAAAATTAATCCTACAATGAGAATTAGAAGTCAACATCATTATGAAGGCCTCTGTACTGAGCATCTAGTGGTACCAATTATATAGCTTCTCCAAGGTTCATGAAAATAAGTTGAACTCCTCAGGATGTCTGATTGTGTCAGGCAGGGAAAGTTTATATGAAACAATTTGCAAATTCTTAAACTATTATCTTAAACCTTTAATATTTACTATACTACAACACATAGATGGAATAAATTTGGAGGACGACATGTACACTCACCGGCCACTTTATTAGGTACACCTGTCCAACTGCTCGTTAACACTTAATTTCTAATCAGCCAATCACATGGCGGCAACTCAGTGCATTTAGGCATGTAGACATGGTCAAGACAATCTCCTGCAGTTCAAACCGAGCATCAGTATGGGGAAGAAAGGTGATTTGAGTGCCTTTGAACGTGGCATGGTTGTTGGTGCCAGAAGGGCTGGTCTGAGTATTTCAGAAACTGCTGATCTACTGGGATTTTCACGCACAACCATCTCTAGGGTTTACAGAGAATGGTCCGAAAAAGAAAAAACATCCAGTGAGCGGCAGTTCCGTGGGCGGAAATGCGTTGTTGATGCCAGAGGTCAGAGGAGAATGGCCAGACTGGTTCGAGCTGATAGAAAGGCAACAGTGACTCAAATAGCCACCCGTTACAACCAAGGTAGCCAGAAGAGCATCTCTGAACGCACAGTACGTCCAACTTTGAGGCAGATGGGCTACAGCAGCAGAAGACCACACCGGGTGCCACTCCTTTCAGCTAAGAACAGGAAACTGAGGCTACAATTTGCACAAGCTCATCGAAATTGGACAATTGAAGATTGGAAAAACGTTGCCTGGTCTGATGAGTCTCGATTTCTGCTGC
Organism: Leptodactylus fuscus; assembly: GCF_031893055.1. Classification (NCBI taxonomy): domain Eukaryota; kingdom Metazoa; phylum Chordata; class Amphibia; order Anura; family Leptodactylidae; genus Leptodactylus; species Leptodactylus fuscus. The sequence goes on along the minus strand of NC_134270.1, from coordinate 31,459,517 downwards.
GACATTCGGATGGTAGGGTCAGAATTTGGCGTCAACAACATGAAAGCATGGATCCATCCTGCCTTGTATCAACGGTTCAGGCTGGTGGTGGTGGTGTCATGGTGTGGGGAATATTTTCTTGGCACTCTTTGGGCCCCTTGGTACCAATTGAGCATCGTTGCAACGCCAAAGCCTACCTGAGTATTGTTGCTGACCATGTCCATCCCTTTATGACCACAATGTACCCAACATCTGATGGCTACTTTCAGCAGGATAATGCGCCATGTCATAAAGCTGGAATCATCTCAGACTGGTTTCTTGAACATGACAATGAGTTCACTGTACTCCAATGGCCTCCACAGTCACCAGATCTCAATCCAATAGAGCATCTTTGGGATGTGGTGGAACGGGAGATTCGCATCATGGATGTGCAGCCGACAAATCTGCGGCAACTGTGTGATGCCATCATGTCAATATGGACCAAAATCTCTGAGGAATGCTTCCAGCACCTTGTTGAATCTATGCCACGAAGAATTGAGGCAGTTCTGAAGGCAAAAGGGGTCCAACCCGTTACTAGCATGGTGTACCTAATAAAGTGGCCGGTGAGTGTATTTGATCAGTGTATGAAGCACTGAGCAGGAATACAGGGTCTGAGATATAATTGAAGCTCCCTATAGTATTGTGAGAGTGCCAGAGCCCTCAACATGCTTCAAGGCTGGTGCGCCCCTGACTAGCCCTCCTCCCTTTTTTGCTTTAGGTTGGTGCCATCGGTAGTCAACTGCATATGCCTATTCCTCATCCTCAACCTCTCAGGGTTCATTTAGTTTCAGTTTCAGTTGGCTCAGGTCTAAGATCCATTTCGGGTCCAACAAGTTCTGTATGAACCATACTTTAAATTGTTTAGAACTTTGTCAGGGCTCCCAGGAACCTATCTGTACAATGTCTAGCTCACTAAGGCAAATAAAGCCAAAGTCATGTAAATATTGAAGTGACATTATTATACTCTGGAGTCTCTTCAAACCCCAGAGTATAATAGGTGGAGGCCCAGGGGAGTTTTTTTAAAAAAAACAATTCATACTCACCTTCCGTTATCTCTTTTGGGCTTCATTCCAACTTCCGGCGGTCTCTCTTGGCTTCCTCTGTGACATCATGTGCTCGTGGTCATTGCGCAGGCCGGTGACATGGACAAGACATCATGCCACTAGGTGCTCCCATGTCACCACTGGTGGCCCATGAAAAGCCTTATTGGTGACCCTGGGTGCATGACATCACCAGGAGTGCACTGGATGTCGCGAGCTCGTCCAAAATCAGTAAGTGAAGGTGAGTATTAAAGGTTTTAATTTTTTTCACCTCTCTGGGGGCCTCCACCTATTATATTCTGATGTCTGAAGAGACCCCAGCGTATAATGCAGCAGCCATTTTAGTTTTCTCAATATGAATCTACAATTTTGGAAAAAATTACCAATTTGCATGAGTTGGTTCAACCATCCTTAGCTACAATGGAGGAAACAACAGTGGTGGGAACACAAAGGAGGAAACATATCTGGTCCTTATTAGAGATGAGCGAACAGTGTTCTATCGAACACATGTTCGATCGGATATCAGGGTGTTCGCCATGTTCGAATCGAATCGAACACCACGTGGTAAAGTGCGCCAAAATTCGATTCCCCTCCCACCTTCCCTGGCGCCTTTTTTGCACCAATAACAGCGCAGGGGAGGTGGGACAGGAACTACGACACTGGGGGCATTGAAAAAAATTGGAAAAAGTCATTGGCTGCCGAAATCAGGTGACCTCCATTTTAGACGAATAGTGGATTTCAAATCCGGGTCATATGAGAATGTGAACTTTGTGACTATGAGACAGGGATAGCTGTACAGGCAGGGATAGCTAGGGATAACCTTTATTTAGGGGGGAATGTTATTAAAAATAACTTTTTGGGGCTCTATCGGGTGTGTAATTGTGATTTTTGTGAGATAAACTTTTTCCCATAGGGATGCATTGGCCAGCGCTGATTGGCCGAATTCCGTACTCTGGCCAATCAGTGCTGGCCAATGCATTCTATTAGCTTGATGAAGCAGAGTGTGCACAAGGGTTCAAGCGCACCCTCGGCTCTGATGTAGCAGAGCCGAGGCTGCACAAGGGTTCAAGCGCACCCTCGGCTCTGATGTAGGAGAGCCGAGGGTGCACTTGAACCCTTGTGCACCCTCAGCTCTGCTACATCAGAGCCGAGGGTGCGCTTGAACCCTTGTGCACACTCTGCTTCATCAAGCTAATAGAATGCATTGGCCAGCGCTGATTGGCCAATGTATTCTATTAGCCTGATGAAGTAGAGCTGAATGTGTGTGCTAAGCACACACATTCAGCTCTACTTCATCGGGCTAATAGAATGCATTGGCCAGCGCTGATTGGCCAGAGTACGGAACTCGACCAATCAGCGCTGGCTCTGCTGGAGGAGGCGGAGTCTAAGATCGCTCCACACCAGTCTCCATTCAGGTCCGACCTTAGACTCCGCCTCCTCCGGCAGAGCCAGCGCTGATTGGCCGAAGGCTGGCCAATGCATTCCTATGCGAATGCAGAGACTTAGCAGTGCTGAGTCAGTTTTGCTCAACTACACATCTGATGCACACTCGGCACTGCTACATCAGATGTAGCAATCTGATGTAGCAGAGCCGAGGGTGCACTAGAACCCCTGTGCAAACTCAGTTCACGCTAATAGAATGCATTGGCCAGCGCTGATTGGCCAATGCATTCTATTAGCCCGATGAAGTAGAGCTGAATGTGTGTGCTAAGCACACACATTCAGCACTGCTTCATCACGCCAATACAATGCATTAGCCAGTGCTGATTGGCCAGAGTACGGAATTCGGCCAATCAGCGCTAGCTCTGCTGGAGGAGGCGGAGTCTAAGGTCGGACCTGAATGGAGACTGGTGTGGAGCGATCTTAGACTCCGCCTCCTCCAGCAGAGCCAGCGCTGATTGGTCGAGTTCCGTACTCTGGCCAATCAGCGCTGGCCAATGCATTCTATTAGCCCGATGAAGTAGAGCTGAATGTGTGTGCTTAGCACACACATTCAGCTCTACTTCATCAGGCTAATAGAATACATTGGCCAATCAGCGCTGGCCAATGCATTCTATTAGCTTGATGAAGCAGAGTGTGCACAAGGGTTCAAGCGCACCCTCGGCTCTGATGTAGCAGAGCCGAGGCTGCACAAGGGTTCAAGTGCACCCTCGGCTCTCCTACATCAGAGCCGAGGGTGCGCTTGAACCCTTGTGCAGCCTCGGCTCTGCTACATCAGAGCCGAGGGTGCGCTTGAACCCTTGTGCACACTCTGCTTCATCAAGCTAATAGAATGCATTGGCCAGCACTGATTGGCCAGAGTACGGAATTCGGCCAATCAGCGCTGGCCAATGCATTCTATTAGCCCGATGAAGTAGAGCTGAATGTGTGTGCTAAGCACACACATTCAGCACTGCTTCATCACGCCAATACAATGCATTAGCCAGTGCTGATTGGCCAGAGTACGGAATTCGGCCAATCAGCGCTGGCTCTGCTGGAGGAGGCGGAGTCTAAGATCGCTCCACACCAGTCTCCATTCAGGTCCGACCTTAGACTCCGCCTCCTCCAGCAGAGCCAGCGCTGATTGGCCGAATTCCGTACGCTGGCCAATCAGCACTGGCTAATGCATTGTATTGGCTTGATGAAGCAGTGCTGAATGTGTGTGCTTAGCACACACATTCAGCTCTACTTCATCGGGCTAATAGAATGCATTGGCCAATCAGCGCTGGCCAATGCATTCTATTAGCGTGAACTGAGTTTGCACAGGGGTTCTAGTGCACCCTCGGCTCTGCTACATCAGATTGCTACATCTGATGTAGCAGTGCCGAGTGTGCATCAGATGTGTAGTTGAGCAAAACTGACTCAGCACTGCTAAGTCTGCATTCGCATAGGAATGCATTGGCCAGCCTTCGGCCAATCAGCGCTGGCTCTGCCGGAGGAGGCGGAGTCTAAGGTCGGACCTGAATGGAGACTGGTGTGGAGCTATCTTAGACTCCGCCTCCTCCAGCAGAGCCAGCGCTGATTGGTCGAGTTCCGTACTCTGGCCAATCAGCACTGGCCAATGCATTTCTATGGGGAAAAGTTAGCTTGCGAAAATCGCAAACTGACAGGGATTTCCATGAAATAAAGTGACTTTTATGCCCCCAGACATGCTTCCCCTGCTGTCCCAGTGTCATTCCAGGGTGTTGGTATCATTTCCTGGGGTGTCATAGTGGACTTGGTGACCCTCCAGACACGAATTTGGGTTTCCCCCTTAACGAGTTTATGTTCCCCATAGACTATAATGGGGTTCGAAACCCATTCGAACACTCGAACAGTGAGCGGCTGTTCGAATCGAATTTCGAACCTCGAACATTTTAGTGTTCGCTCATCTCTAGTCCTTATTTCACTAAACAGCACCTAAAGCCTATGAAAGTTGTTGCAACTATTTTCGAGGAACAAGTGACAAGTGAGAATTTTTTTTTTCTAATTTTATTGTAAATTTTAGAATATTAAGTGGGTGTTCTCATCTCAGCCTTTTCATGAGATACCAATGTCAACCATGAATTTCTCATGACAGTAATACAGGTTCTGCACCAAGATAACAACTAATCTAGAAATTTCCTCTGTTCTCCTTTGGCTGTGTGTACAGTCTCTAAGGAACTATGCCAAAGCATCTCCCATTGTCAAGGTCTTGTCCACGGTTTCAATAAACTTGATAGCTTCTGGTTTATAACAATAGTAGCTATAGCAAATCAAACATTCTGAGGCATTGTCTAAGATCCTATTTCTGAAATATCGCCTCTCTATACCGGTATGTTAACTCTGCTCTTACTCAACGTCCATTGGTCTATAACATAATAATGACCCTAGGCTCTCAAAGGACAAATTATCAAAAAATAATAAACTAATTAAAACTATAATTGAAAAGTTCGCTCCTCTCTTTCCCTGAAAAAGGAATAAAATTGTGGACAAAATGAGCAAATAACCTCATCCTAAATATAAAGGTAAGTATAATTGTCCATTGTGTTGCCAGTTATGAGTTTCACGTGACTGTAACGCATTGTATTTGCAGTGATGATAACGAAAAATTTGATAAGCATCTTTTGTTCTCCTCTGGCTGTGTGTACAGTCTCTAAGGAACTAGGTTAAAGCATCTACTTCTCTCGTGCCACTGTCAAGATCTTTTCCACGATTTCAATAAGCTTTATAGTTTCCCTTCTAAAACAATAGTAGTCCTAGCAAAACATCAGGTCTGAGGCATTCACCCAGAAGTTATTTCTTAAGTATAGTGTATACAGAACTACAAAAAATACAAAAAAACTTGCCCTTAGTATGTTAAACTTTGGTCACGCCAGAATTACACAGAATAAACTAGTCCACTAAACCAAAATAACTTACAATAAACGTAATGTTAGTGGTTAGCACTGCAGCCTTGAAGTCCTGGGTTCGAATCCCACCAGGAACAATATCTGCAAGGAATTTGTACTGTATGTTCTCTCCATGTTTGTGTGGATTTCCTCCCATTCTTCAAAAACATACTGATAGGTGAAAAAATGTACATTGTAATCCCTATATGAGACTCACAATCTACATAAAAAAATCTAAAAAAATAAAATTGATTCAATTCATGATCAACTTACCCAATGATCAACTTTTTCAATACAATCAAAATGTGGTAACAGATAATAGATATAATAAATGAGAGCCTATACCAAATGTAGAACTACCATAGTAAAACAAGAAAAAAAGCAGGTTATAGAGTCCCATTAAAGTAAACCAGTTACATTAAAAATGGTATCCAAAGTGCAGGTCACTGAGGCAGGGGAGCTGAGAAGATTACTAGGACTTAAAGGGGTTGTCCCATCTCAAGGATCATATGTATACTGGTAGCTTATGTAAATTGAATATTTTTCCTAAGTATATTGCTTTAGAAATGCTGCTTTGTTTGCCTGCTATGTGAATTTATTCCTCCCATTGTTTACGCAGCGTTGCTATAACCACAGACCTGTAGGACAAGTGATGTCACTTATGGCTCTTGCCTGCAGGACAATCCATTCAGCTAATTACAGTTTGCTGATAAAGCCTGGTCTGTTATCTATCTATGTAAATAGACAGATAACACTGAGTCCGATCTCTTCAAGCATCTGCATATTGTTGGATCTGCATAAGTGTTGTGAGACTTCTCAGGCCTGTTCAGCAAGAGGGAGGGGTGGGGGAGGGGGAAATACAGGAAGTGAGAAGAAGAGACTGCAGGCAGACTGTTGAAATACTGAGATGGGAAAACCCCTTTAAGGCTAAGGGAGTCGTTCAGAATGAGTGCGTAAAAACCAGCTCTCATTGACTTGAATGTGTGCCGACATACGAGTGTTACCCATTGAAATCAATGGGAGGCTTTTTTTCCCTATTGGTTTCAATGTCTGTTCATCTCATCCGCCAATAGGGTGAGGTCAATGAACGTTAATGTCAATAGGATTCCGAATGCAGTAGAAACCCCCTCTGTCTATTCCCATTCACTCTAATGTAAAAAAAAAACACGATGATGGCTTTTCCCATTATGTTTGTTCAATTTTGTAACGTTAGAAGAAGAAAAAGTCCAGCACACACAACTTTTTGTTCTATTAAAAAAAGTAAATAAAGATGATGGAAAGTTTCCATAGGGATTTTTCCACCAGGGGGAATGCAAATGGAAGGTGCTACATCTGCATCAGACACAACAATCCCGGTAATGTCCCTTGCCCTATGACAGATGAGAACAATGGGCATTAATAATGGTACGAGCACCCTTAGGACTAGGAATACCCAGAGGAGTACAGTAACTATAGGCAATACAGAGGTTACACTAGCCTGAAAGGTTCCAAGGCTTCTTTACCATATGAGTAGACACCAGTAAGAAAAATGGCAAATGGTAGGTGGGGCGGAAGGAGGGGGTGGGGTTCCTAGTTAGAATATACAATGGGGCTCAGGAGCTTCAAATTCTACATTTATTTTTATATTTATTTTAATGGCTGCCATATAAGTGCCAAGGCATTAATATTAGTTTTCCAAACTAGAAAATCCCGTTGAAGAACTAGAAGTATTAGCTATAAATATGTATATTGTATTCGTATTATACTACGCCATCCTGCTATCCTGTTACGGTTTTACAGTTCACGGCCCCTACAATAGGATTTACAATGCTGAATAGAAGTGTTCTATAGTCCACCAGAACAGCGCTATCTCGGGCAGTGTAACACAATCCTACGCTGTTGTCCCTCACGTTTAAATTTTTGTATTTGTGGATAGTTTCCATGTAACAAACCAACAATTGTCTGACTCCTCCCTCTATACAATACATTACTGGGCTGTACATTATATAAGTTGGGGCTGTTGATTGTCTATTTACAGCGCAGCAATGTCTTCCACTCCTCTAACACGTAATACCGTCCTATTACTTCTAGTTAGCTTAGCAGTTCTTGTCTCCGCAGATACTTATGATTCAACTACATTTGATCTAACTAATGTTGATCCAACTAACACAGATTCAATAACTGCGTCAACTCTAGCTACAATAACATCCACATCTAGCTCTTCTAAAACCAGTTCCAATTCTTCACCCACTAGCTACAATCCATCCACTACAACCGCATCTCCCGATCCCTCTTGTAGCATTGTGAACAATGTAATTGTTCCTGGAAACTTTACCCTAGATGTCTCTTCAGACGTGCTAAGGAGCAACACTGTTTATACTGGTAAGTGTATACATACTGATGGGTTATTTTACAGTATTTACAGTCCCAGTATATCTCCCCTAGATTTGTGACATATGTGTGGTCCAGGGCGAGTCTTGAATAGGCCTCAGTCCAGGTGAGGGTCTTGGCCTCGTTATTGGCCATAAAAGGCTGAAGACCCTACTCTTCAGGGCAAATCTTGGGAGTGAGACGAAGTGCATGGGTCTTGACACTGTGAGTCTTCTGACATGGTATTGTGCTTTTTGGTTGATTCGTGTGGCTGGTAGTAAGCCCCATGTACAGTTAGCACTTATTTGTTTAGTTAGTGCTCAGACGAGCAGGGTTATGTTTCACATTGTTTTTGCCTGAGATTAAGGCTGCTTTTTTTTTTTTGCTCCTGTTGTGCCTGACGTGAAGGTTTAATTGTTTTGCCGTTTTTATTTTGTTTATTTTTAAATAAACCTGTTTTCTACAGTTTTTGTGTTCCCGTCTCTGCCTGGTTGGGTCCGCACCACTGCTGCTACCGAGCTACCTTCCCCCACAGTTAGATATTTCACTTGCCATTAGTTATGAGATTTTTCAGTGTTATTGAATTAGACTTTGCAATATATGGCAACAGAAATCAAAGGAACATACAGTAAGGTCACACTCACATAATGAAAGTTGCAGCTAATTTTGAGGCAAATTCCACCTGAAAATCAGCTTCATATTCTGGCTGGAATCTGCCTCCCATCGTTTTCAAAGGAAGTCAGTTACATAACCTTCTTCTGTTCAGAATGCTAAAAAATGAAGTGTCCTGCTTGATCTTCCTATGAATTTCATAGGTGATCCAGCCCCGGAATCCGCAACATGAGGCTCAGACTGCTTAGTCCCACTTTATCTGAGGCTATTTAGCAAGCAAACCGCAACAGAAAGCCAAAGCTCTGCTTTAGTTTTCCGCTGAGGATCCACTGGACTGGAATTTGGAATTAGCCCCCTGTCCTGGCACTAGGTTCCCCATTCCGTTGGACTGGAAATGAAGTGGTTCAAGTATGTAACAGATATCTGACACGTGACTGTAGAACCCTCTTTTCCTTTGGCGTGAAAAATTGGGCACATCATGGAACAGGGAACCTGATGTCTGAATAGAGGTTGGGTGAGTATCATTTGTTTTTCTTTATATTTCAACCCCCCCCCCCCCCCCCCAGTACCCCGGTTCTGTAGTTTGCCAAGAATTTCTTAGTCCTGCCTCCCAAAATGTGGGATAAAAAGTGATCAAAAAGTTGTTCTTACCCCATATTGGCATTAATAAAAACTTCTTCTAACACAATATAACAAATCTACAGAAGTCATAAAAGTGCAAAAGTAGTAAAACATAAAAAGTAGTGCAATACTGTACATTCATTTAGTATACTGACCTACAGAATAAATGTTTTTTTTCTTTTTGGTTTAATTTTTATTCTCCTTAGAAAGAGTGATTAAAAATGAATAAATAAGTTAAATGTACATCAAAATGGTGGCATTGAAAATTGTAGCTTATCCTGCAAAAAACAAGTCGTCACATGTTTATTATGGCTAACTCAATAGAGAAATACAAATGTGTAACTTCCAGAGTGTATGTGGAGAGAGAGAGAGAGAAGAGAGAGAGAGAGAGAAGAAGACATTTGCTTACTTCATACCTGCGTAGGTGCTCGTGAGCTGTGTTACGTACTAGGTATCGCTGTTGCACAATCGTACATTCACACAGTAATTATAATGTTTTGGCCTGAGGATATAAATTATATAGGAATTGTAATTCCTGACAAGTGATCTGATTAAACATAAGGAGTTATTTTTGTTTTTTTTTATTACAATACAATAAAGGGTTATCGTAACACGGTAGGTAGCAAACAGCTTTTTTATTTTGAAGGCTTTGGACACGTGGGTGCAGGGCTCCAAGCTTTGCCTTGGATGAAGCCATGCACCTGCGAGATCCTCACATGGCCAGGACTGATTGTTGTCCACCAGAAGTAACCAATGAAAGTTTCTATTCAATGACAGCAAGAAGAGATCTTGAAAACCACTAAACCACCGAAATATTGGGCTGGGTAAGCAGGACTCTCACTGACAATTGTAGGACTCCTGTTATGATACTTACTATGGAATTAATCTAGATCAGGGGTGCTCACACTTTTTCAGCATGTGAGCTACTTTATAACATGACCAAGTCCAAAAATCAACGACCCACTTTTTGTGGGCGGGGCATGTGGGTGGGACCTGTGGGTGTGGCCAGGCAGGGCGGTGGACGGGGCCGGGGCGGAGCGTGAGAGCAGGAGGCAGCGGCATTCTGTGGTTACTTAGTAACGGCCCTCACTCAGCATGATGGGAAGCCACAGAATGCCCACAACACGGAAGCAAGGTGGCTGCCCAGGGATCCCCGCTGTCTGCTTGTTCACAGCGCAGGCTGAGAGTCATCTCCGGACACTGGCAGGCCGGGGCCGCCGCAGCCCTGACTGCGAACGAGTGCAAGGCCCCGGCCTGCCAGTGTCCGGAGATGACTTTCAGCCTACGCTGTGAACAAGCAGACACCGGGGATCCCTGGCTGCATCCCACGATCGACCCATACGTCCATTGTGATTGACCGGGAGATTGCGATCGACGTATTGGGCACCCCTGATCTAGATGGTCTTTGCACATCTATTTGTAAGAATGGACATGACTTAAAGACAGCACATGAAACCTTTACAGATAGGGAGGTTTACTTCTACTAGGTCCTATCTCCATTGGGGTAGGGTCGAAAGAACTTGTTTTGACTACACTCTCCAGGGGAACTATGCTAGTGGTAACCATAGAGGTGGAAAATTGGGTAAAGGACTATGAATAGAGTATGTCGGACTAAATAAACACCATGTCCTTCCATCCAGGGTATAAGAAAAATGAATGGTTCCCATTTTAATAATGGATGTTGGCTTAGGCCTGGTTCACATCTGCATTTGGGTTTCAGTTTGGGTAATCCGCTTGGGGACCCCCTGAATGGAAACCTAGCTACGTGAAAAAGTGATCATCTTAGGAAACCCGCAAATCCTATACTATAATGGGGTCTGTGTGGTTTCTGCTCGGTTTCCGCACAAAAAACGTGGAGAGAAAAGTTCTGTTTGCAGGACTTTTCTCTCCACATATTTCATACAGATAGGTGAATGGAATGGCCCAAACGCAGATGCGAACCGGGCCTTAGACTATTAATAGTAATGACAAAACCAGTTAAAAAACCATTGCAATAACTTTTGCAGCAAATTTGTAGAACTTGTTCAATATCCTTCTAGAAACAAGCTACACATTGTGTCATGTTGGCAAAGACAGTGATTATTTCTTACACTATATAATATGAATTTTTTTTGTTATTCCATATACAGTAACAATCAGTGGTTTCGGAAATGCCACAGTGATCCTACAAGCTAAAGCTGGTGCGGCTTTTGTTGGACAATGGTCAAGTGGAAATAGCATGTGCAGTGGAGGATCTCCATTGTTTAACATTTCGTTGGATGCAAGTACTAAACTGGTTGTGCAATGGACATCACCAAATAATCTCAGTCCTGTTGACATAAGGTCAGTGTTATTTCATGTTTCAGCCCTTCCTGCCCTGCTGGGGTAATGCTTAACATGAAGTGCCATGCATTTATTGTATGGAGATGGTATGAGTTGAGGATCTTAGCCTACACCATTACCAGGGGGGTCATTTATCTCATTATGTAAGGCTTTAACCACTTATATTCCAAGGCCAATTGTATCTAAGCAGTTAGGCACTTCAGTTTATCAATATGCGTATACTAAACAGCTTGCAGGACTTTATCTTCCATTACAAAGGTAAGCAAATGCTTCTGTCATGTTGTTTACATTAATGGGAATGGACACAGAATAAGTCTGTTTCCATTCTCTGCGACAGTTTAATGTCCGTTGCTGTCATCAAATGACGGAAGACAGCAATGGACTTATATATAAAGCACAATTGTATCATTTATCATCCGGTATCATTTTTCGGTCAAATTAATTGTGCACCAAAAATTACACCTTTTAGAGAAAGTTTAATAAATGTTTTGGATTAATAAAGATTAATAAATGTACACCATAGTTTCTACCTATACTGCAGTTCATATAGAAACTACCTTGTACCTTCTGCCTCATCAAGGGTCAGTACTCTAGACAGTTCTGACCAGAGGTCTATGTTCTGGATGGATCTATATATGGCGTATCATGCTTAGAATATACCGTATATACTCGAGTATAAGCCGAGCCGAGTATAAGCCAGACCCGAGTATAAGCCGACCCCCCTAATTTTACCACAAAAAACTGGGAAAACTTTTTGACTCGAGTATAAGCCTAGGGAAGGGAGAATTATTTTTTTTTGCTTCACTCGAGTATAAGCCGAGGGCGGCCTTTTCAGCACAAAAACTGTGCTTAAAAATTCGGCTTATACTCGAGTATATACGGTATATAATTGCTTGGGATGAAGTTAATATTTTTATTTAGGACTCTGATGTGTGGTCTATATTACTCTTGGGATGCCTGAAGAAGGGCATATCTACTATTTGCAATACCATACGATGGAGGGGTGTCCTATATTAATGGATGGAGCATAAAGAATAGAGATGAGTGAACACTGTTCGGAACAGCCGTTCCAAACAGCACGCTCACAGCACGCTCCCATAGAAATGAATGGAAGCGGCCGGCTGCCGGCAAAGTCTGCGTGCCAGGTGCTTCCATTCATTTCTATGGGAGCGTGCTGTTCGGATCGGCTGATCCGAACAGTTCGCTCATCTCTAATAAAGAAGTGTGTATGCTTCTTTGAGTTCCCTTCTCAAAAGTTTAGTGCTGAGTTTTCTTTTTATGCTTCTCAAAAATTTGGCAAGTATGCCTTAAGGTCAAAACTTTTTGCATCCTTAAGATGGCAGCAGTATATATAATTTTCTGACATCCCTTACTGTTCTTCAAAGCAAAAAGAGGGCAAAATATCTGTACAGGTACATTGAAAGGTTCACTAACTTTGTCAGCTATCAGTATATAATTCTATCTAATAGTATATTATACACTACTTACATAGTAAAAGAAAGATATCTGTCCATCATGGTTAGACAGAGGAAAGGGAAACGGTCATTCTAGTTAACCTTTGCAAATCACAAGGAAAGAGTAAAGTGTGGGACAATTGCCCTTCATGTAGACAGTAACCTATTATGGTGGTAGGTCCTCTGTAACATTTAATAGGTATTCAATATTCAGACATTTTCTAGCATATCCATTGTCTTATTGGTAGATAGGAATCCCACCAAATGGTCTTGCCAACATGGTTAGTTGAGGTTGACACAGTGAAAAAGTGCCTATAAGGGTTGGGATCTCTATTAAAGCATATCGATATCTGTTTCTGTTGTGTCCACAATGCTATGGATTAAACTTGAAGAATTATTAGACTACTTTTTCTTTTCTTTCCTAGCGCCTTCATTAAAGTAAATGACACCTCCAAACTTACAAAAACACTGACTGCTGGTGAGTCAACAGATCGTGCCATTGTGAAGCGACCATCTGCTCTCTTATATCAAATTCTGTAACCAAGTTGCAAAAATAATTGTACAAATAATTCATATTTTTCCTTGTGTTTGTTGAGAGGGTATAGTTATGCACCTATGTACAAATGTTACAGTTTAGGAAAGCCATTGAAAAGCTATTACAAGAGTTGCGTTGCTCGGTGCCTCAGGGTTGTTAACAGATTAACAAGGGTTGTTCAGGATTTTTCCTTAGAAAAAGGTATCCATAGGATAAGTCATAAATATCATATTGGTGGAGGGGCAGCAGCCAGCCCCCACATGGATTAGCTCTTTGGGGATCTGTCAGGTCAATGTACTAGACCAGGGGTAGGGAACCTTCGGCTCTCCAGCTGCTGTGAAACTACAACTCCCATCATGCTCCATTCACTTCCATGGGAGTTCTAAGAACAGCAGAGTATGTATGCATGCTGGGAGTTGTAGTTCTACAACAGCTGGAGAGCCGTACGTTCCCTACCCCTGTACTAGACAGTGCACAGAGCTGGAGCAAAGATACAGTAACTGGACTTGGTCACTACTAGAGATGAGCGAGTAGTATTCGATTGAGTAGGTATTCGATCGAATACTACGGTATTCAAAATACTTGTATTCGATCGAGTACCACTCGCTATGCGAATGGAAAAATTTGATGCAGAACCAGTGTTGATTGGCTGAATGCTATACAGTCGGCCATTCAACGCTGGTTCTTCTCCTACCTTTAGAAGTCTTCTCCTTGCAGCTTCCCCGCGGCGTCTTCTGGCTCTGAATTCACTCTGCCAGGCATTGGATCTGGGCAGAGCCGACTGCGCATGCCCGGGCTATAAGAAAATGGCTGCTTTGACTGTAAGCGGTCATTTTCTTGTAGTGCGGGCATGCGAAGTCGGCTCTGCCCAGGCCCGATGCCTGGCAGAGTGGATTCAGAGCCGGAAGAAGCCTCGGGGACGCTGTATGGAGAAGACTTCTCGGAGAATCCAGTCCGACCCTCACTTGCGGACTTGGTAAGTTCAATTTGATCGAATGTTGCCTACCCCTGAAACGAGCATTTTTCCCCCATAGACTATAATAGGATTAGATATTCAATTCGAGTAGTCGAACATTGAGGGGCTACTCGAAAAGAATATCGAATCTTTAACTACTCGCTCATCTCTAGTCACTACACAAGGCACGGAACTATCTGCTTCTGGCTCTGTATACTATATAGTACTGGGACCCCCAAACTGCTGATCCCGGTCGGGGCTGGCTGTTGGCACCTCATTGATCAGATATTTATGGCCTACCCTAAGGAATCCTGGACAACTCCTTTAAGTTTCAAGTTAAACTTTGTTACATCTGGATTGTAAAACCTCATCGTTTTATATGGTAAGGATCAGATAACTGCACTGAAAACATTTAAAACATTTGCGGAACTTTCCTTAAAGGGATTTCATGGGTGACAAAACAAGCCTCGTTTTTTTTTCGTCCTCGTGTTGTGTGTAGTATTCATTTTCAGCCCTATTTACTTCATTAGAGTTTCCATACCAGACATAGCATGGATAGGTGTGACAATGTTTCTAGGAGGAAGTAGATCTATTTTTCATATTTGGTAATTTTATACAACCTATTTTTGTAGGTTTTGCATCCAAATGTATTTCCGCATGTTTATGATACATAGACTAGAATATTGTATAGTTGGGATACATTTTGGGGGTTATCCTTTTCCAAAATGGCCACAATATAACTCCTGACTACAGATGAAAATGGGTGCTCTGGGGGGGATACAATGGGTCCGCTGACCAGCTCAGTGACATACCCCAGCAAATTAAGGAAAATGGGTTTTCTAAGCCAGGTAACCTTCTATCCGATTTTTAGGGCCAACTATCTTGATGTGATCAGAACATCTTTAGTCCACGAGACACCTAATTGGTCAAGGTGTAGGCCATGTTCTCTCCTTCATATAGTAACTATATTTTTATATTTCCTACAGCACAAACAACGGCACCTACGACGACCAAAAATGCAGGAATTGTGAACAAGCCTATGCTTTGTTGTTTTGACGTGACCCGATCACTCATCGTCCTCATGGTCATTACAAAACTGTTATAAGAAGAAAAAAAAACATTTCAAGAAGTTCCCTAGATCACAATATTGAAATACATACATTTTCGTTGCTCTGCTTGGTTAGATTTAGGTTGCTCTGCTTGTGGACATCTTGTTGGTCTTGGTGGAAACTCAAGAAATGGAAATTAACAAGGTCTGCTCATAAGAATGTGATGGTTTCTTTATGGTCCATACTACACAATGGTTGTGTGCACTTTTTACCTTTTCCTTTGTAACACTATAGTCACAGAAGTCAATCACAGGAGAGCAACTTCCCATTGACTTTCATTAGTAGAGATGAGTGAACAGTAAAATGTTCGAGGTTTGATATTCGTTTCAAGTAGCCGCTCAATATTCAACTACTCAAATCGAATATCGAACCCTATTATAGTCTATGGGGGGAAAATGCTCGTTTCAGGGGGAGGCAACGTTCGATCAAATTATACTTACCAAGTCCACGAGTGAGGGTCGGGCTGGATCCTCCAAGCAGTCTTCTCCTTGCAGCGTCCCCGCGGCATCTTCCAGGTCTGAATTCACTCTGCCAGGCATCGGGCCTGGGCAGAGCCGACTGCGCATTCCCGCACTACAAGCAGACATGCGCAGTCGGCTCTGCCCAGGCCCGATGCCTGGCAGAGTGAATGAAGAGCCTGAAGACACCACGGGGAAGCTGCACGGAGAGGATTTCTAAAGGTAGGAGAAAAACCAGCGTTGATTGGCCGACTGTATAGCATTCGGCCAATCAATGCTGGTTCTGCATCAAACTTTTACACTCGAACAGCGAGTGGTACTCGATCGAGTACGAGTATTTCGAATACCGTAGTATTCGATCGAATACCTACTCGATCGAGTACTACTCGCTCATCTCTAGTCATTAGCTCATTCAAAGAAATCATACAAAGCCTTTAGAGTCTGTTTCTATCAAAGGCATTGACTGACTATTGTGTTGTTATAAGACATGTTTATCTATAAGCTATATAATAGATTCTATTTCATACTGTATATTTAAAGAGACCTGTGAAAATGTATATGGTGACAGATTTTCAGCTCCAGGCTTTCATGTATAGATACCTCTCACCAACTCTGCTGACTCCAGTTAGAATCCTCTAGCTAACACCATTCCTGAGTAAAAAGTGTTAGTTTTGATGCTTGATATGCTATTTAGGCTCTGTACTGTCAAGTGGGTGTTGTCAGGCAAGAGAAGGCAAGGGGTGTGGTTCTGAGCCCTGCAGTGGCTTCTTCTGATTGGAGTAATTAGTTTTTGGTGCCTGATGTCCTGTTTAAAGGGGTATTCCCATGACGCTTGTTCACCAACCTGCAGGCTGTTGTGCTCTCTTCACTTCCTGCTTTTCTCGGCACATTGGTGGGCGGGGTTTCACTTGCACGGGATTGGTTGTAAATGAATTACCACAGTGTGAAGCTGATGTAGCAGAGCTGGATTTGAGTCAGTTTGCATTACATACAGAGGTAACGGACTCCCTATCTCAGCCCTTATCAGCCAAATTCAATTAAACCGACTGATAAGAGCTCAGAAATCCCAGAGCTCTCACCTCCCCTATCTGAGAAGCTCCGCTACTTATCAGACACAAACAACAGCCGAAACCCCCCCCCCCCCCAGAGCAGGCAGCTACATCACTTGACAAATGAGCAGATAATTCCAAGGGCCATAGAAACGGAGCGTAAACAATGAAGTGAATTAATTAAGATAGCGGCCAAACAAAGTAGTTTTGATAAAGCAGTGCATTTAGGAAAAATCTTAAATCCACATAAATTAGCAGTATAGATAGGATCCTTGTGATGGGACAACCCCTTTAAGCTCTGTAATGTTAGAAGAGTGGAGTTAGACAGGGGGTGTGATTCAGAGCTCCAATCAGAGGCAGCCAGTGTCAAAGCTTAGAATCACACCCCTTGTCTGCTCCTGCCTGACACCACCCTCCTGACAGTACAGAGACCAAATAATATATAAGGCACCAAAACTAACAGCACCAACTGCTCTGGAATGGTGGGGGCTAGAGAAAAAAATCCAAATGCACCAGAATCAATAGAACCACGCTATTAAATTATGCAAAGAGCTGGACTTGGCTGAGGTGGTGAAAGGTCCTCTTTGATGCTTCATATCTTAAAGTGGTTTTCTGTGGACTCTTTTTTTGACTTAATCCCTGCCTATGTGTTTCATGTTTTGCTCACTGGGCACCAAATCATGTTACTAGAACCAGCTCCTGCCCCAAGCTTCCAGTGGTATTGCCTGTTCTATGAGCCGACTCTATCACTAGTAAAGCCAGTTCCGTATACATGTATTACTACTGAATACAGAGAGGATGGACAAGGAGACATGAACCAGGTGCTGATCACATGACCCGGGATATGAACCAGCCTGGAAGTCTAATGTTCAACACATAACAGCTTGTACAGACAGTAACTAAAAAAGAGTTCCCAGAAAACTCCTTCAAGGTCCAAACTAGTTTGCATCTATAATAAGTTGAGTAATATATGTATTTTTTCTGATGTATTTTACATAAATAGTCTAAAATTAAAAAAAAAAAACAATTTTCCTTAGTCTTGGAAAAAAAATCAGCTTAATATTCCGGAGAAATAAACAATTCCAGTATTAGAAAGTTGTGATGCTTTAAGTTTTGAGGCTTATTCCAAAGTCTGTAATGAGGAGCCAACTTCCTATGTGCCATTTATAATATTGGTGTCCGTTAATGTGGTGGAGTGAAATTTGGGCCCCCAGGGCTCAAGTGTGACTGCTACTTCTGTACGCCAATACCTACGCCTATCAGTCCTGCTTACCCCAGCCTTCAACAAACTATTGCCAATGTAACCTTCAGCAGAAACCTAAGTAACATACAGTCCTATGAAAAAGTTTGGGCACCCCTATTAATCTTAATCATTTTTAGTTCTAAATATTTTGGTATTTGCAACAGCCATTTCAGTTTGATATATCTAATAACTGATGGACACAGTAATATTTCAGGAGTGAAATGAGGTTTATTGTACTAACAGAAAATGTGCAATATGCATTAAACCAAAATTTGACCGGTGCAAAAGTATGGGCACCTCAACAGAAAAGTGACATTAATATTTAGTAGATCCTCCTTTTGCAAAGATAACAGCCTCTAGTCGCTTCATGTAGCTTTTAATCAGTTCCTGGATCCTGGATGAAGGTATTTTGGACAAACAATTCAAGTTCAGTTAAGTTAGATGGTCGCCGAGCATGGACAGCCCGCTTCAAATCATCCCACAGATGTTCAATGATATTCAGGTCTGGGGACTGGGATGGCCATTCCAGAACATTGTAATTGTTCCTCTGCATGAATGCCTGAGGATTTGGGGCGGTGTTTTGGATCATTGTCTTGCTGAAATATCCATCCCCGGCGTAACTTCAACTTCGTCACTGATTCTTGAACATTATTCTCAAGAATCTGCTGATACTGAGTGGAATCCATGCGACTCTCAACTTTAACAAGATTCCCGGTGCCGGCATTGGCCACACAGCCCCAAAGCATGATGGAACCTCCACCAAATTTTACAGTGGGTAGCATGTGTTTTTCTTGGAATGCTGTTTCTTTTTGGATGCCATGCATAACGCCTTTTTTTTATAACCAAACAACTCAATTTTTGTTTCCAAAATGAAGCTGCCTTGTCCAAATGTGCTTTTTCATACCTCAGGCAACTCTATTTGTGGCGTACGTGCAGAAACGGCTTCTTTCTCATCACTCTCCCATACAGCTTATATTTGTGCAAAGTGCGCTGTATAGTTGACCGATGCACAGTGACACCATCTGCAGCAAGATGATGCTGCAGCTCTTTGGAGGTGGTCTGTGGATTGTCCTTGACTGTTCTCACCATTCTTCTTCTCTGCCTTTCTGATATTTTTCTTGGCCTGCCACTTCTGGGCTTAACAAGAACTGTCCCTGTGGTCTTCCATTTCCTTACTATGTTCCTCACAGTGGAAACTGACAGGTTAAATCTCTGAGACAACGTTTTGTATCCTTCCCCTGAACAACTATGTTGAACAATCTTTGTTTTCAGATCATTTGAGAGCGGGCTGTCCATGTTCGGCGACCATCAAACTTAACTGAACTTGAATTGTTTTGTAGAAAGAAATGGTCCAAAATACCTTCATCCAGGATCCAGGAACTGATTAAAAGCTACAGGAAGCGACTAGAGGCTGTTATCTTTGCAAAAGGAGGATGTACTAAATATTAATGTCACTTTTCTGTTGAGGTGCCCATATTTTTGCACCGGTCAAATTTTGGTTTAATGCATATTGCGCATTTTCTGTTAGTACAATAAACCTCATTTCAATCCTGAAATATTACTGTGTCCATCAGTTATTAGATATAGCAAACTGAAATGGCTGTTGCAAACACCAAAATATTTAGAACTAAAAATGATTAAGATTAATAGGGGTGCCCAAACTTTTTCATAGGACTGTAAGTGATTTATAAGGTTGTCTAACACATCTTGTAACAGCCAAGTCAGCAGTCGTCTTCAACCCATGCCATTCTGCTCCTCCACCTGCATTAGCAATCCGATTTATTTTCCGTGAACGTAGACTTATATATTCTATGTAGAACTGTGTGACCTCCGATATTGTTTTTATTGTATAAATAAACCTAAAAAAGTTTTTAGATCTGCTAACTGAAATATTCTCAGAATTGAAATGTATAAATTTCATTTAATTCTTATTTTATTGCTGTATTTTGTAAAGAATAAATTAAGAAACATCACTTTCCTGCACTGTCCATATTGTTATGTATTATCGTCTGAAAACAAAACGTTATACAATTTTCCAAGATATTTCCTGTATCTATTCCTCACTGTTTTCTAGATCTCTTCTTGCTGTCTTTATTTTGCTTATCTCTAGTGGATACAATTCTGACCATGGTTCATATCTGATCATGTCTGACCGAGAGGAAATGTATGGAAGGAAACACCTGCATATGTCAGGGGGCAGGAACCATTTTTGTATTGTGCACCTTTTTTTTTTACTTTAAGGACTCATTCACACTACGTAAACGGCAGCTTATTCTGAAGGTAAAACACGTTCAGAATCAGAGGCGTATAAAGCAGTTCCATTCATTTCTATGGGAGCCGGCATGCGAGCGCTCCCCATAGAAATGAATGGGCTGCTTTTTTCACTACGAGCACTCCCATTGAAGTAAATGGAAAGTGCTCGCATGTACGGCTCGGCATGAGCAGAGCTAGCCGTACACGCAGGAACTTTCCATTAACTTCAATGGGAGTGCTCGTAGTGAAAAAAGCAGCCCATTCATTTCTATGGGGAGCGCTCGCATGCCGGCTCCCATAGAAATGAATGGAACTGCTTTATACGCCGCTTATTCTGAACGTGTTTACGTAGTGTGAATGAGCCCTTAAAGTATAAAAAAAGGTGCACATATGGGGCATAATACTGTGTGCAGGGATCACTATGGGGCATAATACTGTGCAGGGGCCACTATGGGGGATAATACTGTGTGCAGGGGCCACTATGGGGCATAATACTGTGTAGAGGGGTCACTATGGGGCATAATACTGTGCAGGGGCCACTATGGGGGATAATACTGTGTGCAGGGGCCACTATGGGGCATAATACTGTGTACAGGGGTCACTATGGGGCATAATACTGTGTGTAGGGGTCACTATGGGGCATAATACTGTGCAGGGGCCACTATGGGGGATAATACTGTGTGCAGGGGCCACTATGGGGCATATAACTGTGTGCAGGGGGCACTATAGGGTATAATACTGTGTGCAGGGGCCACTATGTTGCATAATACTGTGCACAGGTGCCACTATGGGGCATAATACTATGTGCAGGGGCCACTATGGGGCTATAATACTGTGTGCAGGGGGCCACTATGGGGTATAATACTGTGTGCAGGGGCCACTATGGGGCATAATACTGTGTGCAGGGGCCACTATGGGGCATAATAATGTGTGCAGGGGGCACTATAGGGCATTATACTATGTGCAGGGGCCACTATGGGGCATAATACTGTGTGCAGGGGCCACTATGGGGCATCATACTGTGTGCAGGGGGCACTATAGGGCATAATACTGTGTGCAGGGGCCACTATGGGGCATAATACTGTGGGCAGGGGCCACTGTGAGGCATAATACTGTGTGCAGGGGTCACTATGTGACATAATACTGTGTTCAGGGGTCACTATGGGGTATAATACTGTGCACAGGGGCCACTATGGGGGATAATACTGTGTGCAGGGGCCACTATGGGGCATAATACTGTGCAGGGGCCACTATGGGGCATAATACTGTGCAGGGGCCACTATGGGGCATAATACTGTGTGCAGGGGCCACTATGAGGCATAATACTGTGTGCAAGGGTCACTATGAGGCATAATACTGTGTGCAGGGACCACTATGGGGCATAATACTGTGTGCAGGGGCTACTATGGGGCATAATACTGTGTGCAGGGGCCACTATGAGGCATAATACTGTGTGCAAGGGTCACTATGAGGCATAATACTGTGTGCAGGGACCACTATGGGGCATAATACTGTGTGCAGGGGCCACTATGAGGCATAATACTGTGTGCAAGGGTCACTATGAGGCATAATACTGTGTGCAGGGACCACTATGGGGCATAATACTGTGTGCAGGGGCCACTATGAGGCATAATACTGTGTGCAGGGACCACTATGAGGCATAATACTGTGTGCAGGGACCACTATGAGGCATAATACTGTGTGCAGGGACCACTATGGGGCATAATACTGTGTGCAGGGGCTACTATGGGGAATAATACTGTGTACAGGGACCAATATGCTGCATTACTGTGTGCAGGGTGGGTGGTTCGGTCGGATTCTTTCTTTTGGCTGCCTATTCCGTTTTATTTTTACTCATGTTTGGTATTGGAATGGGGAACTAAATGGAAACAATATGCCAGATTTCTGATACCTTGTGTGCTGGATATCCTCATTTAGGGCACAATTCTAGCATAATGATGAGGGAAGTATATACCAGCCACAAGCTGACATACTGTACATTTCCCCAAAGGGCACAGTCTGTTGGTGGTTGCACCTTATTTATGGAAGTGGGTTATAAAGACTATCATGAAGAATGCCAGTCTTCACAAATCTACCCCAATTATTCCACTTGACTGTTTCCATGGGAAAGGACATTTTAGTAAGGTAATCTACTATATATACATCATTTTGTCAAAGGTGTGTGAACATTTCCCGAAAGAGAAACTGGCAGGTTACCAGCTAACATTGTATGAGTTCGACTTGTAAGGTGTTTTCTTTTCGTTCACTTTAGGGTGTGCCCTTTAAAATTTGTAAGCAATGAGTGCATCGTAGCCTTGACCTTTACCTGTACGAAACATGAAGATGTCAAACCTGAATAACCAACTTTTTGCTCTGAAAATTAAAAAAAAAAAAAAAAACTGGCTTTTCAACGTGTCTATGGTTGGCACTTCTTATTACTTGTTTCTGAGCTCCAGGCACCAGGAATTCTTTCTTCTAATCTTCACTTCTTCTCTTTTTGAAGACAAGACAGTTCAAGAAGTAGCAAAGTTCTCAAGTATCTCTACTTTTTTATTCAAATGTAAAATATCATGTCCAATATTATAGCTGTAGAGTGATTAACATACTTGAATTCATTGGGAAAATCATACGAAGAACCAATTAGTGTGTGTTTATACATGGCAGGTTTGTTTCTGAAAATTTTGTAAATTTTTTGAAAATCTGTTTCCATTTTTGAATATGTTTGTTTTGGTGGCAAGCCATAGTTGTCGACATTTAAAAAGGACTTTTCACCACCACCATTTCAATCTCTTAGCAGTAACTACCGCCATAGCAGCGGAGGCAGCTGCCAAAGGGCCCGGGACATTGGGGGCCCGGTGACAGCTGCTACCGCTGCTATCATTATAATGATTGGCGGACCGGGAGAGGTAAGAAATATAAAAAACATGTTACTTACCTCTCCACGATCCTGCCAGGCCTCTTTCCTGACGTCTCTGACGTCACATGAACCCGGCCTGCGTCCCGGGTCATGTGACGTCCGACGTCATTGAACAAGGACAGCAGCGCAGCAGGCAGCGGAGAAGACTGCGTAGGCACCGGGGGACAGGTAAGTAACAGTAGTTTTTTATGTTTTTATTCCCCCGGGTCTCCGACTATTATACTCTGGGGTCTGAAAATACCCCAGAGTATAATAATTGTTTATGGGTGTCCACAGTGGGGAATAATACTGTGTGCAGGGGCCACTATGGGTCATAATACTGTGTACAGGGGCCACTATGGGGGATAATACTGTTTGCAGGGGCCACTAAGGGACATAATACTGTATGGAGGGGCCACTATTGGGGATAATACTGTGTGTAGGGGCCACTAAGGGACATAATACTGTGTGCAGGGGCAACTATGGGGGATAATACTGTGTTAAAGGGCCACTATGGGGCATAATAGAATGCGCAGAAATGCGTAGGAAGGGGTCGGTCAGGGGGGCCCATGTCAAAAGTTCGCCACGGGGCCCCGCCATTCCTAGTTATGCCACTGTCTCTTAGCATCCGTTAATAGTCACTGCTCCACTGATTCAAACACATTTGGAATTTTTTTGCTAGTCTCCGCCATTCCTGAGCAACCAGCACAATTAGTTTTGATGCCTGATGCGCTATGTAAGCTCTGTAATGTCAGAAGGGGGTGTCAGGCATGGAGGGTGATTCAGAGCTCCAATCAGAGGCAGTCAGCATCAGAGGTCAGAATCACACCCCATGCCTGCTCCTGCCTGACACCACCCTCCTGATATTAAAAAAGTATTGTTAGTTTTGGTGCCTGATAGGATGGTTAGGCTCGCTACTGTCAATTGGGGGATATCAATTAAGAGAAGGTAAGGGGTGTGATTTGGAGATCTGATACTGTACACCTCTAAGTGGAGCAGTTAGCTTTGATGCCTGATATGCTACTAAAGGTCTGTACTGTCATGTGGCCAATGTCAGGCAGGGGGGTGTGATTCAGAGCTCCAATCAGAGACAGCCAGTGTCAGAGCTCAGAATCACACCCCATGCCGCTCCTGCCTGATACCGCCCTCCTGACTAAATAACATTTCAGGCACCAAAACTAACAGTAGTGAATGCTCAGGAATAGTTGTGGCTAGAGAAAAAAATCCAACCGTGCCAGAATCAGTGGAGCAGCAGCTATTAATTGATTCGAAGAGCTGGACTTGTTGGACTCGGTTAAAGGTCCTCCTCTAAAGAGATTATGCTGAAATAAAACCATCCTGCTTCACACAGGCAGTATATACCATTTTTTTTTAATCCTCTGTATACTGTAGCGACTGTGAGACTTGTCCTTGAGGTGAGGTCCATTCACTGGCCTCCTGGGTCATTTAAAGCACATTGCCATCATAACATTTATGAATTAAAGAAGTTTTGGACAAAAACTGTTCCGTAAAAAAAAGTTTTTACATACATAGTGCAAAAAAGTTAAACTTAGTGTTTAGATAATATATTGTAAACATGCAGTAACCTAACTAAATGAATGGAATGGGAGAGCGAGAGAGAGGACCTGTCATCGAAGGCTTACTATCTACAAGGGAAGGCGAAGAAGTAGTAGGTAAGGGTAGAAGCTGTTCAGGTGGGATTATGGTGGAAGTAGGGTTATTGGAGGTTTTACACTTTCCTGAAGAGGTGGATTTTTAAGTTTCCTTAGGCTGAGTTCACACAGGGATTTTTGGACTGGATTTTGATGCAGAATCCAGTCCAAAAATTGCCTCCCATTGACTTCAATGGGAGCTGTTCACTTATTTTGTTCCACTAGTGGTTTTGTGCCCTTTCTTGCCACACATTCCGCAGCGGAATCCACCACAGCTTCCACGGTGTGACACTTCCCTCCCGACTAGGCCCATTCATTAGGCCTAATCCGGAGCAGAATGCTGCAGTCGCAGCTAGCCACTTTTTGGACCGGATTCTCAAGTGTCCTCTGTGTCTAAATCCGGTCCAAAAATCCCCATGTGAACCCAGCCTTAGAAAGTCTTGATCGTGGGTCACAGTTTGAAGTGATGAGAGAGTGAATTCAAAGTATGGTGGATGCACAGGAGAAATCGTGGATAAGATTTTCGATAAGAAAAGAGGAAAATTAAAATGACGGAAGAGTTGGAAAGGCTTCTTATTGTAGAGACAGGATATACTTAAAAGGGCTCTATCACTAGGAAAAGTCATTTTTAACTAATCACACCTTTGCATAGCATTTAGAAAGTCTATTCCACACCTACCTATAGTATGCAGATTGCCTCAGTGGTCTCTGAATAAGTCCGTTTTTATTCATATGCTAATTAGACTGGTGCACGATAGATCGTGCACACCTTTCCTATTGTTTTCTATGGGAGACTGCTGCTGCTGATGATGACTCAGTTTCCTGTTTGCACACACACATAGGAGATAATAGGAGAGAGGAGGCTGCTGGGAACTTCCTGTGCTGGCTGGAAGCTCATTAGCATATTAATAAAAACGGACTTATTCAGAAACCATTGAGGCAATCTACATACTATAGGTAGGTGTGGAATAGACTTTCTAAAGCCTATGCAAGCATGTGTTTAGATAAAAATGACTTTTCCCAGTGATAGAGCCCCTTTAATCATTAACCTCTTCTCAACGTCTTCTGTTTACTTATGGTAGGTATCACACGCCCCCATGTTTATTAGTAGAGATCATTCTGATTATAGGAATTTAACCTTAAAGTTGTCAATTGTGACCACAGCATCTGAGAGATCCTGAGGAAGGGGATACCATCCAATTCCCAAATGCTCTGCCTTCTGAGACAAGATTCCGGGAGCCGTTCATTCACTATGGTAGCTGAGTTGGTTAGAATAGCACATTCATATAAGCTTTTATTATCCAGCCTGTTAGAGTAAGTTTTTTTGCCAGGCAAAACAAATCTACTTCAAGTTTTTGAAGCACATTTTGAATCTTTTTTACAAAGTTAAAGAAAGTCCATGGAGGAAAACTTTGCAAACCTTCTGATTAAAGTGCCGCGGGAAGAACCACAATGCGTTCCCGCCACAGTTTTTCCTGAATCCCTTTATTGCTGCAAGACATCCCGTGGGGCCTTAGGGAGCATTCACACGGAGTAACGCCGGGCGTGTATTACAGCCGTACAATGGGAGCGCTCGTAACGCCGCCGTTACAAGCATTTTTCTGCTACACGTTCTGTGACAGATTCCCTTTAAGTCATCATTTCAGATATACATTAGTATGTACCGTCGGACTCAAGTTTCACCTCGTTCTTAGTTATGTTAAAAATTTACAATTATACATCAGATGCTGGAAAAAAAATTAAAACAATTCATTCCACCATCAAAAAATTACAGATTTTTGGAATAAAACAACTGAAGATTCTATTATACGTCTACCAAAATACTGTAATATTCCGCTTCATGTTTGTTATCAACTATTCTTTATGTTACTTCATTTCTTTTCTCATTTATAAAAAAAAAAAAAAAAACCAAAGTGATACTAGTGTGTAAAAGACACTTCCCCCCAATCCATTCACAAAAACATTTAGATGAATCTGACCATGTGAACTCCAAATCACAGGTTTTTTCCCACAGCCTTTTGATAAAAATGGATCTGGTTGTACCCAAACAATTATCTAAGTATGTTTTCCAGTCCAATAGCTCTTACTTACCCAAAATGGAAGTTTAGTGTCCATTCCAAAACCATGAACAAAGTTATGTACCTTGGGGTGTATGTTGTCCCCATCGCGGTACCAATCTGGTGCAGGAAGAATAACCCATTATACCCGAAGTTGTTATATGATTGGGAGAAATTAAGAAGTTGTAAACTAGATTTGTTCTGCTCAGTCAGAATTGTTTCATCTTAATACAAAATATAACCCTTCTTATCCATGAGTACACAATGAATTTAATCTGCTGCTATAAGGAAGAACTTTCCACCAATCCTCCAATTCTTTTTATTACATTTAGTAACATTGCAAAAAGAATTTTATTGACATACATTTGAAAAAATGTTCTTCTATATGAGAGTGACATCATTCCAGAATTATTGGTCATTTACATATCCGCAAAGCTCATCCCACTTTTTCTTCCTCTTATAAGAGCACACATATTTACATGTTTGAAAACATCCTGCTCATCCGGTCCATCCTCATGGATTTTAGGCTCTTGGGAGAAGGGCCCTCAGTCCCATTGTGTGAAGTGACTATTACTCTGTAATGTAATCCTTCAATTTGTAAAGTGTTGTGAAACATGTTGGCGCTATATAAATAAAATTGTATTATTATTATTATTATTATTATTATTATTATTATTATTATTATCATTATCAGTATGTAAAGCTATTGTAAATGCTATCTTAACCCCTTAGGAATCATGTTCTCATCCTCATATGCTTCAAACAAGGTCACATATTTTATTTAACCATTTAATGCTCTAGACTCTGATTATCTGCTTGGCATAGAATCATCTGTTAACACTGCCATAGAATTTGGTCTCTCTCATGCTCAGTCTAATACCAAGCATATCCATTTTGTAGGCCAAGGTAAACAGTTTTTGTTTTATTTATTACGCATCTAATTAAAGGAGTGTTCCGAAACTCACCTTTCCATTTCCATGGGCGGTAAGCCTGTTCTATATACAGGACCTCACTAGTTACATCCTGTATGTGCGAGGGGGAAATATATGGAACGCTAGTATAATCCTAAAAATGGGTGACGTTACATTTACCCATATAATGCAAGTTTAATATAATTCGGAGCTTGCTACGCTACATAGTAGAGTAGCGTATAAAACTTTAAATGTTGACTAGACATACTACTGATCTGAGCACACTGAATATGCTTTTTCTTTCTTCTTTTCTGTGCCTTTGTCAGCTTCCAAAATGGTGCCCCTTGGCAGTCAGGCTCACATCTCCATCTTGCTTTCTCCCCAAGCGAACCTGAAAACCAAAACCCAATCTGCTTAAAAAGCAAGTACCATGGACCCCATAGACTATAATGGGGTCTGCCGGCTTTCCACCTGATTTTGCTTGTAGGATTTTTCTCTCCACCTTTTTTAAGTGGATTCGGGGACACAAACCACCAATTGTAGAGCGAGCGATGGTGTAAATCCAGCCTATGTTGAAAAGAGGATTTCTCTGTCCTTCCTTACTCTTGACTGGACATGTTCACATATGTGTCTCGACAGATTTTTTAGACAACATTTTTAAGTGATATTGTGTCACAAAGGGATATCTTATATTTATCTTTGTATGACCAGACAGTGATAGTGTTCTGAATTGCAGCCTATGAAGGGTTTCTTAGCATGTTACTATAGTGTAATGGATTGCTCTCATGGAAATTGGAATTGGAACCCTTTACGGAATTTGAGCAGAGTTATAGATGTAGCCTTGCCAAATGAATTTTCATACCAAGCTAAGAAAAGTTCATTTCATGCTAATAGTATTTGAATAGTGTCCCTGCCAGTTCTCTATGTAGGAGAGAAGACATGTTATGTAATTTGCATATATCGCAGCATCAAATAAATGTTCATTCACTGCAACATTTTATTGTGGCCTCACATCTATAACGATGGATGTATCTATATTTTTTATTATTTGTATATAGAGGAGCTTTTATATTTCGATATACTTTAATGTCTATGTTATGATTTGTTCATGTATATTTTTCAAAAAATTAAAGAGGACCTTTCTAGAGATGAGCGAGTACTTTTTCTTTTTTCTTTTTTGGTAGAGTTGGAAGGGACCTCAAGGGCCATCGGGTCCAACCCCCTGCGAGTGCAGGTTTTCCTAAATCATCCCAGCTATATGTTTATCCAGATTCCGCTTGAAGATTTCCATTGATGGAGCGCCCACCACCTCCCGTGGCAGCCTATTCCACTCTCTCACTACCCTCACTGTCAGAAAGTTTTTCCTAATGTCTAATCTGTATCTCTTTCCCTTTAGTTTCATCCCATTGCTTCTTGTACTTCCTTGTGCTAATGAGAATAGGGTAGAGAATAGGGTAGATCCCTCTCTGAGTAGGTGTTCGATCGAATACTACGGTATTCGAAGTACTCATACTCGATCGAACACTACTAGCTGTTCGAAGTTTAAGGTTCAATGCAGAACCAGCGTTGATTGCTATACATTCTGCCAATCAACGCTGGTTCTTCTCTTACCTTTAGAAGTCTTCTCCGTGCAGCGTCCCTGCGGCATCTTCTGGCTGGAATTCACTCTGCCTAGGCTTCCAGCCTAGGCAGAGCCAACTGCGCATGCGCGGGCATGCCCTCGCATGCGCAGTCGGCTCTGCTTAGGCGTCAAGCCAGGCAGAGCCAACCGCGCATGCGCAGTCGGCTCTGCCTAGGCCCCGATGCCTAGGCAGAGTGAATTCCAGCCGGAAGACGCTGCGGGGGCGCTGCGCTGGGAGAAGGCTTCAAGGAGAATCCAGCCCGATCGTCACTCGTGGACTTGGTAAGTATAATTTTATCGAATTTTGCGTACCCTTGAAACGAGCATTTCCCCCCATAGACTATAATGGGGTTCGAAATCTGTTCGAACAGTCGAACAGTGCGTGGCTGTTCAAATTGGATTTCGAACCTCGGACATTTTAGTGTTTGCTCATCTCTAGACCTTTCAGCTCCTGGGGCACAAGCGGTTTTATATACCGCTAGAAAGCCGACAGTGCACTGAATTCATCACACTGTCGGCTTTCACTTTCTGTGCCCCCGGTGAAGAGCTATCGGTATTGTAGCTCTTAACTGTCAAAAGGGTGTTTGCTCACAATAGCATCCATAGCGTTGTACTGTGAGAGTGGTGAGGAAAGGCCCCCTCCCCTCCTGATAGTACTCATCCATAGCATCATCGCTGGGCGGTAAGAAAAGCCTCCTCTCACAGTACAGCGCTATAGATGCTGCTGTGAGGAAGGGCGTTCCTGAATGACTGTGAGAAATGCCCTTCTGACGGTGAAGTTCTATGGTACCAGCACTGAAAGCTCTTCACCGAGGGTACAAAACTGGAAAGCTTAATGTGCGCTGAATTCAGCGCACTGTCGGCTTTCTAGCGGCGTATTACACCACAAGTGCCCCAGGAGGTGAAAGGTCCTCTTTAACTACAAAATAAGTGTACAACAGGTAAAACAGGGTGAGTACATCTCTGGTGCCCAGTAAGTACTCAAGTATCCTCCAAATAAGAGACTGCAGAAGACAAGCCAACCACTGTAGAACCTCTCCTTGAGAAAATCACTGGTTAAAATACACAATAGGAGGCGGACTCTAACTTTTTGTTATTGGGAAACCCTTGACGCAAAAGGGTCATTGGGCTTTGTCCATTTAGATACACTCTTTGGTTGGTTTAATACCCCTAAATTGAAACTTCTGGCAACCAGATTGCACAATATCACCCCTACACAGCACAGGCTGCAGACTTCTTTAGCATTCCTGTTGGTTTCTATTGATAAAAATTAAAAGTGCCAAACGGGATCTAACAAATGTGCCAAGAATCCACAGATTTGTGTAAATTTAATAGGGTTTATTAAAAAGTGAGTCATAAGTTCCGGCTGCGGTTCTGAGAATTCGTTGCTCCTCAGTTTCTAAAATCCCTTCATCCGAGAGAATGAAGAATGAGTCATTGCAACGTAAGTTTTGCCATTGTTGACGTGTTCCAGGCTATGGTTTTTATATGGAAATAACTTTCGATCACTTCAATTCCGGTAATTAAAAATTAATATACATGAATAATTTTGGTATCTTATAGAATGGAAAGCATGAGGAAGTATAAGAGTTGTAACCTCAGCCCTGCCCTGCCCTACCTTTAGTTTTTGCATTCTCACAGCAGCTGGTTATAAAGCGTGAAACGTCTGGAAGACGCACAATTGCTGTCTAGCTACACAGAAGACAGGATGTCTCTCACCAGATCTACATTCCTTCTCTTTCTCGGAGTAGTTGTCCTTCCATTCTGTACAGAGGCTCAGAGTTTCTGCAGCCTGTCTACCAATGCTACCTCTGGTAACACTAACTACACCTTAACGGTCAATTCTAATACTCTTACCAATGGAACTTCATATACAGGTGAGTAATGCTTATTTACAATATACCTAGTACTATATGTATTAGACTAATACTCATGTCATACAAAATTAAGATTTATTCTATCTCTCAATGAACATTCAGGCTAATATATAAAGTGACTGATAAGACAATATTTTGGCAACTCCGATTTGCCAATTCTCCGATTCTCCAATGACTCTCTGAAATGGAATAAGTGTAGTCTCATTCTCTACAGCCACGCAGATGCCAAGTCGATTATCTCGTGAGCTTCTAAGTGTCTGTTCACATCTGCGTTCATCGATTCTATTGTTCTGAAGCAGAACGAAATTGACAGCAGTGCCAGATCCAAGACTTGACAAACACCACCAGTGTCGTTGGACTTATAATGGGTTCCATTGGTTTTCCGTCATTGTGTCTTTTCTTGTTTTTTAGCCATTTTGATAGAATCTGTGATGGATTCTCCCAAAGATATGATCACGTCTATTTGTATATTAATAGTATGCAAGACATTGTTACCAAAGGGGCTAACGCTAACTTTTTATTCCTATTATTTTACAGTCACGTTGTCTTCAAGTGTAAAGGGAAGTGTTCAAGTTTTCCTCCAAGCTATTGCAAACAGCTCCACAGTTGGAACATGGACGGCAACAAACTTGACTTCTAATTGTAGTGTTGGATTTGGAACGGCTTATACATTTGCAGGCACATCACTTGTTGCCACCTGGACTCCACCAGCAGTTCTAAACGTAACCTCTGTTAACATCAGGTACATTTTATGGATTTTGTAAACTTAAGAATTATCTATGTTAAGTAATAGGAAGATATGTGTCTAAATTATGGCAAATGTATCCATTATTGAAGAGTAAAATTGTTGGGATGGATTTGTAAGGTATCCTATGTACTCCATAACAAAATGAGATATAGTCTATTGTGGGGTTAATATTTGTAGACGGGAAAAGCCTTCAGTTTTAGATTTATTACCTTCAAGAGGTTGGCATAGCTGGGGGGGTATTGTCTCTCGTTCAAGAGACACAGAGGTGTGTACCAAGGCTTGCTAAGACAAATCATGTGGTTACTCGACAGATAGGGCTTTATTAATAACTGGAATCGTACATTAGAAGTCCAAGCAGATTTCTCATAAACAAAGTGAGTAACAAAAATGGATTGTGAATCCGCCATAGGGAAAACCGACAGCCGAGAAACACCAAAAATCAGGGCAGGATGTGATACAGAAGTATAGTAAGAGCAGGAGACACCCATGGAGCCAGAAGAAGTGACCAGGCGTAGACCCTAGACAAGGCTCTGGGAAATGCAAAGTACGGGGTCTAGGGACAGACAGGGTCAGCAGCTGAGAAGTCAGCACAATAATCCAATAGTTCGTGCTTTGCTAATTTTGGACAAAATAGCCCTTTTTTTAAAAAAAAAAAAAAGTTTTTGTATTACCAATTTTATTTACTTTTTATTATTCCATCGTCAAAGCAAGTTGAAGGCTTATTTTTTGCAGGGTGTGACGTACTTTTTAATGGTACCTTTCTGAGATCCATAAGTGGAATAAATAATATGTTAGTTTTTATGGGTGGTTATGGGTGAAGCAAAAGCAAATACATATTGTTATATTGTTTCTTTCTTAAGAACACAGACACATTTGCAGGCAGGAACTTGTTAGATAATATAGTCCATAGTTATACACCAGTGATCGGAATTACATCATCTCTGATCTCTTCTGTATATTATACAAGCTGGCATCATCACCATGACATACATTTACAACATGGTGTGTCTCCCTGCACTTTTCTCTTCACATGTTACGTGTGGAAACCACATGGACCCCATTAAAGTCTATAGGGTTCACGGGTTTCCCAGGTAACGACTTTTTAATGCGTATAGGTTTCCGTTCGGGGAAAGCGCAGATTTGAACCGAGCCTAAGAAGGTCTAATACACTACTACATAATGTTTAATGGTGGATATCCACTTGTATTTAGAATCCTGCAACAAATACATGTATGTCCTGCAATAAAAGATCTCATATTTATGTATTCTTTTTCCTTTTCATTCCAGTGCTCTCGTAAGTGACTCTACCGCTGTGTACAATATTGGCAGCGTCACTTTGAGTATTGCAGGTTTGTAACGTCTTCATTTCCTCATTTATAAAAAGAATGTCTAACATTTCTTCAAATGCAAGAAAATTCTGCTGCATACACTTGCAGCAGAATCATGTCATTTCGTAGGTGGGCTCTCTCTGGGCTCTCTCTGGGCTCTCTCTGCTCCTGGAAGTTCACCTACGAAATGACATCCTCCCACCGTCATCGATCGCTTCTGACGAAGGTCATATGACCGAAACGTTATCCTCTGATCTAGTTTTTTCACAAGCCAATCTTGCCTTATGTCCATGGCGTAACAATTGTAATGCTTTTTGCTCCTTTAATAAATCATTGCACCTTTCATGCAAGTGTGTGCAGCAGAATTTTCTTGCATTTGCTGTGGGGTTGACCCTTTATCTGCTAAGCACCACATCAGAACAAACTTTGAGTGTGCGGTACCATTGTTTTTTCTTACCTAATATTTCTTCAAATGTAAATGTCCATGTCTTGGTGAGTTGTTTTTTTTTTTTTTTCTTTACTCTTCTACCATTAAAGGGGGTCCGACATATCAACCAAGCCCTGCAGATAGATAGGTTAAGGTCACCTAAATAAAACAGGCTGAAATTTCTATATGCAAATGAGCTTTTTTTGTCACTTTTACCCTTTTGGAGCAATGGCAACACACTCATTGCTCCAAATAACTCATTTGCATGGTGCAAAAAGCTGCAATATTTCAGCAACTGGGGCAACAATTCACAAGTAAAAAACACCAGTTTGATTCAGGTGACCCTAACCTATCTATATGGGCTGATATGCTGGGTTCTGGTGACGAGTATTTAATTTTCTCAATGATAAAACTGATGTTATATGTATCCAATCAGTAAGACATTGTCTAAGACACTGTGAGTGCTATGATCTTGAAGAATGATGTACTAGACATCTTCACGTTAATGCTGTAAAAGGATTTGTCTGAGCTACTATCATCATATTATAGAAAAGAATCACGTAGTTTAGTAGGACAAGATCCAATATGTATACTTTAATCATTTCCTTCTCTGTTAATGCTGGGATCCAGTGGGTGGTCCTATCAGTGATTGTGTGCATATGAAAATAACTGTCAATCACTGGATAGAACCGCCCACTGGACTCCTAAGCTCAGACTGAACAGAGATTTAGATCATACTGACAAGTCATACTGAAACTGTGCAGGCTCAGCTCCTTCTGCTCTATAACGGGATGCTGGTAGATAGGACTGATATATATATATATATATATATATATATATATATATATATATATATATATATATATATACAGAACCTAAAATAGGCAATTGTAAGTCTTTACATCTCCTACACCAGTATACTAGAGTGTGTGATCATAAATCCATGGGGCCGGTGGACCTACCCACACCAAACAACTAGCCATGCCCCTGGTGAGCGCAGCGTAAGTAAGAAGAAAAGTACAATTTTTGGCACAAAAAACGTAACTTTTTCATGCCTTGTATGCCAAAAAAAATCACGATAAATCTGCCCCAGCAACTCCAATACATTGTCTCACTGGTCAGCACTGGTGTCATGCAGCACTGAAGCCTTTGGGTCAAGTACAACAATGGGGAACATCCATTTTTCCGGTGTTATACACTTCAAACTTATTACCATGTAGGAAATAATTCCTACTGTGGGTGTATCTAGATTTTGGACCCCATTGTAGGATGACAATCTCTTCACGATGTGAAATATGCTGGAGATACTAGGAATTGAGTATTTTTATTGGCTATTGAGCTCTTAGAGTATGGAACCAGTGTGATAAGTTTATTGTTTCTTTAGCTACTATACAAGTACAATACCAATGACTACCCATATTTTTAGTTCTAAGTTTGTATATGTGTAAATTCTTACCTTTAAACATTACCCCATACTCATCTCTCACTTATTTTCCATGCAGTTCCTTCTACAGTTGCTCCAAATACTGCCGCAAATGCAACAAGTAATGCAAATTCTACAAGTTCTACAACCACTGTTTCCAAAACTACAAGTGGAGGACCTACCAACAATCCCACCTCCTTGGTTTTGGTTCTTGGCCTGTTTGTGATCTCCAGCAAGTTTTTATCTTAAAAATCTACAACATTAAGAACATTCACTGACAAAGCTCAATGACAACTGTATATATTTCAAAAATTGTAAAAAAGAAAAAAATCATCCATGAGGAGCGGTCTGTTTTAAAAGGCTATGCATGAATGAAACACCGAGTGATAAAATATCTTATAATGTCGGGGCATAACTGGGTGCTGGTAGGGCATTCACTTACCCTATGCTAGTAAGGGGAAACAAACCACCCTGGTTAGGGTATTTAGAATGAAGACTAAGGCAGTGAAGTTAAACTTTGCTCCAGGCCAAGGAGATCCTAGATAGTCGTGAGTTAGAGATAACATGTTAGGTTGAGTATACAATAAGGTTAGCACTAGATAGGTTAAGGACACAAATCAAAGCTAAGACTTCCACAATTTCCGTTCCTCATGGGCGGGGTTAAGGTGCTCCTCTCCCTGCTTTCAATCTTTGGTTTAAAGAGATTGTCTGAGATAAAATAAAACCAAAGAGATGGGGTAGGTACAAAGACTATCACTTACATGTTAAATCGTCTTCTACTCCAGCACTGCCACTTTGCCTGACCTCACTGATGATGCTACTGATTGGCTGTCGCAGTCACGTGTCATCAACGTGACATCATCACTGCAGCCAAGTAACCAATACAGGCAGGTAGTAGCAGCAAAGTGTCAGCACTGCAGAGACAAGAGATTTGATGGGTAAGTAATGCTTCTGGTACTAATTTTTACCTTTCTCACCCTTTGCCCCATTGCTTAGACAATCCCTTAAAAAAAAATAAAAATCAGAGATGAAGGATGGGAGAGCATCGGGGCTCTCTGTCATGGGATGTAGATGTTGGGGTTTATACTGTACATTATTTATATAGTTCATGAAATCTTTCTAGGTCTTGTGAGAAGCTTCTTGTAGCTTGTTTTATAAGCGTTTAGTTTAACATGACATATTGCATGTATGCAACACGTAACGGTTTACAATCATACATGTCTAGGTGCAATATGTTTTAGTTTTTATTATTATTAAAATGACCCACAGGCCCAAATTTACTAATAGATGGGGTAAACCAGGCAGTCTGGAATATGTCACAGTGATACATTTGGTGTATTCTAAGCTTATACCTCTTATTAGTGGGCACCAGAATTGAACATGAATGTTGTCATTATGGCATATTTAGGCAATGTTGGTTTCTTGTACAAACACTCTTTTTGAGCGATTCTGAAACTCGATGTAACAAAACGTGCTAAATTGCATTAGATTTTGGAGCATTTTCTACCAAGATTAAGTTCCAATTACAATAATAAATCTGCCCCATTACATGTGTCTATCTAAGGAGTAACACATCGACATAAGACATGGTTCTTCTACTTTTATACATGTTTTATTTACTAACAAATTGGTCTTTCATTGTATTTTTTGACATCTGTAACTATCTATTTTCAAATAAACTATAAAATATTAAGACTCAAACATATTTCATGGTCTTTTATTACGTTTATGATTTTAAGATAAAAAAATGTATATTGTGTATTAAAAGACTAAAGATGTGCATAATATATGGCCATAATATTGAAATATTATCAATTATATTATCCTGTCCATGGATGAATCTCCTGTCCATCCTGTCCATCCATGGACAGGAGATCCATTTTATCTCCTGTCAATGAGACATCTAAAGCCCCAAACAAAAGACGATATAAAGAAAAGCTATTAAAATGGTTGCTAGTTGATGTGGTTGATGTTCAGAGTAAGCGATCCTGCTCCGACTATTTGTCAGTCTGAACTCTTTCTGCATGATCCTGAGCTAGTTGAATGAACCAATTTATATACATAACTATACAAGAAAAAAGACATTAACAATAACAACAACAACAAATTGACGGGTACAATATCCTAATGATAATGAATCATCGGTCTAGATTGAGAATTTGTAGATTGATAGTCCAGGAATTGGACAAACCATGGAAGATACTGGCGGGGGGAGGGTCGGAGGCAGATTGGGGGGCATATCAGATAGCAAGCAAACCAAGTTACTTACAATCCCACACTGTTTGGCTACTAGAATCTATAGGATCCCTGACATTTTCACGAGAGCTTGTTGCAAGGCCAATAGGACATTTGTAGAATCAAGACCTAGAATAACACACCAAAGCTAGTGTAATAAAACAGGTATACTTGCAGACAAGACCAGCAAACCTACTACATGAGATGAGCGAACAGTAAAATATTCAATATTCGTTATTCGATTCGAATAGCCGCGCAATATTTGACTATTCGAACGAATATCGAACCCCATTATAGTCTATGGGGAAAAATGCTTTGTTTCAGGGGAACCCACAATTCGACTCAAGAGGGTCACCAAGTCCACTATGACACCCCAGGAAATGATGCCAACACCTCTGGAATGCAACTGGGACAGCAGGGGAAGCATGTCTGGGGGCATCTAACACACCAAAGACCCTCTATTACCCCAACATCACAGCCTAACAACTACACACTTTACACACTCAAAAAAACCTCTATCAAAGTGGGAAAATATCTGGAAACCTTCTTTATTCCAAAATTGGATGGACAGAAACAAAAATTTGACGCTAAAGAAACATTAACAAACACCCTTTTAAATGACGTTGCCCATGACAACCACAGATGGAATAGGCAATAGGAAATCCAACAGTACCCACCCTGAACTGTCATTGTGGATGTGTGTGTGATGTGGTAAGACCTTCCCAAATTCACTTTTATGGCCCTTAACGTGAGCCTTTCCAAATTAAGTTACAGGCCCTTAAGCTGAGCTACCAGCAGAGATTGAGGCCCTTCAGGTGACTTCAGCCCTTTACCTGCAGAGTTTTAGGCCCTTTAACTTAGTTCAGTCTTGCAACAGCAGAGATTTGTTGGCCCTTAGTAGAGCCTTTAAACAGCAGTGTTTTTGGCCCTTGGAGTGAGTAGAGCCATTAAAAAGCAGTGTTTTGGCCCTTGGAGTGAGTAGAGCCTTTAGACAGCAGAGTTTTTGGCCCTTGGAGTAAGTAGAGCCTTTCACCAGCAGTGTTTTTGGCCCTTGGAGTGAGTAGAGCTTTAAACAGCAGTGTTTTTGGCCCTTGGATTGAGTAGAGTCTTTAAACAGCAGAGTTTTTGGCCCTTGGAGTGAGTAGAGCCCTTAAAAAGCAGTGTTTTTGGCCCTTGGAGTGAGTAGAGCCTTGCACCAGCAGTGTTTTTGGCCCTTGGAAAAGAGAAAATTCTGGGCCCTGCTGACTGTGGCCTAGCTTTGGTGAAGCAGCTATCCTCTGCCTCTGGACATGCCTCTGCCTCTAGCCACCCTCTTTGGTGCTGCACTTCCCTCCACATCTAAACTGCTCTCCCCGCTTGACATCCCCCTGTCCAGGTCGGGTCAGTGTCCACGTCGTCCACCACCTCCTCTTCCAATTCCTCCTCCTCCTCCTCTTGTGCACCGATGATGACAACAGGCTGCCCTGATGGCAACTGTGTCTCGTCATCGTCGTCACTGAGCGCTGATTGTTGGTCAACAACAACAACAGGAGATGGCGGATGCTCCAGTGTTTGGGCATCAGGACAAAGAAACTCATCTGGTACCTCCGGTGATTTAGGACGTGGTGGGACAGAGAGAGGGACAGTGAATGGACCCGAAAACAGCTCCTGGGAGATGGGAAAGGTGGGATTACTTTGCTGGGAAGATTGGGCATGTTGTGTGGAAGGAGGACCAGACTGTTGGGTAGGAGGAGGAGGAGTTGAAGTTGACTGGCTGGTGGAGAATGTGCTGGAAGCATTATAAGCCATTGTAACACCTGTTCCTGGTGCTCGGGCCTGGTTAGTCTTGTACCCTGCACCCTACTTAATGTGGCCATCAAGCCAGGGACTGTGGGGAAGCGCAATACTTGCTGCCGCAGAGCAGTAGGCACGGTAGACGCTGTTGGTTGACCGCAACCTTGCTCCCCATCTGCATTTCCACGCCCCCGTCCTCTTGTGCTAGCCTTACGCATCTTTAGATGTATAGTAATGCCCTTTTTATGGTTTATACACCGAGGAAAGCTGGGTTGAACGTATATAGCAGCCACTAATTGCTCTGTATTCCTGCTATTTTGTGGGGGGACACCCCTTGAAAAGCTGTGTTGAATGTATATAGCAGCCACTAATTGCTCTGTATCTCTGTTTTGGGGGACACACCGTCCGTGGAAAGCTCGACTCCTCTCCCTGCAGTATATAGCTCTGAAAAGCTATTTTTCCCTGCCTACTAGAAGCTAATACCTATCTAGCCCTCAGCAGATGTCTCTCTCTCCCTATCTCTCACCACAAAAGACACGAAAATGGTGCTGGCTATTCTTAGAAATGGGAGGTCATATGTTTTCGGCAGCCAATGGGTTTTTTCAATTTTTTTCAATGCCTCCGTTGTCATAGTTCCTGCCCCACCTCCACTGCAGTTATTGATGCAAAAAAAGCGCCAGGAAAGGTGGGAGGGGATACGAATTTTTACTGCGTTTGCCTCATGGTATTTGATTGGAAACGATTATCTTAAACGGACTGATATTCAATCGAATACCTATTCGATCGAACGGCGTTCGCTCATCTCTAATGTTAGAGTTTTTTTTTTTTAAAGACACCTTTTCAGTTGGCAATTTTTTCTTTCAATTCTGTAGATGTCACATCTCCCATACCACGTTGATGCAGCATCTGCTCCCAGAAAGGGATATTTTGCTAAGTTTTTTTTTTTTTCCCTTCCCAAAAATCCCCTTCTTTTCTTTTCAACCAAAGACACTAACAGTCTGCCACAAATCCACCAAGTTTTGCAGTGCAGTGGTTTTGTGATTTCCTTGATGTGACTCCATTTCTGAATAGCCCCATATAATGTGGCCACAGATACACTAGTTCATTGTTTTCTGTCTTACACTCTTCCTTGGCACGTTATGTTGGGGGGGGCGGTTGTAAATGAGTTTATATATCTGGACATGTCAAGCCAAGAAGAAAGGTAAGGAATACACACCTGTCATTTCTTTCACAAGTACAGCACAGTTCCTTAATCTGGCAACAAAGACACTTCATACGTCTTATAATAGTTATTTATTTTTCATCTTCTGCCTCTTGTCATGTGAGATTACTCATTCTGCTGTACTTAATGTTGGATTATAACATTTCCTAGATTAGCACATGCTGGATTACAGGGCATTCATTGTGTATTGTATATTGTGTAACCATGAAAGTGTCAGGACTGAGTAATAGTGAAACTGACTAACAGAGAGAATAGGTCATATTATAATTTCACAGCTTGGTAAACTTGTCATGCAAGATTAGAAGAACATACATAATGATTTGTAGGAATTATAATAATGATTTGTAAATTACTTGCCAGCATTGTAGTTTTTACTATGGGTAAATGGGGATTTTTTATATTACCGTATATACTCGCGTATAAACCGACCCGACTATAAGCCAACCCCCCTAATTTTACCACAAAAAATGGGAAATCTTATTGACTCGAGTATAAGCCGAGGGGGGGAAATGCAGCAGCTACTGGAAAATTAAAATGGACGTAGTTTTTGGGTGCAGTAGATACTGGGTGCTGGGGAAGGGGAGGGGGTGTTTTGGTTGTCTGTCTGCCCCTTCCCTGAGCTTGAGGACTGTTTTTTCCCCCCCCACTTGAATATAGGGGATCCTATTAGTGCTCCTATTAACCCCTTCCCAACGGAACAGGAGCACTGCAGATCCCCTATATTCAGTAGACCGGGCACTGTCAGACACAGGGTTACCTAATGTGTTTGTGTTTTACAGTCATTTTCTACTTTAATATGTATTCTAGGGAAAGGAGGGATTTACAACTTTTACTTTTAATTTTTTTTAATTTTTTTTTTTTGCACTATTTTATTGGAGATTTGATACATTGATATTGTGGCTGGTCATAGACACCCCACTCCCCCCCCCCAAAAAAAAAAAAAAATAAAATAATAATAATAATAATAATATTTTTTTTTTTTTTTTTTTGCTGACTCGAGTATAAGCCGAGGGGGGCTTATTCAGCACAAATTCGGCTTATACTCGAGTATTATATATTATTATATTCCATCTATATATTTGCATTTATGTTGTGCAAATTTTTAAGAGCCTGTGAGATGAGCAAGAGCTGACAATCTGTACACATCCTGATACAATGTATATGACAGTGTACACAGTTTTCCTATTAGTTGGTGTCATCTCTAGAGAGGTCACATTGGAATGTAAAATCCCAGGAACAGAAACAAAGTTTCTTCCACAATTCTCATCAATGGCTTCAACTACACCGGTTAGAGCCTCTAAGAACGCTAATATTCTATGTACAGATTCCCATTCATGACTCCTGAGGAAGTCAACATGAAACACGCAATGTGCAGCATTTAGTCCGGTACACTTGTGTACATCTCGTGAGTAATACTAGTAAGTGTAGCCATTTCATTGTGTGTTATCCTGTAAGTCATTCTGCGGAGCTGTGTTATTATTATTATAGTGATAGATGGTGTTATCATAGTGAATATAGTGGCATTAGTTATATAAATCACTGTTTGTAGCACTTTACATTCTGCATTCCACAGATACATTTATACAGGGACAGATTAGATATTGTTGTGCATCCTACTGGTGTTGATATTACTGTGCATCTACTTTTATATTAATATACATAAAATTCAGATTTTTATAAGAGATAAAGCAGCGGTGTGAATAGACAGCAATGGAAAAGTTAATCTTTTTACTGATGGTCCAGCCATCACAATGTATCATTTATCCTCAGCACACCATACAACCGTCCAGGATTTGGTGGAATAGTCCCAGATTTAGGGTGCTGTCCCACTGTGCTAGGAGGTCATAAACTCTATCTACATCCTATGGACACAGATAAAGTTGAGTAGAATGGTTAATAAAGGAGCCATTAGCTGCTACTGATGTCTTGGTCACAGGCAGACATGAAGTTGTGTACTCTGGCAGAATGAAGTTACATGAGTATTACCGTGTTATTTTATTTTGCACTTAACTGTCTGTGAGTCTCAAGGGAGACATTATACAATATGGGGGTCATTGGGAGATAATATATCGGATGAAGGGTACAAGTGGGAATGAAACCATGTGGGGCATGATTACATATCGGTATACATTTGGGGGTAATGTACTAGAAGGGGGTCACTAAAGGGGACAGGACACCTCCTAGTATTGGGTTTATGACTATTCAATTAAAGTGACTGATTACTAGATACAGCATGTCGTGATGATCTAGTGAATGGAAACCACCATATTACATATACTGTACATGCTTTCTATTTAATAATATATCCCTCTCTCTATGGTTAATTTTCAGTCACCGTAACCAGTTGGGGAAATGTAGTTGTCGACCTTCATTATAACAAAGTGCAGCCGAAGGACAACGTTCAGTTCTGTCTCACAACTTTCCCTATTTTTCATGACTTTGAGACCAATGGTACATTGGTTAGAACCAGGACCTTCCTCCCTCTGAAGCAATTATTACTAAGTGAATATGGTACATAACATACAGTCCTATGAAAAAGTTTGGGCACCCCTATTAATGTTAATCATTTTTAGTTCTAAATATTTTGGTATTTGCAACAGCCATTTCAGTTTGATATATCTAATAACTGATGGACACAGTAATATTTCAGGATTGAAATGAGGTTTATTGTACTAACAGAAAATGCGCAATATGCATTAAACCAAAATTTGACCGGTGCAAAAGTATGGGCACCTCAACAGAAAAGTGACATTAATATTTAGTACATCCTCCTTTTGCAAAGATAACAGCCTCTAGTCGCTTCCTGTAGCTTTTAATCAGTTCCTGGATCCTGGATAAAGGTATTTTGGACAAACAATTCAAGTTCAGTTAAGTTAGATGGTCGCCGAGCATGGACAGCCCGCTTCAAATCATCCCACAGATGTTCAATGATATTCAGGTCTGGGGACTGGGATGGCCATTCCAGAACATTGTAATTGTTCCTCTGCATGAATGCCTGAGGATTTGGAGCGGTGTTTTGGATCATTGTCTTGCTGAAATATCCATCCCCGACGTAACTTCAACTTCGTCACTGATTCTTGAACATTATTCTCAAGAATCTGCTGATACTGAGTGGAATCCATGCGACCCTCAACTTTAACAAGATTCCCGATGCCGGCATTGGCCACACAGCCCCAAAGCATGATGGAACCTCCACCAAATTTTACAGTGGGTAGCAAGTGTTTTTCTTGGAATGCTGTTTCTTTTTGGACGCCATGCATAACGCCTTTTTTTTATAACCAAACAACTCAATTTTTGTTTCCAAAATGAAGCTGCCTTGTCCAAATGTGCTTTTTCATACCTCAGGCAACTCTATTTGTGGCGTACGTGCAGAAACAGCTTCTTTCTCATCACTCTCCCATACAGCTTCTATTTGTGCAAAGTGCGCTGTATAGTTGACCGATGCACAGTGACACCATCTGCAGCAAGATGATGCTGCAGCTCTTTGGAGGTGGTCTGTGGATTGTCCTTGACTGTTCTCACCATTCTTCTTCTCTGCCTTTCTGATATTTTTCTTGGCCTGCCACTTCTGGGCTTAACAAGAACTGTCCCTGTGGTCTTCCATTTCCTTACTATGTTCCTCACAGTGGAAACTGACAGGTTAAATCTCTGAGACAACTTTTTGTATCCTTCCCCTGAACAACTATGTTGAACAATCTTTGTTTTCAGATCATTTGAGAGTTGTTTTGAGTAGCCCATGATGCCACTCTTCAGAGGAGATTCAAATAGGAGATCAACTTGCAATTGGCCACCTTAAATACCTTTTCTTATGATTGGATACATCTGGCTATGAAGTTCAAAGCTCACTGAGGTTACAAAACCAATTTTTTGCTTCAGTAAGTCAGTAAAAAGTAGTTAGGGGAATTCAAATCAATAAAATGATAAGGGTGCCCATACTTTTGCACCGGTCAAATTTTGGTTTAATGCATATTGCACATTTTCTGTTAGTACAATAAACCTCATTTCAATCCTGAAATATTACTGTGTCCATCAGTTATTAGATATATCAAACTGAAATGGCTGTTGCAAACACCAAAATATTTAAAACAAAAAATGATTAAGATTAATAGGGATGCCGGCATTGGCCACACAGCCCCAAAGCATGATGGAACCTCCACCAAATTTTACAGTGGGTAGCAAGTGTTTTTCTTGGAATGCTGTTTCTTTTTGGACGCCATGCATAACGCCTTT
This sequence comes from Leptodactylus fuscus, assembly GCF_031893055.1. NCBI lineage: Eukaryota > Metazoa > Chordata > Amphibia > Anura > Leptodactylidae > Leptodactylus > Leptodactylus fuscus. The sequence continues at coordinate 31,414,771 of NC_134270.1, read as the reverse complement.
TTTTATAACCAAACAACTCAATTTTTGTTTCCAAAATGAAGCTGCCTTGTCCAAATGTGCTTTTTCATACCTCAGGCAACTCTATTTGTGGCGTACGTGCAGAAACAGCTTCTTTCTCATCACTCTCCCATACAGCTTCTATTTGTGCAAAGTGCGCTGTATAGTTGACCGATGCACAGTGACACCATCTGCAGCAAGATGATGCTGCAGCTCTTTGGAGGTGGTCTGTGGATTGTCCTTGACTGTTCTCACCATTCTTCTTCTCTGCCTTTCTGATATTTTTCTTGGCCTGCCACTTCTGGGCTTAACAAGAACTGTCCCTGTGGTCTTCCATTTCCTTACTATGTTCCTCACAGTGGAAACTGACAGGTTAAATCTCTGAGACAACTTTTTGTATCCTTCCCCTGAACAACTATGTTGAACAATCTTTGTTTTCAGATCATTTGAGAGTTGTTTTGAGTAGCCCATGATGCCACTCTTCAGAGGAGATTCAAATAGGAGATCAACTTGCAATTGGCCACCTTAAATACCTTTTCTTATGATTGGATACATCTGGCTATGAAGTTCAAAGCTCACTGAGGTTACAAAACCAATTTTTTGCTTCAGTAAGTCAGTAAAAAGTAGTTAGGGGAATTCAAATCAATAAAATGATAAGGGTGCCCATACTTTTGCACCGGTCAAATTTTGGTTTAATGCATATTGCACATTTTCTGTTAGTACAATAAACCTCATTTCAATCCTGAAATATTACTGTGTCCATCAGTTATTAGATATATCAAACTGAAATGGCTGTTGCAAACACCAAAATATTTAAAACAAAAAATGATTAAGATTAATAGGGGTGCCCAAACTTTTTCATAGGACTGTATATTGCCTGTACAGTAAGTACATATTATTATCATGCTTTGTGTATTGGATTTACTTATGCACTCAGCACCTCAGATAAAAGGGACCGGGCACTGAATGAGCCCCAGGCTTTATATACCAGCACCCCAGATTCATCAATAGTAGAGATGGGCAAACCTCTCAAGGTTCGTTTCAGGTTGGAAATGCTCACCTTCCCCTACCTTTTTTTTGGCCTCCTCACTCCTGGTGATGTTCGTTGCTTGTCTGTGACATCATTAGCTTGGGGCTAACTGCTGAAGCCTGTGATTGGGCTACTAGCTGTCACATGGACGAGCCAAGAGTCATGACCCCATGAAGTCTGTGGCTGAGCCTCAGTGGCGATCCTGAGTTCTGATGATGTCTTGGATACAAGAAGACCCAAAAGGGAAGATGATTATAAATGAATTAAAAATTTTTTACACATCCCCGTCCCTATTATACTCCAGGGTCTGAAGAGAGTGTAATGTGGCAGCCGCTTCAATTCGCCCGAGATGAATCTCCATTTGTTCAATTTTGTAAAAAAAAATAACAATTTGAAATATTTGGATCGAAGCTGGCTCATCTCTAGTCAATAGATACAAATGGGATAGGGCAAGTTCCAATTTTTCATTTCTAGTGGGAGACAGGGACAACTGCATAAATGTAGCTCATGTTTCACTAAAGACACTAAGAACAGCCCCCAGGTCTCAGCCCAATGTACAGAAGCCCCAGATTTCTGATGGTTTTCCACCATAGTTGAAAACGCGTGGTGTTGGGACTAAGGAATACCAAGTATATCATAAATTGCATGAAAATAATTCCAGCAGTAGATAAGTTCATTGATCTTGGGTAGTGACCTGTTATCTTAGTATGGATTATAGAGTATAGAGTTATGGTGTAATACATGTGTCATAGGCACACCTATAATATATGAATAGTCATGTTATATAGGACTAAAGGGCACAGGAAGGCTCTCAATGTGAACGCTAAACCTGTGCATAGACTTCTATTATCAGTACACCAGGAGACTTCTATATCTGTATGGAGGAAAGAGTGTGCATATGGCTAAAAGCCAGGATGGTACTAAACTGCTATACCATCCTACAGGGTCCAGTGAAAATTACCCTATGGGTGACCGATGCCATCTGTCACATGCTTTTGTTAAATGGAGACCTTGGTGCTATGTCTATATCACTAGAGATTCCATCTGAGAGAAGGCTTAGATCTTCAATACAATGGCCACCACTAGGGTGACATCTCATATCTGCTCCTTGCTTTCGCAGGCTCCTGGAGTCTTTCCTCAACTGAGTAGACCTGGGGCTTGTGAAAGCATGGATAAGGAAGGGGCCAAGAGCCATGAGCCACAACATCTTTTATGGTTAGAAGTTGGATGCACTGCAAAGGAGACTTATTGCGCTACATGCTTATACAATGGGATACACTACAGCCTTCCATCAGATATGTACAATGGGAATCCTCTAGACAGAAAAAAAAACGTGATGTGAACGGTGAATCCAGCCTAGGCTGGGGACCCACATGGAATTAAAATTACACAGGTAGCTCTTATGGCTTTTGGCAAGTACAGTCTGTTGTACACTCAAATATCCATGTCTATTAGGATATGTTCATACAGCAATACTATGTGTCAGGAAAAGCAATGTGTATTTTTGTCATGGAGCCAAAGGTAAAAATCCAAGGGTCTCTGCCACAGTTCGTAGCTTATGGTTTGGCACACTGACTAGCCTTATTCATGGGACTATTCCATGTGTGACCACCTGCTGCTGTTTTAGGACAGGATCCTGACTCCAAATGAATTCAATGGGAGACAGAAGTCTTTGCACATCAGACTAAAACTATTATTGGTTTGACTCATTTGGCAGAGAATACTAGAATACATGGTTAGTTGCCATAAGGTGACTTAAAGGGGTCCCCAACAAGAGTGCCATTGTGAGTGTTGGTGAAAATCCTGGTTCTACGCTTGAATGGCAGTTGATAGTTGTGTTGTACCTCCTTACTTCCTTCAGTCTTATGTGCCACTGTCTCTCCATTCAAATGAGGGACATAGAATCCCTTTTTTTGTGAGGGGTGGAAAACCAAAAAGTGGGACTTCCAAGGAGCAGATATTATCACCTACCCTGTGAACATGGGGATTATTTTCTATTAAGTCCCAAAAGAGGAACGTGTGAATACCAGGGAACACAACAGATTCTGCTCCTAAATTCAATCCTAAACAACACCTGTTGTCACCGAGTGGATCTATACCAGTTACGTAAACTTAAAGAGAACTTTTTAAAAACTGTATCATCCTCCAATTTTTTACTTAGCCTGACCAATCCTTTCTGTTACTTTCATCACAGCTATGCTCTCTGCTAGGAACCGCTGAACTAACAGCAGAAGGGATGACTGTGCTGATACTAAGAACAAGGATTGCTCTGGAATGGTGGGGGCTAGAATTGTGTCAGAATCAGTGGAGCAGAACCTGCTGAAGAATGCAAAGAGTAGGAGTTGGTGGAGGTGGCGGGAGGTCCTCTTTAATACTTAGGCATGATGAGTTCCTCTAGTGGGGGCATGGGAAGAATATGCAAATCTGTCTCCTGATGTTAATATAGGGAGACAGTGCCTCGCCAGTGTCACGCAGCCCACTAGGAGGAGCTCCCTTTAACATCATGCCTGACCTTCCCAGAGGCCTTTGCTGCTATGGTGTGGGATTCCACCAAGTCAGTCTCTCAGCCGAGGACAGCTGTTTCGATCTGTTTGGATCTCTTCAGCCCAGGGATTTAACTATGTAAAGTCACAACTTGGAGATCACTGCTCACCAGCTTTACCAAATTACCAAATATGATCTTTCCTGAATTCTAGATATTGAATAAAAAATAAGAGATGTAATAAATATTCTCCAGGTCACACACCACGTGACGGCTTATTTCAGTGATGCTTTTGTTGAGTTAATGAATGACCATTCTCATAAACCTGCAGAGCAAATAACAAAGACGAGGGAAAGTCCTGCCCTTAATTTACATGGGAACAGCTGGATAAAAGGTCCAGTGTTTCCAAGTCAGTGCTTTCCCAGTGCTGAAGTGCTCGCATTACACGGGGATAATCTCATCATCACAAATGGCAACGAGTGGATTTGCTGCTTCCCTTCTTTTCCTTGGTCTGGTGGTTTCTAATGCTTATGGAAACACCACCATGTGTGAGAACATACTGAGCACCTTCCACAATGCCAGCCTCTCCAATTTTAACTTTACTGTCAGCCCTGCTACACTTTCTAGCAAAGCATTGTACACTGGTAAGTTTCACATTTATATAGAGCTTGATGCATGTTGTCCAATGTTCAGCTTACAGGGGATGTTTGTGATGTTTCACAATGGCAAAATTAAGTGTGTTATATGGGCACAGACTAATACATGACCATAGAGGTCGTGTGACGATAGCTTGTGCTTATAGATGTAGCAGAGCTGAATGTGGCATCAGTTGTGTAAGCAGGACTTTTCTCTCCACATTTTTTATACCCCATTATAGTCTATGGGGTCCATTATAAGCAAATTGGATTTCCATTTTTTGGGTTCCCGAGCAGACTCGAAGAACGGAGATCCCAATGCAGGTGTGAACAGAGCGTAAGGTGGCGGAACATTAAACTCGTAGAGGATTTTGTTTATAAGATGTATATTACAGTATCAACAATACTCTGCTTAGTTATCCAAGATGTCTGGAACAACTTAGTTCCTTCAAAAATTTCAACCTAGCGCCAAGTTCCTTCAAAACCTAGAAGAACTGATGGAAGACAAACGGTGGTCACACCAAACATTAATGTGCGTTCTTACTTTGTAGCGGCCCCACCTGTCTAAACTTCAGCGCTACATCTTGTCTGGTTTTTAGGACTTAGTCTACATCATTAACATATCTTTTTGTTCCATTTTTATTTTTTTATTAATAGTTTTCACAAAATGAATTTTGTAGGTTTTCAAATGTGTCACCATAGAGATTTTGTGGGATATACAATCTGCAAAAAGTTATACCTACAGAAACACTGGTGTTTCGACTCGTTATGAAGACCTAAATACCATTGTTGAGTTGGGCCAGGTCTACATTCAGGGTATAAGCTGTGATGTTCCCTAGATGTACTGTCTGTGTCTAACAAGCCTGCAAGCAGTAATTGACCAAATTTATGCTTTTGCCACATGTTTGGATGTTACACGATGTTATAGCCTCATCTTTATTCAGCACCATTTAATGCAAGGGAGTCCCACAAAAAAATGGACACCCACAGTAGAATTTAGGTCAAGGACAGAATAAGTTCTCAATGATGACGTGTCCATGATTTCTGTAACTACAGATGTAGCAAAGTTAATCCGAACTGGTTAAACGGCTGCTGCATATCTTATCACACAAGATAACAAAAGCCAACAAAAAGCCATTGGGAAAACATAAGCAGCTACTGAAGGAGACTGGAAGTGGCTTATTCTTCTCTCAACATTCAGAATACAAGATGCACATGTATATAGGGGTCGGGGGGAAAGCTGTAGGCTTGTGTGACCAATAGTTGGCTAGTATATGAGTGAGCTGCCAGGTGAGCCTCCGTGTATGGCATCTTCCTTCTCCATACACATGCTGAAGAGCAAGGAGAAAAGAGAGAAAGTCACTGCCATGACACCTCCGCCATCTTTTTCCTAATAGAAATATGTGGTGTAGATTTGGGGACAACTGGTCCAATTGAATATATATAGTCAGCTTTATATGTAAAGATGTGCTGATAAAAATTCTTGATGTTTCAATAAGCAATAAGTAAAGGGATTCAAGGAGCCCTCAGTAGGAGTGAACAAGGATCTGCTAACCAGAATCCCAGACTTCGTTGTGTGTCCCGTGTATACAATCTATAAAACCCTGCCCTAGAACTATTGCTGTAATACCTAGCACAGAGCTGGGGGGGGGGGGTTGTATAGTTATATTGCAGTAATTATTCTTAAGCAAACATATTGATCGATGGTCAGCCATTATATGGTCCAGTAGATGGAGTTGTTGCTTGAAGGTGGATATAGTGCAAGCACATTGTAGTGTTAGTAGTACAGGTGCAACATCAGGTCCATGGTATAGAATTTTAGGGGGATATTGGTTTGGTTGTGCAGCCATAATATAGCCGTTGTGTACATAGTCCAGAGATTGGTCCTAGACTGGAAACTGCTGGGTCCTAGAGGACTCATATCAGTTCTATAGTGAGAGGGAGGAAAAAAATCACCATGTGTTATGTTATTTTATGATGCTTACTTATATAGCGCCTTCATATTCTGCAGTGCTTTACAGACATTTATGACTCAACAACATGTGTCACCTTTGTAAAAATTGCCAAAGCTAATAGAGAACTATTGCAAAACATTTTTAGTAGCATTTAGCATATAGAAGAAAAGCATTTTATGTCTAGTCCAGGGGTCAGCAACACCCGGCACTCCAGCTGCTGTGAAACTACAACTCCCATCATGATCCATTCCCTTCCATGGCAGCTCCAAGAACAGCAGAGCAATGTATGCTGGGAGTTGTAGTTGTACAACAGCTGGAGTGCCAAAGGTTGCCTACCCCTGGCCTAGAGGGTTATACCAAAATTGTCATGCCAAGTGCATGTATTGATAAATCCACTCCAGCACCCCTCTTGTCTACAGACTGTGTCTGGTATTACAGCCTAAGGGTGCATTCACACTGAGTAAACGCTAGCTTATTCTGAACGTAAAACACGTTCAGAATAAGCGGCGTCTAAAGCAGCTCCATTCATTTCTATGGGAGCGGGGATACGAGCGCTCCCCATAGAAATGAATGGGCTGCTTCTTTCACTCCGTACAGTCCCATTGAAGTGAATGGGGAGTGCCGGCGTGTACGCTCCGGCATGAGCAGAGCTTGCCGTATACGCCGGCACTCCCCATTCACTTCAATGGGACTGCACGGAGTGAAAGAAGCAGCCCATTCATTTCTATGGGGAGCGCTCGTATCCCCGCTCCCATAGAAATGAATGGAGCTGCTTTAGACGCCGCTTATTCTGAACGTGTTTTACGTTCAGAATAAGCTAGCGTTTACTCAGTGTGAATTCACCCTAACTGAAATGAAGAGGCCATGTCTGCCAGTCGCACTCTGTAAAACATGACACACAAGCTATATATTATCGCTTCATGTAACTTAGAATTACATTTTATAGCTTTATGCTTCTCCTGTTTATATGGCGGTGTTTATTTTACCATAAAATCTTCAGGCTTTATGGGCTGTTCTATATAAAGCGATTGACTAAGACTGTGATTGTAACTCCATACTAATATACCACCAATTCATATATTTTTAGATTGTTTCTAGTTTATACAAGCCAATGATATAGAGCCTGTGCACCTAGTAAAGTAACCAGGATGGATATTATAGCGGTACATTTTAGGTCAGTTTTGGGGAATGTAGAGGTGGTAGTCACACCCATACAGGATAATATCTTAATATTACTACTGAACTTCCGATGATACTGTGTATTCCTAGAAGAGACGTGCTTATCTCATCTATATGGTAGCACCCCTCCCATACTATCTACTATTATACAGTACACAGATGCCTTAATGTAAGCACAGCCTAAGATCACTTCTATATAATTGACCTAACAACATTGTTACAATAACAGAATCAAGACCCACTTCCAAAATGAAAGTGCTGTACAATACCAAAAAATTGTTAAAGCGACCCTCGATGCCACAAAAATAGTTCCCAATAAATAGATAATCCATATTCAGACTACACTTTGTCTCCTTTTTTTATTTTTCTGGATGGATCCTCTAATTTCAAGCTCCTTTTTTGGTAAAGTCAGTCTGTCTTAGATAATCCGGCTGAGAGCAGGGGACGGGGGCTGTCCAACTATCAAAACAGTAAGCACAACGTACATAGAGTAGTCTGAGAAGCTGGTGGCCATTTTACAGAAATAAAGTGGTGACTGTAAAATCAAGTAGTCTGCCACGAGAATCCTTCATATCAACCTAGCCCTGCAGATAGATAGGTTAGAGTCACCAGAATCCTTCATATAAACCCAGCCCCACATATAGGTTAGGGTCTCCAGAATCCTTCGTATCAACCTAGCTCTGCAGATAGATAGGTTAAAGTCACCAGAATCCTTCGGAACTACGACAACGGAGGTATAGAAAAAAAAATCGGAAAAAGTAATTGGCTGGCTAATTCAGATGACCTCCAATTTATACGAATGGTGGATTTAATATCCGGGTCATATGAGACTGTGAACTATGTGACTGTGAGACAGGGATAGATGTACAGGCAGGTTAGCTAGGGATTACCTTTATTTAGGGGGAAATGTCACTCATACATCTCTTTGGGGCTCTATCTGGTCAGGATCCCTGTCAGCTTGCGATATGCATTCCTATGCCGAGATGTAGCAGTGCTGGCCATGCGCTCAGCACTGCTATACCGGAGATGAAGCATAGCTGAGAGTGCAGCAGGGTTCAGCAAACACTCAGCTCTGCTACATCTCTGAGAAATGGCACCATTGAAAATGCATGCAATCTTAACCGAACTTGCATGTTCATTGGGGAGTCCAAAAAATGCCATGATGTGCTTTTGTGTAGTCTTCCCTTATCCTTCATAACCAAGTCTTTGTCTAGTAAGGGTAACATATGCATTCATCATATGGTATGGCAATTCTCATTGGAATCTATGCCCTAAAGGCATCATTGCCTTGGGTGAAACTTAGTTTTGAATTATAAGACCTTTTGTATGTTGTCTTATTCAACTGGAATTTCTCCTTCCTGAATATCTTAGAAAGATATTTAAGAATTGGAATCTCACAGATAATAAGGTGGAAGGCTCTCACAACACTATAGACAGTTTATTGACACCTTAAGCTGCAATATCATATTAGTTTTGCCTCGTTCCTGATCAGTTTATTACTGTGTTTAAAGCTGATTTGAAGTTATTTTAGACTTTTAACACAATCTGACATTTTACAACGTTTATAACTTTCACTTTTACTGTTTCTTTTATAGTTACTTTGGATGGACATAGCAGTTTCACAGAAGTCCTCTTCCAAGCAGTTTCCCAGGATATCCCAGAAGGAACCTGGACTCAAGCTTCTAGTACCTGTAATGGAAGTGGCCTGTTCACTAATCCTTTCGTAAACAGCACACACTTCCAAACAACATGGCTTTCACCTGAAAATGTGACAAGTGTTACAATTTAGTAAGTGGCGAATTCACTATTGATCGTTCTGAAATCTATTATATATGGGGGATGGGGGTTTAGTGGTAAGAGTCTCCTATCCCTATATTTCACCAGTTATAAACAATCTTCTTCAGTTAAAAGCAGGGCAGCAACGGTTCATGAATTTCCACCAATTTACCCCATAACTTTAATACTTGGATTTTGTGATAACGTAGGGTAAGCTGTTGTCAGACAAAATACCTTTCATTAATGTGAACAGCTTTAAGGTCCACATATAGATTTTAAAAAGTTGCCGATCTAATTTGCATGGGGCTTTTGACCAACCATCTGTTGGATCAGCCATCTTCACTTTCAATGCACAATCCTTTTGATCTCCCCTGATGTTAGGTTTATACTAGCGTTCGGCTTTCCGTTCTTTGGGTCTGCTTGGAGACGTGAAAAACAGAAACGAACCCGCTTTAAGAGCAGTTAGGAATGAGAAACCAAGATTGTTTCTTCCATCTGCCACTCTATTGAAATCAATAGACACAGTCCCTTGAATACATGTAATCTCTATAGATGAGATATTTTTTCTCTATCCTATGTGTGTCTATGGGTAGATATGGGTTGTGGTTATGTTGTTGGAGCCTGTCAAGGGCTGTGCTAGCTTGACTTGACATTGTATCAAATTTTATTCGTAAGAAATTGGAGTCCTTTACGGGTGGATCTGTCTATGGAGTTTAGGGTCCACTGGTATAAAATTTTGACCACACATAGTAAGATCTTTCCATCCCCAGACTATTCTCTTTGCATTGAGGATAGGTTATGTTTAGAAAACTTTGTACAATATCTAGTTCTTTTGATGAAGGCCTAAAGTGAATGTCCACTATTTACAGTCATGTATTTGTACTGTACAACATACCGGGCTGATTAATTTGCAATGTATTTTTATGGTTAGAGCTCTCTTTTTCCAAATCAGAAAAGCAAAGCCATGTAGAATATAATACTCTAGTGTACTTGTAATGAAGCTGATACACTTATTTTTGGTTTTACTTTTTTAGTGCTTATCTTCACAATGGCACAGATACTTTCCGTGTACATGAAACTTTAAGCCAAGGTGAGTTCCTCATATAGTGTAAAAACTGGTATTGTGGGTTATTAAAACTATATATTAAATGCAGTGACGTAACTAAAGTCTTGTGGGGTCTGGTCAAATCTTTTGTCCGGGGCCCCCTACTTCATCCCTACAGTGAATTCTTGATAGTGATGGTGATGGGTGCTAAGGAGTTTAATCATCCTTAGTGTGGTTATGGTAATCTGTGGGTCTCCTTGGATTATGAGCCAGATGGGAGCTGCAATCTCAATACTGATGCCAGTGCTTATGGGCCCCCCTAAGGTTCCTGGGCCTGGTGTCACTGCACCCTCTGCAGCTTCTTAAGTTACGCCCCTGATTAAATGCTATTATTATCACCATACTAAACTAGCAAGCTGTGTGGATATTAAATGGTACTTTTCTAGTGGGTAATACACTAAACATTTGCATTGGTGCCCAGTGTAGTTGTGCCCAGGGTTAAGACAGCATTGGTTTAGTGTCCAGTTACAGAGTCAGCTTATTCCCCTTTTTTTCTTTAAACTTCAGCCTTTAGGTAGGTATCTTATAATTCAATGTCCAATAGCCCTGGAACATGACTTATGATATAAGCCAAAACATGGTCTCCTCCAAATGGGAGAGTTACCCACCTGGCCAATGTTTCAGGATTTATGCCCCTGGTTAGTACATAGCAGAGTATTGGTTGGCTGGATCAGAGGCCTTTAATGTAATTTTTGGATGGTAATGTTTCTCCTTGAAGAAAAGCATTACTTGCAAGATTCTAATACAAGGAGATGCAGTGCTCCTCGCGAGTAGTGTACCTCTAGACAGAGTAGAAAGCTTCATCTAAAGCTGTTGCCTCTACTAAGGACGATTCATTATGGATCTATATGCGATTAATAAAAATTACATAAAAGATGATGTCCAACTCCGAAACTATATTCCTGTATGTTCTGAAATTGTTTTTAAGTCATTTTTTTTTTGTTTTTTTCCAGCGGTCAACAATACAACAACTGCAGGTTAGTTATGTCTCTTGTTCTTAGATGTAACTTATTTTGTTTTACAATACTAGACGCGATGTGTGAAATAGAAGAAAATTCCTGTAACACAGACTAACAGGAAGTCATTGGTGTCATTTAGTGGTTAAGACTATTGCCTTGCAGCAATGAGATCCTTGACTCAAATTATGTTCACCCTACCACCATCTGCATGGTTGAGTTTGTATGGTTTTACTGTTTTTGGATGGCTTTCCTTCAGGTACTTGGGTTCCCTTCCGATTGGGCTTAGTGTGTGCCCGAGATTGGAAATTAGACTGGGAACCATCTAGCTACATGGACATAGAGGAAAGTGTGGATCACCATGTTGGTTTTTGGCTGTTTTCCAATCAGGAAAATGGCTTCATTTTTCCTAAGTAGGTGGCACAGTGGTTAGAACTGGAGTCCTTGATTCGAATCCTGCAAATGACAAACCTGCAAGGAATTTATATGGTTTGACAAGTTTTCCTCCAGATTCTTTCCACACTCCAAAGACAGACTGGTAGGGAATAAACCTGACAAGTATATTGTTTTCTTCATTTCAGCACCAACTGCTAGTTCAAACCAAACAGAACATCCTCAATCGTCTAGTACAGGTAGGTCTTATCGAAATTTTTGAATTAGTTTGAAGCAACTTTTTTTTATTTTATGTATATTTTTATTCTATTTTTCTTAACATGATTGGGAGAAAGTCATTCTGGTTGAGCTTCTTCAACAGCAAGTTTAGATTTGGTTTTACTGTAAACTAGTAGACCAAATGCAAAAATCATAAAAATGTATGACTTTTTGAATTCAGGAAACTAGTCGAATTTCCCAATTGTCTTTCAAAGAATTTAAAGAAACTTAAATAATAAAAAAATGAATATTTATTTTCATATTTGTATTTTAACATGTGCGAACTTGCTGAATTTTTTTTTTTTTTTTTAAATTTTTAGTTACAGTTTCAACTCATTCGGTAACAATGACCACGTCTGCAGGTTCTACACAACAATCCAGTCTTGTATCTTTGGCTTTAAGTGTGATCCTTGGATTACTCCTGATTCCCAACAAGTATCTCCAATAACCAGTTTCACACAACACGACATTCCATGGACTTCAAAAAAAAATTTTTTTCAATGATATAAAAAATTATTTCTTTGAAAAATTGAGGGGAAATAATATAAGCTATGCTGTAAAATCTAACTATACATTAAATGCTGTATGTGGCAATAGAAATGTGAGAAGTTAATAGAATAAAGAAAATTTTGTATACTTATTTAATATAAAATGTGTTGTGGACAAAAAATGTATCAAGCCAAAAGAAAGTTTTCCTATTGTACTCTTGTATTTGAGTAATTGTCTAATCAAATTATGGCGCTCTTTCTGTTATTAGTGGTTACGGTTCTAATAGTTTGTATTAATTTTGACTACCCTGGGGTGTGGTACTGATACAAATAAAGACCATACCAGTGGTCCACTGCCGATACAGTCCGATACTGTTTTTGCACAATTGGAGAGTCAAGGTAGACCTAATGCATGTATCCATAAAGGGGCATTTATTTAATGTTTTTGGGTGTTTCTTGGTGGTTCAGGTATAGCGCTTAAATATATTCCTCAAAAAGGGATTTAAAGGTTCTGTCGAATGTCTACTCTAGATAGGAACCTAGAGAAGGTCCTGTACATTCTACACTGTCCACCAATAAGTATTTGGACACCAGTGGTAGAATAGAAAAACAACATTTATTCCTATCCAATAGTTGGTAGACCCCAGCAGATGCTTCCTTACGGATGGGATTGAGCGACACAATACTCCCAGATGCCTGGTGACACTCCTGGTGTATGTGAGCCATCGGTTGGGTGCGGTTTCTCTGGCCAGCACTCGTCGGTCTCTATCTCCCAGTTTCGGGGGTCTGCCAACTCGGGGCACATTCTGACAATCACCGTTCACCTTCCACTTTGTAATCACATAGGCCACTGTCGATTTTGGGTAATTCAGTTCGCTTGCTATGTCCCTTAAGGATTGACCATTTCTGTGGTCCCCACAATTACCCCTTTCTCGAAATCGGACAACTCTGCACTTCATGGCATCTTGCATGCGACTAATGCCAATGCTGTTTCCTACACGATATTTAATGGCAGAAGGCGTGACACCACAGATATCTTCATTTGAATGGGTTTCCAAATACTTATTGGTAGACAGTATATATTCATTTCACTATAGGACTCTCCTTCTATACAGTACCATAGTTGGGATTTCTTCATCTAACTGCACTGCCAAATTTTATTTTTATAAGCCAATATATACAGGGCGGGCTATAAGTATGGATAAACTCTGGGTGGGCCATCAGTATGGATACACCCAGATAAAATGGAAGTAGTTGCTGATATCGCCTTACCATTTGCGGCATATTAATACATGGGAAGGGGGAAACATTTGAGGCCGGGTGACGCCCAAAGCCGCCATTTTGGATACAAATTCATCAATGGAAACCTAAATTCCACTGGATATCTACAATTGCCTGCCCTGAGTGTATCCGTATTTATGGCCCACCCTATGTATATAGAAATAAAAACAGCCCAGGTAAAAGAGTTGGGTGCCAGCCTAAGGTAAAGGAGCAGTGGGAATGGCAACAGGTGGAATTAGAGAGATGAGTACTGCTTCCTCTTTTCCATTTTTAACCCATTTTATTATAGATTCATATTTTCTAAATATTTCTAAATATAGTTTGAACCCCTTTAATATAATTAAGTTTATAAAATAATTTAATTTTAGCAATGCTACTATAATATTTTGTTACACGCTCGCATACATGTTCTGCATCGTTGCGATCAATGTCATATTTACTCTGCAGTGAAAGATGTAATACAATATATTGCATTGATTTAGATTTTAATATTCGCATATAGGCTTTATTGTTTTGATCCTGCCATTGATTTCTATCATGTCTATACTTGGTTAAATATTAAGCTAGGTAATGGTCTCGGTGTTAGTGGGAACACTGGATTCTTATGTATTCCAGGTATGATCGCAAACATAGTTAACTAGTTAATATTTAATTTTCTTTAATGGATAAAATAGTTAACCAGTGAGATGTATTTATCAGGCTCAAAGGTATAGTAATAAACAGGCAACATGAATTATTAGGCCATTTGTAATTTTTCTATTGTACTATATCTTAAGCTGTCAGTCTGCATTGACGTTGAACAATTTAGAGTTAAAGTGTAACCTTCCATTACTCATGAGGTGGCCATAAGGAAATGATATCACTCACTCCTGTCCACCTCTGAAGATTGTTGGATGAGGACTTATTGAGCTTATTGAGCTTAATTCAGTATGGTAGTGTTACATGCTAACAAAACCCTTTGATTGACCACATTCAACACGACTGGATGGCCAATGAATACCGTAGACATCTTGTGACGGAATATCGATACAAGGGTAGTCTGAAAAGTTTCCGACCTCCACATGTAGATGGCAACACTCGTCAACCAAAGTTGGGGAATGTGTTTGCGCATGTAACATCTCTGCCTGTTCGGGTCTCTGCGCCACCCTCTGCTTGCGTGCTGCGGCGCAGGAGGTGGGTGCAGTTTGGTTCTTGGCTTAAAGTTTTTGGTTGCACTGTGTGAAAACGGCTCTAGTTCTGTGATTGTATTTGCACCACACCCGTCTTCTGCCCTTGTTTGCCTCTGTTCATGAAGTGGTTAATTCGTGTGATTGATAGCCTGCCTTTCTGTCATCTCCAGGGGCAGGTTCTTCCTCCTTATTTAGTCTTGACTCTCATTCGCACCAGTACTTGCTATTGCCTTGTGCATACTTGCTCCTTACTGTCCCTATTTTTGCTTGCATTCTTATCCTTGACCTTTGACTTTCCTCACTGACTATTCTTTGGACTCCAATTTGGCACTGCATCGCTCGACTGTTACTGACCCTTGGCTAGTTGACCTCTCTTTGTTGTTCGGCAGAAAAAAAGAAAAAAGGCACCGAGCCGACCAATGTGTAGTAATTTAGAACAGTGACTCAAGGTAAGCAGAATATTAGGCCGCTCACCTGGCAGGGTTGTATAGGATACAACAACCCTGATGGCATAAACATCGAATAGATTGGTAGGTCTAGGTAGCTGCAGGTCATACGCCAAGTGACGTCAAGGAATAACAATTAAGGACCGTCCTTCAATCAAGGAAAGGAGACCGCGCTCGCCCAAGAACCAACAAAATTTTATTATCACAGCACAATAAGTGATAATAAAATTTTGTTGGTTCTTGGGCGAGCGCGGTCTCCTTTCCTTGATTGAAGGACGGTCCTTAATTGTTACTCTCTTTGTTGTTGTCCGTCTTGTCTCCGTTTTGTGTTTCACATATCCAGGAAGGGACTGTCTTCGCGGTTGCCGCCTATTATGTAGGATAGGGCCTGGCAATAGGAAGGGTCAGTTGGGGGCTCACTGTCTCTTGTGTCCCATCCCAGGGTTCAAACAGTTACTGGAGAATTGCTGATTCTTTGACAATCGTTGAAGTGAGTCGATGCAAATGATTTTGTGAGAATGGATAAAATGGAATATCAAGCTGTTTTTATTTCTGGGGTGTAATGGTGTATCCAAGTTTCATCCACCAATCCACAGAAAAATGGCTGAAATTTTTGTGAGTACATTCCAACGCCTGTGCGAACATATTCCCCAACTTTGGTTGACGACTGTTGCCATCTACATGTGGAGGTCGTAAACTTTTCAGACTATCCTCGTAAATTATGTTTTTTAATTCAAGGTTGGTCAACTTGTCGCATCCATGTATGGATAAGTCTAACCAAGAGGAAAAGTGGGGAAAGACACATCTTTATTAACATCACAGTAGTGTGGCGTTTACATTGCTGCAAATCCAATGTAGTCAATGATCTGGTGGTTACAGTAAGAAGAACAATACTATCCAGTCTAAAACTTAAGGAGCAACATATATGAAATATGGGTACATAAAATTGGTTTAATGTACCCATGTTAATGTAAAATTGGTTTTTACATACAATACTATGACAGCGAAATTAATATTTGCCACTGGCAGGGTGTTCAGAGGTAGCAATTGCTACCGGGCCCTGGAGCCTGAGGGGGGCCTATTGGCATCTTTACAACATAAGAAGACATCAATATTATAGAAAGCACATGGTAAGTGGAAATCACATTACGAATTTTGCAATGGGGCCTAGGAGCTACAGTTACCCCTCCGGCCACAGGTGATGAAAGCCCTGCCACACCGCTGATATACCTCTGCCATTGATATGACTTTAAGTTATACAAATAAGAATCCATATAAAATAGGCTTATAGATATGGCAGCCATAAAACCTTCATATCACACTAACAAACTTCTTATCATTCACTTTACATGACAGCTAGAATTTCGTAATGCGCTATAATGCAAAAATGTTTAACTGTTGCTATGCCAATATGTAAACTCTCAGTGAATTTTATAAATGTGCAAAGTAAAGGAAGCATAATAGTAAATGATTGTGTAAGCCTTGCATGTACAGTGGCTGCATTATATTTGCTCATTCCTAATAAAAAAAAACCTTATCATTTTACTGTAATTTTTTCAGTTTATTGAGTCCTACTTGTTCTCCATTTATTGTGTTTTATATGACAATTAAACACTATAAAAATTTTCCTTTGCTATTAAAGGAGTTTTACAGCCCCAAATGGAGTTTTCACACTGACAACCTATCAATATCAGTATGTGATCTGTGGGGGTCCAGCCAGGAGTGAACCTACCTTTTTTGCCACCCGAGGCGGACGACAGAAAGCCCCCCCCCCCCCCTCTGCCTGAGCATGAGGGGAGGCCGCTGGAGCAGCGTTGCGTCCATAGGGCCTCCCCAATCCACCGCTCGCTGCCGAGACGGTGACGCTAAGCCAGTCCTGGACAGCTTGTCCTGGACTGGCTTAGGTAAGCAAAAATGCTGCCCCCCCCTGGGGCCCTGGCATAGCGCCGCCTGAAGCAGTCACTTCAAGTCACCTCATGGGGGGTGCGGCGCTGGGTCCAGCTCCCGAACCTCATATACATCAGCTGTGCCAGCAGCCTCTGGGGCCAGAAGATGATGCAGTGGACAGGGACCATAGCTCCACCTATTCCAGTAATAAGAACATTGTTTCAGTTCCCCAGGACCACTTCTATACAGCGGGCAGGGCTGCAACTCTGCTCCTGTTACTTGAATGGGAGTGGGCTGCATCCACATGTAATGTAATCTATTGTTCTCAGTTCCCAGACTCAAGGTTTTTTATAAGCTTACACAAAAAACATTGACCCCCCCCCCTCCCTTTTTAAGGGGAACAGATCTTACCTTATCTTACCTGCAAGTGGTATATCTTGTTTCCCCACCCATGGATGGCACAGTAATTCAAGTGGACATAGCAGAGTAACAGAACCAGTTCTTTTACCCTAGACGGAGGCTGTAAGCTTGGATGGCCAAAATAGTTTAATGATTACTAGAATCTTACAAGGTGAAACTATCTTGGCAATCAAACGTCTGAACAGAAGCCTACAGTTCATACTTTAGGCTTCTTTGCAAGCAGCAGCATAGGTGAAGCCACTTGAAGCCACCCAGCTATAATATATCATTTATAGTAATGGTCTCCTTATACAGGTAATAGATATCTGATGGACCTCCCAAGGCTCCAGGGCCTTGTTGCAACTGCACCCTCTGCAGCTCTGAGCAGTGGTTTCACAGTATATCTCTTAGGGTATGTTCATACGGAGTTTTTTAGAGTGGAATTGGACACGGAATCCACATCAAAATTCGGCTCCAAAAACATATCCCATTGAAGTCAATGGAAGCCACTCGCTTCTTTTTCCGCTAGCTAGTAGTGGAAAAAAGAAGGGAGCTGCCCTATCTTGCCATGGATTCTGCGGCTGACTCAGCCCGTGCGTCTGCGGCGCGAGGCTCCCTCCCGATTAGGCCCATTCTTCGGGTCTAAACTGGAGCGGAATACCGCGACTGGATGCCGGTGCTTACTGTCTTCTGGTAGGATTGATAGGTGGCATCACAGTACATGCCTATCAACCATTTGGCTCACTTTAGTTCTAGCTCTGTAAACCCTTTGATTTCAGTGCAGTATTCACAGTCTCTGCACAAGTCACTTTGGTTGTTGATCCCTCTATCTCAGCCACTTCTCAAGGTGGCAAACTGGGTGGTCATTCATGGGTGCAGTCCATGGTAGAACAATGGCCTCAAGCAATCTCAGGCACTCTCAGAAGGTAAGGAGGGAATTGGTCTTTCTCTTTAACCAGTAACTGTTCTATTTGATCTAGTTACTGACTTGAGGCTATTCACCCCCTACTTTCTGAATATATACAGCAGGTTCATGTCTATATGCTACATGGAGATGTAATTCCAGGTATTCCAGTACAGCAGCAGTAGTTCCCAACACCCACACGGGATGGCAATTACAGGAAAAAGAGACCAAAATCGGGAAAAAACAATGTAAAAAAATACAGAAATAAATAAATGAAGAGAAATAGAAAATAAAAATGGTAAATTAATGGAAAAAAAAACTCTTGCCAATACTATGCCCACATCACAGGTTTTACCCCCTCCCCTAACGATAAAACAAACAAAAAAAAAAATTAAATGTGAAAAAAACACACATTTCCTTCCTTTTTTGTTTACATTTTCCCCAATATCCAGCTGGGTATCCAGTCCACACTCCAGGTACTAGAGAGGGGCTGCCAGCAGTGCCCCTTGACAGTAGCAGCAGGGTACGTGAACGAGGACGTGGATATCCAGCTGAGTATCCAGTCCACAGTCTAGGTCAGGGGTGGGCAATTAATTTTCCCATGGGGCCGTATAAGAAATTGAAACTATGCTAGAGGGCCGTACCACGGCAAAGTTAGCTCCACCCACTTCTATGTTGACTTCGCCCATTCCCAATCATCTTTCCATGCCCCCCACACAGTATAATCCTCCTACAGTCACCCGTACATTATATGTTCCCATATTATAATGTCCCCTCCAACTGCCCCACAGTATTAAGTCCCTCACCTGGTGCCTCAGTATAAACTGGGGGAAACTAGAGGGGACATGAAGCTGGAGCAGCTGGAGGGGGACATTAAACAGTGGGGTAGTTGGAGGGGGGCAATAAATTGACAGCTGGAGTGGGTACATGAAACTGGGGGCAACTAGAGGGGGATATTAAAATCAGGAAGCTGGAAGCAGACATTAAACTGTAGGGGTAGCTGGAGGGTGACATTAAACTGGGGGCAACTAGAGGCAGACAAGTCCCCCTCCACCTACTTCCATGGTTTAATGTCCCCCCAGTCTAAGTGCCCTCTTCATCTACACCCAGTTTCATGTCCCCCCCCCCTCCATTTCTCCCTCAGTTGTGTAGTAATTTAGAACAGTGACTCAAGGTAAGTGGAAAGCACATGGTAAGTGGAAATCACATTACGAATTTTGCAATGGGGCCTAGGAGCTACAGTTACCCCTCCGGCCACAGGTGATGAAAGCCCTGCCACACCGCTGATATACCTCTGCCATTGATATGACTTTAAGTTATACAAATAAGAATCCATATAAAATAGGCTTATAGATATGGCAGCCATAAAACCTTCATATCACACTAACAAACTTCTTATCATTCACTTTACATGACAGCTAGAATTTCGTAATGCGCTATAATGCAAAAATGTTTAACTGTTGCTATGCCAATATGTAAACTCTCAGTGAATTTTATAAATGTGCAAAGTAAAGGAAGCATAATAGTAAATGATTGTGTAAGCCTTGCATGTACAGTGGCTGCATTATATTTGCTCATTCCTAATAAAAAAAAACCTTATCATTTTACTGTAATTTTTTCAGTTTATTGAGTCCTACTTGTTCTCCATTTATTGTGTTTTATATGACAATTAAACACTATAAAAATTTTCCTTTGCTATTAAAGGAGTTTTACAGCCCCAAATGGAGTTTTCACACTGACAACCTATCAATATCAGTATGTGATCTGTGGGGGTCCAGCCAGGAGTGAACCTACCTTTTTTGCCACCCGAGGCGGACGACAGAAAGCCCCCCCCCCCCCCTCTGCCTGAGCATGAGGGGAGGCCGCTGGAGCAGCGTTGCGTCCATAGGGCCTCCCCAATCCACCGCTCGCTGCCGAGACGGTGACGCTAAGCCAGTCCTGGACAGCTTGTCCTGGACTGGCTTAGGTAAGCAAAAATGCTGCCCCCCCCTGGGGCCCTGGCATAGCGCCGCCTGAAGCAGTCACTTCAAGTCACCTCATGGGGGGTGCGGCGCTGGGTCCAGCTCCCGAACCTCATATACATCAGCTGTGCCAGCAGCCTCTGGGGCCAGAAGATGATGCAGTGGACAGGGACCATAGCTCCACCTATTCCAGTAATAAGAACATTGTTTCAGTTCCCCAGGACCACTTCTATACAGCGGGCAGGGCTGCAACTCTGCTCCTGTTACTTGAATGGGAGTGGGCTGCATCCACATGTAATGTAATCTATTGTTCTCAGTTCCCAGACTCAAGGTTTTTTATAAGCTTACACAAAAAACATTGACCCCCCCCCTCCCTTTTTAAGGGGAACAGATCTTACCTTATCTTACCTGCAAGTGGTATATCTTGTTTCCCCACCCATGGATGGCACAGTAATTCAAGTGGACATAGCAGAGTAACAGAACCAGTTCTTTTACCCTAGACGGAGGCTGTAAGCTTGGATGGCCAAAATAGTTTAATGATTACTAGAATCTTACAAGGTGAAACTATCTTGGCAATCAAACGTCTGAACAGAAGCCTACAGTTCATACTTTAGGCTTCTTTGCAAGCAGCAGCATAGGTGAAGCCACTTGAAGCCACCCAGCTATAATATATCATTTATAGTAATGGTCTCCTTATACAGGTAATAGATATCTGATGGACCTCCCAAGGCTCCAGGGCCTTGTTGCAACTGCACCCTCTGCAGCTCTGAGCAGTGGTTTCACAGTATATCTCTTAGGGTATGTTCATACGGAGTTTTTTAGAGTGGAATTGGACACGGAATCCACATCAAAATTCGGCTCCAAAAACATATCCCATTGAAGTCAATGGAAGCCACTCGCTTCTTTTTCCGCTAGCTAGTAGTGGAAAAAAGAAGGGAGCTGCCCTATCTTGCCATGGATTCTGCGGCTGACTCAGCCCGTGCGTCTGCGGCGCGAGGCTCCCTCCCGATTAGGCCCATTCTTCGGGTCTAAACTGGAGCGGAATACCGCGACTGGATGCCGGTGCTTACTGTCTTCTGGTAGGATTGATAGGTGGCATCACAGTACATGCCTATCAACCATTTGGCTCACTTTAGTTCTAGCTCTGTAAACCCTTTGATTTCAGTGCAGTATTCACAGTCTCTGCACAAGTCACTTTGGTTGTTGATCCCTCTATCTCAGCCACTTCTCAAGGTGGCAAACTGGGTGGTCATTCATGGGTGCAGTCCATGGTAGAACAATGGCCTCAAGCAATCTCAGGCACTCTCAGAAGGTAAGGAGGGAATTGGTCTTTCTCTTTAACCAGTAACTGTTCTATTTGATCTAGTTACTGACTTGAGGCTATTCACCCCCTACTTTCTGAATATATACAGCAGGTTCATGTCTATATGCTACATGGAGATGTAATTCCAGGTATTCCAGTACAGCAGCAGTAGTTCCCAACACCCACACGGGATGGCAATTACAGGAAAAAGAGACCAAAATCGGGAAAAAACAATGTAAAAAAATACAGAAATAAATAAATGAAGAGAAATAGAAAATAAAAATGGTAAATTAATGGAAAAAAAAACTCTTGCCAATACTATGCCCACATCACAGGTTTTACCCCCTCCCCTAACGATAAAACAAACAAAAAAAAAAATTAAATGTGAAAAAAACACACATTTCCTTCCTTTTTTGTTTACATTTTCCCCAATATCCAGCTGGGTATCCAGTCCACACTCCAGGTACTAGAGAGGGGCTGCCAGCAGTGCCCCTTGACAGTAGCAGCAGGGTACGTGAACGAGGACGTGGATATCCAGCTGAGTATCCAGTCCACAGTCTAGGTCAGGGGTGGGCAATTAATTTTCCCATGGGGCCGTATAAGAAATTGAAACTATGCTAGAGGGCCGTACCACGGCAAAGTTAGCTCCACCCACTTCTATGTTGACTTCGCCCATTCCCAATCATCTTTCCATGCCCCCCACACAGTATAATCCTCCTACAGTCACCCGTACATTATATGTTCCCATATTATAATGTCCCCTCCAACTGCCCCACAGTATTAAGTCCCTCACCTGGTGCCTCAGTATAAACTGGGGGAAACTAGAGGGGACATGAAGCTGGAGCAGCTGGAGGGGGACATTAAACAGTGGGGTAGTTGGAGGGGGGCAATAAATTGACAGCTGGAGTGGGTACATGAAACTGGGGGCAACTAGAGGGGGATATTAAAATCAGGAAGCTGGAAGCAGACATTAAACTGTAGGGGTAGCTGGAGGGTGACATTAAACTGGGGGCAACTAGAGGCAGACAAGTCCCCCTCCACCTACTTCCATGGTTTAATGTCCCCCCAGTCTAAGTGCCCTCTTCATCTACACCCAGTTTCATGTCCCCCCCCCCTCCATTTCTCCCTCAGTTTCATATCCCCCTTTATTTTCCCCATTTCATGTCCCCCCCTCCATCTCTCCCCCAGTTTCATGTCCCCCCCTCCATCTGCCATCTCTGCCCTAGTATAACATTCCCCTTCCATCTCTGCCCCTAGGTTGCTAAGACACACACACAGATAGACAGACACATATAGACACACACACACATATATAGACAAACAGACAGACACACATATAGACAGGCACACACATAGACAGACACACATATAGACAGGCACATACTCACTCTCTCTCTCTCCCCCTGCAGCTCACCTTACATCTCTCAGTACTTTATGACACGCTCCACATCTCCATCTTCGGCCAGCACTAAGACACGCCCCTAGACACGCCTCCCTAGTCAAAGCTGTGCGGGCCGGACTGAATAAGTCAGAGGGTCGGATATGGCCCGGGGGCCGGACTTTGCCCAGGTCTGGTCTAGGTACTAGAGAGGGGCTTCAAGCACCCAATTCACTCCTCCTCCTCCTCCAACCCCAGCCCCTTCACCGTTATGTAATTGTTAAAAAACTATTTTAATTAATTTTTCATGGATACCCCCAAAGGCCTGCAAATCAATTTTTTAGGGCTCCAGCCCAAGGGCCTGCAAAATAATTTTTTAGGGGTCACCCCAAGAGCCAAAAAATAAAACACTGCTGGTGCATAGCTCAACTCACCCAAAGGGCCAACAAATCTCTGCTGGTGCAAGGCTGAATTAAGTTAAAGGGCCAAAAACTCTGCAGGTAGAGGCTGAAGTCACCTGAAGGGCCTCAATCTCTGCAGGTAGCTCAGCTTAAGGGCCTCTAACTTAATTTGGAAGGGCTCACGTTAAGGGCTAGAAAAGTGAATTTTGGAAGGACTTACCACATCACACACACACACACACACACACACATCCACAATGACAGTTCAGGGTGGGTACTGTTGGATTTCCCATTGCCTATTCCATCTGTGGTTGTCATGGGCAACATGATTTAAAGGGGTGCTTGGTATTGTTTGTTGAGCTTACATTTGGGTTTGTGTCCATCCATTTGGGGAAGAAAGAAGGTTTCCAGGTATTTTCCCACTTTGATAGAGGTTTTTTTTGAGTGTGGAAAGTGTGTAGTTGTTAGGCTGTGATGTTGGGGTAAAACAGTGACTTGGGCTTGTTAGATGCCCCCAGTTATGCTTCCCCTGCTGTCCCAGTTGCATTGCAGAGGTGTTGTCCTCATTTGCTGAGGTGTCATAGTGGACTTGGTGACCCTCCTGAGTCGAATGGTGGGATCCCCTTAAAGAAAGCATTTTTCCCCATAGACCAGGGGTAGGGGAACGTACGGCTCTCCAGCTGTTGCAAAACTACAACTCCCAGCATGCATACTGTCTCTGCTGTTCTGGGAACTCCCATGGAAGTGAATGGAGCATGTTGGGAGTTGTAGTTTCACAGCAGCTGGAGAGCCGAAGGTTCCCTACCCCTGCCATAGACTATAATGGGGTTCGATATTCGATCGAATAGTCGACTATTGAGCAGCTATTTGAAACAAATAACAAATATTTTACTGTTCGCTCATCTCGAATAAAGGGCTATATGTCAGCGAAAACAGATGCAAAAATTATTTGAATAACTCGAACAAAAAAAGAAAAAATTAATGTGTACTGTTCTGTTCCAGGGAAATTGGCCCGGTCCTGAAGTGGTTAAAGAAGTGTTACATGTTTTGAAAGTGAGCAAGAAAGTGACATTAAGGAAGAAGAAATAAAAAAAATCATGAGATGGGTTTCAAGAAGGAAGTAACAAATAAAATTCAATGAATCAGTGTATACAGAAGAAAAACAGATCATGTGCTGCCAAACTGAGCGACTATAGATGGAATTTGGAATTTGCAAACCCCATAGATTAAATCAATAAAATGCCTCTTTAAAAAAACAAAACACACAAGATAGTCATTGTAGATAAAACTAATCTACGGTGTTTATACTGGGTATACTGGGTTCCGTATTCCATTCAGGGAGTTCGCTTGAGGACTCCCCGAATGGAAACCTATACGCATTAAAAAGCAGCTAGCTAAGAAACCACATGGACCCCATAGACTATAATGATATTATTGCTTTTATATTACTGATTTTATTGGTGTTTCTGGCCAAGTGTTTAGTTGGATCCACACTGCCAGTCTCCTCATGTGTCACAGTTTGTAGATTAATTAGTTAACGACTTAAATTAGTGCTAGTCTGAAGCTGTGCTTTCCTATATAAGTAGATATAGCTTATGGGGTGCATCTCATATGCGGGGGCATCTCATCTGCAGCATGCATCTTAACCAAATTGCATCTTAACCGAAGTTCAGATTAACCAAAGTGCACTTATACATGGCACTTAAACAGGGCACAAAACAGGCTAACCATGGCAGAACACCAGGTAAATTTCAACCTAAAACAACAAGTTTTACCTCATGGTATCCTGTAGCTGCACTGTCTCTTACTATCTTAGCCATTGGCTTCCTGCAGATCTCTCCTCCACCTCTACCACCAGTATACACCATCCATATCAGTCCCTCTCTTCTTCCTTCTCCCATGTACAGCTCTCACACACTTTTCACACTCTTTAATCATCCCTTTATTTCTTTTAGCAGTGACACCAAACAGAAGCGCCCACATAAATCCCTGAACCACCTTCTGTCTCTGTCCATTCTGCTCCTCCTAGCTGCTGGGGACATCTCTCCTAACCCCGGCCCTCCTTCCTTCACTAACTCTTCTCCCTGCACACATAGAAGGCCTACAAACCTCATCAATATTTACCGTGTTCCTTCCCCTCATCTCTCCCCTGTCTCCTTTAACTGCTCTCTCTGGAACGCCCGCTCAGTGTGTAACAAACTAGAATACATTAATGACTTATTCCTTAGTAAATCCCTCGGCCTGCTCGCCTTTACTGAAACTTGGATCCAGCAGGCAGACACTGCCTCCCCTGCTGCTCTGTGTCATGGTGGCCTACAATTCGCACACACCTCTAGGCCTGATAATAGGCAGGGTGGTGGGGTAGGATTATTCCTGTCACCGCAGTGCATTTTTCAGTCCATTCCCCGAGTCCCCTCACTCACATTCTCCTCATTTGAAGTCCATGCTATCAGACTTTTCCGGCCACTCTCCTTACGTGTAGCTGTGATCTACCGCCCACCTGGCTCACCCTACCAATTTTTGGACCACTTTGCTTCTTGGCTTCCCCACTTTTTATCCAGTGACATTCCTACCCTCATCATGGGTGACTTTAACATCCCTATTGCCCCCCCTCACTCCCCGGCTGCCTCACAGTTTCTCTCATTAACCACTTCTCTTGGTCTCTCACAATGTTCTTCCTCCGCCACACATATAGACGGTAACACGATTGATCTAGTCTTCCATCGACTCCTCACAGTCTCTAAATTTTCTAACTCTTCTCTGCCGCTTTCTGACCACAATCTTCTATCTCTCACCATCAGTGCTCTCTCCCCTTCACAAGACGCCCCTACCCATCACACATATAGGAACTTGCGTGCTATTGACACCCAGCACCTCTCAGATACTCTACAGTCCTCCCTGTCCCCCATCTCTTCAATCTCCTGTCCCAATCTGGCCACCAGTCACTATAATGAAACCCTCAAAAATGCATTGGATGAGGTTGCTCCCCCCTCCACTCGTAAAGTCCCACATAGGAGGCAGCAGCCCTGGCACACGCCACAGACACGATTTCTTCAGCGCTGCTCTAGGTGTGCCGAACGTCTCTGGAGAAAATCACGCTCACCTGCAGATTTCCTCCACTTCAAGTTTATGCTTAAAACATATAGCTCTGCCCTTTACCTCGCCAAACAAGACTATTTCACCGCCCTCATCTCTTCTCTCTCCAGCAACCCTAAAAGGCTTTTTGAAACCTTTCACTCCTTACTCACACCCAAGGTGCAGACGCCATTCACAGACCTTAGTGCTGATGACCTGGCCATGTATTTCCATGATAAAATTGATAAGATCCGTCAGGAAATTACTGCCCAAGCCCCAGGTGGCATTGACTCCCACACCTACGATAGTACTGATCCCCTCACCAGCCGCACTTTAGACTGTCCATTCTCATCTTTTGAACCTGTCACAGAAGAGGAAGTCTCCCAGCTACTTTCTTCATCTCGCCCCACAACCTGCAGTAGTGACCCCTTCCCCTCACACCTTCTCCAATCTCTGTCCCCTGCTGTCACTACTTACCTTACTAAAATATTTAACCTCTCTCTCTCTTCTGGAATCTTCCCATCCTCCTTCAAGCATGCTGTTATAATCCCGCTACTGAAAAAACCCTCCCTGGACCCATCCTGTGCTGCTAACTATCGACCCGTCTCTAACCTCCCCTTCATCTCTAAACTTTTGGAACGCCTGGTTTATTCTCGGTTAATCCGTTATCTCTCTGCTAACTCTCTGCTTGACCCCTTACAATCCGGTTTCCGCGCTCTGCACTCTACTGAAACAGCTCTCACAAAAGTCTCTAATGATCTACTAAAGGCTAAATCCAATGGTGACTTCTCTCTTCTTATTCTTCTGGACCTCTCTGCAGCTTTTGACACTGTTGACCATCAACTTCTCCTCACTATGCTCCGCTCAGTCGGCCTCAATGACACTGCGCTCTCCTGGTTCTCCTCTTATCTCTCAGACCGCACTTTCAGTGTATCATTTGCGGGCTCTGTTTCCTCCCCTCTTTCCCTTGCTGTTGGGGTTCCTCAGGGCTCGGTCCTCGGCCCCCTGCTCTTTTCTCTCTACACAGCCCCCATTGGACAAACCATCGCCAGATTTGGCTTCAGGTACCATCTTTATGCTGATGACACCCAATTATACACATCTTCCCGTGACATCACCCCTGCACTCATACAGAACACCAGTGACTGTCTCTCTGCTGTCTCTAATATCATGTCCTCGCTCTATCTGAAACTAAATCTCTCTAAGACTGAACTACTACTGTTTCCACCATCTAACAGATCTGTCCCTGATATATCCATTGCAGTCTCAGGCCTTACTATAACTCCTAGGCAGCATGCCCGCTGCCTTGGGGTCATATTTGACGCAGACCTTTCCTTCACCCCTCATATTGAATCACTCGCACGTTCATGTCACCTCCACCTCAAAAACATCTCCAGAATACGCCCTTTCCTTACCAGAGATACACTAAAGACACTTATTGTCTCTCTGATTCATTCTCGCCTTGACTACTGTAATTCCTTACTAATCGGTCTTCCCCTCACTAAACTCTCTCCTCTACAATCTATTCTGAATGCAGCAGCCAGGCTCATCTATCAGGCTAGACGCTACAGCGATGCCTCCGGTCTGTGCCAGTCACTACATTGGCTGCCTATTCATTATGGAATAAAATATAAAGTTATTACTCTCATCCACAAGGCTCTCCATAATGCTGCATCTCCATACATTTCCTCCCTCATCTCTGTCTACCGCCCAACCCGTGCTCTCCGCTCACTCAATGACCTAACACTTACATCCTCTATTATCAGAACCTCCCACGCTCGTATACAAGACTTCTCCCGAGCTGCACCACTTCTCTGGAATGCTCTACCCCGGACAATAAGATTAACTCCCAACTTCTACAGTTTCAAACGCAAACTAAAGACGCATCTTTTCAGACAAGCCTATCACTAGCCTATTCCTAATGCACAAAATTGTCTGAACACTGTATTAAGCAATGCCGCCCCTGCTACCTCTTGTGTCACCCCCTCTACCTCATAGATTGTAAGCTCTTTTGAGCAGGGCCCTCAGTCCCATTGTGTGAAATGACGTTCTTTGTTATGTATGTCTGTATCTGAACCCTATAAATTGTACAGCGCTGCGGAATATGTTGGCGCTATATAAATAAAATGTATTATTATATTATTATATATCCAAGTGCTTTCCGCTCGGTGACCGCACGACTCATGCGGAGAGAAAAGTCCTGCAAGCAGCTCTTTTCTCTCTGCGTGTTTCGAGCCAAGAGGACTCCCCGAACGGTATACCGAATGCAGATGTGGACCGGGCCTCAGATTGAAACAAAAGTTATCAATATATAGGCAGTTAATAATAATATTGATAATAATAGCCAAAAACTGCACAAGACTAGAGATGAGCGAACACTATTCGGAACAGACGTTCCAAATAGCACGCTCCCATAGAAATGAATGGACATAGACGGCATGCGGGGGGTGCGTGCCAGCCGCTTCCATTCATTTCTATGGGAGCGTGCTATTTGGAACGTCTGTTCCGAATAGTGTTCGCTCATCTCTACACAAGACTCATGTCCGCCCAGCCTAAGGCTAGGTTCATACGTTCATAGATGATAAATTTATACCATCAGCAAAATCACCAGACAATCAGGAAAACCTTCACATGAGACAATTGTGGAATCTTCCAGAACCTGAAGAAGCACTTCAGGTAAGACCACCTGTAATACAAAAAGGGGTGGTGGGCAGTCACCAGAACAAACCATTCCTGTAGGAAAAAAATTGATGAGAAGTAGAACCATAATAAACAGCGAGGCTGCAATTCCCTGTGACCCCCCAACCCAAAGGGATGGGAGGACCCCCTGCATTATCTACTGTAGAAAATTCATGGGCAGACAAAGGGTAAGCAGAGGGTGGGCGTAATTTATGATTTTTTTTAAAAAAAAATTCCGTCAAGTTAATGCCCCACCTAGCGGACTTAATAATATAGTACAGTAAAGCTATTTGGAGCATGAGTAATGTTCTGATATTTTGCTAGTGGGGTTTTTTATTTATTTTTTTATGTAGTGCCTAAGCAGGCGGCACATAATATTCGCAGCACCGATCCCAAACTTTGAAAACTAGACGGATGACTTCTGTAGACTAAATATACTCTGGGCACATTCAGAACATACTTGCAGTGAACACACAGAAACACACCACACAGTCACAAGACTGAAATATCAAAACAAAACACATAATGGAAAGGATATTATTATGAATAGAAACATGACGAGGATTCAATATATATTCAAAGATGGGTCTTAAAAGAGGACGTTTTACCACCCCCATCAATTCAAGTTCCTAGCATCAGTTAATAGGCACTGCTCTGCTGATTCCAAATTTTTCTCTAGCCCCACCATTCCTGAGCAATCGGTGCAGTCAGATTTGGTGTCTGATATGCTTTCTAGGCTGTCTACTGTGCCGACTGTGAAGTCTTGGGCCACAGCAGACAAGGAGATATCATTTTGAGCTATAAAACAAAATGTAGAACACTGTCAGGGCTCCTAAGAACCTATCTATAAAACATAGTGTAGAACACTGTCAGGGCTCCTAGGAACCTATCTATAAAACATAGTGTAGAACACTGTCAGGGCTCCTAGGGACCTATTTATAAAACATAGTGTATAACACTATCAGGGCTCCTAGGAACTTATCTATAAAACATAGTGTAGGACACTGTCAGGGCTCCTAGGTACCTATCTATAAAACATAGTGTAGAACACTGTCAGGGCTCCTAGGTTCCTATCTATAAAACATAGTGTATAACACTGTCAGGGCTCCTAGGAACCTATCTATAAAACATAGTGTATAACACTGTCAGGGCTCCTAGGAACCTATCTATAAAACATAGTGTAGAACACTGTCAGGGCTCCTAGGAACCTATCTATAAAACATAGTGTATAACACTGTCAGGGCTCCTAGGAACATATCTATAAAACATAGTGTAGAACACTGTCAGGGCTCCTAGGAACCTATCTATAAAACATAGTGCAGAAAACTCTTAGGGCTCCTAGGAACCTATCTATCTAATTTCTAGCTCTCTACGGCAAACACAGCTAAAGTTATGTCAATGCTCTTCTGTAACATTATCAGCCTGGGTATCACCGTGAGGCTTGTGATTGGGCCAAACGTCATCACATGGAAATGCCGGTCTTTCATGACATCATGACACTCGGCATGCCCAGGTCACTGCTAAGGCCTAATCACAGGTCTCAACACTGAGCCTGTGCTTCTGACATCACAGAAGAACATTGGACATCACTGAAAGAGTGTTGGACGCCACGAGGAGGCCCAAAATAGGTAACAGAAGATGAGTATGAATATTATTTTTATTATTTTTTCACCTCCCCTGAGCCTCCTCCTATTATATCTGAAGAGACCGCAGAATATAACGCGGCAGTCATTTTAGTTCACTTGAGACAAATCTCCATTCAGTTATGATGCCATTTGCCCATATCTATGTAAGACACTTGAAAGTGCGATGTGTTAATGGTGGAATATACAGAGTTAGCATTCTATGCAGTCTAGGGTTTCGCCCACCCCCATGTATAATTGTAATCCAGATTCAGTCTAAGTCGTAGGGTATGAGTTCTTCACAAAAAAAAGAGAATAAAACTCCATGTAAGTGCTAAATATCAGCCCCAGAGGAAAACACATATAGTGAGTCAGTGAGGATGTAATAAATCCATGAATTGTGAAAGTAGGGCATGATCCCTATGATGCTTAAGAACCTTCCGTGTTTGTTAAAAATAATCTTGTCACAAGGTCATCTCAACAAAAATAGGAGGAAAAAACTCAACAGGTATGCCAAAGAATGTGTATAGCAATGAGCAGGCATATATTAGGAAGAAACACCCTTATAAATTTTCAGTGGAACATTGTGTTTCAACCTTTTGTTAAAATTTAACCCTACTGTTCCCTTAGGAGCATACAAGATAGGGAAAAGCGGTGATCTACACAGTCTACGTACATAGTCAATGCCCGGTAGTATTTTTACACTTCTCACATGACATAAAGTCTGCCAGATCATAAAGACATGTTATGTGTTTTCATTGGCAGGGATTCAAGACCTGAGGAAACTCTACTAAATTACTGCAAACGAGCTAATGTGATCCTTACATCTCCATTCAAGTCTATGCAAGTGTCGTAAGAAAGGGTAGACATCAAGGGTTCTTCATAGTAGGTTGGGGAGTTCCTTGCTCATCCAACGAAAACATCTCACATATCTAAACAACATTCTATGTGCAAGATGTAATATATAGAGATACTCGATATTCGATATTCGTTTCAAGTAGCCCCTCAATATTCGACTACTCGAATTGAATATCGAATCCTATTATACTCTATGGGGGAAAAATGCTCGTTTCAGGGGTAGGCAACATTCAATCAAATTGAACTTACCAAGTCCACGAGTGAGGGTCGGGCTGGATTCTCTAAGAAGTCTTCTCCGTGCAGCGTCCCGATGGTGTCTTCCAGCTCAAAATTCACTCTGCCAGGCATCAGGCCTGGGCAGAGCCGACTGCGCATGCCCGCACTACAAGAAAATGGCCGCTTACAGTCAAAGCGGCCATTTTCTTGTAGCGCAGGCATGCGCAGTCGGCTCTGCCCAGGCCCGATGCCTGGCAGAGTGAATTCAGAGCCAGAAGACGCTGCGGGGACACTGCGCAGAGAAGACTTCTAAAGTTAGGAGAAGAACCAGCATTGATTGGCCGACTGTATAGCATTCAACCAATCAACGCTGGTTCTGCATTGAATTTTTCCATTCGAATAGCGAGTGGTACTCGATCGAGTACGAGTATTTCGAATACCGTAGTATTCGATCGAATACCTACTCGATCGAATACTACTCCCTCATCTCTAGTAATATAGCTCTAGGACTAGATGTTCCTGACTCCTAAGGATGTCATCAATATTTAGGTCCCAGAATATCCCTTTAAGGGACATCAATGTTTGATCTGTGTCAGGGCAAATTTGATGTTCACACTCCGTTCGTTGTTTATGCAGGGTAACTGACTTGTCATATACTGTGCTTGGTATTGTAGTTCAACTTACGCTTATGTTGACCTATCATATGTAGTGTATCCTAAATATAGATCATTGGTGTTTTACCTCTTCACTTTAGTAAGTGTTCAGTTCTGGAAACTTTAACTGGAGTGATGTCAACTTGTGTTTTTCAACAAAACACCCTGTGTTGGTAAAACAGTGATCTTCATATGAAAATGTCACCTCCAACCAGTTTAACCACCATGGTCATCTTATATTGCCTGGGACCCACCACTATTAGGAATGCTGTGAAGAGCTGGGTATGGTCCAGTATCTAGCCATCTGGTTGGGTAGCTGAGATAGTTATTGAGTCCTCACCTCTCCTCCTCCATTTTTTCTAATCACCCAGATAGGAGAAGTCTGTCATTACTAGGCTAAGAAACCCATGTTTTTTGGTCTTTCATAACCCAATAACATATATTAGTCTTCTGCTGATCATTGATATAGTCCATCAAATCTGATGCAGTTAAAATAATAGATCTAAAAAAAGAACAGAAAGAATAAAAACATCAGTAAAACATTATAAATACAGTACAGAACAAATTTATTTGAACTGAAGGGAATCTTAAGACTGAACCGGCTGAACTGGAAATGGAACAAAGTTTGAGAGGTTCGCTCAATAAAAGTTGTTTCCTGGTACATGTTGGCTTAGTGGCTACTTAAAGGTGGGCAAAAACAACACTTTGAGTTGATGAAACTGATCTATGTTGATTGAAAAGAGAGCTTTATGGTTGCAATTTATATGGATCGTCTGATGGGAACGTTTAAAAACCTGCTAGTAGCTTATCAGAGAGGGTAGATGACAGCACAGTCCCATATAACCCCAAGCAGCTTGGTGAGTGAATCAGATAAAAGGAGGATACTAGAGAGGATGAAGTTTATTGTCATATGTGTGTGGGGGGGGTTCCAGTGGGGCAATATATTGTGTGCAGGGCACAGTGGGCCATTATACCATGTGGAGGAGGCAATAATGGAGGATGATACAATGTGGGGGAGGTGATAATGGATCAATATACCCGGTGGAGGTGCATAATAGGGCATTTTATTGAGTGTGAACACTAATAAGGCCCAGAGTTGCACCTCTAATGAGGCAAGGTGAGGCGGCTGCCTCAGGCGGCACTTCCGGAGGAGGCGGCAGCTTCACCATTTTTTTTTACTTTTTTTTTCTAAACTATCCCAGGACAGGCCCATCTAAAAATAAACTGAGCGCAGGAGTCGTCATCACGCTTTCTGTGCTGAGACGCAGACAACTTTTGCCGGGTGAGGAGGAGGGTGGCAGCAGCAGAATGTCCCAGAATGTCCCAGACATTTTTGGTTAGTTTTGTTTACTAGGCCACTACCTGCTGGAGTATTTACTGTAATGTTACCACTAGCACCCCCATCCTCTGCTGCCTGAGGCGGACGATCAAAAGACTACCCCCATTCTCCCCCGGTACTCAAGCAGCAGAGAGACTAGGTTCACCACTGGTGAGGCATTATACTGTTTTTAGGAGGCCCCAATGGGACATTATATCATGTGAAAGTAATGCTAATGAGGTGTCATGCTGTGTGGAGGGCGTGCTACATTACACTGTGTGGAGGTGGTGCTAATGGGACATTGTACAGTGTGAAGATGTTAATTGGACATTATACTGTGTGGACGGGGATGCTAATAAAACAGAGTGGGGGTAAAGACATGACTTAACATATGTAAATACTGGAGACATTCAGCTATGGTTCAGCTGAGACTTTCACCTGAACCCAGGTCAGTGGGTACAAGAAGTAGTTACCCCTGGCATAGATGGCATTGTGTGTCTGGCCTTATTAGAAGCTTACTCTGAATGATCAAGTCCTTCACAGAGGCAAAGTCCTTCAAAGGAGAGTTGTTACTGAGCCATTGTTCTATCTCTACCCATATTTTGTACACCTTGCCTGTTCACCAGTGTTTTGTTAGTCTAAAATACAAGAAAGATGATAGTCTTGTAAGTAAGGAATGCCAAGACGTCCTGCTTGTATTTAAGTGGGGAAGGTTTGTGTGTGGGGTATGTCAGGTGACTGCCTAAGTATGTGATGTTCCTGTCTTGCCAATCTAAGGAATAAGCTGTTTTGTGTGTTTCTGCTGCGTAAGTTAAGTGTGGAGATATCTTGTTACATCTTGTTCCCTATCTGACTTGTACTGAAATTTCTTCTAGTTTATTCTAGATTCGAACTGGTTTATGCATCTGTTTTGGGTGTTTCTTCATTAACTTTGATAAAATATTGATTTGTTTCATGTGAATACAATCGTCGAAGTTTATGGAGATACTTAGGTCAATTACTCAATGTCGATATATCATTAGTCCTTATGGCTTTTAGTTGATTCATTTTCATTATAAGTGTTGTCCAATTTAGAAAATTCCTTTTCCACATACCATATTAGAGATACTGAGTTAATACAGTCGCATGTTTAGGAGTGGAGAGCATCTATAGAGAGTGTCCCTTGCTTTGAAGGACCTAGGTTAAGGGGATATTGTCACTCCTTGGGGAGAGACCACCATATAGATGTGTGGAGACTTCGCAAAGGACCATGGGAAGAATATGCAAATCTGTCTTCCATGATGTAATTAGGAAGTCAGCTGCTACCTCAGTATTGCAAACCAATAGAGGGCGCTCACTGGAATGTGCAAGCCTGTCTTCCCTGATGTAATTAGGAAGACAGAATTCCAGTGAAATAACCCAATAAAGGTTGTTGCCTTTTGCATCATGCTCGCCCTTCCGAGAGGCCTTTGTTTTGCAATGACGCTGGGATTATTACCAGGTATAGTCTCTCAATTGAGGACAGCCATTTCAATGTACTTGCATCTCATCAGCTCGATGTAGAGAGGACTATAACCTGGTAGAGGTGAGAGGCTTAGACAGGGTTAAGGGGATATTGTCACTTATTAGGGAGAGACCACCATATAGGTGTGTGGAGACTTATTAAGCCTTTAGCACTCCACTTCGCAAAGGACCATGGGAAGAATATGCAAATCTGTCTTCCATGATGTAATTAGGAAGTCAGCTGCTGCCTCAGTATTGCAAACCAATAGAGGGCGCTCACTGGAATGTACAAGCCTGTCTTCCCTGATGTAGTTAGGAAGACCGAATTCCAGTGAAATAACCCAATAAAGGAAGGACCTAGGGACAATTCTAAATCCCATCAGCGTTGGATACGACCACCCATTGGCTTCTATCAGTTCTTCTAGGTAGACTTGAAGTTTTTGAAGGAACTTGTCAGGAAAGTTATCCTAAACATCTTGGAATACTAAGCACAGATCTTCTGTGGATGTAGGCTTGCTCCAATCCTTCTGTCTCTTTATGTAATCACAGAGAGACTGGATGATGTTTAGTTCAGGGCTCTGAAGGGATCATCACTTCCAGGACTTCTACTCCAAAGGGTGGTCACACCAAATATTGATGTGATTTAGAAATTTCTCTTGATCGTGCTTCGTAAAGATGCTTGAATCAGAAAGAGAGGCCACGTCACATGAAACAGGTGAGCAATGTCCATTGGGGTTTATTATGTCCAACCAGCCTGTAGCCTGAGACACCTCAAAGCAGGAGCAAATTGACTGATGATAATGTTGTGGAGACATAGTGAGTACTGTATTGAGAGAATGTGGACACGCAGTGGCCTAGATTTCAGTGACATGAAACTGTGACACCACCTACGACCCTGCTGCTGACTTAGAGCAAAGGACATACTGTGAGACTGTTGCTGATATGGATTAAAGTGTATCAAGGTGTACCAAGGTTGGTAACCACCAAGTACTGTGCATTCATAGACACAGTCTGTAACCACCAAGGACTGTAACTACATAGTCAGTGACCTCATAATAGATTCTGTAACCACCAAGTACATTGTCTTTTGAAAGACCATTTGGATTGCAACCATTATGCTTGCTGCCTCAACGTGAGCAAATATTCTTGATCTCAGGGATTGCACCTATAGGTGGCATTGTCTGTTTTATATGATGCTCATTGGTTCTATGAACAAAATAGTTCTATAGATATATTAGCAAGCGGAGAACTAGACACGTTCCATTATTTGAGATACTGAGACGTAACCATTGCAGTCCATTAAAAAAAGGAAAAGGTACAATAGAGACGAAAGAGCATGAGGAGCACAGTGTTAAAGTAGCACAAGCTGATAAAACGAATCTACCTCCAGCAAAATAAGTGTCGTCATACAACGTTCATGCTTCGAGTCAGCACACATGTCGAAACTCCAGAAGATAGATGTATAGGTATACAGTAAAGGAACCAATTGAGCTATGGAGATCGCATTATTGTGTCACATTCACTTGAAAGTAAATACGAAAAGTTGTCATTCTCTATTTGTTATTATTCTATGTGAAAAACCCTAGAAAATAACAATATGCGGCTAAAGAGAGCTCAGACAATGGCCATCAAGTACCTGCCGTCAGTCTCCTATAAACGAGAACGCAACACAGTACGCTTCAGGATAGAAGTCCATTCGTTGCTAAGGCAGGATTAATTTTCAGCGCAGCCTGTGAGATGATCATTAACATAGGCATAGAAGAGAACAGGCGGCAGGTGGCTTTATTTATTTTGGCGTTTTGTACACAAGGCAATAAAATAAAAGGTCTATTAAGCAGCCTGACAGTAGCTGAGACGCATTATTATATGCCACAATGGACGGCTGCTTGATACTGAAGTTAAAAGGGAAAAATAATACAGACTTTTGTTGGGTTAATAGGTCGAATGTTCCATAAGTAATGAAATCATGTATCAAGTATCCTGTATCAAAATCAAGTTATCAGATGCCACGCGTAGAATGGATTTAGGCTTAATATTCAGACATTATCATGGCATTTAAAGAACTTAAAGTGAATCTCTATCTTTTCATTTTCAAAGGTTTTTTTTTTTGTTGTTTTTTTTTTACAAGGTTATCCTTAGGCAAGGTCATGATTAACCCTTTAAAGGGATTCTACCAGTAAAAGGCTGTTTTTTGTGCTTTACACGTAGGAATAGCCTTTAGAAAGGCTATTTGTCTCTTACCTTTAGATGTGGTCTCCGCCGCGCCGTTCCTTAGAAATACCAGTTTTTACCGGTATGATAATGAGTTCTCCGCAACAATAAGGGCGGGCCCCAGTGCTCAAATGGCAATGGGGGCGTCCCCACTGCTGCTCGAGAACCCACTCCAGTGCCGCTTCTTCTTCAGCTGCATTCTCCCTTTCTCAGTCGTCTTCCTTCTTCGTCAGCTCTGACGCCTGCGCAGTCTTGCCTTGCGGCCTCGAAAAATATGGCCGCCGGCCGGCATGTGCAGTCGGCTCTACCAGTGTCTCGCTGGCAGAGCCGACTGCGCAGGCATTAGAGTTGATGAAGAAGTAAGACGAGAAGGGGAGGATGCAGCTGAAGAAGAAGGCGGCACTGGAGTGGGTTCTCGGGCAGCAGTGGGGACATCCTCATTGCTGCAAAGAACTCATTAGCATACCGGTAAAAACCAGTATTTCTAAGGAACGGCGCTGCAGAGACAACGTCTAAAGGTAAGAGACGAATAGACTTTCTAAAGGCAATTCCGACGTGTAAAGCACAAAAAAACTGTGTTTTAGTGGTAGAATCCCTTTATGGACATGGAGATATATGTACATTAATGCTCGAGGACTTATCTTAAAAAAAAACAAAAAACTGAAATTTCCCCAATGCGGGACTATTAAAGGATTATCTTATTCTTTTTTTATGTAGATTGTGTGCCCCATATTGGTATCACAATGTACATTTTTTTTCCTATCAGTATATTTTTGTAGAGTGGGAGGTAATCCACGCAAACATGGTGAAAACATTCAAACTCCTCACAGATGTTGTTCCTGGTGGGATTCGAACCCAGGACTCCAGCGTTGAAAGTCTGGCAAGCTAACCACTGAGCCACCCTTCTCATAAGGGAATATCAGAGCATTATGTTGTTTTGAAAAGCTGGTCATCTTGTGACACACATACTGTATATGGTAGTTATATATTATGGTAGTTATGTGCGCGCGTAGTTATGTGCGCGCATAGTTATGTGCGCGGATATATATGGTAGTTATGTGCGCGCGTAGTTATGTGCGCGCATAGTTATGTGCGCGGATATATATGGTAGTTATGTGCGCGCATATTTATGTGCGCGCATATTTATGGTAGTTATATATGGTAGTTATGTGCGTGCATATATATGTGCACGCATATATATGTGCGCGCATATATATGGTAGTTATGTGCGCGCATATATATGGTAGTTATATATATGGTAGTTATGTGCGCGCATATATATGGTAGTTATATATATGGTAGTTATGTGTGCACATATCTATGTGCGAGCATATTTATGTGCGCGCATATATATGGTAGTTATATATATGGTAGTTATGTGCGCACATATTTATGTGCGCGCATATTTATGTGCGCGCATATTTATGGTAGTTATATATATGGTAGTTATGTGTGCGCATATTTATGTGCGCGCAAATATATGGTAGTTATATATATGGTAGTTATGTGCGCGCATATTTATGTGCGCACATATTTATGTGCGCGCATATTTATGGTAGTTATATATATGGTAGTTATGTGCGCGCATATTTATGTGCGTGCATATTTATGTGCGCGCATATATATGTTAGTTATATATATGGTAGTTATGTGCGCGCATATTTATATGCGCGCATATATATGGTAGTTATATATATGGTAGATATGTGCACGCATAGTTATGTGCGCGCATAGTTATGTGCGCGCATATTTATGTACGTAGCATAGTTATGTGCACGGATATATATGGTAGTTATGTGCGCGCATATTTATGGTAGTTATATATGGTAGTTATGTGCGCGCATATTTATGTGCGCGCATATTTATGTGCGCGCATATATATGTGCGTGCATGTATATGGTAGTTATATATATGGTAGTTATGTGCGCGCATATTTATGTGCGTGCATATTTATGTGCGCGCATATATAAGGTAGTTATATATATGGTAGTTATGTGCGCGCATAGTTATGTGCGCGCATATTTATGTGCGCGCATATTTATGTGCGCGCATATTTATGATAGTTATATATATGGTAGTTATGTGCATGCATATTTATGTGCGCGCATATATATGGTAGTTATATATATGGTAGATATGTGTGCGCATATTTATGTGCGCGCATATATATGGTAGTTATATATATATGGTAGTTATGTGCGCCCATATTTATGTGCGCGCATATTTATGTGCGTGCATATTTATGTGCGCTCATATATATGGTAGTTATATATATGGTAGTTATGTGCGTGCATAGTTATGTGCGCGCATAGTTATGTGCGTGCATATATATGGTAGTTATATATATGGTAGTTATGTGCGCGCATAGTTATGTGCACGCATAGTTATGTGCGCGCATAGTTATGTACGTAGCATAGTTATGTGCGCGGATATATATGGTAGTTATGTGCGCGCATATATATGTGCATGCATATATATGTGCGCGCATATACAGTATTTGGTCATGTCCAGCTAATACCAAAGGTAAGGTAGGTACTTGTTCACTTCGAACTGGGAGTGTATTCAGAGCCCAGAATATAATAAACAGAGGCCATGGAGAGGTGCAGACAAAATAGAAACCACTGATACTCATCCTTCTTCACCTCTCCTTGGCATCCAGTCTTCACCTGTGCTTCTTGCTTTCTCTTTTGACATCTTCTTCAGTGTTGTGATATCAACACTGAGGCATGTGAATGGGCCACAGCAGTGACATGGGACATGCCAAAGTCCTGATATTGGGTCAAGAAAGATGCTGGAAGAGGCTGCAAGAGCCTGTAGGTGAAAGGAAAGCAGACTGGACGTCCAGGAGAGTTGAACAAAACTGAGTATCAGTGTTTCTATTTTGTCTACACTCCGCACCTCTGCCTATTATACTATGGCCCAGACACCAGAATATAATAACCTCAAAGACCTCAAAAATTTCAGGTTTGGCTAATGTACATGGACTTATCAGCTCTCGGTTATTTCTTATTGTCACGTTCTTAATCTCCAGATTTTATGATATCAATCTGTCTGGATCAATTATACATGATAACTTCCTCCTTCATTTATATTCTTTCACATGACGTGCCAGGTTTTCAATGAAGGTGAAAAATTTTCATTTTGTCGCATTGTATTCCCATCCATGCATATCTAACGTTCACAGCCTAAAGCAGATTTGAGATTCCTTCCATATTTCCATTAAAGCCCCAATCCGTAGATTACTTTTATATCTATTTATTTCCATCTCTCAGCCCTTAAGGACAGGGCATACTACAGTGTCACCCAACACACGCTTCACTTTATTTACTTCCCAAAAGGGTTCCCACGACAGGTCATGTGTAATTCTGAGAGCTCGGAGCCACACACGCTCTGCTTCTCCCAGCAGTCATTGCCATCGGATTACGTACTCTGTCCATCTGGCTCGGCCCCCTTCATTATACTGTGAAGTGGGTTGTGGACCCACCGTGTCACTAAACTAGACAAGAGGTAGTGGTTTCCCACTAAGTTCACACAGGGGGCGGTATAGCGGGTTTTGGCATCGAGAGTGACACGGACTCCCCCCCAACACACCCCACCCCCAGCTCAAATGAATGGGCTAACTCTGGAGGTTGCTGCCGCCAGGCAGACGCCGCGGCTCACCGAGCCAAGAAAGGGCAGCCTGCTTCTTTTTTCTGTGAACGGCAGCATGCCGCTCACGGAAAAAATAAACCTGGCAGTCTCCATAGACCACCATTGTGAGGGGGCAGATTATGTCGTGGATTACGCTCCATAATCCTCCCCTTCTGTGCCCATGTGAACGGGCCCTAAGGGGCATTATAGTGTGGGAGGACCACAATGAGAACCATAAGGAGGCGGCACAAGAGTGATATTATACTGTATGAGGGCCTCCGTGGGGATGGCATAATATGTGAAGACCACATGTTGGTCATTATACTATGAAGGGCCACATGAGGGAATTATACTGTATGCAGCTAATACTATATGGGGGAACATGGGGACTGGGTGGGATTGGATGGGAAACCACTATCTCTTGTCTAGTTTAGTGACATGGTGGGTCCACAACCCACTTACTTTTATATCATGGGATTGGCAGATTAAAATGC
The DNA here is from genome assembly GCF_031893055.1 of Leptodactylus fuscus. Lineage (NCBI taxonomy): Eukaryota > Metazoa > Chordata > Amphibia > Anura > Leptodactylidae > Leptodactylus > Leptodactylus fuscus. The sequence continues at coordinate 31,373,150 of NC_134270.1, read as the reverse complement.
CTATTCACATGGAAGATGGAAGTTCCTTTTTCCTACATATGTCTACCAGTGCCTGTATGTAATGTTCTCATAGTATCGCAGAAACCAAGAACTTCCAGCCACTTTGTAAATCAGTATGTCAGTATAATAATCATATGACCTGCCGGCGCACTTGTTTGTTACGGTGGTCAGTGGACTTTACCATTACCTCCTTGACACTTCGGTTAAAGCTGAGGTGCCATTTTTGGGCAAACATAGCCAAGGAGGGAGAATGTTCCAAACATCTTGGACAACCAAGCCCAGATCTTCTGTAGATGTAGGCTTGCTCAAGTCCTTCTGTCTCTTCATGTAATCCCAGACAGACTGGATGATCACTAAATCAGGATCTGTGGGGGCCATATCATCACGTCCAGGACTCCAAAGAACAAAGGTCACACCAAATATTGATTTCACTTGGATTTTATTTTTTATTTGACTTTTTTCCACACCTGCCTAAAAAGTTTTCACAGTACTGTATACTCATATCTACACATGGTACACACATATATCAGCTGGAGTTGCACACTGGTGCCCTGAGTAATGTATATGGACACAAGTCATCATTCCTTACAATGGATGGGGCATAGCAGCAGAAGACTTGGTAAAATACCATAAAAAGAAAGTGATGACCCCCATATATCATGTGATGACTTACCCATGAATCCCAAAAATTACAATGAGCAGGCCAAAAACATTGCCAGGCCAGATTTCTGGTGCACCATGCTGATGCGAGGCTCAGAATTTGGGATAAGCAGCATGAATTCTTCTTATCATGTTTCTACAGGCTGTTGTTCGGTGGAATGTTTTCTTGGCACTACGTAGGTCCTCTGGTACGTGGATGACGCCTGTCTATGCCATAAATAATTCCTGTGGTTTTGAAGGCCAGGACACTTCTAGTGTCTCTAAAAGAAATAGAGAATAAGAATATACAGTATATGTTTCTAATCTGTTGACTAGTTATTATGGGGTTTTGTTATAATATTATCTTTGGTATGACGTATAGCTTCTGTATCTATTGTGAGTGATGTCAGTGAGAAGATACAGAAACTTCCCCTCCTCTTCTTATCTTTATTGGTTCTCAGATACGCTGCTCCCTGGTGACATTGTAAAGAGAATAATCCGCTGATAAACAGATGATCATGAGGCTTCAATATTATATGATTAAACACAAATACACATTGAACATAGTCATTTAGATTACAATGGACTCTCACAATACGCTTCATCTATGGCAGTATTCTGCAACTGGAGGTCCCTGAGAAAGTGGTGTAACCCATAGAGCGGACATAGCAGATAACATGTCTGTTATGTATGTATGGCTTAGCAATGCTTGTTGGCTTCATATGGATGCATATGGCAGCTCCACCAGATTTTGTAAGTGTGTACAGTATAAGAGAACATCATCATCTATACGACACAGTGGTGTAACTACCGTGGTAGCAGCAGTAGCAGCTGCCACAGGGCCCGGGACATTGGGGGCCCGGTGGCAGCCGCTACCGCTGCGTTTTTTTTTTTTTAATAGGCCGTTACCGGCTGGAGTTACTCCAGCCGCTAACGGGCCCTATATACTTACCGATCCTGGCAGGGGCCGGGATCGGTAAGTGACACTGCGGGCCCCACAAGCACTATTATACTCGGGGGTCTTTTCGGACCCCCGAGTATAATGATCGGAAGTGCAGGAGAGTTAACTGAACATAAAAAACTGTGTTACTTACCTCTCCAGGCTCTGCGCAGGCTTCGGCCTACTTGTGTGACGTCTCAGACGTCACATGATCGGGGCCTGCGTCCTTATGCATCGCGACGCAGGCTCCCGGTCACATGACGTCCCTGACGTCATTGAAGATGGCTGCCAGTGGGGAGTCGGGAGACAGGTAAGTTACAGTGTTTGTTTTTTTTTATGTTGTTCTTCCCCTGGGTCTCCAATTATTATACTCTGGGGTCTGAAAAGACCCCAGAGTATAATAATTGTTAATGGGTGTCCACAACGGGGCATAATAGTGGGTGAAGGGGCCACAATGGGGGATAATACTGTATGTAGGGGCCACAATGGGGCATAATACTGTGTGCAGGGCCACTATGGGGGATAATACTGTGTGCTGGGGCCACTATGGGGTATAATAATGTGTGCTGGGGCCACTATGGGGTATAATAATGTGTGCAGGGGCCACTATGGGGCGTAATAGTGCGTGTAGGAATGCGGGGGGTGGGGTCGTGCGGGGTTTTCGGCGTCAGCCGGGGGGGGGGGGCCCATGTCAAAGGTTCGCCACGGGGCCCCGCCATTCCTAGTTACGCCACTGATACGACACATGGCAGAGGATACACAGACACACAAAGAAGCTATATACAGAAGATTCATATTAAATGAGTTTTTCAGTCTAACAAAAAAAAAGAAGAAGGTATACTCATCGGCTCGGACTGGCCCAGAGGAGGATCGGTTATGTATATAGCAGGAAAAATACAGACGCACAATCTTATAGCCTGCCAGCCATTAGAGAGTGGTACATGGATACCTTACATTGCTGATGTCATATACAGTGTTGGCCAAAAGTATTGTCACCCCTGGAATTCTGTCAGATAATTATATTATACTCAGTTTATACGCAGTAATACTTATTCTGTCAGATAATACTCATTGTCTTCCAGAAAATGATTGCAAGCACAAACTCTTTGGTATTAATATCTTCATTTATTTTGCTTGCAATGAAAAAACACAAAAGAGAATGAAAAAAAGTCAAATCATTGATGATTTTACACAAAACTCCAAAAATGGGCCGGACAAAAGTATTGGCCCCCTCAGCCTGATACTTGGTAGCACAACCTTTAGACACAATAACTGCGAACAACCGCTTCTGGTAACCATCAATGAGTTTCTTACAAGGCTCTGCTGGAATTTTAGACCATTCTTCTTTGGCAAACTGCTCCAGGTCCCCCCTGAGATGTGAAGGGGGCCTTCTCCAAACTGCCATCAAGAGATCTCTCCCCCACAGGTGTTCTATGGGATTCAGGGCTGGACTCATTGCTGCCACTTTACAAGTCTCCAGTGCTTTCTCTCACCACCATTTTCTAGTGCTGACCTGAAGTGTGTTTTGGGTCATTGTCCTGCTGGAAGACCCTACATTATGGGCCCTACATTATGCTGCAAAATTTGTTGTAGTCTTCAGACTTCATAATGCCATGCACACGGTCAAGTAGTCCAGTGCCAGTGTTAGGATCGGGTCCCGCAGGTTTCCGTTCTGGCGCATAGCACCACCTGCAGGCCAATACAACCCTCGCCCTTGGCATCATGCAGCAGGGAGTCTGGAGTCTAAGTCCAGCTTTCGGCCCACTGAGCATGCTCGGACATTTTGAAGCCGCTCAGAGGCTAAGTCCCATTTTGCCCATACTGAGCATGATCGGTGATGTCATGGCCACCGCCCCTGTTAGGCGGGGACTAGCCTTTATATAGTGTGAACCGACGCCCGCCTGGTGCTCACACTTTGACAAGATACTTGAGACAGGAGGTTACGGCCAGCACCGCACCTCCCATGAGGTGACCTGAAGCGAGTGCTTCAGGCGGCGCTATGGCAGGGCCCCAGGGAGGGCGGCATTTTTTCTTACCTAAGCCAGTACAGGACAAGCTGTCCTGGACTGGCTTAGCACGGAGCGGTGGATTGGGGAGGCCGCTGAAGCAGCGCTGCTCCAGCAGCCTCCCCTCACGCTCAGGCAGAGAGCAGGTCTTCTCCGTGCCTGCTCTCTGCCTGTGAACGGCGCTAAGCCCCGCCCCTTCGCTAAGCCCCGCCCCCATCCACTCCGCCACGCCCCCTCCTGGGGGGGGGCGGCTTTCTGTTGTTTGCTTCGGGCGTGAGAGAGGGGCAGGTTCACCCCTGGTTACGGCTAGGTTCCAGTGAAAGGCAGGAGCAGCTTAAGGATCTAGTTAGGATTCCTTGGCTCAGCCAGTGGGAATCAGAATAGCCTATGTAATCATTCTACTTGTGTTGTAGCTCCTGAGTGTTAAAGGAGTCTTTTTGTGTTGCTGACCAATAGTGAGGGTTAACCCTTGGCAGCCTGAACCGCACTAACATTTCTGCCAGTGAAGTTAACTGGTAGTCTGCATTCAGACATACGACTGCCCACCGGGGCCTGTGGACCTCACTGCAGTGTCTTGCAGCCTAGCGGTTCTGTAGTTAAAAATATTATTTTATATATATACACAGAACCGTAACAGCCAGAGGCAGCAAAGTAACCCCAAAACTTCAGGGAACCTCCGCCATGTTTGACTGTAGGGGCCGTGTTCTTTTCTTTGAAGGCCTCTTTTTTTTCCTGTAAACTCTATGTTGATGCCTTTTCCTACTTTTGTCTCATCTGACTAGAGAACATTCTTCCAAAATGTTTTTGGCTTTCTCAGGTTTTCTCAAGTTTTGGTGGTTTTCTAAGAAATGCAGTTCAGTACTGACTATAAGAAAGTAAAATCAATGATAGTGTTGAAATTCCACCTTCAATCCCCCTGGTTAGAACAAAGGTAAAACTCATTTAATCAGAGGCAAATGCCATCAAAATGCAATTTATTGATTTTTCCATATAATTCAAATTACACAAACTATCAATCAGATTTTTATGGTGGACATGTTGGTACATAGTAGTAAACCTCTCAATATAATTTAATTTGCATATGAATTATTAGTATTACCCAATAAGTTAAAGGAGTTGTCCAGTTAAAGACTTTCCTTTCCTACCTCCCCCCCCCCCCCCCAGAGTATAGAGATTCCTTTATTGGCCTCCACATGGTATAATGCACCCTTTCTTGGCCCTGTACAGTATACCACACCCTTTCATGCCCCCCTCATGGATCAAAGCCCCATTTCATAGCTCCCACATGGTATAATGCCCCTTTTCCTGGCACCGACACAATATAATTTCCCCTTCACTGGCGTCCACAAGGTATAAAACTCCCTTCACTGGCCCAACACATTATAATCCCCCCTTTCCTAGTCCCTCACAATATAACACCCGCTTTCCTGGCCTACATACAGTAATTTCGCCCTTTTAGTGTCCACCATACAGTATCTACACCTTTACCCAGTCCCATACATTAAGTGCCCCCCATACAGTGACTGTAGTAGTGCTGCTGAGTCTATTCTCTGTGTTCTTTCCAGCACTCGTGACTGCTAAGAATGGTGGTGGTGCCATGTGACTGGCCTTCACCATTCTGATATTGATGACCTATATTAAAGATCTTTATCTTTTAACCAGAAACCCCCTTTAAGGCTGAGCTCACAAGGGGTATTTTGGTCAGGATTTTGAGGTCATATTCGCCTCAAAATCCTTACCAAATAGACAGCTCCCATTGAAATCAATGGGAGCCGGTCAGTTCTTTTTTGGACATGCTCCTCCGCCCGACTAGGCCCATTCATTTGGGCCTAATCCGGAGCGGAGTGCGTTACTGGATGCCGGTGAAGTGCACCGGCATCTAGTTGCAGCTACCCGTATCTTGGACCGGAACCTGAGGTTCCAAGAAACCCTGTGTGAACCCGGCATAAGGGTCACAGTAATTATCTTGACCAAACCTCCCATTTTGGCCAACCATTTATTGCGTATCAGGCATGTCCTGATTTTCTCTTTTTCACCTGCCATCTAACAAAAGCCTATGGCCAACTGTAGAATGGTTTGGTGTAACAAGTTACTAGCTCTATCGGATGAATGAAAAATGGCCAAAGCTTTATATGTAGCAAATTATATAGTTAATTATATTCTGCAAAGGTAAACCAATAATGATACATTACGTAACAGACATACAATATAGTAACACGTCACTAAACATACAAGGACACTCTAATGTCGTAAGATGACTTATCCAGTTATAGAGTAGAATCTCATGACGGCTAGAGGGAAAGCTACTGAGACTTCCCGTACTTGTCAGAAAACAATAAAATTATGGATTGCATTATCTTGAAGGTCAGAAGACGTTATGACACAAAGAGGGAGAGTACTGTTATAGCGCAATATAAGACACACCTGCCGTCTATTTATAGTCTCTGGAAAGCACATTTATTCCATTAGGAATTTCCATAGAAAATTCACAAAGAAGATACAGTATATGGAAACTAACTGGTCAGGTGAAGGAGTAATGTATTATCTGTACTGATATTGTGTGGCATTTACTACTGACTCATGAACATACAACATGTATTATACACATGTAGCCCAAATAATCTAGACTAAATTTGTACAAAATCTCTATTTACTTGAAATATTTTTATTTTCTTTAAAGGGGTTGTCCCATCACAAGGATCCTATCTATACTGCTTGATAATGTGGATGTAAGACTTTTCCTAAATACATTCTTTTTTTTTTCTTTTTTTTTTTTTTTTTTTTTTGACACATCCCTTGACTTATCTGGTCATAAGTCAAGTGATGTATCTGCTGCTCTGAGGGGGGAGGGAGGAGGGGCTAAGTGCACGGGAGCGAGCCTGGAGGGGGGTAGTTTACAATTTGGGGGGAAGGGGCCGCCAATACAGACCCGTCATCCGCTGTAATAGAGAGGCAGATGCCGGGGACAGTTAGATGCCAGCACAGATGCCTGCAACATCGCTATGCTCCTGCCCTGCATGAAGCCAGCAGCGGCAGGAGTGATGCTGCTATTCCGGGGGGGGGGGGGGGGGCAGAGGAGCGGTCCGAGCTCCCCGGGAGCTTCATTATAAATGCACGCCTGCCGGGATTGTTGGCAGGGCCAGACAGAAGTGCTTGGCAGGCCGCACCCACGGGCTGCAGTTTAAGGACCCCTGATATAGTCTATCACACGTCCATGGCCCCCTACCTTGTCAGAAGAGCAGTGGGTCAAGATTAGAGATGAGGGAACTGATTCAGATGGTTCGGGTTCAGATTTGACCCAAATTTCCCAACAGTTTCAGCAACTTTGGGAGTAACCTACAAATCTGGAAGTGAAATTATTATACCCTGGGGTCTCTTTGACCTTAGAGCTTAATAGGTGGAAAGGAGGTGTAAAAAACATAACTCATCTTCCTTCTCTTCTTCTGGACCTCTTTTTGGGTTCCAAAGAGATAGAGAGAATGCTCAACACCTCAAAGAAGATTTGTATATTGTATGTGCCTTAAGTAAAACAAGTAGTCCAAGTAAGTTTTTCATTCCTTAGGACCAGGTCCACTACATGAGATTATGGTGACACCGATCTAAAAACATAGATACAAATCTATTATTTATTAAGTTGTTTGAGTAATGTTTGGCCTTTCGTTGTCCTTCAACCACATTATAGCAATTATTCAAGGTTATAACATTATCATTTATTATCTCTATGTGGTTTAATTTCAAATCATTTTACCCTGCCAACTTCCTCTATTCTGTTCACATTCAGCTCATTTCACTAAGCAAACTTTGAAGGCGGCCATTAAAAACATTGGACATTCAGAGTCTTAAAATAAAGCGAGGAGATGGAGTTTTTTGACCTTCAGTTTTAGTGTCTTCCACCCATAGAAATGACTGGCTGGCGACACTGTTATTTGTCATATGGGTTGGGTTGGACTTTGTAATAATGATAGAAAATTACATATGGCAGTAATTATAAGTCTGCGTCAGATGGCCTTCATCTGATGTCATTGTAAAAGTGGCAAACAAAAGGACAAACAAAGGTGTAATAAAGAAAGGGAAGCAATTTATCAGTAACATGGGCAACATAAAGTACATAAAGTACAAGAATACAGAACACAAAGTGCAGTAAAGAAGGAAGGTCACTCCTCATTTTGGAATGGAGACGAATACAAAAGTAGATAGAACTTTATGAAACTTAGGCTCTGTGTTTGGGTTTCTGTTCGGGAACGGAAACCTAATCTGTTTAAAAAAGTGGAAACCCGCAGACGCCATAGACCATAATGGGGTCCATGTGGATTCCACTCAGTTTCCACCAGAAAAGGGCAAAAAATGTGGTGAGAAAATCACTGCTTGCAGCACTTTTGTCTCCACGTGTTTCATGCAGAGAGGGGAACGGAAACCCCATAAAGTGAATCCAGCCCTATATACTTTTTTATTAAAACTTTTCACCATTTAGTTTTAATAGATTATTAGAGATGAGCGAACACTAAAATGTTCGGGGTTCGAAATCCGATTCGAACAGCCACACACTGTTCGACTGTTCGAACGGGTTTCGAACCCCATTATAGTCTATGAGGGGAAATGCTCGTTTCAGGGGTACGCAACATTCGATCAAATTCTACTTACCAAGTCCGTGAGTGAGGGTCGGGCTGGATTCTTCTATCTGCGCGTGTCCCCGCGTCCTCTTCCGGCCTTGAATTCACTCTGCTAGGCATTGGGCCTGGGCAGAGCCAACTGCGCATGCCCGCACTACAAGCGGACATGCACAGTCGGCTCTGCTCAGGCCCGATGCCTGGCAGAGTGAATTCAGAGCCGGAAGAGGACGCGGGACGCTGCGCAGGGAGAAGACTTCTAAAGGTAAGAGAAGAACCAGCGTTGATTGGCAATGTATAGCATTCTGCCGATCAATGCCGGTTCTGCATCGAATCTTAACTTCGAACAGCTAGTAGTACTCGATGGAGTACGAGTATTTCAAATACCGTAGTATTCGATCGAACACCTACTCGATCGAGTACTACTCGCTCATCTCTATAGATTATGAATTATTATTCAAGGTGAATCCAAGCTACAAATATTGATAACCTATCCTAAGGATTGGTCACCAACACCTTGGCTTGTGCTTGACCACTAAACCCCCAACGTCGGTCCTGACTGTTCTGATCTTTTTGATCCTGACTCATGAACCATGGCCACCTGACCTAACCATCCTAGTGGCCCTGATTATTCTCTTTCTTGACCTTTGGTAGTTTGCACTGGCATCTCTTTGCTCCCTAGGTCAGCTACTTCCACAACCAGGACCATCCGAGGAGGCAGAAACCTGCCAGTGAAGTCCACATCCGTGTTCAGGGTATAAATAGAGAATACTGAGGAGGCTGCTTAAACAATTCCCTTAAAGGTGCCCCAAAGTTAAACTGTTTCGGTAGGAAGCAAGTCCATAGCCTGATGTCACACCTTGGATATTGCCTTCAACCATGTGGAAGGCAATGTCATCAAAGATGTCTTACAAACTCCCATAAGAATGGAGGATGGCATCTGCATGCCCCCACTACAAGCTGTTTTCTTGCATATGTTTCAGAGCCCTGATTCCTCACTACTGTGTTACCCCACTCAAGGATATGCTGTCCATGCCCTCTACTGGTGCCATCGTCCTAGAGAGTCTAATTTGTTGTTACCATAGCAAGAATAATAACAGGGCTGGATCACCAACATTGAGTGTATTTGGATATAGTTTAACAACTATGTAACCAGGGAACGTCATTGCTCATCATTACTTTTATGCTTCCATTGCCATACCTTTATGGGCAGGGAGAACATGTAGAGCATCAAAATGCTTAAAAAAAATCAAAGGTTATCTCTAGTGATAAAAGTCATAAGAACTCCTAGAATGGTTTAATGATAGAGCAATAAAATGCTAAACATAGAAACCATTTATTACTTACTAATATATATGTAATGTCTATCTGATATTGTAAAAAAGCAGCCGACTGACTATGACTAGTCAAAGAAAATCTTCTTATCCTCTGAAGATTATTGAAAATAGATAATAAATGGTATAAATGGGAGTGGAAAGGAAATAGATCGACCCATATATCCATCTGGAGTGCAAAAAGCTTTACGTAGAATAATATAAATAAAAACCAAGGAACTTTGTCTTACTAGTGGCAGAGTACCGGTCTACCGACACCGACAATGGCGACCCAAGGTATGCAGTAGTTACCATAAACTAACCACAGGACATTAAAGCAGTCTGTATCTGCCAAATTTAGTTGTATTGAAGTAAGATCTCATATGTTTATTATCACACCCCACTATCAGATGCTTGGGGAAAGAAGGATCAAACAAGTAGGATTCTGGCGGTGGCTTAAAGTGCTTGTCCAAGACCAGATATCAATGACCTATTTTTGTGACTGACACAGCTATTTCTTGTATAATGTAGAAAGCTGGGAGTAGAAATCCCCATATTCCTCAACAGGATATCGAGGTAAAAAATACACAGTCCAGTCATATTAATGTGACCACCTGTCACAATCCAGAATAACCACCTTTGGCAGAGCGGACCGCTGTGAGACGTGCAGGAAGAGAGGGGATGTTGTGATGATGTCACTGGGATGTTGAGCCATGCCGAGTCCAGTGCCGTGGCCAGCTGCGCTAGGTTACGTGGTTGAGCATCCATGGCGCGAACAACCTGATCGAGGAGGTCCCACAGATTCTTGATTGGGTTCAAGTCCGGGGAATTTGCTAGCCAAGGGAGTACGGTAAACTCATCCTGGTGCTCCTCGAACCACGCACGTACACTGCAAACTTTATGACACGTCGCATTGTCCTGCTGGTAGATGCCATCATCCTGAGGAAAAACATTTTGCATGTAGGGGTCAACATGGTCCGCAAGGATAGATGCATACTTGTGTTGATCCATCGTGCCTTCCACAATGATGAGTGCACCCAGATGGCTGATGACACGTGCCTTCTGCCAATGGTTATTTAATGTTGACGTCAAAAGTAGGTGTTGGACTGTGTATTTTTTGCCCTGTATAAGCTTTTGCACAGTGTAGCAGAGGAGGATGGAAGTCTCATTCCTCTTTCTCCCTGCAGACGTTCCAACTCTCAATCACATGACCGACTCCGCTCTACTCCATGGATCTACAGAGAGACTAGAGCAGAGTTGTTAAAGGGACATGCAGACAGCATGGTTTTTTATGGTGAATAGCATTTTCAAATCATACGCCTAGAGACAAAACCAGGTGTTATATCTTACTAAGAAGGCAGGAACCACAACACTTTTTTTTTTTTTTTTTTTTTTTTTTATCTTTAGGCCAATTCTCAGAAAAACCCCTGCAGGTTCTCCACAACAGTATTATATTGTACACTCCCATAGTAACTTTTACGTATACTCCCACTTCTTCCACACCCATGGTATCTTGTAATTTTTGCATTCATGCTATTTTCGTTTTATAGGCTATTAGACGTATCATCCAAAGGTCGTACCTACATGACTTAAATATGTGTTTTGGACTAAAACGTTTCTTTCTAATATCTCAATTTATTCTGTATTCCTCAACATTAAATTGCAACATGAAGAAGGATAAACATAAGGTTATGCAAATGACCAAATTCTCATGGACCTAGTTCCATTCGATGGCATGTTGTAGGAGCATAAAAACTAGATGGAAAAAAAATTTAGGCACATGAAACCTCAAAAACTGGAAGAAGTGGTTTAGGATGATTGTACGATGTACGGTGTATGATGCCACTTGTTGCAAACTGAGAGGGAAAGACTCCTTCAATTGAGACTTTGATTTGATACTCCAGAAGATCGCAACACACCTAAGACGAGAGGTCAGCACTATTCAATACTCCATGGTTGAGAGAAAAACAGGAGATGGCAACGGCCTCAAGAGATGTTTTGATAAGAACCTCTGCCCAGATGGATCAATTGTTTGACAGACTGGCGCATAGTGAACCATCCTGTACTGTAAGAGAAATTGGTTATCACATCCCAAGCCAAGGGCAGCAACATTGTGGAGGTTCCAGCCTAACTCCCAAGACCAGGAAGTGAGGGACCCGCAAGCGCAGGAGGAGGAGGGCCAGCAGCTTCTGCATGGTGCCGGCCCTGCTCCTGACATCACTAATATGTCCATCGATCCTGTGATTTCCATAACTTGTAATTTCCATGTGGAGGAGTGTATTTGCAGATTTATTGGCTGGAATACAAGTATATCGGTACTCTACACCTTCTTCTTTTGTGTTGTGATTTTTTTTTTACGCTATTGCAGTATACCTTTGTACACAGACAGACTTAAGATAAATGAAAGGCTTGGTGACAAGGATAAGGGAGACTAATGTCAATGGCATTTACCGCCTTACCCTGTAGCCTATGAGTTCCATTTCTTCAAAATATAAATGTCCATGTTAAGGAATGTCGTTCCTTACGCAATTTGGAAAAGAAAGGTAATAACGCTAGTATGTCACAACCGCTTATCACACACACAATCTCTGTGACATGTATAGGCAGCAGGTACCAGCCCATACACAATGAACTTCCATACATTAAAGGCAGCTATTGTGAAATATTAGTATAGATGATAAGCCAATAGATTAGAAAGATAGAAACTTAGACTGAAGGTCTTAGATAAATAGTTGAACTTTAAGAAAGTCAATTCCTCTGTCCTGCCAAGTCATTTGCTGAATTTATGAATTTATCATTTTTCAATAATATATTGGAACTGATTTAACCCCTTCTTGAAACAAATATTTTTCATTTTCATTTTTTTCTCCCTGCATTACATTTTTTCCCCCCTTAGCATTGTCACATATGGTTTTATTTTTTTCAGGACATATTATATGTAGAGCTGAGCGAGTAGTACTCAATCGAGTAGGTATTCGATCGAATACTACGGTATTCGAAATACTCATACTCGATCGAGTACCACTCGATGTTCGAATGTAAAAGTTCGATGCAGAACCAGCATTGATTGGCCGAATGCTATACAGTCGGCCAACCAACGCTGGTTCTTCTCCTACCTTTAGAAGTCTTCTCCGTGCAGCTTCCCCGCGGCGTCTTCCGGCTCTTCATTCACTCTGCCAGGCATCGGGCCTGGGCAGAGCCAACTGCGCATGTCCGCTTGTAGTTCGGGCATGCGCAGTCGGCTCTGCCCAGGCCCAATGCCTGGCAGAGTGAATTCAGAGCCGGAAGATGCCGCGGGGACGCTGCACGGAGAAGACTTCTCGGAGGATCCAGCCCGACCCTCACTCGTGGACTTGGTAAGTATAATTTGATCGAATGTTGCCTACCCCTGAAACGAGCATTTTCCCCCCATAGACTATAATAGGGTTTGATATTCGATTTGAGTAGTCGAATATTGAGGGGTTACTCGAAACGAATATCGAACCTCGAACATTTTACTGTTCGCTCATCTCTAGTACAGACAACTTTTTGATCACTATTTTTTCCAAAAAATGTTTTGGGGGACAAGGTACGAGGTGACAGAAACAATTTAGATATTGGGTTTAATTTTTTTTTTTGTAATACAATTCTCACTAGGCAGGATAAAGTTATAATGTAATAGTTTGGATATTTCCAGGCACAACAACACCAACTATTTTTTTATATATATATTTTAGATAGGAAAAGGGGATGTTTTAAATTTTTAGCACTTTCAATTTAAAAAAATACTGTACTGCAGTTGAACATCTAAAAGCTTGATCCCTGATATAATAGACTGTGATAATTTAGCACTGCAATACTCCCAGTGGCATCTATCTATGAACCCTCTCCCTACATCTGCCATAATAGTGCAGCAGCTGGTGAGTCTTTAAATATGGCACCCCCTTAGGAGCTTAGTAGGCGCCATATCCATGACTACAATATTTTCTGACATTCAACCCTTTAGATTCCTCGGCCAATTGTTGCCAAAGCATCTAAAATGTTGGGGAGCGTGGGTGTCGTCCTAGTGGAGGTGAGGATAAGGAGGTGGCGATCCATTACTAAGACTGACATCTGCTTAATGACGGCTCCTCGGACGGTCATTAGTGGAGTTATTTTACTATAGTTCTATTACCAGAGACACTATGTAATTTTACAACACAAGGGAGCCTTCACACAGAGTAAACGCACATGTATTTTTGCAAAATACACATGTAAAAATACATGTGTAAAAATAAGACTCCCATTGACTTCAATGACATTTTACAGGCGTATTTTTACACGTGTAAAAAATATCATTGAAGTCAATGGGAGTCTTATTTTTACACGTGTATTTTTACATGTGTATTTTGCAAAAATACATGCGCGTTTACTCCGTGTGAAGGATCCCTTATAACATAGCATTGCAATAGACTGTATGGGCAAACAGACCCCCTAGTGTTCAAATTTAAGTGGTAAAAAAATAAAGTTAACATATTTTAATATATATATAAAAAAAAATACATAGAAAAATTCAAATCACCCCTTTTTCCTAGACCTCATAGGGGTAAAAAATAAAAAATAAAAAATAACAGTACAAAAAATATGAAAATGTTCTGAAAATATAAAAAAATAAATGTATAAAACTTGAAATCTTGAAATATCAAAAAGCCTGAAATGCTATTATTTCTCCAATTTTCCTCCGCCAAAATTTGAGTAAAGAGTGATTAAAATGTCAGACATTACTTAAAATGGTATAAATAAAAACTAGTACTTTCCTATTAATAGTATTTTCTTTGCAAAAAAAAGACACCTAAGGGGGCGTTCACACTACCGTCGGTGTCCCTACATGTCGAGTTTTTCTGTCCGCTTGAGAAGTCGGACATCTTTACATGCGGACAGGGAAGGAAGTGCATGGAGTGCAAAAGAATGCACCCGATGCCCATTTAAAGTGTCACGGACACAGCTAGTGTCCACTCCTAATGTCCGTGCCAGATTTTGAGCGGACACTACCTGTCGGACACTGACGGTAGTGTGAACGCTCCCTTACTCAGGAGAGAGTCTGTCATCAGGTTGAAGCGTATTAAACCAGCAACACAACAACATAAGGCTGACCTGAATGCAATGCCTTTCACACCATGAAAATTTGTGCATCTGTAACTTATTCTGCAGTTTGTAAATGAGCAGTATGGTGCACCGAGGGCAGCTCTGTCGCAAGTTGCTTTGACCCACAATGCTTTTTTACAATCTCCTTTCCTGATACCTTCTTTATGTTAGGCCGGGCTCACACAGGCTTATTTAGTCCAGAAACTGAGGCGGAGCTCGCCACAGTTTCCGGACCAAAAAACTGGAAGCTGCGACTTGATGCCGGTACAGTGCACAAGCATCCAGTCGTGCACTCCGCTCCGAATTAGGCCCAATGAATGGGCCTAGTCGGGAGGAGGGAGTGTCTTCAGGCAGATTCGTGAGGCCTGAAGAATGAGCACCTCACTTCTTTTTGATTGATTTCAAAGGGAGCCATCTTTTTGGTCAGGATTTTGAGGCGAGAACAGGGAATGAGGCTGTATAAGAGCAGTGTGTGCGGACATAGAAGTTTGGAGCTATGTATCTTCCTTCAGTGTTCCAGACTGCTCATTTGCATAATGTGAAATAAATTAATATCTTAGCAGCGGAGGCAGGAATTTTCATGGGGAAAAAAATGTAACATTCAAGTGAGTCTGATCTATCTGTGTTGCTGGCTTAATATGCTTCACCCTGTTGACAGACTCCCTTCATCTTGTCCATACATTGTGTAAAATAAGATTTGCATAAAAGCTACTTTTTCAAAAACTCAATGGAAAATGCTGTGTTTGTCCGGAATTTTTTTTCATAGTGTTTTTTTAGCGACGTGGAAAATTGACAAAGAAATTCTATTTATTTCAGTAGACTTTTTTAGTGATCCTGAAGTATTGCTGGACAATATACAGTATACAGTGGCTGCTTTTATACCTGCGTGCTTCACCTGCCCTATGTTCCCACTTACTGTTTGCTTTTGAGAAGTCGCAGCTGGCTAATAATTCTCCGGCCGACTATCTTTGGCATCGCATGATAAGTAGACGTCAGGTGGCCGGCATCCAGGAAATTGTACACAATATGTAAACCTAAGTCTGGCCACTGGAATTCTTAGTATATGAGTAATAACAGGATTCATAGACTTCTAATCTATAGGTTTTTAAAGAATTTTTAACTTGCAATTTTAACTAGTTAACATTTAAAAGCAATGCTTATCTTTCACTGCCCCATGTAGTTCCTGAAATCCCTTAAGTCATAATAAACGGCGATGACTAGAGGTCTCCATCGGGGTAGTTCAAATTGATGGTCACATAGGATGAGGAACACATCAAGTTTCCATGGGGAAAAAAATGCTCAAAGGTTTTGGCCGCAGGTTTTTCTTGGGTTCCGACAACTTTCAATCTTTGCATTGGATGAGATATTGCCGTCAATAGGCAAAGGTACAAAGAAGTCATTTGCATATGGAAAAAAACCTGGTATCTCAGTGGTGGAGGCAGTGATTGACACTATTGATTCAGGTGACCCCTGATATTTTAGGACTCTAGCAATGCCAAGGAGGTCATAAAATCACCCCACCTTCTGAATTAACTGAATGGGACTGTCTTGCTTCATCAATATTTCATTACTAGCAGTTACCCGCGACTTCGTCTGCGGGTTGGCGGTGGCGTTGAACCGCTTATATGTGTTGTCCTACCATCTCTGCCTCCAGTTCCTTGTCCCCCCATCTCTTCCCCCTAGTTTCGTGTCCCCCCATCTCTGCCCCCAGTTTCTTGCCCCCCCCATCTCTGCCCCCAGTTTTGTGTCCCCGCAGTTTCTTGTCCCCCCATCTCTGGCCCCAGTTTCTTGTCCCCCCATCTCTGCCCCCAGCTTCTTGTCACGCCATCGCTGCCCCCAGTTTCTTGTCCCCCCCATCTGTGTCCCCACATCTCTGCCCCCAGTTTCATGTCCCTCTATCTGTGCCCCCAGTTTCTTGTCCCCCGATCTCTGCCCCCAGCTTCATGTCCCCCCATCTCTGCCCCCAGCTTCATGTCCCCCCATCTCTGGCCCCAGTTTCTTGTCCCTCCATCTCTGCCTCCAGTTTCTTGCCCCCCCCATCTCTGCCCCCAGATTCATGTCCCCCTCCTACATCGTCCCCAGTGCAGTAGCACTCCCCTTGGCCACGCTCCCCCGCCACTGTCTCCGCTCGCTCAGTGCATATAATGTTCGGGCTGCTGCCTGTGTGTGGCACACAGGCAGCAGCACGCGAACTAGGTGCACTGAGCGAGCGGAGACAGTGGCGGGGGAGCGTGGCCAAGGGGAGTGCTACTACACTGGGGCTGATGTAGGAGGGGGACATGAAGCTGGGGAACGTGGTTGATCCCTGGGGACACCCCCCTCCCAGCCCCCCCCGGGACACCCCCTCCCCCCGCTGCACTGACCTGTATGTGGAGTGTCGGGTGCAGCAGCCTCCTCCATCCGCGATGTGTGCAGGTGGCCTAGTGTAGCTGCGGCTCCGGGACGATGTGGGCTGCCGCCATCTTATTCATGGTGTCCCTGCTGAATCGGCACGCCCACATTCAGCCCCCAACCTATGGTGCCCCATCCCTTTGGGAGTTGCCCAAATTCATTCAGTCCATTTCTCCCAGATACGAAACATGCTGTTACAAATTTGAACCCAATCCTGCCTTGGACCTTATAGGGGGTCAGAGCACTTATAGAGGAGTGGAGACTTCTGATATTACTATGCTGTCGTGTTTCAGCCTAATATGTTTCAGCCGTACTAATTATGTCTGAAGTTTCAATTGAAGGCCATGTGTGACTATACAGATATACAGTGTTATGCGCCTTTATGTGCTCTTTTTAGGAAGTTCTACCCGTACAAAGACTAAGGTTAACCTCTGGCTAATGTAAATTCTTACATATACAAGAATGCTGTCTGTGACTGCATTTTCTGAGAAGATTACATTTTATAATTATTTCTATGTTAAAGTCAAGTATGTCAGAGATGATACCTGTGGCCCTTTCCAAGTACACGTGTGCAATGTCATCATTTTAAAAGGTTTACGTATATGTATTCTATAGTATGCAAGTTCTACAGTAACATAGTTGTGTTGGGTTAGACTTGAGCACGTAATTGGGTCAAGCCTATGTTATGAGTAAACTTCTTGACTTCATATTCTTCTTAAATAACCCTACTTGTATAAATGCACATATTCCAATATTCTGGTTTTAGACTAAAATCTCCTAGACCAGACAGGTCAAAGACCTCAAGGTATTTTGTGTACTGAGAAGGCTCCAGGGCCCTAATGCAAAAGCTGTATCCAGTGGTGAACCTAGCCCCTCTGCTTCCTGAGGCGGTCGATCAAAAGACGCCCCCCCCCCCTGTAGAAATTACACAGAAACTGCAAACCTCATGCAAAATTCTATGTATTGCTTACAGTCACTCATTCATCACTGCTTAATCCCTTTTTGCATGTCTAGGTCTATATACAGTACGTAGACCTGCTGTTATATGCAGATCAGTAATCCCGGATAATGTCGCCACCTAGTGTTGTTGCAGCAAATATCAATTACAGCTCCTTCACAGTTTACTTCCTCATGTATAAGAAAAGACAATTTACTCCTTCGGCATCTATTGTATATAAAAATAAGAAAGAGGAAACCTCGGCTGACTCCAGAGACAACTAACAATCCACAATAAATGTACATTTACGGTATTATACAGTCCGTACAAGGCCACAAGGCTAGAACTACACAGCGACATTTGTCGCAAAACTTAAAATCGTATTAAAGTCACACAATAAAAAAATCTATGAACTTCTAAAGTGTAGCATGTAACAAGCAACGTGCTGCGACTTACAAAAATCCAACCACGCTCGACTTTATGTTGCGACATTTCTCCTATACACATCAACGTGTGACAGCAAATAGCGGCTGACTACAATTTCTGTCTTTATACTCTTTGCATACTGTCCACACAAATGTCACCGTGTAGCCCTCGCCTAAATCTTGTGCTGACCACAGGACTAATGACTAGAGATGAGCAAACAGTGAAATGTTCGAAGTTCGAAATTCAATTCGAGTAGCCGCTCAATACTCGACTGTTTGATCGAATATCAAACCCCATTATAGTCTATGGGGAAAAAATACTCGTTAAGGGGGAAACCACTATTCAACTCAGTAGGGTCACCAAGTCCACTAAGACACCCCAGGAAATGATGCCAATGCCCTGGAATGCAACTGGGACAACAGGGGAAGCATGTCTGAGGGCATCTAACACGCGCAAGTCACTGTATTATGTCGGGATCCCTGTCAGCTTGCGATGTGCGGAAGCTGACTTTTTCCCATAGGAATGCATTGACTAGCGTTGATTGGCCAAATGCCATATACAGTACAGCATTCAGCCAATCAACGCTGGTTCTGCCGGAGGTTCGTCTGTGAGGAGGCGGAGTCTAAGATAGGTCCACAGCAGTCTCCATTCTGGTCCGATCTCAGATGTAGCAGTGTTCAGCGCACAGCTCTGCTACACCTAAGATGTAGCAGCGTTGAGCACACGCTGTGCTCTGCTACACCCTCATATGCAGTATAGCTGAGTGTGTGCTGAACCCTGCTACATATGAGATGCAGCAGTGTTGGGCGCATGCTGAGCTCTGCTACACCCTCAGATGCAGCAGAGCTGACTGTGTGCTGAACCCTGCTACATCTCAGATGTAGTAGAACTGGCTGTGACTGGAGTATAAGACATGATGTAACAGCGACAGTTTCTAACTGGTGTAGATTTTTATTCTGGTGCAAAAGTAATCTGCCAGGCATATCTTGAAAAGAGCACTGTCCCTACTGTGAAACATGGAGGAGGCTCTGTTATGTTCTGGGGCTGCTTTGCTGCATCTGGCACAGTCTTGAATCTGTGCAGGGTACAATGAAATCGCAAGACTATCAAGGGATTCTAGGGAGAAATGTGCTGCCCAGTGTCAGAAAGCTTGGTGTCAGTCACAGGTCATGGATTTGCAACAGGACAATGACCCAAAACACACAGCTAAAAACACCCAAGAATGGCTAAGAGGGAAACATTGGACTATTCTGAAGTGGCCTTCTATGAGCCCTGACCTAATCCTATTGAGCATCTTTGGAAGGAGCTGAAACATGCCGTCTGGAGAAGGCAGCCTTCAAACCTGAGACAACTGGAGCAGTTTGCTTATGAGGAGGGGGCCAAAATCCCTGCTGAGAGGGGCAGAAGTCTCATTGACAGTTACAGGAATCGTATGATTGCAGCGATTGCCTCAAAAGGTTGTGCAATAAGATATTAAGTTACAGGAACCATCATTTCTGTCTAGGCCTGTCTTATGAGTTTTATTTTTTAAATGATTCTGTTGAAGCGAAAAGCAACGTCTGACTTTCATTTGTTCATTTTCATAGAATTTTTATTTATTATTACTTTTGTGAGATCCAAGTTATTTCTGTCACCATTGTGGGTTTTTCTTTCATTAAGTGAGGGGGAACAACAATTTTGTCCACGTGTGTATATAGCAGGCTTATTCTCAGCCACTGCCTGAGAAGAAGAACCAGAGCTCAATATCATAGTCTTTCTATAGCAGAGTTGACTCCATTCAGATTATTGAATTTTGCTGCAAAACATCATCGCCACCTGGTGGAGAAACGGTTTAACCTTGTAGGATGCTTTGCAGTGGACTATCATATAAAGGGGGGCTCTACTCTGAACACTTTATTTTAGAATTGTCCCCAACAATAAGCTGATTCCACGAATCCCACAGTCGCCCACGGACCCCATAGACTATAATGGGGTCTGCTGGGTTTCCGCCTGAAAAGGGTGAAAAGGGTGAAAACGGCAGAGAGAAGAACACTGCTCTGACTGACCGTATTAACCAAAACACATATGACCCCTATAAACCCCCGGATGCCCACCTGACAAACATAATGAAGACACGGACACCAACTATGGCTCCGCCCCCTTACCCAGAAGCCAACAGGAAAGCCAGCCTCTGGGGAGAAGAGAGGGGGAAGAGAAGGAGGGCGTGGCCAACACGCCCAGTCAGGAGCCGCACAGCTTATGCAGCTGCCTGGCTCACAGAATGCTCAGAGGTCCTGGGGAATGCACAGGGTGCTCCGTGGGGTTCATTAACATAAACGATTATAGCGATTTATAATGAAACAGCGGGGTCTCTTGAAAATGTAAAGGCAGCAGTAGAATAGCCTTTTTTAAAGGCTATTCAGATATGTGTTTAGTTAAAAATGAATTTTCCCAATAAGAGACTTTCTTTAACTCCTTCCCTGGACCTTCACTTCTTATACTCTAGGGTCTGAAAAAGACCTAAGCATAATAAACAGGACAATCCCATGAATATTCTTCAAATATTCTTCTCCCATATACCATCTCTAGTAAGGTTTGAAGCCACCAAGAACTTTTCCTCTAAAAGGATGTGTAACTGCAAAGCCAGTGTCCTATGTGAGAGATTGTCAGTAGCTACAATACTAGTTTCCTCCTCTAAGAAAATTGTAACCACCAAGCCTGACCCTCAAACCCTTAGTAAAGACCTGTTTTAGTTATCTGCTCTGTCAGGCTGTGCTACCGTGCCATTCTTATGTGGGCCCTCAGTCATGCCAATCATAGGGTCCTTGTAAGTACTGACCTTGTCCTTCTGTGTCTTGTTTCTCACAACCATCATAGGTACTCCAACTCCCATCAGTCTCAGTAAGGCTAACAACATCTAGGACGTGCGACGGGGGCAGCACTACCACCGCCATCACGTATCCTGCAAGATATCTGAGCACTGCAGAGACCCAGGAGGAGAACCGGAGGAATTGGTCAAGTTCATAGTCTCCGTCATCTTACTACTACGCTCAACCTCTGGTTTCCTCCAGTGGGTTACTGAATCATGGTGGCATGTGAGAGTCTCTGAGGACTCTGTATTTGAGTTTGAACGCATTACCATGTAAATCCCCAGCGATGAATACTTCTCTATGTGCTCTGAGATAATTGTTTCAGAAGATTCTATGTCTATAAATCAGTGGTCTCCAACCCATAGCTCAAGGGCTTCAGATATGACTGGTTACAATATGACAATACTGTATACAGTATATAACATAACCTCTTAACAGTGCCAGTTTAGATGGTATAATACATAAAGACGCCCTATATGAAGTTCTCCAGTCATTTGCCCTTCCACAGAACTTGTAACTTTTTTGCCACCCTCCACTTTCACAGCGCCTGTCCCTTTTGCCAAGTAACAGCATGTGATAGACAGTGTGGGTGCACAAATTATTTTTCTACCTAATATCCTGTTAGTAGTTCAGTTGAAAAACCCCAAACCTCAGGTCCCACAACAGGTACTACGTACGTTATATCAACATGACATGAAAGAGCTATGGCGTCACCTTCCTCCTCAAAGTTCCTCCTGAAGAACCGATCATATCTTATTTAATGGCCTATTGAAATTCACACAGGATATAAAAGTCATCAGTAAATGTGGAATCTTCTGAAAGCAAAATGTGTCTGGTATTGTCAGCAATAATTTACCCACAATGGTAGAAAGCTAAAAATATGAAGATATTTATAGTTATTTCTAGAATTCTAGATCAGATTTTAAATCCTGCACTACACTATCTTAGGTATTAGCACCCACTTCCATCTAATCTACTATCACCACATATGCATAGATTGCACCCAAAATCAGCAGAGGCAAAAGTCTTGCAAAGAGGACTTTTCTCTCTGGTGGAAACCCAGCAGACCCCATTATAGTCTATGTGTTCCGTGATTGTCCACAGACTCTCCAACTTTTGAGTCCTCATGTGGACCCGAACAATGGAGACCTGAATACTAGTGTAAATCTAGCGTAAGTAGAGTAGGCATCAAGCCAAATTACCATTGGGTTGTGTCTTCTAGGTATTTTCATGTTTACCATGAGTAAGGGTGTCAATATACTATGTATCTGGTATGCGTCTACGAGCACACCGAGTACCCTTTGGTGTAAGTGAAACATTGATTTTTATGCTCCTCTGAACTATCATATACTTTCGTGTCAGTGACTGCTCTGTATGGATGAGCGATCTCTGACCCAGACTAAGCCAGAAGTCACATGCAGGAGAAGCAAAAAGATGGTGGCCAGAGCAAGCCCACTATGGCCCACTATGGCTGCTGCGTTGATAGTTACGCCTCTGCTTTTGTTTGTTCACTTCATTTGATTAAATAACAAGAGATAAACTAGGGAAGAATATGCAAATCTGACTTCCATGATGTAATTAGGATGCCGGTGCCTCAAGTATGCACACCAATAGAGGGCACTGACTGAGAATGTGCAAGTCTGTCTTCCATGATGTAATTAGGAAGACAGAGTCTCAGTCAAGCAAGCCTATAGAGGGCTTGCTTGACTGAGACTGTCGGACTGAGACTGAGACTGTCTTCTTAATTACATCATGGAAGACAGACTTGCACATTCTCAGTCAGCATCCTTTATTGGTGTGCATACTTGAGGCACTGGCATCATAATTACATCATGGAAGTCAGATTTGCATATTCTTCCCATGTTCCTTTGCAGTGGCGCGCTCATGGCTTAATAAGACTCCACACACCTATATGGTGGTCTCTCCCTATGCAGTGACGATATCCCCTTAACCCTGTCTAAGCCTCTCACCTCTGCCAGTTCAGTCCTCTCTGCGCCAAGCTGATGAGGTGCAAATACATCGAAACAGCTGTCTGATCAGGGGACTGCCCTTTTCGTGAGGACTGGGACCAATTATGCTTTGTGCCTTGGGTACTTGAAGTAAGAAAAATGGACGCCTCTGGAGACTCTGGTCGTCACACGATACGGTTTTTGCTAACAAAGTTCTACCCTGGTGATGGCCATGAGAGTGGGTCATGCCCTCAAGCACGTAAGTGTGATGTCTGTGGGGCGACAGACCATGTATGTAAAAACTGTCCAATGGCCTTGGTAAGCTACTTCAAGGAAACACGGGAGGCAAGGAGAGCAAGGGCGCCCCGTAGCTACGCCGAAGCGGCAGCTGCTCGTCCAGGTGATGAGCAGGGTGGGGAAGGCCCCAGTACAGATCTGGCTGACAGGGACATTGTGGGAGAAACTCCTGAGGACATACTCGGATTTGCAGGTGAAGAGTTAACAGGGGCGGCTGAGGGTGACACGCCCGGGGCCCCTGAAGTTATGCCTAGCCTGAGCACAAAGGGGAGCTGTCTATAATGATTGAGGAGGCTGTTAGCCCAGCAGAAGCCGTGGCATCAGCCTCTTCACAGGTCATTGAGGAGGTCAGCGAAGATCCTGAGTGGGACACTTACCTTGCTGAAACTGAGTCACTGGAGGTCATCCGCCACGGGTGTGGCGCCAGTGGTTACAAGGCAGCCTGTTGTTACTCCTGCCAAAATAGTAAAGGGCATGAGAGCAATAGCTGCAAAAACACCAAACCTGTGGGTAGACCCACCTTTTCTGTCTTGGGGGACGTGGATAAGCCATCTAGTCCACGACCTCTGCAGGCACCGGATTCGCCTGCCGGAGTGCAGTACCTAGAAGCAGAGGAGGTGGCTGAGTTCCAGGGCATGTTGGGCTTTCTTAAGGCCCCGGATAAGTGAGGGTTAACTATTGTGTGTCTAACTGGTTAACCTGATCCTTCTCTCCTTTACATAAGTTTATGGCAGGGTCTATCAAAATTGTTTCTCAGAATGTCCATATGTTTAATTCCTTTTATAGGAGAACCGCCATTCTGGACTACCTGGCTGGGAAAAAATGTGATATAGTGTGTGTTCAGGAATGAGGGCTTTCCAGGACTCCTGGAAAGAAGGAGTGGAGAGGGGAAGCCCACTGGTCTTTTACAATGGAGAACAGGAATGATGGTGTGGGCATCTTACTAAGCAACAGTGCTGAGCAAAGAGGGGAGAGGAAGCTCCACTCAAAGTAACATGGATGTCACTGGAAAATTTTGGGAAAATCTGGTAGCGCATCTTAAGTTAAAAGATGTGGGTAAGGTGCCGGGACTCTATACATACCATGCTGACAGCGGTAGGGTGGAGTCCAGACTGGATTATTTCTTTGTTTCAAAGAATATTACAATTGACCGGTTCTATCAGGATACAGTGTTATATTCTGACCATGAAAATCTGACCGGGGTTTTTTCTTTTGGGGAGGCAGAGGATTATGGCGTATAAAGAACAGTCTGTTAGCTGACAAAAATGTTAAAAGGAGGTATGAGATAAATTACGCCCTATGGGAAAGAAAACAAAAAGAGTTTAGCTCTTTATTACAGTGGTGGCTGTGGATTAAAATAATAATAAAATAAAAAAAATTTCAAAGGGGAAGGGCGTAGGCGCGCTATTATCAGGCGCCGGGATTTCATATGGAGATCCAAAAGTCTTGTGTTCTTACATAAATGCAAGGAGATGGGCTACAACGTCCATGCTGCCTTAGAAAGGGTTAAAAGAGCAAATAAGAAATGGCTGCATGAAAAGGGTAAGGGCGTGGTGTTCGGGTCTAGGGTGAGAAAAAGGGAAAGAGGAAAAAAATGTACGACATTCTTTTTCAAAAAACTGTGTGCTGGGAAAGGTATGATGGAAGGTCTGTATGGTGTGAATGGGGAGGGAATGCTGGGTGCGGTGAATGATTACTATACAAACCTGTTTGGGAGAAAGGTGTGTGACTTTGGTGTGAATGAGGATTTTTTTTGATGTGGTCAAAAACAAGGCGCCTGAGTGTGAATGGAGCCTTTTGACAGACGATGAGACTGAGAGTGAAATTGTTGGTATTGTGAAACAGCTGAGGAGGAGCAAAGCGCCTGGTTGTGACGGCATCTCCAATAAGTTCTATATAAAGTATTGGGATGTTGTGGATGTGGTGAAAGTGATGAGATGTTTGTTTGAGGGACAGTGTATGCCTGAGAGTATGAAAAGGGGTACGGTGTATATTGTTTAAAAAAGGGCGACCTATATCGCTTTTAAATAGCGATTATAAAATCTTTGCTAAAATATTAGCTAATAGAATAAGAGAAGTTATTAAATATGTGATACAGGAAGAGCAAGGGTGTGCAGTGCCAACTAGGAGTATGTATACCTCCCAACCGTCCCGATTTCCGCGGGACATTCACGACGTGTCCCGCAGTCCCGGTTGGAGGGAGGTATGTCCCGATTTCAACTCAGATCTGCGTCCAGAGGATGCAGATCTGAGTTGAACACATACGCGGCTAAAGCAAGGAGCTGTCACAGCTCGGCTCCTTGTTTCGCCGCTGCACGCCAACTACTGGCTGTGTAGACGCGCTGTGATGACGTCACATCGTGCCTACAACTGTGTGCGAGAGATAGAGAGGGGCGGAGAGAGCGGCTGGGGAGCGAGGAGAAGTTAAGTTTAATGTGTACACTAAGGTGGGACGTGAAACTGGGGGCAGATGAAGGAGAGGATGGCATGACACTGGAGGCAGAGATGGGGGGACATGAGTCTGGGGGCAGAGATGTGGGGACATGAATCTGGGGGCAGAGATGGAGGGACATGAATCTGGGGGCAGAGGTGGAGAGGACATGAATCTGGTGGCAGAGATGGGGGGACATGAATCTGGGGGCAGAGATGGGGGACATGATTCTGGGGGCAGAGATGGGGGACATGAACCCAGCATTTTTGCTTACCTAAGCCAGTCTGGACTGGCTTAGCATCACCATCTCGGCAGCCCGGCATGGGAAGTGAGCGGTGGATTGGGGAGGCCCAGTGGACGCAGCGCTGCTCCAGCGGCCTCCCCTCACGCTCAGGCAGAGAGCAGGTATTCTCCCAGCAGATGCTTCCTTATGGATGGTATTGATGGACACAATACTCCCGGATGCCTGGTGACACTCCTGGTGTATGTGAGCCATCAGTTGGGTGCGGTTTCTCTGGCCAGCACTCGTCGGTCTCTATCTCCCAGTTTCGGGGGTCTGCCGACTCAGGGCACATTCCGAAAATCACCGTTCACCTTCCACTTCGTAATCACATAGGCCACTGTCGATTTTGAGGAATTCAGTTCGCTTGCTATGTCCCCTTAAGGATCGACCGTTTCTGTGGTACCCCACAATTACCCCTTTCTCGAAACTACTCTACACTTCGTGGAATCTTGCATGCAACTAATGCCAATGCTGTTTCCTACACAATATTTAATGGCAGAAGGCGGGACACCACAGATATCTTCATTTGCATGGGTGTCCAAATACTTATTGGTAGACAGTGTATTACTATGTGGCAAAACTCTGCAAGAATCTAGATGCTACAGTCTACTTTGAGAAAAAAAAACTATTTGCAATGTGAGGTTCAACCATCAGTCGTACACTAGTTACGTTACATTTCTATCACCACCAGGAACCTGCTGTCACCTGAGAAGAGGTGGCGTTCCAAACACTGCAGGGCCTACTGGCTGACACACCCTGCTGGGGTGGTGAACATGAGTGTCAACTTTTCAGACACTTCTGCTCTAATTCAATTGTCTGAGACCTGAGAGCATTGTAGTTTTTCGGCTATTGAGATCAGAGATCAGACCCCAGCAATCATGTTGTGGACTTTAAGGTCAGTTGCAGATGACAGTGCTGCAATCGGCCTGCCATGAATTAAAAGGATGGGCGGCGCACGGGGATGTATAGCAGTCTGTAGAAAAAAAAAATCACTACATCACTATTAAGGCCAGCCACAGCTAAACCTCAATAGTTACGTTATTATGACAGATCTTCAGAAGGAATAGAGAAGTTGAGACGCTCCCATGCTCTTACCCGGCGGGAGCTGTCCCATCAACTGAAAGTAAGAAGAGGGGTGGGAAACAGCATGATTGTCATGATGTCCTTATGGTGGTCAGGTCAACTTCTCATTCTTGCAATGTCCGTGCGTGATAACTTGGCCACAATAAGGAAATCATGGCTTTCTGACAAATCCTAGACCATAAAAAGGGCTTGCTTATGTCCATTGGTAACCCATAAAGGCAACAAATTGTCAACACTAAAGTGGTTAGAGTCTGTCAGTAGTAACCTAAATCCAGTCCCTTGTAGAGGTGATTCTACAGTTTTCAAATATACATCTGTTATTCAGGTTTGGAGCCGTATTTTCATGCAAACTGCCATTTTATTCATAAGCAAATGAGGGATGAAGTGCTTGGCTTGCGTGGGCTTAGCTTGGCTATACCCATAGAATAAAGGTGACATGTCATTATTATGGCTGCACAGTGAATGCCATAAAAACAAGAAGAAAACACAAAAACAGCACCGCGCGGTACCTGGCACATTACCCCTTATAATAAAGCAAAGCCAAACATAGGAATAGGTAGATCATTACCTTATGGTGCTGTAATATAGTCATAGCACCCAAAGTAGCAAATAACTGAGGGGATCAGGAGCAGCAGATCACTCCATATAAATACGTATAATTCAGAAAATCAGGACCAATCCAAAAACTTCAACAGTATATGGACAAAGGTATAGATCCGCACTTACCCTCAAATGTTGTAAGAAAATCATTTATTCACGCCTTCAACCCACGCCAATCCCTTTCTCAAGTGTCCCTTTGGTCAGCGCAACATATACACAAAGTCTATATATAGGGGCAAACTTATTGACTTATTGAGACCACCCCCAGTAGGTGTTGCCTAACCAATCAGTGTTTGAAACGCAAATGATTCAAAATACAACCATCTGTAATGACGAGGATCTCACTTCCTGGAAAATACACAAAAAAGGGGTTATTAATACATTGGCACCAAAAGTATTACCTTCCATAATGCTCTGTTGTCACACTGGCATCTATGGAACTCTTCTGCGCATGTGCGCCAAAAAAAAACGCCAGGAAATGGGACATAAAAACGGCGGTGGAAATCAGTGTCGGGCCCACGGCCATAAAAACATATATGCAAATTATACTTATCGTGCACGGTGGGCGGTCATGCATGGTCCGAACTCATCTTCTGGCACGCCTTCCTCTTCTTTCTTCTTCTTTCGACGACGCCCTCCAGTTCTTGCTCTTCCTTGGCTTCATCGTCCTCTTCTTCCGGCGGGATTGGCGCATGCGCAGTATCACTTGCCTCAAGGACACGAGCGTACTGCCATTGAGAAAAATGGCGCTGGAGCGTGCGCAGTAGGGAGCGCTACTGCGCATGTGCCGGATTTGAATCAATCCCATTGGAAGAAGAGGATAATGAAGCCGGGGAAGAGCCAGGACCGGAGGGTGTCACTGAAAGAAGAAGAAAGGAGAGGAAGGCGTGCCAGAAGATGACGTCAGACCGTGCATGACCGCCCACCGTGCACGATAAGTATAATTTACATATATGTTTTTATGGTTTTATTTTAAAATGGGGGGAAGGTAAAATAAGATTAGCGGTGCCTGAATAGCCTTTTTAAAGGCTATTCACGCATATGTGGGGCTCATACAGCATACTTTTGCTGATAGAGCCCCTTTAATGTCTGTTGCAGTCTTCCATCATAGGATGACAGCAACGGACATTAAACTGCTGTAGAGAATGGACAAAGACTGATTCTGTGTCCGTTCCTGTTGGCACTAATATCAATAACATGCTTCTCTGCAACAGTTTAATGTCTGTTACTGTCATCCTATGACAGAAAAAAACTACAGACATTAACAACAGAGGTGTGAACGCCCCCTTACTCCAGAATGGTTATTTCACTGGAAATACAAGTGTTTACTAAAACAACTAGTAGATGAAACCAGTGAAGCATAACTCGCTATAACAATATATTCAGCGTATTAACAATGACTGATAATACAAAAGGTGAAATCAAAACTGTGGTGAGAAGAAGAATCCTGAAACTGGTAATGTGTGAAAGAGAAAGTGGTGTTGTGTGAACCTGGCTAAAGAATTGAGGAAACAAATCCGTGTCAGATAACTCTTATACTCCACAGCACAAAGAGTGACAATATGGTAAAGAAATACCTGTCATCAGTGTTATGTAAAAAGGAAATATATATGTATGTTATATGTATGGGAAAAAACACACACAAAGCATCATGGGATATGGTGAAGCATTAAAGATTCTACAAGATGAGGCGGAACAGAAGGGTAACATATAGAGATGAGCGAGTAGTATTCGATCGAGTAGGTATTTGATAGAATACTACGGTATTCGAAATACTTGTACTCGTTCGAATACTACTCCTATTCACAGTAAAGATTCGATTCAGAACCAGCATTGATTGGCCGAATGCTATAAAGTATATAGCATTCGGCAAATCACCGCTGGTTCTGCAGCAGGCTCTTCTTTTCTACTCGAGAGAGCTGTCAGCTTGCGGTTATGCGGGAGCTGACTTTTTCTCATAGGAATGCATTGACCAGTGTTGATTGGCCGAATGCTATACAGTGTACAGCATTTGGCCAATCAACGCTGGTTCTGCTGGAGGTTTGTCTGTGACGAGACGGAGTCTAAGATCGGACCACAATGGAGACTCCGTCTCGTTACAGATGAGCCTCTGGCAGAACCAGCGTTCATTGGCCAAATGCTGTACACTGTATGGTTCTGCAGGACGAGTAAGTTCACATTAGTGCTTGCCCCCCCAAACGGAATATCAGCGCAACTGCAAGCGCTGAGCCAGTGACATAACTAGGAATGGTGGAGCCCCGTGGCGAACTTTTGACATGGCCCCCAAACCGACGCCAAAGACCTCGACCGACCCCCTCCTACGCATTCCTGCGTGCTCTATTACACCCCATAGTGGCCCCTGCACACAGTATTATCCCCCATAGTGGCCCCTGCACACAGTATTATCTCCCTTAGTGGCCCCTGCACACAGTATTATCCCCCATAGTGGCCCCTACACACAGTATTATGTCCCTCAGTGGCCCCTCCACACAGTATTATCCCCCATAGTGGGCCCTGCACACAGTATTATGCCCATAGTGGCCCCTGCACACAGTATTATGTCCCTCAGTGGCCCCTCCACACAGTATTATCCCCAATAGTGGCCCCTGCACACAGTATTGTACCCCATAGTGGCCCCTGCACACAGTATTGTGCCCCATAGTGGCCCCTGCACACAGTATTATCCCCCCTAGTGGCCCTGCACACAGTATTGTACCCCATAGTGGCCCCTGCATTCAGTATTATCCCCCATAGTGGTCCCTGCACACAGTATTATCCCCCATAGTGGTCCCTTCACACAGTATTGTACCCCATAGCGGCCCCTGCACACAGTATTATGCCCCACTGTGGACACCCATAAACAATCATTATACTCTGGGGTCCGCCGTAGTCCAACTTCAATGACGTCAGGCATCACATGATCCGGGACGCAGGCCGGGGTCATGAGACGTCAGACGACTAGGGATGAAGCCTGCCCGGATCGTGGAGAGGTACAGGGTTTTTTATGTTTCTTACCTTTCCCGGGCCTCCAATCATTGTACTTGGGGGTCTGAAAAGTATAAGGATAGTGTTTATGGGGACTGCGGTGTCACTTACTGATCCCGGCCCTGCCAGGAATATATATATATATATATATATATATATATATATATATATATATATATATATATATATATATATACACACACACAGCGTATTTTCCAACGTATAACACAACCCACGACTTTTCCAGTTAAAATCTAGACTTTGGGATATACTTGCCGTATAAGAAAATAATCATTGGTCTCAGCTTTACATGCTAATACCACTGAAAATAATACCACTTCTCATGCCCTGTTGTTTTAATTAAAATTGTTTCATGCACTGTGTGCACAGGTTTGGCATCCATGGATGGAAAGAGACACCCACAACATGCTGGATTTTTCATTCTGATGTTAGGAGGCATTGAGGGTCTAAACTAATGTGGTGGATGTCAGAAGAAATACTATAGAAAGAAATAGGATCAATTCTAAATTGAGATCTCACTCCTGCAGTGAAGCTATGCAAGAAGAGAAAAAGGGGCAGGCCATACGGGTGAAGGAGGCGTGGTTTTCTCAGCACGCTTGAAACCACGCCTCCTTCCCCCGTCTGACCCGCCCCTCCTTCCCTGCCTCTCATATCTCACTCCTGCAATGAAGCGACACAGGAGGGAAGGAGGGGCAGGCCCAACTGTGTTTTTCTCGGCACAGCGCTGCTCTCCTTTTGCTTCACACAAACACACATTTGGACTATAAGACGCACCCCCATTTTCCTCCCATATTTGGAGGTAAAAAAGTGCGTCTTATAGTCCAAAAAATATGGTACTTTTGCAAGGCACTGTAGATCCTGTCCCAGGCCAAGCATGCAGCTCCAATTAAATTCATGGGTTTGCCAAAGACACTATCTCTGGCAGTCCCATAGAGATGAATAGAGAGGTAGCGTGCATGCCCCAGATGTCGTGACTGGTGGGAGTCCCAGGGGTAGAACCCTCTATCCAGATTTTAGACACTTGTAACTTTCATTTGTGATACAACCACTTTAAAGTGATAAAATAACATTTTATGATTCATTTGATTATGAGATATAAAATTTGGTGTTCTCTCCAATGATAGATAAATGTGATGTGAAAACATTGACCTTGTAAGTTCAATGAGTTTCCTGTGAAACACTGACTGTACATTTTAGAGGATGTCTTTGAACAATTCGAAAACCACAAGCTAAATCTACAGCCTGTAAACAAATTCAATTCACTTCTAAGAGGCGTTCTAAAATGTTATCAGATGTGGTATGGAAATTTCTTGGGTTCTAATGTCAGCTGTTATCGGTCTCGGGGGTAGAGATTGAGCAGATGGTGCCAACGGGGGCCACAAGACATTAATCTATTTATCTAATGAAATTTTCCAAGAAGCAAATCGTTCGGGGGTGGAAAGTGTGCGGCCTGATTGATGTTCTCTTGGTACTGCCACCTACAATGAAGTACTTGGAAGTTCATACCACACAAAGAAAACCAACTGTGCGCTTCTTGACAAAATCAAGGAACATAAAACAGTGATCACAGAGGGCCTGACTAATAGTGTGTCTGTATACAAGGAAATGACACACAAATCTGTGCAAAACAAGTCACAAATCTGTGGCTTCAGACTCAAACATATCCCAAGTAGGGTTGAGTGATCGGGATCGTAAAAGATCGGATCCCGATCGTCGATCGAGTAAATTTCACGATCGCGATCGGGTTACGATCCCGCCTAAAAAAGATCAGGAACGGAATTCCAATCCCAATCGCTCAACCTTACCTTCACAGAACCGCTGCCACTCCCCAGAGCTCCCGCCGCTGTTCTCTGTCTTCTCCTCTGTCATCCACACGCTGACAGAGTGCCGTACGCGCCCCTGCCTCCCTAGGCTAGTGTTACAGATACTGGGAGAAGGCAAGGGTTGTTGTGGCTTAGGAGAATGTGGGCAGGTACAGGGCAGGGAGACGTGAGTGCATCTGTAACACTAGCCTAGGGAGGCGGTACGGCGCTCTGCCGGTGTGTAAATGACGGAAGACAGGACAGAGAACATCAGCCGGGAGCTCCGGGATGCAGCAGCGGTTCTGTGCAGGTAACCCGACAGCAGGGGGACTAAGTAACCGGCGGATTTTTTAATCACTACACAGCGTGGAGTCCAAAAAGCCTTCAATTTTTGGACTCCATGCTGTGTAGTGAATAGGATCGTTTTTAAAATCCGATTTTCGATCATTAAAAAATCCCATTGACTTGCATTAGGATCGGAATTGAGATCGGGTTCAGATGAAAAATGATCGATAATCAGATTTTAAAAACGATCCTGAAATCTCAAGATAGGCTCAACCCCAATCTCACCTATACTCGATGACTGTTCAGGGAGTCTGTCTCCCATTCCGCTTGAAAAATGCGGAGAGAAAAGTCCTATAATCAGGACTTTTCTCTTTGTGTTTTTTTTTTTGGACTGTAACTGGGCGGGCCCCATTATAGTCTATATGGTCCACAAGTTCCACGGGTATCCACTTTTTAAGCAGATTGGGTTTCCATTTATTGGGTCCCAAAGGGGACCAGAAGAACGGAAACCCCCATGTAGGTAAATGGTTGGAAAAGCCAAAATTTGTGTCAAGTAATTTATTTATTTTTTTTCTAATAAAATCCATAGAGCAGGTGAAGGAAACGATTTTGTAATATATGTCACTAAAGAAAAGTGTCCGTGAATTTAACTTACTGTAATTTTTATTTGTTATCTTAGTGATTTCAGTCCATACACTCAAGCAGTGTCAGTTCACAGTGAAGTCTACGGAGAGAGGAGGATGAAGGAGAGATACAGAAATATGAGGCTGTCTTCAAAATAATTTCTGACAAGAGAAGACTGGATTGTAATTCCTAATAATTCAGCTATATTTTTAGAGAAAACAGTTCTCCTCTTCCTCTCCTCTCCATGGACTTCTATTGTAAATATTGCACTAGCATGGGAAAGAGGAAATGAGTAAATAAACAGGCAATTTTCTTTAATAAGCTATATTACAAAGTTTGTATGAGCATGAGGTTGCTTCTACATTACATAATACAGACAGAGTCACACTAGGGTTCCTTGGGTCAACCAAAGAGTACAACTCTAATAGTCCACCATTCATTACCATTGCATAGACAGGAATTATCCTCAATAAGTTTCGATGGGTTTTTCAAAATCGTCCAATAGGAAATAGATTTGTGACAAGTAATTGGCTCGAAAGTCAAATCCATATCATTATGTTTTACATTGGTCATCTGAGGATCCTTAGGCACTTCCATAAGCTCCTTAAACACTTTGATGGACTAGTCCCAACCTGCGTGAGATAGAAGGCATTAATTATGCAAATGTATTATGCTAGGTTCATGCTAGCATTCCAGTTTCCATTCTTCGAGTCCGCTTGGGTACCTAAAAATAGGAAACTCTATCTGCTTAAAAGACAGTTACCTGCAGAAATCTGGAAATACCATAGACTATAATGGGGTCTGCCAGGTTTCCACTCAAAATTGGAAGAGAGAAAAGTCCTGCTTGTGAAGGCACGGACAAAGCAAAGAAGACGAATCACATGAACCCAGGGATCAAGCAGGCTTCCGTATAATGTCTTACATGCAGCCCTTATGAGATTCTCAGAAACCCAGACTGACCCAGAAGGTTCTCAAACACCCAGATTAAGATAGAAATTTAATGCAGATTTACAGATAATACAGATCTACAGATAATACAATCTGTACATTCTGGGAAAGTGCAAGGTTAGAAAAGATAATAAGAGATAAGAGCCTGAGCCAGTCTATCTGTAACAGTCATTTTAATGGAAGTCAGTGGAAGATTTTAGCTAAAGATAAAAAGCACCTTGCAAACCCACTGAAATGAATGGGAGACAGAAAAAAATCTCCACTGATTTTTTGCAGCTGTTTTTGAAAATAACCAAGCTGCATAAAAAAAACGCTTGTGGTTTTTTTCCACCTCCCATTCATTTCAATCCACCTGAAGATAAAAAAAAAAGAAGAAAAAATGAGCTAGAAGAAAAAATTCTTGTGACTCCCATCGAAATAAATAGGAGAACGAAGCCATTTTTTTGAGAAAAACTTCTGTATGAACCTTCCCTTAGAGCATAAGTTCAGGCGTGTGAGTGTTAGTGAAGTAATGTGCTAGTGACTCTGCTATAGTAGGCCTTATCACTGATGGTGACGATAGGGAATACAGAGACTTAAACCGGGAGTTTGTTGAATGGTGCCAGCAGAACCAGCTCAGGATTAATGCTGGGAAGACCAAGGAGATGATGGTGGACTTTAGCAAACGGAGAAGTGCTCCGAACCCGGTGGAGATCCAAGGGACATGCATTGAGATAGTCAGGACTTATAAGTATCTGGGTGTGCTACTCAATAATAAACTAAACTGGGCTGATCACCTGGAGGCGCTGCACAGAAAGGGCCACAGCAGACTCTACCTGCTCAGGAGGCTGAGGGCCTTCGGAGTCCAGGGGACACTTCTTAGGGCCTTTTTCAACTCTGTGGTTGCTTTTGCCATCTTTTTCGGTGTGGCCTGCTGGGGAGCAGTATATCATCCAGGGACAGAAATAGACTTGACAGGATGATCAGAAGGGCCAGCTCTGTCCTGGGGAGCCCCCTGGACCCAGTACAGGTGGTGGGTGACAGAAGGATACTGTCCGTAGTGAGCTCCATGCGGGAGAACAAATCCCACCCCATGTATGAGACCTTGATGGGACTTGGCAGCACTGTAAGAGACCGTCTGCTTCACCCCAAGTGTGAGAAGGAGCTATCGCAGGTCCTTCCTCCCAACCACAACCAGGCTGTATAATCTACATCAGACCAAGCGAAGATCACTCCGTACAGAGAACTAATGATTATGACTATGAAGTCTTCCTTCTGTCTTCTTCCATTCCTTAGCTGCTATGGACTCCTAGTATATCTTCTCTTCTCAGCATATGTGTGCCTACGTCTGTAATATATTACTGTATATTATCCTGTATCTTTATTACTAGGCTGCTGTAACATACTGAAATTTCCCCACTGTGGGACTATTAAAGGATTATCTTATAAGGCCCTATGTAGCGGAAATGCTGCTTTTTTGTTGCAGATTTTGCTGCGGTCTTTTGGTGCAACCCCAATAGTGGCTACAGAAGGAATCTTCTACCTTCTGCTCAATCCACTCCTGGCTTTGGCTCAAAAAACTGCAGCAAAATTTGTATAAAAAAAGCAGCGTTTGCGCAACGTAGGGTCTCAGCCTTATTGTGCGACAGCAGATACACCAATCACAATCACAATACTCAGAGTCAGATCATTGAAATTCAATCTGTACTGTGTTCAAGACCAAGAATAGACACTTTCTTCACATAACATGGAATTATTTTTGTCTGGATCTCTTAAATTTTTTTTTTTTTGCTAAAAGTGGTTAAGTAAAATCTGATCTCCCATTCTCTCTTACCACCCAAAAACAATAAAAAAAATTACAAAGCATCAATAATTGTGTGAATCAATTTCCATCCTGTTACCTATAGCCTTGATCTGTTGCTGTCACTTTGACATTACTGAAGCTGTGTTTAGTTTAGAGAACTGGAAAGAGGTTAGATAGAATCTAACTTAGAAATGCATTGCGTATTTTTCTACCTACTTCACAGGTCCTGTAAAACACATTGTTTTTTGCACTATCGTTTCTACTGAGGCCCTGGCCTTAAATCATTTCTGGAACAATCTGAGCTGGATCTGGTGGAATTTCAGGATCCTCTGAAAGAGTTGAGACTGCAAAGAAACTTCAATGTAGTCTGTCTTGGAGGATACCTTTACATTCAGCTCTCTGTTTCTGAAGAAGGTCGAAGTGACTTTAGCAATCAATGGAGACCAAGCAATATTCACTTTTTCTAGCAAACTGTGAAATTGAGAACATTTTAAGGTTTTTGTTAAGCATCTCCCATCTGAAAAGTACAACTTGCTGATGTGAACCACCATGACAGACAAGACAAAACCACTGCCAGTGCATTTTGCAGAGACGAAACATTGTGGTGTACCAATATACTTGTATGCGTCTATATTTTTTTTTTTGCTATTTTGCTTAACCCATGTGAACCAAAGAGTTGATGACATTGAAGATATATTATGAGTCATTATGTTAACAAGAAAAGTAAATCTGCTAATCATCTTTACTGTTATTCTTAAGAACCGCCAGTTTCAATTGATTCCTTGATGGGGCAAGACTTGCCAGAAGTGCTTAGAGTCCTTGGCCTCTCAATAGTTCTTGTGCATTAAGGTGTGCCTGATTGTAAATCTATGGCAGTCGGGATCTACAACAGTCTTCTGGCGTGAATTCTAATAAATTTAGTGGACTGGGGTGCCCCCACCCTGGCCAGGAGCTCCAGAGCTGAGATGCACTACTGAGCCAAAAAAGTACCAAGTTGAGCCATACCTGCCAAAGATGTTTACAATATTATAAAAAGTTAAAAAATACAGCTGTGACACTAGTGATAATTGTACCACCAGTCATTGTAGGAGCTGCCCATCAATTCAAATGAATTAATAGTCAGCGCCTTCCTCCTCCAACCCTCCTGCTCCCTTTGCTAAATAAAAAATGGCTGGTATTGGACTGTGACACCATAATATCACCGGAGAGAGGTGTATTAAATATTAATAGCTCAGATTGAAATAAAAAAAAACATAGTGGACCTGTTGGCGTTGCGCCCTAATATTCTACCATTGGAATTTAGTACTAAAACTTAGCATTTGGCTCTAACTTCTATTGGGCCTATCAGTGAACAGCCTGGCGCCACTAACGAAATCAATAGTGGGTGTCAATGAAATCAGTGAATGGCCAATTTGAAACTAGGGGCAAGATTCTATGCTTTGGTGCTCAATTAAAATGTCTGAATTATAGCGGGCAGTGGTGGCTCCACTATGTGTAATCCCTATACTATGACACAACACTGATGGCACAGAGAAAAAACATACATACTAAAACCGCACTATGTTCCAGCCATTGGCCCATGAGAATTGAATATCAATATACTATTTACTATATCCCTATACTGTGGCCCAGACGTTTTGGAAAGTTTGAGGAATATAAAAAATTTTCTTTCAGATTATTCAAACACTTTTTTGTATTTTTGTTTTTTCAGGATTTTTTATGTTGTTTTATTTGTGCAAGTTTTTTTTATCCAAGATAATGCAAACAAAGAAGAAGAAGAGGAAATGTGTCTGTTTTTCACATTTTTCATGTGCTGCTAAAAAAAAAATTATAATTAAATCCCTCTCTGTTATGGTCATTTTTATGTCAGCGCTATCACAAGTCCTTCCTTCCAACCGCGATCAGGCTGTATAATCTACATCAGACCAAGCAAAGATCACTCCGCACAGAAAACTAAATGATCCTGAAGTCTTCCTTCTTTCTTTTTCTGTTCCTTAGCTGCTATGGACTCCTAGTATATCTTCTCTTCTCAGCATATGGGTGTCTACCTCTGTAATATATTACAGTGTATTATCCTGTATCTGTATTACTATGCTGCTGTAACATGCTGAAATTTCCCCACTGTGGGACTATTAAAGGATTATCTTATCTTATCTTATGTAGGTTCTGCTGTCAGGGGTGGGGCTAGAACCTGTGATGTGAACATGGTATTGAAGTTTTTTTTTAATATATACCTTTATTTTTTCTTTGTCTTTTTATTTATTTTTTACATACTTTGTGCCCCCTCCTTGTGTCACAACAGACGGATAATCAATGCGGAAATGGGCAGAAGAGGACCGAGAAGGTAGACGCTGTACAACAATTCATATAAATTGCCGGGCTAATGCTGTTATGCAAATGAATGCCCCTTTCTTGAGTTTTATGTCGAAAGGGGCTATGTAGATTAGATCTAAAAGAGGTTACTCAAAGGACACTTGACACAAGACTGTCTTCAGTATTTGTGCTGTATATGCACAGTATTAGCATATAGGAATAGTACTGCTATTGTGTACTGCAGAAAGTGCATGGGAATTTTTTTGTTTTAAGTATAACACTACTTTACAGTCCAGCCAGCCCAGAGGGAAGATGAATATTTTTTTTTTTTAATATTTCTATACCATGCCGTGCCGTTTCAATAGTATTGTTTCCCACTGGAAAACCCCTTTAATGGTTTACCATAGAAATAACTTTTAGACAATTGTATGCTTCATGCTTTGTGGTAACTGTGCTCAAAGTACTGCAGAAAGTAAAGTCCGTAAAAGCATGATTCAGGGAGGAAACTGAATAACCTGCACAGAGACAGTCAATGCTTGAATGTTAGCTGTACAATGCTGGACTCCTCGCACTGCACTTCTGTCCATTGCATTCTACAGAGCAACTTCTGGTGACCACAGATACTGGAGAGAATTTATTAAGCCTGGCATTCTCTACTCCAGTCTTAACTGAGCATCCGACTTGTGTGAGATAATCAAGAAATATTAAGAGGCGACATTAGCATCCACCCTTCACACAGTATAATATCCCACAGTAGCCCCTCCATACAATATAATGTCCCATAGTGGTCCTTCCACACAGTGTAATGTCTCATGGTGGTCCTTTAACATAGTATAATGTCCCATAGTGGCCCCTCCACACAGTATAATGTCCCATAGTGGCCCCTGCACACAGTATAATGTCCCATAGTGGTCCTTCCACACAGTATAATGTCCCATAGTGGTCCTTCCACACAGTATAATGTCCCATAGTGGCCCCTGCACACAGTATAATGTCCCATAGTGGTCCTTCCACACAGTGTAATGTCTCATGGTGGTCCCTCAACATAGTATAATGTCCCATAGTAGCCTCCATACAATAAAATATACCATATTGTCCTCATCACGCAGTATAGTGTCCCATATTGGCCCCTTAACACAATGTAATGTCCATTGTGGCCCCTTCACAAGGTATTATGTCCTATAGAGGCCCCTCCATACAATATAAAGTCCCATAGTGCCCCATCCCGCAGTATAATGTGCCATAGTAGACCCTCTACACAGTATGATGTCCCACAGTGGCCCCTTTACAAGGTATAATGTCCCATTGTGGCCCTTCCACAATACAATACAATATAATACAATATAATGTTCCAAAGTGGCCCTTTCACACAATATAATGTCAAATAGTGGCCCCTCTATAAAATACAATGTCCCATAGTGACCCCTTTACACAAAATAATGTCCCATAGTGGCCTCCATACAATATAATGTCCCACAGTGACCCCTTCACACATTATAATATGCCATAGTGCCTCCCATTGTTCATTGCAAAAGTGTTGGTATGGCAGAACCAAACATTTTTGGGGTTCACCACCCACAAATAATTATTATACTCTGGGGTCTCTTCAGACCAAAGAATATAATGAACGAGGCCCAGGGAAGGTGGTCAAACAGAAAAAAACTGTGTTACATCAATCTTTAGGCCTCTTGAATGATGTCACAGATCAGTGAGGCCTGTAATTAGGTTACAAGAGTCACAACAAGATGCCTATTTGTCTATAATTGGGTCTCAGCGG
Source organism: Leptodactylus fuscus (assembly GCF_031893055.1). NCBI lineage: Eukaryota > Metazoa > Chordata > Amphibia > Anura > Leptodactylidae > Leptodactylus > Leptodactylus fuscus. The sequence continues at coordinate 31,332,758 of NC_134270.1, read as the reverse complement.
CCATTTGGGTCACACCAGCGTCACAGCACATAATGACCCCGAGTGACCCATTAGCTGTTATAACCTTTTGACTGAAGTGTTACAAAATAAGAAAAAGCGGATTTAACCAGAAAAATGAGAACATTTGACAAAACACGTTTGCTGACAACACCGTCATGCACAAATTTAGACTTACAAAGAAAACTGTTGCAAGAGGTCATTCACATAATTTACCTACGTCAATCTAAAAATAGAATTAAACATCTATAACTATGGAGACCAGTAGCATAACTAGGAACGGCGGGGCCCCGTGGCGAACTTTTGACATGGGTCTTTCCCCCCCCCCCCCCCCCGACCGACACCGACGCCGAAGACCTCGACCGACCCCCTCCTACACATTCCTGCGTGTTCTATTATGCCCCATAGTGGCCCCTGCACACAGTATTATGCCCCATAGTGGCCCCTGCACACATTATTATCCCCCATAGTGGCCCCTGCACACAGTATTAAGTCCCATAGTGGCCCCTGCACATAGTATTATACCCCATAGTGGCCCCTGCACACAGTATTATGCCCCATTGTGGACACCCATAAACAATTATTATACTCTGAGGTCTTTTCAGACCCCAGAGTATAATAATCGGAGACCCAGGGGAATAAGAACATAAAAAAAACACTGTTACTTACCTGTCCCCGGCTCCTACGCTGTCTTCTCTGCTGCCGTCCTTCTGCTATGACGTCGGACGTCACATGACCCGGGACGCAGGTTGGGTTCATGTGACGTCAGAGACGTCAGGAAGGAGGCCTGGCAGGATCGTGGAGAGGTAACATGTTTTTTATGTTTCTTACCTCTCCCGGTCCGCCAATCATTATACTCGGGGGTCTGAAAAGACCCCCGAGTATAATGATAGCAGTGGTTGCGGCTGTCACCGGGTCCCTAATGTCCCAGGCCCTGTGGCAGCCGCCTCCGCTGCTATGGCGGTAGTTACGCCACTGATGGAGACCCATATGTGTGTATTTGGGCTATGGACACAAACCAGAAGATTTTTCTTATTTTAATTTCAAGACTGGTCCAATATAGAGAATACAATCAATATGTATCAATGTCAAGACAATGTAACCGGGTTCAGACGGTGCAAAATGAAGAGGAATTTGAGGTTGTCATCCATTTCCATTTCCGCTCCTCCTACGGGGGAAAGATGACACACTTGTGAATAAAACTCTGTCACAATCTATTTCAACAAAAAACACATTGATTAACGATTTACTAACACTGATGGGTGACTGTAGACTTAACGAAATACTCCGCAAAAAATGTTTTTGTCTATATAGTGCACCAGAGATCAGCATTGAAAAATAAGCTTGTATTAGTTGTCTGGTATTTTCCTATTCCCATCATATATGATTGCCCTAATGCAGAGGTAGGGAACGTATGGAAAAACTACAACTCTCATCATGCATACTTGCTCTGCTGTTCTTGAAACTCCCATGGAAGTGAATGGAGCATGATGTTGTTGTAGTTTCACAACAGCTGGCTGGAGGTCCAAGGGGTCAGACCCCAGAGATCTGAGACTTATTCCCTATATGTGGATAGAGAATAAGTTTCTTTGTGGCACAATCCCTTTAAGCACTATTTCGCCTGTACATCTGTATTGGAGATGAGCAATGAGCTTCGCCGAATTTTCTGGTACTATTTGATTCGATCCAAATTAATTTGTGACGAATCAAAACCCTTCCCGACACTCACCCTAATAGTATGGTGCTACCGGGAAGGACTTCCCGCAAACTACGCGGAAGAGCTCCCATCGCAGGTGTTAACCTCTGAGATGCTGCGATCAAACTTGACTGCAGCATCTCAGGGATTTTATTATATATTGTGGTCCCGATTGGTTCCAATCAATGTTTTCAGGGCGTGCCACTGCTCCAATGACCAGTGATCCAGGTCTGCCCCATTGCTGTTCCTCCACATACCTGGTTGATCCTGCTTTGAATGGAGACTGTCAGCCTATGTGTCTGCACGGGCTGACAGCCTCCTATACACTACAATACAAGTGTATTGCAGCATATACCTGTTGAAGCAGCGGTCAGGAGATTGTTGCTTCAATCTCCTATGGGATAAAAAGTAAACCCCAGAGAATAATAATGAGAGGCCCAGGGAAAGTGATTAAAAATAACAAATACTTGTACTCACCTTACCTCACCTCTTCTGGGTATCAGTCTGCAGCGTCCTCCTCATTCCTCTTCTTCTTTGCGAATCAGGTCCTGCTCCCTAAACGTCACTGCTGGGGCCTGTTATTTTGCCTCAGCAGTCACATGGGGCACAATGACATCATTATGCTGGCACGCTGAAGTCATTACTCTCAACCACAGGCCACAGCAGTGAGAACTGGGGAGCTGGACCTCAGTCACCAGCCGGAAGAGCTCTGGAGTGGATGCTGAGCCCAGGACAGGTGATGTCAGTATTTCTTTATTTTTAATCATGACAACACCCCCATATCTCACCACGGGGGGTGGGGGGATGGGGGCTCGAGGGCAGCGCCGCACCTCCCATGAGGCGACCTGAAGCGAGCGCTTCAGGCGGCGCTATGTCAGGACCCCAGGGAGGGCGGCATTTTTGATTACCTAAGCCAGTCCAGGACAAGCTGTCCTGGACTGGCTTAGCACCGAGCGGTGGTTTGGGGAGGCCACTGGAGCAGCGCTGCTCCAGCAGCCTCCCCTCACGCTCAGGCAGAGAGCAGGTCATCTCCGTGCCTGCTCTCTGCCTGCGAACGGCGCTAAGCCACGCCCACTTCACTCAACCACGCCCCTTCACTCCGCCCCCTCCTCCGGGGGGGGGGGGGGCGGCTTTCTGTAGCTTGCCTCGGGCGGCAAAAGGGGTAGGTTCACCCCTGCTCGAGGGGGACATATAGCATGGCAGAATCCTTTGGATGGTTAAAACCCCGATGGGATCTGTGTGATTCATTACTATGAAGTGTGAAGAAATCCGAATTCAATGCGGATCAAGTATTTCCAGAAATTAGGATCAAATTACACTTCGTCAGCTTCCATTTGCTTGTTTTACTTATTTGGCTTGACCGCAGCCTCGCCCCTATCACTGAAGTCACTTACACCTGTGTGAACGCTGCACCTTATAGACTGTGCCAGTCTCTGAGTGCCAGTCTAGAAAGCCTGGTGTCTGCCACATAGTGCTCCTGCTTTCTCCATTCTCTTAATAATGGTGCAGATTGTGATCTTTCCAGTAACCTTTACTTTAGTAAGATTAGCTTTAGTTAGCATTAGCAATACTGTCATATGTTACACATGACATCTTTATTCATCTCTTGATATACATAGCAGTTCAGTGGCGTAACTAAAGTCTTGTGGGCCCCAGTGTAATCTTTTGTCCGGGGCCCCCTACCTCATCCCTACAGTGATAGTGATAGTGATAGTTATGGGTGCTAAGGAGTTTAATCCACCTTAGTGTGGTTCGGGGAATCTGTGGGTCTCCTTGGTTTATGGGCCAGATGGAAGCTGCAATCTCAATACTGATGCCAGTGCTTATGGGCCCCCTAAGGCTCCTGGGCCCCAGTATGACTGCACCTTCTGCACCCTCTCACGTTATGCCCCTGGTTTAGCTGTCAGAACAAGAGTGTAGACAGTATACGATAGTGAATACTCCCCACTCTGTGCTCCAGCACCATTGTCCTGTGACATCTTGGCAGTCGTATTGTGTCCTTAGGCAATCTTTACAAGTCAGTTATGTATGATGGTGCTTGAATGTTTGTGAACCCTTCAGAATGTTCTATATCACTCCATAACTTTGATCTAAAATGACATCAGATTTCAACACAAGTCCTAAGAGAAGATAAAGAGAACCAAATAAAGCAGCTGAATCAAAAACACTGGACTTGCTCATTTTTTTGTAGAAGAAAATGATCCATCTCTGTGAGTGGGAAAAGTATTTGAACCTTTGCTTAAAGTATCTGCTGTGACCACGCGGGGAAGTACTAACCACATCTAAACATTTCCAGTTAATGTTGACTAGTCCTACACATCAGCTTGGAGGAATCTTAGCCCATTTCCTTGTACAAAGCTTCCACTCTACTATGGTGGTCGGTTTCCTCCCTTCTTGCCACTTCGTCATTCTAGAACTTTTACATTGGATTGGAACTTTATTGTAAGGGGGCGTTCACACTACTGCCGCTGTCCGCCCAGGGGATTCCGTCCTAATCCCTGGAGAAACTGGACAGGGGACGGCTTGCCGGCGGTCAGTTCTAAAACCCATTCATTTGAATGGGCTTTTAAAGCAAACTGCTAGTGTCTCCGTATGGACACCATTTTTTTTGCACGGACATCAGCGGTTTGCTTTAAAAACACCTTCCTCCTGATGGGTAACTCAAGACCATTACCATTAGATAATGTGAGAAAGGACTTTAGCAACATAGAGGTTACCTTGGGTGCCTTTGTCATCCAAGGGGCTATTATATTCCTTGATGGAGGCATCGCTGGAGAGTCTTTGGAGAGCACAGGGGACGACCTTAAGTCTATGTAACTCGTAGAATGGCTGTGCCCTCGCTAAGACATAATCCTACCTAGCTGCCAACATTACATTGCTGGCGAGTTTACTCATGGTATCATATAACATACTGTAGCATGGTACAAAGTGATGTTAGAATATAACATAAATGGGATATACAGCACAACATGGTCAGGGGTGAACCTGCCCCTTTCGCCGCCCGAAGCGAACTACAGAAAGCCGCCCCCTGCTCCGGCGTGGGTGAGCGGAGGGCGCATGGCAAATCGAAGGGGGTGGAGCTTAGCGCCGTTCGCCGGCAGAGAGCAGGCCCGGAGACTGCCTGCTATCTGCCTGAGTGTGAGGGGAGGCTGCTGGAGCAGCGCTGCTCTATCGGCCTCCCCAAACCACCGCTCGGTGCTAAGCCAGTTCAGGACAGCTTGTCCTGGACTGGCTTAGGTTAGCAAAAATGCCGCCCTCCCTGAGGCCCTGGCATAGTGCCGCCTGAAGCGCTCGCTTCAGGTCGCCTCATGGGAGGTGCGGCACTGAACATGGTAAACAATGACATAAACAGGCGTTTTTTGCCACCTCGATAAGGTCAAACATAACCCATGTCTGCATCCAACAATATGGCATTACTTCAGTTCAGCGTTTGGGTCCATGTAGAGTAGAATTTTTTATTTTTCAGCAGAATTGATTATTTTTAATGTTTTATTCCTGTGAATGTATTACATAGACTTAATTCGATGGCCACATTTTTTTGATCCATTGGAGTTTAATAGATGACCACCGGGGTTGTATGTTACCAGTCTCAATGATGGACGTAGCCTTTCGTTCTAAAGGGGCTCTATCAGCAAAATCATGCTGATAGAGCCCCACATATGCGTGAAAAGACTTTAAAAAGGCTATTCAGGCACCGCTAAAGTTATATTAAACTACCCCCCAGTTTTAAAATAATACCCTAAAAAAGAATGTGATCAACTTACCCATCGTGCACGGTGGGCGGGCATTCAGGGTACGCCGTCTTCTTCATCCACGCCTCCTCTTCCTGCGATGTCCTCGGGTAAAAAAAATGGCCTGGGTGCATGCGCAGTAGCATGCTGCTTCTACTATGGCTACTGCGCATGCGCCCAGGCCATTTTTTTTTTTAGAAATGTTTTTAGCAATCTCAGTTCGCGAGCGCCGGAGGAAGATGGGACCTGAGGACATCGTAGAAAGAAGAGGCGTGGATGAAGAAGACGGCGGACCCTGAATGCCCGCCCAGTGTGCACGATGGGTAAGTAGATCACATTATTTTTTAGGGTATTATTTTAAAACTGGGGGGGTAGTTTAATATAACTTTAGCGGTGCCTGAATAGCCTCTTTCAAGGCTATTCACGCATATGTGGGGCTCTATCAGCATGACTTTGCTGATAGAGCCCCTTTAACACTTACTTAAATTTCTCTTAATATTTTACTTGCCGGTACTTCTTAGACGTGTAAGTATTTATGTGGTCTGAGAAGGTTAAGTATCATGTGGTTGAAGGTGAGAATGATAAATATATCTGTGACTTAGAAAAACTTCATGATTTAAGAAAGCAGTGCTGACCTTTGGATGTTGGACATCATATAGTACCGCGGTTTTATCATCAAACATAATGAAAATGTTATTGAAAACAAACTATGTACAGTGTGGGATGTATTGTGTAAGCTTTGTGAATAATAGCTGTACATATGTAATACCACAAATTTTCCACATTTGCACTTCTGCATTGTGGACAATCCCTACTTGTCTGAAGGATCCTTTGAGAATAAGTTTTTTACTAACTGTCCCCAGGAGATCAGATGTAATCCAATGGCGTAACTATTGGGGTAGCAGCAGTAGCAGCTGCCACAGGGCTGGGGACATTAGGGGGTATGATCATGTGATGAGGAATTATGACCATTTATAGTTATTTGATTGCTAAGATGGAGGGTGGGTCTGAAGCCCTGATGACGTCATTCCAGAATGGAGCCAAGGGGAAAATATATGGTTGACCTGGGGTGGAGCTTGCATTTTTCTTCTTTGGCTTTGTATCTGGACACACCATGTGAGCAAATCAACTCTGTGCGTGTCCATGGTAGTGGGACATACAGCTCCACCCCATAACATATAGCAATAAAGAGAGTTTTTAAGCCATACCGGTATAAAAGTCCATAAGAATTCATCATAGTCCATGATCAGATGAGGGTCACATCATACTTCTCATAATCCAAAAAGCCATGAGCACATGGCTTCCTAGTCCCTGCCCTTGCTGGGGGGAAGAGCGGGGACTAGGAAGCCATGTGCTCATGGATTTATGGATTATGAGGAGTATGATGTAACCCTCATCTGATCATGGACTATGATGAATTCTTATGGACTTTTATACCAGTATGGCTTAAAAACTCTCTTTATTGCTATATGTTATGGGGTGGAGCTGTATGTCCCACTACCATGGACACTATTGGGCCGTAATCTCTTGCCTTATGGATATGATATGCTGGCTGCAGAAGTGCCATGTGCTTAAGGACTGTTTCTGTTTCTTATCTTTTTATCTTACTATACTGTATTATACATTTCTGTAACTGTATAAGCTTGTATCTGCCAGCGTATATCTATATGTATCCTGGCTGACTAGTGTCGACCCCCTTGGGTTAATAAAACTTTAAAACTTTAGAAGGATCTTCTCATATTATCCTATAAGACCCGGTCTTCTCTATGGTTGTGGGAGCGGACGGTATAGATAAGAAGGTGATCACGGTTTTGGCCGTGGCGAGGCCAGGTAGGCCAGAGGCTGCGGCTGGGTGGCTAAGGTGGAGGCGGGATCCTTGCACCTTGGAGGCTGGAGGCCAGGGCGAAATGGCGCGATTCCTCACACAGGGATTATGGAGAAAAACAAAAATAAAAAACTAAGACTGCATGCACATGTTCGTCCGAATCTGGACTCTATTGTAGAGCCAGGTCAAAATCGGTGGAAAAAAAGTTTTGCACAGAGGACTTTTTTCTCTGCCACTTTCAGTTTCGAAGTGGTGGACACCCCCAAGCACCCCATTATAGTTAAAGGGGTATTCCCACGTCAGATACTCACCACTCTTTGATGCTGTAAATTCTTCTTTCTTTGGGCTTTGTTGCGTCATTGGTAGCAGGGTTACATATGCAAAGCCAGCGGCGAGAAGTCGTCGCTTGTATGCCGCTGGCCCTGCATGTGCTCGCCTGATGCAGTTAGACATCGGACGTACAGCCTTCACAGTGCAATACAGACCCGGCATCCGCTGTATAATAGAGAGGCGGATGCCAGGGAGTGTTAGACGCCGGCACAGGTGCCTGCAACATCGCTACGCTCCTGCCTTGCATGAAGCCAGCAGCGGCAGGAGTGATGCTGCTATTCCGCTCCTCCACCCCTTCTTCCCTTTGGAATAGCAGCATTGCTCCTGCCGCTGCTGGCTTCATGCAAGGCAGGAGCGTATCGATGTTGCAGGCACCTATGCTGCCGTCTACACTCCCTGGCATCCGCCTCTCTATTACAGCGTATGCTGGGTCTGTGTTGGCGGCCCCTCCCCCCCCCCCCCCCCAAAGTGTAAACTACCCCCCCCCCCCTCCAGGCTCGCTCCCGTGCACTTAGCCCCTCCTCCCTCCCCCCTGAGAGCAGGCAGATACATCACTTGACTTTTGACCAGATAAGTCAAGGGATTTGCAACAAAGAAATGAATAAATTAAGATAGTGAACAAACAAAGCAGTTTTGCTTTAGCAATGTATTTAGGAAAAGTCTTACATTCACATTATCAAGCAGTATAGATAGGATCCTTGTGATGGGACAACTCCTTTAATGGTCTCTTCCAATCTCTGTGTAACCACTGTTGTAGTGGACCGGCTCTCCGTTGTCCAAGTGCCCAATGGACGCCAACAAGAGAGTCCAGCACCAGTATGAACTTAGGGTTACTCTACAACCCTGTCCTACCCATTACCCCGGCCTCAGTGGTAATGTCTTCATGTACTAGAACACGTAGGCCAATGATTGATTGTAGATGTCACATGTACGTGTAACACGTCATCACAGTAAGGCCAAGTAAACCAAGAAAATCAGTGGGGACCACCAGATCGGTAAACCAGAAGCAAAGGGGGATGTAGCATGTGAATATTAGCTATTTTTCCTGTTTTTAATTTTTTTTTATTTTAAATACTTGAAATCCCTTTAACTACCTAAAACCCTTAGCATACTATTTCCTCAAGGTGCAATCAGGGGTTAAATAAGATTGACTTTAATTTTATTTTTTAAAGTTTAAGCTTTAAAATTGGAAAAAAAAAAAATGATGTCGTGTTTTAGTCACAGGGGATCTATTGTTTTGGTGAAAAGTGGTTTGGTCACATAAAGGGGATTTTATGATAGCCGCTCAATCAGACATAATATTTACTGACACATTAGTCAGACTGTATTGTTTTTCTGATGTGGTTTCTTCTTTCTTTTGCAGCTGCTAAATCAGGGGTAGGGAACCTTTGGCTCTCCAGCTGCTGTGAAACTACAACTCCCAGCATGCGCCATTCACTTCCATGGGAGTTCCCAGAACAGCAGAGCAAGTATGCATGCTGGGAGTTGTAGTTTTGCAACAGCTGGAGAGCCGTACATTCCCTACCCCTGTGCTAAATGATATTTAGTAAAGTGATTTAGTCATTGTTAGTCTAGTCCAGGGGTCGGCAACCTCCGGCTGTTGTAAAACTACAACTCCCAACATGCATACTTGCTCTGCTATTCTTGGAACTCCCATGGAATTGAATGGAGCATGATGGGAGTTGTAGTTTCACAGCAGCTGGAGTGCCGAACATTGCCTAGGTTTCAAGCCGGACTATTTGTTGGGCGTGGGGTCTACACCTTAAAATACTGATACCAGTCTTTTCCTTGAGACTTTAGACCACGGATGAGCAATGGCATAATGGGTTAGCTATAGATAGGAACTGTTATGGGTTTGCACTGTATTCAGGGTATATATCAAGAGTGCTGTCAAAAATATCATAAGACTCGCAGTTGCAAGTCTAAAACATAGTCAATGGGGCAGATTTATGGGGTGCAAAAAATTTCAAGTATCTAGGGGCAACACGGTAGCCCAGTGGTTAGCACTGCAACCTTGCAATGCTGGAGTTCTGAGTTCGTCTCCCACCAGGAATAACACCTGCAAGGAGTTTGTATGTTCTCCCTGTGTTTGTGTGGATTTCCTCCCATTCTACAAAGACATACTGATAGGAAAAAAATGTACATTGTGATCCCTATATGGGGCTCACAATCTACATACAAAAAAAAATTTCAAGTATCTATGCTAGAAAACACTTTGCACAAAACATTGCTACATTTTTTTACTTCTGCTCCGTCTTCACTATGTTAGGAGTAGGACCGGAGCATCCGCAATGCTGAGCAGAGGTTGCCAGCCCTCTCCTCACTGTGCTCCTGGGTCCTCTCCCCTGCTTCCGGGTCTCGGAAGACAGATCAAAACCTCTGAGGCATTGTGCGGGGATTCCCAGTCTCCTTCTGAGCCGGACAAGGGATTTCCAGCATTTTGCTGGAGCCTACTTACAGTGGGCTCTTGCTCCCCACCACTGGCTATTCAGTGTACCCTGGTTCCAGAGAATAAGCATTCTTTTATCTGATTGCCTCTGTTTCTGACCCCTTGCTTTTATCTTTGCCTCCTGATTTTGTGCACTGTTCCTGCTCCTGTTGACGACCCCGGCTTGTCTTTACACCTCTGCTCCCTGAACCTGATTTTTTACTCTTCTGCTCTCCTATTATTGACTCGGCCTGTTTGATCTTCTCTCCGGATTACCCTCTGTAACATGCTGCCCTCACATTGACGACCCGGATTGGACGACTACAGTTTGACACTCTGCTGTGACCTATTGACTACCACTGCCTTCTGGTTCCATATAGCGATCACCAACTAAGAAGAAGATGAGACTCCACGGACTGTTATACCCCAAAACACCCACCCCACCCCACCTCCCCATATAGCGGTCACCAACTAAGAGGAAGTTGAGACTCCATGGACTGTTATACCCCAAATCAGCCACACACACACACACCCATACTCTCCCCCTCAACTCCAACACCCCCCCCCCCCACACACACACACACACACACACACTTTACTAGCTTTGGCAATGCCAAATATCCATTCGGACGTGCCAATAAAGCCTATTTGATTTGATTTGATTTGTTCCTTTGGCCTGTATCTCTACTCAGAGGATCTGCTGGTAAGAGTTCCCAGTTTCTGGTTCTGCTGTGATTTGTGGTGCACTGTATGTCCGGCTTTCCCTGACCCTTGCCACTCTACCCGGCAGTGCCGCCAAGTCCATCCCCACCATCTGCGTCTCTGGTGAACACCACTGTGGGTTTGGAGTTGGTACAGCCTGGGGGGTGGTGGACGCTCAGCGCCATTTTTGACATTTTGATCAGTGTATCTAGTACTGGTTCTCACTATTGGCTCAGAACTGCATCTGCTAACCTAGCACACTACTTCCCCATTAAGAGGGTATGGTGAGGGTGCACAGAGGGCGCATCGCCTGGTGGAGGTTGCAGGGCAAATCTTTGGCATACATTAGGCTACGGAAGTCTATCTGTGCACTCAATGTAGTCAATAGGTGCCAGTGGAAAAGTGATTGCTAGAAGACCAATTTACTGTTGAAGATGGCCATGGTGAAGATGGTCTTGTGAAGAGGGTCTCTAAGGATAGTTTGATTTCAAATTCTTTATCCTTGTTCTATTTACTCTTGGTAAGGTAAGCATGGTAAGACTGGTCTTACTTTAATCCAAGATGTCCTCTTATCTACGATCAATTGTAAATCACCATGACAGAGGCAAGGAACAGAGACGTGTCTATTTGCACATGAAGATTAGTCAGAAGCTCTTTAACATATTTTTCAATGGTCTACCACATTGGAGTCATTTTTGTGTAAATATTGGAAATTTAAGCAACGTGCCTTGGACGTGATAAATAATGTGCACATGATGGCTGTGATGTACTAGAACGTGAAGTGAAATTGAAACTCACTGATTCATTGTCTGTGTCTTCTGCATATGTTCCCATCCATAACTGTGCACCAGAAAGCAGATATAGTACTGTATGTACTGTACAAGCAGCTAGATTACCTCCAGAGGACTCAAAGATTGAGATGAGTGAGTGTAACACTAGAACTACCGAATATTTTATAATACCTATAACTACCATTTTGACCCCCATTCAAAAGTATTGACTCTAGAGTAAAATGAACTCTTTTTTGCCAATAAAACATGTATTCTTACTTAGTAGGAACAGTACATCGTGTTGACGTAGTAAGACGTCCATCATCTTCTCCAGATTCTTCGGTATTTTCACTTATATCACTGTCACTGCTTGACTCTGATTCGTCGGAAATGTGATGTAGAATATATTCTTCATCAGACTCTATTGGTTCCTGACTTTCTACTGACTCATTTTGGTAGGTAAATTCTGAAGACATTTTAAAATGTCACCATTTGTCAGACCCCTCAGCTTACTCATGCTTCAAATATACGTTGCAAAAAGTGACTTGTAAAGTCACAGAAGTAATAAAATTACACTGTACATACAGAGCTGTAACTTCAGCTATAGTGTAGGTAACTACCATAGAGGCAGCGGAGGCGGCTGCCACAGGGCCCGGGCCATTAGGGGGCCCGGTGACAGCCACTACCGCTGCGTTTTTTTGTTTTTTTTTTGTAAATTAGCCATTATGGGCCTTATTTACTTGCCGATGCTGGACATAATACTGTGTGCAGGGGCCACTATGGGGACATAATACTGTGTGCGGGGGCCACTAATGGACATAATACTGAGTGCAGGGCTTACTAAGGGACATAATAGAGTGCGGAGGAGGGGGTCGGTCGAGGTCTTCGGCTTCGGTGTCAGTTGGGGGGGGGCATGTCAAAAGTTCGCCACGGGCCCCGTCATTCCTAGTTACGCCACTGAGTGTAGGCTACTGAAGTCCGGCAAAAAAGGCTAGTAGAGACATGGATCAAATATGTTCAGACAAGATTAGACAAAACAAAATGATGAATGAGAAAAATAAATAGCAAAAGGGTCGAACTGACCCCTCCAGTAGTTCTAGTGTTAACATGATCATAGCCTTCTCAGGCTACTCTATCCACACCTGGCTCTTGGCTGTGCAGCATCCCAGAGTGACACTGCTTTAAAGCCTCTCTCTGTCTATCTATCTATCTATCTATCTATCTATCTATCCAGTATATATATATATATATATATATATATATATATATACAGTCCTATGAAAAAGTTTGGGCACCCCTATTAATCTTAATCATTTTTTGTTCTAAATATTTTGGTGTTTGCAACAGCCATTTCAGTTTGATATATCTAATAACTGATGGACACAGTAATATTTCAGGATTGAAATGAGGTTTATTGTACTAACAGAAAATGTGCAATATGCATTCAACCAAAATTTGACCGGTGCGAAAGTATGGGCACCCTTATCATTTTATTGATTTGAATTCCCCTAACTACTTTTTACTGACTTACTGAAGCACAAAATTGGTTTTGTAACCTCAGTGAGCTTCCATTTCCTTACTATGTTCCTCACAGTGGAAACTGACAGGTTAAATCTCTGAGACAACTTTTTGTATCCTTCCGCTGAACAACTATGTTGAACAATCTTTGTTTTCAGATCATTTGAGAGTTGTTTTGAGTAGCCTATGATGCCACTCTTCAGAGGAGATTCAAATAGGAGAACAACTTGCAATTGGCCACCTTAAATACCTTTTCTTATGATTGGATACATCTGGTTATGAAGGTCAAAGCTCACTGAGGTTACAAAACCAATTTTGTGCTTCAGTAAGTCAGTAAAAAGTAGTTAGGGGAATTCAAATCAATAAAATGATAAGGGTGCCCATACTTTTGCACCGGTCAAATTTTGGTTTAATGCATATTGCACATTTTCTGTTAGTACAATAAACCTCATTTCAATCCTGAAATATTACTGTGCCCATCAGTTATTAGATATATCAAACTGAAATGGCTGTTGCAAATACCAAAATATTTAGAACTAAAAATGATTAAGATTAATAGGGGTGCCCAAACTTTTTCATAGGACTGTATATATATATATATATATATATATATATATATATGTGTGTGTGTCTGTGTGTGTGTGTGTGTGTGTGTGTGTGTGTATGTATTTTGTATGTCTATGTTTCAATATTCCAATAATGTGTTTGTGCCTACTGTTGACAACCCTTTTACCTTCTTTAGGCTGTTTACAGCCTTTGTCAATCACCGGCCTCTGGGCGAGGTTTAGAGACTTTAGGTCTCTGGAGAACCATTAGAGCCTCAGTTAGCTTGCAGTGAGTGTTGGCTCTAATATCTGTGCTCTAAAGTGCTCTCATCAGCCCCTGAGGGAGAGGAGAATCACAACCCAAGACTGCTAATAGACAGCCCAGAGATAGGGAAGATTCAACTGTCTACCCATCAGACATTTTGCCTAGGAGGATAAGAGTCCTGCTTCTCCAGGAGAAGTTATATGGGCCCAAGGACAGCCTTACATTGAGCTTCCAGATCCTTACACTGGGTGAGGCTAGGTTTATTATTTAATTAATGGAGTGGAGTGAAGGCACATCATCACCACCATAAGTCTTGTCATCCCTTATCCCCAGCCTGGGTGTAGCCTAACAATTGAAGACTACTACCCCCATCAAGAAGCTGCACAAGTTCACTGTCTGGAAGGGAAGGAGTGTCTCCGATTACCAAAGGATGTGAAGATGGTGGCCATCTTACAGAAATGAAGAAGGTACTGGCAGAATAACTAACATGGCCAAAATAATAACAAGGAGGGCATCACTTATTTTAGTTAGGTATAATGTACTGATTGTGAAACTCTTTTTGTAAAATTGAAAGTCACTCTAAGACTAGGATAACACCATGTGTGTGATGTACAGTACATTTATACATTATGTTTGTTCACCTATCAAGTGTTCATAAAATGAGACTACAAGTGCACTTTTGGCCTTCAGCTGACTAGTACAAGTCCGTATACCACTTACAAATGATGGTGGAATACAACAGTGTTGTGGACCTTCCGGTGAGTCTTCAGGGTCCTCTTGAAGCTTATGATTGTTAAGGTCAGTCATATGTGTTGTGGTAGCGAGTTCCAGAGTATGGGGGATGCACGAGAGACGTCTTGGAGGCGGTTGTGTGAAGAGCAGATGAGAGCAGAGCGGAGTAGGAAGTTTTTAGTGGATCAGAGGTTACGTGTGGGCAGGTAATGGAGATTAGGTCAGAGATGTACGGAGGGGACAGGTTGTGGATGGCTTTGTATATCAGTGTTCACATTTCTATTTTCTGAGCGATGGATATGTTTCTGTATGACATTTATTGCTGACAATATTTTAATGTATACATCCTGTCTATGCTAAATAAAGGTCATTAACATGATATCACCAGAGTCTTAACTGATATTCTCAGGTCATTATAACAGGGTACATTGGGCCTTGATAAATCTCGTTATACCTTTCTATTTAATATTGATTCTAAAGACAATGGGGTGTTTCATCGCATGTTGAAATCAATAAGATGGTCACGATTCACGTATATGTGCCTCAAGGTGCACTTCAATAATGCGTACAATTCAACTAGTTCTGCTTACAATTGTCTCAGCAGGTAAATACTGAAGAAGGCCACTTTCAATAGTTTAAGGGGGCGTTCACACTACCGTCATACCGGGGGTTTCCATCCTAATCCCCAGGGAAATTGGACAGGGGACGACTTGCCGGTGGTCAGCTATGAAACCCATTCATTTGAATACAGCCTCTCCACCTGGAAACCGTAAATACGGACACCGGCGGTCACCTTTAAAAATCCATTCAAATTAATTGGTTTTAAAGCTGACCACCGGAAAGCCACCCCCTGTCCAGTTTCCCTGGGGTTCAGGACGGAAACCCCAGGTGGACAGCGGCAGTAGTGTGAACGCCCCCTATGTTAAATTCACCTCCTTAAGCAACAACATTAAGAGGGTGCAATAGTGACCATACGCAGAGGCCTTGCTATCATTTTGCTGAATGTGCTGTGATCTCTCGATTGTGCAAATTGTGTTTTGCGTTTTTTTGCTTTCTTTGCACGTACTTCAAGTGAGGATGGAATATTGGTGAGGAGAACATGATATTGGGTAACATTGGGGCATAAGTGCTCTGTATAAAGAGCCATGTTTTCATTCTTTCCATAAGTTTGTGCAGTTGGGTTAGTTCCATATGTTCCTGAGAGGCAGAATTTTGGGGCCAGCTGGGGGCATCACCTATGGGAGCATAAGGGGGTTTCCTTTACCCAACTATACTGAACGACATGGTCATGGTCTTTGTGGGGTGTGGTTGTCACACAGCAGGCGGAACGTACACGCACATTAGTAGATATGATGCATACAGTATTATCGATGTATGTAGAAAAAGAGCTAGCTGGAGCATGAAGACCCTAAGCTTTCTGTTATGTAAGGGCTACTTCACACAGGGCAAGAGGGGGTGGACGTGGAATCCACCTCTAAATCCGCCCCCTCACAATAGAGGTCTATGTAGACCACTAGTGGGGGGGTTTTCCGCTAGTGGTTTATTCCCGCTAGCGGTAAAAAAAAAACGAGCTGCCCTTTCTTCAGGCGGATTTCTTGGCTGATTCACAGCATCCGCCCCGCAACAGCAACCTCCAGACTAGGCCCATTCATTTGGGCTAAATGACCACTGCTCATTGGCTCCCATCCAGTTATGTCATCCACAGGGGCAAGGTAACCAAGACAGACTCAACTTTAAATAGCTGGGACATGTCAGGAGCAATGTTGGCTATTGATAGTACTGGACCTTACCATTAGCGCTCCTGGAACTGCAGTCTTACCGCTATACTCTTATTATTTTTTCTGATGCCATATGCTTATTCCGCACTGTTATACCCTGTAGAACCTACAATAACTACTCCTGATGAACCCTAGAAAATATTAGGGGGAAACACGTCAAGTTCTCCTGTTTTGGGGTACTTCATTAGGAGGGAACCCCCTTACATGTTCACGTGTATACTCCACAAGGGGGTATTTTTACAACCCATGAGGGGTAATTTCTATCTCAATATTCTCAGATGCAATCTTCACCTCTTCGGCAGTATAACTGGGGTGATCCTCCAGAGAAACCGGTCAGCTGTGATTGTGACTAGTTCCTCTAAAGACATTGATTTATGTTTGCTACAAGGTGAATTACTAGTATGGGGTAATTGGCGATGTATCCATGTTACTAAGCACGGTCTCGCTGATCGTTATGTTAAATAGACCACAGGAAAACCAAAAGGAAATGTGACATACAAAGCGCCCTCCCATTATGAGAAAAATAAGAGCCTGACATCAGTAAGAAATCATTCCTCGGTGTTACAGTGAGCAATTCTCAGCTGAGTCTTCCAAGGATACCAACTAAAGAGCCGTCTTCATAGTCTCAGAACATGAGTCTCCGATGGAAGATGGGTTCATTGCTAGCAGTGTGTTGGGTGATACTTATAGAAGGCTCTGCTATATTGGCCACTCAGGAATGTACTCATGGCAGTTACAGGATGAACATTAATGGACTTTCAACATGCTGCCCACCTTGTAGACAAAGTAAGTGCCATCTCGTTCTGGATTTTTTGTTTTACTACATACATTTTACACTAGGTTCACACTAGCATTTGGGGTTTACATGCTTTGGGTCCACTTGGGGGTGCCAAAAACGGAAAGCTCACCAGCTTAAAAATCGGTTGCCCGTGGGAAAATCGCAGACCCCATAGACCATAATGTGCTCTGCTGGAATTCCGTCCCGTTTTCACCCAAGAAATGCAGAAAAGTGTTGGTTGCAGGAGTTCTCTCTTTGCATTTTTTCAGCAGGTCCAGGACGGAAACCCCGGAGTTCAAGCGCTGGTGTGAACCTAGCCCTAACTATTGAATGCAATTTTACAGAAATAGAATTGAATGGTGATAAACTTACATACATATATTGAGGTGAGCCCCTAGGAAGGCTTAAAAAATAAAACAAAAACATATACTCATCAGTCCATTTGGCTGGGGATCCAGTGGAGAGTATTTATTGGTGTCCCTGGATCAGAAAAAGAAATGGACCATCACTGTACTGATAGAGAGTTACCACTTGTATCGCAGTCCAGAGCTGCATTCACAATTCTCCTGGCTTCAGAGCTAAAATCCCTCTGCAATCTTTGCAACCAACCTCTTTGTAGGAAAAGCTAAGTGATGACAGTATTAAGGGATTTCAGCTATGAGGTGTTATAACGAAACTTCAGAGGCAAAACAGCAGACGTGTGAGTAATATTGTACGGGTTCTAGGGGGAAATGGGTAGAAGCTAATGAGAAAGCTACGTATATGTATCCACCCCACTCAACGAGGTTTTATATATTATTTTCTTTTATTATTTAGCTTACTTATATAGCGCCATCATATTCCGCAGTACTTTGCAGATATTGTCAGTCACTGTCCCATATAGGGCTCACAATCTATATTCCCTATCAGTATGTCTATGGAGTTCTGGGGAAACCGGCATACCCGGAGGAAACCCACCTAAACCCAATTTTTCAGAATGATATGGGTTCTATAGTTTAGACTTACACCTGTTAGACATTTATGCCATATCCTGTAGATGTTTGAGATGGGAAAAGAATTAAGTTATACAGTACATGTTAGATTCTGTTTTTTTGAGTCTTTGGAGTCTTAGGGTCCATTCACACTGAGTTTTGAGGGGAGGATTTTGGTGCTGAAAATCCACGTGGAAAAAAAAGCCTCCCATTGACTTCCATGGGTTCCTTTCTCCACTGCGGAAAAACGAACCCATTGAAGTAAAAAAACTCAGTGTGAATGGACCCTAAGGGTTTGTGAGTATATCCTGACACATATTAATTTACACTAAGAGAGGTGTATAAAGTATACCCATTATTAGGTAAAGTACATTATACACATGACCAAGTGACCTCATTACCTTGTGGTAAACCAAAAAGAAATAGTAAGTTGTGAAAGATGTGTAATAGAGAATAAGTGGTGGGGGCATTCCCTTATCAGACTAAGCATCATGATATAAAAATAATTTTCGGTGAAAACTCCAATATTTCATTCTACCAATACTGTGGACCTCGGGCAATGCTGAGATTACTAACTCGATGGCGGCAGGGAGAGATATGTAGCTGCTAGACAGAGATGTACTAGAAGAGATCAGCCTATCTGATCTATTATTTACAGGATATCAAGGACTGCTAAGAGCGACGTCTCATATGAAGGACAGATTTTCTTTATACATATCAACCATCTAAGGTTAGGTTCACATCTGTGCTCTAATACCATTCTTCGGGGACTCTGTCCCCCATTCCGCTTAAAAAACGGGGAAAGAAAAGTCCTGCGGAAACCAAGTG
Organism: Leptodactylus fuscus; assembly: GCF_031893055.1. NCBI lineage: Eukaryota > Metazoa > Chordata > Amphibia > Anura > Leptodactylidae > Leptodactylus > Leptodactylus fuscus. Next base: position 31,313,864 of record NC_134270.1, on the reverse strand, counting down.
GACCCCATTATAGTATAAAGGGTCTACCGATTTCCATGGGTAACTGCTTTTTAAGCGGGGAAGTTTTCCAATTTTGATTTCCCAAGTGGACCCAAAGGCAGGTGTGAACCTAGGATAAATTGGTAAGGTCTGTCTAATTAATATACTTACATTATCACTAACTTTAATTCATAAATCAATAGTACCAGATATTATACCATTCTAATATATATTATCAGAGAAACATGTTTCTTTCTGTTCCTATAAGTCTGTTCCACTGCTGCCCTCCCTTTGATAAACTGACTTTCACTCTGAAAATGTTACCATATCCATCTTTCAACAGAGTGCAGGTGACATGACATAGATTACAAATGTTTATAGAAGTCTATGGAGAGAGAGGAGAAAATAGAGTTCAAGAGAGAGAGAGATAGCGGCAGAAACAAAGGTTTAGTGTGATGCTGGAGCGGAATAAGGTCTTTTTATCACAAGCAAAGTACATTATTCACAGTAGTAGAGGTCATTACTATATATATGCTATATGCCCTGCATGATCCTGGGCTGTTTCTCAGTGAGTTATAGAGATTAATACAGCAGATTCTCCTTTACTTACTGATAGTTGTTAGAGACAGGTGAAGTGATTCAGAACCGAATATGACCCAAAAATCTCCAAAAATTCAAGGTTTGCCAAAACAAAAACTATTAGGGTTCAGCACCCACAGATAGAATAGACCCTAGACAGAAAAAGAAGATGTCAATTTTGTGGGGACCTTGCACCTTTCATTCACCAAAATTCCAAAATGGCCAGGCTGTGAAGAAATAAAGGGTAACTTAGGACTAATACAACCATGCAAATTACATACAATAACTTTGATTTCCAGGTGAAAAATTCCAAGTATGTCCAGATGCAGAGCAAAGGAAGGAAGAATGTCACTGCAATGAAGGCTATGGCTGTAGAACTAAAAGTTGCACTACATGTGAAAAGTTGCCAATCTGTGGAAGGAACTCTTACCTAAAGAGAACAGGTAATATTTCTCTAATGACATTAGGTTCCAATTAGACAGCATTATATGGAAGTCTTTATAGTTCTTACAGAGATTGCCACCAAGCTTTCCCAACCTCATGATGCATAGATAAGCCTAGGAGGTCTGGAAGGAGGGGTGGGCACATGTTATCGATGCTCGTAATAGAGGTAAAAAAGATGAGTGAAAAATGTCATCAAATCTTATATAGGAGGACAGAGTTGGAATGTAATGTATACAATAGTTGAATGTTTTTTGTGGTTTTTTTAAATGTAGATTGTGAACCCCCATATAGTACATGTACATTTTTTTTTCTTATTAGTATGCCTTTATAGAATTGGAGGATATCCATGCAAACATGGAAAGAACATACAAACTCCTTGCAGATGTTGTTCCTGGCGGGATTTGAACCCAGGACTCCAGTGCTGCAATGCTAACCACTGAGCTGCCATGTTGCCCCCAATCGTATAATGTTATGATCTCATTCTCATGTAAAGATGGTGATTCCTGGTACTGTTGGTTGAATTATATGGTCCCACTCAGCCAAAGAACCCAGTGACAGTTTCCATTCCTAGGAGAAGACCATTAAGGAGTCAAGGATGACACTGCTAATGGACTGCTAACTAGCTGAGATAGAACTATTTCCCCCAGACCCAACCTATCTAGATGCAGCGGCCAGGACTAAGCACTATGATGTTTTGGTTTCCCACAGATGTGAACGAGAGCATATTTCGGAAAAGCATAGCTCACTGTTCTATGTTCTTTCCAAAGTTCACATATGGGAATAAAGGAAACAGTGCAGCAGATCCTTCTTGGCTGATTCCATAGCTCCCAGTCTGATGGTGGAGAACATCCCACATCTTATTCCAAACAGATAATCCTATAACATATCTTGCTAATTTGGATGCAAATGCAACGTATGTGAATTTATGACATGGGAAAGTTCTCTCTTCAGCCTCCCACTCACTTGTTTGACACGTAATAATTCTATTAGACAATCATTATAATGCCCTTATGTTAATAGATATGTCACCGTGTATGGACTTCACATCTGGTTTGGTCCATGAGAGCTTTATCTCCTTGTTGTGGTGTTATGCGATAGATCTTGTAACTTTTCCCCTCATCACAATTTTTACGTATTTCTGCTTGTGGTTAATAGAATGTTCCAACCAACAATGCTTTCTAGTTTCAGTGTAATGACAGTCTAATGCAAATGCACTGTATGACTGTAAGTATTTTTTCCATAGCCCACACTTGTAAAGGCATCATCCTGTCATGTTTCCTGAATGTCCCTGGTGTTGACCCAACAGTAACAGTTTCACACGTAAAGGAAAACATTGACTGCTGGCCCACCCCTTGCACTGGCTTGAAAGACCAAGCTTTCCTAGGTTCAGGCAGTTCCAACAAATTTACCAAAAACTTTGCAAAAGTGTCGGAACCTCTTTAAGGCCTGCTAAATGTCAGAAGACCTGAGACAACCAAGAAGATTACCTTGCATTGGTGTCCAGGGCAAGAAGAGACATTGTAGCGACTCAAGGCATTGCTGACATGTGCAACCAACCTGGCTTATGTGGATTTATCCAAGCTATTTGTAGCCTGGAAACACCTTAGAGAACTTGTGGTCTACACCCCTTCCCCATGACAGAAGAATAACAGCCATAGTTCAAAAGTCTTGTACAATATGAAGAAACTGAAACATGGGCAATAGAGTTGAGCGATCGGGATCGGAAAAGATCAGATTCCAATCGGCGATCGAGTAAATTTCACAATTGCGATAGGGATTGGCAGGACAATGATCGGAAATCAGATTTTAAAATCAATCCTGAAATCTCAAGATCGGCTCAACCCTACTCCATAAACATAAAGTAACTAGGGTGGAGCGATCGGGATCGGAAAAGATCAGATTCCGATTGGCAATCAAGTAAATTTCACAATTGTGATCAGATGGAAAATGATCGGAAACTGGATTTTAAAATCAATCCTGAAATCTCAAGATCGGCTCAAACCTAATGGCCAAGACAGGGATGCAGAATCTCTGATAGATACCTTTCAGACTTCTTGAAGATATCATCGCACTGTATCTCTCTTATTATCTTAGTGCTCAAAACTGCAATTATTGACTATTGAGTTAACCCTTCCCTCTCCCTTATCTAGGCAGATGGGGTGGAGGAGATTAATGTTTAAGTATTGCTTATAGCAGTCCCCTAAAAAAAAAAAAAATGCCTGTGCCCTATAGAGCTTTTGTCTCCCTGCACTGGAGTTATGCAATGGCCAAGTACTGAATATTAAACTTAGAAGATAAATGTGCAAGTTTGCTATAATACTGTCAATTGGTCCTGGAAAGGAAGTGATCGAAGATTTGCAGTATGCCATTTCTATGTAATCGTGTGTTGCTTCATTGAAAACACACTGGAAGGACATATGAACATTTGGACATAAGGTCGTTACATCTAAATTACACCTTGAGGCGCCACCGTTCCTAGTTATGCCATTGAGTGAGAGAAACATGTACTGAGAATTAAGAGTGGTCTTGCAATGGTTTGTCCGTTTAAAAACCCATTCAATTCAATGGGTTTTTAAAACATTCCGCAGATGTCCATTTTCAATCTCTCTGCCGAAGCATCAGCTGTCAAAACTTCCCTCTCAAGTTTCCCTGTAAAGCTTACAGATCATGGGGTGTATTCTCAAGATGCTAGGACGCCAACCAGTGCCAGTGGCATAGAACTCATACATGTACAACAGGACTGAGGATGGTATAGGGACTAGAGATGAGCAAACACTGTTCTGATCAGCCGATCCGAACAGCACGCACCCATAGAAATGAATGGAAGCAGCTGTGACGCTGACTTTGCCGGCGGACGGTCGCCGTGCCAGGTGCTTCCATTCATTCTATGGGAGCGTGCTGTTCGGAACGGCTGATCCGAACAGTGTTCACTCATCTGTAATAGGGACATAGAACAAATGTGGATGTGGATGAAGCTATAAAAATCAGAACTTTAAACAAATGATAATGAATATTCTTTCATAACAAGGCTCTTGAATCCTAATCAATTTATGTGCATTCATTTCTAGAAAAAGCGACCACAGTTTACGAATATTATTGTGAAGCTTGTCCAAAGGGGACCTATTTTGAAGCAGAAAGTGGAACCTGTGAGCCTAGTGAAGAGTGAGTACCTAGGATAGTCACCATTTATTGAGCCTAGAATATACATTATAAGATATGTTAACCATTCTTCACATGTTGGGATTAAATCTGCATCTTTGACCAATTCCCCCCTTTGCCACCATATATTGTGTTATTTCAACGTCCAAAAAGTCCAACGTTGTGTTATTTTGCGTCCAAAATAGAAATGAACCGAATTTTTTAAAATTCTCTGTTAAAAATTTTCTACTTCTATGAAGACCTATGTATCTCTATGGTTATAGACTACAAACAACCATTCAGGCAGTCAGATCCTGCGGATACTCTTTTCCCTCTAGTCCTTTTTTTTTGTGTGTAGATTGAGAGCCCCATATAGGGATCACAATGTACTCTTTTTTGACCTATCAGTATGTCTTTGTAGAATGGGAGGAAATCTATACAAACACGGGGAGTACATACAAACTCCTTGCAGATGTTGTTCCTGGCAGGATTCAAACCCAGGACTCCAACTCTGCAGTGCTAACCACTGAACCACCGTGTTGCCCCTCTTTCTAGAGTTTTTCTTACTAACCTACCGACAATCGATAATGGGGCAAGTGGAAGGAAATACTACTTGACTGCATGATCAAAATATATACCCAGGGGTGAACCTGCCCCTTTCGCCGCCCGAGGCGAAGTGCAGAAAGCCGCCCCCCCCCCCCCGCGCCCCGGGGGAGGGGCGGAGCGTGGGCGGGGCTTAGTGGAGGGGCAGGGCTAAGCGGAGGGGCGGGGCTTAGCACCGTTCGCCGGCAGAGAGCAGGCCCCGAGACTGCCTGCGCTCTGCCTGAGCGTGCGGGGAGGCTGTTGGAGCAGCGCTGCTCCAGTGGCCTCCCCAAACCACCGCTCCGTGCTAAGCCAGTCCAGGACAGCTTGTCCTGGACTGGCTTACTTTAGCAAAAATGCCGCCCTCCCTGAGGCCCTGGCATAGCGCCGCCTGAAGCGCTCGCTTCAGGTCGCCTCATGGGAGGTGCAGCGCTGTATATACCTGATATATTTCTAATCTGCAACTTCGGTGGAATTCATAGAAGTCATCTGCACAAATTTCCCATTCCCCATCATGAATCTCCCCATTTTGTATTTACCCTTTATACCCACAAAGAGGTATAAACTACCCCACTCAGATTCTCAAGTCATGGATCCCAGAATAGTCATAGCTGTAAAATGATAGTGGCACTGATCAAGAACTGGAGTAACACAATAAGAACCGGGTGAATAATGTCAAGAGCAAGGTAGGAGTGATATCCAGGAACAAGGCTGTGGTCAAAGTCATGGATCCCAGAATAGTCATAGCTGTAAATTAGTAGTGATGTAGTGACGGAGTAGTAGTGTCATCATGAGTAGAGTCAAGAGGTCAACAGAAAGGTGATAACTAGAGATGAGCGAGTACTATTCGAAACTCCCGTGTCGAATAGCACGCACCCATAGGAATGAATGGACGCAGCCGGCATGCAGGGGGTTAAGCGTCCGGCTGCCAGCAAAGTCTGCGTGACGGCCGCTTCCATTCATTCTTATGGGTGTGTGCTATTCCAAAGGGCCGTTTGGAATAGTACTCGCTCATCTCTAGAGGTAACATTTGTGATGAGATAGGAGCATAGCAAGGAGACTACCAGGAGCCAGGGCCTGGAGTAGGCTAGGTAGAGGTGATATTCAGGAACCAGGCTGTGGTCAAAGTCAGATTTGTTGATCCTGTAATCGATTCCCAAATTTTGTTGGATCTTCATTCAAATTTTGCTAAGTCACAGTTCAAACAGATAATATTCAACTTCTCCACTGCTTCTCACAGGCCTCAAATTTCTCAAACCCTGTCTATTTGGGTATAATTGATGCCTTCGCCTAGTATAATACTACATATAGCCTTACATCAAATAAAACCAATGTATTATACTGACCAAGAGGCCATTAAAACATGCAAAACCTCAGCCTGTGTACAATGCTAGATTCACAGTACTGTCGTGCTGTCTATGTTTTCAACCAATAGAGAATCAGAACAATGGACTGTAAAAATGTATCAGTAATCTTTGAAGTCTAGTGTTGAAAAAAAACAGATTTTGAAATTTTGTTATGTTGGCTTTCAGGTTTTTCTAGGCAGCAGAAAAAAAGCGACACGCTGAGCTTTTTTCTTCCAACTTAAGAAGTGAAAGCTGACAGAAGGAGCCTTACAGTACAAAGATGACTGGTACATATGGAAGGTTTCCGGATTCTATCAGCCAATCTGTCAGTTTTGTAGTCCATTGTTCTGATTTGACAGATCAAAACAACAGACAGTACAACTATAGTGTGAACATAGTCTCATTGGCCAACTTGAGTTTGGCCACCATCTTCTAGGGCATGACCCCTATTATGGCGTCACTTTGTTGGAGTCAATCTTATTCAGGCTGCCTCTAATTTACAAAAACATTTACAATAATAATGTTATTTCTTATAAATTCAAATAACTTTTATATAATTTATTTTAATCTATAAGTTTTTTGGGGGTTGTAGCAAAAAACTTTTTTTCTAATAAATATATATCCTGGCCATATGAATCCTTATTGAGATAATTGTATCTCAGGATTACCACCTCTCTCAGGGCCCCTTCACACGGCGTAAGCGCTCGGCTCATTCCAAGCCGTACACGCGAGCGCTTCTAACCACTTCCCATTCACTTCAATGGGAACACTTGTAAAGCCGGCTTTACGAGCGCTCCCATTGAAGTGAATGGAAAGTGTTTAGAAGCGCTCGCGTGTACGGCTTGGAATGAGCCGAGCGCTTACGCCGTGTGAAGGGGCCCTCACACTTCACTTGATCTTTCCAATACACACGAGACCGGTGTGTCTTCAATTAACTCCAGGTTCACACTAGCTTTTGGGTTTCTGTCCTTTGGGTCCACTTGGGGACAGAAACCCAATCCACTTAAAAATTAGCTACACATGGAAACCTCATAGACTATAATGGGGTCTGCCAGGTCTGGAGAGAAGAGAAAAGTCCTCCTTGCACAAACTGAGACTCAAAGCGCTAGTGTGAACCTAGTGTAAAATATCTAATGTTACCTGCACCTAGAACAAATAATCCAAACACAATATCTGGTATCACAACAGTCCAAAACCTTCCACTTGAGTCTAATTAGCATATTGTATGCCAAAACTAAAATCACTTATATTTAATCAATGGTGGGGGCTAGAGAAAAAGAATCCCTATTGAGTCCAAAGAGTTAGACGTGATGAAAAGTCCTCTTTACAGTATCCATTAAAGTTGTGTTTCCACCACTACGTGAGCTTTGCACACTTTTTCACAATTCGATGGTTTCTTTTTTTTACTGTAGATTGTGAGCCCCATATAGAGCTCTCAATGCACATTTGTTTTCCTATCAGTATGTCTTTGTAGTATGGGAGGAAATCCACGCGGAGAACATATAAACTCCTTGCAGAGGTTGTTCCAGGCAGGATTTACCATCGAACCACCATGTTTCCCCGCAATTAGATGGTTTCATCTGGCCAATAATATATGACTCCTCCATTAGTATAGGCGATACAGACAAAACTTATGAATGAGGGAGTAATAATATCTATTGTTCCCATCATTCTGGTTGTAATTGACCTCAAATAGAAGGCAAGGCATGGGGGCCTGATTGCCCTTTAAAAGGCCGAACCTGACATCATTGGTAGGCTGCAGTTAGGAGAAGAACCATGGCCAGATCTATCAAGATGGTGGCTGATAATGGAATCCAAGAAGACATTCAGATATAGTTGCAGCAGATCATTGGGACTCTTTGCCGAAGATGGCGGAGATGAGTAGCAGTGACCTTTGTTAGATAAGTTAGTAAGAAAAGTAAAAAAATGTCAGCTTTTATGACTACTGCATTGAGAATGAAGGTCACATATCTGTATTTGCTGTATTTGTTGTGATGCTAGGTTCACACTAGCATTTGGGTTTCCATTCTTTGGGTCCACTTGGGGACCCAAAAAATGGAGACCCTATCTGCTTAAAAAGACTATATTACTAGACTATGATGGAGTTTCCACCTGGTTTCCACCCATAATTGTCATTGCTTGCAGGAGTTTTCTCTCTGTATATTTGAAAGAGACTGGGCGGAATAACCGAATGGTCACACAACGCTAGTGTGACCTTAGCCTTAGAAAGGTATCTGTATTCTTATACAAAGTGTTCAAGTACATGAAGCAAATCTGTGTTTCCTTAATTTACAGGAAAACCATTACAGAAAGTAGCAGAGATCGAAATGTATCCTCGGTGCCTTCAACTCCAAGCCCGAAAATCACCACAACAGAGAATGCCTCAGGTAAAAGCAACACAATGGTCATAGGTAACATAGATAAAGGTATTATAACATAACTAGCCTCTGCCCGCAACTTCGTCTGCGGGTTGTTGGCGTCAATGATCTGCCTATATTTAGCAAATTGCTGCTGTCAATGGTTTGCCTGCTCTCGCATTTCGGCAGCTGTTAAGCTGTCCTGCTGCTGAACTTGTTCCTCACACTGTGCCTGTGATTGTTCCGGCATCTCAGCACCTTGCTTGAACATCATATAATGAGCTTGTTGTTGGTGTTGATGATCTGCCTGCTCCGGCGTTTCGGCAGCTGTCAAGCTGGTCTGCCGCTGAACTCATTCCTGGTGCTGTGCCCGTGATTGTTCTGGCATCTCAGCAGCTCACTGATACACCATATAATGAGCTTGTTGTTGGCGTTGATGATCCGCATGCTCTGGCGTTTTGGTAGCTCTCAAGCTGGCCTGCCGCTGAACTTGGTTCTTGCGCTGTGCCTGTGATTTTTCCGGCATCTCAGCAGCTCACTGGGATGCCATATAATGAGCATGTTGTTGACGTTGATGATCCTCCTCAGGTGCGCTTGAGAAGAACTCTGGAACTTCTGGCTCCTTCATAGATGTCGTTGTTTGCGACAAATTAGATTCTCTTTTTCCAGGCATGTTGAAAATTGGCAAACTGCCAATTTGGATTGAAGGTGTTTGCCCATGTTTTTCAGCACTGGAGCAGATCAGATAATATGCAAATGTGTATACACACTGAGGGTTAGCGTGTGTTTACACAGAGATAACAGCCCTGGCTGAGATAAGGCTGCTGCTAAGAATTGTGTAATATAGTATGTGAACCTAAATTCATATCTGTCATGAAACCATGTCATTTACGTAGCCTATATTTTAATTGAGGTTACAATCTATCTATCTGCCGAATTTAATTCAAATCCGTTCAGTCATTTTTGCGTGATTGAGGAACAAATACACAAACACACAAACATACAAACTTTCATATTTATAATATTAGTAGAATAGTCAGTGCTGGGAGCCAACGTGTAAGAGTGTGCATATAGAGATAAAGAAGGAACTATGAAGGAACGTCCACTGCACTCCAAAGCCTAGCATGGACAGAGACTTATATTAATACATTTCTACTGACCAACGTAGGTGGAGACTTATACAGAGTATATGAAAAATCCTTACTAATTTTTGTGTGTTTGGATGTTTGTTCCGCTTTCACGCCGCATCGCCTGAACGGATTTCTATGAAATTTCGCACATACCTAGAATGGCACCCAGAAAAGAACATAATCCCGTATGTGCTGGTTTGGCCGTCTGCAAGCACCGAATTCACGGTCCGTGTAGGCTGAAGGACCTGAGATGACGTCACTACGTCAGGCGCGGGGCTCCGATTGGAGCAGGCCACTGCGGGGGCAGAGCTACACAGCCACAGTCCGGCTGCACACTCACATGAACAAAATGGCGTCATGCATACCATAAACTATTATGTAGCTGTAAGGCTGCAATAGGCTACACATTGGGAAGGCGTCTGGTGGGTTTGCTAAAGGTCTCTTAATATGTTTGCATAGTGATCATAACCTCAGTCTCCGACAGTTTCCCCTAAAGTACCAAGAAAAAAATCACTTTTAGAAAATTTCAGCTTTTCTAGGAACTGTTTATGTATGTGGTAACTAGAAACAGCAGATTTCCTCTTGTTTTCCTGTCTACATGTGGAGTTAAGAAGCGACCTGTCCGGAAGATAAAGATAAAGATATAGTGGTTAAGACACATCTGCGTTTGTGGAAAAGCTACACCCACTGTAGCCTACAGAAGTGGAACGTGGCTTCTTTATTTGTATATCCTGTTGGTCATCTATAGTAAGATAAAATTTAAGCATGACCTATCTCTTGTATAGGAAAGTTTTCAGAATTCTCAAAATTGGAGAGTTTACATATGTTGTCAGTATCAGTTTGGTCAGGGTCCAACATCTAGACCCTGTAGTGATCGGCTGATACGGCTGCCGGAAGCCATATAGATGGTATACAGGGGGAAACAGCCCTCCTCCTATTCACGTAAATGGGTGTGAGGCTACAGTTTCCCAGCACCACCACTACAGCGTACTGTATGCAGTTTCCAGTCTGTACACTACAGATGTACCTGAAGGGCTTAGAGGACACTGTTTAGTATACACACCTGTCTTCACTGCTCCAATCTCTCCCACCACAATCTGGTCCTGCTGCTCCGGTGTCTTGTTTTGGTGCAAGTCCCCACCACACGTAATCGCTGAGGCCAATCAGCGACCTAAGTAAAGGAGATGGGACGTCATTTACATATGTCAATTGCAACGTCTCATGTCCTCTCCTTGGGCCACTGATAGACCATTGCCAAAACAAGACACCGAAACAGCAGAAGCAGACCATGGTAGGAGACACCAGAGCACCGGAAACAGGTGAGTATGAATTGTTTTTTTTGGGGGGGGTCTCACCTTCCTCGGCCTCATAGATTAAAAAAAAAAAAAAAAAATTTATCCTGGACAACCCCTTTAAGCAATTCCCCAAATGTAATCGGATTGCTATTTAAGCAAGTTAGTAATAGGCTGCACAGGACCAGCAGTAAGTAGGTAAATAAACTACCAATAATCTTACACTGCACTCGTTCAAAGAGTCTAAGTCTAGCTCTAAATAGGATGGACGTCTTCTCTTGGGACCCAAGTTGCAATCCCAGAACAAGGTGCACTTGCAGGTTCAGGACCCAACCAGAAATCCTATAGCAGACAGAGAGGATCAAAAACTAGGGGAGAATAAGAATAGCCAAATGGCCAACATGGACTCCAGGGTGTCATAGAACAAGCCAAAGTGAGGGAATAACCAGGAAAGCAAGCCTAAATCAGAAAACCAAGTAATCCTCAGAAAACAGGGAAGTTACACCCCTGTGCACATAACAGAATGATGACTACTAGAGATGAGCGAACAGTAAAATGTTCGAGATTCGATATTGGTTTCGAGTAGCTCCTCAATATTCGACTACTCGAATTGAATATCGAACCCTATTATAGTCTATGGGGGGGAAAATGCTCGTTTCAAGGGTAGGCAACGTTCGATCAAATTATACTTACCAAGTCCACGAGTGAGGGTCGGGCTGGATCCTCCGAGCAGTCTTCTCCTTGCAGCGTCCCCGCGGCGTCTTCCGGCTCTGAATTCACTCTGCCAGGCATCGTGCCTGGGCAGAGCCGACTGCGCATGCCCGCACTACAAGCCCGATGTCTGGCAGAGTGAATGAAGAGCCGGAAGATGTCGCGGGCAATCTGCATGGAGAAGACTTCTAAAGGTAGGAGAAGAACCAGCATTGATTGGCTGACTGTATAGCATTCAGCCAATCAATGCTGGTTCTGCATCGAACTTTTACATTCGAACAGCGAGTGGTACTCGATCGAGTACGAGTATTTCGAATACCTTAGTATTCGATCGAATACCTACTCGATGGAATACTACTCACTCATCTCTAATGAATAACTGTGTGGACAAGTAGGATATTCAGGTGAGATGTTGATGACAACTAGGAAGACAAGTCCAGTATGGAGAGGAGGATCTTATAGGTAACTTATACTAATTAATAGGTAAAAAGCTGAGTTTTATGGATTCTCCCACCATTTATTATTAAAACTGTACAACAGGACTGGATTTTACCAACCATTTTATATCTCCACATTATATATCTCTTCTCTGTTCTCTCTCTCAATTCTCCCCAGGACCGTCTTTCAATACCTGGGTGTTATTTTTTGGAGTAGCAGTTTTCATTCTTTTGATAATAACAGTCGCCATCCACATCTTCATATGGAAAATGAAAGCAGCCCCACCGTCGAAAATTACAGGTATGTATCATAATATAAAACACATCATAAAGTGGAATGAAATCACCAATACAAGGCATAGTCATACAGTCGGCCATATTACCTATTGTCTATGCTGTGATTCCAAATACGTTGTCTATTATAGGCCAATATTTTACCTTCGACTGCCTCTATGATTCTGGCATGCAGCATTGCATGAGTTATTCCATTTGACTGTCTACAGGTATATGTCCATGAGATGATTAGCTTTACAAGACAATATTATGATATAATGTGTCTATTAGGGATGAGTTATCCGATTTGGATAGCATAGGATTTGACCCAAATTTTCCAAAAATTTCAAGTTAAACCGTGAAAAATTGTTATACTCTGGGGTCTCGCCAGACTCCATAAGTATAATACATGGAGACCCGGGGAAAGTGAGTAAAAATAAAAACAGTTATACTCACCTTGCCTCACCTCGACTTCTGACAGTCTCCCGGTGTCCTCTTTAAACCTTTGGTCTAGAATCATGATGTTTGCACTTGCCCCATGACTACTGAGGCCAGCCAAAGGCCAGAAGAGGCCTGAGGAGGATGTCTAGGAACTGCATGATGCCTATAAGAGGTGAGGCAAAGTAAGTATAAGAGTTACTCTACTCCCCTGGGCCTCCTCTCCACTGAGGGGACATCAGACTATGATGATAGCAACTCTAATTTCCTCACAAATATTTATCAAAAATATTTTTTTGAGGTTTGCCCATCTCTAATGTCCATGTATGACCACCCAATGGTTGTGTTCTCAATTGCTGCCTTTTAAGGGTTCTGTTACCATGTCACAATATTATATTAAATTGGTTTAATGAAAATTTGGAGTCCTTACCCAAATTCAAGCTAAGTCATGGGTGGACACATCCATATTTATCACTCGTAGGTTGCAGGCTTGTAGGCACCATATGGCAGAGAGTAATACAAACCCCATAGGGACTCTTCATGCCATCAGAGGATACAGTCCTATGAAAAAGTTTGGGCACCCCTATTAATCTTAATCATTTTTTGTTCTAAATATTTTGGTGTTTGCAACAGCCATTTCAGTTTGATATATCTAATAACTGATGGACACAGTAATATTTCAGGATTGAAATGAGGTTTATTGTACTAACAGAAAATGTGCAATATGCATTAAACCAAAATTTGACCGGTGCAAAAGTATGGGCACCCTTATCATTTTATTGATTTGAATTCCCCTAACTACTTTTTACTGACTTACTGAAGCACAAAATTGGTTTTGTAACCTCAGTGAGCTTTGAACTTCATAGCCAGATGTATCCAATCATAAGAAAAGGTATTTAAGGTGGCCAATTGCAAGTTGATCTCCTATTTGAATCTCCTCTGAAGAGTGGCATCATGGGCTACTCAAAACAACTCTCAAATGATCTGAAAACAAAGATTGTTCAACATAGTTGTTCAGGGGAAGGATACAAAACGTTGTCTCAGAGATTTAACCTGTCAGTTTCCACTGTGAGGAACATAGTAAGGAAATGGAAGACCACAGGGACAGTTCTTGTTAAGCCCAGAAGTGGCAGGCCAAGAAAAATATCAGAAAGGCAGAGAAGAAGAATGGTGAGAACAGTCAAGGACAATCCACAGACCTCCTCCAAAGAGCTGCAGCATCATCTTGCTGCAGATGGTGTCACTGTGCATCGGTCAACTATACAGCGCACTTTGCACAAATAGAAGCTGTATGGGAGAGTGATGAGAAAGAAGCCGTTTCTGCACGTACACCACAAATAGAGTTGCCTGAGGTATGAAAAAGCACATTTGGACAAGGCAGCTTCATTTTGGAAACAAAAATTGAGTTGTTTGGTTATAAAAAAAGGCGTTATGCATGGCGTCCAAAAAGAAACAGCATTCCAAGAAAAACACATGCTACCCACTGTAAAATTTGGTGGAGGTTCCATCATGCTTTGGGGCTGTGTGGCCAATGCCGGCATCGGGAATCTTGTTAAAGTTGAGGGTCGCATGGATTCCACTCAGTATCAGCAGATTCTTGAGAATAATGTTCAAGAATCAGTGACGAAGTTGAAATTACGCCGGGGATGGATATTTCAGCAAGACAGTGATCCAAAACACCGCTCCAAATCCTCAGGCATTCATGCAGAGGAACAATTACAATGTTCTGGAATGGCCATCCCAGTCCCCAGACCTAAATATCATTGAACATCTGTGGAATGATTTGAAGCGGGCTGTCCATGCTCGGCGACCATCTAACTTAACTGAACTTGAATTGTTTGTCCAAAATACCTTTATCCAGGATCCAGGAACTGATTAAAAGCTACAGGAAGCGACTAGAGGCTGTTATCTTTGCAAAAGGAGGATCTACTAAATATTAATGTCACTTTTCTGTTGAGGTGCCCATACTTTTGCACCGGCCAAATTTTGGTTTAATGCATATTGCACATTTTCTGTTAGTACAATAAACCTCATTTCAATCCTGAAATATTACTGTGTCCATCAGTTATTAGATATATCAAACTGAAATGGCTGTTATAAACACCAAAATATTTAGAACTAAAAATGATTAAGATTAATAGGGGTGCCCAAACTTTTTCATAGGACTGTATGTCAATTTATGGACAATGTCGCTGTAGGTCGTTGATGTGATGTGTGAGAAGATCATTACTTGTATTGTTACACATGCTCCATAGTCATTTAAGAATAACCATTTTTTTCTGAAATTAAATGTCACTAAACTCCTAACAATTTTGCCAAAAATTAACATTATTATGTAATAATACAGATCTACAATGATAGTACGCTCACTCTACTGTCACGCCAAAAAGTCCTGACTACCTATCAGGCTATGGGATAAACATTCTGTGCTATTTAATTATTATTATTATTATTATTGTTATTATTATTATTATTATTATTATTATTATTGGTATTATTATTATTATTATTATTGGTAGTATTATTATTATTATTATTATTATTATTATTATTGTTATTATTATTATTATTATTATTATTATTATTATTATTATTGGTATTAGTAGTAGTAGTAGTAGTAGTAGTAGTAGTAGTAGTATTTATAATAATTGATTGATTTTAGTTTTTCTTGACATTTTATCTTTTGAGAGAATTGTAAAGAAAGTTTTATATTTCTAGGAGATCCATTCCAACCTCATCCAATGATCAATAGGAACACTAAGGAAGATATGGATTCCTGGAGCTGTCAATATCCAGAAGAAGAACATGGAGAACATGGCAACTGCCTAGGAGAAAAGCAAAATGTCTAGTGGAAGAATTAAGATTGCTTGAATACCGGACCGTCTTTACGAAGATACAATGTTCACAAACCACAATAACTTATGGGCCTAAGCTGCATTTGTTACATTGGGATATTGCACTTAGGCTTAGACATTTATGTTTTATCACTTTGGGATGATGATGATATAGAAACTACAATTGTTCAGAAATATAAATCACTGGTGCCATTATTGGGAACCTACTGTATGTATATAGTGTACACTAGACAGCATTATTGCCACATATTTTACTATTGTTTTGCTACTACAAAATGAGTATATACATGTATTGGATATATTTATGTAGATAAAGCTGAAACTTATTCTAGGTGAGCAGGTTGCACTTCCTTGGATATTAATCCCTGTTTTGCAAAAAGATTAATAGTATATTTTATTGCAAGGTTGGATCATGACATGACTTATCAAATTGAGTTTAAAATCCTTAATGGCCAATGTTTTGGCTGTTAAAACTGTTCTTAGTCCTGGTTCACATCTGTAGCAGTTTCCTCTCCACATTATAGTCTATGAGGTCCGTGTGGTTTCCCAGGTAACTGCTTTTTTTATACATATAGGTTTCTATTCGGGGGTCCCCAAGTGGACTGCCGGAATGAAATCCCAAATGCAGATCTGTAACAGGCCTTAGATGCTTCCCTTTTTACTATAGACTCCTTCTTAATTCACTAACAATATGTTATCATTGTCTGGATTGTTCCTAATATAGTGGAGCAGCAGTCCGGTCACGGTCACTAAACGTACAAATTCTGTCTCTCAGCTAGGGGAAAGTAAAGGGCTCAAATCTCCTCTTACATCAGGTTCACACTAGTGCTGCCTTTCCGTTGTTCAGCTCCTTTGATGGACCACTAAAATAGTGATTACACACGGAGCCTGGGGAACCACATTGACTGTAATGGGGTTTGTCGGAAGTCCATTGTTTTAGAACTGAAAACCGTGGAGAAAAAAGTGTATAAGTGTCACTGAAAGAGAGCTGATTTACTCCATAGCTGCCGAGAACCCAAGTGAGAAAACAGATCTTAACAAGTAATTTGTAAGACCTACAACTAGAGATGAGCGAGTAGAACTCGATCGAGTAGGTATTCGATCGAATACTACGGTATTCGAAATACTTGTACTGAATTGATTACCACTCGCTATTCGAATGTAAAAGTTCGATGCAGAAGCAGCATTGATTGGCCGAATGTTATACAGTCGGCCAATCAACGCTGGTTCTTCTCCTACCTTTAGAAGTCTTCTCCATGCAGCTTCCCTGCGGCGTCTTCCGGTTCTTCATTCACTCTGCCAGGCATCGGGCCTGGGCAGAGCCGACTGCACATGTCCGCTTGTAGTGCGGGCATGCACAGTCGGCTCTGCCCAGGCCCGATGCCTGGCAGAGTGAATGAAGAGCCGGAAGATGCCGCGGGGACGCTGCACGGAGAAGACTGCTCGGAGGATCCAGCCCGACCCTCACTCGTGGACTTGGTAAGTATAATTTGATCGAATGTTGCCTGCCCCTGAAACGAGCATTTTCCCCCCATAGACTATAATAGAGTTCGATATTCGATTTGAGTAGTCGAATATTGAGGGGCTACTCGAAACGAATATCGAACCTCAGACATTTTACTGTTCGCTCATCTCTACCCACAACCTTTTATGACCTTTGGGGACAGTAAATTTTCTACAAAGGGAATAAATAAGTATATGATTGAGTTCATGAGAAATAAATAACTAAACTGTGCCGCTCCTTAACACTTAAATGGTATTCATTAAAAAAAAGAAAAATTAAATAAAAAAATCTTATTAATCATAAAAAACACCAAAAGTTGATAGTCTAAAAAATAAAAAGTACCGTACAACCGTTAAACTAAAACGTTTCTAAAGGGTTTTTTGTCATGTTGATGTGTTAATTTATGGACAAGTCCGTGGACTCTATAAGTATGTGTTGGAGTGAATGTGTTTGTTTTTAACTAACTTTGTATGGTTTTTTTATCAATTGTATTTTTTATAGATTTTCAAAAACATGTTCCTGAAAAGGAAACCTATGTACATATGGGTATACGACGTTAAACACTTTTTCCAGGTTTAAGCTTAGCTTTACTGTTGTCTACTATTTGTGGTCCCGTCATTTATAGTCTTTATACTGTATATTAATGTCTAGTATAGATGTAGCCCCTTTCTAACTTGACAGCTAACATGTAACGTGTGTTATCAGGTTCACATTAAAGAGGCTACATCGGTATATATGTGAAAGCAAATCTAAACACCACCAGACTATAAAGTATTAAGACTTACAAGATGCCATATTCTGTATCAGAGAAAAACTAAATAAAACCTACTACGTGTCAATGTTGTCAATGGAATTAAGTATCATGGCTTTAGTACTGGGAAAGGGGCCATATGGGAAGAGGGGCATTTTTATGATTTTTTCTATTGCTTTCTATAACAGTTGTCATTGACTGGTTTAGACTGTCTGGACATGGTTACTCTTGGTCTTTGGCCTGCCTTTAGTGACCTAATCTAAACCGGTCAATGACAGCTGAAAATCTCTATTTATGGTTGTCAGTAGAGATGAGCGAGTAGTACTCGAACAAGTACGTATTCAATCGAATACTACGGTATTCGAAATACTCGTACTCGATCGAGTACCACTCACTATTCGAATGGAAAAGTTTGATGCAGAACCAGCATTGATTGGCCGAATGCTATACAGTCGGCCAATCAATGCTGGTTCTTCTCCTACCTTTAGAAGTCTTCTCCGTGCAGCTTCCCCGCGGCGTCTTCCGGCTCTGAATTCACTCTGCCAGGCATCGGGCCTGGGCAGAGCCTACTGCGCATGTCCGCTTGTAGTGCAGGCATGCTTAGTTGGCTCTGCCCAGGCCCGATGCCTGGCAGGGTGAATTCAGTGCCAGAAGATGCCGCGGGGAAGCTGCACGGAGAAGACTTTTCGGAGGATCCAGCCCGACCCTCACTCGTGGACTTGGTAAGTGTAATTTGATCGAATGTTGCCTACCCCTGAAACGAGCATTTTCCCCCCATAGACTATAATAGGGTTCGATATTCGATTCGAGTAGTCGAATATTGAGGGGCTACTCGAAACAAATATCGAACCTCGAACATTTTACTGTTCACTCATCTCTAGTTGTCAGTAGTTGGTTTAGATTATGTGGTCTAGGTAGTTGCGGTAATCAAAAGTAGGTCATTGACTTACTTTCAGTGACTAAGATTAACCCATGCTAAAACAACAAACACCATCTTATAGTTGTGATGATCTGGTTTTGATCATGTAGACTGGTCTACCCTTGGTCTTTGGTCGTTGACCTACTTTTAGTAACTAAGAATAGTGTAATGTAAACAAGCCAAGGGCAGCTATAACCTTAGAATTTCCCAAGGCAATTGGCACTTTTGATCCAAACCACATTTATTTGTAGGTATCTCTTTGTGACCAGTTCATGTGACCTGAAAAGAAATTTTAGGAAATTTTCTCATCTCGTCTTCTACAGCATCCCAAGTTTGTCGGATCTCAACCTCTTCAATTACCTTACTGTCCATTTAGGCTCCAAATTCTAAATCGTAATATTTAAGATAATTCTACTTTCCTCCCTTGTTATGTCTTTTTCTTGAACTTGGTGCTCTGTATCAACCCAACCACTAGCACAGAAACTGGTTCAAGCAGAAGCAAGTATTTTGTAAGACCATAAGTCACCAAAGAAGAGTGCTCACAACCAGTACATCAATGATCTCTGATGTGACAG
Organism: Leptodactylus fuscus; assembly: GCF_031893055.1. NCBI lineage: Eukaryota > Metazoa > Chordata > Amphibia > Anura > Leptodactylidae > Leptodactylus > Leptodactylus fuscus. Next base: position 31,294,554 of record NC_134270.1, on the reverse strand, counting down.
CTGAATTTACATCTCTGACAATACTCTGCTAAAAGTACACTGTATATGTAATTCTAAGACATCATGTCCTGATATTGTGGGTAGTGCGGGCTTAAAGGGGTTGTCCCATCACAAGGATCCTATCTATACTGCTTGTTAATGTGAATGTAAGACTTTTCCTAAATACATTGCTTCAGCAAAACTGCTTTGCTTGTCCACTATCTTACTTTATTCAATTCATTGTTCACACAGCCCTTGACTTATCTGCTCAAAAGTCAAGTGATGTATCTGCTGCTCTCAGGGGGGGAGGGAGGAGGGGCTAAGTGCAGGGAGCGAGCCTGTGTATCTAGCTATTCCTGTGTCTACACCATGTGACCTAGCTTCCTGCTCTCAGATAGGGGAGAGGAGCTGCTTTCATTTCTTCTGCTGCTGCCTGTACTTCATAGTCCAATATGGGTGAGTGGAGCTACACACTAATTTGGGGGCGGAGCTAAACAGCAGGTTGCATGTGAATCCCCGCCCACTAAATGATTCAAGAAACCAGGAAGAAAGAAGATTTTACAACAGTGAAGACTGGTGAGTATGCGACGTGGGAATACCCCTTTAAGCGTCCAGTGAGTGGTCAGCTATCAACATTTGCATACTGATACCGAAAGTCTGTCAATCTTTGAGTCACCCTCTTCTATCAAACATTACCCTTTAAGCCTCTTGCACATGAGTATTTGGATGACACTTGGGTGATACTTCCATGCTCCATTCATTTCGATGGGGGGGTTCCGTTCGGACCTATTTTCACGGAACAGAGTAGGATCTACTTTATAATTATGACTGACCACGCACAGTCTGATGATAGAACTGATGAACACATTGGGATAACATATTAAACTGTGAGCAAGCTTTAGGTGTACACCATAGATGTCAATGAGGAGTAAACATGAGAAAAATATACATTTTATTCAACAATATAGAAAACAAACACTAAGTACAGAAAAAGAAAAAAAATTAGTTAAGTTTTTACATAATTACAAAAATAAAAAAAGTCAGTAAATAAATATTATCAAAGACACAATGAAAAACATTCTCATTATCATGATCTCTAATAGGTTGGTGGTCTAGTCCAACACTTTTCACGCCCCTCATGTAGTTTTCATATAGGTGAGGCGCGGACATCACCTTGGTCCGTCTGGTGAGACCTGAGTAGAAAAAATTGAGAAACCCTAGTCTAGACCACTGATGTCTAAGACCTGAGGTGTTCATGTTCTTGTCTTTGAAGGGTTAACAGCAGTTTAAAGGAATTGTCCAAGAGTAGACATTGATGGCCTATTCTAAAGATAAGTCATCAATATCAGAACGGGGCAATTTGACACCTAGGTACCCATCGGATCAGCTATTAAAACCATTGGCCTTCTTATGGCTCTGTACACTGTGTAGTGGCCATGACAGGGTGCTGTTGAGCGTCTCATTCAGGTGTAGCTGAGCTGCTTACTCATGGCTCAGTCACTACACAGTGTACAGAGCTGTCTGCTTCTGCCTCATACACTATGAAGATCAGGTTGTCACAGCAGGTTATTGGTGGAGTACCTGGTGGTGGACCACCACCGATTTGATACTCATGACCTATCCTAAGGATGGGCTATTCATATATTGTCTTGAACAACCCTTTTAAACATCAGCTCCAGAGATAAGCGATTGATCATTACAGTGTTAGGTATGAATACAATAAGATCAGATAATTTGGTACAAATAATTCTCGCCAATGGTGATGATCCTATGACAGGTCACTGTTCTATTCCCTGAGTCTCTTTCTTTATTTCTTGAGTTTAATGATTTACTCTGGAGAATGCTGAAAATTCTATCTGGATCGTCTTCAGACACCACTGTATAGTCTGAGATGATGCTCTCTATCCTGTAGCCAGTTCTTTGGTGTCCAAGTAGTCATATGGGCATATTCACCACTGTTCAGACTTATGGAGGTGTGGAATAGCTATTGATACAAATCCAGTAAATTCACAGTGTCTGCATCCTGAGAAAATAGAACACTCCTTGTTTCGAGGAGCTATGTCTTAAGGACTGATGTGAGGAGATGTGAGGAGTTCTTGAACATGACCTTCACCCAGTAAGTCCAGATGTCTCATACAGAAACCTTTATGGTCCTCGATCCTTGAACAGTCTGTTAGTCAGAAAATTGAATCATGGTAAAAAAGGAACAGAAATGTTATCTTGGGTTGTCATCTACAGAGATGTGCTCGGTCTATTTCCGTTCCAAAGTTGATGTCACTTCTTCCCACGTAAGGTCTTTTTAGAACTTACCATATTTGGACCATCACTTCACGTCTAAGTGACCATTCTTGATCGGTCACAAAATAGACAAATTCCACCAAACCCCTCGGCATTGGGGTGACTCATGTGCATGTTGGTTATTTTATAGGTTCCTCATCCTATATTATTAGCACATGTTGACATTTAGGACAGACAACTGTTTCTGCTTCTTGATCTTTCTCAGGCTTTAACCTTTCCTTATCTTCTTCTGTATTTAGGCGGCACAGAAGGAAGTGGGTGCAGGGTTACACCACAATGCATATGATGAGGCTGCAACACAACAGCGGCTTATTTATGCTCATCTCAAAACACTGAATCACCAATCTACTGAAATTGAGACATAACAATGAGTTATCATAGTATAAATAAACCACATTAAGAAATGTCTAGATTCTTCTTTAGGAGGGATAGTCTCTATTTCTCTAACTCCCTCTCTCTTAGATCCTTAAAGGGGTTGTACAGAAATTGGAGGTTGGGAGTGGTGCTGTATTTTCCACCACCTGTGTTCGTCTGGTTTCGTACCAATGCCTGAATACTGCCTTGGTCTTAACTAGAGATGAGCGAACAGTAAAATGTTCGAGGTTCAATATTCGTTTCGAGTAGCCCCATCAATATTCGACTACTCGAATCGAATATCGAACCCTATTATAGTCTATGGGGGGAAAATGCTCATTTCAGGGGTAGGCGATGTTCGATCAAATTACACTTACCAAGTCCACGAGTGAGGGTCGGGCTGGATCCTCCGAGAAGTCTTCTCTGTGCAGCGTCCCTGCGGCATCTTCCAGCTCTGAATTCACTCTGCCAGGCATCGGGCCTGGGCAGAGCCGAATGCGCATGCGCGCACTACAAGCGGACATGCACAGTCGGCACTGCCCAGGCCCGATGCCTGGCAGAGTGAATGAAGAGCCGGAAGACGCTGCGGGGATGCTGCACGGAGAAGACTTCTAAAGGTAGGAGAAGAACCAGCGTTGACTCGCCGACTGTATAGCATTCGGCCAATCACTGCTGATTCTGCATCAAACTTTTCCATTCAAATAGCGAGTGGTACTCGATCGAGTACGAGTATTTTGAATACCATAGTATTTGATCGAATACCTACTCGATGGAATACTACTCGCTCATCTCTAATCTTAACCTATTGATCTCAGCAGTTGCTGGCAACGAATCGGTGAGTGATGCCTCCAGTTCCTTGTCAGAGGATAGCTGATGGTTAATGATGCGAACTTCCAGTAACCAAACATCAGTGATGGCCAATGGAGCACCAGGAGAGTATGCTATATTTTTATTTTACATCTCCACAGGGCTTCCTTCAATTCCTGGACAGCCCCTTTAACTGTCCCTCTCTTTTAGACATTGGAATTAGATGTTTATTAATAAACTAAATTATCTTGTTCCAGAAACTATCTAACCGGTCCTTAGCTGTATATAACTTATGATATGTCATAACTTGGTTAACTTTAGTCACCAAGGCCAAAGCCCCACGTTGCGGAAATGCAGCTTATTTTGTTGCGTTTTTTGGAGCCAACACGAAGAGTGGTTAGATCAAGTGGTAGAAGTATAAGAGCTTCCTCAATGACTACAAAAGGAATGGGAGACATTCTCGATTTTTGCTCAAAAACCGTAGCAAAATCTGCAACAAAAAAACTGCGTTTCTGCAATTTGGGGTCTCAACCTAAATGTCTAGAATCAGACACTGAACCCAATTTTAACGTTTTACACATTGAACTATAAGTGCCCCTCTTCGACCATCTAAAAAATTGTGGTGTTTGCAAATCTATTTAGAAATGTACAATACATACCTTCTGTAAATGGAAAATCCATTGAGCGTATTCTTCAGGAGTCCTACATAAAATTAATATGGGTTCCATGAGGTCACCTAGAAGCAGATTTTTTTTTTTTAATTAGTATGTATTTTTCTAAAAAAAAAATTTCCATTTTGGTATTCTGACTAAACTTTTACTATCCAATGATCATAAATTATCCTAAATAGCAACTTTTAAATTGACTGGTTCTCTGCTGGAAAAGAACACGCATACCCCCACCCTACAAAACTGGTTCAATGCATGCCTAGGCCAACCCAAAATTTATTTGTAAATATATATTTCTTATGGCAATTTTATAAGCATATTTTGTAGGTTGTAGAAATTATATATATATATATATATATATATATATATATATATATATATATATATATATTTCAGAAAACTCATTTAAAGTTCATCTACACCACAAAATAAGATCTCCTGACATCTTGTTGCAAACCTGGAACCATGAATACTTTACAACCTTTTTATAACCCTCCTAACCATGCTGTGACTTGCTGTTGTTACAGGATGAAATGTGTGGGCCATGTTTTGTCTTATTTCTTAAACTGGTTCCCCTTTTTCATGATATATGGGGCTGTCTTGCATCTGTTATCTCTGCAGGAAGATACATGCATATTTCCCCCGCCCTAGTGGATGGGTAGATTTCTGGGTACCATATAAGGCACAGTAAAATGATATATGGAGTCTGTCAGGAGGTTCGTGCTACCAGAACCACATGCATCAATGCATCGCAGTTCTTCCCGCATCGCCTTAGACAGAAAGTTTGCAAAGGTTTCCTCTGCTGACTTTCTGTTACAGTTATACCTATGGCATAACTTTTTTCTTTTTTTTTAAATGTATATTGTGAGCCCCACATAGAGCTCACAATGTACTTTTTTTTTTCCTATCAGTATGTCTTTGTAATATGGGATGGAAATCCATGCAAACACGGGGAGAACATACAAACTGCTTGCAGATGGTTTTTTGTACTTGGCGGGATTTGAACACCAGGACTCCAGCGCTGCAAGGCTGCAACCACTGAGCCATCGTGTGGTCCCCCTCCGCTGGTGTTTCCGTAGGTATAATTGACATGCTGCGATTTCCAAAACCAGGCCGATTTTGGAAATAGAGGCATGTCTGCACCACGGTTTTTACCGCAAAGTTTGCATGGGATTCACTAGAATCCCATCCACTTTGCCCTGACTATAAAATGTTTCTATTTTGCAGCCCTTGCTTCCGTGGCTCCTATTTCAGAAGCAAGGCTAGTGCCTTTAATTCACGGCCATGGAAAAGTACACAATGTTAGGATGGGGTCCCGCAGGTTTTCCTTCCGGTGCACAGCGCCACCTGCGGGTCGATCCAGCTCTCGCCCTCGGCGTCGGACAGTGTGGTTTGTGGAGTCTAAGTCCAGCATTTGGCCTACTGAGCATGCTCGGACTTTTTGGAGACACTCTGAGGCCAAGTCCCATTCTCCCCCTACTGAGCATGCTCAGACTTTTTGGAGACGCTCTGAGGCTAAGTCCCATTTGGCCCATACTGGGTATGTCCAGTGAGGTTATGGCCACTGCCCTGTGGGCGGGGACTTGCTTTTATATGGTGTGAGCCGACGCCCGCCAGGTGCTCACACTTTGACTATCAACTTTGAGACAGGCGGTCAGGGCCAGGTTCCTGTGAAAGGCAGGTTGTCAGTTCACGGATTCTAGATAGGATTCCTGGGTACTGCCAGTAGGAAACTATTAGCTTGATTGAACTGTCCAGTAGAATTGTAGCTCCAAAGCTGTTTGTGGAGCCTTTGTGTTGCTGACCAGGGGTGACGTTTAACCCTTGGCAGCCTTTGTTGCAGCCAATTCACATTGGAAGCTGCCTAAACTCACTTGCCCAGTGAAGCCAACTGGTGTAAGCCTCATTGCAGTCGTTTCATATTAAAGTTGCACAAACACCCTTGCCCAGTGAAGCCAACTGGTGTAAGACGCATTGCAGCCAGTTCACACTAAAGCTGCACCAATACACTTGCCCAGTGAAGCCAACTGGTGTAAGCCTTCTTGCAGTCTGTTCACATTGGGATCTGCGCAGACACATTCATCCAGTGAAGTTAACTGGTGAACGTGTGTTGCTCCCTGTTCACACTAGAACCGCACAGACATACTGCTGCCCTGCTTAGGCAGACGGCCGCCCTCCTAGGGTTTGTGGACCTCGACTGCAACCACTACCACAGTCAAGAGGTTCCATTAAATTATAATTTATTTATATAGACAGAACCGTAAAACAGTTGTCTGCAACCGACCTCAAGCTGAGGCCCCACGTTATGGGAAAACAGGTTTTTTTGTTGCAGATTTTGCTGCGTTTTTTATGCCAAAGCCAGTATTGGACTGAGCAGAAGGGAGACATATAAGAGCTTCTTATACATTCCCCACTCTTTTTGTAGCCGTTCTTGGCTCAAAAAAAACACAACAAAATCTTCAAAAAAAAAAAAAACTTTGTTCCCGTAACGTGGGGCCAAAAAAAGGAGCAATGAGTGGGGAAAAGTGTCCTCTATTTCGTACGGAGAGAGACACATTGTTGACTCAGCTTCAATGTACCTGTAATCTGGAACTCTAGGTGTCCATTCCAAGTTAGGCTTTCCTCAATGTGAATAGCATTCAATGGCAGAGTACCCTGTGAAATAATAAGAATATATCCTTGTAATTTATTAAAAATACATTAAAAGTAATGTAATATTCAGACAATGGCCCCCTGTGTTGTGTATGTGTGGCTTGTGTACTAGAACGTTTTGTAGGGACTAACATAGAATAGGGGGGTCCATAGCAAAGATCAAATTGGACATTCAATTATGCTTATTATAGAAAAAGGGGCTGATGTTGGTTTATCAGCTCCAAGACCCTTCACGCCCTTCTTATGTACTAACACACGAGAGGGAGCCCTACATATAGGCCAAGTATATCTGACCAGTGGAGGACTGACAGGTGGGCCCAATACTAGTTAGATGTAGGAAGCTACTTCTGATGCCCATACTATATACAATACAGGTCCAGTAACAGTTTCCTCCAGTCGCTCTATAGTGGCCAGACACTGGTACTGTTGCTCAGTTCCCATTGACTTTGGAGCTGTAGTACCAGCACCTGGCCACTATACAGAGTATGGAGCCAGAGAACAACGGCCCGGAGCTCCGGGGAGCGGCAGCGGTTCTGTGCAGGTAAGGTTGAGTGATCGGGATCGGAATTCCGTTCCCGATCTTTTTTAGGCAGGATCGGAACCCGATCACGATCATGAAATTTACTCGATCACAGATCGGGATCCGATCTTTTCTGATCCCGATCGCTCAACCCTAGTCCCAAATGATTTTTGGACTTATAATTCACTAGAAGTGATATGGAACAGTTACAATATATGAATAATTTCACCATAAGCCATAGGTTACTCAGGGATAACACAATAAAAAAATACAAAAAAAGAGAGAAGCTGTAAATCTTAAATAATCCAAGGCCAAAGACAAAAACAGGTTACCTGATGTATTACTGATGTTTTCCTGGCATCAACTGAGAGGAACACTAAGTCTTCAGGAAATAACACCATAATGCGGTCCTCAAAGTCCTATAGAATAATATAAATGATATAATATTATGTATAATAATAATACGTAATATACAATAAATCATTACAGGGATCCACCTGTCTCCACCCTCTCCAGCTTTTCGCACTCTTTAATAGATGTGGTTCCACTGATTCTGGCCCAGTTGGATTTTTTCTGTAACCCCCACCATTCCTGAGTAATCGTGGATTTAGGTTTGTTGCATAATTTTATTGGTCATTATAAGACGGGTTCATTATGCATTTTTCAAAAATTTCAAGCTTGACACGTCCCAAGACTTTTGGGACCCAACACTCATGAATCAGACCCAGAGTATAATAGTATAATAATGTATATTCCCTCACCATTCCTGTATTCTCTTGCAGCATCCAAAGTTCTTTCTCAGGTGGCCTCCTGGGTGAGTCAAATCCTCATGATGTTGACCAGCCACATATAACCACTTAGGACCAATCATAGGTCTCAATGGCCAGCCAGGACTCCTGACATAGGTGCGGGAATAGGCCAGGAGATGCTGAGGAAAGAACAATGGATGCCGCAAGGGAGCCCGGGAGAGGTGAGGGAAAGTGAGCATGACTATAATTTTTCTGTACCTCAATTTTCTCCTTAAAGTTTGTAAAATTTGAAAATGTTTCAACAAAAATAATATTTTAAAAAAATGTTGTACCTACCCCATCTATCGTGTGAGCTGCCTGCACCGATGATAAGAAGATGACGTGGCCCATGTGGTGGATGGCTTTCCCTTCCCATTTCTGGATAGGACATGATGACAGATACCTTATGAGTTCCCTCTTCTTCCATAACTGGTCACATGGAATCTTGCAGAAGAATAAATTGTGTGAATAAAGTTGATCTGAACCCCTCTGCAAACTCTCTTTTATGGTAGTAGTCATTCAGGACTCTCATCTATTGGCCAGAACGGAAAGTGGCTACAAGCCTATATGTCACATAGGAGAACCCGGCACATCTCGGCTGTACTTGAGTGGCTCATTGCTTTCTATAGGAACACTTGAGCCCGGGATCCTCCATAGATTAGTATTAATTGTTGAGGTCCCAGCAGCTGAACCTCTGCCATGGAGATGCAGACAGAGAATGGCAGGATATCTGCAGTTTCAATTGATTTCATGTATACTGTGTCTTTTAAAACAGGGGTCCCCAACCATCGCTCTGGACCGGGACTGGGCCGTTGTTTTTTTTGTTTTTTTTTTTGTTTTTTTTTGTGAAACAGGGTAGATACATGTCGACCAGGGTCCCAGGCATGGTGAGTGTATCAGAGGCAGAAACTGATGTGTATTATGACAATCTCTGTACAGCACTACACAATACGTTGGAGCTATATCAGCAACAAATAAATATATCATTCTAAGTTCATTGCAATGAATGGATTATTGTTATCCTTATAGCGACATCATGGGGAGCCTAATATGACTTTACATTTAAAGATGTTAGTAAATATGTCTGGTGATAGTAAATGTGATATTTATCCAATAATAAAGGAAACTCAGCGGTTCTATAATCTTAGTAAACTCATTACTTTTGCTATACTGTAGATGCGTCCGTCTCCTGCGGTTTATTATTATACATTTCACTGTCCGCCGTCTGCAGGAATTTGTCTACTGAGCCTAAGAAAATACTGCCATCTGGTGGAGGAACATGGAACAGCAGGAGCAACATTTTGATTGCATTTTACATACTGGCTACTGCAGGACCAACTATAATACTGAGTGGCTACTTAGAAATAAATACATAGTGAAACATTGTTATTTGTAATATGGATTAAAATCTTATTTTTTTAGCATGCCTTTAAGGGAGGGATCTGCTTACACTATCAAGGTACACTTTTCCCTTTGGAGAAAGTGAGATTCTGAATACAGTTTTCTTAGATTTTTCAGGCTTTTGCCTTGCATATACTTAATTATATGTGAAAAGTCTCAAAAAAGCATAAAAAGTCTCAATTTGCGCAAAGTCTCTATATGGCGGACCCAAATGACGGAGACCATGGCACTGGTGTGAAGTTAGAAAAAACCTGATTTATCATCTCACATCAGTCACTGTGATAAATCTGGGGTATTTTCAGACTGCCTAAATTTACTCTAACAATTAGGACACATGAGGTGACTATAGAGCGCCATCTGTTGATCCTAGTTGTGAATTACAGCCATTACATAGCACTGTTTCCTACATAGTTCTACACTGTACACACTATTGCAAAAGTTTGGGATGTCCTAGAGTGATCATTGTGATCCTTGAATTATAAGGATGACCATTTATTGTCAAAATCAGTGTCTTTCTGGGGGTGCAGGCACCGGGATCTTGCAGGGACAGCTCAATGACAAGTTCACTATCAATACTTTCCCAATATAAATTGCTCCTGTTATTGTCTCCACTCATCTTTACTCTCAGTGAACTCACCAGATACAATAAAATGCTGATGGTTGGCGATACCGGAGGGTAGTGTCTATTGGCTTCTTGGATATGCTTTTGTAAGGCTGAAATCCAAAGACTTCTCTCGCTGGAGCTCAGACAGGACACTTGTCGTGGCTCAATCATTGGACCTCAATAAAATGCAAAATATATGTAGAAGTGTTAAAGGAGATAAATGACCTGCTCTTACATATCCATATCAGAGAAGGGACGATCCCTATGAGTAAGACGACCATGTGAGGTGCCAGGTAGGTGCAAGTCACTCTGCCTTGGCCATGTTATTTGGACAGGACCTGTACTTTGTCATCTCTGATACAAACTGCAATGTTTTTTTTGGTGGGTAGTATGGTTGGATGTCTTCATGCAACCTCATCTACTATGTGCCTTATAGAGGCATCACAGAGTTCCTACAGATTTGTGGTCTCAGAGACTCTGTCTGTCTCCCTACAGCCTCTTTGCACATGGCTCTGTATGCATGTACATGTATGTATTTATATACGTATATATTTATATATAAATATAAGTATGTATGTTGTGAAAGAGTGAAGGGTGTGGTCTGGGAAGACAGGTATGTTCCAGCCAGGTAGCTAAAGGGTGTATAGTAAAGACCCACACCAGGGAGGTCAACTGACTAATTAAGTCCTGATATAGTCCTGACTAGGACTGTCACACCACACTGACAGAGCTGACCTGTCCAGACCAAACCTACAAAGCAGGTACTGTGCCACCCATTGTTGTTGCCAAGGTGGGAGTCTGGTAGTCAGGCTCCTGTATAGTCAGGGGAAAAGTTTCTTATGTTTAGTTAGTTCTCAGCCGAGAAGGTTTTTGTTTTGTTTGTGCCTCTGCAAAGGCAGTTTATGCACAAGAAGTGAATAAAGCCTGAACTTAAGTGCAACCCAGTCTCTGTGTCCCTGTTTCCTGCACTGCTACCGAGCATCTACCTGAGCGATTCCCCACAATGTATTTTCACAAGCCTATATTTGTGTATTAGGCCTAAATGGGTAACATACTTACCACTGATTTTAAAATTATAGCCAGTATTGGATTGTTCACAGACTACACTCATCCCCGATAATGGAAGAAGACCCTGAAATCCAATAAGGCTGCATAGTTAGTAAAAATTCATTATGTCAGTTTGTTCTCTGCAGATCTATATTAGAGATGAATTTAAAGGGATTGTCTGTTCAAAAAAAATAAAGAATTGCAAAAGTTCCTACTTGTAAGATAATAGAATCTTATCCATAGAACTATGTCAACTTTTAGCAATAAGCTTTGCTTTGTTCCCTGTCACGTGGCTTCCTGTGATAGCATAATGCCCTATCTACCATGGGCTTCTTTCCTGGAAGCAAACCATTGAAGGGGAGGAGCTTAACGCCGAAGGGCAGGGCTATCGGTAATATAGCAGCAAGCACCACCATGTACTTACAAGGTGTCTGGCCTTGTCTCTTCATGTTACTCTCCTTATAGTCACTCCACCCTCAGGAACTTTTACAATTCTTTTTTATGATCAGACAACCCCTTTAATTCTTTAGGGTCGTACCTGGGATAATTTTATGCATTTACTTAATGATGATAATATAATGATAGTCAAGTAGTTAAGTTATAGGGGTAACAAACAAATTCATTCCATTAGAAGATACTAAAGATATGCTACTAAAGGTTAAGCTACAGCTGAAGCCCAAAAAACATGGTGGAATGCAAATAGGGGGTTACATACGTTTCACTGATCCTGGCACAATGGGAATTTTTTTTCTCCAGCCCTCGCAATTCCCAAGCGATTATTTTTGTTTGTTTCCTTAGAATTATGTTCTCTGTTGTCAAGTGGGCGGCCCCCGGCTGGAGCAGAAAAACACGAACCGCCCACATGACACATAATTTTGCTGAAACGAACAGCATTGATTACTCAAGAACTGTAGGGGCTAGAGAAAAAGATTCCAAGGGCTCCAGAATCAATGAAAGAGAACCTATCAAAGGATGCAAAGAGTTATTAGAAGTGGTTAAAGGTCCATCACTATAACCTGCAAACTCCATGTGAACATTAATAAGAATTTTGGCTGCAGTCAAATATTGTCATAAAGTACCGCATAGAGTCGTGAGGGGGAAGAGCGTTTACCTGTTAGTCTGTTCTTTACCTGATAAATAAATCTCCTCTCCTTGTGATCCATGGAAAGAATTAACAAGTGCAGAGGAAACAGAACCATGAAGCATTCTGACATCTCCTGTAGAGAAGATACGCCTTGTTAGCTTAGCGCTACAAACACATAAATAATGAGTTATCCAAATCTTACTATTGAACGATCCACTGGATCCTAAGCATAGGCCATCAATAGTAAAAACTGGATAACCCCCCCTTTTTTTTGTAGATTGTGAGCCCCATATAGGGATCACAATGTACTTTTTTTCCCAGTATGTCTTTGTAGAATGGGAGGTAATCCATGCAAACGCGGGGAGAACATACAAACTCCTTGCAGATGTTGTTCCTGGCAGGATTCAAACCCAGGACTCCAGCACTGGCAAGGCTGCAGTGCTAACCACTGAACCACCGTGCTGATCCCTTTTTTTTTTTTTTTTTTTTTTTTCTTGCTCTTTAAGTCATGATTGGTTATGTTCCAGGTCAAAAAATTGAGCAAATGTTTCTTCCTGCAGAGGTGTAGTTAGGGTTTCTTCACCCAGGCTATAGGTTCTATCTTCTCCTCTATCTCTGGTTCTGTATCTAAATACCGCAGACCTCCCCCTAAGTACACCCCCGCTTAAAATCAGGCTATAAAACCAATTCCATTAATTCATCACAAAACAAAAAACCCACTCCTTTACCTCCGTGTGACTGATCTGCATGACGGCCAGTGACGACATGACCACCTGTCCATAAGATCTGATGTCCTGTCCTTCCCATCCTTGGATTGGCTCTATTAAGATCATGTGATTCAGGTCTTCTCGGGTTCTCCCCCAAAATAGAATAGGCTGAAAAAAATCAATATTTAGTCACTGACAATAAGACAGATGCAGTATAAAAAGCTTACAGGGGTTCATAACTACAGATGGTCCATACGGGGGCTTCATAACACTGATGGTCTAACTTTAGGACTGGACAATACTTGACTGGAACAGCTGCCAAGGTAGATTGTTCCCTTGTGTCTGGCACAGCAGCTCATCCCTATAACTGTGCTTCCCAGGGTGTTGCAAGTGCAACACCTTCGCCTTGGCATCAGCATTCCATCTTGGGGAGCAACGAGGAATGTTCACGTTTCCGCAAGCTTTTCCTGCCCGTGAACATACCCTCATTCCTCTATTTCCCTTCACGTAGATACTGTAGCATAGTAAGGTTTGGGTTTGAATGTGATTGAGGTTAACATATGTGTGGACTCTGTATGTTCTCCTTGTGCTTGCTTGGTTTTCTAAAATGTTAACTGGCTTCTTCCAAGGCTCTAAGATGACCTTACTGTCCAGAAAATTGCCTGCATTTCCCGGCCAGTGACCGAGACTCCTTACATCATGGTGGTCTAATGATACTAGGATTTCCAGCCACTCTGTCCCCTATCCTGTAGTAAATATAATATGCAACAGTAGGGCTGCGGGGAGGCCAGGATTCTTAAAATTATAGACAGTTTTAGTCTCCGAACCAGATTCAGGCCAGGAAATGTGAGTATAAAATGTTTGTATTTTTCAGATTGTATTTGCCCAATGTGCATGGGACTTAAAGGGATTCTACTATTAAAAACTTATAATAGCCTTAAGGAAGGCTGGTTACGTTCCAGCTCAAAAAATTGGCTATTCGTCTCCTACCTTTAGATGTCTCCACATGCCCATGGCCACAAGAAAAATGGCCGCTTACACAGTATTGTAATCGGCCATTTTCTTGTGGCCGGCGGGCATGCGCAGTCAGCTTTGCCCTAGGCCCGAGGCCTAGAAGTTTGAAGCCACTGCCGGAAGAAAAAGCGGTGAAGACCCCGTTCCTGAAGAAGATGGAGGCAGTACTAGAGAGTTCTCTTGCAGCATTGGGGACGCCCCCAGTGCTGTATGAGCGATGGAGACCACCCCCAGTGCTATGAGAGCACTCATTTGCATACCGGCGGAAAACAGGATTTTAACCGAACAGCGGGGCAGAGATGACATATAAAGGTAGGAGACGAATAGCCTTTCTTAAGGCTATTCCGATGTGTTAGGGAGAAAAAAAAAGTTTTTAATGGTAGAATCCCTTTAAAAGGATGTATCCTCACATGTAAATATGTTGGCCAATGGACACACAATTTTGTAGGAAAAAACTGAAGAACTGCCTTGTAAATCATGCTGTCATAGTCAGGTGCACTTGGTAGCTGGGGTATGTCGACAAATCCTTAAAAATTTATAATGAGTCCCACTGGGGACTATGGATGACTTGAGTGATCTCTGTACAATTCTGCAAAATATGTTTGCGCTATGTAAGCTTATGATCTCTAAAAAGTCACCCAAACCATAGTCTCATGTATTGTTTTTTTTTAAAAGGAGTAAGAATATACCTTTATGGCTATGAAGGAATGCAGAGATAACCATCTTTTTATGGATATATCAATCAGTCTGCAAGTGCACTGGGGGCGGGATCTGCCAGATATTCATTCAGATAGCCGTGATACAGGCAGAAACTGAAAAAGTAATTAACAGCCAAAGGGGCAGTGATACCAGAAGAGAGCTGGAGCACTTGTAGCCATCTGCAATTCTGATAAAGCTGGCCCCGCCCCCAGTGCACTTGACGGTTGATTCATCAACAAAGGCATGTTTCCGTTCCTACTGTATTTAAGACCTCTACACAATACTGTTATGGGTTTGGGAGCCATTTTAGACTTGTCAGGTTCCCTTTAAATAAAAAGTCAACAATTAACCCTGCAGTGGCCATGCTATGTGCAGTTTATGGATAGCTATTGCTTATGCTTATGCATTGCTTGCATGTAGGATCAATCCACCTTTGACAAGGTCTGTTCCTTGTTATGTGTCAAAAACACCTAGGACAACACATGGGTAAAGAAGCTAAAAGGAATGTCAGTTCTGTGATGACGGCTTCATTTACATATCAGTTTACTTTACTATCTCCTGCCGCCGATTCTTTTATTTATGGCGTTCCAGGTTTCTTTGCTATCTTCTCCTGTTTTGATCACGCTGTCACATATTACATTAATAGGCCATGTGTTTCCCTATCTACAAAGTAGATATTGCTGCAGAACTTCAGCTGAAATTACGCCTTCTGTCAGATATTGAAATTTTTGTTTTAAGTTTATGTTCATTTGATGACTTCTCAGGAGATGGTGACTTGTTTATTGCAGGGTAGAATTATATAATCGTGATTTTTTTAGCAAATCCAATATTCTGAGATGAAGAAATGATAGCTGCTGCGAGAGGTAAAGGAAATCAATTCTATATGGGCTAACGCCATGTTCACATTTGCACCTGGGGGTTCGTTGTTCTGGTCTGTTAAAGCAGTGGCCCCCAAACCCCGGTCCGTGGACCAGGATTGGGCCGTTGGGAGTTTTTTGCTGGTCCGTGGGCTGGCCTCAGTCTTAGCTGGATACTTTGTGCTAGGCCAAGTTGCTAAGATAACGTGTAAACTATCAGGTAGCGCGGCGTCTTGTAGCTGCTAAGGATTAGAGATGAGCGAACACTGTTTGGATCAGCCGATCCGAACAGCATGCTCCCATAGAAATGAATGGAAGCACCTGTGACGCCGGCCAGCCGCCGGCAAAGTCAGCGTCACAGGTGCTTCCATTCACTTCTATGGGAGCGTGCTGTTCGGATCGGCTGATCCGAACAGTGTTCGCTCATCTCTACTAAGGATGCCACGCTACCCAATAGTTTACATGTTACCATAACAACATGGTCTAGCGTGAAGTATCCAGCCTCGGTGTCTAGTGATTCGCCATGTCCGCTCAGATGCTTATGTCACGCCTGCCTGCCGCGCAGAGCATCCCGGTGGAGAGCCTTCCTGTTCACACGTTAGAACCAGGATATAACCCCGCCCGCATATGACCAAAGCCCCGCCCTTACCCATGCAATAGATGGGAGTTGAAGGGGTTGTCCAGGATTTAAAGCAATCTCAGATGCAGCTGGTGTAAAGTCCCAATCCCCTTTCCCTCCTGTCCCAGGAACCGACGTACTGGAAGTGGAGAGGTTCACGCTGAGACCAAACAGAGTAACATATGTGAGTGACGTCACCAGTCCCTTTCTAGCAACTGTCATGGCTAGGGTTGAGCGATCGTGTTCGGAAAAAATCGGATTCTGATCGGCGATCGAGAAAATTTAACGATCGCAATCGGAATTCCGAACACGATCTTTTTAGGTGGGATCGAGATCGGTAGTATTTCCCACAATGCCTTCACACTGAGTGTATAGTGTATACTCAGTGTGAAGGCTCCGCTGCAGTTCCATAGGAATGAATGGAAGCAGCCGGCACACAGCCTTAACCCCCTGCACGCTGGCTGCCTCCATTCATTCTAATGGGAGACTAAAGTAACATCTCTAGTAGCTACTTACCTCCAGAGATGGCTGCTCCGGTGTTCTTCGCCTCGCTGACCCCTCCCTGCCAGGTTAGGAGAGTGTGGGCGGGTTAGAAGAGTGTGGGCGGGTACAGGGCGGGGAGACGTGACATCTCCCCTCCCAGTACCCGCCCACACTCTCCTAACCTGGCAGGGAGGGGGCAGCGAAGGGAGAAGAAGACTGCAGCTGGAGTGGCAGCGAGGCGAAGAACAGCGGAGCAGCCATCTCTGGAGGTAAGTGGACACCAGGGGGGGACTAAGTAGCCAGAGGATTAAAAAAAAAATCCTCTGGCTACTTAGTGATTCACTACACAGCGTGGATTCTAACAATTCTTAGATTCCATGCTGTATAGTGAATAGGATTGCTTTTAAAATCCGATCTGCGATTAATAAAAAAAATCCCATTGACTTGCATTGGGATCGGAATTGGGATCGAGATCGTGTTCGAATGAAAAATGATCGGAAATCGAATTTTAAAATCGATCCTGAAAAGTCAGGATCGGCTCAACCCTAGTCATGGCCAGTGATTGGTCTCCATGGTCATGTGAGCCTCTTCGCAACCAGCGCAGTGATTCCCATCAAGGAGGAAAGGGAACCGGAACTTGAGAACAGTGCACCAGGGATAAGTAAATTTGTATTTTTTGGCATTAGGTGGGGGAGGACCCAGGACTTGGCAACGGAGCACCAGGGATAGGTATTTCTTTTATTGTTTATTTTACACCCACCTCATTTGCACAGTTTGCTCTAAATCTTGGACAACTCCTTCAATGAAGTTTTCACCCTAGACTTTTTGCTATCTTCCCGAGACATCTTGAACTGTCTCTCGACACTTTTAAATTGTTTTCACTATAGCCAGTGCCTGAGGGTGTCCTAGTTTTTGGAACAATCTTCACTTCAATAAGACAGAACTCAATTATAGTTTCTTAAAATTATCTATAGGAATACAACATACCTTAGACACAAACTGTGTGTGTACTGTGTGAATATCTGCCTTGCCAGGGGTCAGGATCTATAGGAAGAGAAACATTATGGTCATACATTTTAAGCTTCCCTCCAGAAAATGTTGATCTTCAAAGAAATTTATCGGCCTCTTTTTATCTTATAATTATATTTTTTTCTGACGTTATGCTTTGTGCACAGGATTTTTCTTGATTTTGTGATGATTTCATGAATATTACACAAGACTCATCACTTAACTTATCCTTAGGATAGGTCGTCAATATCAGATCTGCAAGGTTCTGACACGCAGGACCTCACAGATCAACTGCTCCGAGACATTGCGGCTTGTTGTAATAGTCCATAAGGATAGGCCATCAATATTAATAGGTGAATAAACCCTTTAAATCCCCCACCATATTAATTCGAAATAATGTGATCAATCCTGTAGAGCAAACCCCAGAGAGGACAAGGTCCAAGGTCTTCCAGATGTGGAAATTTATGCTTTGGTAAAATAGTTAGGTTATCCTCTGTAATTTTACTAAATGGACTTAAAAATCCAAATCTTAATAAAGCTCCCCCTCTTCAGAGCTTGTATGGGATTATTTAAAGGGATTCTACCATTAAAACCTTTTTTTTTGTGGATAAGACATTGGAATAGCCTTTAGAAAGGCTATACGTCTCTTACCTTTCCTTTAGGCTTGGTCTCCGCTGCGCCGTTCCTTAGAAATACCGTGTTTTACCGGTATGCAAATGAGTTCTCTCGCAGCGATGGGGGCGTCCCCACCACTGCCAGAGAAGTGTCTGCAGCGCCACCTCCTTCTTCGTCTGCAGCGTCATCTTCAATGTCTTCTTCCGGTGCAGGCTCGTAACTTCTAGGCGTCGGGCCTTGAGCAGAGCAGACTGCGCAGACGCAAAGGCCACGGGAAAATAGCCGCTAACAATACTGTGCAATACCCTGGCTTGTACACCTGCGCAGTCTGCTCTGCTCAAGGCCTGACGGCGAGAAGTTACGAGCCTGCGCCGGAAGAAGATCATTGAAGATGACGCTGCGGACGAAGGAGGCGGTGCTGGAGACAATTATCTGGCAGCGGTGGGGACGCCCCCATCGCTGTTTGAGCGCTGGGGCCCGCCCCCATCGCTGTGAGAGAACTCATTTGCACACCGGTAAAAAACAGTATTTCTAAGGAACGGCGCAGCGGAGACCACGTCTAAAGGTAAGAGACGAATAGCCTTTCTAAAAGCTATTCCGACGTCTTATCCACAAAAAAAAAAGGTTTTAATGGTAGGATCCCTTTAAGCTTACCTGTCTGCCATGTAGACTCTAAACAACCTACTTTTTGTGTACCATGGAGATCACCTCAGAACATAAATTAACCCATGTATGGTGACGCAATTGCAAACCATCTACAGCTGACTATGAGTCTGTCTTTCCATCCTCCACTTTTGCTTGGAGATATATTGAGCAAGGAGTCATGTCACCCACAAAACATGTTAATGGGAACAAGTTTATAAATGACAGGGTTTCTTGCCAGACAGGGCAGGGGCAGAAATTGCCCCGGCATCCAGTTGTACACTCTGCTCCGAATCGCGAGGCGAAACAGCCTGAAGAATGAGCATCTCGTTTCTTTTTCCGGGAGCCGGAACAATCCGGCTCCTGGGAAAAACACCTGACTGGCTCCCATTGATTTCAATGGGAGCCACCTTTTTGGTCAAAATTTTGAAGCGAATACAGCCTCAAAATCCTGCCCAAAAATCTCTGTGTGAATTTACACTAAGGTATCAACTAAGGCAGTTATAGAAGATAGATGGAGAGGGAAGTTCAGTATTCAAGAGAGCCAAATGAATGGGAAGTTGCTGTAAATGACACAGGGTAACTGCAACCAGAACCTTCCTAAATTTTTGAAAAGGTAAAGTAGTACCTCTATATATTGGGGTCTTTCTGTAAAAAAGTGACTATTCCTGTTTACACCTCAAACTTGTTTCCATGTGTTGCCTTATTTAATGAACCCCACAGAGTTTGTAGGGACGCAGTTGGGTCTCTTCAGATATCATGACATCAGGACGCTTGGTGTGCCCCACATGACTGGGAAACAATCACAGGTCTTAGTGGTGACCCTTGAGTGCATAATATCACCCAGGAGAGTGGAAGAAGCCAGAAGAGGATCCAGAGAGAGTGCCAGATGCCACGAGAAGGCTCAGAAGAGGTGAAGGAAGGCCTCCACCTATTACACCCTAGAGTCTGAAGGGACCCCAGGGTATAACCATTTCACTGCTGGATTGCAGGTAACAAACCTCCAAAGTTTCATGTCTGGACAAGCACAAAACTTTTAGAAAGTTCGGGTTGACTCTGGTATGATCTGAACCGGTTTGCTCATCTGATGAGCAGAGAATCAGTGTGATCTGGTGAGATCTGTGAAGAAACCTGGCAGTAATTTTTTAATCCCCATATAGAGTAACCTTAATAGTATTATATAATGGCAATAAAAACCAAGAGCTTTTCTGGGTAACACTGGATAATTCAGGTCCTTCAAATAGAGACATATTTTGTAATCTTTCAACAGATGAGGACCCTGTACAGAGGACTCCCCCACACACACACACCGTCCACTAACTCAGAATACCCTGATAGGATATTTAAAATCAGCTTTCTAAATGACAGAATCCCTTTAAAACTTGTGCTTAGAGAATTTCTAAGCAGATGTTTCTTGAGATTTTGCCTGTGAGTCAGCGTGAGTATGGGATTTAGTCAGAACACTATCTTTTTCTTACGTGGCAGGGCATGTGATATCCCTGTGATACATCGCTTATGTGTGAAATCTTGTTCCTACCCACTAGTATCTTATTTCTATGCCTTGCACAGCTCCTGCAAGTCTGTACTAGGCATAGCACAGTGCATTCATTATACCTGCAAAATTAAAGGGGTTATCCTCCAAGACGAGAACGTTGGTGGTAGACGGTGCACCCATCCACTTCAATGGTTGCTTCATCCACCACCAGTCACATCCAGAATTGTTACATTATCTCCCAACCGTCCCGATTTCCACGGGACATTCACGATTTCGGTGACGTGTCCCGCGGTCCCGGTTGGAGGGAGGTATGTCCCGATTTCAACTCAGATCTGTGTCTGGAGGTTGCAGATCTGAGTTGAATACATACGCGACTAAAGCAAGGAGCTGTCAGAGCTCAGCTCCTTGCTTTGCCGCTGCACTCCGGCTAGCGGTTGTGTAGGCGCGATGTGATGACGTCACATCGCACCTACAACAGTGTTAGCGAGACTGCGGAGAGAGCGGCGGGGGAGCGAGGAAAAGGTGAGTATAAGTGGTTTTTGTGTGTAGACATTGAGGTGGAACATGAAACTGGGGGTAGATGAAGGAGAGGATGGCATGACACTAGGGGCAGAGATGGGGGGGACATGAATCTGGGGGCAGAGATGGAGAGGACATGATTCTGGGGTCAGAGATGGGGACATGAATCTGGGGGCAGAGATGTGGGGACATAAATCTGGGGGCAGAGATGGGGACATGAATCTGGGGGCAGAGATGGGGGGACATGAATCTGGGGGCAGAGATGGGGGGACATGAATCTGGAGGCAGAGATGGGGACATGAATCTGGGGGAAGAGATGGGGGGACATGAATCTGGAGGCAGAGATGGGGACATGAATCTTGGGGCAGAGATGGGGGGACATGAATCTGGAGGCAGAGATGGGGACATGAATCTTGGGGCAGAGATTGGGGGGCATTAATCTGGGGGCAGTGATGGGAGGACATGAATCTGGGGGCAGAGATGGGGGACATGAATCTGGGGACAGAGATGGAGGGGACATGAATCTGGGGGAAGAGATGGGGGACATGAAACTGGGGCAGAGATAGGGGCATGAATCTGGGGGCAGAGATTGGGGAGCATTAATCTGGGGGCAGAGATGGAGGGAGGGCATGAAACTGGGGGCAGATGAAGGGTGTATATGAAACTGGGGGAGAGATAGAGGGGGGACATATAATTTACGGGTGACTGTTGGAGTGACTGACCACTTGCGCTACATTCATTGCTATGTAAAGCCAAATCTTATCCTCTCTAGAAGTTTTCTTAGTCCAGGACAAGTTTGCACAAAGGCCTTTATGAAGTTTAGGCGGCTTAGATAAATATGTGTAAAAGCCTCTATTCAGATGTGGGACAGACACAGCATTGTTATCCTCAGAGGGCGATCACATTGGGGATGAGGAAGTTTTACATTGTGCCATAATTTACCATCCAAGTGACATTTTCTGAGGAAGTGTGAGATTACCCAGGGCTTCAGAATGGATGAATACATACAGCTTTGTGGTTATAGGGTGCAATAGCAAATCCAGAGACAGTAGTCTCACTAGATTTTGGTTAAATTCCTGTGCCTAGTACAATCAGCTGACTGAAGAGGCAGCAGTGCCCCAGTGACTGTGAACGGTACTGCAGTCTAATCTCATTCATTTGTATAGGACTCATCTGAAAGATCATAGACTCTAATCAATCGCTGCACCAGTTCATTACAAAGGTTGGATGTCATCAAGTTTTCCCAGATTCATATATAACCAAGAAGTCCAGATCAGCTTGTGAAGCTATATTCATATATGCAAGTTTTGTATGATCCACATCTGATCCGGCTTCAAAAATTGCATAGTATAATCTGAGCAAAAGGGGATTGAGGCTACGGCCCCACATAGCAAAATAAGCTCTTCTAATATACGTATAGGAAAACCGACAGCATTTCTGTAGGTATAATTGACATGCTGCGATTTCCAAAACCGGAACCGTTTTGGAAGTCGCAGAATTTCCTCTGCACCTATTTTTCTGCAATGTGTGGATGGGATTCGCATCCACTTTGCAGGGACTGTAAAACAGAGGCACTGAGTAACAAGGGAAAAAAATCCTTTGTTTCAGGTGACCCTAACCTATGTATCTGCGAGGTTGGGTTCACATGCAGGGTTCTGCTGATAGACTCCCTTTAAGATCGATTCACCTATATAGAAGAATAATCTGTATAGGACGTGTTATCTCAGACCTTTCTCATAAAAAAAAAAAAAAAAAAAAAAAAAAAAAAAAAATGAGTATACTCACAGCCAGCTCTCGGGGAATACAGCAAGGACCTCCATTAGGAGATGGACCACAAGGGGTACTGACTGCTGATGGTTTCCTGGAAAGGAAAGAAATATGATGAGACAAAGCTTTCTTATAAATTAGGTTTTTTTTGCTCTCTCGACTTGTTTGCCTTGTATTCACCATGATATAGCAATGTAAGAATCTCTTAACCCCTTCCCGACATGCGCCGTAATAGTACGGCGCGTGTCGGGTCTGTAACTATGGCGACCGCCCGGGAGCCGGGCGGCCGTCATAGCCGCCGGGTGTCTACTGTTTTAAGCAGTAGACAACCGGCTCTAATGCCTCCGATCGGTCCCCGGACCGATCGGAGGCATTAACCCCTCCGGCGCTGCTGTCAAAGGCGCCGGAGGCGCCATTTTCCCGGCGGCGCATGGGCGCCGCCATTTTGGCAGGGATCGCCGGCTCCTGGAGCATGCTCCAGGGCCGACGTCACGTTGCCATGACAGCCGGGAGCCTTGTTAAAGGCTCCCAGCCGGTCTGCAAATTCTCTCTTTTGCAGGCTGGTGTATACAGCCTGCAAAAGAGATGATGATTTTTTGCAATGCATTGCAATGCATTAGCATTGTAATGCATTGCATTAGTGATCAGACCCCCTGGGGTTCAACACCCCTAGGGGGTCTAATAAATGCAAAAAATAAATAAAAAAAAAAGTTAAAAAAAATATAAAAAAATATAAAAAGTATTAAAAGTTTAAATCACCCCCCTTTCCCTAGAACAAATATAAAAGTAGTTAAAAACTGTGAAACATATACATGTTAGGTATCCCCGCGTCCGAAATCGCCCGCTCTACAAATCTATAAAAATATTTTTCCTGTTCGGTAAACGCCGTAGCAGGAAAAATAGTCAAAAGTGCCAAACCGCCGTTTTTTCACTGTTTTAATTCTGATAAAAATTTGAATAAAAAGTGATCAAAGCAATAACATTTCCCGAAAATGGTAGAACTAAAAAGTATACCCGGCCCCGCAAAAAAAACGCCCTATGCATCCCCGTACACCTATGTATAAAAAAGTTACGGCCGTCGGAATATGGCGACTTTTAGAAAAAAAAAATTTTAACACCGTTTTGGAATTTTTTTTAAGGGTCAAAATGTAAATAAAACCATATAAATTTGGTATCCCTGGAACCGTACCGAAACACAGAATATAGGGGACATGTCATTTTGGCTGCACAGTGAACGCCGTAAAACCAAAGCCCGTAAGAAAGTCGCAGAAATGCATTTTTTCTTCAAATCCACCCCATTCTGATTTTTTTTCCTGCTTCCCAGTACATTATATAGAATAATTAATGGTGGCATCATGAAGAAAAAATTGTCCCGCAAAAATTAAGACCTCATATGACTCTGGGAGCGGAGAAATAAAAAAGTTATGGGGTTTAGAAGGAGGGGAGTCAAAAACGAAAAACGAAAATCAAAAAATGCCATCGGCGGGAAGGGGTTAAGACGTTTGCATTTTGTCGTTCCTCATTTATTCCTCCTGGAATTGTACAAATAAATTGACAACTTTTACCCTTTCATCTTGTCAAAAGGGTTTGGTCCTACACAGTCTGAAACTGAGAAATCAGTGCTGACAATACCAGACTTATTGTGACATAGCCTGTAACTAGAGATGAGCGAGTAGTATTCGTTCGAATATCGAATCCTATTATAGTCTATGGGAAAAAAACGGAATGTTGTTCCGGTTTCCATGGAAACCAAAGTTCGACACCTTGGATCCTCCAAGTTCCGGAATTAGCAGGATGAGGAGCACCAGGAGGTTTTTGCATTGAATTCAATAGAATTTTCCTGCGTGGTATCCGACCGATACAAGTATTCTCTACCTGTAACGTATTTGTAACGTATGAGTATCTGCGAGTATTCAGGTCTCAATTTTTAAAATTGAGTTTTCTATTTGTAACACCCCCTTTGGCCACACCCCCGGGTAGCGGGGCGTTCGGATAAGTATTAGTTGCCGTTCTACCTTGCTTAGCGCAGTGCCTCCACCCTTGTCGGTGATATTCTGGTGCTTCCGGGTTGACAGTACCTTTCTTCAGATCTCTGTCCGGGGCTTGACAAGGGAAAGCCCCGCCCACACCAACACGCCAGAGAGGATTGTGGTATAAACAAAGAAACCTTTATATGGAACTTAATAAAGTAATGGTGAAGTACAATATGCAATAACATCCACAGCATCAGTAAGGTATAATACTTTAAACGATAAACCTATCTAGAAAATGGCAGGTCTATATGGCAAAGCCCTAGTACAATGTATAACTATCACAAAGCTCAGTCTTAATACAAGACCTGTTGCCGCGGTTCTGGAAAGAATCTTCTTTCGTTGGTGCACATGAAATATGTCAGAAATGAACAATGCTCCTAGCAGGGTACTATTCCTTAGTCCAGAAGGTTTGGTACACTGCAGAAAATCCAGTACTGGCTACAATCATCTATCAGCAGCAGCAGGCTCTATCCCTTACAATAGGACATGGCAGCACAGCAGGTGCCTGGATGCATCAAGTCTCTTTTACTCCTTCTGCAGTGCTCCAGCTTAAACAGTTATACTAGTCAAGAACAAGTTACTCCTGGATCATAGGATGCAGTCTAAATAAGAATGCTGTTGATAGGTACACTTACAGTCCCAGAGGAATTAACGCTGTCCTGTCCAACAGGCTGCCAAAGGGTTAAGTCTGGAAGAACATTCCGGTGTAGCAGGGAGGCGCCTCCGTCGGTTGTGGAGAGTATGGATACCCTGTATATTCGGCAAATCGTCCCCTGGAGTCGGTAGCCTTTTCTCTGAAAGAATTGAATCCTCTTTTCTTTTTCTTTCAGCCTCTGGGAGCTCAGGAGATCTTATTCCTGCATCCCCCTGTGATCTCTCTCTCCTGCAGACTGCCTGAGCACATGGTCTCCCCTGCCAAGTAGCACCTCCCATCCTCCAAGGATTTGATAAACAAACACAATTGCTTTCATGCTGCATGCACAATGTTTGCAAACTGTTAACCCCTTGTTGCCTTGAACTGCACACAGGGGTTACACTCTCCCCCTGATGGGTCTCGATATGAGCAGCACAGAGTCCAGACCCATCACCTGGAATAAATTTTGAGGTTAGTTCATCCTGACTAATCACACCAATAGGCACATTAGGACCATAGTTATAATACCAAGGCACGGGGGAAAAATACGGCCACGCCTCAACCATACTAGGATGTACCACCCTGGGGACCTCAGTGACATTTCCCTTATTATCATAGGTTAACATCATGGGTGGCCTAACCACTCTCCTCGGGCGTATAGGTGCGGCAGAGATCCCCTCATCAGCCCCAGACACCGGACTGGTGCTTGCAAGCCTTCTCTCACATTCTTCATGTTGAGGGACCCCCCCCTCTTTCACTGACCACTCAGATGAGTCATGAACAATGTCCATATCACTGGGGGGTAATGCAGCCTCTTGCACTAGTTGCTCAGATGGTCCATCTGGAAGATCTGTTCCAGTGTCAACTCTGGAGGCGACTTCCTTATTGGCATGAGTATCAATGACTGGATTGTTGAGTCCCGGGTCGTCATAACCCCATTCATCATCTATCTCACTATCCCCATCTACTAATGCCATTTCAGTCTCTTTCTCAAAACGTTTACTTCTTCGGGGGAGTCGAGGAGCCTCCGGTATGTCAGAGTTAGATTGAATTGACAGATTAACATTTTGTCCCAGAGGCAACAGATGGTGTCTATGGTAAGTTTTTTCCTTCCGAGGCCCACACTCAGGCCTAACCCGATAGGCAGGTACTCCAGGCAGCTTTTCCACCACAATGAAGGGCTCTGGACACCAACGATCAGCCAACTTATGCTTCCCAGGCAGTCCCAACTGCTCCACCAGAACTCTATCTCCAGGCTTCAACTCATGTTCCCGAACTCTTTGATCATGTCGAGCCTTATTCCTTCTGCCAGACTGTCCTGAAGCTTGCTCGGCCAGTTTATACGCCTCTTTGAGCTCTTGCTGCAGCTGGGATACATACTGAAGATAACTTCTTCCAGAAGACTTATCAGTGGAAACACCAAAGCTGATATCCACAGGCAATCGGGCCTCCCTTCCGAACATGAGGAAGTAGGGGGAGAACCCGGTAGACTCATTTTTTGTACAATTGTAGGCGTGCACCAACTGGCTCAGGTAGCGGCTCCATCGCCCCTTTTGTTTTGACTTCAGGGTGCCCAGCATGTTCAGCAAAGTCCTATTGAATCTCTCAGGTTGTGGGTCACCCTGTGGATGAAAGGGAGTGGTTCTAGACTTCTTGATCCCGCAGACCTCACACAGCTCTTTGATGAGTCGACTTTCAAAATCTCGACCTTGATCAGAGTGAATGCGGGCAGGCAATCCATAATGTACAAAAAACTTCTCCCACAAAGTTTTGGCCACAGTTACAGCCTTTTGATCCTTAGTAGGGTAGGCTTGAGCATATCTGGTGAAGTGATCAGTTATTACTAGGACATTACTGATGTTCCCTTCATCTGGTTCAATGGAGAGGAAGTCAATGCATACAAGATCCAATGGGCCATCACTAGTAATGTTTGTAAGAGGAGCAGAACGGGTTGGTAAGGTCTTCCTCAAGACACATCGAGCACAATCTTTGCAATATTTGGCGATGTCATTCTCCATTTTTGGCCAGTAGAACCTATCAGCCACAAGGTGAGTAGTCTTCTCTGCCCCTAAGTGGCCATGCTCATCATGCAGTGCTTTCAGAACACTCTCTCTGAAGACAGCAGGCAGAACTAATTGCCTCCTCGACCCTCTCTTCCGCCGCTCAGCCTCTCGGTACAACAGTCCATGTCTCATTACCAGCCACTTCGCTTGCTTAGCCAGTAGGAGGGCCTCTTCAGACTTCAACTCCAGCCTCCCAGGCCTCTGGCCTCTATTAATCCACCACCGAACTGTCCCCACTGCTGGATCTTCCTTCTGGGCGATTTCAATCTGCAGCCGAGACAACCGAGGCAGAGAGTCTTGATTCACATTCGTTACCCAGCAGTACAACGAAGGGATAGCTTCCTCCGAGGCTCCCAGGGAATGCACGTAACCTCGGTTAGGGGCACCTCCGGCTCTTTGTAACTGACACATGACTTTCAGGTCTGGAGCAGGAACCTCTATCCACCCATCCTCATCTTCCTTCTCGAGTTGCCTAGGCAGCCTAGAGAGGGCATCCGCATCAATGTTGGTGGTGCCCGGTCTGTATTTGAGACTGAAATCGTAGACAGCTAGGGCAGCTAACCATCGATGTCCAGTGGCATCCAGTTTGGCCGTAGTTCGCACATACGTCAAGGGATTATTGTCAGTGTGCACTTGGAACTTCACTCCGTAGAGGTAGTCATGAAGCTTGTCCACTACGGCCCACTTCAAAGCCAGAAACTCAAGTTTGTGCGCTGGATAGTTACGCTCACTGCGGGTCAATCCCCGGCTGACATAGTAAACGGGTCGGAGAGAGTCCTCATGCTCCTGATACAACACAGCCCCTAGTCCTTCAAATGAAGCATCCACATGCAGTACGTAGGGCTTGTTAGGATCTGCATAAGCCAACACCGGGGCCTGAGTTAGACAAGACTTCAGTTTCTCAAACGCCTCTTCACACTGATCTGTCCACCTTTCTCCAAAGGGTTCATTAGCCTTGAAGTAAGTTTGGTTTGGAGGTTTCTTGTGTGGAGCTGACCCGCGGGGCGGTGAGTACCCCTGGGTAAGATTTGTCAACGGTTTAGCGATCTTGGAGAACTGTGGTACAAATCTGCGGTAGTAGTTGCAGAATCCGAGAAAGGACCGGAGTTCAGCTAGCTTGGTGGGCCTCGGCCAATTCACAACAGCTTCCACTTTAGCAGGGTCAGTGGCAATCCCATCCCGACTGACAATATGTCCCACGTATTTGACGGATTTCTGGCAGAAACAGCACTTGTCCAGGGACAACTTCAATCCAGTCTCCTTCAATCGGTCCAAGACTTTGAACAATCTCCTGTTATGTTCTTCTAGAGTCCTTCCAAACACAATCAGGTCATCAAGGTAGACTAAGACTTCTCTGAGGTTCATATCCCCCATCACGTTGTCCATGCACCTTTGGAAAGTAGCCGGGGCGCCAGACACCCCTTGGGGCATCCGTAAAAACTCGTAGAACCCTAAGGGACATATGAAGGCAGTTTTTTCTCGATCTTCCTTACTCATGGAGATCTGGTAATATCCGCTTCGCAAATCCAACACTGAGAACCACTGACTCCCTTGTAGACAATCCAATGCCTCATCAACTCTGGGCACTGCATACTGATCAGTGACGGTGCGTTTGTTAAGCGTTCGATAGTCCACACACATACGAATCTTCCCAGACTTCTTTCGTGCAACTACAATGGGAGAAGCGTAGGGGCTATTTGACTCGCAGATCACTCCTGTTTCAAGCAGACCCCTCAAGTGCTGTCGGACGTCTTCAACATCAGCGGGAGCCAACCGCCTGGACCTTTCTCGAAATGGTCTCTCATCAGTGAGACGAATTCGATGCTCCACTTCTTTAGCGAGCCCCAGATCCCAGTCTCCCAACGAGAAAGCTGCTCTCCTCTCCATAAAACCTTGGATAAGTAGCTCTTTCTCCTCTGCAGGCACATCACTGTTCTCAAAACATGGGTCGAAACAGTCCGGGCTCAACACCTTCCTTCTTTCCTCTTCCTTCTTAGCATAGGCAGCTAGACACGTGGGGTGAATGGAGAGGGTCTGGGGATAGTTGTCTCCCCCAACTTCTTTGCACCATTGGGCTAGCTTGAGGAAAATATTAGCATTAGTTCCCACTATCAGAGGTGTGGATACAGGACCAGCATCTGTCTTCGGACACACCAACGCCAAGATGGGGACTTCTTTTTCAATTCCGGCAACACCCTTTGAGAACCGTAGTGTAACGGACACATATCCTTTGTAAGGGTAACTCCGATCACTCAGTCCCCAGACGACTAGTCCCGAAAGTGGTTGTAGAGGGACATTAGGTAAATACTTCTTGTACCAATCTTCGAAAAGAACTGACACTTGTGACCCGCTATCCAATAGGACATTACAAGGCTGCTCATTGATGTAGGCAGACACCTGAGGGGCAGGTCCCACTAAGCCCCCAGGAAGTCGTACAGTGAAAGTTTGCTGAGGGGTGGCATCCTCCCTTGTTCTGGTGGTCTCTGGGGGGCCGGTATGGGCTTCTACCGGACCCTTTTTCCGTTTCCCGACATGGTACGCTTCCGACCCAGAAGAGGAATCAGGCTTCTTGGGACCCCATCTCTTCAGACACTGCTTATACAGATGTCCAAGTTCCCCACACTTAAAGCAGGTTGGTGATCGGATAGGATCTTTCTTCTCCTCTAAGCCGCTAGTGGCTACTTGCTGCTTCTGAACTATAAGAGCTTCAGTCGTCTTGATGAGTTGGGCAATTTGCTCCCCCTGTTTCTCAATAATTTTCAACAGCTCCTCTTCTCTGCTATTAGACTCGGTGCGTATGGCCACTGTGGCGATTCTCGCAGGGATTTGTTCCCGGGCCGCCAGGGTAGCTTCTTCCTGCCTCACCTCCTTAAGTAACTGATGAAATGGCAGTGGAATCTTGTCCTTGTTGCTACACCTCAACCGCTGAGCGATAGGGTTATGAGTCAATGCCCCTCGCAACACCTGATTCAGACGACATTGATCCACTTCATTAGGGCTAAGTCCTCCTTTTGCCACTATGCGGTGCACAAGTTTATCCAATCTGTAGAGATAGTCAGACAGTTTCTCATCAGATTCTTGGTATGTGGTACGAAGTTTGAATAAGAGGTCAGTGGCGTCTTCAGGCGACCCAAATGCATCTTCAAGGGCCTCCATGTAGTCCTGATAAGTGGCCTGCGGCTTTCCTCTCCAAGCAGCCTGCACCACTTCCATAGCGGGACCTTTGAGACTCTCCACAATTCGCTGCCTTTTCACCCCATCCGAGCATTGCCATTCATCCAGGCATTGCATGGTGACATCTCTCCAGGTTTCGTACCGATCTTCTCCAGAGGGTACTGGGATGGTGCCTGAGAAGATTCTCAACCGACGATAACTTCCTTCAAGATGCACCTTCCCAATCTGGTCGACCAACTTTCCTATGGCAGTAAGTAGAGTAGAAGTAGTGTCTACTGCTCCATCAGACTGAGTGCTTGTAGGATTATGAAAAGGGACAGGACTGGACTCCCCCTGTTCAGATTCTTCATCTTGGCACACTCCCACTTCAGACCTCAAAGGCCAGGTGATTCTCCACCGCCGACCTTGCTCTCGTGGTACAACCAGAATGATTGGTATACAGTCTCTATCTAGGGCTTTATCTGTCATTATTAAAGCCGAAATCATTTTCTGAGAAGTTACATTCTTCCGGTCCACTACCTTAGGACGATTTACTCCATGAAGTGTGCTCACCACTTGTATGACCTCATCATCCAGGGTGTCATGGAACTCTCCAGTCACTGCGAAACTACATTCTGCAGGAATGTCCATCTCCTTACACCATTCAGCCACATCTCTCTCAGCTAAGTTCTCCATTGCAACTGTATAGGGGTTTGTTGGTTTTTCGAATCTCAGCAGTGCCTCCAATGTAACACCCCCTTTGGCCACACCCCCGGGTAGCGGGGCGTTCGGATAAGTATTAGTTGCCGTTCTACCTTGCTTAGCGCAGTGCCTCCACCCTTGTCGGTGATATTCTGGTGCTTCCGGGTTGACAGTACCTTTCTTCAGATCTCTGTCCGGGGCTTGACAAGGGAAAGCCCCGCCCACACCAACACGCCAGAGAGGATTGTGGTATAAACAAAGAAACCTTTATATGGAACTTAATAAAGTAATGGTGAAGTACAATATGCAATAACATTCACAGCATCAGTAAGGTATAATACTTTAAACGATAAACCTATCTAGAAAATGGCAGGTCTATATGGCAAAGCCCTAGTACAATGTATAACTATCACAAAGCTCAGTCTTAATACAAGACCTGTTGCCGCGGTTCTGGAAAGAATCTTCTTTCGTTGGTGCACATGAAATATGTCAGAAATGAACAATGCTCCTAGCAGGGTACTATTCCTTAGTCCAGAAGGTTTGGTACACTGCAGAAAATCCAGTACTGGCTACAATCATCTATCAGCAGCAGCAGGCTCTATCCCTTACAATAGGACATGGCAGCACAGCAGGTGCCTGGATGCATCAAGTCTCTTTTACTCCTTCTGCAGTGCTCCAGCTTAAACAGTTATACTAGTCAAGAACAAGTTACTCCTGGATCATAGGATGCAGTCTAAATAAGAATGCTGTTGATAGGTACACTTACAGTCCCAGAGGAATTAACGCTGTCCTGTCCAACAGGCTGCCAAAGGGTTAAGTCTGGAAGAACATTCCGGTGTAGCAGGGAGGCGCCTCCGTCGGTTGTGGAGAGTATGGATACCCTGTATATTCGGCAAATCGTCCCCTGGAGTCGGTAGCCTTTTCTCTGAAAGAATTGAATCCTCTTTTCTTTTTCTTTCAGCCTCTGGGAGCTCAGGAGATCTTATTCCTGCATCCCCCTGTGATCTCTCTCTCCTGCAGACTGCCTGAGCACATGGTCTCCCCTGCCAAGTAGCACCTCCCATCCTCCAAGGATTTGATAAACAAACACAATTGCTTTCATGCTGCATGCACAATGTTTGCAAACTGTTAACCCCTTGTTGCCTTGAACTGCACACAGGGGTTACATATTTAGTGGCACATAAATTTATGAAGTTACAGACTCATTGTCTTCTTCATTTTTCTACAGCACTATGGGTAGATGACAGATGATTTATCCATGCATGTCCCCTCTTTCTCTGTATTACATACAGTATAAGAAAAAGCAGAGGGATCAGTAAAACAATATCCTTCAATCTGCTTCAATGGCCAAGCAAAGAGTTTTCAGAATAAGAAGACAGTCCTATAAGGCTAGATTCACATCTGCATTCAAATTTCTGTTCAGGGGGTCCGCTTGGGGACCCCCCTGAACAGAAACTTAATCCGTATGAAAAAGGTTAGGAAACCCGCGAACCCCATAGACTTTAATAGGGTCTGTGTGGTTTCTGCGCAGTTTATGCCTGAAAAGGGCGAAAAATGCAGAGAGCGCAGCGCTTTTTTCTCCGCATTTTTCATTTACGAATGTAATACAAGCGCTGGTGTGAACCCAACATGAGTCTACTTGAGCCAGTATAACAAGAGGGGAGGTCATCAGAGTAGGACACCTAGGAGATACAGTGAGAGTTGGGAGAATCAGGACTCTATCACTGTTTCTCCTTGGAGTCCTGATGGCTGTCAATCACTTTCTGTAGGTGGAGTAATCAGGACTCTCAGTGTCTCTCTCAAGAGTCCACATGGCTGTCGCTCTATGTGAGCAGGATAGTCTCTGACTGTCTTTCCTTGGATTCCTGATAGCTGTCAATGACTATGTGGGGGCAGGGTAATCAGGACTCTCACTGTCTCTCCTTGGAGTCCTGATGTCTGTCAATCACTGTGTGTGGGTGTAATAATTAGGATTCTCACTGTCTCTTCTAGGAGTCCTGATAGGTGTCAGTCACTTTGTGTAGGTGGAGTAATCAGAACTGTCACTGTCTCTCCCAATAGTCCTGATGACTGTCACTCTATGTGAGCAGGATAGTCTCCTGCTGCCTTTCCTTGGATTCCTGATGGCTGTCAATGACTATGTGGGGGCAGGGTAATTAGGAGTCTCACTGTCTCCCGTAGGAGTCTTGATGGCTGTCAATCACTGTGTGTGGGCAGAGTAATCTGGACTCTTAATATCTCTCCTAGGAGTCCTATCTATATTTACTCTCAAATCCTAATCTACATCCCATTTATACACCTATATCACAGAGCTTTTCTCCCCTCTCCCACCCTGCTCTCAGGATAGTCACCTGACGGGCTCATTTTAACCTTTGGCAACAATCCGATTTTGCAATTTGCTTGGAATATTCCTTTAACAGACTGACCAACATTACTGCTACACAACTCAATGGAAAATTTGAGTTTGATCCAACTTTTCTCCACGTTATATAAGCAGCAAAAAAATTCTTAACTCCTCTTGTAGATGTCTCAAGCGTACAGAGAAACCCTGCATTAAGTAAAGTGTAAATCCTTCCACTTTCTTGTGTCTGTAACTTGAGATATCGGCTATTCCCGGTGACTCCAGAATTGCCCAGAGGGGATAATAAAATAAATTATCTCTAGAAATAACAATTCAGTTTACAAAGAAAAAGTTGTCTTTCCTTCCCTTCACTTTTAATGGTCTGGCTGAGCGGTGGAATAAACGAGCATTGAGCTAATTAGTATTACATTTATTACCATAATTACCATTTATACATTTTATTATGCGTGTATGATAAATGGTTCTATAAAGCCGGAGTCATAACACCATAAAGCAAAGCTCTAACAACTGCGCTTTCTACATGACAAGATAACTGAGATCAATCATCAGGAGGTTACTGCCGCAGGAAAACGATCCGATAAAGATCCTCTGTCCAGGGAACCCAACCCAAGATAAACACTTAAAGGGACACTCCTCCTTTTATATTAAAGGGTTACTCTCATCTTAGGAAATCGCTGCTGAAATGGGAATTTCTCCCAAATCCACAGTTAAAGATTATGGGTAGAGATGAGCGAGTAGTACTCGATCGAGTAGGTGTTCGATCGAATACTACGGTATTCGAAATACTCATACTCGATCGAGTACCACTCGCTATTCGAATGTAAAAGTTTGATGCAGAACCAGCATTGATTGGCCGAATGCTATACAGTCGGCCAATCAACGCTGGTTCTTCTCCTACCTTTAGAAGACTTCTCCGTGCAGCTTCCCCGCGGCGTCTTCTGGCTCTTCATTCACTCTGCCAGGCATCGGGCCTGGGCAGACCAGACTGCGCATGTCCGCTTGTAGTGCGGACATGCGCAGTCGGCTCTGCCCAGGCCCAATGCCTAGCAGAGTGAATTCAGAGCCAGAAGATGCCGCGGGGACACTGCAAGGAGAAGACTTCTCAGAGGATCCAGCCCGACCCTCACTCATGGACTTGGTAAGTATAATTTGATCGAATGTTGCCTACCCCTGAAACGAGCATTTTCCCCCCATAGACTATAATAGGGTTCGATATTCGATTTGAGTAGTCGAATATTGAGGGGCTACTCGAAACGAATATCGAACCTCAGACATTTTACTTTTCGCTCATCTCTAATTATGGGAACATTTGAGCAGCGCTGTCTGCACCGTTCACGAAACTACTACAAAAGAGAAGGGACACTCGGAAATAGAATAGAACAGCGGAGTAACAGTATGTTGATTCTAAAGCTTCACAGTTATAGAAACAGCATATCAACATGTGCTATATAATCAGTGGTACGGTGGCTCAGTGGTTAACCTTGTAGCGCTGGAGTCCTGGGTTCGAATCCATCCAAGGAATTTATATGTTTTTTGCAGCTCCCATATCCTCTATAGGAGTTACGTACAGCAGCACTGCGCAACTGCTCCCATAAGTTCCGGCTGTAGTGGTCGGGATAGAGAACAGTTATTCCTTTATTATACTTATATAGCGCCATCATATTCCGCAACACTGTACAGACATCATCAGTCACTGTCCCATATAGGGCACACAATCTACATTCCCAGGTTGTTGTTTGGGTGGAAGGAAACCGGAGTACCCAAAGGAAACCCACACAAAAACAAGGAGAACATATTCCTTTTTTGTTGAGGTCGGAGTAACCCTTTAATCCCTTCCTCCTGTTATACATTGACTCACATCTGCTATAACAAGACCAGTCCCCCATTAACCGTTGAAAATGATTAAAGGGATTTACCAATTTTACGTAAAGAAAATTTATCCCAGGAATAAGATTTCATACCTGAAAGTCCTTTAATAGCTATTGTATATTCATTGACAATGTTTTGCAGTATAAAATAACTTATTCATCAGTTTTTGCTTTCGTGGTTGCCCAGTTCCTTTGCCCTATAGAAGCTGACAATATAGTCTGTTCTTGCTTCCCCTGTTATATACGGTTTTACAGCTATACCGCCATACTATTGCTGAGGCTTTCATGCATTCCTGACACGCAGGGCAGAAAGTTATTCCTACTGGAGGATCCCTATACAGAGACCTGGCTGGGGGGGGGAGGGGGGGCTGGTAATAATGTGCGCCCTCCAGCATTTACTTCATTTACATTGCTATACATGTGAACACCAGGCGGAGACGTGTAATCCAATGATATACATCAGGGACTGTCTAGAGCCATTGTACAGAGATGTGAATTTAGGCCTTTCTGGTATAAACACATGTATAGCCTAAGATGGTAATAATATAAGAGCGGACTAGATGGACCAGTCGTCAATCTTCAATCCCCTATGTATCTATACTGCGATGAAAGGTAAAAATCATTCACTGGGCATTACCTTGTTTGGGAGCTCCACTATGGAGACTATACTGTGGTGAAGAAGGAGGCGACTGAGGGGCACAATACTGTGTTAAGGCAAATAAGGGGTCAATATGCTGTAGGGAGAACATTATACTATACGGAGACCACAAGGGGACATTATGCTGTGTGGGGAGCAGTAATAGGGCAATATACTGTGTGAAGGCTCTCAAGTGGAATAGTGCTGTGCGGGGGCTTTATAATGAGGTGCACTATTGGAGCATTACACTGAGTGGAGGGCACTATAAGGAACATTATTCTGTGCTCAGGGCACTATTGGAGGTCATTATACTGTATGGGAGCAATATAGGGGGATTATACTATGTAGAGGTCACTATAAAGGGATTATATTGAGTGGGTTCAGTATAGGGGCATTATACTCTGGTGACACAGTATGGGGCATTATATTGTGTGGAGGGCACTATAGGGTATATTATATGTGTGGTGGTGCAAAGGAACCTTCACTTTGAGTTACACTAAGGAGTGCACTATTATTATATGGAGGCACAGAGGGACTTGGTGGTCAGTGGTGGGAACATAAGGTTTGACCCATTTTCTGTCCACTGAACATTAAGGTTCGCCCCTCCTGCTCCTGCATTAGTCAGGGGATTGTGGAGGGTCTGCGGGGAATTAAATGTTTGCTATGGGGATTAGTCTTTACTAGTTATATCCCAGCTTATTCCCCTATGTACAAGTATGTGCAGAGACTATTCTTGATAACCAAGTGGAATTGCACTATTAGGGTCTATTACTTATGTATTCTCTGGTGCCGGTAATGTTTGCAGGTCACCACTAATAGCCATACTACTAAAGGACTTGTAACCTGACCCCCATCTGTGACCCCTCACCGGGCCAACCATTGTCCTGCTTTTGCACTAATCATAGACAATAACCCTGAGACAGCTGCCTGCATTTGGATCTCTCTTCCTTTGCCACTAGGTTTCTAGAAAACCAGGGATTGATCTATGGGGAGATATTTTTCAAAAAATTGCAAATGTTCGGACCAATGGACGAAGGACTGCGCGGATACAGAAGAAGTTTGTAGGAGATATTATATGATGATATCTGACAGCTGCTCATTGTGTTTCTAACACATAAAATAAATCTTCAGTTACATAGTTTATGATGTACAATTGATAAAGGGGCAGC
Organism: Leptodactylus fuscus; assembly: GCF_031893055.1. Taxonomy (NCBI): domain Eukaryota; kingdom Metazoa; phylum Chordata; class Amphibia; order Anura; family Leptodactylidae; genus Leptodactylus; species Leptodactylus fuscus. The sequence continues at coordinate 31,257,306 of NC_134270.1, read as the reverse complement.
TCAAGCCCCCCGAAACGCGTAACATGTTACTTTGGTGTTTGTCTTGAATAAAATGTTTTGCAAAAACATCTTCTGGATCTGTGTAGTCCTTCATACATTGGTCCGAACATCTGCAATTTTCAAATACCTTGTCCCGGGACCCTTGTTTTGCCTATTTGGTTGGTTGTGGCCCTCACGCATGATAATGCACTACGCACTGCTCGGTGCTTCTCTGCTACTGTTTTGTGATTTTCCAACAAGATGGCATGAAGCAAGTTTTCCTTTTTCCTCCAAGGAGAGATTATTTGCAAATTCCTTACCCTACGATAGAACATTTTACACATAGAGTTGATGGATTTTAACCCTTTTTATTGTTATCATGGTTGCATATGGTTAATGAATAGAGATGAGCGAACAGTAAAATGTTCGAGATTCGATATTCGTTTCGAGTAGCCCCTCAATATTTGACTACTCGAATCGAATATCGAACCCTATTATAGTCTATGGGGGGGAAAATGCTCGTTTCAGGGGTAGGCAACATTCGATCAAATTATACTTACTAAGTCCACGAGTGAGGGTTGGGCTGGATCCTCCGAGCAGTCTTCTCCTTGCAGCGTCCCCGCGGCATCTTCCGGCTCTGAATTCACTCAGCCAGGCATCGGGCCTGGGCAGAGCCGACTGCGCATGCCCGCACTACAAGCGGACATGCGCAGTCGGCTCTGCCCAGGCCCCATGCCTGGCAGAGTGAATTCAGAGCCGGAAGACGCCGCGGGGAAGCTGCACGGAGAAGACTTCTAAAGGTAGGAGAAGAACCAGCGTTGATTGGCCGACTGTATAGCATTCAGCCAATCAATGCTGGTTCTGCATCAAACTTTTCCATTCGAATAGCGAGTGGTACTCGATCAAGTACGAGTATTTCGAATACCGTAGTATTCGATCGAATACCTACTCGATCGAGTACTACTCGCTCATCTCTATTAATGAACAGCCTATATCAGTGGTTCTTGGGCCCTCCACCTTTATAATTATTAGTACTACCAAGGAAGTTGTATGTCATGGTATTAGCATGGAGGATTCTATCTTTTCACTGGCTGAGGCTGATCTTGTGATTGTTCTCCATAGCCTTTGAGTTATTCCACTTTTGGAGATACTAGGTTAATAGTATTTTCATACATACTGCCATGGCCTTAAAGATAAGTCTCTAATATAATTTCTGTGGTTGTCTGACTCCTCCCTCATCCATTAGCTGTTCTCAGAGAATGGAGCAGGAAGCAGACAGCACTGTTCTCTGTGTAGTGGTCGAAGTGAGTCACTGCAGCTTAATATCCGTTCATGTCAACAGGAGCAGTAGCTGATCTGGCCATATTTTAGCATGGACCTCTGAACAATAACCTGATCATATGGTGTCCTACTGCTGGAAGTCCAGGGATGATCTTTGATCTATGACCATCAGCAAATGTTCAGTTACCCTGCAGAGTCAACACAGGAGAAATGACTGGGCTGTGCATGTATTGGATGGACAGAATGCATCAGACCCTTCAGTGCATGTTCTTTGCCGTCTTCTGTTGCAACTGAAAACAACAGGACATTAAAAGGAACCATAGCTTGATAGTGAGATGATGGGTGATATATATCTCAAGCATGAGGCAAGCTGTGGGCGGTTTCCTATCTCTGTAAGATGTGGTCAGGAGAGTATATTTGTTCAAGAACATGTCAAACCTCTAAATATCCGAAGTTGCAAAAATATCTTGTAGGTTACAAATCATTCTAAGAGGAATTCCTTGCAGAAGGGCAAAGTATATCATAGTAGACCCCGTGCATCTTATTAATATTCCAAGGAAATGGTTGGAGAATTCCTTGGAATAGATATTGGGTATACGTCTTTAATAGGGTTTCTGCAGGACAATAGAAGCTGATATTGTTCTCTGGAGCAAGGAAATGCAGCATAGTCAGTGACCGACCGCTACAACAGAGATGAACGAGCATCTTATGATACCCCAGCAGCATATACTTATCCTTAAAATATCATGCACTATATTATTGCACTATGTATTATATTGTTTTAGTGCAAACCATTGGTAAGTTACAGGGCGTTGTTGCCACGTTATGGCCCAAATTTATATCATGGGTGTGTAAAGAAATTGTCATATTGTGGGTGAGATGTCATCAGCTCAAAAATGATATGCAAGTCGATGCTTAAAGAAGATGATGACTTCCTCAGATCTTTGTCCTTGACAGCTTTTTAGCCAAGAGCATACACATATTTCATAGGCCCCTACAGCGAAATGTAGTAAAGGACACTGGCCCTTGATGTTTGATTGATTCTGAACACCATGGGGGCGACTTATTAAGACCAGCATATTGTATGCCAGTCGTAAAGAACAATCGGCTCAGAGTGAAATTAAAGGGATCATCCGGTTTCTAAAATTGATTGCTCAATTTCGGACCCACAGGGTTCCAACACCAGGCCCACCACAAGTCACCAGTATCTAGACAGTGCATTTCGCGGTATTGTGTGCTGCTCACTTGCCGTACCAACTGTAGCGGCGGATACAGGTATTGCAGTGCTGCCGCGTAGCTTTCAAGGATAGAAAAGGCCATCAATCTTTAAAAAACGCATAAATCCTTTAATATGCCTAATAATTTTGACATGTGTCAGCTGGTCTGTGCTCCAGAAATTGAAATCGATGCCTCACCTCCTTGCCCACTTTTCAGAAAAGTGCAATGCAAAGGGGATCCCCTATACAGCTCTAACAGATAAAACTTGCTCCCTGCAGCCACCACTAGGGAGAGCTGGTGCATATGAATAAATAGGTATACAGTCAGAGCTCACTGTGCTGCCCCTAGTGGCTGCTGCAGGAACATGCACTGAATTAGTGCTGGGAAGCAGAAGATCTGTACCAGGCCCCATGGGCCCCATTGCAGTTACATGGCATATATACATAATAGGTAAGGCACTGTTTTGAGCTGTGACCTGTGACTAAAGCTTAGCTAAAGAGTAGTCCTCTAATATAGTAATAAAATAACAGCAAGTTATAGGGCTGTATATATAGGGTACCTGCTAAAGCTTCTGCATTGGGTTACAGGGGAACTGCTTTCCTATTGCCTCCAGCATTCATTGATAACACAATGTACTATGGTTAGGTATAGGTGCATAGGTTATAGGACTGATGTTGTTAAAGGGGTATCTAACAATAGGTCATCAATATGTGATTGGTGAAGATCCAGGACCCCAACAGATCAGATGCTCAACATGACTTCACAGACTAGTGACATCACCTGAACACTGCAGCCTCCTCAACAGCTGATCAGTAGGGGGCCTGGGGGCCCATTGATCTAATATTGATGACCTTTCCTAAGAATGCATCACCAATATTTAACTGCAAACCTTCTTTAACAGCATCAGTCCCATAAACCTTCCCCTATATGCAAAGGCGTAATCTTGATGCAATATCTCTCAGCACCTGCTCCCCCCCCCCCCCCCCCAGTATCTGGTGTGACTGTAACCTCTACTCTCCTTATTGCTACATCATTGCCTACAGTGATAATTTTGTTACCTTGTTTATAAACAACTTGACTTCACCTTAAGGAAACCTTGTAACCAAAATACTGTATAAACAATTGTAATGTCACCTCTACGGATCCCCTTACCCCAGAGCGCTGATACCTGGTGCCCTCCCCAAGCCCCTCTCCATTATAACCTATCACGTTCCTGTAATCCTGCAGCCTAGGATGTTGGGAGTGACCGGTATCCATTGTATGGTGGGTGTAGTTGTGCCCTCCAGCTCAGCTATGATGCATCGCACAGATTCCCTTCTCTAAAGGGACAGAGGCTCCGTTACAGAATCTATTAAAGTTGTGGACAAAAAAATCCGGCGTGTAGAATTTTTTCATCTAGAAAAATAATGGACAGCAGAAGAGAAGCCCAATGGACATCATTACATTCAGTGGGGTCTTTTGGGCTCGTTTGGTGTCCATTTCTTTAAATCTTTATCTCTTCCATTATTTCCATTGTTTTCCTTATAACAAAGAAGCAAGGAATGCAGGAGCACCAATGTAAACACGTCCTTAGACGCTAAAGAAGTCCTCCGTACACTTCAAATGTATATCAGACAATTTCAGAGATACAGATCCAAAATCTATTGTGTATGTGCAGCTCCTGACTCTTCCCAGATATTAGATATAGAGGATCGTACATTGGGACTTGTCCAATTCATTGGTTTTGGAGCAGAAAAACCTCAATAAGCTTTCTCCTCTACCCATTCTCTCTTGACCCCCTATACACAAGATCAAGAGAGGCTGCAAATAAATCCACCAAGTTGCATTCTCTTATAGTTGCTTCTGACTATAAGAATGTTGGATTGTCTTGATATTTGCTACAGACTTGTATGGAGAAGACCATTAAGCCATGGCCTCATATGACACCTCCTCTATCCATCAGAGGAGGTCCCAGCGGTCAAACCTCAACTAATCCAATAGTTATCTCCTATACTGTGGACACCCCATTAATTGAACACATTAGGGGAACTTACTGCTCACCCTATGCTAGAATCAGTAGGTGGGATTATTTGTGGACCTCTTTGGAGCATGGACTTTGTTGCACTATCCACTTTCTTCTTTTAGTGTGACCACTTTTTACGACAGGGGTCAGAATGGTCCCAACAGTATTACTATAACACCAGAAATCTGTTCCTGACTGGCGTAGGTTTCAATTCTGGCACACAGGAGTGACGGTGAAATGCCAATGACATGTCTGCCTTTGATATTCGGGCTTTACAGAAACAGAGTAGCTCTCTGAGTCACGCTGTTTCAGTAACTCCCATAGAAAGTGAAAGGGAATTATGAAAAGAGTGTAGAAGAGTGAGCTATGTTGTTTCCATTATGCCCATTCACTTTTATGGGAATTACAGAAACCGCAGCGCTCAGAGAGTTACGCTATTTCCGTAAACCCTGCATTTCGCCGTCAGCGATGTCACTGCAAGTGACAGAACCTGGAGAGGAGGGCATTCAATTTAAAGATAGCTGTAAGTCACAGAATTATGGTGCGCCTATAGATATGCCATAAACGTCTCCCCTTTAATAAATTCCCCCAATGAGCTCTGCTACATCTGTATCCCCAAGAATCCAACACCTAAGCAGTGGCGTACACTGTATTATGTATACATGCAACATCCTGGACGTGAGTTTGTCATAGTAAAAGTGCACTAACAATGCAGTGCTCAGGAAAACCTGCGTCAGCGTAGTACAGACTACCATGAGCGGTGCCTGCATTCTGCAGCAAATACAATTATACAGTTGTCAGCCAAGGATTCTCTATAGTTTTAGAACACCGTAAGATACAAGATAACACGACATATTTCGGTACATATTTCAGCCCTGCTACACCCATCGTGAATCACCCGAAAAAAACAATGCACGGATTGATGATAAGTAATACTTACCCGCTTTCGTCTATTTGGAGCAACTCAGCTTCTTCATGCCCATCACTGCCATTCTCCTTGGTACCCCGCGCTGTCACACTGCAGCAACCCATGGCAGGACAGTTGTGGCACCGCACTGGTCAGCAAGCCCTGTAAGCACATCGGCAAGTGGTGGGGAGATACCAGATTGACTCACACATCCTTCCTCCTACAAAACACAACCGTGTGGAGAGGGGGAGCTGGACAGAGACAATATGCTAGAAAATTCAGCAACCGGTAGTGTGAAATGGAGAGAGCTTCCTGTTAAGTTCAAGCTTGTTTCTCTTTCCTGCAGATTGAGATGACCTGAGGGGGGAGGGAGACCGAACAAGTTCCTCAGTTTCAAGAAAGAATAGAACTAGTAGACAGGGCGAAAGGGGGGAGAGAGAGAGAGAAGAAGACCTTAACAAAGGAGTAAACGACTTAAGATTAACCCCTTTATACCGCCATAATGTGCACACTTAATTACGTGTCACTGCACAAGACTGTCCAACTCGGCTGCACCCAAGGGAGGGAACTAAGTCCAATCCCGGAGAATTGTCCCATATCATAAGATGTAAATAGCAGGTATAAAGCCGTCAGTGATATCAGCGCTGAGCGACACGTAGAAATAATTCTGCAAGTTCTAGGCTGTCAGGTATTTGCTAATACCGAGGTTTTTTTCTTTGTTAGTGTGGGTGGAGAATTACATTGTAGCGAAGATGCAACCAACTTAATGAATAAGTGGAAAATTCTTTAGAAAAGGGAGATTAGCACGAAAGTGGAAATTGAAAAAAAAAGTGTTTTTTTTTAACCCAATAGATGCCAATTTATAAGGACATGTATACATGTCTTTGAGTCTATTTTATTTTTCTTTTTGATTACTAAAGTTTCTTTGGTGATTTTGACATATTTTTATACTACGGAAGTATTAGCTTTAAAGGATTTGCTAGATTCTGGAAAAATCCTGAAGATTGAGTACCGTATGTACTCGAGTATAAGCCGAATTTTTCAGCACAGTTTTTGTGCTGAAAAAGCCCCCCTTGGCTTATACTCGAGTCAGCAAAAACAAACAAAAAAAAAACATTGTTTATTTTTTATTTTTATATTTTTTTTTAGGGGGGGGGGTCTATGACCAGCAGCAATATCAATGTATACAATCTCCCATACAATAGTGGGGGGGGGAAAAGCTTTAAAAAAAATTAAAAAATTCTTAATCCCTCCTCTCCCTAGACTAGACACAAAAGTAGAAAATGACTGTGAAACACAAACACATTAGGCATCCCTGTGTCTGACAGTGCCCGGTCTACTGAATATAGGGGATCTGCAGTGCTCCTGTTCCGTCGGGAAGGGGTTAATAGGAGCACTGCAGATACCCTATATTCAGCCAGACTGAATTCCAAATGGGGGAAGTAAAAACAGTCCTCAAGCTCAGGGAAGGGGGAGACAGACAACCAAAACACCCCCTCCCCTTCCCCTGCATCTACTGCACCCAAAACTCCGACCATTTTAATTTTTGAAATTTTCCAGTAGCTGATGCATTCCCCCTAGGCTTATACTCGAGTCAATAAGTTTTCTCAGTTTTTTGTGGTAAAATTAGGGGCCTTGGCTTATACTCGGGTCGGCTTATACTCGAGTATATACGCTACTTATTATTTCCATCATCTGCTATTCCTATTGATTTATTCCAACATAGCGGCCAAAACTTGACTTACTCCTGTGTAGTCTAGCCTCTGCTTTTTCCTCCAGAGACCCTTCTGTACTCATGGGGTCAGAAGTTGAGACCAGACACAACAGGAATGTGGATTGGTAAGTAAAACAGTGTCCTTTTCAGGCCTCTTTGAGCCTGCGTCTGATGTCACGAGCCTTGGTGGTCCGTCACAGCACGTGACATCAGACAGAGGCCTGAAGAGGACATTGAGTACTGGCGCCAGAAAGATGCCCAGGAGAAGTGAGTACCTTTTATGGCCTGTGGCAAGTAACAGGTGTGGGCAATATAAGACTCACCAAATAAAAAGGAGAGAAGTTGACTCAATCTTTGCCCTGTGTGTCTGTGTGTGCCACACTAAGCATGGAGAACAGAAAGAGGAGAAGAAAACTGACTGAGGACTTGAGAACCGAAATTGAGGGAAATATCAACAATCTCAGGTTACAAATCCATCTCCGGAGATCTTGATGTTCCTTTGTCCATGGTACACAACATAATCAAGAGGCTTACAACCCATGGGGCAGTTATTAAGAAACTTTATGGAAGACATGATACTCTTGTTACATCTTGGGGTTTTTTTATTGGAAAATAGGGATAAAAATACAACAATTAACGTAGATCAGGTTTTTACATCTGTTTAGCAGATCTGATTAACAAAGGTAAGAAATGGATGCAAATAGATATCCATCCACTTACATAGAGAATCAGTGTTAGGGTGGGTTCACATCTGCGCCCCGGTTTCTGCTTTCAGTTTCTGGAAACCTGGCAGACAGTGTCCGCCCATGAGCGCCCATCAGCGTTTTGTGGTCTCCGTGGCGAAACCGTTTTTTCAACCAAATACAAAGTCCTGCATGTCCGACTTTGTGTCCGGTTAAAAAAACGGTTTTGCCGCGGAGACCATAAAACGCTCGCGGGCGGACACTTTGCAAACCCATTCAAATGAATGGGTTTGAAATTGACTGCTGGTTTCCGTCTCCTGTCTAGTTTCTTGGGCAGAAGATGGAAACTGAAAGCAGAGACCGGGCTCAGGTCATATACTTTGTGTGGTGGCCATCCATTTGCTTCTGATTTTTGCATCAGCTATTTGCATTCATTAAACAGATCTGCTAAAAGGAGGTTGAAAAAACGTCATCTGAATGGAGCTTTAGATCTATCACAAGTCTTTTCCATAAGTAATTTACATGTAGGTAAACAATGTCTAATAAAATATAGATATGGATGAATACGATAGATATTACCCGTTTTCCCAAAGCACCATGTGAAATACAGATCAACACCATTAAAAGGGTTATATGGGATTGAATAAAAGGGTCACATTTTTTTGGTGGAAATAGCGCCACTCTTATCTGTAGGCTATGTCTGGTAATGCAGCTAATTTCTAGACACTAAAAACTGAGGTGTAGTATCGGGCACAACCCATCGACAAGAGTGGCGCTGTTTCTGGGGGAAAAAAAGGACCTTTCTTCTAATCTCATTAAAAGGATTGTCCGGTATTTGTTAAAAGGAATTTGACTCCATCCCCAAAAATATTCAACTGTTCCCACTGTGTTATCGAGCGCATTACAGTTAATAACAACCTAGCTTTATACAATATGTCTAGACTTTCAGAAAAACAACTTTGACAATTTATGCAAATTAAGCATTTGGTGCACTGGGGGCGGGCCTCCAGCCCTGGCAGTGCTGCTCTTGTTACTGTAGTAGAATAGGTGATGTTATAGTAGTGGGAGGATTTACATTTACTGCATAAGGTGGTGCAGGAAGGAGATTGTAGGGATCTTAGTGGAAAGAGCAATGCGCCAGGGAGCTGAAGACCTGCCCCTAGTGCACCATATGCCTCATTTGCATAAGACTTGTCTCTCTCTAAATCTACAAAAGTGACATATGTAACAAAGGTTTGATGTTTGTCACTGTAATGTGCTCAGGTAACACATGAATATGCTTGAGGGAGATGGTGCTAATATACACGCAGGTCCCCCAAAGCCCCAAAGTTACCTGCGCAGAGGGCACCTGGGGAGGTCCGAACTCTTGTTGCTCTGATTCCTCTGCTGATGTTCTAACTCATTATTATGGCTGACTTCAGTGGTATAAATAATGTCTTGTGGTCCCCGGTGCAATCTTTTGTCAGGGGGCCCCTACCTCATCCCTACAGTGAATTCTTGATAGTGATGGTCACGGGAGCTACGGAGTTTAATCCACCTTAGTGTGGTTAGGGGAATCTGTGGGTCTCCTTGGTTTATGGGCCAGATGGAAGCTGCAATCTCAATACTGATACCAGTGCTGATGGGCCCCCTAAGGCTCCTGGGCCCCAGTGTGACTGCACCCCCAAAAGTTACACCCCTGGCTGACTCCACTCTACTCAAGGAGCCCGAAGAGATGTTATTTTCACTGAGAGTTGGAGCAGCTGCCTAGGGACTGGGATGATAGTATGAAAGCTTAACCAATGCTGGGAATGTATTTGTGAACCTATTAGTCCCTGTATAACCCCTTTAAAGTGGTTATCCAGTTTCTAATATTGATAGCCTATCTTAAGAATAGGTCATCAATATTAGATGTTTGAGGGTCCAACAAATGAGACCTCCACAGATCTTCTGTTCCAGGACAGGACAGATCCTGGTCATGTTTACATACTGCAAGCAACACAGCTTCCTTATCGTACAAACTGTGGTCACGTCTTTGGATAGTTCCATAAGTGTCAATGGGGTATCAAACCTACTGCTACAGTTCATACAGTTAGGGATCATTGTGGCTCCTGTTCCCAAACAGCAGATCTGTGGAGGTCTCTGCTGTTGAACCATCACAGATCTAATTGTCACGACCTGAGTTCTTGTGATTGAGTTGTGTGTTTTTCTGGTGGGGATTTGATCCGGTGTTCCGTGGTCTTTTGGTGGTTTCCTTGCCATTGGACCATCTGTTTGTACATTTGGTATTGGCCTTCGGAGTATACCTGAGGTTCTTTAGAATGAGCCTCGGGTGTTGGTCGTTACCATTGTCCTATTGGATACTTCTGGGGCCTGTATAAGGGGAAGGCTGGCTCCACTTCTTGCCAGTTTTCGTTGTATCCAACATAGAATTCGTGGCTCAGGAAGGAGGAGTGTTTTTGGAACGATAGCTGACTTGGAAGTGGTGTGAGTGTTGCCTTGTGTGTGAGTCTGGTTTTGCCCTCCACACTTCTACTCTACCCTGTCCTTCAGTTCTGATTGCCTGCCACTGTATTGGTGTTTGTGAGGAAGTTTGGGTTCCAGTTTGTTTTGCCCCAGTCCTGTGTTAACCCTTTCCTCACTTCTCCACTTTCCCTCTCCTCATTCTCTTGATGCATATTGTGTTGTGCTGCATGTCTGTTGTCCAGCACTTCCCATCCTCTTTGTTTGTCTGCAGCTGCACCTTGGTTTCTGTAGGGGTGACCACCTTAGTATCCCCAGTCCCTAACTCTCTTGTAGCTCTCGCCCTATCTGTCGGCTAGGCCTTCGTGTTAGAGAGCCAGGAGTTGTCGTGGCCAAGGCTAGCTTGGGAACAGCTGACCACCACCCGCAGGCAGGGCCTAGCCAGCCGCCGTAGTGTCAGGGAAAGTCTCCCGCCCCTGTTTCCTTAGCAGTGCAGTCTGCAGTCCGGATTTTGGGTCTAGGCATAGACACGGACGTGACACTAATATTAATACCCAATCCCAAAGATAGGCCAACAATACTAGAAACTGGATAACCTCCTTAACATGTGTAAATCATAAAGTGGCCTGTGTAACATAAAAATATTTCAACACAATAAATACAAATTATTAAAAGTATCACAAAATACTGTAAAACACGATACATAGAAGATGAGGACATGAGCACCAGGAAACAGATTCATCACATTGCAGCACATAATCTGCTCGTAAACTGATTTTATTGCATTTTTTGGGACTCAGTCCTTAGAGGACTCCAAGGGTTTCTCGTCATTGCTTTCAGTAACTTCTAGACTACTGAGTGGCCTGGCATCTTCAGGTTCTGGACAGGACATTGAGCTGGAATAATGAGGTTTCTGTCCATGGGTTAGTACGGAGCTGGTGGTTACAATGACATCAGTTGTGCTCCTTTTCTTGTAATGAGGAGTTTTTCTGCCGATAACTCGAAATTTTTGTGGACCTGAGAAGGATATCCTGGCTACCGGGGTCTGTTGTTCAACTTTTCCTCTTGTTTGGCTCATCTCTGTTACACTATAATTTTGAAGGCCATCAACATTTTTGGCTTTCTGTCTTCTTGAATAGAGAGTTAGGCTATCAAGTCCTGTCATATTAACGGGTGTCATTGCCAACATGGCTCTCTGAGGAGATCTTGTAATGGCTCGTTTTGCTACAATGGGGTTACTGTTCTCTGCAGTAGGTTTTAATGGCCTACACGGCTTTTCTAATGGCTTCACTGGTCCACTGAGGTTTTCTGGTGGTATGGTCTTCTGAGTCTTAACAGGACTGCTGCTTCTAGGCCAGTAGAATTTTATGGTCTGCTCATTTGTCTCCCCATTGTACAATAGTATGAACTTGCTTAGAGTATTTAGGGGTAAAAGTCGATGGCCTTTTACGTTTTTGTTGAAGATTTCAAGAGCCAAGTCTATGAAAGGAAAAGAGGAGAAAGCTTTTGTGAAGTAGTAATGAGAAGAGAGTATGTTCAAAAACAAAAGTTTTTGGATGAGTTTTTTGTAATGGCCACAAGTTTTTTACTTGGTTTTTATGAGTTTATTGGAGGTTTAGATGAAGTTTTTAGCCTACATTGACCTCCATTAAGACAGCAGTGTGGATTATGTATTGATTCCACACCGACAATAAGTAACCAAAATGCAGAATGCTTAGTATCTAATTCACATTTTTGATTTTTGCCTACAAAACTAGATACTAAATTCTTCAACCCACACATCGTAATTCCTACACTAGGTATGTGAATACATCATGGGCCAATGGAAGATGCTGGCCGGTCAGAAGAACCACCTTACTTTTACATCATGTAGCAGTCAGGGGTGCACAGAGGTAAAGTTGGGAACCTCCAAAGAGACAAACAGAAATGTCCTCGTTGCACACCAGATAAATACACTATTTGATGCAGGTGACCCTATGTAGAACTGGGTTTGTATGCTGGGTTCTGGTGACTCCCATTAATTAGGAAAGAGAAGGCACAAAATTCATTATGGTAAGAAGGCAATGTTCAACCAAGAAATCTTGGGTCCTGGCATTCATATGGACCTAAACATTGCTGAAGACCAAGTTCACCCCACCATGATGGAAGTATTACTTAATGCTGGTGGCCTATTTCATCAACATAATACATCCTGCCAAACATTGTTCAAGCATGGTTTGAGGAACATGAGAAAGTGCTCAAGGTGTTTCCTTCATTGACTTTCAAATTTCCCAGATTTTATTCAGATCAATCATCTGAGGAATGGGCTAGAAAAACAAGTCCAATCTATGGAGGCCCTATCTTGTAACTTCCAAAACATAAAGGATTTGTTGCTAAAGTTTTGGCACCAGATACCATCAGACACCATCATAAATCCTGTAAAATCTATGCCTTGGCAGAATGAGGGGGCCCTACACAATATTAGCCTGGTGGTTGCAATGTTATGGCTGTTGGTTGTAGATGTATATAAAGCATGCTATTGTTTTTGCTTGAATTCTAACATGAAGAACCTACCAAGGGTCTCATTGACAACACTGGGGATGACGTCTTTCAATACTTCACAGTTAGTGTGAAGTGCAGGGTTACAGTTCATCTCCAGTAGCCACACCTAGAAAATCAAAATGAAAAAACTTACTTTGTGTGCAAAGAGGGAGTACAAAAATTTAAGTCATACAGAAGGTCTCTCTTGCCACATAAACGACATGAACTAATACAGTTGTGTCCAGGTCCGGGAGGTTAGTCCTGGACATTGAAACTAGGTCACTGACTTAGGTAACCAACTAGGTCACATCTGATTGCAGCTATCATTGGTTGCCTTAGATCTAAGGTTGAGCCAATCGAGAGATTTCATGATCAATTTTAAAATCCGATTTCTGATCATTTTCCACCCGATCGCGATTGTGAAATTTGCTCGATCGCCGATCAGGATCCAATCTTTCCCGATCCCGATTGCTCAACCCTACTTGTATATTATATATACAGTGGGGTGGAGCCGATCTTGAGATTTCAAAATCCGATTTTCGGTCATTTTCCAGCTGATCCCGATTGCGATCGTGAAATTTGCTCGATCGTCAATCGGATCCAATCTTTCCCGATTGCTCAACCCTACTTAGATCATGTGGTCTGGATGGTTATTTTCAGTCCTTGAACCTAGGTCAATGACCCAAATTCAATGACCAAGAGTAACCAAATGTCCGATTGCTGAGACTTCAACGATGACGAGAGCCAGGGTACTAACTCCTGAGCCTCCCATTCCTCCTATTTCTCCGCAGTGTGGAGAAGTTTGACCAGGCATTGGTCACATATGTTCCTCTCTTTTTGAGGCTAAATGTCAAGCATTATACCGTTATCTCTGTCAGTGCTACTGACTGTGAATATAACAACACTGCACATGCTCGACCACCTCTTCATTCAAAATTTTCCTCTGTGGTCGTACAATAAGGATGAGCAGGGGGCTCAGGTTGGTCCCTAGTAGTATTGATTCACCTATCCTCCTATCCTCCAATGTTCACTCCATTAATGTCATTGTTAAAAAAATAAAATTCTCTGGAATATAATTATTTTCTTAGTGATTACAGCACATATAGCCAACAAATAAAATAATCGTATTGGATCTAAAACCTTAAAATCGTCATCGATCAGGAAGTCACAGCCAATGAGGTCAAAGATTCCCCGGCGGCACTCCAGCTTTGATTTCACGCTCAGGAAACAGTGGATCATTATCTGCTGCATCCTTTTCTGTCAAGACAGGAAGAAAATGACATAAGGAGAAAACAAGTACAGATGTCACCGCAGAACGGGGTTTCCTATATGCACTGTGGATTTTCAGGAAATCTTACAGCAGGGGTCCGCAGCTCAATCGCAAATTTATTATGTCTAAAAGGACATTCCTGAATAAAACATTCCCAACTGTTTCATGATCTACAATGAGGGGTACAGGAAGGTCTTGGAATGGAGAGGAAATATAATAACGTATAGTCTATGGTCAGTGACTTCTGTTGTCTCACCGTAAAGGAATTCAGCGCCCAGTCTTGGGGTAGACCCTTGCTTTCTGCAAAATTCTCATTGACGTAAGTGTTGAATCTTTCCATTGACCATACTGTCTCTTCTTTAAGCTCATTATACAGAGGGTTCTTCTTCTGCATGTACTAGGAGCCAAAAAAAAGATATGATACTCAAAACATGGTTCAGACAGTGTAAGAGGGTTGTCCAAAATTTGCATTTTCTTCCAGGGTCTTCCAACTAAACAGGCAATGGCCAACCACCCAACTATTGAAATGTGTAATTTGCACTTTGGAAAAGATAATATAGAAATTACTATAGAAAAATACCATATTTTCAACTAGTAGGCGACATCATAGATCACTGAATGAAAGTGGTTCACTCTTAAAGGGGTTGTCTGGACCGATCATGTATATGGAATCACCTCCCACCCCCACCATGTACACATTGTGATAACATTTTCCTCCCAACCTTCTCATACATATGCCCACTTGTCTGGTGAGGAGCCTGTGTTCTCAATACAAGGAGGACAACTCCTATGGTGCTTCTTTATCAACCCCAAGGGTCCATTCACCTGGAGGAAGTTGGCGCTGATTCTGGCACGAAACTCGTGTCAGAATCAGCACTGAAAAATAACTTCAATGGGTTCTGTTTTCCACGTGGAACCCATTGAAATCAATGGGAAAAAAAGCCTCCCATTGATTTTAATGGGTTCCGTGCTGAAAAAGGAAGTCAATGGGAGTCTTTTTTTTCAGCGCTGATTCTGATGCGGATTCCGCACCAGAATCAGTGCCAACTTCCTCCGTATCCTCTTGCCAAATCCTTCTTCCAGATTATGTCAGAAAAGAGTTTCTAGTCCTCCATACACATTAGATGGATGACTGGTTGAATTACATTATTGGTGATGGTAACAACAAGAACGAATTGTCATTGGAGGCCACATCAAATATACTACGTGTATCCCAATGGCAAATTCAATTAACCTCATCTAGACTCTGGAGGAGGAATAAAAGACATTAAAAGAAAACGTATCTTCATGCTGGCATTGAGATTAATTTCGGCCAAACCCACTGATGTTGGCTGGCACACCTATTGTGTATAGGGGCGATCACCCAACGGCAGATATCGTTAGTCTTTCAACATTACCAATCCTTATATTTTGAGAGTAGATAAGTGACTACCAGAGATGTGTAGTTGCAGCTTATTCCTCTCTTCTCATTAAAAAGACACCATCTTGGACAAGCCGAACTTGGTCGTATATGGTGGCATATATGGTGGCGTTCAGCTTCAGCTCTTTATATGGCCAGCATAAGGCTTTTTAGTTCTATATGCATCATGTAATACTGAAAGCATGGCTCTGCTTTGTTATGGAGATCTGCCAACACCAGCTCATACACATAGCTATATGAACTGTACACATCTATTTCCAGAACCTCCATCTTGCTGCCTCGTGCCTCATTTAGGTTAGCCATTCTTCCTTTATGGCCATGTTGTTTAGTAAAACCTGCATGGCTGAAGGCTACAGATAATATTCCCGGGAATGGCTAAGCATGTTACAGTGTAAGACGTCACCAAAGAACATACTAATAACCTAAACAGGACACGGCTGTCAGCACATCATGAAGAGCTGCCCCTGCTAGTAGGGAGTCCATCGGGAGCATCTTTGGTGAAAGATCATCTACATCAATGTTCACAGCCTAGTAAATTTATAAGTCCTTGAGTCTTTTTCTCTTATTTTTTTGGGGGAAAAGATGATTGACAACCATCTTGGAACTTCATTGTTAGCAAACAAGGGTAAGGAAGGAATCATGGTATCATTGGATGTCAGTCAGTTTTCATAGTGTCAGATCTAACTTACATAAGACTGAACGAACGTCTCAGCACTGTGATAGACTAGGGCTGGAGTCATTTACTGGTTCTTGCTCCTTTTAGAGGGAAGGCAGAGTATGACATACCTGGTTAGTGAGGTGACCAGTGAGATCATCAGACTTTGGATCATAAGGATTGCAGGTGAGACGAACATAGCCATGGCGGAAGAATACGAAGTAGGGTACAGAGGAAGCTATGAGCAGATAGGAGCGGATATCAAACTTCTTTCCTTCAAGAAGCAAAGGATTTGGTATATACCTGCAGAATATAACACATACTTATCATATTAATATATTCTGTTGGTGGGCATGTAAAATGGCCGTGCCAGTTAATCAGCTAACTGGGATATATTTTATCCCATATTCACCGGTTGAAAAGAATCCAACTCATTTCATTAGGGCTGCCAGAGGTAGCTGAGCACTATACACAGCTATCTCTAAGGGTCAGTTCACACGTGAACTGCCCGCGCGGGTTTTGACACCGAGATAGACGCGGCTCGCCGCGTCTCTCTCTTGTCAAAACCCGCCTGCCGCGACCATCGCAGTCGCGGCTTTCCCCTCCGCTGTCGGCTCAAATGAATGAGCCGACATAGGAGGGAGCTGCCGGGGGCGGAAGCCGCGCGGCTGAGCCCGCGCGGCTTCCATCTGAAGAAAGGGCAGGTCGTTTCTTTTCTACATAGACCACCATTGTAAAGGGGCGGATTTTGAAGCGATATCCGCTGTCAAAATCCGCCCCTTTGCCTACGTGTGAACTAGCCCTAACAGTACGGTAGAGTTGAATAGACAGATGACCTGCCACTCCATTGGTGTAGGAAAGCAGAAACCCCATTCTTTAGACTTAAGAGGGTCCTAGCAGTCAGATGGTCACTATTCAAGTATGGATAGGCCAGAACTATCTAATCTGGTCCAAGATTAAAAATATATTCTTGTAAGAAGAAGTGTTCTCTCTCATGTTGGAGATACAGTATTATTCCATACAAACATAGTTATTAGTGGAAAATATCATGCTGCATTGAAACACCTGGCAGTGCCTATGGTCTACAGTATAATAGGGATTCATAGGGACTCCATGTATTACCATTGAAACAGTAGGTTTGTAATGCAAGTTAAACTCTTATGACGACCATTGTAAAGTGTCTTCAGATACCTGCTCCTTCCGTCATGATGGCATTTCTGTACTAGACCAGACAGAAGTGATGACTAGGGTTGAGCCGATCTTGAGATTTCAGGATCCGATTTCCGATCATTTTCCAGCCGATCCCGACCGCTCAACCCTAGTGATGACAGAACTGAACCTAAAGGGAATCTATGGGATCAGCTTTGTGTCTAGTGATATCCGCTGTGTAGGCCGGCTATGGACAGCAGAAACAAACAACTTGTCAGTAGTCATGTCAGACTCAAAAACACGTGAATAGTACTGATCAGATACATGTCCCGATAGATGTGACTTATTGCTATCAGACTACAAGACCCGCTTAAAATATTTCTCGCTTTTCAACCGTTTTTTCCCCCCAATTGTCATTTGTGGCCTTGATTTATACATGGCACCTCTCACTGCCGGATTCTCCTTACACAATAGCCTTTTTACTATATGGCCAGGGTGAATCTGGATTTATTGTACTCCTGCCATCTTCTGTTACTCCACGGTTTTTACAAAGCCTTGGTCCTGGGAGCCGTCAGCTCCCAGCGTCAGCGCTGCTTATTGTCCTCTTTTAATGTCGCTTGGCTGCCATTATTTGCTAAGCTTTTCTATGGCATCTATTTGCATGGGGCTATTATGTGTCTTAGGGTATTGTTCTAAGATGTCAGGTCATTTCTACCATTATGTTTCGGAAACAAAGGAGCAGACAAAATATGTTGACTATCCTACAGGCGAGACAGAGAGCGGCTATTATCATTCTGTACCCTACGATTATATCATATATATATATATATATATATATATATATATATATATTTAAGAAGCGATCACTGTGGTCTCAAGACAAATAGCCTCTTCATCCGTATTTGTGGTCTTTGTTGTCACCTACGATCACCTCGGAGCCAGTGTAAGTCTTTCTTCTAGCTCTCGTTATACTGATAGGTTATGGGAGTATATCTGGGGTATGGGAGTCATGTCTGCTTTTTAGTGATCTGTATCTTTTCTTCATGTTTCATTTATTGTTTGTGTCCGAAAAGAGGAATATCTAAGTAGAAGATCCCGGAGAAACACAATGCTACATTACATATGTAACAATATAGGGGCAGATTTATAAAGACTGGCATCACTCACACCAGTCTTCATAGCCCCAGAGCTGAAGGAGGGTGTCAACTATATATGACGAGGTACATGCCTTCTTATAAATGACATGCACCCCGCACTGACAAGGTGGACAGTCTGGAGACGAGTGTTGTGGGCATGCTCTGTGACTTGTACAAAAGTCACTGTGCAAGGAGATTAGACTGTGACCAACACCTACCGAGGATACCTGTCATTGTAATCTTTCCCGTGCTAATACTGAGGTCACTGCTGCAAAGAAATCTCCTACACAACAGGAAGTGTCAGTCTGTTATTAGGTTTAGTGGCCAATGTGTCAACTGCATGATTTTAGGATTTTTCTTAATATAAAAAAATAAATAAAAAAACCCAATTCTTCAAAAAAAAAAAAGTTTAACATTACAACTAGGGTTGAGCGAAAAGATCGGATTTTGATCCCGATCTTTTCCTGCGGGATCGAGGTCGGAGATTATTTACAACAATGCTTAGCTACTGGCCAATCATTGTTAGCGTTTTCCCACAATGTTTGGTCAGCAGTGGCGGATCCAGGGTTTGCGGGGCCCTGGGCAATTGACTTTGGCGGGGCCCTACGCGCAGCGCGCCGCAGCAAATTAGGCCCAGCCCACTTTTATGTTGACTCCGCCCATTCTCATTCATTTTTCATGTGATCCCACACAGTTTAATCCTCCTACAGTCACCCGTAAATTATATGTCCCCCCTCCATCTCTCCCCCATTTTCATATACAGACTTCATCTACCCCTAGTTTCATGTCCCCCCTCTATCTATGTCCCCAGTTTAATGCCATTCTACCCCTTTATCTGCCCACAGTTTCATGTCCCCCCCCGTCTCTGCCCCAGTGTCATCCCGTTCTCCCCCCTTCATCTGTCCCAATGTCATGCCATTCTCCCCCCTTCATCTGCCCCAATGTCATGCCATTCTCCCTCCCTTCATCTGCCCCAGTGTCATGCCATCCCCCCTTCATCTGCCCCAGTGTCATGCCATCCCCCCCTTCATCTGCCCCAGTATCATGCCATTCTCCCCCCTTCATCTGCCTCAGTGTCATGCCGTTCTCCCCCCCTTCATTTGCCCCAGTGTCATGCCGTTCTCTCCCCCTTCATTTGCCCCAGTGTCATGCCGTTCTCGCCCCTTTATCTGCCCCAGTGTCATGCTGTTCTCCCCCCTCCATCCACCCCAGTGTCATGCTGTTCTCCCTCTCCATCTGCCCCAGTGTCATGCCGTTCTCCCCACTTCATCTGCCCCAGTGTCATGCTGTTCTCTTCCCCTTCATTTGCCCCAGTGTCATGCCATTCTCCCCCCTTCATCTGCCCCAGGGTCATGTCGTTCTCCCCCCCCCCTTCATTTGCCCCAGTGTCATGCTGTTTTCTCCTCCTTCATCTGCCCCAGTGTCATGCCGTTCTCCCCCCTTCATCTGCCCCAGTGTCATGTTGTTCTCTCCCCCTCCATCTGCCCCAGTATCATGCTGTTCTCTCCCCCTCTATCTGCCCCAGTGTCGTGCTGTTCTCACACACACACACACACACACGCTCACCTTTCCTCGTTCCCCCGCAGCTCTCTCCCTCATACACATATTGTAGGTGCGATGTGACGTCATCACATCGCGACTACAAATGCCAGAGCTCAGTGTTAAAACAGGAGCTGAGCTGTGACAGCTCCTGCTTTAAACGCCTATGTATTCAGCTCATCGGCGTCCGTAGACATCGGGACATGCTGACCCAGGGCCGGCTCCAGGTTTTTATGGGCCCTTGGGCGACAGAGCCTCAGTGGGCCCCCTTGTAAAGGAGGCGGGGGAGTCGAGACACTGTGCGTTGCAGATGAAGCGAGTGACGTCATGCAGGAGTGTGGCGTCACCAACGCCATACCTCCCAATTTTTAAAGAGTAGAAAGAGGGGTAAAATGTGCCTCTGCGCGCCGCGGCAAATTTGGCTCCACCCACTTTTATGTTGATTCCACCCATTCTCATTCATTTATCATGTGCTCCCACACAGTATAATCCTCCTACAGTCACCCGTAAATTATATGCCCCCCCTCCATCTCTCCCCCAGTTTCATATACACCCTTCCTCTGCCCCCAGTTTCATGTCCCCCCTCCATCTCTGTCCCCAGTTTCATCACGTTCTCCCCCTTCATCTGCCCACAGTTTAATCTCCCCCGTCTCTGCCCCAGTGTCATGCCGTTCCCCCACTCCCCTTCATTTGCCCCCCAGTTTCATTGGGCCCCCTCCACCTCTGTCCCCAGTTTCATGCCGTTCTCTCCCCACCCCCTTCATCTTCCCCAGTGTCATGCCGTTCCCCCCTCCCCTTCATTTGCCCCCCAGTTTCATTGGGCCCCCTCCATCTCTGTCCCCAGTTTCATGCCGTTCTCTCCCCACTCCCTTCATCTTTCCCAGTGTCATGCCGTTCCCCCCCTCCCCTTCATTTGCCCCCCAGTTTCATGGGCCCCCTTCATTATGTTCCACCTTAATATTTAATACAAAACAAACACTTACACTCACCTTCTATCACTCACCTTCCATCGTTCCCCCGACGCTCCTCTCTCCAGTCACATACGCGATTAAAGCAGGAGCTGTGACCTCAGCTCCTGCTTAGCTCCGGCCCGGCTTGCGTGTGTAGGCGCGATGTGATGACGTCATCGCGCCTACACACGCAAGCCGGGCCGGAGCTTTAAAACAGGAGCTGATCTCACAGCTCCTGCATCGCGTATGTATTCAGCTCATCGGCGGACGGACGCCGATGAGCTGAAATCGTGACAGGCAAGTGCCGGGGGGCCCCCAGAGGCTCTGTGGGCCCTGGCACTTGCCCGACTATGCCGAGCTGACCGGGACCATTTTGTTAGGGCCGGGCCGCGGGGCCCCGCTAAGCGGTTCGTATGCATTGACTACACTGTGCTTGTTTGTTGTCTGTTGCCATGGAGATAGTCTATACTGAAGGCATACCTCCCAAATTTAGCCCCACCCATTTTTATGTTGACTCCGCCCATTCTCATAAATTTTTCATGTGCCCGCACACAGTATAATCCTCCTACAGTCACCCGTAAATTATATGTTCCCCCTCTATCTCTCCCCCAGTTTCATATACACCCTTCATCTGCAGTGAAAGATTGTAAAACATCCAGCACATCCCAATAAGTTAAAATATAACTTTTACTTCACATATTTAAAAAAGAAAAAAAGCAAAAAGTCTTTTTCTTACAGCATGGATCCAAGAATAAAAGCACGGAAGCCTACGCGTTTCGAGACCCGTATTGTGGTCTCTTAGTCATGGCATACAAAATGCAGATTCAGGAACACATTTATATCCTCACAAACATCGTCCCGTTTTGGGACTATCTCCATGGCAACAGACAACAAACAAGCACAGTGTAGTCAATGCATATGAACAATTGGTACCATCACTCCTACCAAATCCAGTGTAAGGCTAAAGCCCCACGTTGCGGAAACGCAGCTTTTTTTGTTGCAGATTTTGCTGCGGTTTTTTTAGCCAAAGCCAAGAGTAGATTGAACAGAGAGTAGAAGCATAAGAGCTTCCTATATATTTCCCATTCCTGTTGTAACCATTCTTGGCTTTGGCTCAAAAAAACCGCAACAAAATCTGCAACAAAAAAAGCTGCGTTTCCGCACTGTGGGGCCTCAGACTAATAATAGACATTGTAAGGCTGCGCTGTCTCTCCACTGGGAAATTTCCTTCCCCATTCCGCATTAAAAAGCTAACCCCCGAACAGAAAACTAAACGCAGGTGTGAACCTAGCATAGCCCTAAGGCTGAAGGCCCACGTTGTGGAAACGCAGCTTTTTTTGTTGCAGATTTTGGTGCGTTTTTTTGAGATTCATGTCCCCCATCTCTGCCCCCAGATTCATGTCCCCCATCTCTGCCCCCAGATTCATGTCCCCTCCATCTCTGCCCCCAGATTCATGTCCCCCATCTCTGCCCCCAGATTCATGTCCTCTCCATCTCTGCCCCCAGATTCATGTCCTCCATCTCTGCCCCCAGATTCATGTCCCCTCCATTTCTACCCCCAGAATTATGTCCCCTCCATCTCTGCCCCCAGATTCATGTCCCCCCATCTCTGCCCCCAGATTCATGCCCCCCCATCTCTGCCCCCAGATTCATGTCCCCCCATCTCTGCCCCCAGATTCATGTTCCCCATCTCTGCCCCCAGATTCATGTCCCCCATCTCTGCCCCCAGATTCATGTCCTCTCCATCTCTGCCCCCAGATTCATGCCCCCCCATCTCTGCCCCCAGATTCATGCCCCCCATCTCTGCCCCCAGATTCATGCCCCCGCATCTCTGCTCCCAGATTCATGCCCCCCATCTCTTCCCCCAGATTCATGTCCTCTCCATCTCTTCCCCCATATTCATGTCCCTCCATCTCTGCCTCCAGATTCATGTCCCCCCAGCTCTGCCCCCAGATTCATGTCCCCCCCATCTCTGCCCCCAGATTCATGTCCCCTCAATTTCTACCCCCAGAATTATGTCCCCCCAGCTCTGCCCCCAGATTCATGTCCCCCCCATCTCTGCCCCCAGATTCATGTCCCCTCAATTTCTACCCCCAGAATTATGTCCCCCATCTCTGCCCTCAGATTCATGTCCCCCCATCTCTGCCCCCAGATTCATGTCCTCCCCATCTCTGCCCCCAGATTCATGTCCCCTCAATTTCTACCCCCAGAATTATATCCCCTCCATCTCTGCCCCCAGATTCATGTCCCCCCATCTCTGCCCCCAGATTCATGTCCCCCCATCTCTGCCCCCAGATTCATGTCCCCCCATCTCTGCCCCCAGATTCATGTCCCCCCATCTCTGCCCCCAGATTCATGTCCTCTCCATTTCTGCCCCCAGATTCATGCCCCCCTATCTCTGCCCCCAGATTCATGCCCCCCCATCTCTGCCCCCAGATTCATGCCCCCCCATCTCTGCCCCCAGATTCATGTCCTCTCCATCTCTGCCCCCAGATTCATGTCCTCTCCATCTCTGCCCCCATATTCATGTCCCTCCATCTCTGCCTCCAGATTCATGTCCCTCCATCTCTGCCTCCAGATTCATGTCCCCCCAGCTCTGCCCCCAGATTCATGTCCCCCTCTCCTTCATCTGCCCCCAGTTTCACATTCCACCTCAGTGTACACATTACACTTACCTTCTCCTCGCTCCCCCGCCGCTCTCTGCGCGCCTCTCTCTCACTGGCGCACAGTTGTAGACGCGATGTGACGTCATCACATCGCGTCTACACAGCCAGTAGGCGGCGTTCAGCGGCGAAGCAAGGAGCTGACCTGTGTCAGCTCCTTGCTTCAGCCGCGTATGTGTTCAACTCAGATCTGCGTCCTCTGGATTCTGAATCGTGACTGTCCTGCGGAAATCGGGACGGTTGGGAGGTATGCATTGTTATTCTCATTCCCAACCTCATATGTTTGCATATTTATAGCTGCACAATTATACTTTCCTTTTCCTGATGCTTTGATAGGCCCGGGTGTGAGTCCTGGTGTTATTTTTTTTGTGTGGAATGTTATATAATCATTCATTGTTTTTCATGTGTGAGTATATTATATTCATGTTAAAGGGGTTGTCCAGATTAACCTGTTTTTGGCAAGGAGGCCGGCAGATGTAAAAAAAAAAAATGGACTGTGGTGGGAAACACTAAAGCACCAGGACAGGTAAGTATATTTTTTTTGCCAAAAACAGGTTATTCTGGACTACCCCTTTAAGTCAATGCATTATGTAAACCATCTTTCCTTGTAAGCAGAGAATCACTGAGCTGAACAGACCTATTTTATCTACAGGAGATACCCCTACTATACTGAGGAGGTGGCGTTACATGGAGCCGAACCGCAAAGCAGTTGGCAAATGCAAATCCAAATGCAAATGGCTGTAGAGCCATGTGCAGTGTTCTAATGCCCACTTACAGATATTCAGAGGAGAAGAGGGGGAGTTAAAGGGGTTGTCCAGGAAAAAAAAATGTCACTAGAGACCAGAGAAGGTGAAAAATAAAACATACCTTTTCCCGATGCTCTGGTGTCCCATAACCACTGAGGCCAATCAGGACCTGGGACTCAGTGGTCACTACAGCGGCAGGACTACAGCTGGAACAAGATGAAATCCAACTCAAATCCGTCTTCACTTTCCAACTGTGAACTTACTCTGAGTGTTTTGTGGCTGGTAAAAGGGGCACTTACTTTTCCCCATGTGTGTTGGCTAATTTATTCTATGAACGAATGAATGAATGAATGAATGAATGAATGAATGAATATAAAAAATATACAGTGAAAACTCTCCAGAAACAACCTCTTTCAGAAGACTACCCCCTGACCTAAACCACATTCATAGCTCCCAACTGTCCCAGATTCAGCTGGACAGTTCAGTATAAAGCAGATAGAGGGGAGCATTAAACTGAAGGGAGGAGATAGAGGGGGGCATTAAACAGATTTTTCGTTTTCTATATACACTATAAGTCATCTTCTTTGAGAAGACCACCTCTCTAGAAGACCACATTTTATACAATTTTGTAAGTCATCTCAAAGAGATTTCTCTGTATGTTGCAATTGTGTGTATTCTTTGCACTGTTTACTCAGACAGTGTCTGCAGTGCCCGGGGCAGGGTATACCTGTCTGATGGTAGTCATGTTTGTTCTTAAAGGTTTATGTGCTGTTCTGTTCTGTCATCAAAGGGTCCTCTGCCTCCCTTTTGCACCTCTGACAGGCAGTCGTTGGTGAGAGAATCGGCCCTCCCCTCAATCTCTCCAATCAGAGAAATCTTATATAGTCACTAGCTGATAGGTGATGAAGGGGATGTTCCCCGCTTAGGTGACCCATCTATTAGCCAGTAGCATATCCCCCATTTCAGGTCGTACAAAGTTGGTCCATTGCCTCTGCCCCTCTCCTGGCTGCTCCCCCCCGGCAGCATTGAGCTACTGTAGTGCCTGATACCAACTGATGATGTCACTGGCAGGTCTTTGAAATAGCGTGGTGTCTCTCTGAGACACTGCCAAGTTATAAAATTCATGGCATTGTTTCTATATGTTAACCCTTAAATTACTAATGAATTTTGCAAGCTTTACTAAGCTCGACAAAGCTTCACATTTGTTTCAAGACAGATGTCTTCCTGCTGGCTGGTTCAAGCTCCTCTGTGCCCCTGTTCACGCTTCGCTCAGGTAAACCACATTGTGAACTCTTCTCTGCTACAGCAACACTGTTTCTACTGAATATTACATGGCTGTTCTCTATGGTCTACTATATAGTTGATACTATACAGTATCCACTTACGAGTACTCTATAGGGCATATAGTACATACTGGACAAGGGTTACCCACCTCTCGGAGCTGAACAAAATGGTCCCACATTTGGGAGTATATGAAACATTTGCTTAAAAAAAAATCCTCTAATGCAATGCAATGATGGAATTATTCCATAGGAAAGCATTGCCAAAACATTCCTAGCTAAAGGGTATAGTAATGCAAGAAGTACTACAATAACAAGCATGCCCTTGTTGATCATTTCGCTGCATCACTTTACTGTACTAAGAAATCACATCCTGCCATAAAGTAGAATTTCAAGTGAAATAGAACATGGACACCAGGGGGCGCTCTTATAAAAGGAAACGTAACATTGTCCTCCAGCTAGAACGCAGCAGGGTCACCTTAAATACCTATAGGAGATTTCTTCTTAAGAATATACACAAAGTAAAAAAAAAATCTTTTGCTGTAGTATATTTGATGTAACTATCAGAATACTGTAAAGGAATTATCTACATAATGAAAGGACGGTGTAATCGACATTTCGCGGAGAAACGTTTTCACATAATGAACCTATAAATTCCTCAAACTCATTCTATACAGACATCGTATTATGTTTCGTGGGCACGACATTGCCAAAAGTGAGCTCAGCCATTTAAAGGGATGATCCCCAGGAATATCACTCTTTTGAACTAATCTAACCTTGCTCAGACCTCCTCCTTGGGGCCTGAAACGTGTCCCAGAGGTCAGACCTGCGCCCATGACCTGTCTAACCAGCAAGTTTCTTAACTAATCCCATACAATTACAAATTTTTTATGTAATTGGGCCAAAATGTCTATATTGACAGGTTAGTACATTTGTCATGTCCCCGACAGGTGATAGAGCCGAGCTTTACCACCATAAGCAAATCTCTTGAGAAATCTAGAATCTGCAAATCACCATGCAAATGCTGATCTTCACTCTGGACAGATAGAAGAGAAGACCACGAGCTTTGGTTTTGGCTACGTCATACTCAAAAATAAGTGACGCTACAGCCCAAGTCACTACGGGATCAAACCATGTATCATAAATCTTCTCACTTTCAGTGCACCAGAGGGCAGGGGTCATACATTTATAATGGATAGACCATCGGCCATCAAAAGAAGTCAGAAAGGAGATCAAAGACACTTGTCTAGCCGTAGTGTGTTAGGAGTGACCTGTGGACCTTCTTGGCTTCAGCATAACAACTGTGACTACTGTGACCCCTATAGTTCCACCAGTGATCACGAAAAATATAAATTACTAGCATTACCCGCAACTTCGTCTGCGGCCCCCCACCCCCTGCGTGCCCCACCTGCAGTGCCGCCTGGGCCCCCCCCCCCCCCCCGCCTTTGCCTTGTGGCCGCAGTGGGCCCTTCCAACCCCAGTGCGCCCATGGACCCCCACCTGGACCCCCACCTTGCGCCCCGCTGGCCCCCTTCCCTTCCTTTCCCCCCTGGCCCCCCACTTTTTTCCCTATCCGCTCCAACATTCCCTCGATCCATTCTCCCTCCTCAACCCACAACCCTGAGCCCACTTCCCACCTCACCCCATGCCCCCTTTCCTCCCCTACACCCCCCCACTCTGTGCCCCGTTTTTGCCATCTCTAACCACCCCCCGCACCTGCGAACCCGGCTCCACCCCACCCCGGGCTCCCCGTGCGCCGAGGTTACAGGGGTGCATGGGGTTGGCAGACCGTGCAGCGCAGCTGCTGCGGCCATGCACGGCGCGCGGCACAAGTAGACGGCGATCTGTGGAAGTGCGGCACAGTTCCCTGTACCCCTTCTGACCCCCGGGGCCCTGGCGGACTCACCGCTCCACGTTGCACGCCGGGCTCCAGCGATGCTGGCAGGTGCGGCTCTCAGATGCCGGCATGCATGCCAGCATTTTCTTCCTGTGAGTGGGTGCACGCTGGTTTGTGGGTCTATAGCTCTGGCCACGCAGTTCCTGGGCCAATCGGAGCCCTGCGCATGACGTGGTGAGGTCAGGTCCTTCAGCCCTGTTTGTTCCGACCGAAAGTCACTGCTGCTGGTGCGGCTGTCTGCAGAATGTGGGCTGAGGCAGCCGCAATCTATGCCGGCTCCATGCTGCCGGCCGGCATGGTGGCGTCACTCGGAGCCGCGAGCAGCCGCCATTTTCTCGGGCGGAGACTTTCTCAGTGGTGCTGCCCACGCAAGCCCACCAACGTATCAAGCCACTCAGCTTCCCCTTCGACCCGCCCCCAGACTGTAGCCAAGCAATCGGAGCACCGCTGAAAGACCTGTGATGACGTCATCTCAGGTCCTGCAGCGGAGCCGATGAGCACTTCGCTGGTCGCGGTCGGGACTCCGGGTGAGTGTGGGACCTAAAAAGAAGCCTATGTTTCCTTCCTAGTGAATATCTAGGTCTGTGGCAAATTTCATGCTAATCCGTTCACCCGTTTTTGCGTGATTGAGGAACAAACATCCAAACTCACAAACATCCAAACACACACAGTACATTGGTACTAATAGTAGCCCATCTCCGTAAATACTGTGTAACATCCCTTATGTCATTGATTCCATGATAATTTTTTAGAACTTTCTCCAATGCTGCTGCCATCTTACCTCTGCACTATCCGGGCCTGTGGACCTTTTGCTGGAGGTTTCCTTGGATCTTCCATTATACTAAGCATTTGGCAGCGCAGGGCATTGACCTGTTCTTCGTTTTTCAGCAGATAGATGCCACGTCCCTGATTCAGGCCAGTGGGTTTGCAGATCCATGTTTGCCCATCTGGATAAAGATTCAATATGGAGCGGGTCATATAATTATACGTAGAACAAATCTTTACATCCTAACCAGTATTATGTTTCAGTTTTTCCATTTTTTACATATAAAACCATACAAGGATCCCTAAAACGATCAGAGGCACCAGGTGCTATTATTAAAGCACAATAAACTGGTTTTCCAGGAATTCCCAGTAAGGACAAATTGGAAACTTGATCGGGGGGATTATTGTTATGTAAGTAATGCAAACAATATAATAAAGGAAGATTAGGCAATAAATAGTCCTCTTATGTTTATTGAATTGACAAAGACTAACAGTTAAAGGTCTTGAAAATCATAATTCAAAAAGTTTGTCTCGTTTTCGATCTACAGTGTCTAGGAGGGACTAAAGCTAAGTTCACATCTGCTCCGGAAGAGTTTCCTGTCTGCCAGTTTCAGTTTTGAAATGGAAGAAACCTGACGGAAACCCTGCGGACCCCATTATAGTCAGTGGGGTCTCTCTCTCTTGTTCAGGTCCCTCTGAAAGACCCAAATTATGGAAAGCTCAGTGCAACCTAGCCTAAAGCTAGCCATACAGAGCTATCTCTTCGACACCCTCCATACAAAAGTCCTTAGCTTAACCAGCATGTGCGCTCTATGGGTAGAGGGAATAAAGTCACTTCTTGACAGTTCTGGTAGCGGTGCAGTCCCCCAAGAACATAAAAATTGGTGAGATTGAAAAATGTGTCTTAGATGTGTGCATATTTGTAGTTGCACGTATAGCAAAAGTACAGGGTGATTTAAACAGGGTGGTGCAAAGCCTGGTGTTCAGCGATGAGGCAACCATTCATCCCCATGGGAAGGTCAATCACTACAGCATTAGAATTTGGGGCTGAGGAAAGCCATGTGTCTTTATTGAGCACATAAGGGTCTTGCCCAAAGTAAACATGTCCTGTCCATTAAAGGGGTATTCCCATGAAGCTTGTTCACTAACCTGCACGCTGTTGTGCTCTATTCACTTCCTGCTTTTCTCGGCACATTGGTGGGCGGGGTTTCACTTGCACGGGATTGGTTGTAAATGAATTACCACAGTGTGAAGCTGATGTAGCAGAGCTGGATTTGAGTCAGCTTGCATTACATACAGAGGTAACTCCCTATCTCAGCCCTTATCAGCCAAATTCAATTAAACTGCCTGATAAGAGCTCAGAAATCCCAGAGCTCTCACCTCCCCTATCTGAGAAGCTCCGCTACTTATCAGACACAAACAGCTCTGAGCTGCTCCCAGCACCTCCCTCCCACCTACATCACTTGACAAATGAGCAGATAATCCCAAGGGCCATAGAAACGCAGTGTAAACAATGAAGTGAATAAATTAAGATAGCGGCCAAACAAAGCAGTTTTGATAAAGCAATGCATTTAGGAAAAGTCTTAAATCCACATAAACTAGCAGTATAGATAGGATCCTTGTGATGGGACAACCCTTTTAAGCAGGTAAATAGTCTACGATCCCTTGGGCCGAGGATATGTCACAACTCCCACCTGGACATGTTTAAGGAATGGTTTATACCACAGATCTGCCAAATGTAGTGTAGTATACTACAAATCTAGTTCATGTTACCTTCATATGTAGAAAAGAATGCCTCTGCTTCATCCTTCACATCTAAGCGGACAGTCTCCGGAAAAAAATCTGCCATCTTCAGCACCCTGTTAAGAAAGCCAAACAATCATTAAAGGGGTTTTCAGGGCTTTTTTTTTTTTTGGGGGGGGGGGGGGATGGGTGATATTGATGAACAAATCTTAGGACAGGTCATCAATGGCTTCTGTCAAGGTAAATTCAGATACAGCAGATGGATTGACCTGCAGTTCTTGCCCCCCATTGTCAATAAGTGGAGGGTGATGAATCTGCTACGAAGTCCTTATATACTACCTGTGGATTTTGCTGCAGATTGTGCTTGAGATTTAATACAGATTTCACCCCAGACATTACAACCTGTGAAATTTGCAAAGTAAAAGTGCAGCTTTGCCACAACCTACTGTACTCAGGATGCCTACTATATATCTGTACACGTCTTTCCTTACCTGGTTTTGTTGATTTTTTGCATCACCCGCTCATATTCTCTAAGACTGTTTAGGAGGCCAATCTTGGTGGTGAGCACTTTATTGTTGGGTATTTGGTAGAGAAGTTGTTCACCTAGTAAAAGCAAGGAAATACATCCTATAGGAAACCAAACCAAGAACTCCCTACCAGAATACTTGGACCATTCTGGTGGAGAAGGAGAAGTATCTTCTGGTTTAGAGATTGGGGGATCTCAGTTCCTCCACAGATCTAACATTTATCACACATTTCCAGCTTTTGAGTTAGGTTTTACTCTACGAAAAACGTTCAGCAACTCCACCATCTCCAAATCTTTGCTTCGTTCAATGGGAGGAATTTCTTTTCAAGTCCCCAGAGTTCCTGAGTAATGAGTGCTGTTAGTTTCTACCCCCAATATGCTAATTAGATCATCAGGTGGGCGGTCCTAGGTTGTCTGCTCCAGTCCAGGACCACTTAGCTAATGGCAGACAGACTACTAAGCATATTAGATGCTGAACCTCATAGCACTCAAGAAAGATGGGGGAGTAGAGAAAAAATTCCAACGACGGTATATCAGAATCAGTCCAGAGACCCGGATTTAGTGGAGGTGGTGAAAGGTCCTCTTTAAATCGTATGTCATAAATCTGCAATAAATACCGTATATACTCGAGTATAAGCTGAATTTTTCAGCTGAAAAATCCCCCCTCGGCTTATACTCGAGTCAGCAGAAAAAGAAATATAATTTTTTTTTTTTAGGAGGGGGAGTGGGGTCTATGACCAGCCACAATATCAATGTATAGAATCTCCCATAAAATAGTGGGGAAAAAAGAAGCTTTAAAGAAAATTAAAAAAATAAAAGTTATAAATCCCTCCTTTTCCTAGAATACATATAAAAGTAGAAAATGACAGTGAAACACATACACATTAGGTATCCCTGTGTCTGAAAGTGCCCGGTCTACTGAATATAGGGGATCTGCAATGCTCCTGTTCTGTCGGGAAGGGGTTAATAGGAGCACTGCAGATACCCTATATTTAGCCAGGCTGAATTCCACGTGGGGGGGGGGAGAACAGTCCTCAAGCTCAGGGAAGGGGCAGACAGACAACCAAAACACCCCCTCCCCTTCCCCAGCACCTACTGCACCCAAAAACTCCGACCATTTTAATTTTTGAAATTTTCCAGTAGCTGCTGCATCCCCCCCCCCCCAGGCTTATACTCGAGTCAATAAGTTTTCCCAGCTTTTTGTGGTAAAATTAGGGGCCTCGGCTTATATTCGGGTCGGCTTATACTTGAGTATATACGGTATCTTAGACAGGAATATCTATTAATGAGGAGCCTGTTTCTCTATGTATCCTACTCATCACTTACCTTCTCGGAAGGCGTTGTACGTAGCGTTACTCTTGGTCTCACACCACTTCAACTTGTAGTCATCTCTCTTGTTGTCATAGATTCGTTGCCATCCTTTATTTAGGCAATAAGCACTGACCCTACAAGTAAAGAGTATAAGTTATCTTCTAATTCATACAACAAACCTACAAATCTATCCCTCAAGATGTCCCAAAAATAAATACAGAATAATCCATAGATAATTACATTTATTAAATACAAAAAGGCAAAAAAAATTATAAAAACATTAAAAACAAGTAGAAAGAAGGAGGATCGTGGACATACACACTGAAATTGGTGGGGTAATAGGGTAGTGTAGTCACATATACTGGGATCTGGGGTTCTCCTGTGTTATTGAAAACTAGACGCCACTTTAATAGTAACTCTATGATTGTCAATGTTATGTTCACATAGAGAAATTTGGTCATGTAGAAAAATCTACGGCAAGAATTTGAATCAGATTTTGAGATCTGCTTTAATAATCGGATCAAAAATCTGCCCTCATTCAATTCAATGGGAGTTTCCAGCAAAATCTGCTTGAGGAATGAGCTGGAAACAAAGAAAGTCTGTCTCTGCCTCTGACGGAAGGGGAAGCAGGTCCCAAACAAAAAATGAGCTGGTTGTGAAGTGGAATCTGCCTGTAAATCAGCTCCAAATTTCTCTGTGCAAACACATCCTCAGGTCCACACATAGAGATGCAATAATTATTGTGGATTTTACATACCGTATATACTCGAGTATAAGCCGAATTTTTCAGCACAGTTTTTGTGCTGATAAAACCCCCCTCGGCTTATACTCGAGTCAAGCAAAAAAAAAAAAAATATATATATTTTTTTTTTACTGTTGCAATAGACCAGCAATAGACGTCAGGGGTGAACCTGCCTTTTTCGCCGCCCGAGGCGGACGACAGAGAGCCGCCCCCCCCCCCCCACACGGGAGGAGGAGGCAGGGCGGAGCGAAGGGGGCAGGGCAGAGTGAAGGGGGCGTGGCGGAGCGGCGTTAACAGGCAGACAGCAGGCACGGAGAGGACCTGCTCTCTGCCTGAGCGTGAGGGGAGGCCGCTGGAGCAGTGCTGCTCTACCCCTCCCCAATCCACCGCTCGGTGACAGTGACGCTAAGCCAGTCCAGGACAGCTTGTCCTGGACTGGCTTAGGCAAGCAAAAATGCTGCCCTCCCTGGGGCCCTGGCTTAGCGCCGCCTGAAGCGGTCGCTTCAGGTCGCCTCATGGGAGGTGCGGCGCTGATAGACGTACAGTGGATTCTAATATGGCCTACGGCTCCTGGTTTATCACCCAAATCTCTCAACAACTTTAACAAGGGCATGCCACATTGTGTACAATGTTAGAATGGCCCCCTGAGCTCTGCACCAGCCCAGGAGGAGAGTTGGAGGAATTGCTTTAGTCTATAAGTCACTGTGACAACTCCTGTATAAACCATTACTCCTCACAGCCTCCAGATATCCTCTAACAGGTTGTCGCACTAGGCAGGCATTTTGATATTTAACACATTAGTCTTTCCATACACTTCTTTGTGTTATCTAAAAGTGTGGGAGATAACACCATAAAACTATGAAGTCTGCTTCAGACGTATGCAAATAATAATGTACAATAGGGTATTGGTAACGGAAATGAGCGCAATATTTACCCAGATAGGATAAGTCTATAACATTTTTCCATATTACACGTATTTTCCTCTTTCCTATCTATATAAGCAGCCGAGTAACTTTCGCATCACATACTTATACTCATTTTGAATCCGATCATGTTTCTTTTTCTCCGTTCCTATTCAGACTATTATTACAATCCCGCCGGTTGCTACATTGAGTCTGTCGCTGGTTTATCAATAGTCATGTGACCACACAGCTTAGCTCGCAACGTGCAGCTTTCCTCTGAGCTCAGACAATGCACTGCGCCCTGATAACAGGAAGCTGGCAGAATTTTACATTTTGGATTTCAATGGAGGAAAAAAATATAACATATATCAGTAAAAGATAAGTCAAAATAAAGTATTTGCAACATTTTTTTTAAAGATGCATTGCAGCCCAAGACATAGTTGGTGTTTTTAATGGACAGGTCAGAAATAGAGTTGAGCCGATCTTGGATTTCAGGATCGATTTTAAAATCCAATTTCCGATCATTTTCCAGCCGATCCCGATCGTGATTGTGAAATTTGCTCAATCGCCGATCAGGATCCAATCTTTCCCGATTCCGATCGCTCAACCCTAGTCAATGCTTCTCTATGGGAAAAGTCACTTTTAGGGTTGAGCCGATCTTGAGATTTCAAAATCTAATTTCCGATCATTTTCCAGCCGATCGCGATCGTGAAATTTGCTTGATCGCCGATCGGGATCTGATCTTTTTCGATCGTTCAACCCTAGTGAGAAATTTCCCTAGTCGTACAGCTTAGCACATTATCATATGAGTTACCCTCACTGCTAACTCAGGGGCTATGAAGACTGGCGTCAGTAATGCCAGTCTTTGTAAATTTACCGTATTGTATTTTACAATCCCCAGCAATGCGAATGAGATTTTGTTTCAGTTCACTGTCACACTATGGAAAAAAAAAACGCTGCGGAAAATGCACATTCATGTTCAAGAAAAGCGCAGCGGGTTAATTTTACCTGCGAAAAAGCTGCGTCTTCTGCATAGACTAATATGGGGGGAGGCAAAAATGCAAAACGCGATGGAAAAGCAGTGACAGATGCAAGTGTGTTTGCGGCACTTTATAATGGGTGTCAGGGGACACCTAAGTATAAACATGTCCTGATGCAATCCTTACTAAGGCAATGTTCACATCTGAATTGTGGCTTATAACAGAAGTCATAACTCACAATACTGTATCAGATCTGTCATATGTCACAAATGTACCCCATTGACTTGTAATGGGGACACTGGGGTTTTATGGCATTGCCTGTTGTTCTTAGGGGAAATACTCTAATTCCTTTGGGACTGTTGCTTTTCCATTGCAGTCACAGCCGCAGGCACATGTATATGTCTATTTAACTTTAGAGATGCTGCCTAGATGGTTCGTTTTGTGATTTCCATGAATGGCAGCATAATTATGTAAATTGGGATAGTCTTCTCATGACTGCTCCTTCTTTATGTGTAAGCCTCTGTTAACGCATCTTATTCTACTGAGGTCCCCAAACTTGCAGGAGGAGGTGTCCAAGTCAAAGTTAAGCTCGAATAAACATGATACTGATGACATATCTCATATGTGGGGGTCCAACATCCAGACCCCACACAGATCGTCTTCTCCAGCTGCTTCCAGGCACTAAATCTACATCAGTGGACTGTCTGCCATGTAGTGAAGGTACTGAAGAATCGCAATGCTGCTCCCTCGCCATACACTGCACCAGCTTCTAGTACCTGGAGGATGCCAGAACAGTTGGTCTATGCGGGGTTCAGGTGTCGAAGCCCCACAGATCATATACTGACGAACCCTTCTTGTGGATACAGCATTAATATAAACAATCCATTGGGAGCCCAAACAGACAGCGGTGTCAGGCAGCAGCAGACAAAGGGTGTGATTCTGAGCTCCGACATTGGCTACCTAAATCATGCCCACCCCCGCCTGACACCGCCCTTCTCACATTACAGAGCTTAAATAGCACATTAGAAACCGAAACTAGCTGCACTTGTTGCTCAGGGAAGGTGTGAGCTAGAGAAAAAATTCCAACTGTGCTGGAATCAGTGGAGCAGCGCCTATCAAGAGGTGACAAGAGCTTAAATTGGTAAAAGTGGAGAAAGGTTCTCTTTAAGCTCTGCATTGTCAGTAGGGCAATGTCAGGCAGAAACAAGTAAGGGGGCGACTCACAGCTTCAATCAGAGGCAGCCAATGTCAAAGCTCAGAACCACATCCATTGTTTGCTCATGCCTGACAGTACAGAATCTAAATAATATTAGATACCAAAACTAACAGCACTGATTCTTCAGGACTGGTGGGGGCTGCTGAAAAATTCCAACTGGGCTGGAATTAGTGGAGTAGCAGCTATTAAATGAGTTAAGGAACTGATCTTGTTGTAGGTGGAGGTCTTCTTTAAGACAACCTGTCAGTCACACAGGAGACATAGAGAGAATATGAGAGATATGAGACTGACCCTTTAATTTACAGGTGGCCGACACCTGACTGCTGCTGAATTTACATTCGTGTGTATTAGTCTGTGCTCACACAAAGACCCATGGAAAATGAGCACCATTGCTGCATCTTGTAATAGAAACTAAGTAAACAAGAATGATGCTCAGAGACCTTTCAAATCCCAGTAGGTAAAAATCTACATTTCTAACCCTCCATATTTTATTCCATCCAATGAGACTATGCCCTGGTGAACTAGCAGAATGGAGGACCTAGAATTATACCTTTGTTGTTTACTTGCAAAATCTCAGAGTGCTTCTTGGGTCTGACACATATTTAGAAACTTACGTCAGAGTCCTAGCACTTACATACCCGGAGGAGTCCAATTGTGACTCAGCTAGCTTTCTCTTCCAGTATATTCAGTATATATGGTGGCGATGTTAAAGTGAACCTCCAATTGCCAAGCACTTTTCTCATCAATAGTACAGGGGAATGGAAGAAACTTGGTAATATATATTATTAAAGAAATACTTTACATCTCCACTCAAAGGGGTTATCCAGGCAAAAATTTTATATTTTAAATAGGCCAGTAGGAGATGAAAATTAAAAAAAAAAAAAAAAAAAAATAGATATAGATAGATAGATAGATAGATACTGTAGATACATAGATAGACAGATAGATAGGAGATAGATAGATAGATAGATAGATAGATAGATAGATAGATAGATAGGAGATAGATAGATAGATAGATAGATAGATAGATAGATAGATAGGAGATAGATACTGTAGATAGATATGAGATCGATAGATAGGAGATAGATACTGTAGATAGATATGAGATAGATAGATAGATAGATAGATAGATAGATAGATAGATAGATAGATAGATAGGAGATAGATAGATAGATAGATAGATAGATAGATAGATAGGAGATAGATACTGTAGATAGATATGAGATAGATAGATAGATAGATAGATAGATAGATAGGAGATAGATAGATAGGCGATAGATAGATAGATAGATAGATAGATAGATAGATAGATAGATAGGAGATAGATAGATAGATAGATAGATAGATAGGAGATAGATAGATAGATAGATAGATAGATAGATTGATAGATAGGTGATAGATAGATAGATAGATAGATAGATAGATAGATAGATGATAGATTGAACCAGTCTTCATGCTTGCTACACCCTGTATGTACTTCAACCAGCATCAGGTTCTCATTCAGCCAGCAGAGGGCGCTCTACCTTCGCTCAGAGTTTTTGTTTGTCCTGTATGATTTTATTGCATATTTTACCGTTGGGAGACTTTGACACACAGACAGTTACCTAATAAAGTGAGTTTGTTGCTAATGTGAATAGAGCTAAAGGCATTGTTATACTACAGTAGCTGCAGGGAATATAATACAATAAAAAATCTAACCTTCCTCACCTGCACAGGCGCCAGGGGTGGCAGAGGATGTGGTTGTACCCAGGAGCCTTTGGGGGCCAATAAGGTGTTTATTGCCAATATGGGAGACTATTACTATAAACGATACACTACAGTTGGGGGGCCTGGTACAGATTTTGCATTGGGACCCGGGAGCTTCATGTTACTCCTCACATTTTAAATCCCTGCAAAAATGGTCCTCTGGGTCTCACTGTCAGTTTTCGTTTCTTGGGGGGTTTTAGGACTTGTGCAGTCCCTTAGGATACATTAAGTTTTCACTGCTAAAGGGTCGCCATAGTCTCGAAACCAAGTCCTCCCTCCAGAATACCAGAGGATCCTCTGTAGTGTCCAGGCTCTAACACAATAAGGGTCCAGCAGAAGACAACCAAATGTGAAGGGTACTGTGCAGTGGTATAGCTATAGTACTATGGGCCCTGGGACAAACTTTAGACTGAGCCCCCAAACCCCTGTTATTTTATAGACAGTTAAGGCCCCTCATTCCAGAAAAGCTACCTCCCACCATTGAATTATTGGTTTCCTCACCTTTATACTTCATAGTACCCTATCAATCTTTAAATTATACTCTGCCCCTTTATATTATACACAGCCTCCCCACCTTTACATTATACACTCCTTCCAACACTTTATATTATACACTGCCTCCGCTCCTTCCTTTATATTATACATTAACTAGCCTCTGCCTGTATCTTCGTCTGCGGGTTGTTGGCGTCGATGATCCACCTATATTCAGCAAACTTCTGCCATCGATGCTTTGCCTGCTATGGCATTTTGGTAGTTCTCAAGCTGTCCTGCTGCTGAACTTTTTCCTCACACAGTGCCTGTGATTGTTCCAGCATCTCAGCAGCTCGCTGGGACGCCATATAATGAACGTGTTGTTGGTGTTGATGATCCGCCTGCTCCGGCATTTCAGCAGCTTTCAAGCTGGCCTGCCGCTGAACTTGTTTCTTGTACTGTGCCTGTGATTGTTCCAGCATCTCAGCAGCTCGCTAGGACACCATATAATGAACGTGTTGTTGGTGTTGATGATCCACCTGCTCCAGCGTTTCGGCAGCTGTCAAGCTGGCCTGCCAGTGAACTCATTCCTCGAGCTGTGCCCGTGATTGTTCCGGTATCTCAGCAGCTTGCTGGGACACCATATAATGAGTGTGCTGTTGGTGCCGATGATCCCTCTCAGCTGCACTTGAGGAGAACTCTGTGACTTCTGGCTCCCTTCATAGCTCTCATTGTTTGCAACAAATTAGATATTCTTTTTCCAGACATGTTGAAAATTGGCAAAGTGCCAATTTGGATTAAAGGTGTTTGCCCATGTCAGTTTGTCTGCATTGCCTGGAGCAAATCAGATAATATGAAAATGTGTGAACACAAACCAGGGTTAGCGTGTGTTTACACAGAGAGATAACAGCCCTGGCTTTCTCAGAAGCTGAGAGAAGAGCAGTGTAATATAGTATGTGAACATAAATTCATAATAGTCGTGAAGCCATGTCATTTAACTGGATAAGAAGTAACCTATGTTTTAATCAAGGTTACAATCTATGTGTCAAATTTCATTAAAATCCGTTCAGCCATTTTTGCGTGTTTGAGGAACAGACACATAAACATCCAAACACACAAATTTTTATAATATTAGTAGGATAGGATAGGATTCCAACCCTTTATATTATACACGGCCTACCCTCCCTCCTTTATATTATACACTCCTCCCACTCCTTTATATTATACATAGCCTCCCCTCCCTCCTTTTATTTTCAGGTCACTGTGTGATCGTGTCCTGGCTATGACAGACTGAGTAGGGACATGATGTCTGTGTCCTGAAACAACTTACAAGTGTATTACTGATTCTGTAATATATAGGATAGGTCATCAATATGTGATTTATGGGGGTCGGACACCCAAACCCCGCACGTACCAGCTATATCAGCAGCCTGCAGATGCTGGGGATGGGGAGTGCACGTGCAGACTGCAACTTTCAAGCACCAGAAGCAGGGCTGCAGCTCCATCCACTACTTAGTGGTGGTTTTGAAGATTTGCAGCAACACTCATTGGACTTGAATAGGCGCAGTCTGCATGCGCTCCCTGTCCACTGTACCGGCTGAACAGTGCGGAATCCAGGTGTGATACCCCCACACATCAGATAATATGGATAGGTTATCATTATGAAAACATTATTTGGGGCTGGAAACCCGTTTTAGGCTAAAGTCTCACGTTGCGGAAAAGCTGCTTTTTTTTTTTTTCATCCATTGTATAGCAGGCTTCCCGGAGTACTGCAAATCTGCTCTAATGCCCAGCTGTTCTGCTCTACCTTCAGCTGCAGATAGACTAGGGGGGAGAGTTAGCCGAGGTAAAGGGGCTGAACTGTCTTTGTATCCTACTGCAGACAGGCGAAGTTGCTATTTGTCCCAAATTTACTAGAACTGTTACAAATGTTCAGGAAAATGCCAGCAATGTCCTGGCCCTAAAAAGGGGGCATGGCCAGCAGCATAAATACGGTAGCGGTAGAGGCTACCACAGGGTCCAGGACATCAGGGGGCCAGCTGGGCCATTGGTATTTTTTTTTATTTTAACCCCAGCAGGTAACAGGCCCTATTTACTTACTGATCCTTGCTCCTGGTCACCTGTGCTACACCTTCAGCGTAGGCGGCTGTGATCAGGAGCAGTGATTGGTAAGTGAGGCCGCAGGTCCTCAAACCCCAACACAAACTGCTATCATTATACTTTGGGGTCTTTTCAGACATCATGTGGGCCAGGCTGGCTTTATTATGCCGAAAGTAGCGGGAAGTGTGCCGGAGCCAAGGAGAAGTAAGTAACAGTGTATGTTATGTTTGTATTCCCCTTGGGTCTCCAATTATTTTACTCTGGGGTCTATAAAGACCTAAGAGTATAATAATTGTTCATGGGAGGTCCACAATGGGGCATAATACTGTGTGCAGGGGCCACTATGGGGCATAATACTGTGTGCAGGGACCACTATGGGACATAATACTGTGTGCAGGGGACACTATGGGGCATAATACTGTGTGCAGGGCCCACTATGGGGCATAATACTGTGTGCAGGGGCCACTATGGGGCATAATACTGTGTGAAGGGACTACTATGGGGCATAATACTGTGTGCAGGGGCCGCTATGGGGCATAATAGTGTGTGCAGGGGACACTATGGGGCATAATAGTGTGTGCAGGGGCCACTATGGGGCATAATACTGTGTGCAGGGGCCACTATGGGGCATAATACTGTGTGAAGGGACTACTATGGGGCATAATACTGTGTGCAGGGGCCACAATGGGGCATAATACTGTGTGCAGGGACCACTATGGGACATAATACTGTGTGCAGGGGACACTATGGGGCATAATACTGTGTGCAGGGGCCGTTATGGGGCATAATACTGTGTGCAGGGTCCACTATGGGGCATAATAGTGTGTGCAGGGGACACTATGGGGGATAATACTGTGTGCAGGGGCTGCTATGGGGCATAATACTGTGTGCAGGGGCCGCTATGGGGCATAATAGTGTGTGCAGGGGACACTATGGGGCATAATAGTGTGTGCAGGGGCCACTATTGGGGATAATACTGTTTGTGCAGGGGACACTATGGGGCATAATACTGTGTGCAGGGGCCGCTATGGGGCATAATAGTGTGTGCAGGGGACACTATGGGGCATAATAGTGTGTGCAGGGGCCACTATGGGGCATAATACTGTGTGCAGGGGCTGCTATGGGGCATAATACTTTGTACAGGAATGCATTTTGTGCAGGAGGGGGATTGAGGGGGTTGGGCTTGGGGTCCCATGCCAAATGTTCATCTTGGGGCCCAGCCATTCCTAGTTACGCCAATGGGTATGGCTTAAAATTTCAAAAACAGGGCCAAAAGGTCTACCACTAGGTAGAAGGTCCACCTAGTTTAGGGCTGTGCCCAGGGGAGGGATTTGAAGATCTCTCCATATTTTAACAACATAAAACACTGCAGGAAAACTCCTACTTCAGACAGAGGAGGAAGAGAAGAGGGAACATGGCTAAGCTCAAGGGACAAAGAGAGGACATTTCATTTTATATTTTCCACTTGTAACCATAATGTGAGACAACATGGGACCAAGAGGAAACGCGATAAGGAGAGGACGACCTGAGAAATTGTTAATGCATTTTCTGTTCTGACAACATATTATATTAACAGATTCCCAGCAGAAACTTTGTTGCAAAGAGGTTACCAATAACAAAATGCTAAAAATGACATTTCTGACATTTCGCAGTGTAACAATTGAAAAGTTTTGCATATTAGGCCAAGTCAATGCTAGCCAAGTACTTATCCTAGCAGGCAGATCTGCACCTTCATGTGCCATTGACCTCGGCACCCTGTTATTACCGGCCCTTAGCAACCCTTTTCCTATCAATTGTATAGTTTGTTCAAAGGTCACCCCGCACCATAACTATGGACATCTTGTAAATGGATAAAAACTACCAATTTGGAGACAATTTAGAATAGTTATGTAGACAAGCTTCTGCATGCAGCATGAATGTATGATTTATGCCACTTATTTTCGCACACATTTCCATGTAGAATATAACGCCTCGATCTTCGGACAATTATCAGCCGCCTATTAGGTAAACAGATGCGGGATTTCCATAGGGAGCATCAAATTACATCAAAGCCAATACATTATATACAGGAGTTATTTTCCAGTACTCTGGAAATCCTATATGATATATACATCTGCATTGTATTGGGTGTCACAATAGTTCTGGCAGTTGCATCCCTCTGGCATTCTATTCGTGAATCAGCGGGAAGAATAAAGCAGATAAGGATTTGCTGCGGTAGATATAATTGTGGAAGGACACAATAGGTTACCAGTGATGTATATGTAACTGCAATATACTGCATAGTACGGGCACTTATGGAATAGCTACAAAGCAAAGGTGAAACTTAAAGCTTCGAGATCCAATGCAAAACCTGTAACACTTACTGTGATATCTGCAAACTGTATTTTTAGGTGGCAGAGGGGTTATATTCTATCCCTCCAGGCACAAGGATTCATGTGAGGCTATTATCATCACACTCATATAGATATACCTTTGCTATTAATATATCTTCTCAAACACTGCGAGTTAGATATGACTAAATAATACAGACATAGAGTGATTAAATAATACCGTCATATAGTGGCCAAACAATTCCCCTGTCTCCTATAGCTATACCATTTCTACAAATTTATTTTGTCAAATACTATGAGCTATAAATGACTGAATATTATGGTCATAGACTGACCAAATAATATCGCCATATAGTGATCACACAATACTTTTGCCTCTGTGTCTCCTATAGCTATACCTCTGCTACAAATGTATTTTGTTAAACACTATATACATATACATGACTGAATAATAGACATACTGTCTAAATAATACCACCATATAGTGACCAAACAATCCCTCTACCTCTGTGTCTTTTGTAGCTACACCACTGTTACAATTCTATTTTGCTAAATACTATAAGATATTTATGACTTTAATAACACAGACAAAGACCAACCAAATAATTACACTACCTCTGTGTCTCCTATAGCTCCAATTAGGTTTTCGAAAATGTTATGAGCCATATATAACTGAATAATAGAAACATAGTTTGACCAAATAATACCGCCATATAGTGACAAAACAATTACTCTGCCTTTACATCTTCTTTAGCTATAACTCTGGTACAACTGTATTTTCTTAAATACTATGAGCTATATATAACTAAATAATACAGACATAGTTTGACCAAATAATACTGCCATATAGTGACAAAACAGTTACTCTACCTCTATGTCTCATTTAGCTATAACTCTGGTACAACTGTATTTTCTTAAATACTATGAGCTTTATATAACTAAATAATACAGACATAGACTGACCAAATAATACCGCCATATAGTGACCAAACAATTTCTCTACCTCTTTGTCACCTATAGCTATACCTCTACTAAAAAATATTTTCTCAAACACAGTGAGCTATATATGACTGAATAATTTAGAAACAGAGTGCCCAAATAATACCGCCATATAGTGACCAAACAATGACTCTACCTTTGCATCCATTATAGATACACCATAGCTACAAATATATCTTCGCAAACACTTTGAGCTATATATGACTGAATAATACAGTTACAGACTGACCAAATAATACCGCCATATAGTGACCAAACAATGACTCTACCTTTGCATCCATTATAGATACACCTCAGCTACAAATATATCTTCGCAAACACTTTGAGCTATATATGACTGAATAATACAGTTATAGAGTGACCAAATAATACCGCCATATAATGACTAAACAATTCCTCTGAGCCCCTATAGCTATACTTCTATGACAAATGTTTATCTTCATATAAAATCATTTATACATTGAAGAGACGTTACTTACAATTGTACCCCATTACCGCCACCAAAGTAAAAGTATGTTCCCGGGCCCCGCGGCTCTTCAGGCTTCTTCTCTGTGAGATGGGTTGGCTCGGAGAGAAGCTTCTGCTGAACTGTGGACGTTTCCATTTTTGATGCCTCTATTCTCGCTGTATCAGTTGTCTCCAATCCAGCTGTTTGGGGTGAGAGATGTGATAAAGTAAATGCCAAGTCACACAAGCCATTCATCTGTAGAGAGAACAAAAACTCTACTGAAGAGTTATTTATCAACCGCCATATCTGTCCCTGCCAGTATGTTAGTACACATAAAACTATTCACCCTCAGACCTGACGCTTATGTCAATGCCAGGCAAAAACCGACTACGGTAAAAGCAACAACAATAATGATTGTATTCCAGATAAAATGCAATGACTCGTGGATGTTACCTTGAGAAAAAGATTATATGCAGAATTACATTCATGGTAGTATGCTGCCGCTATAATACTGCTGAATATGCTGAAGCTATATGGTGCCTATAAATGGCAGCTAATACTTCTCAGAAATTAGAAATCTAGAAACTGATGTCATACAAAAATGCGTTTTTGTTATTCAGTGCTATGAAATATTACCGCCATACAGTGACTGAATAATACAAGCATGCAATAAATAGATAATGATGCTAAATAGTGACAGAAACGTACTACTATACCATGCAAACACTAATACCACCCTATAAGAACTAAATAACCCAGTAACTGAGTACCACCATACGGTGACCAAGTAATACCACTGCTCAGGTGCAACTAATATGCCCATGCAGTGACTGAATATTACCAAATGTAGTGACAGAATAATACCACCATACAGTAGAGGAATAATATAAGTATACAATTAATAATTATTGCCTCTTCTCTGATTATTATTGCCATAATTGAAGAATAGCGCCATAGTGACTAAATAACACCAACATACAGTGATCAAATACCACCATACAGTACAAAAAAATACTAATATCCCACCATGCAGTTTACAAATAACTCTACCACAGTGTG
Organism: Leptodactylus fuscus; assembly: GCF_031893055.1. Lineage (NCBI taxonomy): Eukaryota > Metazoa > Chordata > Amphibia > Anura > Leptodactylidae > Leptodactylus > Leptodactylus fuscus. Next base: position 31,212,517 of record NC_134270.1, on the reverse strand, counting down.
ACTGAATAATACCACCCTACAATAAATGAATACTGTCTTTATAATGGTAAATAATACCACCATATTATCATCTAAAGCTCCTAACTCCAACTCTTTGCATCTTTCAATAGGCGTTGTTCCACTGATTCCGCCATTGGATTTTTTTCTGTAGCCCAATAGTCTCTATTGGGTGTAGACACCACAATGCAGATGTGAACCCAGCCTGAGTGTCTGACACCCGGCAGCCCCATCGATCAGCTGTTCTCAGCAGCTCATAAGCAGAGAATGGAGCAGGAAGCAGACAGCGCTGTTCTCTGTGTAGTGGTGAGACAGAGTAACTGCGCAACAGAGCAGGGGCGTAACTACCGGGGTAGCAACCGTAGCAGCTGCCACAGGACCCAGGACATTAGGGGCCCGGCAACAGCCGCTACCGCTGCGTTGTTTATTTTATTTTTTTTAATAGGCCGTTACTGGCTGGAGTTACTCCAGGTGGTAACAGGCCTTATTTACTTACTGATCCTGGGTAAGTGACGCCGCGGGCCCCACAAACACTATTATTATACTCAGGGGTCTTTTCAGACCCCCAAGTATAATGATCGGAGCCCAAGAGAGGTAAGGGAACATAAAAAACAGTGTTACTTACTTCTCCCGACTCCAGACAGGCTTCCGGCCTACTTGTGTGATGTCCCTGACATCACATGACCAGGGCCTGCATGCCAGGTTATGTGACGTCCCGAACATCATTGAAGATGGCCGACACCACCGAATAGTGCAGCGGAGCCCGGAAGAGTTAAGTAACAGTGGTTTTTATGTTGGCATCCCCTCTCGGTCTCCGATTGTTATACTCTGGGGTCTGAAAAGACCCCAGCGTATAATAATTCTTCATGGGTGTCCACATAGTAGTAGTGTGTGCAGGGGCCACTATGGGGCATAATAGTGTATACTGAGGCCACTATGGGGCATAATACTGTGTTTAGGGGCCACTATGGGGCATAATAGTGTGTGCAGGGGCAACAATATGGCATAATACTGTGTGCAGGGGCCACTATGAGGCATAATACTGTGTGTAGGGGCCACTATGGGGCATAATACTGTGTGCAGGGGCCACTATGGGGCATAATACTGTGTGCAGGGGCCACTATGGGGCATAATACTGTGTGCAGGGGCCACTATGGGGCATAATACTGTGTGCAGGGGCCACTATGGTGGATAATACTGTGTGCAGGGGCCACTATGGGGTATAATAGTGTGTGGAGGGGCCCCTATAAGGCATAATACTGTGTACTGAGGCCAGTATGGGACATAATACTGTGTTTAGGGGCCACTATAGGACATAATACTGTGTTTAGGGGCCACTATGGGGCATAATACTGTGTGCAGGGGCCACTATGGGACATAATAGTGTGTGTACGGGCTACTACGGGGTATAATACTGTGTGTGGGAGTCACTATGGGGCATAATAGAGTGCGCAGGAATGCAGGGGAGGGGGGTCGATCAATCGGGGTCTTCAGTGTCGGTCGGGGGGGGGGGGGGCCATGTCAGAAGTTCGCCCCGCCATTCCTAGTCACGCCACTGTAGCAGAGTACTATATATGTGTGCAGAAAGAACAACCTAGAGTGACTGACCACTACGCCATATAAGTGCGGACCCTATAGCTGTACTGTGCCAGGTATTTCTTCTAGTCGGAGCGCAGCTTCTCCTGCTCAGTATAATAACATGGCATAGAGAACACCAGAGCAGACATGTATGGTATCTGGGGATTTTGATATATTTTGTAAGAGTGAGAAGAACTCATATCAAATCAAATGATATTTCTTGCCGTACAAGCCAATATAATAAGGCCGGGTGCCAATCCGGAAATGTAGATGTCAGGCAGCAGTGGTTATAAATAGCTGGATGTGGGGCATTACATGGCTAGTTCCAGTAGTGACTGCAATGACTCACCTTGCAGTGTAATGAGGACGAGCGAGGCGCTTCTCCTTCGCCTTAATCAGGGACTTAGTAATAACCAGATTTACTTGCCGAAAAGCTGATTAGCGGGTTTCTTTTCCTTTAACACTTCACGGTATGGTGGATTCTAATCCCTGGGTTTTAATAACTTCTTAGTTACAGAGCAATAAGACCTATTTTTTGGAGGGGGGTTCTCTAAATCTATTATTAAAGTTGTTAATCAGGAACTTTTATTTATGGCCTCTCCTCATATCTGATTGTAGGGGAAGGACAGGCGGCCACTTCCAACGCCAATACTATACACAGCCTGGAGCCTAAAGCAGATAGCGCCGTGCCCTGTATAGTGGCCAAACATAAGCACTGCAGTGTAGCTCCCATTGAAGTCAATGGGAGCTGAGCTACAGTATTGGCCACTACACAGGGATCAGGGACAAATACTTGTGCCTCTATGGTATGTCGGATGTGGCCCCTACAGCTGATCTGTGGGGGGCACCAACACCAATTAGCTTATGGACTATACAAAAGACAGGCCATAGATAAAAATAAAAATCCTTGTCAACTATTTCGTAAAATTTCGTAAAACTCCCAAATTGAACCAAAAGTTGAACCAAATTGATAGTTGATCCAAATTTGTCACAATGGCTCATGCTGTATGATAGATTTGTTACATTTAAGACAATTTTTCTCTTTTCTACACAACCTCTTGGTAGGTTTTTGGCCAAAATTGTGGCACACACGATTATTAATGTGCTGTATTTCACCAACCCTCTTAGTCTTTCCAAGGTCTTCCATATCTACTTTGAAATCTGTTATGACAGAGGGGTCACCAGAGACCCTCATGCCTTGGCACCTGGAGCTTGCACTTCTATACCACACATGGTGCCCAAAACTATGCACAACAGGCAGCTTCAATCCCTAGTTTTGGCAGTGCTACAATTATTCGGCAAAGATATTTGGTCACTGTATGGTAGTGTCAAAACAAGGTAATGCACAGGAGAACAACCAACCTAAATTTGGCCAAACACACAAAAATAAAGTTAACCAAATCTGCCAGTACCATCGAGACCTGCCAACTATGTTAAGTGTATGGGGGTATGCCAACTCTCATCATCTGTCAGAGAATGGAAGAATTGGGCATGCTGGATTTAAGCAATTGAGATAGAGGTGTTTGGAGTCAGGACAAGTATCTATTAAATGAGCATTTGGCCAACAGCTATTAAAGGTGAGTAGTCACCTGGAGGTCTATTTCAGCTCACACACTACTCTATCGAACTAATCCTAAATCCTGCTACACATGTAACTATCAGTATTGTAAAGATCTGATCGATTTTGACCATTTTCAAAATTGTGAATCTTTACGTGTGAGTTTCTGCATGTAGTGCCCATTTCTGTGGTCTCTTATCATCTGACATGCCACTTAAATGCCACCATGGTGCCTGCTCAGGATCTAGGACCACCACTGTTGACCTGATAGGAAATCTTGGTTCATTTGGTAAAGGCTCAAACTATCAGATCACCTTCCCCCATCTTAAACTCGATGAATCTTTGGCTACTCCTATTCATGCCACTGGCAGAACTTTGTATCCCTATAGCTCCTTATGAGTTCAAGACTTCTATATAGACAAGGTACATGACATATCATAAAAACATTAGTCTAAAGCAAAAATTTATCCTTCCTTCAAAATGGAGTTATTGGTAAGAACTTCTACAACCAAAACTTCTCGGAACATACCTTGTAAAATTTGTGAGTCTGAGCCAAGTGGACGCCTCTTCTTCCTTCTTGCTGTGGAGGGGGCTTTTCTGGATGACCTAGAAATCTTCACAGTATGGCTTGTAGATTCATCATGGCTCTTTTCCTGTGAAAGATTATTTTCTGGCCATTGACGTTTGTCATTGTTGGCGGCAGATGGTGTAGCTTCTTCTGTAGTATCCTTTGAATCGCTTTGCCTTTCATGTTTTTTGATTCCCGTTGGCTCTGAAGGACGTTTTGATGTCTCATGTAGTTGTTGCTGTGTGTTCTCCTCGCTTGGCTCAGATGGACTGCTCTTCAGCTGCATTTTGGGAGATTACAGGTGTATGAAGTGAACCTAGGCCATCTTACCAAGTTGTTATCTAAGGGGAGAATAAAATAATTTAGAACTTCTTTCAAAAATAGTAGTAAATGAACATTCATCATCATTTTTACTACTAGTTTTTTCCCTATGTGTAATCAATGGCCAGTAGACAAAGTCTAGGTAAGGTAGGTATACACATGAGTCGAATGTCAGCAAAATCCATTGGTGATACCAGCCAGGTAACAGGCCCTAATTACTGCAGCACCAGATGCCGCAGGGTGCTGCCTGAAGATGGATGCGGAGTGGAGCTGCCTCCTCCACACTCTATCTTTCAACAGTAGTGAAGCCAACAATTGCTGACTTCACTACTGTACCCATTGGGGGCCGCCTGCTGTCCGCGTTCCTGTCTACCGGCACTTTCATGATGAAAGCGGGCAGGAGAAACTTCTATCTCCTGCCTGCTGTCCCCAAGCCCTGATACCTTCTGTTGTGTCTATCCTAGTGGACTACAGGACCTTTGATGAGTGTCATGATGTCATCAAAGGTCCTTTAGCCTACTAAGATATGATCAGAGTTGTGTGGGTGAAGTTATTCTGGATTGTACAGGTCTGTGTACAATGGGGGGAATGGGTTGTAGGCTATGAACAAGAGGAGAGAATGGGGTGTGCAGACTGTGAGCAAGAGGGGTAAATGGATGCACAGTCTGTGTGCAAGAAAGAGGAGGAAATGGGGGTGCAGACTATATGAGCAAGAGGAGGTTGTGGGGGTGCAGGCTGTGTGTGATCAAAGTGGGTGAGATGGGGGCACAGGCTGTATGTGAGAAAGAAGGGGAAATGGGTGGTGCAGGCTGTGGGTGAGCAAGAGTATGGTGGAATGGGAGGTTCCCCCCCCTCCACATCACAGTTTTGCTTGCACACAGCCTGCACCCCCATCCCCCCTTTGCTTGCACACATTCTGCACCTCCATTCCCCCTCTTGCTCACACATAGCTTACACCCCCATTCCCCCCTCTTGATTGCACTCCCATTTCCCTCTCTTGGTCACACATAGCTTGCACTCTCACTCCCCCATCTTGCTTGCACCCCCATTCCTCATCTTGCTCATACATACCCTGAACCCCATGTCACGGGGAGGGGATGTCAAAAGTTTGCCACAGGGTCCCACCATTCCTAGTTTCGTCACTGGTGTATACACATGTATATAGAAGTCTATGGAGAGGGAATGGGAGAATTCAGCAGAGGGATAATAATAATAATAATACATTTTATTTATAGAGAGATAGCAGCAGAAATACAGGTCAAATGTAATGCTGGAGCACTTTACTCACATCAGAACAGATACTGGGGTTGTTTCTGAGAAACAGCAAGAAAGTGAGAGTTATGGAACAGATTCTCCCCTACTTACTGTGTGTAGTAAATGGCAGCTAGTCTCTACTGGCAGCCACCAGCTCAGGGAGAACTGCAAACTACAGATAAGAGTCTGATAGAAATTACAGAATAAGTTCAGATAAGGCCAGAAATAGTGCAAAGTGTATTTAGATGAAATAGGATAAGTTTAAAGAATTGCATTTCTATTTTTTTGTTTTACTATGTAAGATGATTGGATATTTGGCAGGTCAGTGCACGGAGAAGCTCGAGTCACCAAACCCTGCTCCAAGTTTACCTACAGGTGATTTTTCACACGCTGGTTCTGCCAGGAGCGTTGTGTTTGTCTTGGTGGAATGATCTCAGTTTAAGTTGCTTTCTTGTTCTGCTCCTTTGCAGGTCATTGTATACCCAGAAAAGGGCAAGTGTGAATACAACAGAAAAGACAATGAACTGGATGAAATCCAATCTGCCTATACTGGAAACCAGAGAGCTGACATGCCAAGTTACTTATTAAAAAAGAAAAAAAAAGGCTGTTGGCATGAATGAAAATGAAAAGCAGACGATGGCTCATAACTTTCTAATCTGAAGGAACGTTTTGCACTTGGCAAAAGCAGATCTCCTGCACATAAACCGACTGAGCAGCGAGAAGTATTTGTCTTACTTTCTTGGATGAAATTTCATATAGTACTTAGGTTATGAAATTTCCTTATGTGCCTGAATACAATAGAGGGAGGTACAAACTTACTTTTGGCCAGAAATCGGTTTGCTAATTTATATTCTGTCGGTGCTGATTATTATACGCTATAGAAATGGCGACACGCCATGGCCGATGCACTTCTAGTACTTACGCATGTACGGATGTCCTCACTGGTCGGGCAGGTGGGCGTATGTCCATTAAGACTAAGGCCTCACGGGACGTCCCGCAGCCAAAAAGCGCTGTGGGAAAAACCATGGCGGCAACACATCGTGGTTCTTCCTGCTGCGCTTTAAACAGAAAGTTCAGACTTTCTGTTACAATTATATCTATGGGGAAACTGCCAGCATTTCCGTAGATATAATTGACATTCTGCAATTTTCAAAACCGCGCCGGTTTTGGAAATAGCAGTGTGTCCACACTGCGGTTTTTATGAAAAAGTGGGCATGGGATTCGCTAGAATCCCATCCACTTTGCAATTACTGTAAAATACCGCAATTTCCCCCCACAGGCAAATCTCGATGTTTCCGTCCCATGGGGCCCCGGCCTAAAGGTGTTTTCCAGCCAGCCCCAGATTGATTTTTCATACTGATGTCCTACATAGTATAGGTCATCAGTATCTTATCTGTGGGGGTCTGATCCCCAGACCCCACACAGATCAGCTATTACAGCAGACCCGGGCTCTGGAACAGTCCTATGTATAATGGTGGTTCTAGGGAGAAGATTGCTTCCAATCCCATTCTCTGCATTGGCTTCCGACATCCGGAAGAGATGATTTGTGAAGGGTCTGGGTAGCACATGTAGTCTGTTGTTGGGCGGATATCTATTAAAAAGTTGATCTGCCATGTTGGATTTTTCCACACGTTGCCAGGTAGTTTGGTGACCATACATCACAGCAGTCATCGATCAGTAATATGCTATTCTAACTTCTATAAATGACACCGAAAACAACAGTTTTCACATGAATGACAAGTTCTTGAGAAATTGGCCCATCTAAAATTTCTAATGCATGGCCATTAAAGTAGATCAGACTGGACCAGATCCCCGGCAGATCAGATTGGCGGTCTGTATTTTCAGTTTTACATTGCAGATCTGTATTTTCAGATTGGCTGCTGTGTATAAGCATAAGCCCAAAGCCCAGCACCGGCTCTACCAGTCAGTCATAGAAAAATTAAGTAAGAAAAAGAAGACCATAATTTCTTTTTTTTCAGGGTTTTTTTTTTTTATGGGGGGGGGGGGGGAATATCCTCCAAAAGAATCCTCAACGAGACAATTAAAATTCAACTTTTAGGTTAGAGGTCAATGGTAGCCCTAGCCTAAATTTTACTCGAAATTTTCTCATTCTCTCTGTACATATATTAAATTTAAGAGCTATATGACTAAAGAATAGACTCTGGCACCAAAATGAACACTAAAAGCTAAGAAGGCGCGGGTACAATGCACCAAATAAAGGCGTCATATGATCACAGGAAAGAGGTGGTTGAGCGGCTTCTTCATATGACACCCACACCTTAGGCTCCTCGAGCAGACTGGGACGGACAACACTCCTGTTTTCTCACACAAATCAGATTTCTTTTTCAAGGCCTATTAATAGAAACCAAAAACGGAGCAGGCTCCAGGGTTATCCTTTTGTTCCACAAAACCTCTCTTTTATATAGGAGATATTATCACAGTACAAAGAAAAGGCAAAGAAGATGTCTGCTTTACATCAAGGAGGGAGCCTCAAAATTCATGAAATGTAAGACAATCCAAAGCCTGAAGTCCCGAGGAAATAAAAAAAATAAGCTACAATATAATAAGCTTTATAGTCATGGCCTAGATTTATGGTGGAAACTGTACCCAAAAGTCACAGGAGGTGATGTGAAACATAAAGTATTTGCAAATTTCCCATTGCTTGCCAAATATGAAAAATGATATCAAACATGGCCAGGGCACTGCAGTTTAGGACGTAATATGTGTCACACCCTGGAGGCCTAAGGCCTGGTTCACATTTGCATCGGTAATCTGCTCCTTCCCGAACGGACTACCGGTGTGCAGTGAAAGCACACGGACCCCATAGACTATAATGGGGTCCGTGTGCTTTCCACACAGTGTCCGCACGAGTCATGCGGACAGGAGAGTAGATCGTGAAGTACTTTTCTGTCCACATGTTCCGTGCGGAGACCGTGCGGAAAGCACACAGACCCCATCATAGTCTATGGAGTCCATGTGCTTTCCGCATGGAACATGGTAGTCCGTTCACGGGGGGGGGGGGGGGGGACTCCCCGAATGCATTACTGACGCAGATGTGAACCAGGCCTAAGTGGAGGTGGCCATGGACAGGAGCAGGAATAGGAGTGAAAACTGTCACCTGCTGGAGTATTCTAGTAGGAGAAGCCTAAAGTACCTCTGATATCAGACTGAGATTGAGGATATCAGATTGCTGTTTGGACCCCGCCCAGATAGGTTGAACTGCTTCAGGCTCCTTATTATTTATGTGGGTTATCTCCCTGTATGCCATCTACTTAGCAGCGGCTGTGCGGAGAATTGCAACTTTGTCCCATTCACTTTTGACCCCCTCCAATAGCTGATCAGTAGAGGTGCAGAGAGTTGTACCTCCGCCAATCTGATATTCATGGTGTTCTAAAAATGGAAAAATACATTAAATTTCCATGATTCTTTTTATAACTCCTGGTACATCACATGGATGCCATATACTATTAGTCCCACTCTCTACAGTCACAGTTCAATATCTGACACCTGCGGATCTGACTATGTTCGGTTTATGTGGATGCTTTGTCTGCAATAGTACTGGACCCAAATGGGGGGAGCAGAGTTTTGTCTCTTGGGTAGGGTTGAGCCGATCTTTATATTTCAGGATCGTTTTTAAAATCCAATTTTCGATCATTTTCCATCCAATCCCAATCGTGAAATTTGCTCCATTGCTGATCGGGATACGATCTTTTCTGATCCCGATCGCTCAATCCTAATGTTAGCTTTTCCCACAATGATTGGCCAGTAGCCAAGCATTGTGGGAACTAACGTGAGACCTCGATCCCGCCTAAAAAGATGGGGAGTGGAATCCGATTTGATTGTGAAATTTACTCGATTGCCGATCGGAATCCGGGCCACTCATCTCTACTCTTGGGCACAAAATGATACATTTTACAATATTACATCTTGTCTTGTCTTGTGCAGTTTCCCCTTTCCTCATGCACATGAAATATAGTATATTGATCTATAGTATCTATATAGTATATATATGTGCCATATACAGCTGATATAACAAATAAGCAAATACGTCAGTGTGATATTTATAGTTTATATACATTTTATATTATATAGAATGTTTACTATCGTAACTAAGCTTTTGCAGTAAGACTTGAATGGGTTAATCACGGACCGCTAAAATAACAGTAACACAGGAATCCAATGGACCCCATTAACTATAATGGGGTCTATTGGGGTCCATCGTTTTAGAACGGAAACGGTCAGAGAAAAAAGTCCTCTGTGCAGGCCTTTTACAAGTTCCCAAGTTGGCCTTCCTTGTCACAAGAGCTGACGGCTGTGCCCAGTCTGTTGTGTAACCCTTCACATCCAGAGACAACATGTATGTGACATAGTTATTTTCTGCTTGCTTTTGCCCTGACTCCTTCATTACTTTGCAGAAATCCTGGCTTGTCAGTGCCTCTCCCCTCCCTCCGTCTTGAGTATTTTTTTTTTATTTTTGGCATTGCGTCCCCTCAAGCACTAACCTGGCTTCACCTGCGTGCTAGTGACAGATCCACTCACTGCAGGAAGTCATTTTTTTATTCTTGCAGAAGCTGCTTCTCTGGTTGCTGGGACACAGAAGGGTGTTCCACAACTCAGTCTTGACAAAGTGTAGCTCGGCCTACGATGACACCCCCTTCTCGCTGCCGGCAGCCTGTTCCTTAGCAACTCTTGGCTGGAGACCATACTGTATAGGGCATCGTCCACTAACACAAGCTCCATTGTCTGGATTATCCTGCTGTGATGTAATACGTACCCATCTGCACCAAGACTACACACAGTATATACTGCAAAATATACATATAGGGAGTCACTGAAATCCACTGCAACATCTGGATGTTTTGCATATAGATTGGGGGGCAAATGTTATCGTTGCATGAATTGGCAAGGGTGAAATCCACAATATTAATGGATATGGAGAGAGATTAATGGATTCCCGGGGAATCTTCTTCACAGTGTAAGGTAGTGTTCAACATCTGTACGTGTATAGATATACGGACCCGTCTGCATTTTTCATGGACACCATACAGATCTTTTCATTACAATGTGCTTATTCAGACGCCCGTTTTTTTTTTTTTTTCATAGACCTGAAAAAAACAGAAGCAGGTCTTAATTTTTTTTTTTTTTTTTTTTTGTGTGTGTGCTAATGCAGATGCATCCCACCAATGAAAGTTAATAGGTCTGTGAAAAAAACAGATGACATCCATGTGTCGTCTGTATGTCACACCCCAGAGACATAGAAAAGAATAGGAAGTGGCAGAGCTGAACACTAATAGTATATATACTGTATATATATACACCGCTCAAAAAAATAAAGGGAACACTTAAGCAACACAATGTAACTCTAAGCAACGATGACTGACTTTGGGTTCACACCAGCGTACGGCACTCCGTATTAGGTTTATGTCTTCTGCCGCATGCCGAGTCCGGCCGTGAGTGTTTTGAGCTCTCCGCGGCGAAACCGTTTTTCTTTAAACCGGACACAGAGTACTGCATGTCCGACTCTATGTCCGGTTAAAAAAATCCGGTTTCGCCGCGGAGAGCATAAAGCGCTCACGGCCAGAAACTTTTCAAACCCATTCAAATGAATGGCAGGTTTCCGTCTCCTGCCCTGTTTTGTGCAGGAAACAGAAACCTGCAGAGCGGAGTCCCAGGCGCAGATGTGAACGAGCCCTGACAATCAATTTCACCTGCTGTTGTGCAAATGGAATAGACAACAGATGGAAATCATTGGCAATTATCGAGACACACTCAATAAAGGAGGGGTCTGCAGGTGGGGACCACAGACCACATCTCACATACCTCCCAACTTTTGAAGAACCAAAAGAGGGACAAAATGTGCGGCACGCGTAGCCACCCACTCGTTAATTTTTCATGTGCCCGCACACAGTATAATCCTCCTACAGTCACCCGTATATTATATGTCCCCCCTCTATCTCTCCCCCAGTTTCATATACACCCTTCATCTGCCCCCAGTTTCATGTCCCCCTTCCATCTCTGCCCCCAGATTCATGTCCCCTCCATCTCTGCCCCGTTTCATGTCCCTCCATCTCTGCCCCCAGTTTCATGTCCCCTCCATCTCTGCCCCCAGATTCATGTCCCCTCCATCTCTGCCCCCAGTTTCATGTCCCCTCCATCTCTGCCCCCAGATTCATGTCCCTCCATCTCTGCCCCCAGATTCATGTCCCCTCCATCTCTGCCCCCAGATTCATGTCCCTCCATCTCTGCCCCCAGATTCATGTCCCCCCTCCATCTCTGCCCCCAGATTCATGTCCCCCATCTCTGCCCCCAGATTCATGTTCCCTCCATCTCTGCCCCCAGATTCATGTCCCTCCATCTCTGCCCCCAGATTCATGTCCCCTCCATCTCTGCCCCCAGATTCATGTCCCTCCATCTCTGTCCCCAGATTCATGTCCCCTCCATCTCTGCCCCCAGATTCATGTCCTCTCCATCTCTGCCCCCAGATTCATGTCCTCTCCATCTCTGCCCCCAGATTCATGTCCTCTCCATCTCTGCCCTCAGATTCATGTCCCCCCATCTCTGCCCCCAGATTCATGTCCCCTCCATCTCTGCCCCCAGATTCATGTCCCTCCATCTCTGTCCCCAGATTCATGTCCCCTCCATCTCTGCCCCCAGATTCATGTCCCCTCCATCTCTGCCCCCAGATTCATGTCCTCTCCATCTCTGCCCCCAGATTCATGTCCTCTCCATCTCTGCCCCCAGATTCATGTCCTCTCCATCTCTGCCCTCAGATTCATGTCCCCCCATCTCTGCCCCCAGATTCATGTCCCCTCCATCTCTGCCCCCAGATTCATGTCCCTCCATCTCTGTCCCCAGATTCATGTCCCCTCCATCTCTGCCCCCAGATTCATGTCCTCTCCATCTCTGGAGCATTGCCAGAGCCCTGAAAAATGTGCATGTGTCTGCACAAACAGTTAGAAACCAACTCCATGAGGATGATATGAGGGCCGATGTCCACAGATAGAGGTTGTGCTCACAGCCCAACACCGTGCAGGGCGCTTGGCATTTGCCACGGAACACCAGGATTGTCAACTTCGCCACTGACGCCCTGTGCTCTTCACAGATAAAAGCAGGTTCACACTGAGCACATGTGATAGCGTCTGGAGACACCGTAGAGAGCGATCTGCTGCCTGCAACATCTTTCAGCATGACCGGTTTGTCAGTAAGTCAGTAATGGTGTGGGGTGGCATTTCTTTGGAGGGCTGCACAGCCCTCCATGTGATCACCAGGGGTAGCCTGACTGCCATTAGCTACCGAGATGAGATCCTCAGACCCCTTGTGTGACCATATGCTGGTGCGGTTGGCCCTGGGTTCCTCCTAATACAGGACAATGCCAGACCTCATGTGGCTGGAGTGTGTCAACAGTTCCTGCAAGATGAAGGCATTGAAGCTATGGACTGGCTCGCCCGTTCCCCAGACCTGAATCCGATTGAGCACATCTGGAACATCATGTCTCACTCCATCCACCAACGTCACCTTGCACCACAGACTGTCCAGGAGTTGGCAGATGCTTTAGTCCAGGTCTTGGAGGAGATCCCTCAGGAGACCATTCGCAACCTCATCAGGAGCATGCCCAGGCGTTGTAGGGAGGTCATACAGGCACGTGGAGGCCACACACATTACTCAGCCTCATTTTGACATGTTTTAAGGACATTACATCAAAGTTGGATCAGCCTGTAGTGTGCTTTTCCACTTTAATTTTGGGGGTGACTCCAAATCCAGGCCTCCATTTGTTAATAAATTTATTTCCATTGATGATTTTTGTGTGATTTTGTTGTCATCACATTCAACTTTGTACAGAACAAAGTATTCAATGAGAATATTTCATTCATTCAGATCTAGGATGTATTATTTGAGTGTTCCCTTTATTTTTGAGCAGTGTATATATTAAATACACAGGCCGCTCCACACATGACGCATACACCCCAACCATCCTGGATTCAGCGGGACAGTCCCGGATTCCAGGTCTTATTCCGCTGTCACGGTCAGCCGCGATTTCAACTCATCTACGTCTAGAGGATGACGACTGGAGGAGGACACTAAACTGGGGACAGCTGGAGGGGACATTAATGTCCGCCTTTAGTTTATTGTCCACCTTCCAGAAGCCCCCTGTTTAATGTCACCCTCCAGCTACCCACACAGTTTAATTTTCCCCTCCAGTTGCCCAAGTTTAATGTCCCCCTGTAGTTTGCCCTCGGTTTAATGTCCTCGTTCAGCAACCCCCACAGTTTAATCCCCATCTCTAGCTGCCCAACGGTTTTATGACCCCATCCAGCTAGCCCCAGTTTCATGTCCCCCTTCTAGTTTCCCCCAGTTTAAACTGGGGCACCAGGATAGGAACTTCATACTGTGGAGCAGTTGAAGGGGAACATTATAATGTGGGGGCATATAATGTAAGGGTGACTGTAGGAGGATTATACTGTGTGGGGGCACAAAAGAAATCAATGGGAATGGGCAGAGTCACTGTAGAAATGGGTAAAGCTAAATTTGCTCTGCACGTTCTGGCCGCCTTTCTGAGTTAGGAGGTATTCATGCTGCATAAACACTTTCTCATTCACTGTGTGCAATGTGTGGGGAACTTACTATAGCATAGGTATACTAGAAAACTGGCAAAGAAGTGGTGTATCAATCGCATATGGGCCCGATTTGCATCAAAGATGCCATTTTGTCCCTTTTCTGTCCTACTCATCACTTTTTGGGTACATCGTGTGGGTGGATCATGGAAGACTAAGGACAAGGACTCCTTATGCCATCAGATTTCCTATAACTCATGCCAGAAAACTGGTGAGAGTTATAGCTAAAATCTACTCCAGTTTCTGACATGGGACCATGTGGGACCTCCCAAGATGCAGCAGAATTATTAAGAGACCAGAGCTTCTTCATTCTGGCACATATCATACCAGAGAGAGAATTTATCAAGACTGGTGTAGAAACCTACATGGTTAGATGGAGACATCACACGTATGCATATCTATATAAAAAAAAAAATAACAGACACCCAATGGCCCCCATTTTAGTCAATGGTATCTAGTGCTCATCCTCATTAGACAGAGCAGAAGAAAGAGCAAAATGATGCAGATGTGAATGTAGCGTAACACAACTGGCATCCCGTCCGTCCCCAGCATACAAAGCCTGGGAGTTCACGTAGATACAATATACTCCAGTTACACTCCTTTACACTAGTTACAGTTACACTACATTTAGTCATTTATAAATATATTATGTCTGGTATTCCCTACTAAACCAACAGGTGGCGCTCAACACAGCCGGAACAGGATTTGAAATGGAACATTCATTATATTAAACCGGCATAGTCCATGTATAGGAAATACAACCACCACGGTGCCTAGACTACAGAATGCTCTGCAAATGTAAGATACGATACGTTGGCACATATGTGTATTCCAATTATTGTCAGTATTTCCCCAAGTTTTGGTTAGGTTTGATAAACGGTGAAACTGGATTGGGCTGCGCGGAGTTAACTATAAGTCTACACAATGGAGATCAATTATCTCGCTATAATTACAGTCCCTGAGACTTCAATTCCCAGCGCAAGATGTAGTCAGTGACAATGATGATGCTCCAAACCAGCAGACAGTTTCTGTGACTCGCTCCAATCCTTCTGTCTCTTCCTGTCATCCCAGACAGACTGGATGATGTTGAGATCAGGGCTGTGTGGGGGCTATAGCATCACTTCCAGAATAGGCGGTCACACCAAATATTGATGGGATTTAGATTGCTCTTTTTCCACTATTAGGCACTATTAGAGCACTACCACTTGTTGGGGGGAGATGATTAGCTATTACTTTTGTGGGGGTGGGGGGACTATTAAACTTTAACGTGCCTAAAGTGGGGCTCTGACTGTTAAGAGACCCAGTGATGAAGCCAGTTGGGTTGGGGCATGTCAACTAAGGTAAGTAAATGGAGTCACATTGCAACTTCTAGTCAAAAAACTATCAAGTAGTGCTAAGTTTTATTGGAATGAGGCGGTGGCCACGAGAGAAGATGTAAGAGGCGTGTGCCCCAAGCGGAATTGTCATAGACTTTAGCTACGACCTTAAGGTCATATACTGTCTATAAGACCCCCCCTAAAAAGGCAATAGTCTCCTTTTGAAGACAGAGTACCTCTGCTGACCCAGTGGAGCTGTAGTGCACAAGTGTGAACACCACTCTATTCATATTATTGGGACCAACAGAGGCAGCCAAGTACAATGCTCCATCTGTCCCTAGAAGTGAATGGAGCAGGGGTCATACATACAGACTAGCGCTACATTTAAACAGGGCACTCAGGGGCCTCCATGATCAATGGTTGGACCCCCCACCACCACCTCCAATGGTTGGACCTACCCACCACCACCAATGGTTGGACCCCCCACCACCACCAATGGTTGGACCCCCCCACCACCACCAATGGTTGGACCCCCCACCACCACCAATGGTTGGACACCACCACCACCACCAATGGTTGGACACCACCACCACCACCAATGGTTGGACCCCACCACCACCACCAATGGTTGGACCCCACCACCACCACCAATGGTTGGACCCCACCACCACCACCAATGGTTGGACCCCACCACCACCACCAATGGTTGGACCCCACTACCAGTCAGGTGCTACCTGTGGATCGGGGATAAGTGCTCTTCATAGAGAAAATCTTTGATTTTCAATTATTAGTGAACTGACACATGGAAAATTACAGAAATCCATGCACTTGCTGCCAAAGTAACCCTATTCACATGAATGGAACTGCAACAAATCTGGCACATCTGAATATATCCTTAATGTTCAAAATAAATATAATAGAAAAGTCTGTTTTAATATTACCTTTGGTGCCAACAAAGCTTGAATGTCTGGCAGACATTGGCAGTCAGAGACCACAATCCATAGCGGCAGTATATGAATGTGTTATAGGGTCTACGGTTGGCCCAGTGCCCTTGTAAAACGTGTATGGATCTCCCTCCTCCAGAGCAAACGCTATATCTGTAAATCACTATATACCTATATATAAGTTGAATATACTGAGGGCCCATAAGCCCCCATAGATATCAGACAACTATAGAGAGTCATATAGCAGTATATTTACTATAACTCATAATGCGGATACAAAGACCCCTGACAAGTCCGTTTTGGGTAAACCACATTGAATACAATAGGTTTCGATATAAAGCCTTGACTAATTTCAGTATCGCTAAGACTTTCATGATAAGTAAATAGTGTGTACTGGGCAGACTTGTTCTACAAAGCCATGAAGATTATGGTATATAATCCTGTTGCTAGATACATGTATGCTGTCTCTAAGCGCCTCTTCAAAAACTTTCCTTGCTATTTATCTCAAGCTTTAAGTACTTAGCTGCCAGGCTGTGTCTTGTATACATAAAGTAATCATTTATGGTAGTGAAAGCCGCTATACAATGTATTCACAGTATATACATTCTATGCAGTATGTAAGCAGGGTTGCTTTAAAGATGACCTTTCACCTCCTCCAAATCCAGTTTTTAGTATCTGTTAATAGGAGCAGCTACACTGATTCTGGCGAAGCGGAAATTTCATCTCAATGCAGTTAGTTTTGGTGCCTGATATGCTATGTAGGCTCTGTACTGTCAGGAGGGCGGTGTTGGGCAGGAGCAGGCAAGGGATATGATTCTGAGCTATGACACTGGCTGCCACTGATTGGAGATCTAAATCACACCCCCACTTCCTGACCCCGCCCTTCTATCGTTACAGAGCTTATTTTAGCACATCAGGCACCAAAACTGCCTGCACTTCTGGCTCAGAAACGGTGGGAGCTAAAGAGACAATTCCAACTGTGCTGAAATCAGTGATGCCGCGCCTATTAACAAATGCGTAGGACTTGAATTGGTGGAGGTGGTGAAAGGTCCACTTTAAGTGTTTTCCTGATACAAGGACATAACTGAAATGTATATTGATGAGGGTATAGGGATTCCATTGATAACTAGAACAATGGGGACTTCAGCACTGTTTTTATCATTGCGCCCCCTTGGGATGAAACTTGGAGACTTTGACCCAATGTTAATGACATTCCCAATTCCTCTTCATAGGCATTAAAGGGGATATACCATAGAGTATCCAATCTTCATCCATAGGATAGACATAAATAGCTGACCGCGGGAGTCTGACCTTTGAGAACCCCGCAATCCTGAGAATAGAAGGTACACCTCCACACCGCCCCCACCCCATAGATTATTTCCAGGTGACATTACACTTGACTTGGACAACTTAGGTCCCGGTCATATCACAAAAAGGGGAAGTGGTAAACACAATTTGTGTGATACTCCAAAAATGGGCAGTGGTTAAAACGGGGGTATGGCAATGCCCAATACTTTATCCTTAAAGGTTTGCAGGTACTGTATGCTTCACGCCCATGGGTAACATAAGTTGCAGTGTCCATGGGTTCCAAGGAAGGGCAACACCTTTAATTCAAAGCAATATCCATGGAAACGCAAATAGTTTTTGAAAAATGTTTGGTATGTAGACAAGACATGTAGCAAGAAGTACACAGCTTCCTTAGAAAACCCCCAAGGTCTCAAGGTGACATGTGAACATCTTACCGCCAAAAATGACTGGTTTGACTGCATTTACTAGAATGAACCTGACGTACATTTCCTTAAAGCAACATTCTAAAGACAACTAAGATTTCGCTGAGAACTAGTTATTCATTGAGCACGGCCTGTAAATTCTTAAAAAGTAGGGCAGACTAGCATTGGAGAAAAACAGGCTTACTGGGTTTCATGAGTCCAAGGCTACGGCCATTTTAATCTATTTTTACCAATATTGTTTGTGTTAGGTTGAGGCCCCACGTTGCGGAAACGCAGCTTTTTGTGTTGCAGATTTTTCTGCGGTTTTCTGCCAGGAGTGGATTGAGTAGACGTTAGAAGTATAAAAACTTCCTTTATATTTTCCATTCCTTTTGTAGCCATTCTTGGCTTTGGCTCAAAAAAACTACAACAAAATATGCTGGGTTTCCGCAACGCAGGGCCTCAGCCTAAAGCTGAGTTCACACTGAGCTTTTTGGTCCGGATTCTGACGCGGAATCCACCTCAGAATCCGGCTCCAACAAACGCCTCCCATTGACTTCAATGGGAGCCATTCACTTCTTATTTCCACTGGTGTTTTTTTCCCGCTCGCAGAAAAAAGAAGCGAGCTACCTTATTTTGCCGCGGATTCCACAGCTGAATCTGCCATGGCATTCGCGGCGTGACATTCCCTCCTGACAAGACCCAATCATTTGGACCTAATCCGGAGCAAAATCCCGCGACTGGATACTAGTGCACTGGAATCCAGTCGCGGCTAGCCGCGGGAGGTGTTTTTTGGAGCCGGATTCTGAGGGAGCTACTGCCTCAAAACCTGGTCCAAAAAACTCTGTTTGAACTCAGCCTTAGGGTAAGTTCACACGGAGTCTTTTGGATCAGAACCTGCGGCGGCCTCCGCTCAGGTTCCAATCCAAAAGCTGGGTTGCTGCGACTGAAAGCTGGTGCAGTGCATCGGCATCCAGCCACGCGCTCTGCTCCGGATTAGGCCCAATGAATGGGCCTAGTCCAGAGGTGGGAGTTTCTTCAGGCCGTATCGCAAGGTGAAGAATGAACACCTCGCTTCTTTTTTTTTCCAGGAGGGTTTCCGGAAGAAATGCCTCCCGGAAAAAGCTCCTGAGCGGCTCCCATTGATTTCAATGGGAGCCGTCTTTTTGGTCAGGGTTTTGAGGCAATTACAGAGTTTTTTGGAGAGGAAAAAATCCGCTTCAGGAATTAGGAAATGTTTTTTGATGTGGTTTGTTTTACATGAGGCGTTTTTTGGAGCATTTTTTGAGGTGTTTTTAGTTTTGGGGGGTTTTTTGCTCTTTGACCTCTTTGAAAACCGCTTCAAAAACCGCACCAAAAAAACATGTTGAGGTTTTTCCACCTCCCATTAACTCTTCCACTGAACCTTATGTGACAACTATGGGCCATAAAATTTCTTTTTCATTCATGAGATTAGAAAAGACGTAGTTTCACCAAAATAGTAAGACACCGGTCTAACAAACTGGAAACTACATAGATTTGGTCATCGACTAATATGCGTAACTCACGGCTGTTGGTTGCTGTAGCCTGGCCCGTCTCCTCTGCCAGCTGTGGCTCCTCTTCTGTTGAGTCTTGTATATTAACCGGATCCTGGAGACGACATCAGGCCTTGCAGCCTACTTAAAGAGAAATCGTCTGGTCACATGTTTCTGGCTTAACTTTCTGGCCTTTGCTGCTTGGGTAGGGTTAAGCGTTCGGGATCGGCAATCGAGTAAATTTCGCAATCACGATCGGAATTCCGATCCCCATCTTTTCCAACGGGATCAAAGTCGGAGGTTATCTCAAGATCGGCTCAACCTTAAAAGTGACTTTTCCCATAGAGAAGCATTGACTTGGGTTGAGCGATCGGGATCAGAAACATTGGATTCCGATCAGGGCTATCAAGCAAATTTCACGATCGGGATCAGCTAGAAAATGCTTGGAAATCGGATTTTGAAATCGAACCTGAAATCTCAAGATCGGCTCAACACTCTTGGGTGTTTGGACAGTTGTAGTATTGCTTTTGCTCCTCACCTCAGCTTTGTTTCCTGACTTCAGATACCTTTCATGTTAACCCAGATCCCCGGCTTGACCCAGACCTCACTCCTTTCCCATTCCTTGGACTGTCATATTTCCTCTTCTTTTTTTTCTTTTTTCTAAATGTAGCTTGGGATGGAGATCCATGCAAACACGGGGGGAACATACAAACTCCTTGCAGATGGATTTATGCCCTTGGCGGTATTTGAATACCAGGACTCTAGCGCTGCAGTGCTAACCACTGAGCCACCATGTGACCCCTATATATTTTCTCTTTCCTACTGTCCCACTGCTGCCAATCCATAACTATAACTGGGAATACCCCATGTGAAACCCAATGAATTCCCATGACTTTACACTCCATTATAGTCAGAATAAAATGGATCATGGCCATGGCATCATTTTCCTTGGAACAATCTTGGTCTTGCCTTATTTTCATGTAAGATTCACATTAATGGCCATATCATAGTTCCGTGTTTTGCAAATGTGTAATTCTGTAAGTGTCCCTGATTTTATTCAGAAAAAATTGGGACCTGCTCCGTTGGTCATCTGTAGCCATCTACATTAGAGCATCATCTAACATGGCAGGTAAGATCCGACCACAAATATATAGTATTTATGGCTAACTTTACTATAGAGGTTCATAATGGGCCTGAAATAACCAGACTGAGGGCCTGGATGGCCAAATAACACCCAGTTTATTTGTTACTTACGAGCGTTTTACTACTGCTGGAGGCACCTTGAGATGTTTCCATCAGCATTCTTCAGAGAGACTGCTGACAACAGGTTGCAAGTAGAGCGCAAGGTCTCTAGAGTGACAACTAATCCACAGACAGGCCTAAAGGTCAGAGGCAAGGGCAAGAATAAAGCTTCACTCAGGGCCCAGGGTCACCGGAGCATTGTCTAGGCACAGTCATATGGAGACGAGCCAGATCAGGTACTAGAAATACTGCCTTATATAAATACAAAAGGATGGCTCAGGGCAACGTAACCTGTTAGTAGGGAAATAAGATCAGAATAAGTGATAGGGACTATATCGGAAGAACAAGCAGCATAGCGGAGCCGGATCCTTCTCTCAATGTAGACAAATTGCTATAGATGACATTTCCACCTCTGATATTACTTGGTAGCGATTCCCATCTCATTGAAGAGTTCTTACTGCTACATTTCTATGCGATAATCATCATTACTGTCACATCACAGCTCACTGACTATCTCTGGCTATCACTGACTATCACTGTTTATCACTATTACTGACTGTCACTGGCTATCACTGGTTATCAATGACTATCACTAACTTTCACTGACTATTACTGACTATCACTATCATTGGTTATCACTGACTATCTCTGGCTATCACTGGCTATCTCTGGTTATCACTGACTTTTACTGGCTATCACTGGCTATCTCTGGCTATCACTGACTATTACTGGCTATCACTGGCTATCTCTGGCTATCACTGACTATCACTGGCTATCACTGACTATCACTGACTACCACTGGCTATCTCTGGCTATCACTGACTACCACTGGCTATCTCTGGCTATCATTAGCTATCACTTACTATCACTAATTATCACTGACTATTACTGGCTATCTCTGGCTATCATTGGCTATCACTGACTATTACTGGCTATCTCTGGCTATCATTGGCTATCACTGACTATCACTGGCTATCTCTGGCTATCATTGGCTATCACTGACTATTACTGGCTATCTCTGGCTATCATTGGCTATCACTGACTATCACTGGCTATCTCTGGCTATCATTGGCTATCACTGGCTATCTCTGGCTATCATTGGCTATCACTTACTATCACTGGTTATCACTGACTATTACTGTATCATTGACTATCACTATCACTAGAGGATTATAAAACAAGACAGACTTGAAGTTCTGAAGAAGGCCCTGTTTTCATAAGAAGTTTCATACTGTTATTAGTCAAGTATGAAAGCAGGCAACGTTTCGACCCTTGCAGTAGCTGGGTCTTTTTCACTCTTTTTCTACAGCCTATTGAGAATGGTGTTATTTTTGTATTTTTTGTTTTATTTTTTGACAAGTGCTTAGTAAATTTGAAGACCACCTCCCACTTGGCAGAGGCATACCTCGAAGCTCCTGGGTCCCAGTCCCAAATGTGTAATGGGGCCCTACCTACTTTGTTCCATGATAGTGGTATGTTTTATGTGTAAGAGGACCCTCATAGTGCAGGGCCTGGTAGCGACTGCTCCTATTGCTCCCCCCATAGATACGCTCCTGTCAACACTTGGTGACTTCTCATACAACATTTTTCTATTCCCTGGTGCTGCCCTGACCCTTATACATTTTACTGTGCAGGATAGTCATGGAGAATATAACCTGGTTTCTCTTGGGATCTTCGATATGTACACCAATAAGTCCTTCACAGTTGAATCAGACTTATAATAGATTTTTCTATGCACTCGATTGGCCTAGGACGCGCCAAACTGGCCAACTTCCGAGTAGGGTTGAGTAATCGGGATCAGATCGGATCCTGATCAGCGATCGAGCAAATTTCACGATCGGGATCGGCTGGAAAATGATCGGAAATCGGATTTTGAAATCTCAAGATCAGCTCGATCCTAAAACTGACTTTTCCCATAGAGAAGCATTGACTAGGGTTGAGCGATCGGGATTGGGAAAGGTCGGATCCCGATCGGTGATCGAGCAAATTTCACGATCTGGTTCGGCTGGAAAATGATTGGAAATCGGATTTTAAAATCGATCCTGAAATCTCAAGATCGGCTCAACCCTACTACTGAGATAATGTGCTCATGGTGGACCCATTTATTGGTATTCCAGTTAACTGTTAGGAACCCACACAGCTAAACTACTAAATCAGCTCTGCTTTTGCTACCTTTTGGACTCAATAAAGAACATAACTACACTATGTGATCAAAAGTATCCGGACACCTGGCAGAAAATGACTTACAAGTTTGTGGCGCCCTCCATCGGTAATGCTGGAATTCATTATGGTGTTGGCCCACCCTTAGCCTTGATGACGCTTCCACTCTCGCAGGAATACGTTCAATCAGGTGCTGGAAGGTTTCTTGGGGAATGGCAGCCCATTCTTCACGGAGTGCTACACTGAGGAGAGGTATCGATGTAGGTCGGTGAGGCCTGGCACGAAGTCGGCGTTCCAAAACATCCCAAAGGTGTTCTATAGGATTCAAGTCAGGATTCTGTGCAGGCCAGTCCATTACAGAGATGTTATTGTCGTGTAACCACTCCACCACAGGCCGTACAGTATGAACAGGTGCTCGATCGTGTTGAAAGATGCAACCGCCATCCCAGAATTGCTCTTCAACAGTGGGAAGCAAGAAAGTGTTTAAAACATCAATGTAGGCCTGTTCTGTGATAGTGCCACGCAAAACAACAAGAGGTGCAAGCCCCCTCCATGAAAAACACGACCACACCATAACACCACCGCCTCCGAATTTTACTGTTGGCACTACACACGCTGCAGATGACGTTCACCGGGCATTCGCCATACCCACACCCTGCCATCGGATCGCCACATTGTGTACCGTGATTTGTCACTCCACACAGCATTTTTCCACACAATTGTCCAATGTTTACGCTCCTTACACCAAGCGGTTTGGCATTGACCTGTGTGATGTGTGGCACCCAATCACCTGACCACGTTCGAAGTCCGTGAGTTCTGCGGAGCGCCCCATTCTGCTCTCTCACGATGTCTAATGTCTACTGAGGTCGCTGATATGGAGTACCTGGCAGTAGGTGGCAGCACAATGCACCTAATATGAAAAACGTATGTTTTTGGGAGTGCCTGGATACTTTTGATCAATTTAGCAATTTATCTCACTCTGCCAAATCAGTATCCCTGCGCTATGCTGAGGAGGTCCAAAAGACCGAAACAGTGCTGTCCATAGCTGGGAATCTGTTCCTTTTGGAATAGAAATACTAATTTGGCAATAAACTCCGCATCATGATTAGTATGCTTATTAACTGAGTCATGCATGATGTGAAGGGGGCTGTCCTCTAGAGGGCAGCATACAGAGGCACTGTTCTCCTAATTACATCCTGGGGAATAGATTTGCATATTTTTTATCTATGACGTTAGACAGATAGTAAATACTTTGCTTTAGAGAAGCAGGCTACAGGTAAGTCATCTGCCCATTCCCAGTGAGTGAAGACTTTCCAACATGACCAATGACAGAATTACAGATGATATATTCTTTCCTCCAAAAACAGCGCCACACCTATCCACAGGTTGTATGCGGTATTACAGCCCATCATCTCTATTCACTACAAAGGATCTGAGCTGTAATACCTGACACATTGATAGATGCTCTGCTGTTGGTGCAGGAAAACATCCATGAAATACTAATCCTGTATAACCCCATTGTTTCTTTGGAGGGAACGTTATATGTAATAGTAGTAGTAGACTTTCCTAAATATTGAAGTATATTCCATTTTGCGGTCTCCCTACAGATCAATATGTGCGTGACTTGACTTCTGTTTGAGACATAGTTTGAGTAAGACGAGATATCATCTATAAAAGTTACCTATTAACATTCCTTTAGTAGATCTTCGGCGCTCTCCCCGCACGGTTCATTTCCCGGGTGGCCTCAGCATAGATATGATTTATAATATTTTTACTATGACTAGAATTAGATCAATCGCCATTGCATGCTCTGGAGATAAAGAGGATTCTTAGTGTTATAGATCGGTTTATAATTGCGTTTAACATACATTGTTATCCCGTATTACTATGTACAAGACACACTGCTTTGCAACGCTGGAGTCCTGGGTTTGATTCCAGCCAAGGACATAGGTGCAAGGAGTTTGTAGGTTCTCCCCGTGTTTGCTTGGACTTCCTTACAATTTAGGGACAGTGAGCAATGACAATAGCTGTAAGGGTGCATGCACACTACGTAACGCCGGGCATGTATGAGAGCCGTACACGCCGGCGTTATAGCAGACTGCCGAACACTTCCCATTCACTTCAATAGGAGCGCTCGTGACAGCGGCGTTTACGAGCGCTCCCATTGAAGTGAATGGGAAGTGCTCGGCAGCCCTGCTATAACGCCGGCGTGTACGGCTCTCATACACGCCCGGCGTTACGTAGTGTGCATGCACCCTAAGGCTGCGTTTGGTCTCCATTAAGGGTTCCCATCCCCCATTCCGAAAACTGTCAGACAAGTTTACCGCATATGACTACATGAGTTTCAATGAATATAATACAGATATGGCTCCCATCCATGGATCCGGGTTCTTACGGATATGTTGCATACATTATTCGAAGGTCTCTTTTCACTACAACCCACCGCGCGGTGCCGCGGCGCTGACTTATCTGACCACTTTACCACCGTATAAAATCGATTTCATCTATCTAATCTGCTTCGACTGTGTCAGTGAGAAATCATTAACTGCGTCTCTCACGGGAGTGGCTCCTTTCTGCAGCTTCACTTCCTTGTGCGCCAAGAAATAAATCGTACTAAGGTCACACAAGTGTTAACTCTTTCATAACTATGAAGAACTAAGTCATAGTTCCATGTGTTGCAGGATCACTTTATAACAATGATTGTAACCATAGCTGTTTTCTTACAGAAACAGTGCCACTCTGGTTCACAGTTTATGTCTGGTATTGCAACTAAGCTCCTTTCAAAATGTTTTCTTTGAATGGGTTCTTTAAAGGGAGTCTGGCAGAAAATATTAAAGGGGTTTTCCAGGATTCGAAGACATTGCTGCTTTGTTTTACAAAGAGTTAAATATCCTCTTCTCCGAAAGTAACATCACATCTGTTGGTCACATGGCCATGCTGCGGCTCAGTCCCATTCAATTGGATGAGACTGAGCTGCTTATATCAGACCCAGTACTTTGCATGTCAGTGCCCAGGGCAGAACTACTACCATAGCAGCTATAGCGGTTGATATGGGGTCTGCAACGTTAGGAGACCCATCCCCCTGCTTTATTTTTCTTTTAATAGGCCGTTACTTACTGGCTTACATTAGCAGGTAATGGCCAATAATCACTTACCTATATCTTCACCTACACAATGTCCAAGGTTTCCTCCGCTTCACCATTGGCTTCCAGAGGGACTTCATATCCTGGTGTTTTTTAGTGTTGGGATGTAACATGCAGCAAGAGCAGTGGCGTAACTAGGAATGGCGGGGCCCCAAGGCGAACATTTCACATGGCCACTTCCCCCAAAGACCCCGACCATCTATCCCTCCCCCCACATTCCTGCACGCACTATTAGAGTGTCCCCTGTCCACAGTATTATACCCCATAGTGGCCCCTGCACACAGTATTACGCCCCATAGTGGCCCGTGCACACTGTATTGTACCCCATAGTGGCCCCTCCACACAGTATTATGCCCCATAGTGGCCCCTGCACACAGTATTATACCCCATAGTGGCCCCTACACACCGTATTATGCCTCATAGTGGCCCCA
This sequence comes from Leptodactylus fuscus, assembly GCF_031893055.1. Classification (NCBI taxonomy): domain Eukaryota; kingdom Metazoa; phylum Chordata; class Amphibia; order Anura; family Leptodactylidae; genus Leptodactylus; species Leptodactylus fuscus. The sequence continues at coordinate 31,186,170 of NC_134270.1, read as the reverse complement.
AAGGGGCAGTATACTATGTAAAGGGATCAGTTACTGTGTGAGAGCCATAAAGGGAGCAGTATACTTTACAGGGGCCAATAAAGGAGCAATATACTATTTGGAGTTAAATTAAAGGGGAATGTACCAAGTAAAAGGGTCAGTAAAAGGGCATTATACCATGTGGGGGCAATAAAGGAGCAATACACTGTGAGTGGGGTCAGATAATGAGTTGCTATACAATGTGCGGGTCAATATAGAGGGCGTTACACTGTTTGGGGACCAGTAAGATGGGCATTATAATGGGGTGTAATACAGTGTGGTGGTCAGGAAAGGAGGTATAATACTGTGCGGGGCCATGGAAGGAAGATTTGTACCATGTGGGGGTCAGGAGTTGGCCATAGTCAAAGGCTTGCTATGGGGCTCTGTATATTTCACCTGCGTAGATACAGTATAATACAAACTGAGACATGAACTTGTAACTATGTACTAGAATGAACTCTAGATATTTCTGATAAGTGTAACATATATTGTGCCAAATATCTTCAGTATTTTTTATTTCGCACATGGTAGGCGCAGGACCACGTTACAGATTTTGCATTGCATTTATCTCTGTATATGTCACATGCAAAGGGAAACTGAAGAGGTTTCATGGGGTGATTTGCACATAACTCCTACCTTTGGCGTCCTAAAACCATCCCTTTAAGTAAATAAGCCATCCCAACTTTATCTTTAGCTACTATTTGGTTAATCATCATTTATTCTGTATATGACTCATTAGCATCAGGGACTGATAGACTCACTGACCAAAACATAACGCACCCGATCTTGGCTCGCCGTTATGTCTCAGGCAGATATATAAATGATTACAGGTGTGGTTGAGCACATACTGGGTCTGGCCACAAGAGGGCATAAAAGTAATTCTCCAACTGTCATATACAAAGGCTCTCAGAGGTTACTTTTGGGCAGTCTACCTCTTGGTGAGAGATACTGACTAGTAGACATTCCTCGACAACTCAAGACAGTTTGCCCATTTTTGCTGACCTAAGCCAGTCCAGGACAAGCTGTCCTGGACTGGCTTAGCGTCACCGTCTCAGCAACCCGGCACGGGAAGCGAGCGGTGTATTGGGGAGGCCCTGTGGATGCAGCGCTGTGGCAAATTTAGCCCGCCCACTTTTGTGTTGACTCCGCCCATTCTCATTCATTTTTCATGTGCCTGCACACAGTATAATCCTCCTACAGTCACCCGTAAATTATATGTCCCCCCTCTATCTCTCCCCCAGTTTCATATACACCCTTCATCTGCCCCCAGTTTCATGTGCCCCCTCCATCTCTGCCCCCAGTTTCATGTCCCCTCCATCTATGCCCCCAGTTTCATGTCCCCTCCATCTCTGCCCCCAGATTCATGTCCCCCCATCTCTGCCCCCAGATTCATGTCCCTCCATCTCTGCCCCCAGATTCATGTCCCCTCCATCTCTGCCTCCAGATTCATGTCTCCCCATCTCTGCCCCCAGATTCATGTCCTCTCCATCTCTACCTCCAGATTCATGCCCCCAGATTCATTTCCTCTCCATCTCTGCCCCCAGATTCATGTCCCCTCCATCTCTGCCCCCAGATTCATGTCCCCTCCATCTCTGCCCCCAGATTCATGTCTCCACATCTCTGCCCCCAGATTCATGCCCCACCTCTCTGCCCCCAGTGTCATGCCGTCCTCTCCTTCATCTGCCCCCAGTTTCACGTTCCACCTCCACATTACACTTACCTTCTCCTTCGTTCCCCCGCTGCTCTCTGCGCGCCTTTCTCTCTCTCACTGGCGCACAGTTGTAGACGCGATGTGATGTCATCACATCGCGTCTACAAGCCAGTAGGCGGCGTTCAGCGGCGAAACAAGGAGCTGACCTGTGTCAGCTCCTTGCTTCAGCCGCGTATGTGTTCAACTCAGATCTGCGTCCTCTATATTTACACTAATGTCATCATTGGCCATCTTTTTACCAGCTGTCCCATGGCTGCAATAATATTCATTCATGTGAATGGGGACTATTTACATGACCAATATATATGTCATGCTGTATTTTTGTCCTACATCTGTTTAACGGATACAAAAAATGGAAGCAAACAGATGGCCATCCATTTACCTAGACACCTGCGTTTGGGTTTCAGTTCAGGGTTCCACATTGGGAGCCTGAGAACAGAAACTTAATCCACTTAAAAAAGTGGTTACATGCGGAAACCCGCACACCCCATAGACTATAATGGGGTCCACCGGGCTTCCACCTAATAGAGCGAAATGCGGGACGGGATCCCCAGCAGAGACCAGGCACAGGTGTGAACCTAGCCTTAAAACTGGTCCGTTTCTTTCCGTTTTTTTCGGGACGGACACAGAAATATGGTATACTACTAATTTGTGTCCTTCAAAAACACGGACAGAAACTGACCCATTTCTAATATTGATGTCCAGGTAAATAAATTTTCATTTGTTTACATAAGATAATCCTTTAATAGTCCCACAGTGGGGAAATTTCAGCATGTTACAGCAGCATAGTAATACAGATACAGGATAATACACAGTAATATATTACAGACATAGACACACATATGCTGAAAAGAGAAGATATACTAGGAGTCCATAGCAGCTAAGGAACAGAAGAAGAAGGAAGACTTCAGGATTATTTAGTTCTCTTTGCGGAGTGATCTTCACTTGGTCTGATGTTGATTATACAGCCTGATCACGGTTGGAAGGAAGGACCTGCGATAGCACTCCTTCTCACACTTGGGGTGGAGCAGACGGTCACTTACAGTGCTGCCAAGTGCCATCACGGTCTCATACATGGGGTGGGATTTGTTCTCCTGCATGGAGATCACCACGGACAGTATCCGTTTTTACATCGGTTACATGTCTGAATAGAGCCTTAGACTGGCACATAGGGAAAACACCAGCCTTGATAAAGCTCCACTCCTGTTTTCGGAGCGTGTACCATTTGCATCATCCGGGTGCGCGCACTGTGCACATCTGCCATTTCCTGCTGCCAGATTTGTTTAACGTTGTCTTCTCTACGGTCTGTTTATTCAGCACAGAAGACTCATTTCTCTATATGCAAATGAGATTATAATGACCGACTGAAAAAAAAAATCTGTCCTGTGTGCGAGAAGCTCCAGAAGTGATCACCTGGCCATTTGTGTACTCCATGAAAGCCTTTAGATTTCAGGACCACTCCCCTGCCCTGACTACAAACCCTCAGGTTACCTTTCCAGCAGTCATTTAATCCCTGGCTGTTTGTGATGTGTTTATCTATCATTAACAAAAGAAGACAAAGGCCTCCCCATGCAGAACCATGACAGGAGCGGGATAATGACCCCGGCACTAGAAGAAAGGGGTGTCTGCAAGCTCAATGTTAGGTGTGTAAATAAAATTAGGCAGCTGAATGTAGATGTCCCATTATGGATCTCTTCCATGTTTGTTTAGCTCTCCCCGAGCCCCTCCACCAACTAATTCACAATTGCTAATGGTGTCTGAAATCCAGAAAGACTCATGGCAACCAGTGTGTTCTGCTTAAAGGGACGCTGTCATGTAAATAGACGACAGATTATATTTAGGAATTACGATGGGTTGACTTTTGTTACAATCATGCGATTTCCTTGCAATAATTTTCCCCTATATTTTTCTTAAAGGAATTGTCTGCCGTGAACAACTGCTTTTGTTAGACGGTTTCTGTACAGATAAACTGATCATGAGGTGTCCAGATCCCAAATTCGACGATGACCGTTGTCTTCTGACCACCATTACATCTAAGTATCTGTCTGACTTTTGCTATGGGTTAAGGTTGGGCCTGTTACCTTGTTTGTGTTGTCCGTGTGATGTTGCTACATTGTATAAACGTAACTATGAGATTGTTATGATGCCAAATATAACATTTTATATGTTCTAGAACTGCCCCAATGTGAATATGTGAACAACCTTTGTAGGTAGGTGAAACGCCAAGAAGTCATTTGTGATGTGTAGAAACATACAATAGGAATATGTGTTGAGTTATAATGTACAGTGTACGTATAAGAGTGGAATTTGCATGGTAACCCAAAAGACTGGGGAGAGTGATGGAAACTAGAGATGAGCGAGTACTGTTCGGATCAGCCGATCCGAACAGCACGCTCCATAGAAATGACTGGATGCACCTGGTACTTCCACTTTGACGGCGGCCGGCCGCTTAACCCCCCACATGCCGGCTACGTCTATTCATTTCTACGCGAGCGTGCTGTTCGGAACAGTACTCACTCATCTCTAATGGAAATCATACCAGATATATAACGCCTCTAGGGCTAAATCCGGGGAAAGTGGGCCACGGGAAAAACCACGGCAGCAACGTATCACTATTTTCCCGCAGCATCTATCACAGTAAGTCCACAGAGGTTTGCGTCCACTATGTCTTCATTGTCCCCAGGAGAAAACCCATTTAATTCGTAGACCACATGATCCAGAAAAGCTGTATAATTCTTGCAGATTTGACTTTGTTATTTTTTATAGCCAAAGCCAAGAGCGACTTCAAGAGTAATAGAAAATATAAAGGATGTGCGTATACTTCTCCTGTCTTCTAAATCTGCTCCTGGCTTTGCTTAAAAAAAAGCAGCAAAATCTGCAACAAAAAAAAAGCAGCTTTTCCACAATGCCTTATCCGAAGAGGGCTTCTTAGGGCCCGTTCACAAGGGCACAGAGGGGGTGGATTATGGCGCGTAATCCATGTCATAATCCGTCCCCTCACAATGGTGGGCTATGGAGACCACCAGGCTGCTTTTTTTCCGTGAGCAGGAGCATGCCGCTGCCCTTGCTTCATGCGGATTCCGTGGCTCAGCGAGCCGCGGCATCCGCCTGGCGGCAGCAACCTCCGCAAAATCCGCCCCCCGTGTGAACTTAGCCTTAGGGTGCATTCACACAGAGGAAAATGATGAGGAATTTGGCGCTGAATTACAGCGCTGAAAAAAAAGCCTCCCATTGACTTCAATAGGTTCCTCTTTCCTGCTAGCGGAAAAGTCCGCGAGTGGAAAAAAAAGCTAGCGGAACCTATTGAAATCAATGGGAGGCTTTTTTTCAGCGTGGAAAATTCAGCGCCAAATACAGCACCATTTTAATCCGTGTGAATGGACCCTTAGATGTGTCTTCTTTTGATATGATCACATTTCATAGCAAAGGGATAGAATGGGTTCATTGTACTCTCGTGATGCTACAGGGATTGGCTGAGTGGCCATACCTGGTCATCTACTGTAGTGTCAAGATAGGATCAGGTAATAGAGACCAGCGGGCACTCAGTAAGTTTTCTTAATTTATTAGTTAGTTATAATAATAATAAATGTTATTTATATAGCACCAACATATTCCGCAGCGCTGTACAATTTGTAGGGTTCAAGTACAGTCAAAAGAAATAGTCATTTCACACAATGGGACTGAAGGCCCTGCTCGCAAGAGCTTACAATCTATGAGGTAGAGGGGGTGATACAAGAGATAGCAGGGGCGGCATCAGAGGTAGCATTACTTATACAATGGTCAGACAATTGTGATTCTGATTGTCTGGGATAGATTATTCCAGAGAAGTGGTGCAACTCAGGAGAAGTCTTCTATACGAGCGTCTTACATACAGAATTATGTGCGATTTCTAAAGCAGAAGTAATGGGGAGAGGGGCAGAATCCTTACATGCATGTTGTATTGTATTATATAATATTGTACTGATGCATGTGCTAGCCAACATGGACAGACAGTCTGCACTCACTATGACCTTCCAGATAACTTGAAACGTCATCTGTTCAATTGTGTGGAAGTCCACTCTCAATCTGGGGAAGCCAAGCGTGGTTGCAAAGCTCATTTCCCCTTATATCATTACTATTAGTTTAACCCTTTGTGCACAGACGACATATCTATCAGAAGTTAGGGAACACGTAGTTGATTCATCTGGCTATAGCTTTTTAATTCATGCGTAGAAGATAATGTGTAGAGTCAATGTGCACATTGTTGTATCTCGTTGTGCATTTTGGCAATGGAGAGGAGAATAGACTGGAGGCTAGACGAGAAGAATGCGCTCTCTGCTCATTTGTAGATGGATGTGAATGGGGATGAAACACAGCAGCTCTTTCAGTTCCTGCCGAGTGAGTGATTCATGGTAAAGACAATTGGAGTCTTGTAATATAAAGTCATTACGACCGGGGAAGGGTCGTGGTTATAATACACATCTCTATAGTGCGCATGGACTCCATAGTAAAGTATGCCTTTCATTAAAATAATGAGAATGGCAAAAAAAATAGACAGAATCATTACATTAAATTAAATATAATTTCATATTTTTAGAAATTATTTTTTCATTTTACTTTGTTGCTTCACATCAGTCAACTTATACGTATACGTGAATTAAAGAGGACCTGACTGTTAATGGCATGTCTATATTGTTGCATCATCTTTTCTTAGAACTTAGTGTTGTTCTATTCCTCTGCTATTCTTCTTGAAAATACAGGAGTGCATTTCTAAGAGGATGTAAGTATGTAAGAGCGAGGGACTATAGGGAGCAGATAGAGACTCGCTGCACAGCAACCCATGCTAGAAAAAAAAGTCACACTGTGATCAAGATGGCCATACACAATATACCAACACTGGTTATAGGGCGGCTACCATAGGGACATGGTACTAGGAGGGGAGGAACCTGGAAAGGGGACATGATACTGGGGGAGCAACCTGGAAAGGGGACATGATACTGAGAGAGAAACCTGGAAAGGGGACATGATACTGGAGGAGCAACCTGGAAAGGGGACATGATACTGAGAGAGAAACCTGGAAAGGGGACATGATACTGGAGGAGCAAGCTGGAAAGGGGACATGATACTGGAGGAGCAACCTGGAAAGGGGACATGATACTGGGGGAGCAACCTGGGAAGGGGACATGATACTGGGGGAGCAACCTGGGAAGGGGACATGATACTGGGGGAGCAACCTGGAAAGGGGACATGATACTGGGCGAGCAACTTGGAAAGGGGACATGATATTACGGGGGGCAACCTGGAAAAGAGACATGATATTGCAGGGGGCATCCTAGAAAGGGATAAAGGAAATAATGTCTGCAGTGGGACAGGTAAATGTCTGATGCCTGTGCAAAGGCATTTGATTTTGTGATGTACCACTGAGGGGTGTTACATTGTATACTATTAGAGTTGAGCGAGTACTGTTCGGATCAGCCGATCTGAACAGCACGCACGCATTGAAATCAATGCACGCAGCCGGCACGCGGGGGGTTAAGCGGCCGGCTGCCGTCAAACTGGAAGCACCAGGTGCTTCCATTCATTTCAATGCGTGCGTGCTGTTCAGATCGGCTGATCCGAACAGTACTCGCTCATCTCTATATACTATCACTAAGGGGCATTATACCATGTGGGAGGTACTGAGGGGTCATTATAATTTGAAGGGGGGGATTAACCATGTAATGTACTGTATGTTTGTTGTTCTGCCAACATTCGCTTGGCCAATGTCAGTGAAGTAAGATCAGACACGTTGGATTTCAACATGGTGAGTTTGGACAGGAGCTTATTTCCTTCTCCCTGTTTAGAACATCTGAACCGAGCTTGCATGTATATGGCCAGGTCGAGAAGAATAGCTGTTGACACGATGACATTTTTTACCCTACCACAGTGATAAACACTCCCCTTAGAAGAAGCATGAAGTTGAGCATGTGAACTGGCCTATAAATTTCTGCATATGCAAATTAGAACAAACACTAGAGGCAATCACCTGGCCTGATTTGCATATTGTACATAATATTTTCATGCCAACAGTAGTCAGGTACACTACCCTACATGACTTTTTCTTATTATGGAGATATGCTGTACTTCATACTCCTTGGGGTGAAGAAATTTTTTAAGAGATTCTAAATTTGCACAACTCTATGTCTTATGGCTGGTCTTACAGGCAGGTGGTGTCACTTATGGGGCCCCCACCAAAAAAATGTTCATTAGAGGAACTGAAACAGTATTCATTTTAATAATCCATGCTGTCCATTGTTTTCTTCAAGAATAGCGAGTTTGGCTTGGAGTACGGTGGAGTATGTGTATGACATGGAGGAGCTGAGGCTGGAGAAAGGGTCACTTCAAACACTTACCGTATGTCTCAGGCCGAGAAAACCATTGAACACTGTCTTACGAAAGATGAGATTAAAATTCTTTTATTATTTCCAGCCATATCCCAGCTGGTATATAGAGGTATATAATTAAATCTTATGTCTACATTATTTTTGTCACCCTTATATTGGCACTGTATGTATCGGCCTTGGTATGGTGGTATTGTTCTCACTTTTCTTCCTTGGAAAAAAAAAATAATGAAATCGAGACACCCATCTTTTGTGCACGTGTCTCTATCGACCATAATCCGATCCTATGTAAAACCAAACCTGGTCATACCCATTCGGGGGGCTTTGGACAAACCTGTCGATTTGGATAGGTTGGGCTGATCCTCCAATGTATATGGCGGCTTCTAGACTCGATGGCAGATATTGGGGAAGAAGGATCTGGAGGTTGGGTCTCAGGAAGATAAGTAGCCTCGTTTCTTCCATCTACCAGGTCAGTACACCTGCACTTCTCGGCCGATGGCTACTGTATATAAAGTGCATGAATGTGCATCTAATAAACAGGTACTGAGTAACTGGGTAAGGTATCATCTTACACAATTATTACATTCTTCTGTGGCTCTTACGTTTTCATGTACAGATTCCTCCCATCCCTTCGGGTTATTGCTACTACAAATAGAGTACAGGCGACTTATTGACAACCCTGAGAACCTGTTAGGTAATACGAAGGGGACACATTTAACCACTTGTTTGCTTATTTTAGCACCTAATTATTATAATAATTATAAGTTTGTAAATCCTGCCACAAATCAACCCAATTTCTTCCATTTGTAGAGTCGAAATTCTAAGATCAGGTTTTGTATATGAAATTTTATAAATTTGAAATGTCCAATTTTCTCTGAAAATGAAATGAATTTTTTTTAGCCTTGGTTGACTTGTCCTTCCTGATGATATAGATCAGGAACGGGGAGGTAACTAAATGGGGTTCAGGATGTAGCACTTGCATCCAGGTCCAGTTGCATATTCTTTATCAGGGTTCACACTTTTACCATGTGTCTTGTATAATGATGGTACATTATTATGTACTGATGAAATATTTGGGCCCCCTCAGCCTCTAGGGCCTGGTAGTGACTGCAAACCTGCTACCCCCTCTCTCATAATCTGATGTAAACCTTTATAATAAACCATGATCTGAAATTTCTTTGTGCAATTGGTTTAAACTTCCCTTTTACAGCAGTGTACATACCCTAGGGGTAGGACTATCCATGCAGAAGAGGGGCCTGAGTTCAGTTTGTCCACCCTCTTGTACCCCTCATAACCAGAGAATGGTTTTCCCTCTCTGTATAAGTTGCATTATGAACGAGCAGAGTTGGGGGCCCTGACATTGGACCTTTATATCCTTGATATGAATAGGCAATGGTATTAACCTATGCGAGATGTGGGCCCCATTATAAATTCTGATGTGGGTTTTTACCATGAATACAACATACACTTGTTCTTGCCTTTAGGCAGGTCTTTTGTAGAGTCATGTCAAACCCTCTTGAGTTCTTGATAGATGGTCTAAGGGTTACCGAGGCTCCCAAATTCCCATGTGATATCTATACAAAATGGACAATATATAGGAGGAATTTATTAATCCATATATACACCAGTGTTCTGGTCTAGTTTGATGTAATTGTGACACATCTTTCACACCTTTTTGTACCAAAGAAGTGGCACTTCCATTGTTTGTGCCTCACTCACCACCCACTGGCATGAGTTATACATGAAGTCCTGGCTGGCATAGATTTCAATTCTGGTGCATGAAAGTGCACCTGATTTATTAAGAAGCCAGAACCTTTACTTTAGGCGTTCCTTGCATCAGTTGGGGACTTTAAGACTGGCAGAGGAGATAGGGGTTCCATTTTTTTTTATTATAGGGTAGCAGAATGGGGAAAACCTGCAGTCCAGAAAAGAGAATATTAGATGGGCACATAAAGGTAATGGCGCTCCATCTATCATGCTTTAGGTGAATATCTGAAAAATCATGTGTGTCTCCCCTGATGGGTGAGGGGCCGTATAGAATAGCACTGTGTTCCACATAAGGCCCTCAGGCCACTGGTTGTTCATTACTGGTAGAGTACTATATGTTAGAAGATAACCAATACTTTAGGCCCAATACACACAACCGTGTGTGGAGACCAAGGCTCTTCCGAGTGGGAGTCCAATACTCTTCCATTCCAATAACTATAGAGCCGGTGCTATCTGGCTAACTTATGGAAGTCAATGGAGGTTGGAAGGTTCTCAGCTGACAGTCATGTATATGAAGCCTAAGCAAAATGAGAGCTGTAAGGATTTTGTTACCGGAGGTCCATTCTATGAAGAGCAGAACCAATCCCAAGAGAGGACAAATGGCGTTCTTGGAATTTCCTTATAAATAGTGTGTACATGTGTGGATCTTACTCTTAAAGCAAAAATAAAGACAAAAACCAATTAAGTAAATTTATTTTCATTTTATTATTTCATAAGCAATATACAGACATTGAACAGAACTACTTTGCTTCTATGAGTGATGAACCTGACTACCATCATATCTTGTTATGTATTATCACATGATAAAGTCGTTATTCCTATCTTGTTTAATCATATACATCGTATGACCTTGACATATTAAATACACAGATATCGTTCATACGCCTTGAATAAAACCACCTTATATCTGCAGCTTATTGCATTTTTATGACCTCGGAGATAAGATGGACTTTGATCTCTTTCCTTGGTCTCTACTTTACCGTGCTAGGCAACTGGATGTAACTTTTCGATTTTGCCTTTTTCAACTTACCATCATTCCCTTGTATTTTCTCCATACTTTGTGGGCTACACAGTATATACAATTTTGGTAGAAAACAGGAAACATTCAAGCTGAAGACTTGGCAGACTGCAACCAACGGCATTACCAGACAGTATTAGACAAGGATACGTAGATCTAACCTTGTCTGGTAAGACATCGGTCAACAGGCAATTGTTCTGGATGTGTAGACCGCTACAGAAGAAAAACATTTATTCTATTTCATTCTTAGTCAATCATAGAACTTTTAGCAAATACAATAACTAATGATTATAGAGCTATAAACATCTCATAAGACTTCACATTCATGTCTAGGTGTCCACAGTTCTAGGACCTTGGTCTTCAAAATCAAATGGGTCTGTCCGAAAAGTTTCTTCAATTTTGCTTATTTTTCACTGAAAACACATAACACCAATATGATATAGGCATCGTCACCAACACCACATCTTACGTACTGGTCATTGAAAACCTCTTATGGCTTAAAATCTTGTGGCATAGACTTGATAATTGGGGGGCCTTAGGGGTTTGGTAGAGACCAATTATAATTGTTGATGGTTGACTTTTGCAAGTTCATGCACATATTAAAGCCATAGGATAGACAGAGATAGATGATAGAGAGCGAGATAGAGGCTTAACATGAAGCTTCTGGGCCCCCAACTATAATGTATAGTTATTAGTTTCCGCATTACACCTTATGGGCACCCTAAGGCTCTTGGGTTGGGGGTACAACTTCAACTTCGCACTCCTTAACTTAAACCCCTGATAGATAGAATTTTGTATATTGAAGATGTTTGACGACCTTGATATCAGCTCGTCCAGGTCCTGTAGTATGATGTTTTGAGGAGTACATAAGGAAAAAATTCAAAAAGGAACAAAAAGATGTATGAAGAAGTGGACAGCTCGTAGGGAAAGAGCTGAGGACACCTTTCCCGGTGGAAACAATGCTAAGAGATGGGAAGTTGTGTATCAAGCCCGTCACTTGCCAGGCCCTGCCCTCTTCTGGGCCGCTTTGTATGTCAGACTGGTGTATCTACATTAGGCTTGGATAAATAAATGTTTAACAAAAGCCGGCTTTATTCCTGAACCATTCTAATCAGCTCCAGCCCTCTTAGCAAATAAAGGAAGGAATGACTTTACTTGTGGGGGTGGGAAAACGGTTAGAACGAGACCCCACACCCAGATTCCACAAAATTATTTTACACATTTCAAACTTATTCTTCTCGACTCTTTACATCGAAAAAAATTCTCATGTTACCAAATTCCATTAGTTCATTCACCAAAAACAAGTTCAGCAACTTTTGTAAAACACGTTCCTCCTACTGCTGGCATTTCAGCTGCTGCTTGTGTAAAAACAGAGATTGGAACGGCCGTCGTATGGTGTTTGCGGGGGAGAAAAAAATAAAATAAAAGTCTCAACTTTTTTTTATATAAAAGCCTTTGGAAATTTGTTGAGCTCTTTATTACTGTACGAATTGAATTGATTTTCGGCTCTCTGAAAATTTCACTATCAATCCAAAAAAAATTATACACAAAAATCTATATAGAATGCACTCAGGGTTCAGGAAAAATTCATCAAAAAACAAAGTTATTTTTCTTAAGTTTTGAACAAAAAAAAAAATAAGAATGGGAAAATAAGTATATTGCTAAAACTTTAATATTTCTCTTTAGTTTTATAAGGTTTCCAAATCCATAATGATCAACCATTTTTCTTATTATATTGTAGAGGTGACCAGGTCATACAGTGCTCCATTTCTGAAGGTCAAGTCATAGCAGATACCTCTCACTTGACTAGGACTTAAGAACATTGTAGGTAAGTTCCAAATATTCTGCCTATTGGGATGATTGGTTCTTGGGTGGTCATCTTGTGACCATAAAACCATATTAAAGGTCTTCTTCCAACCATATTTCAATGACTCCCATGTTTAGCTTGACGTCTTTCCCATTCACAAACCACCAGCTTTCAGCAGTGGAGAAAGCCTCATAATATGTTGGGAAAACCCCATATTGAGGTTGCCTTTACAAGCACATTATATTTCCACAGGAATAGGCAAATTGTATGGCACATATTCAGCATGTTCCTGGCCTGTTTACTCTTGTAGGCAAGATTGAAGTAATAGAATTGGAGTCTACTGATGGAAAATAAACTACACTCTCTTTCCAAATGGCGATGCATCGAGGGTGCATGAAATTACTGTTTCCCCGAAATAAGACAGTGTCTTATATTAAATTCTCTACTGAAATATATGACCTGTAGAGATGAGCGAACACTGTTCAGATCAGCCGATCTGAACAGCATGCTCCCATAGAAATGAATGGCAGCACATGGCACGGCGACCGGCCGCCGGCAAAGTGTACGTGTCAGGTGCTTCCATTCATTTCTATGGGAGCGTGCTGTTCGGATCGGCTGATCCTTTCTTATTTTTGGGGGATGTCTTATGCAGCGGCTGGAGCGGGGGACAATCGGCAGTCATGCCGGCGCTTCCTTAGCGGAGTGCCGGCATGACTGCCGGTTGTAGGTGGTCCAGGAGGTGAAGGGGGATGTCTTATTTTCGGGGAAACAGGGTAGTATGTTAAGAGGTTGCTTTCTGAAGGAAAGTTATGCCGATAGCCCTACTAGAGCATGTAGATATAGTAGAGGCATGTTCTCCACTTGGGAACCTCCTCTTTGAGATTGTATATGAGTGGCTTAAGTTCTCAGGAATGGTAGCCAATCTTACATGGACAACCTTTCAGCCAAAGTGTCTGGGCAGAGAAAGTTCCTCACAAATCAGTCTGATGGGGTCACTAGAAGCTTTAGACTGATTATATGACTATAAAAAAGGGTTGTCTCTGGTTAAACAAACAGTTATAATGAAGAAAGCACAAAGTGGAATATGCAAGCCTTAATCACCCAAACTACAGAGCAGTCCAGGGCTAACCTGGCCTTGGCACTTTTTGTCCATCACCGCAGTCCATTTGGTTGTGCGCTATACTTTAGTCCCCAGAAGCTCTACACTCAACATGACCGCTGAGACCAATCATTGGCTTCACATAGATCACCAGGCCCTCTCCAGTGACAGCTATGGCCACTGATTGGTCTCAGCAGTCATATGAGGCGTAGTGCTTCCCATGACCAAGCCACGGCACATGAGTGACTGGATTATGGTGGTGGACAACAAGGCACTGGGGACAAGAGAATATGTCTTTTTTTGGGGGAGGGGTGTTCCCGCTATGGTGTTCCCTCTATTGTTTTTAAGTTATACCTGCCCCAGAACACTTAGTCTTAGTAATACCCATTTAAACTGGCCTTATACATTGAGGGCCCCTTCACACGGAGGATACTGTGGCTGATTCGGAATGTGTAAATGCTCCGAATCAGCAGCGTTTAAAGCAGGTCCCATTGCTTTTTATGGGAGTCGGCATACGCGCGCTCCCCATAGAAATGAATGGGAAAAAGCAGCCCATCTTTTTGGTCAGGATTTTGAGGCAAATACAGCCTCAAAATCCTGACCAAAAAATCTCAGTGTGAACTTACCCTAAAGGGGTTTTCCCACAAACTTAACCATAATTAAATTTGGAGACAGTTAAAAGGGAAACATGTTTACAAAATAAGTAATTGAAAGTTTTGTAGACAGAGATTTTCTCTAACCATCTTATTGGTGACCGTCTGTTTTCTTGGCCTTTGTATGGTTCATAGCCATGATTTCTTAATGTGGTTGGGTTATCTTCTCATACCTGTAGTGTCCCAGCCTGACGACCTGTCTACAATAAGGAAATCATGGCTGGGTTTCTGACAAGTCCCAGACCATATTAAGTTCCCACATTCATGGTCATATCCATTGGCTACAGATGTCACCACTAAGATGGTCAGAGAAAATCTTTAAAACGCTGCAAAATTTTTATTTACATTTTTTATTTACAAATTTTTTATTTACTTACTTACTTTTACTTTTACTTACTTACTTACTTACTTACTTACTTTTATTTACTTACTTATTTTTATTTACAACATTTTTATTTACATTTTTTATTTACAAATTTCTATATAGTTATGAAGAATCGCAGAAGAGAATGCCAACCTCTCGTAAACCTATGGCCTACAGGAATGAATCTATGTGGCCTACGGACTAACATCACTATCAATGGTTTCTCTTGGCCAGTGACCCAACAACGAATGTTAAAACTTTTTATTGATCGTTTGAAGTCGCCGCCAACACTTTTATGGAATTCATGATCCTTATCTTATTGTCCAAATAGGTTGTAAATCGATAAGTCTACAAGTGAGGGACAGAAATTGCTGCTAATCCTGGGAAAAATACTTGAGATTTTAATGCTTACCTCTTACAAACCTTTCTTCTTTGCATAAATTCATATTGATTGATCCTTTCAAAGAATATAGACAAAAAGTTCTGACATTTCATTGACCTCTTATCTTCAACAAGTTGAGTCAACAAATGGCAATGTGTAGATCTTAACAGCATTGGGGTGGATAATGTTAAACGGAGGGTAGTGGCTCTAGGTAGATGAATAGAGCGACCATTGTTAGGCCCTCCCCTATGTTCCAGGATCTCCCCGAGTTGTTCTTTCCATTGAATGTTCTAAGAGTAATGCAGGCTCGGCAAACAGTAGGTGACAGCGGAACAATGCTGCCATGTTGATTTAAAGCAAAATATTCTAATATTAGAATTAAGTTTATTTTCTACTTTTAACCCAAAAACAGAACTAAAGGTCATGGGTGGTGTAATATTCATCCCGCATTAACACCTTGAGTATTTCCGTATTTCCATATGGCGAGAACATTTAAGAGGTATCTAGAACTTTCTATGGTCACATTTGGGAAATTGTAATGTATCCATCAAGATTAATCATTGTATTGGTCATACTTTTTATGAAAATTACGTGAATGGTAGTGGTTTGCAAAGCAATGGATCAGCCATGCCAACACACTGGATTTTACTTGCATATTCCCATTTATCAGGTCTATGCCTTATATAAAGAAAAATGGAAGGTTGAATGAAGACACGAGGAACTAGACAACAAAAATTTGGTTTTTAGCCATTACGTTATTGCACAGAAAATTTCATCATACATGGAGATGGGCGAACCTCCCAAGTTTTATTTAGTTTTGGGTCGAATAAGTCTGGTACAAATCAGAATGGGATTATTATCAAATCAAGATACATTTATACTCTCTTCCCCTTTCTTTGGCCTCATTGCAGCGCCTGGCACGCTGACTTCATACACCCGGGTCACCGAAAAGGCCTGCTGAGCGTTTGACACTCAGTTTGCCCATGTGAATGCTGTGGCCCAGTCACATAACGTCACGAGAAGACCACCGAATGCTGTGAGGGAAGGAGGGTATAAATGTGGGGGTTGTTTTGTTTTTGTTTTTTTATACCCCACCTGGGCCTCCACCGATTGTACACTTGGGGTGTGAGGAGATTTACCACACCACTTGTCACAGCGGCCATTAAGGTTCGTCTAAGCAATTTGGGATATCTGGCTTCTGCATAATCGGTTCGTCCATTTCCAGTTGTAGACTTATTGACCATTGTGTCTGTTGGATGCCTACATAATATTGGAATACAAGTTTTCCCACCGTGAAAATATTGTAGTGTGCTCTGAACTCACTTAACAACAACAAAATGGGACGTTTGGAGGGAATTATTGCAGAATGTTAGCCATACCTTATATTGTCCGTCATATCTCCAAAGGTTCATCCATGGTCTTCTGGTGCATGGAGTGTATTGGTTCTCTCTTTAAACATCGTTACCAGACAGTGTTAGAAAAAGTAAAATAAATCCAGCACTGTCTAGTAAGATGTCCATAGAGGACCACAATGTTAATAACCACTAGGAAGACACCAGAGGAGGTCAATGGTCACCTAAAGTCAAATAAGTTTTCAGATTTCTAGTATTATTATAAATGCAGTAATAGTACAGTTTGAGATAGGCCCTTATATCACGCGTATCCCAAATTCAACAAGAAAAAGAAAAAAGTTGGAAGGAGTGAATGGTATATAGAATCTGGTTTAATAAAAATTATTGAAAAAACAAAAACATTTGGACATTAAGGCTGGCCATACACATTAGATCCCACCCCCATCATCATTCACAAGGACACGCCCATCACCCACATTAGGGTTTAGCCGACATTGATCTAATATGTATGGCCATCTTAAGTTCTTAATTTCTTGTTCAAGTTCAATGGTCAACATAAATCAGAATTCAAAAATTCTCCATAACTGGGATCAATAAAAAAAAATGCCAAGTATATAATTTGTCTCACAGAAATAATTCTATCATGACGGTATAAATTAAACTTCCAGTATATAGATTGCTTTGTGCAATGGTGCTCTCAAAAACTAATGGGCACAAAAAACCAAAAAATTGCATTTAACCATTAACTGCTCTAACATTTGCCATCTTAACCCACGTTGTGTGTGGGACGCCATAATCATCATTACCAGGCAGTATTAGAAACAGAGATAACATCCAATGCTGCCCAGTAAGATGGCAATAGCGTCACAAAATCCAGGGGGCATCGGAAAGCAGTAGGCATAAAGAATGGGGCAAGAGACAGAAGACATAGGAGAAGAAATTAGGAAGTCAGGTATGTAGTGCTCACTTACCATAGGAGGACAGAAAATGTAAGGATTCTCCATTCCAACCATCCCATGAAGAGATAAGGATGTGACAGAAGAAAGAAGAAGAGATCAGCATGTAACATTAATAGCAGGCACGTAAACTTATAGAAGTCTCAGTAGAACCATACAACTCTTCAAGAATTTTAAATGCATTTAAAGGGGTTTCTTGTTTACCCTCAGGTATTTGGCAGCTACTTGTTTAGTCATGTTGACTCGTCCGTAATTTACTGTGCCATTCCTTTCAAATGGAATTCTTTAAATCACAAGTTTACCTTTAAAAACTTGGCATGAAACCAAAAAATGCAGACGTCTTAATGGAATACGACCAAATTCTTGGGTGGGAGACTCATAAGAATTAAAAAAATAAAAAACATGACCATGTTCTCATCAAATTCAGAGAGATGTCTGCCATAAATGGATGTGGACAGGCATTGTTTTCACTACAAATGTCACCATTTTGTCTTGTAGAAGGAAAAAGAAAGAGCAAACAGCAAAATGGCCTCCAGGTTCGAATGAGGAGAATGTGGATTTGCAGCTGCTTAAAAACACCCACACTAAAAAAAATCATCAGCGAGCAGGATTTTGTGAGTCAGCCTGCTGCATGGTGTATTTACGGGGAAGGTGAGTTGGAACAAGTCAGCTATACTGACAAACAGAGGATAACAAACAATGTGCAGGGTGCCGAGGAGCAACTTGTACCGAGAGGCAGAAAAATGGCCAGAAAAGGGTCAATGAATGTATTTTACACTAACTCAATCAATTTCATATTACATCAAGCTTAACATGAGTGGTACCAGAGCTTAATGGACATGGAAGCTAAGCAACCCTCAAGGGCCTACTAGGATATGATGGGGTAAGGGAAGGCCAAACGTGGGCACTAATGTTTTCATTAGAAAATTTGGATGACCAATTATTTGCTCAGGGTGGATGACTCTGGGCTTGTGTTTTATCATGTTGGTCCCATTATTTGGGTAGAAGGTTGCAAGTATTATGTGGCCTGAAAAATTCATGATCAACTAATGGCACTATACATAGGAATAGACTGAATTTCTAAAAAAAAGTTTTAAAAAGAATTGAAGTTCATGTGGAAATATCCTATAGATAAATGGCAGCTGTAATCTGTGGTCCAAAAACTAGGCCAATGACCAGTGTCATGGTGACATTTGGTGACCTAGGATGGGGCAGATGATGTGTATTATAGAATCCCATAGGAATATGCAATAAACCCTGTGACTATTTTAGGTCACATGCTGCACAAAAAAACTAGGCCACAGCCCTAAATACCAGGGTCAGGGTAATTTCTTGTTGGCATCCCTGAAAGAATCCATCACCCAGGCCGCATGCCCAGTCAGTCCTTTCTGCTTCTATCTATCTATCTATCTATCTATCTATCTATCTATCTATCTATCTATCTATCTCCTATTTATCTATCTATCATCTATCTATCTATCTATCTATCTATCTATCTATCTATCTCCTATCTGTCTGTCTATCTATCTATCTATCTATCTATCTATCTATCTATCTATCTATCTATCTATGTCATTATCTATCCATCTATCTATCTATCTATCTATCTATCTATCTATCTATCTATATTATTTTTGTATTTTTTAACAATTGGCCTCTTAATTCTCATTCCAAATTTTAGACATTCATTCTAAATGCACTATATTTTTTTTTTTATTTTTTTTTTGGGGGGGGGGGTTAAATAAAATATTTCACTTTTTAAAAATTTTGTTGAACTTTTTATGAAACAAAATAAATAAAATAATATATGTATATTTCACTAGATATTGTCTTAACTGAGTAAGACTATTATCCAATACTGTGAAATATATTCATTTTAACTTAATGAACCAAATAATTTATTTTTAATGAATCAAGTCCAGAGATTGGTTGAAAATTTTCATCCGCCATCTTTTTGCACATTCCATTTTGCAAGGCTTTTCCGCTAACAGGTAACAAAGCCAATAAAGGGAATGTAACCCATAGAATCAGATAACTTATTGACCCAATATTACAAACTAATTGGCTGTTGCAGTCTCCAATTTTTTTTCTATAAATAATATTTGCATTATGGGCTCAAAAGCCCTTTCTAGATATTCTAATATATAGAATTAAGCCTGAAAACGGCCTATAACTCCCAGCATGCCCTAACAAAATGCCTTAATGATTAATTGATATTGATAAGACAGGAGACCGTATGACTACATGCCGCACCTGTCACTTTATACACTTGGACTCTTGTCGTGGCCATTAAAAAGTAATGGGAAAAAAAGTTTATGGTCGTATTATCACTGGGTGTGCCAACTAACCATTATAGTAGGATGACTGAGGTCTTTTACATTGGATATGGATCTGATATTAATCCACAATATGTAGAACATTATTACGTCCTACTGACCGACTGTAGCACATGGTATTATTAAAAAGGTAAAATATTGTAATGGGAAATTATCCAACATGGCCTCCATATTTCATTTTAGAATTCATGAATTACTATATATTATACAAATTATGAATCTTTCTCATTGCTCTTTACAGCAAGCCAATACATTCATGGACAAAAAAATAATAATGGAGTCAGACTCCGTCCTATGTATCTACGAATACAATAATCTAGAGTCTTCTATCCAACCATACATAAAGCAAACAGGACACAGATGGATCACTTGTAATCTGGTATGAGAAGATCTGACCTAGGATTTTCAGAACTAAACAATGAGGCCTTATATTCAGGCGACAAATATGGCAGACCGGTTATTGTTAATATGTTGCTCGGCTCTGCATTTCGTTTCTGCCCCACTGCACAAAGGAGACCACATAGCCAACGTGCTCAAATACTGTGACCATATTTAACTAGTTCATTCTCCATATGTAACTTAACTCTATAGATTCATAGCAAAAAAAATCGTAGTTGCAGAATACGCCTAGCTGTAGGAAAGAAGGCAAATCATTGCAATACACGTATACATAGCTTACTGCCAACCAGTCCGGAATACAAGGGAAGAAGAGTCAGTTTAATGGCTTCCGTGCAGGCACCGGAACAGAGAGCAAGAAGGAGGAAGGAACGCAAGAAAGAAAAAAAATCTGCCTGGAATTCAAGATCGTAGACAAATAGAACAACGCGATGAAAGCACAGGAAGAAGTAGTAGAAAGTAAAGTTGAAATCTCACGGTTCCACAGGTGCTCGGAGCTCTGCTTCATTCAAGCATCGGGTCCTCGTGAAATCTAAAACCCACCTCATGGTCGCCCAGGTTACAGGTCTCACTTAGTTAATCATCACCGTTATTAGCAGTGACCAGGCCTTGGGCAAAGCTACAGAGAATGCATAAAGCGTAGAGCATAACAAGAAACTTAACTAAGCCGACTCCACCTCTAGAAGCAGCAATTATCTTCTATTACCTGCTTTACCTATAGTCTCCCCGCCCGCCGCTCTTCTCCCGCCCAGCTTCCTCCTCTCCTGCTATTCTTACCCATGTTATTTCCAAGCTGCTATGTCCTGGCCCTTTACATGGTATCAAGTATCAAATAAAGGCCTCTAAAGCTTCCATACCTTGCTAAGGTAGCTCCTGCCCCAGAGAGGAATGTGACTCCAGTGTGAAAAACTAACCTGCTGGTTAACCCCCAGTGTCAAGTCTTAATCAATAGTAAGGAGACTGTGTGCTCAACAAAGCCCTGTAAACCTAAACCTTTATCTACTGCTCCAACAGATAAGACATGCCGAGTCTGGCCACAACCGCCAAGATCTTATTCATTCTGAAAGCTGTCACTCACGTTATGGACATCTCACCTTATCTGTGTTCTAAAATATAATATCGCCACCATATCATACACAGCTACGGCCACCAATATCGTCCAAACCAAGGCCCTATTTTTTTTATTGAGGGCCATCTTGCATTCAAGGGGTTAACCATCTCTCACTACATTATGGCGGGAACAGGTAAAGGTGACTATTCCCTTTAAGTCAACGCTAGACCACTTCACCTTAAACAACATGTGTGACTATGAGATCTCGCCTCAATGTCCACCTTAGGTCTGCAGTCCTTGACGCAGATTATTAAGCACGAGCAGAACATTATACTGTCGATACCAGGCGGCATATTGAAAGGAGGAGATGAGAAGCCATTTTGGAGGTGTACCGGGACTTTTCATACCTCTTTTCAATATGAGCTTTATCAAAAACATAGAAATCTATAATAATATTAATAGGAAACACTAGAATAGAAAATATAAATACATTACATATAGAGATTAGTGAATCCTGTAATCCCAACATATTCTAGATCAGATTTTAGATATTTTTTTAAGGGATTCATTTTTTGTGTATTGAGGATCAACCTCTCGAAGTCTATATTTTTGGGAACAAATTCATAGAAATCGGTAGGAACAAAGGATTCACTCATGAAATATACAATGTATGAGAATGTTAGATATTTCTCAAGTAACAGAGTAATAAAATAACTTGTCACAATTTGAATTTGGAATAAAAATCAATTTTCAACATTCTATCGAGAAATCTAAGAAATTCTCAAATTCTAAATGCCGCACAAGTTCTCGGAGCGACACCGTTACGAGTCACCATATTACCGTAATGTATCACATTAAGTCATCATCCACCATCAAAACAATTACAATGAACATCTACCAAGTCTATATTCAACACAAAACCAGGGCCTAAGAGCGTAAATGAGGATTTGTTTAGTCTTGAACCAGTTGACTACTAAATATTGGGACACTGCAGGTAAGGGCAGGTCCATGCTGGCACCAGGGGTCAAACTCCAGTCTCAGCCTGAGACAACTAGCAAGACGTTATTTAAAAGAGTTAAAGGAAGAGATTAGACAGCTGATAAAAGCTGAAGAGACACGGTGTCAGTGACTTACAATGAAACTTAAGATCTAATGCCCCACCAGTTCGAAACAATAGTTATCTCTCAAGCAAAGCGGCCATATTAGAACATGCTTAATCCATATTAGGGAACATGCAATATTTTAATTATGTTTTCCTACTGAATTAAGACTGGCCAGATACTGTCCTAACCCAAGTTTCAAAAAGTTGATCTAGAAGCACTCGGCTATTTTTTTTCTGGGCTCTCACGTTCATACGTGTACATTTCTAGAGCCAGAATCCTCTCACTTCCCCCACTATAAATCTCATGTAACTTCTGCTCTGCCTTTGTACCCAATGCTGAATGCCTTGCGGCTTCGTGTGAGTACCTGCCCTAACTGGTTGGGCTGGTTGAGGGCTAAAGAGTTTGAATTCATACTCTTTACTCTACGCGTTACAGAACAGAATGAAACCTGATATCGAAAAAAGCACCAATTCCTCCAAACCACCTGAAAAGAGACTTTTACACCAAAAAATAGAGGCAATATAGTCCTACTGTTTCCCTTTTAAGACGTGTCACCAGGCACATTCCTCACTATGGTACACAATGATAATATCTTGACACCGGAAAACGAATTGTAGTAACGTTACTTCACCAAGGAAGACGAGATTCGTTCTTCAGGACCGGATACCATCAAGGCTGAAGCAATAAAAAAATTTAAAAAAAAGTGTCTGTGGTCTTTGTCTGTTGCATCCATCAGATGTCTTGATAGGTAGGGTCTATCTTCTTGTTCTACCAGGTGACACATGGTAGACAAAAAAAAATTGGAAAAAAAAGAAGCAAAAACCAAAAACATTCAACTAAAACAAAGGACAAATAAGGACATATTAGGGGGAAAAAAGGCAAGTCATCAAGTGGTGAATGATGATCTTCTCGGGAGCCCTGGAGCGATGCTGCTTGTTTAAGCTGAGAACCAAGAAGAGAATGAGGAGGTTAAGGGCTTGGCTTACATGTAGGTCCTCACCCCTCCCTTTACAGGTGCATTCTTTCCAACAAACCAATCTCTGTGTTCAAAGTCTCAACAGGTGTGTCTTTCTCAAATGGGATAGGCCAACGTAGAGCTGACTTGCGTGTTGAAGATGATATTTCGTGAGAATTACCTCCCGCCCCTTCGCTACCAACCCCCCCCTTCCCTCTCCGTTACTGGCATTCCAGCCCCCACACCTTTTCCACTGGCTACGTCAAGAAAGAAAGCAAAGTGTAGGTGACAAAAAAAAACTGCCAAATCAGGCTCAATGAGATTTCCAACCGTTTCCAAGCTAAAACTTAGCACTTAAAATACACGGTGTAATACATGGGAATGCAGACAAACAGGTGGAATAGACAGGTGTCTCCATGAGTGGAGTGGGGTAGGGCAAACATTGGTGATTTGCATCCACCTTAGCTCACTCTACTAGTGTCAACAAACTGACATCTGACTGATCGGAGTCATTCGGTCTTATCTAATGGTGGTAGCTCGCCTAGGGTGCTTTACTGAAACCTCTACCGAGACAGGACGAGGCTTTTTGCACCCAGTTGATATTACATTTTAATACTTATGCTCTGTTATTTCTATACGAGTCATTCATATGTGTATCTTATCTTAAAATCTCCTTAGGTAACGTTCTAAAAGATTTCATTGAGCTGTTTTTTGTGATAGGTTTTTTGGAGGCAAGGTGGATCTAAAAGGAGGAAAGAATTTTAACCCTAGTCCAGTGATCACGTGACCAAGTCAAGTCGTAGTCAAATTGGAAAAATAACTTTCTTCCACTTGAGGGTCGTTTTGGAAAAACCTACATTTTTTTAGACAGTTTCTAGGCAGGTTTTTATCAAAGCTGGATTTATAAGATGTGAACTTTTTTTTTTTTTTTTTTTTTTTAACGTACCTATACTTCCCCGTCTGCATCTGCATTAAATAAGGCAATAGCATTTTTTCAAAAATTTCTGTAATAAACAATCTTAAACCATGCTTAGATGGGGTCTCCAAAGGGATTTATAGGGACTTGAAAGTGTGAAATCACGAAAAAAATTATTTTTTTTGATTTGGCCTCGTTTCCATATAGTTGAGAATAACGTTTTATTTATAGAGCACCAACTTGTTCCTTAACTTTACAAATTATAGGATTCATATACAAAGAAGCTGAGACATTACAGTAAGAAATTAACTTTCAGATAAGGGGACCTGTCTACCAAGCTACACCACTTCTCTAGAGTGTGCTACTCCGGGCAATCAGATTAAAACCCGTCTTCTACAAGATGTAGAAGTAGAATGGAGACAAAAGCGATAAAGTTGCTTATGGAGCGGTCCAGCCATTTTATGAGATGGGGTAACACAAAGCTGTAGGAGATATCCTCTACCAATGTCTATGTATGTACAAATCCAAAGTGCCTGGACATACAGGGTTACACTTACATGAAGGCATGGGATAATGTAGAGAAGAGGGGTGAACAGACCGTTAGTTTGGTGATTAGGCCTGTGAAGATGTTTTTTAGGGGGTCTAGTGTAGAAGATGGGTGTTAATCTGATTGCCCGGAGTAGAACATTCTAGAGGAGTGGTGCAGCTTGTGAGAAGGGAGTGGGAGACTCTGATGATAGAGGATGTTATTCTCAGGTCATCAGCAGAATGGAGAGCACAGGTAGAGCGGAAACCCCCTTTAATTTTGACCTAACGTTTTAAATGCTACTAATCTATCAACTTATTTTTTTAACATTCGGGATATATATATATATATATATATATATATATATATATATATATTTTAGTCTAAAATGTGACTTGAGAATTTTGGATAATCCTAAACTTAGTAAATTACAATAATCATAATTATGGGATCTCATTATTTGACCTGTAAGTTTTCCAGTCCTCCATCACTATCAATACAAATGTGTAAATGATGAACCCCACGTATGGACAACCCCTTCAAATTTTCTGTACCGAGAAATTTTAGACTAAATTTGCAAACACATCAGAATGATATTACATAATTGTTATAGCTTTGGTTACAGGCCAGGAATCTTGTAATACTTTGGAATATAGATGCAGTGATCTTCTTAGAATTGTATTTAGAGGAATTGCTATGGGTAAATATTTCCTGCTTAGTATTAAATATAAGGATTTGGGGGATTTGGCGAGCAGATATCCGAGCGAGGTAATTACTAGCCTGCGTGTGTTTGCAGATTATAGGGCATGAGAACAACAATGTTGAATTGGCCAGGCGAACAGGAAATATGAGGCAATTCTACATGGCCAAAATCTGGTCTAAGGGTTAGATTTTGAATTTATGGAGCCCCAGTAGCCTTGTTATAACGTTACCAACAATGAGGATGAGTAACAAAAAAAGAAAAAAAAATACACCATAAAAGCAAACTGTATTTACAATGTGCCCTGCAGTATCTGGTTTGACTAGTGAACACGCCCCAGTTATTCTCCCATCATAAATCCCTTAGGAAGTAAAAGGAGTTCAGGCTAGTTTAACCCTACAGCTACAAATGTGAGACTTCTTCAAGGAGTCGGCCAACTGTCCACTGCCCCTAGTTTCTGCCTGTAACCCAAGACATATATAAACCCAACAGCTCCTAATATGGATTGAAAAGTAATGAAATAAGATCTGTGTTGGAGTCTTAAGTGCAGATCCATCTGAATTTGGACAAAAAAGGTCCTACAAGACTAACTTTTTCATCTGACGATTTTAGACACCTTATTGTCAATAGGTTCTCTTGGGTTCTGTTCATGTACGATCAATTTTTTTCCATTCTTCCGGTGGACAAGGAGAATAGTAACACCAATGCATGTGTGATGTACCTATATGTGATGTACCTATATGAACAGCAAAGGGGACAAGGCACTTACTAGGTCATTGTGGCTGTTCACTGTTCTGGGGTCCCAGGGGTCAGATTCATGAAATCTTGACGGTGTAGCTTAAGGATGGGTCCCAGAAAACTCTTTGGTCCCACCTACAATGACAACGATTATGTTAAAGAATCGTTTATGGTTCTTTATACGCAGCAATTATCACTGAAAGCAATGAGAATCCATCGTAGGATTCCCAACATTGAAGCATGTAGACCCAACCTTAACTTCATGCCCTCACATTGTGGGGCAGATTTACTAATGTCAAACTGCACCAGATTTATCACAGTGTCTAATTCAGACATATATTTAGACTGTCTAGTCTTAGGCTAGATTCTCACGAAAGAGGTTCAAAATGGTTGTCAAAGTAGACTTTTCGCAACTATCTTGCCCCCAAGATGCATCTGTTTTCATGGATCACCAAAACATTTCAGTTTATGAGGAATCCATGAAAATGGCCAAAAATAGGATGAACTATATCTGGATGATCATGGTGTATTTTTTTGGCTTAGGTCACACTTTCCAAGTCCCTTTCCTGCAGACTTTGGACATTTTTCTTAGTATATTCAATGCGTCAAATTCTGGACCGAAAATTCATTCCACCATCATAAGATAACTGCTTTACTACGGAACAAACTTGACTGTGCTATTACTTGTGCAGGCCTCCAAAAATGTAAGATATGGTTCACTAACCCACAAAGGGTAAAATAACACCCGTACCAAAAATGGTCTACAGTATGAAATCATCTCTAGACACGGACACGGCCCAAAGGATCAGTAAATCCCATGAGCCCATTTCCTTTACCAGATCTACTGTATAAGTTAATACTCTCTTTCAATAGGAACCATTGTATCCTTGCGCCATGGGCCAAAAACTTGTAGGCAGGCCGAGTCCTATGTAAGTAAGATTATAACACACGTCATGCCCTGCACCAGTTGGGGCCTTTATTATTGCTGGCATAGGGAAATTTCAAGCCCATACTCATTCTGCATAGAAATGCCCCCCATAACATGCAAAATGTGAGCAAAAACTGGCTCTTGTTATGTATATAGAAGTCATGGATATTTTTCTACATAGAAGGCTGTAAAGTATCGGAAGTAGTGTGAGATACAGTAGAGGTGGATGGAGCGCCTATATACTCATACAGTTAGAGATTGATACATGTTTGTGGCAGTGTATTCTACTTATTATCATGGGGTTGTTTGGAGCATAGCAACCAGGTACATCAGGGCCCAATGGGGCTGTTGAACTGCACATGGAAACCTCTGTGAATGTATTTTTCACCGAACTTGTAAATGTAATCCACTACATCTTTAGGTTTAACAATAATGATGACAGATTACAATGTTTCGGAACTCTCGGCTCCTTTCTCAAGTAAAATTAAAAACCATTTCTGAAGGATGCATATTTATGTACAAAAGGACACATAGGGATAGAATTCTAGGAGGAAGGGAGGGGGGTTATTAGTAATTGGTAGAAAAAATGTAAACAATTCCAGGTTCTTATCAGTTCTCAGGGTCTCAGGTCAGTGATTTCTGTAAGATGCCATAAACCCATGTGACAGATTTAATCCCTTCTCCAGTGTTTGAAGCAAGGTCATAAGTTTATACTCATAAATCCGTCGCTCTTTCCTTTAAATTCCCTCTTAAAACCAAAATTTTCATGTAATCGGTGATATTGTGATATAATGTTTTGACACGGGAAGGTCCATTCTTCGTTCTATAATTGTATGGCGATGTGAATTCATACGCATTCTAAGCTGCTGTCCGGTCTCTCCAACATACAGATTTTCAGTGGGACATTTGGTGCACATTATTAAATACACTACATTAGGTGTGTTACAGGTGAATGTACCTCGGATTTGATATTCCCTGTTAGGGAGCGTTCACACTAGTGTCCACTGCTAATGTCCGTTCAAAATCTTGCACGGACATTAATAGCGGATACTAGCTGTGTCTGTGTCTGTGACAGAAAAAACCTACATGTCGGGTTTGAGTAATTAACAGCACCTGTTACTTACCTGAGGCACCTAACAGGTGGTGGCAATAACTAAATCACACTTGCAGCCAGTTGAAATGTATTAAAGTTCTGTCCTGTGTCCTTGTGTGTACCACATTGAGCATGGAGAAAAGAAAGAAGACCAAAGAACTGTCTGAGGACTTGAGAAGCAAAATTGTGAGGAAGCATGAGCAATCTCAAGGCTACAAGTCCATCTCCAAAGACCTGAATGTTCCTGTGTCTACCGTGCGCAGTGTCATCAAGAAGTGTAAAGCACATGGCACTGTGGCTAACCTCCCTAGATGTGGACGGAAAAGAAAAATTGACGAGAGATTTCAACATAAGATTGTGCGGATGGTGGATAAAGAATCTAGTCTAACATCCAAACAAGTTCAAGCTGCCCTGCAGTCCGAGGGTACAACAGTGTCACCCCGTACTATCCGTCGGTGCCTGAATGAAAAGGGACTGTATGGTAGGAGACCTAGGAAGACCCCACTTCTTACCTAGAGACATAAAAAAGCCAGACTGGAGTTTGCCAAAACTTACCTGAGAAAGCCAAAAACGTTTTGGAAGAATGTTCTCTGGTCAGATGAGACAAAAGTAGAGCTTTTTGGGAAAAGGCATCAACATAGAGTTTACAGGAAAAAAAAAGAGGCCTTCAAAGAAAAGAACACGGTTCCTACAGTCAGACATGGCGGAGGTTCCCTGATGTGTTGGGGTTGCTTTGCTGGCTCTGGCACTGGACTGCTTGACCGTGTGCATGGCATTATGAAGTCTGAAGACTACCAACACATTGTGCAGCATAATGTAGGGCCCAGTGTGAGAAAGCTGGGTCTCCCTCAGAGGTCATGGGTCTTCCAGCAGAACAATGACCCAAAACACACTTCAAAAAGCACTAGAAAATGGTTTGAGAGAAAGCACTGGAGACTTGTAAAGTGGCAGCAATGAGTCCAGCCCTGAATCCCATAGAACACCTGTGGAGGAGAGATCTCTTGATGGCAGTTTGGAGAAGGCCCCCTTTCACATCTCAGGGACCTGGAGCAGTTTGCCAAAGAAGAATGGTCTAAAATTCCAGCAGAGCCTTGTAAGAAATTCATTGATGGTTACCGGAAGAGGTTGTTCGCAGTTATTTTGTCTAAAGGTTGTGCTACCAAGTATCAGGCTGAGGGGGCCAATACTTTTGTCCGGCCCATTTTCGGAGTTTTGTGTAAAATGATCAATGATTTGACTTTTTTTTTTTCATTCTCTTTAGTGTTTTTTCATTGCAAGCAAAATAAATGAAGATATTAATACCAAAGAGTTTGTGCTTGCAATCATTTTCTGGAAGAAATTAAGTATTATCTGACAGAATAGCAGGGGTGCCAATACTTTTGACCAACACTGTTAGTGCACCATTACAAGGAGACTTTAGGGGGACTTTGGGTCCCAAGTCTTCGTAATCATTGGGGGACCAGCCGATTGCACACCCCTTGGACATTTACCACCCCATCTAGTATGACCATAACGGGACAACCCCTTTAATGTTCATGAAGTGGAATGTCAGTTTTGGCATTAGGGCAGTACCCGGGAGCCATAGCTATTAGGGGTCCAAACCTACCAACTATGACTCCAAGGCATATTCTAGTATTTGGTAAGGGGTACATGATTATTATTGTTCACTGGTCCCAGACCTCTACTGAGGTGGCCGTACAAATTAGATCTAATCCTATTAAACCTTGCAATTTTGGTTGGACTGTTAGGCCATCTAGTGTGTATAGGATCTTCTGTGCATCTGCTGTGGTGGTTAAAGGGAGTGTCAACAGAATTCAGCCCTGCAGATTGATTCAGGTGATTGTAACCTCACGGTGTCCTTCCACTTGTGAATTGTTCTCTCCATTGCCGATATAGTACTATTTTTATAAATATGCAAAATAGCTCTTTGGAGCAATGACAACGCGCTCGTTGCTCCAAACATCTCATTTGCATATCGACTAATACAGCAACATCTGTTCATCAGAGGCACCGATTCATAAGGGGAAACTACCATTTGATTCAGGTGACCCTAGCCTATACTAACCAGCAGCAGGATCGGGTTGACATGTTGGGTTATGGCGAGACTCCCTTTAAGCATACCTCCCAACCGTCCCGATTTCTGCGGGACATTCACGATTTGGGTGACGTGTCCCGCGGTCCCGGTTGGAGGGAGGTATGTCCCGATTTCAACTCAGATCTGTGTCCTCCAGACGCGGATCTGAGTTGAATACATACGCGGTTAAGAAAGGAGCTGTCACAGTTCAACTCCTTGCTTTGCCGCTGCACTCCGGCTACTGGCTGTGTAGATGCGATGTGATGACGTCACATCGCGCCTACAACTGTGTTAGCGAGACTGCGGAGAGAGCGACGGGGGAGCGAGGAAACGGTGATTGTAAGTGTTTTTGTGCGTACACAGTGAGCTGGAACATGAAACTGGGGGAAGATGAAGGAGAAGAAGGCATGACACTGGGGGCAGATGAAGGAGGGGACGGCATGACAATGGGGCAGATGAAGGAGAGGACGGCATGACACTGGGGGCAGAGATGTGGGGACGGCATGACACTGGGGGCAAAGATGTGGGGACATGAATCTGGGGACAGAGATGTGGGAACATGAATCTGGGGGCAGAGATGGGGGACATGAATCTGGGGGCAGAGATGGGGGGACATGAATCTGGGGGGCAGAGATGGGGGGACATGAATCTGGGGGGCAGAGATGAGGGGACATGAATCTGGGGGCAGAGATGGGGGGTATTATTCTGGGGACAGAGATGGGGGACATGAAACTGGGGGCAGAGATGGGGGGACATGAAACTGGGGCAGAGATGGGTGGCATGAATCTGGGGGCAGAGATGTGGGGACATGAATCTGGGGACAGAGATGTGGGAACATGAATCTGGGGGCAGAGATGGGGGGACATGAATCTGGGGGCAGAGATGGGGGGACATGAATCTGGGGGGCAGAGATGGGGGGACATGAATCTGGGGGGCAGAGATGGGGGGACATGAATCTGGGGGGGAGATGGGGGGACATGAATCTGGGGGCAGAGATGGGGGGTATTAATCTGGGGACAGAGATGGGGGGACATGAAACTGGGGGCAGAGATGGGGGGACATGAAACTGGGGCAGAGACGGGTGGCATGAATCTGGGGGCAGAGATGGGGGGACATTAATCTAGGGGCAGAGATGGGGGGGACATGAATCTGGGGGCAGAGACGGGTGGCATGAATCTGGGACAGAGATGGAGGGGACATGAAACTGGGGGAGAGATAGAGGAGGGACATATAATTTACGGGTGACTGTAGGAGGATTATACTGTGTGGGGGCACATGAAAAATGACTGAGAATGGGCGGAGTCAACATAAAAGTGGGTGGAGCTAAATTTGCCACGACGCGCATAGCGCCGCACATTTTGTCCCTCTTTCAGTTCTTCGAAAGTTGTGAGGTATGCTTTAAGACATTGGTTGAGAATGCGGATTTTAAATATGTCCAAACTTTTTGTCATAGGTATGTAAACTTCCCTCAGGAGTACGTCTACGCCAAAAACTTCCCACCAATCTTTATGTCCTTGGAGATGGATTACGACAGTTCTCAAATTTATGCAAAATTTTGGAAGTCTTGCTACGCGTCCAGTAAAACTTATTACAATTTTTCATACATTTGCAGGCAGATACTAATCACTGGAAAACCAGAACAACCTGTTACTATGGAAACAGCATAGCATGAATGGAAAGAGAAAAACATACGGGGGCCAGGGAAATTACATGCCATTTTTTCAGGCCTGCGCCATAATTATGGGACTAGTAAAACAAAGGTGTGTCCCCGTGAGCCAGCGTCACCTGTTATCACACCATT
Source organism: Leptodactylus fuscus (assembly GCF_031893055.1). Taxonomy (NCBI): domain Eukaryota; kingdom Metazoa; phylum Chordata; class Amphibia; order Anura; family Leptodactylidae; genus Leptodactylus; species Leptodactylus fuscus. The sequence goes on along the minus strand of NC_134270.1, from coordinate 31,154,067 downwards.
CTGTCTGTTCAGGGATTTGATCAACTGCTTAACCCCTTCCCCCTCCATAGTCCCTAGAGACACGTCCATGGGTGAGATAGGTTTATGTGCAGTGAGTCTGCTCGGGCGTGTTAACCCCTGCACTGCTGGACCAGTCATGTATAGCTCTTTCGTAAAGAGAACTCGTCACCAGGACTTTCACCATTAATCCCACAGCGCTGTAGGGTTAGGGTATACAAAAGATTTTCTCAAAATTCACCCATTTACCTCTAACAATGATCTCAGAAGTGCCCTCAGGAGAAGAGAGCAGCTTCCCCAGTTATACCAATGGTATTCGGACCCCCTGCCCCCATTGATGAGGATAATGAAAGTCTGTTCCCTTGACATGTCCAAGCTTATTGGTATCCTACAAGTTATCTACAGTCAGATCAGGAATCACAACAACAGTGAGAACTGATTTATGGCCGGTCCTGCCACCTCTCTACAGGACCTCGTGTTGTCATTGCCAAATTACACTAATGGAAGCCACAATCTAACAAAAGCACATCACTAAACCCATCCAGTCTGATTACTTGTCTAGTGATTGGGTTGTTTAGTTGTTTAGTTAGGGGTTATGTATTGTTTTCTATCACTCCATGGAAAGATAAAAACAGTAGACAAATCCCATTCACTCACTGCCCTAGGGGCTAGCAATCCAAGCCGGGCCATGTTCTACCGTTTCATTTACATTTAGGCTTTCTTCACACAAGCCATTTTTAGGATATGGCCCCACATTGCGGAAACACAGCTTATTTTGTTGCTGATTTTGTTGTGATTTTTCGAGTCAAAACCAGGAGTAGATTGAGCAGAAGGGAAGTTTAAGAACTTTCTATATATTTCCAATTCCTTCTGTAGAGATTCTTGGCTTTGGCTCAAAAAACCGTAACAAAATCTGCAACTATAAAAGCTGCGTTTCTGCAACATGGGGCCAAACTAGGGAGTGGATTAAGCAGAAGGGAGAAGTATAAGAACTTCCTATATAGTCTCCGTTCCCTCTGTAGCCATTTTCGGCTTTGGCTCAAAAAACCGCAACAAAATCTGCAATAAAAAAAGCTGCGTTTCCGCAACGTGGGGCCTCAACCTAATGGTGTTTTCTTACTGCGAGGAACGTTTTCTCAAAAAAGCTGCAGCCACGTTACTAGTTATTCAATAAGAAACTATGAATAACATTACACAGCTTTTTTTTTTTTTAATCACATGGTATTTTTGCTTCTTTTGCTCTGGTTTTTTTTTTTTTAATTTCCATTGATTATAGGAAAAAAAGGCTGGAAAAAAAAATCCCATTAGTACAGGGCTCAATATAGATGACAATGATCCTAAATAATCAATAGTAACCAGCTGATGTGCGTCTTGTGATTGGCCAATTATGTAAGTTACCATGTATACTATATCTCTGATGTACCAGTTCAGTCTGGCATGATCAGAGTTACCCTCCGTTCACATCTGTGTTTGTATTACGTTCGGAGGAGTCCACATAGGGACCTTCTGAACGGAATACCGAACGCAACTGCAAGCGGTGTGCAGTGAAAGCACATGGACCCTATAGACTGTAATGGGGTCTGTGTGCTTGCTGAGCGCTGCCCACACGAATCATGCAGACAGGAAAGTAGATTGTGAACTACTTTCCTGTCCGCATGTTCTGTGCGGAGATCTGGCGACAAGTACACGGACCCCATTAAAGTCTATGGGGTCTGTGTGCTTTCACTGGCACACCGCTTGCAGTTGCATTTAGTATTCCGTTCGGGGGGGGGTCCCCATGCGGACTCCCTGAACGGAATACTGAATGCAGATGTGAACGAAGGGTAAGTGTAGTCTCTGAAGTCCAATGGTCGCATCTGCCTGTCTGGTCAGCACAAAGGTAAAGTAGGATGTGCTGCAGTCATATCAGCTCACCATGAAGCCCTAGCCTAAAGCTGTACACCGACATTACATGTATTGGACCTGATCAGGTGACAGTCATGTATGGGCACAACCCTGGGTGAACAGTTCAGAGTTCAGTGAGTGTTAATAATAGATATAAGGGGTTGGACTTGTTGTACAGTTGCTAATTTACTATTGTTTACTATTATTGCCCTTAGACAAGCTGACACTGGAGCTGTCAAATTGCTCATCTGTTGTGGCTGCAAAAACAAAAGGGAGGCACACCCATTAATGGGAGCCTGTCAGCATGAAAATCAGACTAATAACAGCACCTTGTAGGGCACATTCTACACTTTCTAAAGAGGTCTTATTCTATATTGCAGCTCCATATTCATGAAAAACAGTATTATGTTATTCAAATTAGCTAAAGAGGGCTTTATAGGTGTGTCCTCTTGCTGGGGTTGAACTCTCTGCCCCCAATATCTGCCCCTAAATCCCATCAAGCTCCTCTCCCACTGTCACACTTTGTTCTAGATAACCACCCCTAACTACAGAGAAGCCCCAGCAGGAGAGGAAACACCCCCATAGCCCTTTTCAGCTAATTTGCATAATCATAAAATGTTGATTTCCATGAAAAAAGGAGCTGCAATTTAAAATAAGAAAGGTATATTTGGAAAGAATCCTTCTGATACACTCCCTTTAAATAGGACCTTTCACCACCTCCAACAAGTCCAGCTCTTTACATCAAATAGGCACTGCTCCACAGATTTTGGCACAGTTGGAATTTTTTTTCTGTAGCCCCCACCATTCCTGAGCAATCAATGTTCGTTTGGTGCCTGATATGCTATGTATGCTCTGTACTGTCAGGGGGCGGTGTTTGTCAAGAGCAGGCAAGTGGTGTGATTCTGAGTTCTGACACTGACTCTGATTGGAGCTCTGAGTCACACACCCTGCCTGACACCGCCCTCCTGACATTACAGAGGTTACATAACACATCAGGCACCAAAACTAACTTAGGTTGTTGCTCAGGAATGGTGGGGGCTAGAGAGAAAATTCCAGCTGTGCTGGTATCAGTAAAACAGCCTATGAACCTTTAGTAATACCCCTGCCTGTGGATAGGATAAACTCTTTAAGTAAGAAAATGTATATCCCCGCATTTGCGTGGGTTTCCTCCGGGTACTCCGGTTTCCTCCCACACACCAAAGACATACTGATAGGGAATGTAGATTGTGAGCCCTATATGGGACAGTGACTGTCAATGTCTGTAAAGTGCTGCGGAATATGATGGCGCTATATAAGTAAGCATAATAAAAAATATATATATATATATATATATATATATATATATATATATATATACACGACTGTTGTCTGTAGGGCCCCAATGTTGTGTCAGATCCTCACGTACCATACCAGCACTTGTATACTTTTATACATAAGGTCTACATCAGTAATTGAATCTTGGTGTTGTGGGCTCTTTATTAGGGTCCATCATGAGCCAAAAATAGTGATGATAAATATTTATCTCCCCAGATTTCGCTTTGTGCATGTGATACTTGCTGCACTTGGATAATGACTAAGGTATAGGCGAGGCGACAGTGGATATAATAAACAGGAGCATAAGGTATGGTTGGGGGAGGAAGGAGCGTATAATCCATACATATATCTGAAACCTATAATTTGATCGCAGCATATGTCTTATGTAGGATTCAGTCACCTCTAGGGGAATCAATAGGCTGCGCTGCCTCCATTTACATTGCTTTGTAAGCGAACACCTATGGCACATCTGTTGTATCATCTTGTAGCTAAAAACAAGGATTTGCACTACAACAAAAGTAAAATTTGCACAAAATACTTGTCTAATAAACATCAGAAAAAAGTTAATTTAGATAAGTATTATTTATGTATCTGTATCTTACCTTGTATACCACCATATAGCGCTTAAAAGCTGAATAGGCTAGGCTAGGTTCACGCACGTTTGGATCCACCATGGGACCCGAGCGATGGAAAGCCGTCAACTAAAACAGTGGTTGCGTGTGGAGTAGTGTTGAGCCGATCTTGAGATTTCAGGATCGATTTTAAAATCCGATTTCCGATCATTTTCCAGCCGATCGCTATCGTGAAATTTGCTTGATCGCCGATTGCTCAACCCCACTGTGGACCCCATAGACTATAATAGGGTCCTTTGTGTTTCTGCGGCTTTTATACTGAAAACACCCTTGTATATGCATGGTTTCGAATAGTGTTCGCTCATCTCTAATGCCTACAGTTTATACAAGTGTAAATTGTCATAGACCGTTGCAGAGTGTATACGTGCTCATGCACTGGTGTAACTACAGGGGTCACAGCTGCGACCAGGCCCAGAAACCAGTGGGGCCCCAATGTCATCCTCACCTACTCTACAGCTGATTAAACTTCCTTGATGTCCATGTATCATAAATGTATTACTCCTGCCCTCTGATGCACTGGAATGAGACAGTGAAGACTTACAATACACAGCCCTTCACTGACAGAAAGGAGAGAATTAACTATTTAATAGCAGTGGGTCAACCTATAGTCTGCAGCACAAAAGGAATGATTGAGTCGGCAGCTCTGACAGTGGATGGGAACGGTGGGAAGCTTGGGCACAGACATGTTGTGGTCTTCATGGCAGTCAACAGAAGAAAACCTGCTAAAATCTATGGATGGCATGCAGCTGAACTCTATACACAAGAGCCCATGAACCTTTTTCTTACCCCTTGTGTTCATGTATCACTGGCTAGCAACACAGTATGGTGTTTATTATGCATTTACTAAAATGCTTGGTACCTGCATACATTCAGAATTACGTGCGGGTTTTCTGCAACATAATCCATTAGCATTCAACTCAATGTGAAATCCGATTTTTCACGCAGATGATCTGGATAGCTTTCCGTGTGATACAGATTTTAAAATCCCCAGCTTGACTATTTTTTTTCTTTTTTATCCAAAGTTTATAAAATTGGATTAAAAACTTACAGGCTAAAATCTATGCTAAAAACTGTATGCCTGGATCTCCATGTGTACACATGAAAATTGCAGTGTGGATTTTCTGCTTTTAAATACGGATTGTGTGCATGTACCCCAATTCTTCAGCCATTAGGGTAAGTTCACATGTAGTTTTTTGGTCAGGCCGTAATCGCCTCAAAACCCGGACCAAAAAGACAGCTCCCATTGAAATCAATCAATCAGGAACTTTTTCCCGGGAGCAATTTCTTCCGGCTCCCGGAAAAATGAAGCGAGGTGCTCATTCTTCAGGCCAAGTCACCTCACGATTCAGTCTGAAGAAACTCCCCCCTCCGGACTAGGCCCATTCATTGGGCCCAGCGCCGAACCTCCCATGAGGCGACCTGAAGCGACCACTTCAGGCGGCGCTATGCCAGGGCCCCAGGGAGGGCGGCATTTTTGCTTACCTAAGCCAGTCCAGGACAAGCTGTCCTGGACTGGCTTAGCACTGAGCGGTGGATTGGGGAGGCTGCTGGAGAGGCAGAGAGCTCAGGCAGAGAGCAGGTCCTCTCCGTGCCTGCTCTCTGCCTGCGAACGCCGCTAAGCCACGCCCCTTCACTTAGCCCCACCCCCTCCACTCTCTGTCGTTCGCCTTGGGCGGCAAAAGGGGCAGGTTCACCCCTGATTGGGCCTAATCTGGAGCGGAACGCACGGTTGGATGCCGATGCAGGTTTTCAGTCGCGGCGACCCAGCTTTTGGATCGGAACCTTAGACAGGAGGCTGCCTCAGGTTCCGATCCAAAAAGCTCCACGTGAACTTACTCTTACTTTTTTTTTTTTTTTTTTTTTTTTTAAGGGCTTATTTTTTAAGTTTTTGTTTCAGGTTCTCATCTGGCTCTGGACAATAATGGGACATCTCTGTAGATATAGGAATATTCGGTCTTCAGCTCACTATCCCACGCTGTGGTAAAGAGATTTCCAGCTGGAAAATTACAGGCTTTGGTGTGTTTCAGCCATTACCTGGTATAATACCTGTAAGAATTGATGCAGGAGGGATGTGACATAAATTACCATGTAAGGCTAGTGACAGAAGGGTTGAATAAACAGAGCGAGACATACAGGGAAGCCTTCTAATCCTAGTCTACAAACAGCCCGTAGGCCGTAGTTCCTGTTACTACAGCAGCAAATGCCTTTTATCTTGTTTCGCTTCCGCGTATGTTCGTGTAATTATTGGGCTTTTCATCGTCAAGGTGTCCAGTCACATGGAAGAAATGTGAGAGCAGCGATTCCTTCCAGTCAATTATTCCTTCGTAATTATATTAATATTCCTCATTACACATCTACTGTCTGACATTACGCTAGCTTCTCAAGGCATTCATACCTGGACCGCTAGGTGTTATACATGAAGCAACTAAACAGAATTATCTTCCAGAATTGTCCAATTTATCAGGTTTGTAAGTGAAAGTGATTTTCATTAATTTATCTCTTCGGTCCAAAACCTATGTAGTTATACCCAGCACTGAAAGATACAGCGACATGAACTGTGTTGTACTTATGACTGTCATGGCAGGTCTCTGTCGAAAAATGTCCGTACCCAAACATGGTACTTGGTGGTCAACTACACATTGGTTGGTACCAAGCAATGTGAGAACACATGGGTATAAGTGTAAGGCATACGGCAGGGGCATAACAAGTAACCACGGGGCCTCATGGCAAATCCTGTAATGGAGCCAACTCTATCAGGACCACCCTGAGCAGCAAGTTCAGAACTTGAGAAATGAACGTTATTTTGGTCTCCTTTCTACGCAGAAAGTGAATACCTTCATTCTCTATGCACTGTGACAGTCTCCACGTCTGGATTCCACCACCAGAACCCGCAAGGGTGTTATAACAAGTTGCAAGATAGATCCTGCCATCATTGTCGGGGTCATGTTTGATGCAGACCTTTCCTTCACCCCTCATATTGAATCACTCGCACGTTCATGTCACCTCCACCTCAAAAACATCTCCAGAATATGCCCTTTCCTTACCAGAGATACACTAAAGACACTTATTGTCTCTCTGATTCATTCTCGCCTTGACTACTGTAACTCCTTACTAATCGGTCTTCCCCTCACTAAACTCTCCCCTCTACAATCTATTCTGAATGCAGCGGCCAGGCTCATCTATCAGGCTAGACGCTACAGCGATGCCTCTGGTCTGTGCCAGTCACTACACTGGCTGCCTATTCATTATAGAATAAAATATAAAGTTATTACTCTCATCCACAAGGCTCTCCATAATGCTGCACCTCCCTACATTTCCTCCCTCATCTCTGTCTACCGCCCAACCCGTGTTCTCTGCTCACTCAATGACCTAACACTTACATCCTCTATTATCAGAACCTCCCACGCTCTTATCCAAGACTTCTCCCGAGCTGCACCACTTCTCTGGAATGCTCTACCCCGGACAATCAGATTAACTCCCAATTTCTACAGTTTCAAATGCAAACTAAAGACGCATCTTTTCAGACAGGCCTATCACAATGTCTAACATAAACCCTTAACCCTCCTCTGTCTCCGCTCCCACATTACCCCCCATGATATGATGTCATCTAAGGATAACTTTATCTGTCCAAGCTCCATCCACATGTTACAGGACACGACTGTCAACTGCTCATAAAGTCTTATGTTTATGCAATGACAAGTCACCTCTATTACAAAAGTGTCTGACCTCTGCATAAGCAATACCGCCCCTGCTACCTCTTGTGTCTCCCCCCTCTACCTTATAGATTGTAAGCTCTGGCGAGCAGGGCCCTCAGTCCCATTGTGTGAAATGATTTTCTTTGTAATGTATCTTTCTGTCTGGATTTGAACCCTACAAATTGTACAGCGCTGCGGAATATGTTGGCGCTATAGAAATAAAAATTTATTATTATTATTATTTGTCATCTTGGTATTGTCCAGGGGGGGTTCCAGGGGTTGTCCAGGATATACAATTTTTTGCAAAGAGGTCAAGGAAGGTGAAAAAGAACTTCCACCGGAACAAAACCCAGGGAGCAACAGGGCCACAGTGCGGTGGGAGATGCCGAAGCTACAGGGACAGGAGAATATGTTCTTTATTTGTCTGTTTTCTCTTCTCTCTTCACCTTTCCTGGCCTCGTTGCCAAAAGCTGCATATGGACAACCCCGTTAAGAAGGTTTTATCGGTATAAATCGTCTACCTAACATCTTCCTTCCACACTCAGGGACTAAGACTCCAGATCCTCATGATGCGCTAGCTACTAGATGGACTTGGCGCATGAAGAGCTCTCCATGTCAACTACCCCGGAAAGACGTGAAGGCTACTCTCATACAGTGCACTTTTGTCTTGGCATAACCCAAGTGTCACATAGCAGCTAGTGCTGGGTGGTATCACAGGATATGCCAATGTAAAGGGTCAGTCACACAGCAAAAAATGAAGAGGAATTTTTCTGACCACCAACTCCTCACATTAGCGTTCATTCGTGGCTTTCTACCACTGAGTAGGCCATATCGGCCAAGAGACTCGAGATGCGGAATCCACAACTAAGTCAGCTGCAGCAAGATCGAGCAAGACGCTCACTTCTTCAGTGTTCTGCTGTGATCTCTGCTTCCCATTGAAAATAATAGGAATCTACTAATAGAATCTACTGCTGATCTGGGGGCGGATTGCCAAATTTCTATGTGTGAACACCCCATCCCATAGTACAACATGTAGGCACAACTACAGTTCCACCTCATATGGTGCAAACAATGGCTCAACCAACATAATGCATTAGTGAAACCTGCACCGTAATATACCATTATATAGGGGTTGCTAACTTCATTTAGGCAACCTTGGGTGGGTGAATTTAGATTTTGCTGACAACCCAAAGGTGGGAAATTTTCCCCTTCAACCGGATTCTAAATGTCAGTGCAAGTATCAGAGGAAGCCCATATAGTTGGGGCGATACGCGTTGGGTTTTAGCGTCTCACATTCGGCAGGTTGAGACAATCCACAGTGGTAAACTATTTTTGCACATGGATTCTCCCCTATTTTAATGGAATTTGGCCAGTTCAAATTTTCGCTTCTTTTCGTTTTTCTTCATTTTCCAGGCACTCAATTTTTGCTCCATTTTTCTACACTTATATATAGGGACAGACAAGTATATATACATATCCATATACTTCTGTATGGGATGTCTACCATGAATTAAACTTACCCACTTTAATGGTTAAGAATCAAGATCTGGCCATCTATATTTATTAACACATTTTTGTATCAATTTTGTCTTTCATTGTGATGAATCCACATCATTATATATATTAAAGACCACATGGTTTTAATGGTTTAAAAAAAATAAAAAATATCACATGCAGATGTACTAATAAAGACTTATGTATTTTTATCTAAATATGTTGGGTGTAGAGTAGGGTTGAGCGATTGGGATAGGAAAAGATCGGATTCCGAGTAAATTTCACGATCGCAATCGGAATCTTTTCCAGTGTGGTCAAGGTCAGAGGTTATCTCAAGATCGGCTCAACCCTAAAAGTGACTTTTCCCATAGAGAAGCATTGACTAGGGTTGAGGATCGGGATCAGAAAAGATCGGATTCCGATCGGTGATCGAGCAAATTTCACAATCGAGATCGGCTGGAAAATGATCGGAAATCGATCTTGAAATCTCAAGATCGGCTCAACCCTAGTGTAGAGTCTCACCCAACTTGGAGTTTCTCCAAATTTGGAACAACCTCCCTGCTGAGTTCTGTCTAACCCAAAACTTTTGCACAGTACTGTATATAAATAACTCAGAGGAGCAGGTCATCCATGCAACGACCCCGTTATAAGTCTATGTGGTAAACCTTATTCATCTATATCTTAGGCCCTGTTTATCTGCAAATTTCTGGAAAGGAACCCATTGAAGTCAATGGGAAGCTTTTTTTTTCAGCGCTGAAATTCCACACCAAATTCCTCACCATTTTCCTCCGTGTGAATGGCCGCTAATAGTCGCGGCTTCAATGATTCTGGCACATAAAGAATTTACTATGGTCGCATCTAGAGATGATTTATTCCTTTATAATGTTGCTGTATACAGAGAATGGCTATCTATGAAATGTCAGTTTTAATAAAAGGATATCTCTAAGTTGCAATTTGCAATTTTTTTGTTCTATGTGACAAACTGAACTAAACTAGTAGGAGACTAATGTAATAGTGGGAGGTTATTATAGGCCGGCTATTACTAAACCATTGCCAATATCTGCAGGCCGCGGTCGCTGCTGTGCCAGATGGTGGGTGTTGTGGAGCTGAAGGAGATGGAGTCGAACATTTCCCTGAAATTGGAAAATGGAAAGTCTTTTATTATTCTTAATATTTTGCACCGTGTTCGATGAAAGGGACTCACTCAACATCTAAGACAGTAGAATATGTGATTTCATGTTATAGCATAGACATAGAGCACAGTCATATCTATAGTAATGGTGGTTAACCTCATTGTCAACAGTCATGGATGGACCAAACGTTTTGACTCAAAGGCCAAGTCATGCCAGTCAAACTCTTAGGGCATGTCTTAAAGGAGTTTTCCATCCTCTAATGCAAGTATCATGCTTATGGTATCCCATTTGTGGGGGTCTGACTACAGAAGGCTGTCGGAAGCTACTGCAATGGATGCGGAACGGACACAGTCTGATCCTATTCACGTAATAGGAGTGGCAATACAGTGCTGTCTACTGACTAGTGGTGGCACTGGGGAATTGCAGTGCCACTCCCATTACTTGAATAGGGGCAGATCGCGTCCATTCCACATCCATGTAAAAGCTTCTGCTAGCCTTCAGTTGCTTTATGTAGTCAAAGTTGCCCCACATAGCAAACCGCAACCAAAAAGCACTGCATAAAAGACAGTCGTGGAAACATATTGCCCTTTTCACAGAAAGTCCACAGTTTTTGCAACGTGTGGCCTTAAAAAGTTTGGTTTCGGAGAGGAAACAAAAAACTAAACAAAACTTCATGCTGTACATCTGTATTATATCGAAAGCATATCAGGCTTTCAAGTAACAAAAGAAAGCTGGGCTCACACGCGGGTTTTTTTTTTGGACTAGATTTTGAGGCGGCACTAAAGTCTTGGGTTCGAATCCCGCCAGGAGTTTGTATGTTCTCCCCATGTTTGCAAAGAATTTCCTCCCATTCGACAGAGACATACTGATAGGAAAAAAAAGTACATTGTGATTCCTATATGGGGCTCACAATCTACATTTACAAAAAAAAAAAGAATCCGGTCCATAAAACGGCTAGCCACGACTGGATGCTGGTGCAGTGTCGCGGCATTCTGCTCCGGATTAGGCCTAAATGAATAGGCCTAGTCAGGAGGGAGGTGTTGTCAGGAGGGAGGCGTTGTCAGGAGGGAGGTGTTGCGCTGCAGAATCTGCCTCAAGAAAGGGCATGTTGCGGTTTGTTCCCGCTCGCGGAAAAAGGAACCCATTGAATTCACTGGGAAACTTTTTTTTGAGCCGGATTCTGACAAGGATTTTGCGTCAAAATCCGGACCAAAACCCCCCCGTGTGAACCCGGCTTTATAGCGCAACTACACTTTCGAACCATTTTATTTTCTGACATGTATGTCTGTAATAAATTTTGTAATATACTTTAACAAATTTTGGCTCCGTTCTGTGAATCGTTTTATTCTTTCCCTTGATACACTATTGAGATCTGTCCCGGCTTCTCACAGTGTATGCTATACAGGCTTGTGTTATACAGGGACACTGTATATAAGGGTCACTTCAAACAGTTATATTTAGAATGTATTTATTCAATAGATTGCCACCTTTACTGGTTATACCTCTAGCTATACACCCGAGCATCCTGCTTGCCTTCCTTGCTGCACTGTTGACTGTATGAGGGAGGGGGGGTAGAGACAGAAGGAGAGGGGGAGACTGTACAGATGGCGTTGCGGTGATAGTGTTATTGGAGGTTGTAGGCCTTCCTGAATAGGTGAGTCTTCAGGGCCTTCTTGAATCCTGTGATTGTGGGGGTCAGTCTTATGTGTCTTGGTAAGGAGTTCCAGAGTATGGGGGATGCACGGGAGAAATCTTGGAGACGGTTGTGTGAGGAGCGGATGAGAGCAGAGCGGAGTAGGAGGTCAGTGCAGGATCTGAGGTTACGTGTGGGCAGGTAGTGGGAGATTAGTTCAGAGATATATGGAGGGGACAGGTTGTGGATGGCTTTGTATATTAACGTTAGTAGCTTCAACTCAATTCGCTGGGTAACAGGTAGCCAGTGGAGGGACTGGCAGAGGGGAGCAGCTGATGAAGAACGGGGGGCGAAGTGAATTAAGCAAGGGACATGCAATATGGGAATGGTGTGTATGGTGCAGCGGTATACCTAGTTCATTATATGTGACTTTTTTAATGAACTCCACCAAGAGAATTGCAAAAAAGAAGAAAAAAAAAAACACTCATGGCAAGCTGTCCCCAGTATTTTACAGTCATGATTTTGGAAGCAAGGTGTTGTACCTTTCTAGTACCTTGCATATAAGTCAGGCCTTAGGGTAAGAAACAATACACAGCCTGTGTCTTCATTCTGCCCTGACCTTTTATCTCATATTTGTTAGCTTGCCTATCATAAAACCTGTATCATTCATTAACATGTAACCAGACTGGAGCAGCGCCTTGCCCATCTCTCCTGCTCAGCGGCCGTGTACAATGTTTACAAGCCTGCTGAACACAGAAATGTTGCTGTTTCCTTAGACACATAAGATTAGTAAACGTCGATATTCCAATATGGTGTTGATCTGAAGGTACCTTATGAGGACCCAGAGAGGGCTAAACTGTGCAGTGTAGATAAGGCAACACAAGAATCCGGAGCTCTGTGGCGTCGTATAAAATGTAATAAAAAGCCACTTGCCTTTGGAGTACATTAGCAGAGCAAGCTGTAATGGTAATAACCCAGGCACTGAGGTACGAGCATATATGTGTAGGGATCGGGGAATAAACTGCTGCCACACGCTGCTGTCTCCTCTGCTGAGTGTATAGGGATCCATACATATCCATCATTTTGCCGCTGAATCCGCCTCAGAATCCATTTTTTTGGAATTTTCCGCTAGCAGAAAAAGGAACCCATTGAAGCTAATGGATTTTTTTTTCCACGTGGATTCAGCGTCAAAATCAGCGCCAAAAAAGTCTGTGAATGGACCCTAAGGAGGCACCAACTTTACCAGTCCAATATTAGGCAAATATTTCTACCCAGGACATCCAGTTGCCTACTCAGTCAATCTACAATATTAACGCAACTCCACAACCCCCTGACATACACAGTAAACAAAGCTGGACTACCGGACAATGCCTCGTACATTCCTCATGTGGCCCTATGGTTTATTCCAGTTCTGTAGGTTGTTTTCTAGAACGTTCTCACAAGCCTTAGCTCAGCTGTAATTAGACTTACTGTGTAATTAAGAAAGATGCGGCAGGTCCCCAAGGAGTCTTCCAGCATACATAGGGGAGATGGTGAGAGTTTTGATAGATCTTGCATGCTGTTGCATCATGTCTATCACACCTTATCATAGAAAGAAGCAATTTCTGCAAAAAACTTTGTATCATTTATTAAACATTGTCAAAAAGGGAAATATTAAAAGGGGTTTCCCATCACAGACTTTCAAGATGTACCATAGGGCATGTGGAAGTCTGACCACAGGTAACTATTCAGAGTAATAGTGGGTGGATATTAGGCAGGGTCTGTGTTGGATGCAATAGCCCTAGGACGGCATTGATAAGGTCTTAAATATGGGAACACTGGTGGTCCTAGTGACAGGCATAATGGCCAGCTATAATAATGATGTGGTCAATGGTTTCCTTAATCCATGTTCACACTTTAATCATGGTGTAGCAAAAGTGCACATTAAAAGGGAAGTTGTATAGAGTGACCATACAGTATAATGCCACCTCAACAGTGGTGTAACTAAGTCTTTTGGGCCCCGGTGTAATCTTTTGCCTCATCCCTACAGAGAATTCTTGATAGTGATGGTTACAGGAGCTAAGAAGTGTAATCCACCTTAGTGTGGTTAGGGTAATCTGTGGGTCTCCTTGGTTTATGGGCCAGATGGAAGCCGCAATCTCAATACTGATGCCAGTGCTTATGGCCCCCTAAGGCTCCTGGGCTCCGGAGTGACTGCACCTTCTGCACCCTCTCAAGTTATGCCCCTGCACCTCAGAGCCTACACACATGATAGGGCCCCTCCTTAGTGCCTCCACGTAATATAACATTTCTCTTTCAGTTTAGAGCCCCCGCAAAGGATAATCTTCCATTCAGTGCCTCCACACTCCTTGGAGGGAGCAGTCATCATCGGTTTATTACCCACCACTCTGCTCCCCGCTTCTTATCTGGCGCTGTGCCATGTCATGTGTGCCCAGAGCACAAAAAGGAGCGGGGAGCACAGGAGGGAGTAGTAAACCATATACCCATAACTCACACCGAGGAAGGGACCCAAAGTAGTCAGGCAATCCCAGCAAATTCAGTCATAGGGCATGCCACACCAAAATGTGTTGGCCTCTCCCCCCTCCCAGTTAATGAAACAGCTTCCCCCATATAGTTAAGCAATGCTAGAAGACAGTTTATCGAATGGGGTGCCAGGTGTCAGATCCTCACCATCCCAAAGGACAAGTCAGTAAAAGCCATAACTCGGAAAACCACTTCAATACATATGGTATAAGCCTGCATTCACACTACAGTACAGTAATGTCGCTGGGAGGAAAGGACTCCTATCAACAAAGATAACCAATGCTCGTGGTCACTTTTCTGCCATACTGTACAAGCCGGGAAATCCAGCCAACACCCGGACCAAGTATCATGTGTGAATCTAGGATTACTCTGCAGTTTCTATGCCAAGTAAGCCAAAGGGTCTGAGACCTCATGTATAGAATATAGCGGCACAAGTGACTATAGGTCAATAATTCAGACCACATGGCACCTTATTTTTCCCTTGAAGCATCGCTGGGGTAAATGCCTACATGATACATCATGCCCACAGCAATATACCATGATATGAGCCCGTATCAATCTATGGATGGTGTATTATGGATTCAGACAACACTGCACCATAATACAACTTTGTGCATGAGCCCTTAGGGTACTTACACACAGGGGAATTTGGCACTGAATTTGAAACACTGTATTTCGCCCAAAATCAGCTCCAAATTCCGCTTGAAACCAGTCTCCATTCATTTCAATGGGAGTAATTTTTTGCTTTAGTGGATTTTTTCAGCTAGCAGAAAACTAGGCCTCATGCTTGATCTTCATGTAGATTCCGCCTGACAACTCCCATTGAAGTGAATAGGGGGCAGAAAACAACACCTGATGGAATTTGCAGGAGCAGAAAAATCTGCTTCAGGCCGGGGCCCCACATGGCGTAAATACCGTGGTTTACCCGTGGCAGGAACATCGTGGAAAAAAAACATGGCATTTTACAATCACCATGTAGTGAATGGGATTCTAGCAAATACACTGTGGTTTCCAAAACTGCAATGGTTTCCCTATAGGTATAATGGAAGCAGAAAATTGCAAAGGAAACCTTTGTGAAAAGTCACAATGTGCTGCCCCCACAGTTTTTCCAGCAGTGCTTTTTTGCTACGGGACGCTACGTGGGGCCTTAGCCTCAACTCCCTGAGGCCGGGTTCAGATGGGGTCTTTTGGACCGGATTTTGAGGCGGATGCCGCCTCAGAATCCGGTCCCAAAAAACGGCTAGCCATGACTGGATGCCGATGCAGTGCATACAGTGTACTGTGCACAAATCAATGCACCTAGTCAGGAGAGAGTATTGCGGCTGAAACAGCGGTGGAATCCGCCTGAAGAAAGGGTATGGCGCTTCTTTTTTTCCGTGAGCTTATGGAAAAAGGAACCCATTGAATTCAATGTGGGGTGATTTTTGAGCTGGATTTTGACGCTAGCAAAATTTTCTACATTCCTGACCCTTATTGGTAAGAGGACTGATCATTGTATTATATGTAGAGTCAAAAAGCCTGATTTTAGTCAAGGCAGACGGTACAATTTTCTTGCTTCATAAGACAGGGTTCACACAAGGACACCCAGTGGCATTAAACACACAAAGCAGAAGACTGGCTGTGGTCTGAGGAGATCTGGATTACATGCGACACCTGGATGGCAAATTACTTTGCATAAAAAAAATAGCACAATAGAAAATGTCTGCCTAGACGCCCTGTATGATTCCAGCCTTGGGAACGAATATTACATAGGACATGGCGAGCGCAGAGTGTTATCTAGGTGACATCCTGATGGTTTCTCTTTACAATACAGGTCATACAGATTTTGCAAGTGGAAGAGATTATGGAAGTGACATGCACCAGCTGTAGTAACATACACCCTCTACTATAATAGGACGGCTTGCCGCAGATTTCCCCGCATACAGTAGGATGTGTAAAGAAGTGTATCCTGGAATATCTCCGAGCCTGGAAACATCTGGTCAATTTAGCTATAGTCAAATAAAGGGCTGTGTGTTTGAATGAAGATCTGGATAATAGGTGCGCTGCCATCTGGCCTCCAATCAGGTGCTAAGCCTCCAAAATGGTCATTATGTTCAGACATGAATGGGTGCAATTTGACAAACAAATTATAGTGAACCCCCCACCCTACCCCCTCCCTCCCTGCCACCATGTGCAAATGATGGGACATCTATAGGCAGCTGCTAACAAGTTTGTGAGGAAACTGGAAACCATTCTCGAGTAATTAAACAACCCATTAACCCTTTGTAAGCTAACAGACAGCACCCCTCCCCCAGTACCTGCTGTAAACAGATCTCTAAACTAGATCACTTTCGACCACACTGACATCTCTACATAGATATTCCAAGGCCTTGGCTCTGAATCATGTAGATTGATCTTGGCTCCATGATATGTGCCGCCATATGGTGTCTCCATACAGTAGTATATGTAGTAGGCTGGATTTAGACAAATGCTGTGAATAAAGGATGAAACAGTCCAATTTTTTTCACAGCCATTTTGGCATCCGTCTAGGATCCATCATGGATTACTCATTGACTTCAGTCTCTTGGAGGAATCAGTGAAAACGGACAAATGTAGCGGATTTTTGACCATCCATTAAAAACAAACATTATGGGGCGGTCAACATCACTCCATAGTCGGCAGAGGGTGCACTGAAGAGCACGCCTGCTCATAAATGTTCTGGCATAAAAGATAAAACTAGCAATACCGATAGAGTCGCCCGCCCATCGCCGGGTCCCCTTTTCAGGGAAGTGGTGAAGGGCTCGCAGGCTTTTTTTCCACATGGATTCTGATGGGAATTCAGCGTCAAAATCACCAAAAACTCCATGTGAATGGACCCTTAGGCTGGGGCCACACGGGTCGGAAACACCATGGTTTGGCCGCAGTGGAAATGCCGCGGGAAAAATTGCGGCGTTTTACAGTACTGCAAAGTGGATGGGATTCATGCGATTCCCATACCCACTTTGCGATAAAAACCGCAGCGTGGACACACTGCGATTTCCAAAAACGGCGCGTTTTTGGAAATCGCAGAATCTCAATTATATCTACGGAAAGGCCGGCGGCTTTCCCGTAAATATAAGGGCCCCTTCACACTGAGTTTACGCTCCGCTCATTCAGACACGTATACACGAGCGCTTCAAAACACACCCCATTCACTTCAATGCGAGCGCGTGTAAAGCCGGCTAATGGTAACAGAAAGTCCGCGGAGGAAAACTCTGTGAACTTCCTGTTCAAAGCGCTGCGGGAAGAACTATGATGTGTTCGTTCCACTTTTTTCCTGCAGTGCTTTAGCGCCGCATATCATCCCGTGGGGCCTTAGCCTAAGTAGGATTTTTCTCTCCATTTGAGGATAAACCTGGCAAAAACCCCATTATAGTCTATGATGCCCACTGGTAACAGACAGAGAACCACTCCTCTCATCTTTCGGATCCCCATGTGGACCCGAGCGACAGAACCAAATGCTGGTGTGAACCTATCATCAGCTGTAAGGACCCGTTCACACGGAGTAAATGTGCATGTATTTTGTCAAAATACACGTGTAAAAATAAGACTCCCATTGACTTCAATGACATTTTACATGTGTATTTTGATGTGTATTATGACGTGTATTTTGACGTGTTGTTTTACACGTGCATTTTGCCAAAATGAGCGCACGTTTACTCCATGTGAACTACCCCTTAGCCTGCCACAGAAATCAGCTCTGCAGTGGATTGGGAGCTGCACCTATACTGTACCTAAATCAAATGTATTACTACTCCTTACTTCAGGAGCTTCTTACAGCCTACAGACATTATGGCTAGGACACCTTCAGCACAATTTACACCCATTGACAAAACATTAGCCATGGTTGAGAACAGGTTCCTTGTGTGCATGGATTATAGAGAAACTTTCCAATACTTATTACATTATTTCCCATTTTCTTGTGACTTACCTGGAGAAAACATAGGGTTACCTACCTTGTCATCTTCAGTGCTCACAGCTTCTTATTGTTGTACGGTATCTTGAGTATTCAGAGGACGTTTAATGGAAAACCACCATATAATCATCCTGTCCAAGGGAAAAAAAAAAATCTGAGTGCACGTGCTGTGGATGAATGTGGATTAACACACCGTTGGGCTCCGTTCCTACGGAGTAACGCGCCACGCATTCAGACACGTATACACCCCCAGTTATTTTCTGAAGTCTAAAGAGACTCCAGAGTCAGTGACGTAACTAGCAAAGACTGGGCCCCATAGCAAACTACCAAACCCCAATACGGCATAGCACCCCTTTTCCTGGCCCCCATCCAGGTTAACACCCCATTTAGACACACTATAATGTCTTTACCAAGTGTAATGTCCCATGGCAGAGCCTCCATGCAATATAATGTCCCATAGCTGCCCTTCCACACAGTAAAATGTTCCATAGCAGCCCCTCCACACAGTATTATATCCCATAGTGGACCCTCCACACAGTATAATGTCCCATAGTGGCCCCTCCACACAGTATAATGTCCCATAGTGACCCCTCCACACAGTATAATGTCCCATAGTGGCCCCTCCACACAATATAATGCCCCATAGTGGCCCCTCCACACAGTATAATGTCCCATAGTGGCCCCTCCACACAGTATAATGCCCCATAGTGGCCCCTCCACACAGTATTATACCCCATAGTGGCCCCTCCACTCAGTATTATGCCCCATAGTGGCCCCTCCACACAGTATTATATCCCATAGTGGCCCCTACACACAATATAATGTCCCCATAGTGGCCCCTCCACACAGTATTATGCCCCATAGTGGCCCCTCCACACAGTATAATGTCCCCATAGTGGCCCCTCCACACAGTATAATGTCCCATAGTGGCCCCTCCACACAGTATAATGCCCCATAGTGGCCCCTCCACACAGTATTATACCCCATAGTGGCCCCTCCACTCAGTATTATGCCCCATAGTGGCCCCTCCACACAGTATTATATCCCATAGTGGCCCCTCCACACAATATAATGTCCCCATAGTGGCCCCTCCACACAGTATTATGCCCCATAGTGGCCCCTCCACACAGTATAATGTCCCCATAGTGGCCCCTCCACACAGTATTATGCCCCATAGTGGCCCCTCCACACAGTAGAATGTCCCAAAACCATTCACTTTCCACAGCTATTATAAATGCTGCATTTCCACAATGTAGGGTCTTAGGCTTTGGGTAGTTTCACATGCAGCATTTTTTTGGGAAAAACACCACAGTTTTTTGACACTTTTCCATTCAATTTTTGAGCTAATGCCAGAAGAGTACCAAAAAGTAATGGAGAATATAGAAGAACTCTACTTCCCGCTACATCCACTTCTGGCTGGCTGTGGAACAATTCCCAAAAATGTCTGAAGTCCATAGATAGGCAGGATCTGCTGTACAGGTGACAAACATTGGAGCTTGTTGTTATGGCCCCTGAGTCTGATGCAATGCTCAGGACTACCATATGTTCTTATGTTACTGCAGGGCGGGTGTGGGACAACATGTCAAATAGACTTTACAGGTGCACTGAACACAATACGGGAGCAGGTCTCTTCCCATGTATGCATAACTCTACTGCCATATACAGTGTACACAGGGTAGCAAACAAGAATGTGTGAAATACCTTTGTATAACCTGCTTAAATTCTATGCAGTGTTAGCTTTATGCACACATGGCAGGTCTTAGTGGTGTGCCACTTTTTTGACCCAAGGCAAAATTTATGCCATACTTGCTTTTTGTCCTAAAATTAAGCAAGCCATTGGTGGAGAGAGCACCCAACAAATTTAAAGGTGCTGTCCGGCCCCAAATTGATGTTACGTTCGGATGACGTATCCACAGGACATCATTAGTATGTGATCTGTGGGGGTCCGGGACCTGAACCCTGCAAAGACTAGCTGTTTCTACAGTGTCTGGGTGCCTGAAGCAGTGGATAGGGAGCATGTGCACACTAGTGCATGGCTCGTTACATGACAGATCTCTAATTACTAAGCTGTGACTGTAACGAACTGTGCACATCACTTGACCATGGACGGTCCATCACATGACCATGGACGGTCCATCACATGACTATGGACTGTCCATCACATGACCATGGATGGTTCATCACATGACCATGGATGGTCCATCACATGACTATGGACTGTCCATCACATGACTATGGACTGTCCATCACATGACCATGGACGGTCCATCACATGACCATGGACGGTCCATCACATGACTATGGACTGTCCATCACATGACTATGGACTGTCCATCACATGACCATGGATGGTCCATCACTTGACCTTGGACTGTCCATCACATGACCATGGACGGTCCATCACATGACCATAGACGATCCATCACATGACCATGGACGGTCCATCACATGACTATGGACTGTCCATCACATGACTATGGACTGTCCATCACATGACCATGGATGGTCATCACTTGACCTTGGACTGTCCATCACATGACCGTGGATCTATGAGGAACTTTGAGAAATTTGTACAGAAAATATATTGTTAAATTGCACAGTTTTTAATTGTACAAACATTTAGTTACTGAAACTGGACTAACCTTTTAAGTGTAAAAATATGCAAAAATACTTTTTGACAACTCTGCCCATTAAATACATAAATAAATGGAATAATCTGCACAAAATTAGAATAAGTTACAAAAATGAGCAATTATTCTCTAATTAGTCTGATCTGCTAAGATCTTAGCAATAGACGTTATTGGCTCCTGTAATCCTTCCAAGCCTTAAACCTCCGGTAATGGAGTCCAGGAGGAATTTCCAGGATTTACTGTATATCAAGGAAATCTTTATACTCTTGTTCCTCCCTCCACAGGAATAGATAAGAGAGTCAGAGCAAGTACTCACTAAACCTGTCCAAAGTTACTTAGGTATAAGGAAGCGTTCAGTTTTCGTAGCTTGATCCCCAGCCTAATCCAGCTTTTCATTTTCGGTTAGCCTAGAGGGTCTGATCTAGTGGAAAAACATGACACACCTGTTCTAGAACGAACCAATTTCCTGCCCCGAAGAGTAACAGAAGTGATTCAACAAATAACGTAGTAGTAGAAAATGCAAATTCCAGCAAATTTTCCTGGTTCCAGAACAACCGGGGCACAGCAGGTAATAGCAAACCTAAAATCAAGTAAGCAATGGATGTAAAACCAATGGAATTTTACTGAAAATGAAGTAAGGGCCCCTTCACACTACGGATACGCTGCCTGATTCTGAACGTTAAAACACGGTCAGAATCATCTCGTATGAAGCAGACCCCATTCATTTCAATGGGGAGCCGGCATACGAGCACTCCCCGTTGAAATGAATGGGCTGCTTTTTACTCTACAAGCGCTCCCATTGAAGTGAATGGGAAGCGCTCGCATGTACGGCTCGGACTGAGCTGAGCGCCAGGCCCCTTCACACAGCGAGCCGTTCACGTGAGCGCTTCCCATTCACTTCAATGGGAGCGCTCGTAGAGTAAAAAGCAGCCCATTCATTTCAATAGGGAGTGCTCGTATGCCGGCTCCCATTGAAATGAATGGGATCTGCTTTATACGCACTGATTCTGACCGTCTTTTAACGTTCAGAATCAGGCAGCGTATCAGTAGTGTGAAGGGGCCCTAACAAAACAATACTGGCTGTATATTTGGCAAGAGGCAACTTTTTAGTTCAATTTAGTAATTTGCCATTTTTTTCTGCTAAAAAGGTGAATAGGTGATCAGTATGAAAAATTAATTTTGGGCTGAAAAACCTCTTTAGGGCTAGTTCACACGGGGCGCAGGATGGCGTATTTTGGTCCTAATTTTGAAGCCACGTCAGAATAGGGCCAAAATGTGCCTGCCACCACTGCCATGGCTTCCGACAGTAGTGGCTTCCCGCTCCACAGTAGGCCTAAATGAATGAGCCTAGTCCAGAGGTTGCTGCCACGAGGCGGAAGCCGGGGCTGAATCAGCCGCTGAATCTGCCTGAAGAAAGGGCAGCTAGCAGTCTACATAGACCTCTATTGTGAGGGGGCTGATTCTGACGAGGATTCAGCGCCAAAATCCGCCCCCTTTTGCCCTGTGTGAACGAGCCCTTAGGGGCGCTTGCAGACGACCATACTGCAACCGGCCTGCCATGATAGAAAAGTATGGGCTGCACACAAGGGACACGGGGATGTTCTCACCTGCCACCCGTGCACGGGCCATGCTTCTGCGGCTCCTTTCATTAAATAGGAGCCACGGAAGCACGGGCCGCAAAATAGGATTGGAATAAGACATGTCCTATCTGATACGGCCCAGACTGTCAGCCCACTCACGGGACCGTCATGTATACGGATCCATAGAAAGGAAAGAGTTAGTGTGTTTTCCATGAAATACATGAATAACACACTGACCCACACCACGGTCGTCTCAGTCTGCAACCAGCCTAAGGCTAAGGCCACGCATGACGGGCTGAAGCCAAAAACCACTGTGGAAAAGACGGCGGCAGAATCACATTGTGTTTTATCTCTGCAGACTTTCTGCCCCTATTATACTTATATGGAGAATGCCAGCATTTACATAGGTACAATTGACATGCTGAGATTTACAAAAACACAACAGTTTTTGAAAACACAGAATCCCATCCACTTTGCAGGTAACGTAAAACGCAATGCTTTCACAATGTAGGGACTTAGGCTGTATTCACACTGAGTAACGCTGGCGTTTTTTGTGCTTATTTTTGCACATAGCGCCGTGTTAACACCGCGTAGCACCGCGTTAACACCACGTATACGCCGCGTTAACACCGGGCAACGCCACCGCAAAATAGCGCGGCGTTAACGCGGCGTACACGCGGCGGTATGTGCAAAAATAAGCACAAAAAACGCCAGCATTACTCAGTGTGAATACAGCCTTAGGCTAAGACTTTTCTCTTTTTTGCAGATTTTGCTGTGGTTTTTTGAGCCAAAGCTGTGTTTCTGCAATGTGGGCAAGCCGCAGCCAAAAAAGAAAGAGCTGCAGGAGAGACCGTGGCCATGACACAGATTTAGTGCACCGTATGGTGCTGTCATGAGGTGCCCATGACCTGGCTATGGATGGTGCAGATGAAAAGCCATGCCGCTGCCACAGTGTTCCAATAAATTTCATTACAAAGTGATTGCTTGTTTATGGTTCCGTGCCAATAGTGATGTGGTTTTGCAGCTTACCGTACAGCCATTACCTAGAATCACTCCATAAACAATCGGTGATGCATTAATGGAATACTGTGGCAATTGTTATGGCCGTTTTAGGCTGCGCCTCAGGCCACGTCATGATCATGTCTTAGCTGCATCATGACAGCACCATGTGGACATACCCATATGCCTACAAAGCTACTAGATAATAGATATAGATTAGTAATAAAAGATTAATGCTGATTGATCCAAATATAGATGAATATTAATATTAATATTCATGCATCTGACTGTGCTAATAATCCTTGTTCTATGGATCCATAGCAAAGCTTACATCGAGCATAGGGGGTGAGTCAGGAGGCTAAATTCCCCAGAATTAGGACTTAAAGGGGTTGGGCTAGATTAGAAAACATGGCTGCTTTCTTCTTCTCATCACGTCACATGGCCATGCTGCAGCTCAGACTCATACACGTCAAGGGGCATAGCTTTTTGGGAAAGGAGGCATGGCCTAAGATGTGCCAGTATGCACCAAAATTGTGCCAGAATTGAGACACAACATTGCGGAGTGAATTAACCACTTCCAGACGCCTATACACTATATACTCCCGGGGGATCCCTCTCTTGTTCTGCAAGGACGTACCTTTAAGGAAGAGTCCCATCTTAGACACTTATAGCATAGAAATGCCACAGGAAATTCCAAAAATATCTAAAATATGAATATCTACTTAAGGGATTAAAAATAGATAATGAATAGATAAAACAAACAGAAAACATAAAATGACCTCTTTGCTTAAATCACCTTTTTTATATTAAACATATTTCTTGTGATGATTTTAATTTTTCAACATCTTGCAATTCCAACTTTTGCCACTAGGCCTAAACCATTCTGCGACTTCCTGTTTCTTATAGAGCAGTGATGGCGAACCTTTTAGAGACCAAGTGCCCAAAACCCACTGATTTATCACAAAGTGCTAACATGGCAATTTAACCTTAATAGTATGCGGGTCCACAATAGCACACAATTACAGACCTGCAAAATATGGTCATACGAATGGACTTTATAGAACTTTCTGCTCCAGTGTGAATCCCACACAGTACAATCTGCTCCACAGTGACCCCTACACAGTACAATCTTCTCCACAGTGACCCCTACACAGTACAATCAGCTCCACGGTGGCCCTCACACAGTATAATCAGCTGCAAAGTGGCCCACACACAGTATAATCTGCTGCACAGTGTCCCTACACAGTACAATCAGCTCCACAGTGACCCCTACACAGTACAATCAGCTCCACAGTGACACCCACACAGTACAATCAGCTCCACGGTGGCCCACACACAGTATAATCAGCTGCAAAGTGGCCCTCACACAGTATAATCTGCTGCACAATGGTCCCCACACAGTACAATTTGCTCCACGGTGGCTCTCACACAGTATAATCTGTTCCACGGATGGGTGCCCAAAGAGAGGACTCTGAGTGCCAACTCTGGAACCCGTGCCATAGGTTCGCCATCACGGCTATAGAGCAACAATGGGCTAAAGGCACAGTAGTCTGGAGCAGACCCTATTCTTCTATGGGAAGTTTTCTTGGCATGCTCAGTGACCTTTGCAAAGGTCATTATACAGAGGGGGGAGTAGATAAATTGTGAAATAATTCTATTGTGACTGTGTCTTATCTACATATACATAATAGCTGTGATCATCAATGTGCTGATAAGTGAGGGAACTGCTGCAAAGAGATCTCCTACAGAAAACAAGACGCCTCGGCTTATTAAATGCCCTAGTGGACAGAGTCAGAACTGCAACATTTTTAGGATTTTTTAAAAATGTAGATAATACATTGGAAAAATGTTTTAAAAAGTCACCAAAAATTAATTAAAAATATGTTTAACATAAAATTATATTAAAAAAAAAAAAAGCGAAGTAGTGACGTCCAGGAGCTTATATACAGAGCTAAGGACAAGATTGTGCCATGTTAGTTCGAGAATCCCATCCTTGGCTCTGTATATACATCCTTGTAGATCTGTAATACAGTCAAGTACGTGGAGCCTGCACCGGATTCATCCCTGAACAGGTGAGTCCAAGTAAGTTTTTACGCATAATATTAACACTATACACACCACGTAATTGTGATTCCCATAACAATGTATAGAAAGTTCATAAAGTCAGTTGTGTTTGCCTTAAATAAGTTTTAATATCGGGAGTCAAATCCAACAAGGCGACAAGGCACTGACCTCTGTCTCCGGAGATCATCTCTCCATCTCAGACACGATTTTACATGGAGTATTCAAATAGGTGAATGAATTATGTCAGCGTTCTCCTGAACCGGACATTTGCCTGCCAAATTGTAGACAAATTGGATGCATGAAAGGAAATTTATGAGGCAGGTGACCTCTGATTTGCCTTTTAACTGAATGGTATCATGTGCCGACCTGCCTGAGTCAATCTAGGCTGCCTTCTCCGTATGCAGCGTGACGCATCCTGTTTTCCGCACATTTTTTGTACAGAATTAGCACCAAGAAAAGAGATAGAAGTCTGGATTTACTAAATGGGCTACACCGAAAAAGCGGCTAAAATGTGCTTCAATTTGATGCATTTTTGGTGCACAAAGACTTAGCTCATGTGTCCCATTGTGTACAGAGCAAAACTTTAGGCGGAATGGGGCTGTTAGATATTCGGAAAGGCCTGAGACACTAGGGGATAGGGCCCACATGACTGGGGGAGGGTTCAGGAGCTGAAAGGGTCAGGGAAAATAAGGGGAGGGGTCAGAGGTATTACAGTGGGGGAATGGGTGACGGTTAGCACTGTCTAGCCAGGGCACACTAGTGAATGGCCCGCCCACCTGCCCGGTATTTTAAGGGAAGTTGGTAGTATTTGCAGGGGTTAGTGGGGGGTGAGAGGCCTAGCGGTCAGTGGTAGGACCTCATCAGCGGTATGGGGATCCTGGGGTTGAGTGTGGAAGCCAGGGGTTGTCCTCTAGTTGGGCTAGGTTTCCTCAGGGGTCAGGCTTCACGTGTTTAAAGTAATGAAAGCTACCCGAGGTGGGTTTTCGCACCTGGGTAGATGAGGCGGTGCCTCTCGCCATTCTGTTGATTGCTTTGCTGTTTGCACTTTAAGGTTGTGTAATTTGAGATAGTAATACAATGATTTAATATAATAAAGTATGTGTATTTATATTTACCGCCCGTTTACGGTAATCTGTATGTTAATGTGTTTCTTATCGTTATTGTGTGTTAATACATCGGCCTGTACAGGCCAAATATAAATCCAATGCAGGTGTCAGAGTCTTTATTGGGAGTCAAGGGGGGGGGGGGTGTTATCAATGTAAGGGTCAGGCAACTAAATCAGGAGGGGACAATAGCCTCATCCCCAAGTCAAGATCCAGAGAAGTGTAATGATTTATATCGGAGATCTAGAACAGTCCCGCACTGGTGTAGATTTGAGTTTAGGCGCACCTACATGTGGAAGAATTATTAGGATGACATAGTCCCTTAGTAATTCTAGCTCATGGAGAGCCTTTAGAGGAATGAGTCAAAGGGATTGTCAGAGACCCAGGAACATTAGATACTGTTGACCTAACCATCGTCTGACACCCGTACCCCACATGGGTCGGCTCTCAGGAGCTGTATACATAGTATACAGCCAGAAGTAGCTATTCTAGTGAATGGGAGCAGAGCTGCAGTTCCACTGTGCCACCACTGCAGTGTACAGCTCTGTACACTGTATTCAGCTCCTAGATCTGTACACTGTACTTTTGGCACCAAGGAACTGCAGTTCTGCCCTCTATTCATTGAATAGCAACAGATCTACTTCCTGCGCTATTCCTTCTATATGGCTTCTGAATTGGTATAGGGGTCTGGGTGTGGATAGGTCATCAATATCCATTATGCCATTATCTATCATTCAACCTCTTTTAGGGTAAGTTCACACAGGGTTTTTTGGTCCGGAACCTGAGGCGGCCTCTGACCAAAAAACAGGTAGCTGTGACTGAATGCCGGTGCGTGGAGCGGAGCAGGCGGGGCTGAGTGGAGGGGGCGGGGCTGAGTGGAGGGGTCTGAGCGAGCGTCGTTAGCAGGCAGAGAGCAGGCAGGGAGAGGACCTGCACTCTGCCTGAGCGTGAGGGGTGGCCGCTGGAGCAGTGCTGCGTCCACAGGGCCGCCCCAATCCACCGCTCGGTGACGCTAAGCCAGTCCAGGACAGCTTGTCCTTGACTGGCTTAGGTCAGCAAAAATTCCGCCCTCCCCCGGGGCCCTGGCATAGCACCGCCTGAAGCGGTCGCTTCAGGTAGCCTCATGGGAGGTGTGGCGCTGACTGTAGGTAAGCTAGCATAAAACACGTTCATGTTCCGACCTAACTATCTACATGAAGTTTACTGGATCAAAGGGAAGAAGTGATTAAGAGTGGATGACTGCAACCTTTCCTCCTACACATATCAGAAGAGGCCCCCAAATTGCAGATCTCCAGCTGAATGCGCTGGTGCTATGCTGAAGCTCTCGTGTGCAGCTCAGGACATGTCATTTTTCGGGTGGAGAAGTGAAACTCAATTTTTTTTTTCGAGTGCTCCGGCTCTCTGTTCTTAGTGGCGCTGTCCAAAATGATGTTTCATGCCTCCAGGCTGCCAAGCAACTACTCAGAAAGATGATAAACTCTGCCCCATAACTATCCTCCGCACATATACGATCCTGCCTGTCTTACTTTACAACTTGTCTACAACTGCCAAGAAGATTTTGTGAGATATTATCTCTTCCTCATTATGTGTAAGGGGGTGAAACTTGTGCCTTCCCTTACAACACATGGATAAAGAATGTACCCTTGGTGCCAGGGCCAGGTCTCATCCTTTCCATTCTTTTTTTTTATCTCCATCTACTGAGAGCCTTCCTTTTTATATTTCCATACAATACAACTGTATGAGAGTTTGTTTTTTGTGGGATGAATGGTACTTTTTAATGGCACCTTAACAAGTTCCATACAATGCACTGACAAACTGCAATAAAATAATTTGTGGGGTATAAAATCCTAAACATCCAAATCCCTCCCTGTTTTTATCATACAGGTCACCCGAACAGTGGATTGTGATACTCAGATCTGCAGCCAAACTATAGAGTCATCGTCTGGACTGTCAGATAAAGAGGAAAGTAGGAATGTCACCACTGGCCCAGGAAATGCCAAGAAGTGAGACCAAATAATGTACCCAAAATAAAGCAAACAAATCTTAAAAACCAAGAAGTGAGTGTAGATATGGGACATCGAGGGTTATACCCATGGACTAAGAGAGAAGGATAGAGCCTGTGCTACCACAGTGGCAGGGAGGTTATGGAAATGAAAGACCTAGGAGGATTCACTTGGAGAGCAAGGCCGGTGAGTCTTAGGTACTGGTGCAAGGGAGCCATTGTATTGTCCTGGAACATCATTAGCCCCAGGTTTATCATCATTTTAGTAATGCTTGCCCCACTGCCTGCTTAAAGACTCATATAGAGACTGAAACTATGAGGAAGCCAGGGAACATGTCTACAAGTACATGACCCTCCGAGGCCTGAACAGCTACAGTTCCTCACTCATAGAATGTAGTGATGAAATACACCAAGGCACACAGGAATGTTGGCACTGGCATTTAATGAGTTAAATGGTCAGTATTATACAGTTTAATGGCAGCTATTCAGTAGCGGGGATCTACTCGAGCAGTGGACGGGGATCTACTTGAGCAGGGACAGAACACTTCCTGTGGTGTGGTTGTCCAGTCCAGACTGGTAGCAGCAGGTCTGAGGTCTGAATGGAAGACCCAATGGTGCTGAAAACCTCTTTTATATATGGGAGCCTTTCTTGCCAAAGAGACACTGTCTACGGTCCAGTCAATAAACACAATCAGGTTCTGTCCACTTGGAAAGACATAGTATCGGCCTCTTTTTAAAAAACACCAATGCACAATAAACACACAGCAGCAAAGCGATATCCTATAGTGCAATAAGTCATAAGCATATTCAGCAAAATACATAACATAAAATGCACAACAGGATGCACAAGACACAATCCTAGTCAATTTTTGTCAAGCAAAATCCGCTTCAAGTTCCTAAAGCAAAAATTTTCTGCTTGGCAAATTTAGCATCAAATTCCATTAAAAATTGTCCTATATGCCATGAATATTGTAATATCATAATACAGTATTTAACAACATCCCCTAAGGCTCATAGTGGCACAGAGAGTTTGACATACTTGCCTTTGTGCCCTACTTTCCCACGTGGTGCGCCCTGATATCAACTCTGCATCCTCAGGCTGTAAAAAGAATTGAACACAATGGTGGAGCAGTAAGCCATTAGCTTCCTGCTCCACCTCACGTTTGTCCACTGTTGGAAACTGTTTTTAGGGAGAATAGGGCCAGTGACTTAATATTTACATTCCAATCCCCTGGGGATCACAGGGTGAATTGGTCACTTCCACTGGTCCTTTTCTCCCTGAAAACAGTATCCAACAGAGGATGTGGTTCGGCCATGAGCTGTCAGCCATCTAGGGTGCAGCCTTACATCTGGTAGGCTTGTAGTGTTGTATTTAGTCCGTTAGCCCTCAGCAAGGGGTTGTTTATGCTGCTGCAACAGTTTTATTGTTCATCGGTTTAAGATAATTGAGTTTCCAAATGTGAGAGAATCCACCACACCACTTAAAGTGACAGTGTTATGACTCTATATGGGAAAAATACATTTTGCAATATTGAATAAAATATTCAAGTACAGTACTGTTGGCTGGCTGAGCAAGGACCTTGGGTGTTATGTGGCCGGGGGCACCAACAAGTCTCTCTGTCCTGGACAAGGGTAGAGGCCTACCAAAGTTCCAGAAGACCCTCCAGTGGGTCCAAACTTTCACGTAATATTGGTCTAGCACAGGGGTAGGGAACGTACGGCTCTCCAGCTGTTGCAAAACTACAACTCCCAGCATGCATACTTACTCTGCTGTTCTTGGAACTCCCATGGAGGTGAATGGAGCATGTTGGGAGTTGGAGTTTCATAGCAGCTGGAGACCTGAAGATTCCCTACCCCTGGTCTAACAGAAGACATACAACTTTGAAAGATACTGTGGTCTATAGCCTTGGGGTTGTTGGAGGGTGGTCACCTAACATTATTTTATCTGGTGGGCCCATGGAATGTTAGTCTGATAGTTGATGGAGGTATTTAGGCTCAGTAGTGAATTGAATCTTTCATGCAGTTAAAGGAACGTTAGCTCTGCCCATAACCCCCCGGGCAAAATTTTTGCAGCATTGTTTCTTAATTTATCATGTGCAATGGGCCTTCCAAATAAATATTATCAGGCAGAGGACTCTCCAGCCACCACCAGTAGGGTTCACTATCTTTGCCCATTGCCATGGCCTCTTAATTCTGGAAATCTGGAGTTCCAGATTGTAGATCTCCATCAATGTCATCTTCTGACTTGTTTCTAGGACCTGCTGGAGGTGGAATTCTACTCATCATGTTGTAAGATTATACCAATGCTATTGCTCAGCTACACAATATCCTGTCTATAAGGAGTTAATGATTTATTCTTTTTTGAAACGTGTAGATCACCGATGTCCAAAGCTCAGAATCCCAGTCCTAGCAACGCTGCCACCTTACTTGGTTTCAAGGTTGATAATTGGTCTCTAAAGGACCATGAGAAGCAAACCAATTATAGCTAAACATGCCGCATGCACAATATATTTCCATTCTTGTTGTGGATCCATTTTGAGTTTACAAGGATGAGGTAAAGCTTTTTGCTAACAAATTTGGCGGCCATTTTGTAAGCTTAAAGTCATAAGAATAAGCGATGCCTTAAAATCACAAAATGAATTCCTTTGAGATTCTTAGGCAAAGGTTATGACTTTATTTTTGGAGACTTCACGGACTCTGTAGAACTAGCTATTCAAGTGAAAGAAAAGTTGTCTGGACGTTATATTAAGTTGTAAGTTATGTCAACTTACAATACCCTTCCAGTGTTCTTTGGTTTAGGTGAGCCTTGGTGTAAATTGTTCACCAACTTTAATGTGGGTAATATAGCCTTTTACTTCACGCAATTTGGGTGGTCGCACCCATGCCCTGGAACCTTATTGGGATCATAAGATATCTCTTCCAATTTGAGGATTATTATAAAGGATTTTGCATCAGGGCCCAAGATGTTACGCCTCTGGAGGTCATAGTTTTGTATTACACCAACTTCCATCCTAGACTTGGTAAAAAGTTACAGTATATTTAGTAGAAAATGTTCCAATATGGTTTCGTCAATTCTCAGAAAAATTAAAATCTTTGCACTTTTTGTATGTAGGATTTCAATTCTCAGTGTAGATCCAAGGGACTGTGACATGGGACTCTATGTTTATGTAACTTCACCCATGCACATTCATTACATCAAGGAGGAATCAAGGTTAGTGAAGGCCAATGGGTTAAAACCATACTTGCCAACAATTTTAGAACGTCATAGAGGCTCCCAAAAATAGGGATGACTTCCCAGAGTCACAGAAGAGTGACCAAATCTCCCGCTCCACTGAAGTCCTCCCACATGCACCTGGTCTCTCTCATTTTACAAGTGATATGGGCACATTATGTGTGTCACATCCCCAAAACCGAGTAGCGCCAACACAATGACTTGCCCACACTACAAAGAGGGGTGTGACATGCACAAAATAGCCATGGCCTTATTGAAAAATTTTCCAGTGCATTTCAAGTGCAGAACTCCTGGAAGCCAGCTACTAAACTTTGGCAGGTATGGTTTGGTGAGAACATCTCCCCATCCATATAATCCTAGACTAACTTGGGCTGGATGTAGATATTAAATAATAATAGGTCACAACAACGTTGACCAGTTCCCATCACAATGGGTCATAAGAAAGCACCACTGTCTCCTGATGTCTACTATTGAGTTTATGTAGGTATTTGTTGGATTTCAACATGTCCGATTCTGTATTTAAAGGGAGTCTATCCGTTACAAAATGCCTCCCAAACCAGAATTGATGATTTACCAGGTGGAGAAATGTTATGACTTTCCAAACAATTTTGCAAGTGCACCGGGGCAGGCCTAATTTTAGCAATAATATTTCCCCTATGGCAGTATTTCAGTTTGCTAGGCACTTGGACCCGATAGGCTTCTTTTAACCAAGAAAAGGCTTAATGTGAGTTAGTGGAGGTCTGAGGGCACATGGGCTACCTGGTGGGTATTCCTAGATGGTCTTCTGAACGTTACTAGTCGATAGAAAACCGGACAACAATTTTAGGAGGTAGGAACCATGTTTTGTGCTGTCAACAGTATCTATAGCAGGCCTGACAACAGTCCTAGTCATCCCCTGGCTATGTGACAAACCAGACCACAAAATGGTCTAGTTTAGGCAATCCTTCATAGAGGCGTCCCTTTACATCTTTGAGGTTTCCTCGTCCTGTGATCTGGAGTTTACATATTGAGACTTATGCCTACATTGCAGAGCTAAAGCCTCAGCACTTATCCTAGAATTTTATTACAGCAATAGGACCCAGTTGCTTGAGTGTATGGCATAACGTCAAGGTATTACACTGCGTAATAGTACTCTGCCCGAGTGTCCTCATATCACCTTCCTATCACCTTAAGACATAGAAAATACAAAGCCTTATTATAATTACAAAGCAGCTGAAGCCTCGCATATTAAAACAATTTATGGGAAGTTAATTGGAGAAAAGATTAACAAAGCGGCTTAGTGAGTTGTTGTGCTTACAGTCCTATTGTTCTGCTCCCTGCTTATGAATAATCGTGATTTATTACATGACATATTATGTAGGTCACGTGGATGGAGTGCTATGCTGGTAGTTATTAGAGGAGGGATCTATGGAAATATCTGCTGAGCTAGAGCTGGAGAAAATATTTGTGTTTGTGCTGAGTCAACCGGGTTAATCTATCTTCTTCATTGGAAGGTATAGTATGGTAACATTTTCCCAAAAAGTCTAGGGTTTTTCTTATTTTAACTCAATAAAATGTGAAAATTAATGGTCGTACAGACTCAGGGCACCCCTGGAAAAAAAATTGGGGGCACCACGATCAAATAATTTTTTACCAGAAGACAAAAAACATTCTATGGATACGGATGATTTTACATGAAAACATTTGGTTGTCTTCTCAACCAGAGTGTTGTGGCACCCCATTTAGGAATCACTGGTGTCATAAGAGAGGGGAATGATTGTTTGGCGATATTATACACTGTGTGGGGAATCGCTCAGGTAGATGCTCGGTAGCAGTGCAGGAAAAAGGGACATAGGAACTGGGTTGCACACAAGTTCAGTATTTATTCACTTCTTGTGCATAAACTGCCTTTGCAGAGGCACATACAAACAAAACAAAAACCTTCTTGGCTGAGAACTAACTAAACATAAGAAACTTTTCCCCTGAATATACAGGAGCCTGGCTACCAGACTCCCACCTTGGCAACAACAACGGGTGGCACAGTACCTGCTTTGTAGGTTCGGTCTGGACAGGTCAGCTCTGTCAGTGTGGTGCCACACTCCTAGTCTTCACACATAGACTAATATTAGGCCTTGATTACACAGCTGACCACCCTGGTGTGGGTCTTTACCATACACCCTTTAGCTGCCTGGCTGGAACATACCTGTCTTCCCAGACCACACCCTTCACTCTCTCACAACTGGGTAATAACTTTGGAGAGTTGATGACCATTGTTGATTTTCTTCCCCTGGTAACCAAAGAGCAATGGCGATAGCCAACTCTTCTGATTGACAAACGGTTCCAAAGATCTCAGTTTCGTAGAGTTCTTTGAGCCTGGTGAGGAGAGTGGGATACTAGATTTAATTGCAGATACAGAGTTTTAAAAGTAGAGTTATGCTTTAATACCATCAGGGGCGTAACTTGAAAGGGTGCAGTCGGGGGCCCAGAAGCCTTAGGAGGCCCATAAGCACTGGCATCAGTATTGAGATTGCAGCTTCCATCTGGCCCATAAGCCAAGAAGACCCACAGATTCCTCTAACCATACTAAGGTGGATTAAACTCCTTAGCACTCGTAACCATCACTATCAAGAATTCGCTGTAGGTATAAGGTAGGGGGCCCCGGAAAAAAGATTGCCTTTAGCCTAAGACTTTAGTTCCGCCACTGAGTGCAATCTTCACACTTTCATGATGCACTGCTTTAGTTCAGGATAAGCATTGCAAAAATTTCTGTAACAAATTCAGAGACTTCAGTAAGCAAAATGCTCTGTGCCAGGAACTTGCAGTCTATTTTTGTGAGGGCACAACGCTGTGTTTACCTACTCCTCTCCTTCTGGTCTGATGTGATGCCAAAACCATCACATGATGTCTCAACTGGTATATTGTATATAGTTCAAATAGAGTCACATTGAAGTCATGACATTGGGTTGGTAAGGGGGCAGAGGGTAAATGTCCCTATCTAGTTTTGGGTTATGGAGAGGGCAAAGGGTAATGAGCAGTCAGCCCCCACACTAAATCAGCCTACAGCTATCTAGCAGATAATGGAGTGAGTGAGCTTTCTTTTTAATCTTTTCATTGCTGTGGCCCCAATCACCAATCATTTTGCAGCATCTTCATGCCCGCTGCTGTGTGTACACACATCATTGACTACTGACAGGGCTCCAGGATAGCAAGAGCCAGGAAGCAAGCTAGTGCAATAGGATAATACATATTATACATCATCATATAAACTGTAGGACAAATCACCAAAGATAATAAGATCATGACACAAAGCTACATTGTAATATTACGTGAACTGCCCAGGTCAATAGGTTGAAGAAGATATTGGAAAAGGAAGTGACAAAAGAATATAAGTTCTGTTATTAGTGAGAAAATAATAATAGGGCTCAAGATGTAAAGCAGACAATAAACATTGATAACACGTGTGTACATATGTAAAATGGTAATAAA
The DNA here is from genome assembly GCF_031893055.1 of Leptodactylus fuscus. Lineage (NCBI taxonomy): Eukaryota > Metazoa > Chordata > Amphibia > Anura > Leptodactylidae > Leptodactylus > Leptodactylus fuscus. The sequence goes on along the minus strand of NC_134270.1, from coordinate 31,118,753 downwards.
AAGTAGCAAGTATGACTAAATTACAGTCATAGTGTCCCAGTTGTGGTAGCCACAATGTGATCTGTGCCTATTATTGGGGTAACCTAGACAGAAAGTTAGGTAGGGAGGTATAATGCCCCTTTTACTACCCCCAATGTGGTATAATGCCCCTTTACTGACCCCCACACTGGATATTGCCCACTTTACTAACCGCCCACATAGTATATTGCCCCATTTTGGCCCTCATGTGGTATACAGTCCCCTTTACTAACCCCCGTCATGGTATTCCTTTTATTGGACCCACACAGCATACTGCCCCTTTATTGGCCCCCATTACAGGATATTGAATCCTTTATTGGCCCCTATACAGTATACTGCCTCCTTTACTGGTGCCTACACAGAAATTGACCCTTTACTGGCCCCCCGACAGTATGCTTCGTCTTTATTAGTCTCCGTACAGTTAGTTCCCCCTTTATTGGCCCCCATACATTAAGTGCCCACCCCAAGCTGGCCCCCACAGAGTGACTTTAGGCCACTACCTACTGGATTCCGCCTGTGGGTAACTTTGGTTACAGCCTCTTATTGCACATTACACCCCAACACTGAAAAGCACCCCCAGAGCCTAAAGGTGAAGCAGAGGAGTCTGTGAGCAGTAGCAAGGATAGTTACGCAAAAACTGGAGCATATGCAAGCTCCGCAGGATCAAATCTGCATGTGCATTGGGGGGATGGAAGAGATAGCAGTCTAAAAAGAAGTAATCCTATGGTTGTCTCTAAAAGCTAAAGCAGCTTGGATCAGACCCTAAAGGGCCTTCACACGGAGTTTACGCTCTGCTCATTCAGATGCGTAAACACTAGAGATGAGCGAACACTATTCAAAAAAGCTGTTTCGAATAGCACGCTCCCATAAAAATGAATGGAAGCATCCTTTGCCGACGGCTGGCCGCTTAACACCCCGCGTGCCGACTACGTCCATTCATTTCTATGGGAGCGTGCTATTCGAAACGGCTGTTTCGAATAGTGTTCGCTCATCTCTAGTGTTTACACGTCTGAATGAGCGGAGCGTAAACTCCGTGTGAAGGCTCCCTAAGGGTACAAATGGAAGTATGGTTGCTACAAGTAATGATAAATGCAATATTTTTTCAAGGGGTGCCAAAGGGTGTGTACAGAAAATAGGAACCACAACTTGTCTTGGTAGCTTAGAAGTGGTCACATGTGGTACAAGGGTGGCACTTATAATATAGTTCAATAGCAAACCTTGGATGGTAACAAGAAATGTTGCTTTTCTCTTCCTGCGCCATTGTCACAAGAGGAAGGATTTCCTTCCCAATAGAAGCAACAAATAGCTAAACAACCCACAGGACACAACATTGGTACATTTCTGTATTTTCATGCTTGCTATCAAGTTCTCTTTATTAGAATCTAGTATCCAGACAGCACCTTTAATATAGAGATGCGATGCATTGTATTGCCTATAAAATAGTATGGCAGAGGAAGATAAGACCTGTCATTCGGGTTACTTGTCATACTGATCAATAGATTTTGACAGATCTGTTTGTTCACAAGGATGTTCTACTATAAAGAAGCGATCCATACAGAGAGAAGGTGATTTTCCATCCAAAGGAAAATAGTAGCACTTTCCTAAAATTGTGTCATGTCACTCATAACGTCTTATGATCTGCTATAGTACATGCTGACAATTTACGCAAGTTAGAGATTTGCCATACACATAACGCTCTATTCATATCACATTTGAGGGATCCATCAGATGAATACATGCAGAACATGCCGAAAAATGAAGTCTAAACATAGCTTAAAGTGAACCTGTCAGGGTGACTTAAGACATTAAACCACCCACAAGTCTTTATGGATCAAGGATTTAGTGTCTCAAATAGCTCTCCTTTATGCTCCTGTACTAGCACAGGTCTTCAGTAACATCAGAGTATACTTAAATGCGCATGTGCCCAAGGTGTGGCGCATGCGCAGTGACGCCAGGGCATGTGTCTCCAGCTTCAATGAAGAACTGTGCTGGTGCCAGGGGAGCACCAGAGATGGGTCTGACGCGACTCATCGGACTCATCTATAGGTAAGTTGGTTTTCTTACTGTGAACATAGACTGTGTTGATACAGGTCCATAAGAACCTGTGGGAGGTTTAGTGTCCTTTAAAGAGGATCTTTCATGTCCTCTGAGGTAAGGAGTGTTATATACCGTAGAAAAGTTGATGTTGCACTGAATTCAGCGCACGTTCAGCTTTGCTGGTATTTTCCCCTGTTGCAGAGATATCAATACCATTAGTTTTGGCTACCAATACCACTGCACTGTCGCAGGAGCCGGCCTTACAGGTCAGAGGTGGATGGTAAGGAACCAACCACCGAGGCCACTGAATAGTATGTCTGGTCAAGTAATCCTTTTGGACTCCAGTGCTGCGGCCCTGGCATGCGTCATCAAGGGGACTGTTGAATATGCCTTTATTTTCTTTAAACCCATCCAGGTCTCCCCTACAGGTGCTCCAAATCCTGGACAATCCCTTTAACACTGTCTTTAGCCAGTAGCTAGCGTCATCCATTACTCTCCAGTAACTTGCGCATTACTTTTTCGCCATGCTTTCCTATTTGCATGACTTATTGGTAGGTGTAATACAAAAAGATTATGTGTATCTGTAGCCTAAGGTGTCTATCAGTCATTGTTTAATAGCATGTATATGTCTAGTTGATTCTTCCATATGTCATACAGCCATGTGCTATCCATAATTAACCATACACCTAATAGGCGGAAGAAAGCTGACTCATCCCATGTTACGGCTCTCCTCCACACCAGCTAGTAACAGGTTAATAAAGGCAGTCTCCATTGCATCAGGGGACCCCACCTTGTACAGACAAGCCTCCTAAACCGGTCTGACAGGGAAGTTCCGCATGAAGCTGCCAGCAATGCACTGAAAGGGGAGAGCACAATGAAGGTGTGCAGGCGGTTGAAGGCGAGGTGGTGACGTCAGCCCGGCTAGTTCCTGTATCACATGGTGGAGCTACAGTATGCATAGTGCTGAGAGTGACATGTTACGTAACTTTACCAGGTGTATTCTGTATATTGTAACCTGAGAAACCAGTGTAATGTTCACCTATTAGATAGCATACAGGTTAGCAGATGGGGTACTATATCTCCAGTGAGGAAGTAAGACTATACTGGAGGTGGTAGAGCAACGCTTCAAGTTCCTCCATTGAAATCCTCTATGGGTCTAATATGAAACCCTTCTATGCATAAGATTTAGTAAGACTGGCATTTCATATGCCAGTCTTATTAAAAGCCTCGACAGGCGCAAGGTGCACCCGATTTATCAAGAGACTCCTACTCGTCAATGGGGTCTACTGGTGTCCATGTGTAACCGCTCCAGCTCTCCGTCATTCGGGTCCCCATAATGTTGGGGACTTATTAATTCATGACCTATTTTTAGGATTGGTCATGAAGTAAAGCTCAGCAGAGGTCTGACACCCGGCCGCCTACCCACACGGCTGATCAGATGTTGAGATCAGAAGCACATGGAGGTACAGAAGACCCCCTATTACAACTGTGTAGGTTATACGGTCTTCACACAGCAGTGTGCATGAGCTCTTACAATGGATTGTAATGGAAATGCATACCTCCCAACCGTCCCGGATTCCGCGGGACATTCACGGATTCAGTGTCCTGTCCCGGTCGGCGGGAGGTATGTCCCGTTTTCAAATCATCGGCATCTGGAGGACATAGGCGATTAAAGAAGAAGCTGTCACAGCTCAGCTCCTGCTTTAACGCTGTGCTTTGGCTCCTGCACGTGTAGGTGCAATGTGATGACGTCACATTGCGCCTACAACTATTTGAGTGAGTGAGACTGTGGAGAGAGCGGCGGGGGAGTGTTGGAAGGTGAGTATAAGTGTTATTTTGTGTTAAACATTGAGGGTACATAATGTAGGGGGCCCATGAAATGGGGGCAGATGAAGGGGGGGAACGGCATGACACTGAGGCAGAGATGTGGGGAGAACAGCTTGACACTGGGGAAGATGAAGGGGGGAGAATTCATGAAACTGTGTGCAGAGATGGGGGACATGAAACTGGGGACAGAGATGGAGGGGGGCCCATGAAATGGGGGGCAGATGAAGGGGGGGAACGGCATGACACTGTGGCAGAGATGAGGGGGAGAACGGCTTGACACTGGGGAAGATGAAGGGGGGGAGAATGGCGTGAAACTGTGGGCAGAGATGGAAGGGGGACATGAAACTGGGGGCAGAGATGGGGGACATGAAACTGGGGACAGAGATGGAGGGGGGACATGAAACTGGGGGCAGATGAAGGGGTTATATGAAACTGGGGGTGACAATTTACGGGTGACTGTAGGAGGATTATACTGTGTGGGGGTACATGAAAAATGAATGAGAATGGGTGGAGTCAACATAAAAGTGGGTGGAGCTAAATTTGTCCCTCTTTTGGTTCTTCAAAAGTTGAGAAGTATGGAAATGTCAGACAGCGCTACCCACAGCTCTCACCATCAACACTCTCTATACATCAATGTGGCTGTGCCTACAGCTGAGAGGATCCATAAGTAGTTTACAGCATTTATAATAAGTTCAGCCATTCCTTCCCCAATAGTAAGATGTTATTACTTTGTCCTCTCCCAGCTCCCTTGTTTTCAGTACAAATAAAAGGGAGGTGGGGCAGGGGTAGGGTACAGGTACATGTGCAGGAGGGATGGGCAACCAGACACTGATAAAGAGCTCTCACGAGGCTGCAGAAATATCTTACCACAATATATGGTATCATCTGCGTACTGTATACTGTACTGTATACTGCTGCTCATATTAACTTGAGGAATACAATACTGGAAAGTACTATATGCCTGTTCACACTGTGAGGCCCCATTCAGATCACATCTTTTACATCTAGTAGATCAGTTTAATTGATGCAAAAAATGGACACAAAGGGATGGATCTATTTTTGGGCGGTTTTTTAAAAAATTTTTGAAGGACAAAAAAATCGCACTATAAGGATAAGGCTATGTTCACATTTGGGCTGGATATTCTGTTGCAGAGCCTACCGAAAATAGGTGAAAGAAAAAAACGTGTTGTTTCAGTTTAAAAATGGGGGGCACCCATTATAGTCAATGGGGACTGCCAGGCTCCGCACGTAACCGCTGTATCAGCAGTCTGCCTCTCCATTGTTCGGGACAGCCAGAGCTAGTATGAACAGGGCATATTATACTTTTGTAAAAGATCAGTTTTCAAAAACATTGATGTCTTTGTAAACGGATGACCATACAATTCCATCCATTTTCTGCATCCATTAAATGGATCTCCTAAACGGATGTCTCCCTGGTAGCCCATCACACATTAACTTGCCCCCAGTGGCCCCTCAGACAATATAATACATTAAACAGAAACAAAAAAAAACCCAAAACATAATCTCCTAGTCCTGGTCTGATGGGACTTGCAGATTCAAACACATGATGTCTGTAGATCATCTCGCCTCCCTGCCTGAGACAGCACTAGTTAAACCCTGAATGGTAGATCATAGAGCTGATAAGTGGAAGAGCTGAAGATAGACAGCACAGTGGCGGTGGTCTCCAAAGATTGTCTCTTCAACATATACTGTCAGCCTGCCTAGCTGGTGTTGTAGTTTTTTGTAACATCTGGAGATCCACAAGTTTTTTTAATTTTTTGCATTGTATATATGGGGGTGTGGTTGACTCCAGTTTTGGTGGTGAGTGCCACCCATCTGCCTTACAGTATGGTCACATGATTGAATTTGGAGATAATTTTGGGATGGAAGAAGAACCACATTTTCATAACATAGATAGATAGATAGATAGATAGATAGATAGATAGGAGATAGATAGATAGATAGGAGATAGATAGATAGATAGATAGATAGATAGATAGATAGATAGGCGATAGATAGATAGATAGATAGATAGATAGATAGATAGATAGATAGATAGATAGATAGATGTTGTAGACCTGGCAGTAATATTCTTAATGCTTTATCAGGGTGCTGCTGCAATATTTTGTTGCATATCTATTGTGCAGCATGCACCTATATTAGGGTTGAGCCAATCTTGAGATTTCAGGATCGATTTCAAAATCCGATTTCCAATCATTTTCCAGCCGATCCCAATCGTGAAATGTGCTCGATCGCCGATTGGGATCCAATCTTATTCGATCCTGATCCTCAACCCTAGTCAATGGTTCCCTATGGGAAAAGTCACTTGAAGGTTGAGCCGATCTTGAAAAAATCTCTGACCTCAATACTGCTGGAATAGATCGGGTCGGAATTTCCAAAATTTACTCGATCGCCGATCGGAATCCGATCTTTTCCGATCCCAATCTCTCAACCTTAACCTACATACATATTTCATGTTGACCTAATTTGTTGCATTATGCCAATACTGGATACGCATATTTTATTACTTTTGCACTTGGAAACATTTCTTATAGAAATAGGGCTTGTTTTTTGCAGGGCAAGCTATATTTTTCAGTGGTAACATTTGTGGGTTTACATAACTGATTTTCTTTAGGCAGAGCCTAACAGGCAAATACTCAAGACAATTAGATGCTGCAGTCAGTTTTGAGGGTGTCCTCTATTAGCAGGGCGTACGTTATATATTACAACTGGCACCGACTGCTAGTGGCCACCAGCCAAGCAGACACCATCCCTGTTAGCCAAATTATCATCAAAGCACAACTTTCTATTAAAAGTCACGTGTCTACAGACAGCTTTACGCATACTATACTTGTCATCGGTCCAAATTGGAAACACCAGAATATGTGATATTTATAATTCATATCTTAAAGGAAGTCTATCTGCATAAAACATCCTATCAACTGGTAGGTACATCAAAAGCTGTTTTCCTCTTGTGAATTGGCATCCCTTGGGTTGGTATGCTGGATTTTGGTGACAGACTCCCTTTAAGAAACAAATCCTCTGGCAAGTGACTGATTCCAGATTCTACATCACATAGAGTTGTGTTCAGGGTGCAATACTGTGCAATACTGGTGGCTGGTCAGCCTGGTAATTGGGCTACTATTATCTTTGATCCAGAAGGGGCCACAAGGTTCACAGTCTTAACTATTCTTTACCTAGAGAATGCAGCAAGTATGTTATTGCTACAAGTTTACACCTAAAATCTTGAACGTCACACATTCCAGTACAAACAACTCGCAATGAAATTTTATGATTGTGGGTAAATAGCTCTATCTATCTGATAACCAGAATATGCTATTATTAGATTATATTATTTCTCTATTTGTCTGTTATTTAAAGGGATTCTGCCATTAAAATTGAATTTTTTTGTTGATCACCCGATGGAATAGCCTTAAGAAAGGCTATTTTTCTCCTACCATTAGATGTCTTCTCTGCGCCGCCGTTCGGTAGAAATCTCGGTATTCATTGGTATGTAAATGAGTTCTCTCACAGCACTGGGGGGGGGGCAGCGATCAAACAGCACTAGGGGCGTCCCCAATGCTGTGAGAGAACGCTCCAGCGCCGCCTCCATCTTCTTCAGGAACGGCCTCTTCACGCGTCTTCTTCCGGCGCCAGCGGTCAAACTTCTAGGCCTCGGGCCTAGGGCAAAGCTGACTGCACATGCCCGAGGCCACAAGAAAAATGGCTGCTTACACAATAAGTAAGTGGCTATTTTCTTGTGGCCCGGGTATGCCCAGTCAGTTCTGCCCGAGGCCTAGAAGTTTGAACCCAGCAACGGAAGAAGACACGTTAAGAGGCCGTTCCAGAAGAAGATGGAGGTGGCACTGGAGAGTTCTCTCACAGAATTGGGGACGCCCCCAGTGCTGTTTGATCACTGGGGCCCGCCCCTAGTGCTGCGAGAGAACTCATTTGTATACCGACGAAACCCGGGATTTCTACTGAACAGCGGCGCTGAGAAGACATCTAAAGGTAGGAGAATAGCCTTTCTTAAAGGGGTATTCCCACGTCGCATACTCACCAGTCTTCGTTGTTGTAAAATCTTCTGTCTTCCGGCTTTGTTGCGTCATTGGTGGTCGGGGTCACATATGCAAAGCCAAGCGGCGAGATGCCGCTGGCCCTGCGTGCACGCTCATAGACCAGTCTAGCCTTTTACAATGCAAATACAGACCCGACATCCGCCTCTCTCTATTACAGTGGATGCCGGGTCTGTATTCGCATTGTGAAGGCTAGACTGGTCTCACTATCTATGAGTGTGCACGCAGGGCCAGCGGCATCTTGCCGCTTGGCTTTACATATGTGAATACAGACCCGGCATCCGCTGTAATAGAAAGGCGATGCAGATGCACAGATGCCAGCAACATTGCTATGCTTCTGCCCTGCATGAAGCCAGCAGCGGCAGAAGCGATGCTGTTATTCCACTCCTCCGCCCCCTCAAGGGATGTGTCCCAAAAAAATGAATAAAGTAATATAGTGGACAAATAAAGCAGTTTTGCTGAAGCAGTGTATTTAGGAAAAGTCTTACATTCACATTAACAAACAGTATAGATAGGATCCTTGTGATGGGACAACCCCTTTAAGGCTATTCCTATGTGTGATCAACAAAAAATTGGATTTTAATGGCAGAATCCCTTTAAAGGGGTTTTAGAGAAGTAGAAATACATGGCTGTTTACTTCATAAAACAGCGCCACACCCGTCCACAGGTTGTATATGGTGTTGCAATTTAGCTCAATTTACTGTACTTCAGTAGAACTGAACTGCAATATGAGATCCTATGGATATGGGGTGATGCTGGTGTTTCTGGAAAAAAAGCCATGTTTTCCTAATCCTGTACAAAGCCTCCAAGCAGTATGACAGAAAGCAGGTCTGCTGGGAATGTCAAAGTTGTCGCCATGCACTGTGACCATCAGCAGTCTGCAGGCTATTTAACATCCTATCTTAAGTAATTCCCTAGTATTTTGTCAGAAGTGAGCTGTGAACATCAATACTAAGGCTATGAGGCAGCTAATCCACCAGACCATAACTTGTGTTCATGTTCCGGTAAACCTGAAAACCAATATGTAATAAGAGCCTGGTACAATCCAAGGCGCTGGCACGTGCTCTGCATGGTTAACACCTTGTTCTGTCTGTCTTCTGTGACTTATGGTAAATATGCATTGTTCTCATTATACGGGTCAAGAATAAGGAAGCTAAGTGAAACTATTCATTTTTAAAGGGGTTATGTCATAAAATTTGTATCCTTTATTCATAGGATAGAGGAAAAACTGCTGATGAATTGGGGTCCATCTGCTGAAGCACCTAGTAATCCTGAGAACAAGGGGAGGTAACTCCCATCGAGAATTTAGCCATGGTGGACACAGACCCACTCCATCTTCATTATTTCAATGGGACCACATGAGATAGCTGAGTGCTATACTTTAGCAGTCTCCCTTTGAAAGTAATGGAGCAGGGGTGCATCTGCATCCACCATAGCTACATTCTCAATGGGAGTAAAATATCCCCCCCTCCTTTTCTCAGGATCGTGGGGGTCTCAGCTATCAGACCCCAACAATCAACAATATATCTTGTATCCTATGGATAGAGAATATGTTTCATGGCATAATCTCTAACTGTTTCTCAAGAAACACAACGGAGGAGATTCATAAATTGTGTTCCAAGCAGGAGAGCAGAATAAACCAGACACCTTTAGCAGCTTGTCTCCTAGGAGAAACAAAGGACTGGACATGTTGAAATTTAACATGCTTGATCCTTCTTAGGGGGCGTTCACACTACCCTGCATGCAGGGTTCTTCTGTCCGCTTGAGAAGTCGGACATCTTCTCTTGCGGACAGGAAAGGACGGGCACGGAGTGCAAAAGAACGCACCCGATGCCCATTCAAGTGAATGACAGGTGTCACGGACACAGCTAGTGTCCGCTCCTAGTGTCCGTGACAGATTTTGAGCGGACACTGCATGTCGGACACCGACGGTAGTGTGAACGCTCCCCTCCAACCTCGAGGGGAAAGTCGCCTCACTCCCTACACTTAAGATGCTCACTCCTTCTGACAGTGGTTGGTTTGGGCAACTTTGCACTTATGTGTATAAGATCTTGACTGTTTTCCTATCTCTCTATCTTATAAAAATGAATTCTTGTCTGTCTGTCTGCCTGTCTGTTCTTTATGTGCGACCAAACGACTGTACCGATCTTCACCAAATTTGGTACAGAGATACTTCAGGTATCCGGGAAGGTTTTCCTCCACCAGAGGATTAGATACGTGCCTCTCCACACAATACCACATGCCAGAGGATTAGATATGCGCTGATACACACAATACCACATAGGTGAGGATTAGAAACCTGCGTCTGCACACAGTACCACACGGGGCAGGATTAGATACATGCCTCTGCACACAATACCACACGCCGGAGAATTACATACGCATCTCAGCACACAGTACCACACGCCAGAGGATTAGATACACACATCTGCACACATTTTCACTTGCCAGAGGATTAGATAAGCGCCTCTTCATACAATACCACACAGGGGAAGATTAGATATGTGCATTTGCACACAGTACCACACCAACAAGGATTAGATACTTGCGTCTACACACAGTACTACATGAGGAAGGATTAGATACTTCACACAATTCCACACACCGGAGGATTAGATACACGCCACTGCACACAATACCACACGGAGGAGGATTAGATACATTCCTCTGCACACAGTACCACACGCCGGAGGATTAGATATGCGTATCTTCAAACAGTACCACACGCCGGAGGATTAGATATGCACTTCTTCAGACAGTACCACACACCAGAGGATTAGATACAGTCCTATGAAAAAGTTTGGGCACCCCTATTAATCTTAATCATTTTTAGTTCTAAATATTTTGGTGTTTGCAACAGCCATTTCAGTTTGATATATCTAATAACTGATGGACACAGTAATATTCCAGGATTGAAATGAGGTTTATTGTACTAACAGAAAATGTGCAATATGCATTAAACCAAAATTTGCCCGGTGCAAAAGTATGGGCACCTCAACAGAAAAGTGACATTAATATTTAGTAGATCCTCCTTTTACCTCTAGTCGCTTCCTGTAGCTTTTAATCAGTTCCTGGATCCTGGATGAAGGTATTTTGGACCATTCCTCTTTACAAAACAATTCAAGTTCAGTTAAGTTAGATGGTCGCCGAGCATGGACAGCCCGCTTCAAATCATCCCACAGATGTTCAATGATATTCAGGTCTGGGGACTGGGATGGCCATTCCAGAACATTGTAATTGTTCCTCTGCGTGAATGCCTGAGTCGATTTGGAGCGGTGTTTTGGATCATTGTCTTGCTGAAATATCCATCCCCGGCGTAACTTCAATTTCTTCACTGATTCTTGAACATTATTCTCAAGAATCTGCTGATACTGAGTGGAATCCATGCGACCCTCAACTTTAACAAGATTCCCGGTGCCGGCATTGGCCACACAGCCACAAAGCATGATGGAACCTCCACCAAATTTTACAGTGGGTAGCAAGTGTTTTTCTTGGAATGCAGTTTTTTTTGGACGTCATGCATAATGCCTTTTTGTATGACCAAACAACTCAATCTTTGTTTCATCAGTCCACAGGACCTTCTTCCAAAATGAAGCTGGCTTGTCCAAATGTGCTTTTGCATACCTCAGGCGACTCTGTTTGTGGCGTGCTTGCAGAAACGGCTTCTTTCTCATCACTCTCCCATACAGCTTCTCCTTATGCAAAGTGCGCTGTATTGTTGACCGATGCACAGTGACACCATCTGCAAAAAGATGATGCTGCAGCTCTTTGGAGGTGGTCTGTGGATTGTCCTTGGCTGTTCTCACAATTCTTCTTCTCTGCCTTTCTGATATTTTTCTTGGCCTGCCACTTCTGGGCTTAACAAGAACTGTCCCTGTGGTCTTCCATTTCCTTACTATGTTCCTCACAGTGGAAACTGACAGGTTAAATCTCTGAGACAACTTTTTGTATCCTTCCCCTGAACAACTATGTTGAACAATCTTTGTTTTCAGATCATTTGAGAGCGGGCTGTCCATGCTCGGCGACCAGCAAACTTAACTGAACTTGAATTGTTTTGTAAAGAGGAATGGTCCAAAATACCTTCATCCAGGATCCAGGAAAGCTGATTAAAAGCTACAGGAAGCGACTAGAGGCTGTTATCTTTGCAAAAGGAGGATCTACTAAATATTAATGTAACTTTTCTGTTGAGGTGCCCATACTTTTGCACCGGGCAAATTTTGGTTTAATGCATATTGCACATTTTCTGTTAGTACAATAAACCTCATTTCAATCCTGAAATATTACTGTGTCCATCAGTTATTAGATATATCAAACTGAAATGGCTGTTGCAAACACCAAAATATTTAGAACTAAAAATGATTAAGATTAATAGGGGTGCCCAAACTTTTTCATAGGACTGTACATGCGTTTACATACAGTACTACATAGGAGAGGATTAGATACGCATATCTGCACACAGTTCCACACACCGGAGGATTAGATACGCGCCTCTTCACACAATACCAGACAGGGAGGATTAGATATGTGCCTCTGCGCACAGTACCATACGCTGGAGGATTAGATAGACGGCTCTGCACAGTGTACCACACATTAGAGTTTTACTCCAGGTTTCCATAGCAACCCAGCCATTTTACTTCACTGCTGTATGTCAGATTTAAAGAAGCAGGGCGCTGTGGATGACACTGTTACACAAGGTCACATACACACAGATTTACTCCAGGTATCCATAACAACTGATCACAGGTTTTTTACTGATATCCAAAATGAGATACACATGATCACGTGACGCTTATAGACACACACAAACGACATACAAAATACACCAGTGCAAAATTGGACAATTCTTATGGGACTACTACACAAACAAAAAATGTAATATACCCGTGTGAAGCCGGGTCCTCCTGCTAGTCTCTTATAAACAGCTTTATTTGTATGTAATCTTCTTTTAGAAATGTGATAGAGTTATATGGTTACTTACTGGCTTTTATTTACATATAATTGATAATATACCATACCCCTCATATGTACATGTCTTATTTGATGTAATTTTCCCCACCATGTGTTATAACCCCTTGTTGACATCTGCATTGGTATTCCGTCTGGGGAGTCCGCATGGGGACCCCCAAAAATGAAATACCAAATGCAATTGCAGACGCTGTGCAGTAAAAGCACACGGACCCCATAGGCTATAATGGGGTCCGTGTGCTTGCCGCCAGATCTCCGCAGGGATCATGCGGACAGGAAGGTAGTTCACAATCTACTTTCCTGTCTGCATGATTCATGCAGGCAGCACACAGCAAGCACACAGACCCCATTATAGTCTATGGGGTCTGTGTGCTTTTACTGCACAGCGCTTGTAATTGTGTTTGGTATTCAATTCGGGGGGTCCCCATGCGGACTCCGCCGGGCGGAATACCAACGCAGATGTGAACAAGGGTTACTAATGTGGATACATAGTTTTGTCCTCATGTATATGTTATATGTAATTTTTATGGATATTTTTCAATCAACCATATATTTTTTTATAAATTACGGTTTGCAGAATTTGCCTTTGGCACAGTTAGTAAGTTTGTAAGTGATTCCACTTATTTTTTTATTGTGTATTATTAGCCCAAGTTTCTTTTTCTCTGTGTGCCACATGGAGATATATTATGGTACTTTCAGAATCCATATAGCTTTGAAGCATGTACAACAGAAGGTCATGGAGTATGCAACGGTTCCAAAGACACCACTTTGGCAACCTCAGCTTTAAGGTTCCAGGTGAGACTGAAACTTCTGCACCCCCTTTAGTTACACCCCTAAAAAAACAAGAGGTGACTTAAAGGATTTGTTATCCACAATTGCACGCACATCGACAACAAGGCCCATGATAATCTCGATAAAACTGCTTTAACCTTGCCAAGCCAAGAATGAGACAAACAGAAGACTAAGTGTGACCAGACTTCCCTTTACATTGTCCTGGAAAGTAAAAAGTTAAAACCTATAACAAGCCTGATAACATCTTTAGCTGGTTGTAGGTTTGCCGTTTTAACTGCGTCATTTCCAGCGTCTAGTACCCTGAGGGAAGATTAGTTGTGCCCATAAATACCTGTATCCAGCCAATGCAGTTTCTTATACCTAAAGCCACAAGATACAACACCACCTTCATTTTAGGTAGACAATTAACTTGTGAATGTTTCCCTTTAAGAGGAATCCATGACCATGATATAAGTCCTTAGCTGCTAGATATGGCGGCTGCTTCCTGCACCCAGCTATAAGAGGTACAGTAGATGTCAGGATCATAACTGACTTCTATTGTATGCATGTTTCAGAAGATAAGTGCCACCTAAGTGTACCAACCTGCAAATAATCTTGAATATCACTTGTAAGTGAGGTTGAGTGTTTTTAACACATGTAGTTTGGTAGAATTGTGAGCCTGATAGACTTAGTGATAAGAGATGGTGTTTGTAGCAGAGGTCTGAGGCCACTAGTTTAGGGTCACACTGACTTCCCTTCTCCTTATAAGCATGTAGGACATTAAGGGGAAACAAGCACCAAGTATAGAAGCATAGGTGTGTATAAGACAAGGACATTGCAGGTATCCCCTAGGGAGAAGGAATTTACCCCCAGGGGATCACGTACCATAGGCTGAGAACTATACATGACACATCACACGTAATGTAGAAGAATTATCAGGTCAAGGGCACTAAGCCAATTATACAATGGCAGAAGTAAAAAGAGCCTAGACTGCCTGATCTACTTTCTGCTGCACCCAATAGATTATGACTAGGGACTAGGGTTGAGCCGATCTTGACTTTTCAGGATCGACTTTGAAATCTGATTTCTGATCATTTTTCATTTGAACCCAATCTCGATCCCAATTCTGATCCCAATGCAATCCGGTCCCTGCCAGGATCGGTAAGTAAATAGGGCCCATTACCAGCTGGAGTAACTCCAGCCGGTAACAGCCTATTAAAAAAAAAAAACGCAGCGGTAGAGGCTGTTGCCGGGCCCCTAATGTCCCGGGCTCTGTGGCAGCTGCCTCTGCTGCTACAGTGGTAGTTACGCCACTGGCCAAGAGTGGATTGAGGAAAATCCACTATAGGGATGTTCCTATTCCTTTTACAACCATTCTTGGCTTTGGCTAAAAAAACTGCAACAAAATCTGCAACAAAAAAAGCTGCATTTCCGCAACATGAGACCTCAGCCTAAAGGGCTTTTCCAGCCTCTGGTGTTTTTTTTATGCACCCACTTTAGATTGGTGGGGGTACAACAGTTGAACCACTGCACCAATCGGTTAGTCCAGCTGTGTCCTGGCACAGGAAGCTAAGGCATAGGAGGGGGCTGGAAGCAGGGAATGTATCCCTGATGGCCAAGTGAAGTGAAGGGTTAATGTAGTAAACTCGTCATGGTCTTGGACAGTGAAAGGGTTAATGTAAGGATCTCTAGTGGTCTAAGGCCGTGATGGCATCAATGTCAGAATACCTGGACGTATATCTGGTGCTCTAGGGCATTAAGGGGGTTAATTCCTGTGTCCTTGGCTAGCTTCGGGCACATAAAGTTTAATTCACACTTTACTTAAACATCCTGGCAGAGAAATGATAAATACTGGGGATCCACAGGTCACTTACAACTCCAGGATTTAGCACTGCCCTGTTTGGGACATCCTGTTTCCTTGCTGCAATTATCAGAAATGAGCACAGATAGGCAACAGTGCACACCATGCAGCTAAAACTATATGGCTGCACAGTTCTCTCTATGATGAGGCAAAGTGATTCGGAACACTCTGCCCAGTCATCAATGGAAAATAAGCGTAAGGTGAGAAGAGCCTGTAGATCCCCCTGGTTTGGGGGCTTGGTCACATCTGTAACTCCTATAACTAACTCACTGGACAGAATATTATTATTATACTATTTGTATACAGGGAAATTTATAACCAACATTTATTTCCCCATCGATACAGTAACAGTGATCAATTAATTGTCAGAATAAATTCTTGTTAAAAAGGTTTATTGAGAAGGGAAAAGTCTGAGGCTACATGTTGTGGAAATGCAGCTTTTTTTGTTGCAGATTTTGCTGCGGTTTTTTGAGCCAAATTAAAGAGTGACTACAAAAGGAATGGGAAATATATAGGAAGTTCTTATACTTCTCCCTTCTGCTCAATGCACGCTTGGCTTTGGCTCAAAAAAAGCAGCCAAATCTGCAACAAAAGAAAATGTATTTCCTCAACAGGTGGCCCCGTGTTGTCGGAAAGCAGCATCCTTGGCATAAAAAAAAAAAATCTGTATTTTAATTGCCAACAAAAAGAATGTGATTTCCTTTAATCTCAACTACATATTGCATGGATATAAGTTTGGAAATATAGGGTCAAACTGATATTAGGGCAAGTAACTGACCCCCATCTAGTCACCTTCTGACATTTTTCCAATTCCCGACCAGTTCCTTGGCACTTAGGCACCATAGCATCTCCGTACTGCTGGATGTCTCACCAAGGACGGTCTACCTGCCTGTGTACGGTAAGATTACCAGTTATGCATATATTTTTGCAAGGTTGTGGGTTTATTAATTTATATCTGGTTGTATTACTCTTCATTTGATGGATACGGGATTCAGAGCTCCAATCAGAGTCAGCCAGTGTCAGAGCTCAGAATCACACCCTTTGTTTATTCCTGCCTGACACCGCCTTCCTGACAGTACAGAGACTAAATAGCAACCCCATCAGGCACCCAAACTAACAGCATTAATTTCTCAGGAATGGTGGGGGGTTGAGAAAAATTTCTAACGGCACCAGAATCCGTGACATAGAGTCTATTAAAGGGATCCTATCATTAAAACTCAATTTTTTTGTCCCTAACACGTTGGAATAGCCTTAAGAAAGGCTATTTGTCTCCTACCTTTAGATGTCTGCTCCGGGCTGCAGTTTGATATAAATCCCGGTTTTCGTCGGTATGCAAATGAGTTCTCTCGCAGCACAGGGGGCGGGCCCCAGCACTGAAACAGCACTGGGGGTTTCACCAATGCTGCGAGAGAATTCTCCAGCGCCGCATCCATCTTCTTCAGGAACGGCCTCTCTTTGCGTCTTCTTCCAGCGCTGGCTTCAAACTTCTAGGCCTCAGGCCTAGGGCAAAGCCGACTGCACATGCCCGCCGGCCACAAGAAAATGGCCACTTACACAGTATTGTAAGTGACCATCTTCTTGTGGCCGCAGGCATGCCTAGACGTTTGAAGCCACCCCTGGAAGAAGACGCATGCAGAGGTATCCAAAGCAGTTCTCTTGCAGCATTGGGGACACCCCCAGTGCTGTTTCAGCACTGGGGCCTGCCCCCAGTGCTGCGAGAGAACTCTTTTGCATACCGATGAAAACCGGGATTTATACCGAACGGCGGCCCGGAGAAGACATCTAAAGGTAGGAGAAGAATAGCCTTTCTTAAAGAGGACCTTTCATCAGATCGGGTACATGCAGTTTTATATACTGCTGGAAAGCTGACAGTGCGCTGAATTCAGCGCACTATCGGCTTTCCCGATCTGTGCCCGGTGTAAAGCGCTATCGGTCCCGGTACTGTAGCGCTTTACAGTCAGAAGGGCGTTTCTGACACTTAGCCAGGGACGCCCTTCTGCCCAGCAGCGCCTATCGCGCTGTACTGTGGAGCAGGGAGGAATGCCCTCTCCCTCTGCTCACACTGTGCAGTGCGATAGGCGCTGCTGGGCAGAGGGGCCTCCCTGGCTTAGTGTCAGAAACGCCCTTCTGACTGTAAAGCGATACGGTACCGGGACCGATAGCGCTTTACACCGGGCACAGATCGGGAAAGCCGATAGTGTACTGAATTCAGTGCACTGTCGGCTTTCCAGCAGTATATAGAACTGCATGTGCCCGATCTGATGAAAGGTCCTCTTTAAGGCTATTCCTATGTGTTAGGGACAAAAAATTGAGTTTTAATGATAGCATCCCTTTAACTGATGCAGAGAGCTGGACTTGTGATGATGGATGGCGAAAATTCCCCTTTAAGAATGAAGCCTCCCATTATGGAAAAGCAACTTTTTGTGTTTCAGATTTTGCTGCATTTTTTTTTTTTTCTTAACAAAACCGAGAATGGCTACAGAAGGATTAGGAAATATATAGGAAGCTCTTATACTTCTACCTTGTGCTCAATCCACTCCTACGTTTGGCTCAAAGCAACTGCACATCCGCAATGTGGAGCCTCAGCTTATATCTATAGCAAAAATGCAAGCGTTTCCACATTGAAATTGAGAACAAAGTTTTTTCGGAGCATTTCTGCAATACATGAATAGGATTAGCCAGAATCTCATTCCATTTGCGTTTTTTTACCGCTGCGTTTCCGCAACGTGGAGCCTCAGCCTGAGGGTGAATAAGTAACCTAAATATAGATGTGCTCTTACTGCCATTTCTAGACTCTTCTCTGCATTCTGGAAATACTGGTTCTGACTGAGCTGAATGTGAACTTTCATTTTATGGGGTTGTCGGATTTTATTTATCGGCGGATTATTTTGTGGTTCTTTGTTGTTTGCCGACTTGACGTCTATCACTTCACTTACATTACTACCTTATAAGTATAATACAGTGAGTTTGGTACAACTGATATCAATGTGGCCACCGGGGCTGTGCAGCGTGGATACAACTCATTTCCATCTGAATGCTTGGTATGTTAGAAGGAATGTATGAAATCATGGAAGAAATGTATTCACGGCTATGTTTAGTCTGTTTCTCCTGCAGCTGGGGATGTTCAGTCTTTGACCACTCAGGTAAATCCAACTTCTTAAAGGGGTTGTGCAGTTTAGAAATTGTATTCTTAAATACACTAAACTCATCATGAATTGGGCACTTCCTCCCAGCACCCTTGCACTCACGCCATATTCATGGCCCCACCTATGTCCCAGCACACTTTAAGAAAAGTGGCCAACGTAAAACCAAGACCAAGTGTCAGAAGGGATTTGATGAATCCTCCTTATTGGGTTATAAGCAAATATGCCAAATGTAATTAACTTAATTCCCATAATAATGTTCTTGGGCCGCATTTCCTTCGTATAAGACTTTAGAGGCCGATATAGTGAAATGCAGACATAGTTCTGTCTCCATTGTCTTAAAGGGTTCCAAGAAATATAGGCGAAGTCAATGGCCCGGATTCACTTCTTTGTAGTTGTGACTAGTAGGATCAGGATTCCTCTGCCTCTATGATTATACTAGGGCACCCTATAGAAACTGAGCTGGAAAGCTAGTGCTTACTGTAAATATATGTATGAATGTGGACATCTCTATCTACATATGTGTGTGTATGTATGTATGTGAGTCTATGTGAGATTTTTTTTTTTTTAATGTAGATTGTGAGCTCGATATAGGGATAACAACATACTTTTTTTTTCATTTAAGTATGTCTTTGCTGAAAGGGAGGAAAGCCACGCAAACACAGGAAGAACATACAAACTCCTTGCAGATGTCGTTACTGGCAGGATTTGAACCCAGGACTCTGGCGCTGCATGGCAGCAGAGCTAACCACTGAGCCACCATGTTGCCCCTCTGTGGAGAAGATTTACTATTTCCCTATGCCAGAAAACTGGCATACAAAAATGGAGCAAATTTTTGACAATGGTGCGCCAGTAACATTTTTATGCCACCCTTCCTACTTTCTGAAAAGGGGCAATGTTGCGGTATGTTGTGATTGCCACCAGATTTCTGAAATGAACAATGACTGAGCTTGTAGCTGGCGTAGATTTCTGTCTAGACTGTCACTTTAAGAGGACCTTTCACAACTCCAGTTCTTGGCATTTGTTAATAGTTGCTGCTCCACTAATTCTGGCAGTGTCGGAATTTTTGGGGTATGTTCGGGCCCTTTCTCTAGTCACCACCTTTCTTGAGCAATAAGTGCTGTTAGTTTTGGTGTTTCATGTGTTCATTAGGTTCTGTACTGTCAGGTGGGAGGTGTCAGGCAGGAACAGTCAAGGGGGTGTGGTTCAGATGATCTGCTCCTGCCTGACACCGCCCTCCTGACAGTACAGAGCCTAAATGGTGTATACAACACCAAAACTAACAGCACTTACTGCTCGGGAGACTTAGGGGTTGGAGAGGTCCTGATAGCTTCTCGCAACCTAACATGGGTAAGGGTGTTGGATCACATTGGACTAGGCCCACTCATTTCCAAGGCCCCGAAGCATCTATATGTATGAGCCTCTCTGATAAGTGCATATCTATACAAGTCTACAGGTTATTTCCATTAACATTCTAATATCCATGTGATCCAGATGCCTTGAAAACATGGTGGGTGGTTACTGGGGGCTAATG
Source organism: Leptodactylus fuscus (assembly GCF_031893055.1). NCBI lineage: Eukaryota > Metazoa > Chordata > Amphibia > Anura > Leptodactylidae > Leptodactylus > Leptodactylus fuscus. The sequence goes on along the minus strand of NC_134270.1, from coordinate 31,098,521 downwards.
TTTATTTCATTGTATGTGGTGATTGCAGGTAGCGCCTTTGCTTGCAGTCTTCTGCACTGCCATTGGTATAGCTGTGTAAGGAAAGGTTAAAAAAAAAAACAGACCCCCCTAACTTGTAATTTAATTTTTCACCGATATCCCAATGTGTGTGTCAGTGTCAGAGTCACCTGCATTTTCCGGCCTTTGTCTAGTTGAAGCTTGAGGCCATTTACATTGTTCTATTTGCAGAGCTGTGTGAATAATCCTTACACCTCCTTGTCTGGCAGAAACGTCACGATTGGGAGATATCTATGTTAGTCATCTCTGCAGCCACTCCGGTTTAACCTTCAGGTGTCCTTCTAAGATGTGTTTGGCCAAACCCATCCCTTGCCCGTTCTCCATACACGCCCTCGCTCTTTGTCTAGGCTTACAACAGGTGGCTGCGAACAGACTTACACTCCTACATCCTAGCAAAAAGACGCCAACGTAGCTAAGTAAACACGCAACTGCCAGATCCAAAAGATCACATGTGCAAAGGAAAGCTACGTTACCAATCCGAAATCCAAGAGATTTCCAGGAAGGAAAACAGAATGTAAATCGGGGTTCTGAAAGAGGAACTAAAGCAAAGAGCACATCATTGTCATCATTCATTAAGGAGTCTCAAGAATAGGTGTTATGTGAATCCTGAGTGTCTTTGTTGCCTAACAACAGATATCACAACCAGCAGGTGACTACATTAGATCTCCTAAGCAGCAGAGTCGCCCTATGTTCTATTGAATTCTACAGCCCCCCCCAAATGTAATAGATACTATAACATTAAAAGGGGGGGGGAGATGTCCCAAAGAATCACTTTAAGGGGGAGTTCACACGGAGTAACGTGCCGCGTGATGTGGCACGTATATGGCGTGTGAGACTTTGCGGGCCGTATACGCTCCCATTGATTTCAATGGGAGTTAGTATCGTATACGCCGCGTTATTTTGTTATTGATTTTACGGCCGCAAAATAATGCGGCGTATACGATCCAGGCTCCCATTGAAATCAATGGGAGCGTATACGGCCCGCAAAGTCTCACACGCCGTATACGTGCCACATCACTCGGCACGTTACTCCGTGTGGACTCCCCCTAAGACTGAGGCCCCATGTAGCAGGCCATGGCAACACATTGCGGTTTTTCCCGTGGTGCTTTTCACACAAAGGCAGGGTTTTTTGGTCCGGACCAAAAAACAGGTAGCCGCAACTGGATGCTGGTGCAGTGCACCTGCATCTAGTCGCGCACTCCACTCCGGATTAGGCCCAATGAATGGGCCTAGTCGAGAGGAGGGAGTGTGTTCAGTCGGATTCGCGAGGCGAATCGGACTGAAGAATGAGCATGTCCGTCCTTTATCCGGGAGCCGGAACAAACAGCTCCCGGAAAAAAAGACCTGACCGGCTCCCTTTGATTTCAATGGGGGCCATCTCTTTAATCAGGATTTTGAGGCGAATTTGTTCTCAAAATCCTGACCAAAAAACTCTGTGTGAACTCAGAGGTTTCCTGTTTCCATTATACCTATAAAGAACCAGCCTGCGTTTCCACAGGTATATTTTGACACGCTGCGATTCCCAAAACCGCAACGGTTTTGGAAATGGCAACATTTTCGCTATGTGTATTGATCTGCATTTTGTGCGGATGGGATTTGCTAGAATCCCATCCAATCTGCCGCGACTGTAAAACGCTGCAGTTTTTGCCATGGCGTTTACGCCACTTGGGGCCCCGGCCTTAATCATAATTGCCAAATCTCCCTGGAGATTCCTGAAAAGAGCAATGACCTCCCGCACAGGAGAGTAAACTGAGGGGATGCAGAGTTTGCGGTCATACCCATAACTTTGTTATATATGTCACTTTTGTAGATGTAGAGAAGTCTGATACAAATGAGTTAGTTGGTGCACTGGAGGCGGGCCTTCAGCCCTGGGAACACTACTCTTGCCGCTGATATAGGATTGGTGATGTCATAGCAGTGAGAGGATCAAATGGGGAGACCCAGGCAGGACATGGTAAGGCCTCAGTGGTAAGAGCAGTGCACCTAGAGCTGAAGCCCCACCCCCAGTGCACCAACTGCCTCATTTGCATAAAACTTCAAAGATATTTTTCTCCAAATCTACAAAAGTGACATCCATAACATATATATATATATATATATATATATATATATATATATATATATATATATTGTTTATCACTGTAATGTGCTCTGGAATATGGTGGTGACAGCTAAGTATCCTTGGAGGAGTTAAACATTGGGTGACTCTTCTCTTGTTTGTTCCCTCCCAGCTCAGGTTCATTGGCAGGTGTTTCCTAAATTCAGGGGTGTAACTTGAGGAGCTGTAGAAGATGCCGTCACACCTTGGCCGACCCCAAATGATAATAATAGCAGTTCCAGTTCGGAACGAAAGTTTGGTCCGAAATGAAACAGCCGGGCCAAACCTTGTGAATATTTCAGTTTGAGGTTGACCCAACACTACTGTCCGCTACACGTGTGTGGAAATGTAGGAAATCATTGCTAGTCATGACATACATGTACACATGTACAATGCGTTGGAACCTGTGTAAAATACCTTAACTCTGCCTCCTATTATTCTCAGTGTGAATCTGCACCACAGATGTATTATGGCTGAACATACCCTAATTCAGTAAGAGTGTGCAGTGCCCCCTGAAGGCCAAAATGGAGGCAGGGATTTTTGAGAGTAATCTAGTAGGGGGACATGTTGGAGTAATCTAGTAGGTCTGGGCCAAATGCGTCCAGTAAATAGGGCATTATAATGTGTGAGGGGTAATGTATTGTGCAGAGCAGTCATGTGTAAAATATGGGGTACAGCACAGGGAGCCTGACACTTAATAATTTGGGGGCCCCATAATATTGCTTGGGGCCCCCAAAATCACAGATCTGCCCTTGGCTACAATGTATCAGCCTACAGCCTCATTCACATCTGCGTCGGTAATCCGTTCGAGGGAGTTCGCATGGAGACCTCCCCGGACTACTGAAAACATTTGCAAGCGGTGTGCAGTGAAAGCACACGGATCCCCATAGATTATAATGGGGTCCTTGTGCTTGCCACGAGATTTCCGCAGGGAACATGCGGACAGGAAAGTACTTCACGATCTACTTTCCTGTTCGCATGGCTCGTGCGGAGATCTCACGGCAAGCACACAGACCCCATTATAGTCTATGGGGATCTGTGTGCTTTCACTGCACAGTGCTTGCAAATGCTTTCGGTAGTCCGTTCGGGGGGAGCCCAACGGATTACCAAACGTAGATGTGAACCAAGGGTAAGCAAGAGCTGTCAATCTGGAGTCCAGACTCTAATGAATGGAAGGCTGGATACAATTGAATCAATGTTTCCATTCCTTGGATAAAACCAGGAATCTCAAAAACAGGAAGGAACTGAAACACTAAGTATATGGGATCATTACTTACATAGATATGCATTGGTTGGATGCTACATTTTCTAATACAAATAATCCTCTGCAAGAATTGGTGCACCACTGCCTCTAGAGGCTGACTGATGAACTGCAATAGCTAATAGTAGTTGTAGTTAAGCAGGCTTATAAAATACGCTACATCTATAATTGAACAAAGAACTGCCAATGATGACGTGTCTTTACAAACTATTACCTTGACTGACCAGAGACAATACTGCAGACTATTACTCTAAGGGGGAGGACTAAGTCTGGAACCTAATACCAGCAGCGCTAGGACCTCCGGAGCTGACCTTTGTACAGAAACATTTTCATATCTGTCATACATCTGGACTCCGAGGGCTGTAAATCATCAAATAATAACCAGCTTTTTCCAGACATCTACAAATGGTTACAATGAATGCTAAATACTATTCCTCTAATTTAATATCTTACTAGTTCATGGGGAAAAAATGCAATTAACCCTTTCTTACCAATAGCTCAATAAAAAAAAATTCTGCTACAATTTGTTAGGATTAATTGTTTTATGTGGAGTTCACATCTGTGTCCGGAATTGTTCTTCTGGTCTGTCGAAGGACCTGAAATAAGGAAAAACAGACAAAAATGGATCCATTCTATGAGCGGGTTCACATCTGTGCCTGGTCTCCAGTTTAGCCAATCTAACTGGTTTCCATCTTCTGCCCCGCGAAACTGGACAGGAGACGGGAACCCGGCGGTCAGCTTTCAAACTCATTCATATGAATGGGTTTGCAGAGGTGACCGCCGGTGAGCGTCTTGTACCTTTCCGCGGGAAAACTGTTTTTTTAGCCGGACACAAAGTTGGACATGCAGTGACTGTAATGGGGTCTGTCAGGTGTCCGTCATTTTAAAACTGAAACCATTTTCAGTAGATACGTAGACTCAGACGCAGATGTGAACATAACCTTAAACCTTGCAGTAGCCAGGGGCGTAACTACCGGGGAAGCAGCGGAGGCAGCTGCCACAGGGCCCGGGACATTAGGGGCCCGGCGACAGCCGATACCACTGCGTGTTTTGTTTTGTTTTTTTAATAGGCCGTTACCAGCTGGAGTTACTCCAGCCGGTAACGGGCCCTATATACTTACTGATCCTGGCAGGGGCCGGGATCGGTAAGTGACGGCACGGGCTCCACAAGCACTATTATACTCGAGGGTCTTTTTGGACCTCCAAGTATAACGATCGGAGACCCGGGAGAGGAAAGATAACAAAAAACGGTGTTACTTACCTCTCCAGCCTCCGAGCAGGCTTTGGCCTACTTGCGTGATGTCATATAACCCGCGACGCAGGGCCCCGGTCACATGACGTCCCGGAAGATGGCCGACAGCGCCGGAGAATGCTGCGGAGCCGGGAGATAGGTAAGTAACAGTAGTTTATGTTTGTATCTCCTCTCGGTCTCCGATTATTATACTCTGGGTTCTGAAAAGACCCCAGAGTATAATAATTGTTCATGTGTGTCCACAATGTGACATAATACTGTGTACTGAGGCCACAATGGGACATAATACTCTGTACTGGGGCCAGTATGGGGACATAATACTGTGTACTGAGGCCACAATGGGACATAATACTGTGTACTGGGGCCAGTATGGGGACATAATACTGTGTACTGAGGCCACAATGGGACATAATACTGTGTACTGGGGCCAGTATGGGGACATAATACTGTGTACTGGGGCCAGTATGGGGACATAATACTGTGTACTGGGGCCAGTATGGGGACATAATACTGTGTACTGGGGCCAGTATGGGGACATAATACTGTGTACTGGGGCCAGTATGGGGACATAATACTGTGTACTGGGGCCAGTATGGGGACATAATACTGTGTACTGGGGCCAGTATGGGGACATAATACTGTGTACTGGGGCCACTATGGGGACATAATACTGTGTACTGGGGCCAGTATGGGGACATAATACTGTGTACTGGGGCCAGTATGGGGACATAATACTGTGTACTGGGGCCAGTATGGGGACATAATACTGTGTACTGGGGCCAGTATGGGGACATAATACTGTGTACTGGGGCCAGTATGGGGACATAATACTGTGTACTGGGGCCACTATGGGGACATAATACTGTGTACTGGGGCCAGTATGGGGACATAATACTGTGTACTGGGGCCAGTATGGGGACATAATACTGTGTACTGGGGCCAATATGGGGACATAATACTGTGTACTGGGGCCAGTATGGGGACATAATACTGTGTACTGGGGCCAGTATGGGGACATAATACTGTGTACTGGGGCCAGTATGGGGACATAATACTGTGTACTGGGGCCAGTATGGGGACATAATACTGTGTACTGGGGCCAGTATGGGGACATAATACTGTGTACTGGGGCCAGTATGGGGACATAATACTGTGTACTGGGGCCAATATGGGGACATAATACTGTGTACTGGGGCCAGTATGGGGACATAATACTGTGTACTGGGGCCAGTATGGGGACATAATACTGTGTACTGGGGCCAGTATGGGGACATAATACTGTGTACTGAGGCCACAATGGGACATAATACTGTGTACTGAGGCCAGTATGGAGACATAATACTGTGTACTGGGGCCACTATGGGGACATAATACTGTGTACTGGGGCCAGTATGGAGACATAATACTGTGTACTGGGGCCACTATGGGGACATAATACTGTGTACTGGGGCCAGTATGGGGACATAATACTGTGTACTGGGGCCAGTATGGGGACATAATACTGTGTACTGGGGCCAATATGGGGACATAATACTGTGTACTGGGGCCAGTATGGGGACATAATACTGTGTACTGGGGCCAGTATGGGGACATAATACTGTGTACTGGGGCCAGTATGGGGACATAATACTGTGTACTGGGGCCTGTATGGGGACATAATACTGTGTACTGAGGCCACAATGGGACATAATACTGTGTACTGAGGCCACAATGGGACATAATACTGTGTACTGAGGCCACAATGGGACATAATACTGTGTACTGGGGCCTGTTTGGAGACATAATACTGTGTACTGGGGCCAGTATGGGGACATAATACTGTGTACTGGGGCCAATATGGGGACATAATACTGTGTGCTGGGGCAGTATGGGGACATAATACTGTGTACTGGGGCCAGTATGGGGACATAATACTGTGTACTGGGGCCAGTATGGGGACATAATACTGTGTACTGGGGCCAGTATGGGGACATAATACTGTGTACTGGGGCCAGTATGGGGACATAATACTGTGTACTGGGGCCTGTATGGGGACATAATACTGTGTACTGGAGCCAGTATGGGGACATAATACTGTGTACTGGGGCCAGTATGGGGACATAATACTGTGTACTGGGGCCAGTATGGGGACATAATACTGTGTACTGGGGCCAGTATGGGGACATAATACTGTGTACTGGGGCCTGTATGGAGACATAATACTGTGTACTGGGGCCAGTATGGGGACATAATACTTTGTACTGGGGCCACTATGGGGACATAATACTGTGTACTGGGGCCACTATGGGGACATAATACTGTGTACTGGGGCCAGTATGGGGACATAATACTGTGTACTGGGGCCACTATGGGGACATAATACTGTGTACTGGAGCCAGTATGGGGACATAATACTGTGTACTGGGGCCACTATCGGGACATAATACTGTGTAGTGGGGCCAGTATGGGGATATAATACTATGTACTGGGGCCACTATCGGGACATAATACTTTGTACTGGGGCCAGTATGGGGACATAATACTGTGTACTGGGGCCAGTATGGAGACATAATACTGTGTACTGGGGCCAGTATGGGGACATAATACTGTGTACTGGGGCCAGTATGGGGACATAATACTGTGTACTGGGGCCACTATGGGGACATAATACTGTGTACTGGAGCCAGTATGGGGACATAATACTGTGTACTGGGGCCACTATCGGGACATAATACTGTGTAGTGGGGCCAGTATGGGGATATAATACTATGTACTGGGGCCACTATCGGGACATAATACTTTGTACTGGGGCCAGTATGGGGACATAATACTGTGTACTGGGGCCAGTATGGAGACATAATACTGTGTACTGGGGCCAGTATGGGGACATAATACTGTGTACTGGGGCCAGTATGGGGACATAATACTGTGTACTGGGGCCAGTATGGGGACATAATACTTTGTACTGGGGCCACTATGGGGACATAATACTGTGTACTGGGGCCAGTATGGGGACATAATACTGTGTACTGGGGCCACTATGGGAACATAATACTGTATACTAGGGCCAGTATGGGGACATAATACTGTGTGCAGGGGCCACTATGGGGACATAATACTGTGTACTGGGGCCTGAATGGAGACATAATACTGTGTACTGGGGCCAGTATGGGGACATAATACTTTGTACTGGGGCCACTATGGGGAAATAATACTGTGTACTGGGGCCAGTATGGAGACATAATACTGTGTACTGGGGCCACTATGGGGACATAATACTGTGTACTGGGGCCAGTATGGGGACATAATACTGTGTACTGGGGCCACTATGGGGACATAATACTGTGTACTGGGGCCACTATGGGGACATAATACTGTGTACTGGGGCCAGTATGGGGACATAATACTGTGTACCGCGGCCAGTATGGGGACATAATACTGTGTGCAGGGGCCAATATGGGGTATTATAGTGTGTGCAGAAATGCGCGTGTGCGGGGGGGCTTAGTTATGAGTCAGTCGGTCGAGGTCTTCAACGTCGATTGGGGGGGGGGGGGGGCATGTCAAAAGTTCGTCACGGGGCCCCACCATTCCTAGTTACGCCACTGGCAGTAGCTATAACACACTGTACCCGTGGAATAAGTGAGCGTCGCTATCACATTATCCTGACCCGTCTAGACATTTTTGTATAGTCTTCATTGTTCTGCCATGGTAGTGCTAATGCATTCAAAGCCTTGAATGGTATGTGTCTACGTCATATATGTATATACAGTATGTCATACAGCTAATTACATAGTATTAGAGTACAGGGCAAGGAATGTAAAGATAGCTGTGACATTTACTATACCCTATGTATGTGATCAGCAAGAACTGACTCATAAAAGCCACCTGTCACCCAGGGGTATAACTAAGGCTTATAGGCCCAGCATAGGGCAGGGGTAATAAATTTACAATGCACAGGTTGACAGCCATCAAAGGAAATCAGAAAGGAGATTGCATAAATGTATCTAGCTGTAGTGTGGTGAGGGTGACCTGTGGGCACCCTCGGCTTCTGGGTCCGGTGGCAGCTCAGACCAATGCAACCCCTATAGCTATGCCATTCTTATACACAGTGAGTGTATGATAAAACTGCATGACTTGAAATTTTTAGTCTGGTACATTGCATTTGTAACCCTTCCTCCATGATCCCTATATCAAATCTATAAAATACCAATCAGTAGTTGATTTCCCTCTCCCCTCAGTCACTTGTATATTGTAAGTGATGCACAAGCAGAACGCTGACAATGTAGCATGTCAATGGGCGCTTGTTTACACGTATCAACCATCATTACTATAGAGAAAAATGATCATGAATGCGAACCCATCGAGCCTTTTTGTTACACTAAACCGTCTACAAGTCCTTATGGAGTGGTGATATGCTGGTGTTACTGTAATTGGTGCAGGTTATTAAGGAATCTGTTCTAGAACATTCAGGAATTGGAGAACACCATGATTGCTTAACTAAGTTGTGCCAATGAGTTGCACTATAGGGCTACCGTTTACCATAATTGGCAAAAAAAACCACCTTTATTGTTTGTGCCATTGGAAGCTCAGAGATACCCAATGTGCTGGATTCAAGGGTCTGGCAATGACAAGGTGTAAGGAAAGGGCTCCCTTTGTCAGCACCGCAATCTACATTGACCATGGTGCAAATAAGCAGGGAAAGCAGTTGGGACCACCAGGATGATCACGTAGGTCCAGTTATTGTACCACCATTATAAACATCGGGATACAGGAAAGGAGCATTTCTCCCAATGACTAGATTGAATTACAAGAACATTTGTATATAGTGTTCAGTAGCACCACTGACATACTAAAGAAGCAAAGCAGCGAAGCTGAGATACATAGATGTCATTACGTACACTAAGATGCAAATATTTCATCTGCTCGGCATTGAAATACCATGTAAATCAGATCCAAGCACAGCACATGTCTACAGGTGCTCGCTCCCCAGATTTACATACATGCTATTGTATGAACTCACATCTACAAGGTTACATTTACATAAGAGTTTTTTTTGTGGTTCTGGTGCAAAGATGTGGACAAAACTGCAAAACAATGTCATGCAAAAATAAGATATGTCCTTCATATCCACAACCCTTTCCATAGCTTGAGCCACCCATTACATTGCCTAAATACTGTGCTTAAATACTCCCTCTATAGTACACCGAGGTCTATTATACAATGACCTACAACACCTGTCATTCCCATCCTCCAATTCCATCCTATCATTTTCTGAATTGCCCCGACACTGCCATCTGGACAGAATGTTTCCTTTTAAATCTCAATATCTTTCAATTGTCTTCAGTTTGACAGTAACCTCAACAGCCTGGTCATAACACCTGTCATACTTAAGGAGGCAATATAGCTATGCTTAAGGATTATAGGTGTAATCTTCTGTATAATATCTTCTATCATATCTACCAATAAGTATTTGGACACCCATGCAAATGAAGATATCTGCGCTCGTGATGTACGTCACGCCATCCGCTGTTACATAGGAAACAGCATTGGCATTAGTCACATGTAAGATGCCACAAAGTGCAGAGTTGCCCGATTTCGAGAAAGGGGTAATTGTGGGGAACCACAGAAATCGTTGATCCTTAAGGGACATAGCAAGCGAACTGAATTACCCAAAATCGACAGTGGCCTATATGATTACGACGTGGAAGTTGAAAGGTGATTGTCGTAATGTGCCCCGAGTCGGCAGACCCCCGAAACTGGGAGATAGAGACCGACGAGTGCTGGCCAGAGAAACCGCTCACAACCGATGGCTCACATACACCAGGAGTGTCACCAGGCATCTGGGAGTATTGTGTCGCTCCATACCATCCGTAAGGAAGCATCTGCTGGGGTCTACCAACTATTGGATAGGAATATATGTTGTTTTCTATTCTACCACAGGTGTCCAAATACTTATTGGTAGACAGTGTATTTAAAGGGGTCTATCAGGTCCAAAATGTCTCTGTTTGGAGACTCCGTCACAGTGGCTGCCAAAAATCACCGGACAAAAAAGTGCTGCAGGTCCATATTTTTCATCCAATGATTTCAGTTTTAGGCTCCATTGTAACCCATTGATTTCAATGTGTATCGCACGTAAGCCGGCACACATTGAAGTCTATGGGATCTGTTTTGAAGCACCGTGCTCTGACACATGTATACGTGTCTAAATGAGCGGCGCGTTACTCTGTGAGAACGGAGCCTAAAACAACGGACACCTGATGGATCCCATTATAGTAAGTGGGGTCCATCAGGCAGTAAAAGTAAGCTAGCGGTCTCCATAGACCTCCATTGTGAGGGGGCGGATTATGACGTGGATTCAGTGCCAGAATCTGCCCCCTCTTACCCCATGTAAATGAGTCCTAAGACTTTAGAATTTATGCAACCTTGATAAGAAACCGGACAACTATGTTTCGGAGGATCAAAGAGGAGAAAAAAGAACAAGCACCAAAATTCCGAGAGAAGACTAAAGACCTGAAACGAAGATGACACATTCAGGAGAGACTACTTAGTTCCTGAAAGTCAAAATGAAGCTGACAGCACTACCTAATATATGTCCTCAGAGGTGAAATAGCTGAGCAGGAGCATTACACCCATGTGAAGTGGTTAGGTCATGTAAGTTTGGTGCAGAGATCACGTAAAGCCCTCAGGGCACTTGTGACTTTTACTCCACTGACATCAGCTAAATGTTGGATACTTTATGTGCTACAAACATGTAAAGCAGACACATAAAGATAGAATTACAATACATGAATTTGCTCTTTATTTTGTGACCCACGATTTTGCAAATACATTCACAGCAGCGCTAAATGCTCCCTATTCCCTTGCACTGCCAATGCTTGGCTTTATTTTACTTGCTGCTCCTTGTATCGCTGTTATTCATATGAAAAAACTACATTTCCCATGATTCATCTGCCTGCTCTCACTCTGTGTCTACCCCTCCCTTCTCCATTCTTTTCTGTGCGCAAATTCCTCCACTGCTTCAGGGTCTGTCTTGTGTCTCACTTCATCAGTCCATGAAGCCACTTATCTTCATATATCTGACCAGCCAATAAATCACTCCCACAGAGTATGAATGGCTTGAAAGGGCAATGAGGTCACAAGCTGTTGTGTCTTTTCATTTGCTGGCTGACCTGCCCACAGGGAGGGGTAGTGAGCTTGCAAATAAAACGCCACAGCTAAGGTCAATGACCAGAAAATAAAATCAGATAAACAGTTCAGAATTTAAACAGAATACATATTAGGAAGTGTTTTGTATTGCTGCATCCTGCATCCTGGGTCACATAACAGGAAAACAAACAGTGCGCTGAATTCAGCACACTGTCGGCTTTCTAGCGGTGTATAAAATCACATGTGCCCTGAGAACAAGAAAGGTCCTCTTTAAATTTCGGATGTCTTCTGATTGACTGCTATTGTGTTGGCTCTATCAGTGGAACCAACCCTACACTGTCTTTGTGACACAAGAATAGATTCCAAAACCAATGAAGTCCTATAATAAGAATATTATTTTAAGATGGGCCATTGAGTTGGTAAAGACCTTTCTTACCTCATCACTCCCTCCTTCTTTGAATACATACCTAGCCAAGGTGCACTATGCTTTTGTGTCACTTGGGCTAATAGTAGAGAGGAGCTAGAGATGAGTGAGTACTATTCGAAACTCCCGTTTCAAATAGCACACACCCATAGGAATGAATGGACGCGGGGAGTTAAGCGGCCGGCCGCCGGCAAAGTCTGCGTGCCAGTCGCTTCCATTCATTCCTATGGGTGCGTGCTATTTGAAACGGCCGTTTCAAATAGTACTCTCTCATCTCTAGAGAGGACCTCTCTACACTTTAACGGCTCCTTCACATGATGTAAGCGCTTGGCTCATTCCGAGCCGTACACGCGAGCGCTTCTAAACACTTCCCATTCACTTCAATGGGAGCGCTCTTAAAGCCGGCTTTATGCGTGCTCCCATTGAAGTAAATGGGAAGTGTTTAGAAGCGCTCGCATGTACGGCTCGGAATGAGCCAAGCGCTTACGCCGTGTGAAGGAGCCCTAAGGCTCCGCTCACACAACCGTTGACTTCTTCCTGTTATTTTGCATTTCTGTCACAGCAATTTTACATGTTGTCACCAACATATAAGTGATGGGTACATAAAATATTAAAGGAGGTGAACAAAATTAGAAAACCAAAAACACCTGCCCACCTAGTTTTGCAGCTTGGTTTTGTTCTCTTTGATGGCGCTAAGGCTAGGTTCACATCTGTGCTCGGTCTCTATACAGGGATTCCGTCCCCTGTTCCAATTCCTGCAAGCGGACTTAGTTTCCATTTTTTGGGTCCACTTGGGAACCGGAAACCCCAACGCTAGTGTGAACCTGGCGTCACCTGCAATACCAAGCACAAACGATATGGTGCTTCTGACAGAAATCAGTGGATCACCGGAAAAAAAAATCCAAAAATTATAATGCCAAAATAATTTTTCGAAAAATTATAGCCTTCAAAGTTACATGTATGTGTCTCGAACCGAAAGAAATGGTCCTGTCATGATGTCACTAAGCACTTTTGATGGTATGATAAAATATCATTGAACATAAAGGGGAATAAAACACAAACAAATGCCCTACCCCCTATCGATAGGGGCACTTTTTTCCTTGCAGCATCTCGTGCTTTGTTTTTGAGTCCTCCTCACCTGTTGCGGTGCGGAGTCCCGGCGGAGCCCCAGTAATTGGAGTCTAATTAATGCCTTTCAGTCTCTCAGTTGGAAGATGAGAAAATGTTTGCCCTGGGGAGCGCAGATATGCTTCACTGCACTACAATGGCCCTAACTCTTTCTTTTCCTGAGATCGATTTCATTATTTTCATAGTATCCGTGATGATTAATTTGTCATTATCAGAATGGCCGCTCGGCCTCCAGTCACCGGCCACACTTGGCTAGGCCTAGGATACTGGGATGAATATTCTGAGGCTTTTGTTTATACGCAATGTAAAGTGAAGAACGTAAGAATTTCCATTTAATACTGATAAATAAAATAGGCCTATCAAATCCTAGCCGCTTTTACGGCTTCATTTACCGTGCGTATCCTCTAATCCATAATCATTACTTCTGTAACAATTGCTGTCTCGGCGGCGACGTAAAGAGCGGCTCCTGCTTGGGATCTCGCACAGGGCTAGTTTAAATTGATGGCAAACAGGAATATTACCAGTTCCGGAGTGTTTCGTTTTACGATTTTATATGTTTTATGGCTTGCTCCTTCTTCGTAGTGTATAGCTTCTTAAAGTACCGCAAAACATGACTTGAATAAACAAACTACTAATGGCATAAAGTAGTAAACTTCAGTACTGAGATACTTGAGAAATTGTTCTTCGGGAATGTGTCCTAATATGACACACATTTCATACTCCTAGTTGAAAAATTTACCTAATATGGGGTCCCTGAGACCTGAGAGAAGGGGTCTCCAAGCCCCTTGTGTGAACAGAACTGTAGTACTCATATATGACCAGACATTCCCTCACTTCTATGGGAATGGCCGGGCAAAGCTCTTCATCAGTCCATAGAAGCAGGGGCGTAACTACCGGGGTAGAAGCGGTAGCAGCTACTGCAGGGTCTGGGACTTTAGGGGCCCAGCGACAGCTGCTACCTCTGCGTTTTTTTTTTCAGACCGCCCAGTATAATGATCAGAGGCCCGGGAGAGGTAAGAGAACATAAAAAACAGTGTTACTTACCTCTCCGGGGCTCCAGGCTTTCTTCGGGCCTACTTCAGTGACGTTCCTGACGTCACATGGCCCAGATCTTGTGATGTCCCGGACGTCATTGAAGATGGCCGACACCACTGAGGAGTGCAGCGGAGACGGGGATAGGTAAGTAAGTGTTTTTATGTTTGTATCCCCCTCTCGGTCTCCGATTATTATACTCTGGAGTCTGAAAAGACCTCAGAGTATAATAATTGTTCATGGGTGTCCACAATGGGGCATAATACTGTGTCCAGGGGCCACTATGGGGCATAATACTGTGTACAGGGGCCACTATGGGGTATAATACTGTGCACGGGGGCCACAATGGGGTCTTCACTGTCAGTCATGGAGGGAGGGGGGGGGGCCATGTCAAAAATTTGCCATTCCTAGTTATGCCACTGCATAGAAGTGAATGAAGCTGGGATCCCACATGCACACTACGGCTCCATTCTTATTATCTTCCCAGCAGCGGGTCCCATGATCAAACTTACCCCATATGATCGCAGTCAAACACTCCGGATTACGGATTGCCAACAAATCATTCATCCGGAAATAAAGACATGTCATCATTTAGTGTTCTTTGAGGAACCCTAGAATATTTCCTGGGAGAAGACTATTAGGACATTTATTTCGAACACTTATTCCAAGATCTTATTCCTGTAACATTGACAGGTCTTCCCAGGTTAACACCAGGGTCAAGGAGATGTCTCTACTAAAATACAAAATTAATGAAAGGAACAATTGAGGAATTTACTAATACATGTATGCCAAAAATACTGGTGTACCAATGGTGCATTCTTAGAGTTCGCTTTTGGTTTGCACCAAAGATCCACCATTTTGCCTGGTTTTAACCCCAATTAGCTCTTTCTTTTTAAGAAAGTGGGTGGAGCAAAGCAGGGATCAAGGTCGGCCAGGGAAAGGACACTTGGCCCATCAAATTCACTATAACTGATACCAGAAAATTGTTGTGAATTATATTTCAAGTCTACGCCAGGCCCTACTTGGCACAGGATTACATTCTGATACACAGGTCGTCCCACGATGAACCAGAATTACTAAGATTTAGATTCAAGAGTATGTTTGGGGTTGTTTCATGACATGTCTATTCCTTCTTCAACGGAAGAATGGCTCCAGAGACCCCAAAAAGTTTATCAACGTCCGAGAGACATAAAACTATATGTCAAAGAGGCTCGCATTCTCATCCCTATCCAAGTAAAATCTGTAAATGTAATAACCCACCCCCTATACCCAATGCTATTAGTAGCAGCAAGAGTTAAATCGGTTCCCCACACAGCCAGCTGGAGACAACCGCTCAGGTGCTGAGGGCACCTTCCATCTTATATTTCATCATCTCACAGATTTCCTTCTGTAATTTGTTTTGATGGTTCTGCTGTCCCTGGATACCTTATCTCACAGGAATGAAGTGTTTTCAGCGAGTTCACCTCATCTGTACTAAGAGAAATATTCTATAGCTAATTTATATGTAAAATCAGACGTCTAGAAATCCACATCACCTAGAATGGTTTTTTGCTCCTGGACACACAGGAAGAGGAAATTTGCAAAATGTACATTATTCCCTGAATTTTGCCTTTCCGTGTTATGTACAAGGTATATACCTCGTGAATATAAGTTAGTCCCAGAACCCTTCCCCCATCCACTCATGGATGAAATTTTCACTATGTTAAAGGTATTATAAACTTGAACGGCGTTTCCTAACCTTGTGTCTCCTGAATATTTTACAGAAATTTAGGATAAAAATTTAGGAGCTTCCTTTACATACTGATTAGGGTTGAGCGATCGGCGATCAAGTAAATTTCACGATCGCGATCAGAATTCCGATCCTGATCTTTTCCAACGAGATCGAGGTCAGAGGTTATCTCAAGATCGGCTCAACCCTATTCATGTATATATCATAAATAGGATTGAGCAATCGGGATCGGCCAAGATCGGATCCCGATCGGAGATTGAGCAAATTTCACGATCGGGATCGGCTGGAAAATGATCGGAAATCGATCCTGAAATCTCAAGATCGGCTCAACCCTAATACTGATACTAGGATGACCCATAGTAAATGGGATCCCTTAAAACTCTCTTAAATAAACATACCCTATAGCTTCCCTAAATGATAATTTTTGGCTAAGACTGGCTTCAACTTCTTTGTAAATCAGCCCTACAGAATGGAGATCTACGCCAAGTAGTCCTCAGCCCTCACGCTCATCTTACATTTGCACAATGTGGTGATCGAGATGCAGAACAGGGATTGTGGAGCATGTTTGGTGCAAGAAAGGGCCTTGAGACAAATGTATACAACAATATAATCCCTCTACATCAGAAATTGGGCATAGAGGGATTGATAAATCGCCCTACCTATAGTCAAAACTACACCGCATCCTACAAAAAATGAGCTCACATACAGCACCATAGAGGGAAACAGAAACTTATTGGTGTCAGAATATGCAACTTTTGTTTTGAATAAAAAGCCGTACCCATATGGCTGTGTGAACGGAAAAATAAAAATTTGCCATAGTGGGAGATTAAATTTCTAAATAACAGGATATTTTCATTCTTTACACCTGGTAATTTATCACTAAAGAAGTGTTCGGTGAATGTGCATATGAAACTGGTGGGTTCGGTACCTCAAACAAGGTTAAGAACCACTGCTTTAGAGGTCTTCTCCACTCCACTGTTCGGTATAAATCCCGGTTTTGGTCAGTATGCAAATGAGTTCCCTCACAGCACTGGGGGCGGGCCCCAGCTCTCAAACAGCACTGGGGGCGTCCTCAATGCTACGAGAGCTGCCTCCACCTTCTTCAGTAACGTCCTCTTCACACATCTTCTTCCGGCACAGGCTTCAAACTTCTAGGCCTTAGGCCTAGGGCAAAGCCGACTGCGCATAGCCGCCGGCCACAAGAAAATGGCCGCTTACAATACTGTATAAGTGGCTTTTCCCTAGGCTCGAGGCCTAGAAGTTTGAAGCCAGCACCAGAAGAAGATGCATGAAGGGGATGTTCCTGAAGAAAATGAATTTATATCAAATGGCGGCGTGGAGAAGACTGTTGAATGCTCAACAGCAAGAATATCTGCAACAAAAATTACAGGTTTTATGCAACGTGTGACCTCAGACTAAGATGGTTGGTTGAAATTTTAAAAATATGGCTGCTGTCTACTAGAAACGGCACAAATCCTGTGTATGGTCTGTGCCAGGTTTTGGAGCTCAACCGTATTCAAATGAATGGGACTGATCCCACAGACAGAGTGGTGCTGGTTTTGGAACAAAGGAGGCATGTTTTTCTAATGTCATACAACCCCTTTAAGTGCATTGGACTGTATGTACTTTATCTAGCCTCAACTATCTGTATTATCTCTCGCATGTCTTTCCTTACTGTAATAAATAAAACTAGTATAACTGGTTTCAGGTTATTCAGTAGCAACTACTGTGCGGTTTTCTGCAAATGAGTTATGTTACCATAGGGGTGGGTAGAGCTCCATATGGTTAAAACTGACCTCTTCTTTAGATACGTTGGGTGAGGATGTTCTCATATTAGTTCTTATATTATGGGTGGGGTTTTACAAGTTCAACTGTATCTAGTCATATGGCTAGTAGAGAACTCACTTAGGTGAAGGTTATAATCATGTAATGTATGAAAAACATTGTTATCCTTAAAAATCCGAATGCTAGATATAGTTGCTTATGCTAGAAAATGGTATAATGTTATATGATAAGATGGCGCCTGCATCCAGGATGGGTGCAAGAAAAACAAATACTGGCTTGCTGCCAGAAGACAGCTCCCCAAGGTTACCACGCAGGACCGGGAGTAGATGGCTATATATGGAACTGCTTAAACTTTTTCTGTTTGATTGAGGAGCGAATATGAAAACTTACATTGTTGTTATCTCTCTTCCATTCACTGCTACTATATAACCCCACGTTGTTTTAATAAGAGTGCGTCAGCAAAAATTCCTTAGCTGAGAAAAGAACTAATAGCAACATATAGAGTGGTGTGACTTCTTTACCGCCTGGCACTCAGCCTAATTAATTAGGACGACGACAGTTACCCGGGATTATTGGTTATGTAGTCATAAACACGGCTTTGACCTTATCACTTATACTAGGTTCCATTGGGCTTCTGTTCTTCAGGTTCACTTGGGGATCCGATAAACGGAAACCCAATCCGCTTAAAAAGCGGTTACCTGTGGAAGCCCACAGACTCCATAGACCAGGGGTGCCCAATACGTCGATCGCGATCTACTAGTAGATCGCAAAGGACGTATGGGTCGATCGCGGGATGCAGGGATCCCCGGTGTCTGCTTCTTCACAGTGCAGGCTGAGAATCATCCCCTGACACTGGCAGGCTGGGGCCACTATTTTATGGGAGATTCTATACATTGATATTGCAGCTGGTCATATACCCCCCCCCCCCTACTAAAAAAAATTAAACATTTTTTTTTGCTGACTCGAGTATATGCCGAGGGGGGCTTTTTCAGTACAAAAACTGCTGAAAAATTCGGTTTATACTCGAGTATATCCGAGAGTATTCCTTCTCCATGTATGTACACATAAAGCTGTCAATCATCCCATGTGGGGGCATTTTCATTGTCTCTCCTAGAAGTCTTGTCAGAATACCACGTGTCACAGAACTTACAGATTTCCTCCCCTCTAAGTTGTTCTCAGATAGGGTGGAAGAAATTTTAGTTTTTCTTAATGTCCAGTGTACCGTGCACTCAAAGAAAACTGTGATTCATTGTTTACATAGTACAGTGTGAATGGCGCTCAGGCTTTCTGTTGCACGGATTAATGGTTTGCTCTTGTCAGGCCTGGCTCCTCCCACTGTCATAGGTATTAAAGGGTTCTGTGTGGGTGAGATATGTAGGACACGGATCAGGTGCTGTTCTGGGTAATGCTGAGTCACACATAGCTTTTCACTCCACCACTTGGCTATTACCTCACCTTTATCTGAGCTCGGATTCGTCTCCTACGAAATAAAAAAAAATGACAATATCTGCAGCAGCTCCATGGACACAACGAAAGAAATCTGACAACTGAGCACATAAAAATGACACATGACTACTATAAAGCAATTGCATGCTGTGCTTGTAGCGCCCCACAGAGTGGGTCACTACAAATGTCATCTTATGTGATCTATACTGTGTACTGTGAAGGTATAGTGAGATCCAGTCAACCTGTTAGCATACACAAAGTTCCACAGCCATTATCTCTTTAAGAAAAGGGGTGGAGCTACAGACTGGAAGAGGGTCTCTCTCTTTTTCAGTTCCAGTTCAGAGGGTGCAGGAGTGTGTAGGAGAGAGGAGCAGGTGTGTGGAGGTGCAGGGTATGCTGCAGCCTCATGGTGTGATAGCA
The DNA here is from genome assembly GCF_031893055.1 of Leptodactylus fuscus. Lineage (NCBI taxonomy): Eukaryota > Metazoa > Chordata > Amphibia > Anura > Leptodactylidae > Leptodactylus > Leptodactylus fuscus. The sequence continues at coordinate 31,078,764 of NC_134270.1, read as the reverse complement.
CAGGAGGCCGGAGACCTGCAGAGGTGAGATGAGACCTCACAGGCACGGAGCTGCAGTTATAGGACCATCAATTCCTAACTAGTGTGAGAAACACTTAGAAAATTGAGAGATTCACTGGACTGAGGCCTAGTGAATGCAGGATTCCTGGAGGCTCAGTAACATACAGAGTTGGGGGTGAGTGTCTGTATCCAGCATCCCAAAGAACTTGCGTTACCTGCTGTCCAGAAGGGGGATCTACCCAGTTGCAATTAACCTTTGAGCTCCTGGAACCCAGGACCAGAGGAAATCTATTAGAGAGTTTGAGCAGCAATGGAAGGCTGAATCATACTAGTGGTAAAAGGGAGGACTGGCATCTCACTATACTGGAGCAAGGTGACTCCTCCTGTAACATCTGTTATCTCCTGCTGACTACAGAAGTAAACTGTAAGTGTTTGGTTAACCCCTGTCTGGACCGTATTCTTTCATCGATCCTCTGTTACTCCTCCTGGAAATCATCCCTTTCTCACCTATATCATCTGGCCCTGGGACCTGCCCTGGTTGGGGAGGGTATAACATCTGGCACTGCATCACCACCTATTCCCAGAGGCCCTATCTACAGTGCCCGGCTTCACCTCAAGCCGAAACCCCAACTGGCGTCACGACAAACTTTTATTTTTCTTTATTTTTCTTTAATCCATTTTTGCTTAAAACTCCCCTTTTTCAAGGCGCTGCCGCCCCCGGTGTCGGGCCTGCTCGCACCGTGAATCTACATAGGCCGAGCTGGGGCGACTCACCTTTTTGGCGTCACGAACAGGATAGCGAAAGTGCGCAAAACTTTTATTTTTGTTCAAAAAGACTGTTGCATTTTTCAAAATTTTCCCTGCTTTCCAAAATAGCAATGAACAGCAGTTGTATGATTCAAGTTACACTGAGCTGCAGGGTTGGTGTCTCTTCCTTGCAAGCCACACTGAGTGCAGAACATGTGACATGCCTGTGCAAGAAGCAGTGAAAGATACAGATTGCATCATCCCCAATTGCAGTCTACCCCTGACAACTGTAGGAGTCTCTGTAGCAGCCGGACCAGCATCCCCTGCAGTGATAAGTGATCCATCCATCCATCCCTCCGGATCAACGCTTCACAGTATCAAGTCCGGTGAGTGTGGCCTTGCTGGGGTTAACAAGGGGGGTGATGTATCAAGCAAGTGGATCCTCATCTTCATCCCCAGGCCCCTCTGATTCCCCCATAGACTCTAACCGTGGTCACAACCAAGTAACTATGGCACCTATATTACCCTTAACAATGCCATACATTCCAGGTGCATCCTGGCTGCCCCAGTATACAGGCGAGTCCCATAGCCTCAGAGACTTTAAAGAAAAGCTGAGTAGCCTGTTTGACCTATACCCTATGACAGAGGAGCAAAAGGTCGCAATATTAATAAGTCAACTTGGTGGTGCAGCACAAAGGGAAGTGAAATCCTGGCCATTGAATGATAAAAGATCTGTAAAGGACATTTTTACCAAACTCAGGATCACCTTTGACACCCGCACCACATCAGAGATAAAGATGCGGTTTTTCGGCTGTAAGCAAAAACCGCAGGACACTGTGAGAGATTTTGCCCTTAATCTGCAAGAAGCCTTGTGGGTTATTAAACAAGTAGATCCAGATAGTATTCAGGATGAGGATAGGATGCTAAAAGAACAGTTTGTAGAAGGCCTATTGTCAGAATCCGGTAAGGCCCAACTGCGCATGATGGCCCTGCAGAATCCTGATATGAGCTTTATTGAATTCAAGGACAGATCCATCCGTATCCTGAGGGAACCTGTCTATCCATGCGGACAGACGGAGGAGCAACAAGTTGCTCTCCACAGGCAAACACCTGTGAGCCCTGCAAATGCTGCACCTTTTCCATCTACTGTACAGTGTGCACAGATCCAATCTGATGATGCTGCAGAGCTGCGGTTACAAATGACTGAGCTAACTAAACATGTAGCTGCATTAACCAAAACTGTTCAAGATCTCCAAGTTTCTTCTCCAGCAAAGATCCAGCTTGCTTCCAGCCCAGAGGATCTACCTTGGAGACGTTCAAGAAGAACATTGTTTCCTCAACAGCGACTGACGCGCAACGGCAGGAGGACCACTGACAAGTTTGACCCCTCTGGCCGACCCATCTGCAGACGGTGTGATAAGGTTGGTCATGTTGAGAGAGAGTGTCCTTTAAATGGGCAACTCCTGGAGTAGAGGACCAACCTTCAGGAGTAAGACGATTTGGTCCAACTAGCTGGAAAAGCAGGTATGTAGGTGGACGTCCCATAATTCCAGTTACAATTGATGGTGTCCCTTTCACAGCGCTACTGGACACTGGTTCACAGGTAACCACTATTCCTCAGACTTTGTTTCGCAGGTACTGGACTGATGCTGATATTACCCAACATCCAAATGGGGACTTAGTACTAATTGCTAGTAATGGTCAGCCCCTGGCCCAGGTGGGATATAAAGAGGTCACCATGAGAGTGGGTGGCACGGATCTTAAATCCCAAGGTCTAATAATTGTTGATGTGGATGAAGGGGAATTTGCTAATATGTTAACATTGGGGACTAATGTGTTGGAGAATTGTCTAGATGAGGTAATTGCCATCTTACAGGACGCATTGAGATCTACCCCCTACCAAGAAAGATATGCTCTGAATAAGGAGATTAAAGCCCTTGTCCAGCGTCAACAAGTGGAGTTAGCAGGTGGAGAGATTGGCAGTGTGAGGGTAAGTGACCCCAATTCCATCATGCTTCCCCCCAGGAGTGAAATCATTGTCTGGTGCAGAGCAGCAATAGGCATCAAAGGGCAAGACTACCAGGCCCTGATGGAACCTGTCTATTCTGACTGTAGACCCACTGTTATGATAGCTAGAGGGATAGTTAATGTGAAGAAGGGCAGAGTACCAGTGCGCATATTGAACTGTGGGGAGGAGGAGGCTTGCTTACCCAGGTATGCCACAGTAGCTAAACTGTTCACTGTCAGTAACAATGACATCCAGCCAACAGAGCCCTTGGCTTCCTCTGATCAGACAGATGTTAATGATTCCCCAAAACAGTTAGAGGACTGGTGTCAAGCAATACACATTGGCACTGACAGCACTCCTCAATACCAAAGGAATGGGGTTGTGCGGTTAGCACAAGAGTATGCAAGGGTATTCAGTAAGACTCCCTTGGACTTTGGGCAGGTGAAGGTAATACAACATACCATCCCCACAGGAGACCATCCACCAATTAAAGAAAGGTATAGGCCCATTCCACCCGCACATTATCAGTGTACTAAGGACATGATTAAGGACATGAAGAGTGCTGGGGTAATCAGGGAAAGCCATAGCCCCTGGGCAGCACCCTTAGTGTTAGTTCGCAAGAAAGATGGGACAATGCGCATGTGTGTGGATTATAGAAAAATTAATAATATCACGCACAAGGATGCTTACCCTTTGCCGCGCATAGAGGAGTCACTAGCAGCGCTCAGGACGGCTAAGTACTTTTCTACCCTGGACCTAACCAGCGGGTATTGGCAGGTTCCTGTAGCAGAGGCTGATAAGGAGAAGACTGCCTTTACGACTCCCATGGGTCTTTACGAATTTAATGTCATGCCCTTCGGCCTATGCAATGCGCCAGGAACCTTTCAAAGGCTGATGGAGTGCTGCCTAGGACACAAGAATTTTGAGACAGTCTTATTGTACCTAGACGATGTGATTGTTTTTTCCGGAACATATGAGGATCACTTGCAACACCTGGCTGAAGTCTTTGAGGCCTTGTCCAACTTTGGCCTGAAGGTCAAGCCTTCCAAATGCCACCTCCTGAAACCAAAGGTACAGTACCTAGGACATGTGGTCAGTGCAGAAGGAGTTGCCCCAGACCCAGACAAGGTGACTGTGATCAAGGACTGGAAAGCCCCAACTACCATCAGAGAGATCCGCCAATTTCTAGGGTTAGTTGGCTACTACAGACGATTTATCAAGGACTTCACTACCCTAGCAGCCCCCTTGCAGGATCTCCTTGTCGGCCAATCCAACAAGTCTAAAGGCAAGAGCCCCCTAGTGGAGTGGAACCCCCAATTGGAAGACTCTTTCCAGAAGCTAAAGCAAGCCCTCACTGGAGAAGAGATCCTAGCCTATCCTGACTACAGTCAGCCCTTCATACTGTACACAGATGCAAGCAACAATGGACTTGGAGCTGTCCTCTCTCAAGAACAGCAAGGCAAAGAGAAAGTCATTGCTTATGCAAGTAGGAAGCTTCGTCCTTCTGAGAGGAATCCAGTCAACTATAGCTCCTTCAAGTTGGAACTTCTAGCAATAGTATGGGCAGTGACAGAGAGGTTCAAGCATTACCTGGCTTCTTCAAGATTCACAATCTACACCGATAACAATCCCTTGACACACCTGGACACTGCTAAGCTTGGAGCTCTGGAGCAGAGATGGCTTGCCCGCCTATCCAATTTTGAATTTGTCATCAAGTACCGAGCTGGCAAGAAGAACCTGAATGCAGATGCCTTGTCCCGCATGCCCAACCCTCCTGATCCAGAGGAATCTGATGACTTAGAGGAGGTAGAAATGCCAGCCTTCTACAACAATCGAATGGTCCATAACTCTGGCTGTATGACTGGAAGAAGTCTAGCAACTCAAGAGATCTCCCTGAATCCATTACCTCATCATGGCTGGGCCGAAACACAAGAGAGTGATCCAGCTGTGCACCTTGTCAAAGAACTTCTTGGAGTAGAAAACACCTCTTTACCTGTGGATGCACCACCAGAAGCTCAACAGCTCTGGAAAGAGAGGAAGAAGCTCTTTGTTTTTGAAGGGAAGTTGGTTCGAAGAGCTATCAACCCAAGGACCCATGAACTACTCTGGCAGATTGTAGTGCCCCAAAAGGACATACCTATGGTGCTAGGAGCTTATCACAACCAAGCAGGACACTTTGGGTGGAAGAAACTAGAAGTGGTGATCCGAGACCGTTTCTTCTGGACGGGTATGAGAAAATCCATTGAGCAGTGGTGCAGAGAATGTGGTACGTGCAATCTCAGGAGGAAAGACACTACTACTCAAAAGGCCCCCCTGCAACCTATCCAGACAAAGCAACCCTTGGAGATAGTGGCCTTAGACCACGTGCAGCTGACTCCCAGTAGATCAGGATACACCTATGCTCTTACCATTGTGGATCATTACTCCCGCTTCCTGGTTGTTGTTCCAGTTAAGGACCAGACTGCAAAAACAGCTGCAAAAGCATTCCAAGAGCATTTCTGTCGGCCCCATGGTTATCCTGACCAAGTCTTGACTGACAGAGGTCCAGCATTTGAAGCGGAGGTATTCAAAGAGTTCTGCTTCCTCTATGGATGTAAGAAGATCAGAACAACCCCATACCACCCTCAAGGGAACGGACTTTGTGAGAAAATGAATCACCTGGTCATCAGTTTGTTGCAGACCTTGCCTTTGGAAGAGAGAAACCAATGGCCTGAAAAATTGCCTGACTTAATTGAAATGTACAACCATGTCCCGACTAGCTCCACAGGGTATTCTCCAGCGTACCTAATGCGTGCCAGACCAGGTAAACTTCCTATTGACTTGGAGATGGGAGTCCTAAATCCTGAGGAAGTGCCCAACTCACCTCATCTTGATTGGATTGCTGAAAGACAGTTGCAGTATACAAAGGTTCAGCAGTGTGTAGAGCAAAGCCTTGACCAAGCTAGGCAAAGACAAGAGAAAAGCTACAACCAACATGCCCCAGCTTCCCCTTTACCAGTTGGTGAGCAAGTATTGAAAAGAAAGAGAAGGCACCACAAACTAGATGATCAATGGGAATCTGAACCCTATACTGTCCAACCATCTAATAGCGATAACAGCAAAGTATGTAAGATTTCCAAAGATGGCGGAAAGACTTGTATAACTGTATCCAGAGACAATCTGAAACTATGTCCGTCTCAATTACGTGAGGAAGCAGGAAGCAAAGTGGAAGAAAATCCTCAACAATCAGGAAAATCTGAGACAGAAGTTCAGACCATACTTGGGCCGTTTCCTAGTTCTTGGCCGCAAATTGAAGGTGCTTTAGTAGTACCAGTAATGCTGTTCCCACAAACATCCTCTCAGGAGATAACGGATTCTCAAGAACAGCCAATCCCAGTTCCTGATGATGTACCAGCGCAAATTCCAGTAAGCCCGATTCCTAGTGAAAGTATGTCTACCGTTTCCCTGGTGACTCCAGTAAGTAGGAGAAGACTGCCAGGAATCCCATTTTTGCGTAGATCTCAGCGCAATACACAGGGACAACTCCCCATACGTTACAGGGACAATAAGTAGAGGCATACTAACCCAATATGTTTACAGATAGTTGTGTTGTATTTGTATATGTTCAATTCAGTTTATGCAACGTTAAAGGTTTAATTTAAGTGCTGGCTCCCTAACGGATTGCACTAATAGGTGAGTCAGAAATATGAACTGTGCATTAATACTTACTCTCCTGAGCATGGCGCTACCAAGAGAGAATGGACTAAAGGAACTGAGCCAGTGTTTAACATGTTTAGTTTTTCAGGGTTCCTACCACAATAACTTTCTTGTGGTATTGAAACTTTTAAAACTTGCATTTGCCTACCAACCTCTTCAAGTGCATGGAATGCAATTTATGCAGGTGCACCAACGCTCTTGGGGGTTGGGGGATGTTTCAAATATGGCGGCCTGTCGGATAGGAGCCATCAAAACAGCCTGTGCAGTGAAGAATTTTGAATGTTCCAAAATACTCCGCAGCTGCACTCGGAGTTAAGGAGGTGGACTAAGCGGTTTGGGGCTGTAATCCGCAAGGAAAGCAACCGTGAATGTTGCTGGGTTGTAAGGAATACACAACCAGAGACTGTTACAGAAATTGTGTTTCCTTGAACATTTTTGTGACAGTTTAAAATGGTCTTAAATAAGTTGCACTTTTCTCCTTAGGGAATTTACTTACATATGAAGTTTACACTTGTATGTAATGTCCTTCAAACACTATGGTGTTCATGTTACCGTCTACCAACCCTCTTCTTAGTTCATCGGAAGGGTAGCCCGAGACGTGCTACTTTTAACAAGGGGGGAATGTAGCGCCCCACAGAGTGGGTCACTACAAATGTCATCTTATGTGATCTATACTGTGTACTGTGAAGGTATAGTGAGATCCAGTCAACCTGTTAGCATACACAAAGTTCCACAGCCATTATCTCTTTAAGAAAAGGGGTGGAGCTACAGACTGGAAGAGGGTCTCTCTCTTTTTCAGTTCCAGTTCAGAGGGTGCAGGAGTGTGTAGGAGAGAGGAGAGGTGTGTGGAGGTGCAGGGTATGCTGCAGCCTCATGGTGTGATAGAACAGCACAGGAGGCCGGAGACCTGCAGAGGTGAGATGAGACCTCACAGGCACGGAGCTGCAGTTATAGGACCATCAATTCCTAACTAGTGTGAGAAACACTTAGAAAATTGAGAGATTCACTGGACTGAGGCCTAGTGAATGCAGGATTCCTGGAGGCTCAGTAACATACAGAGTTGGGGGTGAGTGTCTGCATCCAGCATCCCAAAGAACTTGCGTTACCTGCTGTCCAGAAGGGGGATCTACCCAGTTGCAATTAACCTTTGAGCTCCTGGAACCCAGGACCAGAGGAAATCTATTAGAGAGTTTGAGCAGCAATGGAAGGCTGAATCATACTAGTGGTAAAAGGGAGGACTGGCATCTCACTATACTGGAGCAAGGTGAATCCTCCTGTAACATCTGTTATCTCCTGCTGACTACAGAAGTAAACTGTAAGTGTTTGGTTAACCCCTGTCTGGACCGTATTCTTTCATCAACCCTCTGTTACTCCTCCTGGAAATCATCCCTTTCTCACCTATATCATCTGGCCCTGGGACCTGCCCTGGTTGGGGAGGGTATAACATCTGGCACTGCATCACCACCTATTCCCAGAGGCCCTATCTACAGTGCCCGGCTTCACCTCAAGCCGAAACCCCAACTGGCGTCACGACAAACTTTTATTTTTCTTTAATCCATTTTTGCTTAAAACTCCCCTTTTTCAAGGCGCTGCCGCCCCCGGTGTCGGGCCTGCTCGCACCGTGAATCTACATAGGCCGAGCTGGGGCGACTCATGCTGACTATGATTTACATATAGGATCTATTGAACATGTGTCAGCATAGCGCAGACGCAGTCCATGCAGGGTAGCTGCATTATAAGAGTGTTCTGGGCTCAAAATATTCATGGCCTATCCTAGATAGGGGATCAATATCAGATTAGCGGGTCCTCCACCTGCCACCCCCACTGATCTTCTGTTATCCACTGTTGATAGTGCATGGAGCAGGAAGTAGACAGCGCTGTTTTCTGTGTAGTGGTCAGATCAGGTACTGCACTTTAGTGCCTATTGACTTGAATAAGAGCTAAATTGCATTTACTCAGTTTGGCCACTACACAGAGAACAGCGCTGTCTGCTTCCTGCTCCATTCTATAAGTATCAACAGCTGATTATTGGGAGTGCTGAGTGTCAGATCCCCAAGTACACCTCCACTTCACTGCGCATGCGCCTGAGGTCTGGTTCCCTTGTGGGTGATTTGACAGGTTCCCTATTAACTCTAATTGTATGTATATAGAGAAAAAAGAACATGCAGAAAGTTTCAGAGGGTAATATTGTCTGTACAGAACAAAATATCATCGGCCTTACAAGCAAATGTGCTTAACTTGTTGGGTTGGGTACACTAGACATAGCCTGTAAGCTGGACATCACTGGTTTTTGCACTTTCGAACTTTCTTTGGACTCCCAGTTGGGCTGCTGAAGAATCAGGAATCCTGGATTAAACTCTAGATTTTCCAATCCTGGAAAAGTTGGGTTTATGAAACCCCTGTACAATGTTATTAAGTGAAGGAAGTAACTGCCATGAGTTGTATAACACATTATTGGGTACTTGATATTGGGTAAAGTCCATGATTTTTTTTATCTATAGGCATGAATATCTGATTGGTAGAAGGCCAACAATAAGTCCTGGTCAGCTTGTGCAACAACAGGTGCATCCGGTCTGAGTACTATACAGTGCACCGAGCCGGAAACTGATAACTCCATACCTGGTCAATGGGATCAGAGCTGCAGTAATGGTGGCCAGTCACTAAACAGGTCACAGACTAAACTTGCTGCGGCTCCATGCACTGTGTAGTATATAGTCCAGTCGCACCTCTGAACAGTTGATTTGTGCAGGTGCTGACTGTTGACCCGAGGCATAAAATGGACCATGGACAACATCTGCACAGAGTTCCCTTGTATGTTCTCGCAGTGTTTGTGTGGGCTTCCTCCGGGGACTCCGGTTTCCTACCACACTCAAAGACACACTGATAGGGAATGTAGATTATGAGCCCTGTATGGGACAGTGACTGATAATATCTGTAAAGCGCTGCGGAATATGTTGGTTGTAAACCAAAAACAAAAGCCCAAAAATTTAAAAAATCATGACCCCTGGCAGTCCTTTACTTTCTTTCCTTCATCACTTTTGACAGCACAGTACACAACTTTCCCAAGAACGGAAAACCTAAAAAGCGATCCAAGGATGCAAATCCTTCAACCCAGACCTATGCGGGAGTCCCCATTAAACCCTACATGGTGTAATTACATACATTGTTTTATGCAACTCAGGATTCCTAAGAAATCTTGTACGTGGAAAGGTATTTATCGCCTGCGGGATTTTCTCTGCGTCACACCCTCCATGAAATATTCTCCTTAATATATTATAGCATGACACATAACTGAAGAATAATCTCCTGTAATGAAGTATCCAGTGTACAAGCCTGAATACAGCTGAGTGTTACCTCATATAGTGTGTATCTGTAGACACCGGCAAACCCTGACACCAATTCTCCGTCTTCCTCCCCCTGATCCTACTGTACTTTGCATTCAAGGTCACGGCAGGTAAAACCACAGAGAAGATCCCAGGACTTAGAGGAAATAATCCCATACAGATCCTAGGTGATCAGATTCTCCCATGATGACGGTTCTTTTGGTCCGGTGCCCACCTACAAAGTTTTCCAAGCTAAAAACAAGTTTTGGTGCCAGTGACTTTATCTTCCCTGATAGGGAGTCGAGCTTTGGTTCAGTAATCGTGTGAGGGAATTATGGCTACATAAAATTGTTTATACTCGTAAAATCAGCACGTATATATCCCGAAGTGCTGCTGACCGTATACAGGTGGCCTAGAATTTATACCCGTCTGGTTATCCTTATGGGAAGTTTTCTGACATCTCATGGCTAGGGCTATCTTAAAAACTAAACTCAATAGTTACAATTTTTGTACATACATTTCTAACAGCTATGCTAGAATACAGAGGATCAGTCTCAAAAACCCAATGATCTACATTATCTGATAGGCACTGTCATCCTGAGCATTTTGGTGGGTTGCTTATACAAATCTGTTCAGCTATTCCAAAGATATAAGCCCTGTTAGTGTTGATACAAATAAGATATAATAGCCAAGTGGGCCGTAACACTGCAGAGACTCAGTATTACTGCTCACTTAGCTAATATACTCCAATGAACATCAACACTAACAGGGCTTATATCTTTGGAATAGCTGAACAGATTTGGATAAGCAAAACACCAAAATGCTGAGGGTGACAGCGCCTATCAGATGCGTGACATTGGGCTTCAGATGATGTGTGGCATTGGGTTTTTGAGACCTAGTAAAAAATAATTGAAGGCAGGGAGTAGCTATAGGGCCTGAAAAATTTGCAGTTGTACCCTTGAACAGGTGCCTAAGGAATCCCAAAAGTCCTTCTGCCTTATAATAGGGCGCTAGTATTTAAATGTTATATGGGAGAAGGGGACCCTGTTGCAGACTTCACATTGGAGGGCTAGCACTGTCGGTGGGGTATGACTGTGGCCCCTTAGTTCTGCTGATCGTGCAGATCATGAGAATATTGTGTGAGATTTCCTGTTTTTTTACATTAACATTAGCTTCACATTTCCGTTACAGTTCCAGAAGTTGGCACTACCACAACAGTGTGTGCCAGCCACAGGTACGGACGGCCCTTTGCCCAAGATTTTTTTAAAAAAAATTTGCATATTTACAGGAAATGATACAAAATTAAAAACTAACCAGTGCTCAGCTATTAAACCATGTCCGTGGGCCCTGCCAAGTCTGCAGTATTGACGCCACATACATTTACATGGCCGCTGCAGACTATCACAGATCCATGTTACATAGTACACACTTTACTTATGGATAGAGGATATCCTTTATGGTATGACCCCTTCAATGAGAAAATCTTCATTACGTAGCAGGTTCACAGTCAGGGTACAAGCAGACAGTAAGTCATCCATGTAACCGCCATACCGGGGAGACTCAGCCAGTACTTGTCAATTTTCCACTCTAGCCATCAAATATTATCTAGAACCAGAGAAGTCGCAGACTGGCAGTGCAAAGCTTGTCCAGTTAAAGTGTAATCCCATTGATTTTCACTGAACAAACATTACCACTTCCTTATTGGAGAGACACTGAAGCCTCCCAGGTGTGTCTCACGGGGCGGCTATAGCGGTGTATGACACCCGGCCCGTCATCTCATCACCTGATACTATATGACATCACTGGGGATATTCCCAATTTAAATAAAGCCCAGCTATACCATTCGGGACCCCCCTGAACAGAATACTAAACACAATTGCTAGCGCTGTGCAGTAAAAGCACACGGATCCCCATAGACTATAATGGGGTCCGTGTGCTTGCCGCCAGATCACTGCACAGAACATGTGGAGAAGAAAGTACTGTATATACTCGAGTATAAGCCGACCCGACTATAAGCCGAGGCCCCTAATTTTACCACAAAAAACTGGGAAAGCTTGACTCGAGTATACAGGGGCGGATCCAGGGCTGGGCGAGCCGGGCAACCGCCCGGGGCCCCGCGCTTAGCGGGGCCCCGCGGCACTGCCGGGACCCAACAAAATGGTCCCGGTCGGCATGTCCCGATTCCAACTGAGCTCAGCGTTAAAGCAGGAGCTGACAGCTCCTGCTTTAAACGCCTATGTATTCAGCTTATCGGCGGTAGGACGCCGATGAGCTGAATGCATAGGCGTTTAAAGCCGGAGCTGTCACAGCTCAGCTCCTGCTTTAACGCTGAGCTTCGGTATTTGTAGCCGCGATGTGATGACGTCATCACATCGTGGCTACAATATGTGTATGAGGGAGAGAGCTGCGGGGGAACGAGGAATGGTGAGTGTGTGTGTGTTTGAGAACGTGAGAACGGCATGACACTGGGGCAGATGGAGGGGGGGAGAACAGCATGACACTGGGGCAGATGGAGGGGGAGAACGGCATGACACTGGGGCAGATGGAGCGGGAGAACGGCATGACACTGGGGCAGATGAAGGGGGGAGAATGGCATGACACTGGGGCAGATGGAGGGGGGGAGAACAGCATGACACTGGGGCAGATGGAGGGGGAGAATGGCATGACACTGGGGCAGATGGAGGGGGAGAACGGCATGACACTGGGGCAGATGAAGGGGGAGAATGGCATTACACTGGGGCAGATGGAGGGGGGGAGAACAGCATGACACTGGGGCAGATGGAGGAGGAGAACGGCATGGCACTGGGACAGATAGAGGGGGAGAGAACAGCATGACACTGAGGCAGATGAAGGGGGGGAATGGCATGACACTGGGGCAGATGAAGGGAGGAGAACAGCATGACACTGGGGCAGATGGAGGGGGGGAGAACGGCATGACACTGGGGCAGATGGAGGGGGAGAACGGCATGGCACTGGGACAGATAGAGGGGGAGAGAACATCATGACACTGGGGCAGATGGAGTGGGGAGAACGGCATGACACTGGGGCAGATGAAGGGGGGGAGAACAGCATGACACTGGGGCAGATGAAGGGGGGAGAATGGCATGACACTGGGGCAGATGAAGGGGGGAGAACAGCATGACACTGGGGCAGATGAAGGGGGGAGAATGGCATGACACTGGGGCAGATGAAGGGGGGAGAACGGCATGACACTGGGGCAGATGGAGGGGGAGAATGGCATGACACTGGGGCAAATGAAGGGGGGGAACGGCATGACACTGAAGCAGATGAAGGGGGATGGCATGACACTGGGGCAGATGAAGGGGGGGGAGAATGGCATGACATTGGGGAAGATGGGGGGAAATGAAACTGTGGGCAGATAAAGGGGGAGAATGGCATGAAACTGGGGACAGAGATAGAGGGGAGGGACATGAAACTAGGGGTAGATGAAGGGTGTATATGAAAATGGGGGAGAGATGGAGGGGGGGACATATAATTTACGGGTGACTGTAGGAGGATTATACTCTGTGGAATCACATGAAAATTGAATGAGAATGGGTGGAGTCAACATAAAAGTGGGCGGGGCCTAATTTGCTGTGGCGCGCTGCGCGCGCCGCACGTTTTGTTCCCTCTGTCTAGTCTTCAACAGTTGGGAAGTACAGGTTAGAAGTGCGAGACCCCTCCAGTAAGTAGGGCCCCGCCAAAGTCAATTGCCCAGGGCCCCGCAAACCCTGGATCCGCCACTGCGAGTATAAGCCGAGGGGGGAAATGCAGCAGCTACTGGAAAATTTCAAAAATTAAAATGGTCGGAGTTTTTGGGTGCAGTAGGTGCTGGGGAAGGGGAGGGGGTGTTTTGGTTGTCTGTCTGCCCCTTCCCTGAGCTTGAGGACTATATAATTTTTTATTTTTTTCCCCCCACTTGGAATTCAGCCTGGCTGAATATAGGGTATCTGCAGTGCTCCTATTAACCCCTTCCTGACGGAACAGGAGCACTGCAGATCCCCTATATTCAGTAGACCGGGCACTCTCAGACACAGGGATACCTAATGTGTATGTGTCTCACAGTCATTTTCTACTTTTATATGTATTCTAGGGAAAGGAGGGATTTAGAACTTTTATTTACTTTACTTACTTTATTTTATTTATTTTTTTAAAGCTTTTTTTTCCCACTATTTTATGGGAGATTCTATACATTACTATTGCAGCTGGTCATAGACCCCTCCCCCCAAAAAAAATTTCATTTTTTTTTTTTTTGCTTGACTTGAGTATAAGCCGAGGGGGGCTTTTTCAGCACAAAAACTGTGCTGAAAAATTCGGCTTATACTTGAGTATATACGGTACTGCACAATCCACTTTCATGTCCGCTTGATTTGAACGGGCAGCGCACGGCAAGCACACGGATCCCATTATAGTCTATGGGTTCCATGTCCTTTTACTGCACAGAGCCTGTAAATACTTTTATTAGTCCATTCGGATGGTCCCCATGCAGACTCCCTGAATGGATTACCAAACGCAGATGTGAACGAGGGGTAAGACTGCAGTCACACTAGTGTTCGAGGATTCCTTCTTCCATTCTGCTTAATATACTGTATGCGGTAAGGGCCCTATTTACTTACCGATCCCCACTTCTGCTCACGTTTCAGCAGCCTCCAGACACTGGAAGATACTGCAGTTTGCTTCTCTTCAAGTAATAGATCAGCCCCTTCAACTGCATTGTGGTGACACTCGGGAACTGCAGCTCCCCGTCCACTCCTGTAGCTTCTGATCCCAGAACCTGCCGAGATCGCTGATCTGTGTGGGGTCCAGATGATCAGATACTGATGACCTATCCTGTGTATAGGTCATCTATATGAAAACTAGGAATAGTGGGACAACCTCTTTAATGGAGAGCTTGCATTTACTGTGCAGCTCCTCTCCACTGAAAGGTATAGGGGTAACAGGAGCTGAATATTTCCATAATTTCCATTCATCGCGGCTGAAGTCGAGCAATGCTAGGACACGGTTCACATTTCATCTTCTTGTTCGGCACATGTGCAATACACAGGTCATATACACCGTAATGACAGCATATTCATCTAATATTCTAAATATACAGCTCTATGACATTGACACATATATAGGAAGGGGTCACTGCATGCAAGTCCAAACATAGCAATTATCTGCAAATATAATGGCAGCGCTTGTCCAAGGTGACCTTCTATGAATGACATGTGGAAGACAATGTCATATATGAAATCTCAGTGTATAGAAGCAATTAAATCAACATCTAATATAAAATATGGTCAGAGGGATAGAGCGATATCATACAGGCCTGCGGGGACAATAAACTGACAATAAGGCGAATGGTGCGATTAGTTGCAAACCTGGGTTTCTCCTTTGTTAAGCTAAGTATCCAAAGTACATAGAAAGAAATCACACATAGACCCTGGTGCCCAGGGGGCACAAAGGCTACTTTGCCACTTGAAAAAACATCATATGATAGGTGCTGTGACCCTGAATATTAGGGGGTTTTGTTTATCCAGATCTGTTCAGCTATTCAAAAGATATAAGCCCTATTTGTGGTAATGCAAATTAGGGGGCTACTAGCCAAGTTGGCAAAAAACACTACATGACATACAGCACACAGAGACAAATCCACATTGTTACAACCCAATTGAATAGTAGACCCTATCGCCTAAAACTAACAGGGCTTATATCTTCGGGATGGCTGAATAAATTTGGACAAAACAAAGCACCAAAATGCTCAGGGTGACTGCGCGTCTCAGGAAGGGGGGGAATGAGACCTTAAAGAACAAGATGAGTATATTGCAAGTATCCTCCAGCGATAGGGTATACGCTCCCCAGCACATATATACCACATAAATACAAGCATATATACTGTAGACTAATTCCTATAGTGCTGCAAAATTCAGGAAAATTACAAGGACCCCTGCGTATTCCTTACAAAATATATATAGTTATCCCAGGTATAATATCCCATGCGAATGAGGCCTACATAGATCTTACATGTCCGAGGTAATCTCCTGTGTACAGAACTCTCTCACAGAAGTTGCGACACAATACACGAGGCCCAGTGTACTACCCCACAGCCTCGGTGGCGATATAGAGCCCGCTCTTCTGATATCAGCTCCTGTATCTGCCCTTAGATAAGCCTTCCTGTGTGTAATAGATACTTAGGACATTGTGTAGAGATTACCTTATTTCCAGCAGGTTTCCTGGGCCTCAGAAGGTAGAAGGTCCCCTCAGGAGGTGACAGACTCCTCGGTGCGGCCTATTTTCCATATCCTGATATTAGGATCCCTTCAGTAAGTTTGGAGTAGTGGCTCTTTCGCTAGGTATGAGCTGTTTTTCAGCGAGAGTTTGTCAGCGTCTGTTATCTCTCGCCTTGGCTGGGTTATGGATTGTTGGTGAAAATCTTTGCCTGGTACAGTAGTGTTCTCTCTTTGCTTTCCAGGCCAGGAATTTTTCATTGAATAATTTTTAACTAAGGCTTTGGGAGGGGAGACGGGGTCTTCCTACATTATTCACTGCTCAGCCATGTAGAGAGAACCTGCACAAACTCAGTATATCAAAAGTGTCCAGAGCCAAAGTAACAAGTAAATAAAACTTCTGGATATAGTTTATCTGAGCAGATATTAGAATCGCGTGCACACTGAACATCACAGCTGTGCATTTTCCCTACATACGGCTGGGAGGACGTGATGGGATTTGTGGTTCTACAGTAGCTTGTTAGCTACAAGTATAAGATTTAGTTTCTGCATGTTCGTGACTGGTAATTGTCAAAGATATTAACTACAGACATAGAAACGAAGAGTGATAAAGTCCCCACGTTGCAGAAATGCAGCTTTTTTTGTTGCAGATTTTGTTGCATTTTTTTGAGCTAAAGCCAAGAATGGCTGCTAAAGGAATGGGAAATATCTAAGAGGTTCTTATTAGAGATGAGCGAGTAGTACTTGATCGAGTAGGTATTCGATTGAATACTACGGTATTCGAATACTCGTACTCGATCGAGTACCACTCGCTATTCGAATGTAAAAGTTCGATGCAGAACCAGCATTGATTGGCCGAATGCTATACAGTCGGCCAATCAATGCTGGTTCCTCTCCTACCTGTAGAAGTCTTCTCCGTGCAGCTTCCCCGTGGCGTCTTCCGGCTCTGAATTCACTCTGCCAGGCATCAGGCCTGGGCAGAGCCAACTGCGCATGTCCACTTGTAGTGCGAGCATGCGCAGTCGGCTTTGCCCAGGCCCGATGCCTGGCAGAGTGAATTCAGAGCCGGAAGATGCCGCAGGGACGCTGCATGGAGAAGACTGCACGGAGGATCCAGCCCGACCCTCACTAGTGGACTTGGTAACTATAATTTGATCGAACGTTGCCTACCCCTGAAACGAGCATTTCCCCCCCATAGACTATAATAGGGTTCGATATTCGATTCGAGTAGTCGAATATTGAGGGGCTACTCGAAACGAATATCGAACCTCGAACATTTTACTGTTCGCTCATCTCTAGTTCTTATACTTCTTCCTTCTGTTTAATCCACTCCTGGCTTTGGCTCAAAAAAACGTAACAGAATCTGCAACAACAAAAAAATGTGTTTCCGCAACGTGGGGCGTAAAGGCGCCATAAAAAGGGCCTCTATAAACCCTTCCTGCCACAGCCATTTTTCATCTTTTTCTTTTTGTTTGTTTTTTTCAATTTTTCCATTCACAGAGAGGTACAAGGGCTTATTTTTTGCAAGACAAATTGGACTTTCCCATGGTAACGTGTAATATGCCACATGATGGGAAAATGGAAAAATTCTGAATGGGGTGGAATTAGAAACACCAAAAATCCCAAACTTTGAAAAATAAAAATTTCTTTAAATGAGTCTTCATATTTTTACATGCATAACTTTTTTTATTGACAATTTTGTTGCTTTTTCTTACATTTTTTGTTGAGGTAAACCAGTGAAAAAACATCTGTCCATTTTGATCTTTTTCATGCTATGGCTTTCGCCTTTTGGGATAAATATTTGTATATATTTTGGGCATTTTCAGACTCAGGGATCTCTGATTTATTTATGTTTGTTTTTGTGTGTGATGTAGAGAAGGGGGAGTGATTTGAAGTTTTACATTTTTTTATTTTCTATGCTTTTTCAAACTTTTTACATTTATTTTTTGCTTTACTTTTTAGGCCCTTCGAGACTACAACTTGAACCTTGACTCTGATTTACTTGTACAATGTACTGCAGTATTGCAGTATATAGTGAAATCCTTCCTATGACATCCTGTAATAGAAGTGTAGTCGTGACAGACCTGGGGGACTTCAATAGACACCTGACGGTGGTGTAAACAGATCACTGCCACCAGAATTCACTCCGGGGATGGCGTAAAGAAGGAGCATGGCACCTCCGTTGAACTAAATGATCCTGAGTCTTTCTTTTCTTATAGTTGCTATGACTCCTAGTATCTTTACTATCTGCTATTCTGAGCTTGTATCTGTTTCTTTTTCTTGTAATATATTACTGTATTATCCAGGCTGCTGTAACACACTGAGTTTTTCCATGGTGGGACTATTAAAGAATTATCTTATCTTATCTTGGGGCCTAGTTATTGTATCTCAAGTACAATTTGAGTCTAAGGGATTGAGCTGCAATATCCTTTCCACTATGATGATCTGTGGTTCTCATGACCTACACGATGATCGAGATCACTTACCTCCATATGGTAACACCCAGTTGTTAATTTAGGCTACCTGCACACAAACGTAATACACAGCAGTAAATCATGGATAGTCCATGTTTAACAGTCGTTTTCTATCTGTGTCGTATATTTTTCATCTATTTCCAAATCATCTGATCATTTTTATGTTTCATCAAAGTTTATTAAGGTTTTGTAATAATAAGGAAGAGAAAATACAGAACAATTATATCAGAAATAACAAAATAGACAATGCATAAAAAAGGGCCAAAAGAAGGTGCAAGATATATGGCGGTGCAAATGATACATGGTGTAGGGTCACATCTAAGGTCCCTTAGCCGTTATAGACATTATAAATACATCCATTGACTTGTGCTGGATCCAATAGGCCATGAAAATGACCAAAAATAGGATGTCCCATTTTTTTCACGGACACTATTCACTGCTCATTAAATATTGCATGTGTCCATCGTCCATTAAAATAAAGTGGAATTGGATAATGAGTCTCAACAGGTCAACCCTTGTCCATATGTCTTGTTAGGGTGCATGTTATAGGGGGGTTCCCTTCACTATGTGCCAGAATATAGAGGCGCTTCTTGGCAGGCGCAGAGCATCCATACAATACATGAAGGAAAGGACAAGAAGGAGGACATGTCCATTCATTCTCTTATGATAAAGCATCTAGTTCCTGACATCAGATCCTCACAATTGAAGATGAGACTTTTGAATTTGCTCCATTGACCCTATGAATAATGATATTGCTACATAGACTTGTTCTACAAATGGGTGAATGGGCTTACAGTCTGTAGAAGACCATAGTCCCTCATATCTAGTCTAACCTTTTACACTCTGTAAGAGCATGTAGGTTATTAGACATCTATCTACATCAGCAATATGCAGGTCATTGCACCTGCTTATGTATTCAATGCCAACATGAATATCACAACAGCTTGACTTGTTTTATAGCTATATATATATATATATATATATATATATATATATATACCCTGTTTCCCCGAAAATAAGTCATCCCCTGTAAGTAAGACATAGCAGAGGTTTTGTTGAATTGCCTAATATAAGGCACCCCCTGAAAGTAAGACATCCCCTAATAATAATAATCTTTCTGCGCAAAGATTGTATGAAGAAAAACATTGCAGTCGGCTGAACACTGTGTGCGATGTTCCGTGTGCACAGGTATGCTGGCTGCTGATGCCGCTGTGATACATTGTATCCACTGTTCCTGCTATTGCAGGATGAGCTACAACGTACGGTATCACAGCAGAGGCAGCAGCCGGCTTTCCTGTGCACATAGATCACCACACACAGTGTTCAGCCGGCTGCAATGTTTTTCTTCATGTCTTTGCGCAGCAAGCACATCACAGCGTAGCACAGTGGCAGCAGCACACAAAAATAAAATAAGACATCTCCTGAAAATAAGACATAGCATATCTTTAGGACCAAAATTTTATATAAGACACTGTCTCATTTTCGGGGAAACACGGTATATATATATATATATATATATAGGGGTGTTTATGCAAGCCCTACCCAAAAGTGAGTTTTGCCTTCAAGTTTGGATGCATTCCCTGGGTAGAACTTAAGAGTCATGCGTTTACCAGCTTAAAGGGATTCTACCATTAAACTACCTTTTTTTCTAATGAACACGTCGAAATAGCCTTAAGAAAGGCTATTCGTCTCCTACCTTCAGACGTGGTCTCCGCCGCGCCGTTCCGTAGAAATACCGATTTTAACCAGTATGCCGGCCGCCGGCCATTTTTGGGTAGCCGCTCTTGCAGTTCAATACAGGAGCCGGCCAGCGGCCATTTTGGGGTGGCCTCTATATGCTCCTGTATAGAACTACAAGAGCAAGAGAAGCCACAAGAGGCGGAGTTGCTGCAGAAGAAGGAGGCGGCGCAGGAAAGAGCTCTCGGGCAGCAATGGGGATGCGCTCATCGGCCTTTCAGCGCTGGGGCCCGCTCTCATTGCTGTGGAGAGCTCATTTGCATACCGGTTAAAACCGGTATTTCTACGGAACGGCGCGGCGGAGACCACGTCTAAAGGTAGGAGACGAATAGCCTTTCTTAAGGCTATTCCGACGTGGTAATTACAAAAAAAAGTAGTTTAATGGTAGAATCCCTTTAAGTGTTAGTAACTGGTAATTCACTTTCACTGTGATTCCCAAGGCTTTGCGAGATGTATACTATGCAGTATGTATTATGTCAATACATAATCTTTACATAGGGATATTTTAAGATATCTTAAAGCATACTTCCCAAACATCCTAGATTCTACAGGACAGTCCTGGATTCGGAGTCATGTCTCACAGTCTCGGTTGGCGGGAGGTATGTCCCAGATTCAACTCATCTGCGTCCAGAGAGGACGCAGATGAGTTGACTACAGAGGTGAAGTGTGTGCTCCAGCCTCAGGAGCTGTAAGTGCGATGTGATGACGTCACTCACATCATGCTTGAAGCTCCCGAGACGAGAGACTGCAGACTGCGTAGCAGGAGAGCAAGGAGAACTGAGTATCAGTGTTTTTTATGGTAAACTTTGGCAGCTGAAGAGGGACATTAAACTATGGGGGAAGATGGAGGAGCGACAAACTGGGGGTTCACATGAAGGGGATATTAAACTTCAAGGGCAGATAGAGGGGGCATTAAACTTTGAGGGCAGATGAAGAACGATATTAAACTGGGGGCAGATGGAGAGTATAATGTCCCCCTCCAGCTGCCCTCACACTTTAATATCCTCCTCTAGTTTCCCCCAGTTTACTGTCCCTCTCCAGCTGTCCCAGTTTATAGTCCTCCTCTAATTTCCCCCAGTTTAAATTGGGGCAGCTGGACGTAGATATTAAACTGGGGCAGCTGGAGGGGGACATTAAACTGTGGGTGCACCAGGAGAGAGACTTTATACTGTAAGATTAATTTGAGGAGAACATTATAATATGGGGGCATATAATAGGGTGACTGTAGGCTCATTATATTGTGTGGCTAGCACAAGGAGAAATGGATGGGAAAGGGCAGAGACAATTTAAAAATGAGTGGAGCTAAATTTGCCGTAGTGCGCTATGCACGCCGCACAGTTTGTCCCTCTTTCTGTCCTTTGAAAATTGGGAGGTATTCTTAAAGAAGTTTTCCTAAGGGTAGCCCATCCATGTGTAGTGCCCAGAGTGGGACCCCCCCACCTATGTGAAGAGCAAAGGGAAAGACATACACTGTCTACCAATAAGTATTTGGACCCCAAGCAAATGAAGATATCTGCGGTCGTGATGAATGTCACACCTTCCACCATTAAATAGTAAACAGCGTTGGCATTATTGCATTGGCATTAGTCGCTTGCAAGATGCCACGAAGTGCAGAGTTGTCCGATTTCGAGAAAGGGGTAATTGTGGGGTACCACAGAAATGGTCACTCCTTAAGGGACATAGCAAGTGAACTGAATTACCCAAAATTGACAGTGGCCTATGTGATTACAAAGTGGAAGGTGAACGGTGATTGTCGAAATGTGCCCCGAGTCAGCAGACCCCCGAAACTAGAAGATGGAGACCGACGAGTGCTGGCCAGAGACACCGCACCCAACCGATGGCTCACATACACCAGGAGTCTCACCAGGCATCCGGGAGTATTGTGTCCATCAATCCCATCCGTAAGGAAGCATCTGCTGGGGTCTACCAATTATTGGATAGGAATAAATGTGCTTTTTCTATTCTACCACCGGTGTCCACATACTTATTGGTAGACAGTGTACATACATGTGTCTGCTATTGCAGCTAAGCACCTCTAAACCACATTTACTTGAATGGGCTGAACTGCAGTACCAGCCACAGCCACACACTTATGGTGTGATTTGAGCACTGCAAGTCTCTGAGTTCTACTGATCATCGAGGATCCCGCACTGGTAAGTGGCATCAGGGGGCCTCATGGGGTTTTTACCTTCCAACAGTGTAAGGTTATAGGCTTGAAGTGATGCATAAGTGTCTTCTTACAACCTCATCTACTATGTTACCTTGCTTATCTTCTTTCTTTCAAGAGAGATAAGCAAGTACTTACAATAGTATCCACTAAAAGTGTTCCTCAAGTTGCAAATGAAGCACTGTCTTCACCGGCCAGCCCTCTGCTGGCAAGAATCACTTGGAAGACTAATGGCTCAGCATTTACTTGCCTTTTAAGATTCCCATATCCACATAATAGCTGTTGGCCGAATGCTCATTCATGGGACAACTATTCCTGCAGATTCCCCCATATGCATGGACACTTGGCACTAAGTCACTGCTAGACTTCTCTTATCTCTCATAGAAACAAAGGATGGGGAATGTTGATCATGCCTGATCCTTCTTTCCCCCAAAATTTCCATGAGGCAACCTTAGTCAATAGCTGCAGGTGGGGGCTCATGGAGTAAACTGGGGGGTGGTATTCTTTTTTTAAAAGCTGCTAGTTATTGTATTATTGCAATAGGTATCTCCAATAATTTACTTACTAATCCACGCTCATATCCAGGCTGTCCTCCACCGTCTCCTCTAGGTGGCGCTGTATTTCCATCACGATGCTGAAGAACGCCAGTCGCCAGGGCACTATGTGCAGCATCATAGCGTCCTTCATCCTTGGCTACAGTACGCCCTGGCGATGGCAGTGGAGGCCAACCTGGAGAGGAGTGTGGGTGGGTGGGTAAATTATTGGCCGCTATCTATTGTAATAATACAATAGGTAGAGGCCTAACATATACTGTGTGGGGAGCCCCCCCAAAAAAAGGGGGGATCAATAAAAGGGTCATATTTTGTGGGGGGCAAAAAGGGAGTCATATATTGTAAAGGTAATAAAAAGGGGTTGATATACTTTGGGGGTCAAAAAAGAGGGCCTAGACTATGGGGGCAAAAAAAGGGGGTCATATATGTGTTAGGCCAGAAAAAAGGGGGTCGTATACCATGTGGGGTCGAGAAAAAAGTGCGTTGTATACTGAGTGGGGCCAAAATAGGGGATGTTATACTATGCGGGCAGGGGTGAACCTTCCCCTTTCGCCGCCTGAGGCAAACTACAGAAAGCCGCCCCCCCCCCTGGGAGGAGGGGGCGGGGCCGAGCAGAGGAGGTGGGGCTTAGCGCCGTTCGCAGGCAGAGAGCAGGCACGGAGATGACCTGCTCTCTGCCTGAGCGTGAGGGGAGGCTGCTGGAGCAGCGCTGCTCCAGTGGCCTCCCCAATCCACCGCTCGGTGCTAAGCCAGTTAGGGAAGCAAAAATGCCGCCCTCCCTGGGGCCCTGGCATAGTGCCGCCTGAAGCATTCGCTTCAGGTCGCCTCATGGGAGGTGCAGCGCTGTATGCGGGGGCCAAATATGGGAATTTTTTGATCTGTAAATAGGGGGGTTTAATTAGGGGCCCCATTACGAAAACCAAAGGTAGCCAGGTTTACTATCTTTTTTTGTCAGAGGCAATTTTCTACAGTTTGCCTCAGGCAGCAGAAAGGCTGGGCTCCCCCCTAAGTAACACATCTAAAGTTTTTAGAATACGATGAATATTTAATGGTTTCTTCAAGCAATGGAGGTGAATTCAGAATATGTACTTATGTATTATGTCATAAGTAACAGACCATTGATGGTCCAGGTGTGGCCCCCTGGATACCACCTGCTCCTTTATATATTCCTAATCTTCTACCCACAAAGCATCAAAAAACATCTGTCCAATGGCTGAATGGTGACCCCAGGCTCCAATCCTTGTTATCATATTGTTATCATTGCAAGTAAACATTTTTAAGTTCGGGTATTATTAGGTGTCAAAGGGCAGTCTGAGCATTCTGCAGAATCAACAGAGACAAAATGGTCGGGGTGTGCATCTGCTTTGTGAACTTTGCTTTTTATTCACAATCCTAATAAGCGCACACAAAACCCCCCGAAGAACAGAGGAGTCCGAAAACACTGCACGCTCTGTGCCTGTTGTGTTGGTGGAAACTGACACCAGGCAACTCCAGGGCTGTGGGCTTTGTGGTTCACGTCTGTAATGTCCTCTGAACATTAATTACAAAGACGCAGTCGTAGACTCCGCAGGTGGATTATAAAGTATTCATTCATACAAGTCTGTACAAACACCGAGTCACTGCAGGAAAATACATTTACAAGGAGAAAATACAGACAACGGGAGAGGACACAAAGCATTGTTTGTCACTACTTAGGGCCTGCTTAGATACTAAGGAACACGTAATCCAGCTTTATAACCCTATACATTACAATTAGCTTACCTTACACTCGGGATCTTGTCTACAAGCTATAGCTGGCCATAAAGCTATGTCAACCGTCTCCTCCGGACACATCCACACCTGGCTTAGGCTAAGTTCACACCTGCATTGGGGTTTCCATTCTTTGGGGCTACTTGAATACCAAAAAATGGAAACCCAATCTGCTTAAAGAGATTCTATCATTAAAATCACATTTTTTTTCTCGATAAAACATAGGGATAGCCTTAAGAAAGGCTATTCTTCTCCTACCATTAGATGTCTTCTCTGCGCTGCCATTCGGTAGAAATACCGGTTTTCGTCTGTATGCAAATAAGTTCTCTCGCAGCACTGGGGGCGGGACCCAGCACTCAAACAGCACTAGGGGCATCCCCAATGCTGGAAGTTTGAACACAGCTCCGGAAGAAGACACGCAAACGGGTGAACCTGCCCTTTCGCCGTCCGAATCAAATGACAGAAAGCCGCCCCCCCCCTGGGAGGAGGGGGCGGGGTGATGCGAAGGGGCGGGGCTTAGCAGCGTTCGCAGAGAGCAGGTCTTCTCCGTGCCTGCTCTCTGCCTGAGCATGAGGGGAGGCTGCTGGAGCAGCGCTGCTCCAGGGGCCTCCCCAATCCACCACTCGGTGCTAAGCCAGTCCAGGACAGCTTTTCCTGGACTGGCTTAGGTAAGAAAAAATGCCGCCCTACCTGAGGCCCTGGCATAGCGCCGCCTGAAGCGGTTGCTTCAGGTCGCCTCATGGGAGGTGCGGCGCTGCACGCAAAGAGGCCGTTCCTGAAGAAGATGGAGGCAGCGCTGGAGAGTTCTCTCACAGCATTGGGAACACCCCCAGTGCTGTTTGAGTGCTGGGACTCGCCCCCAGTGCTGCGAGAAAACTCATTCATATACAGACGAAAACCAAGATTTCTACCAAACGGCGGTGCGGAGAAGATATCTAAAGGTAGGAGAAAAATAGCCTTTCTTAAGGCTATTCCTACGTGTTATTGAGAAAAAAATGTGATTTTAATGGTAGAATTCCTTTAAAAAATGGTTACCCATGGACCCCATAGAATATAATGGGGCCCAAACGGTCATCAAACGCATATGTGAACCTAGCCTTAGCAGTATATGTATACTGAACTGTACTGTGAGAGGAGCAGCTTATCTCCCCAAAATTCAACTGCCCAATCTTTTCTACCTTATGTTGTTAGTGGGAAGTCAAGAGTCCCATACACGTTCAATGGTTGGGTGAACCTGCCGAGTAGATACACATGTAATGGGCATGACCAGCTTTACGTCAGAAGGTCATTTGCAGAGAGTGGTGCAATATTCCATCAGTAACCTTTGATAGTCATAGACTTAGACCCTGTTCACATCTACCAGCCTCCATTGCATACTGCGCAATTTTTCTTGTCTAAACAATGGAGCCATCTGTGGAACCTGACAACAACCATTGTAATTCTAAGGGTAAGTTCACACTGACTTTTTGGTCAGGATTTTGAGGTGAGGTGCTCATTCTTCAGGCCGTTTTGCCTCGAGGTTCGGCCTGAAGACACTCCATCCCAACTAGGCCCATTCATTGGGCCTAATCTGGAGTGGAGTGCGTGACTGGATGCCGGTGTACTGCGTCGGCTTTCAGTCGCGGCGACCCGTCTTTTGGACCGGCCTCCGCCTCAGGTTCCGATCCGAAAAATGTAATCTGAACTTACCCTAAGGGTTTCATCAAGCACTGGATCTACCCACAATTCAGGCATCTGTTATATTGGAAACTTACAATATGAACGTGAACTTAGCCTTATTAAAGGCTCTCTGTTCTGGGGTTTATATTACATTAGGGGTTCTGGTTGGAGTCTATATGATATTGCGGGGTCTAGTCTGGCGTTTATATTACTTTAGAAAGTCTGCTCTGGAGTCTGTATTTAGGGAGTCTGAGGTCTGTATTTAGGGGGTCATTCAGGGATTTAGGTGGTGGGGGTCTGGTCGTGGGGTTCATATTACTTTAGGGGTTCTGGTTTGTAGGTGACTGTATCAGTTGTGTGTGATAAAGGAGGTCATATACACTGTATGTGATTCAACTGCCATAGGTTTGGTCAATGCACTATATACACACCATGTACAATAGTGATCAAAAGTATCCGGACACCTGGCTGAAAATGACTTACAAGTTGGTGGCGCCCTCCATCGGTAATGCTGGAATTCATTATGGTGTTGGGCCACCCTTAGCCTTGATGACAGCTTCCACTCTCGCAGGCATCAATCAGGTGCTGGAAGGTTTCTTGGGGAATGGCAGCCCATTCTTCACGGAGTGCTGCACTGAGGAGAGGTATCCATGTAGGTCGGTGAGGCCGGGCATGAAGTCGGTGTTCCAAAACATCCCAAAGGTGTTCTATAGGATTCAAGTCAGGATTCTGTGCAGGCCAGTCCATTACAGAGATGTTATTGTCGTGTAACCACTCCGCCACAGGCCGTGCAGTATGAACAGGTGCTCGATCGTGTTGAAAGATGCAATCGCCATCCCAGAATTGCTCTTCAACAGTGGGAAGCAAGAAAGTGTTTAAAACATCAATGTAGGCCTGTTCTGTGATAGTGCCACGCAAAACAACAAGGGGTGCAAGCCCCCTCCATGAAAAACACGACCACACCATAACACCACCGCCTCCGAATTTTACTGTTGGCACTACAAACGCTGGCAGATGACTTTCACCGGGCATTCGCCATAACCACACCCTGCCATCGGATCGCCACATTGTGTACCGTGATTTGTCACTCCACATAACGTTTTTCCACTGTTCAATCGTCCAATGTTTACGCTCCTTACACCAAGCGAGGCGTCGTTTGGCATTGACCTGCGTGATGTGCGGCACCCAATCACCTGACCACGTTCGAAGTCTGTGAGTTCCGCGGAGCGCCCCATTCTGCTCTCTCCCGATATCTAATGTCTACTGAGGTCGCTGATATGGAGTACCTGGCAGTAGGTGGCAGCACAATGCACCTAATATGAAAAACTTATGTTTTTGGGGATGTCTGGATACTTTTGATCACATAGTGTATATACGGTATATATTTTACGTGGGTGGATTTATAGATGATTGTTATGATTTTCTTCACTTCCCTTCTCAAAAGAATTACTTTCAAAGTATTCATACCAGAAACTGGTGACTAAAGTAAAAGATCTGCTCCTCGTATCTACTATCTTTGTCGGAATTATGTTGCCGTGTCAGATGCCTGCTCAAAACTTTAGATACTCTCTAAACAAAGGAAGGAAAAGGTTGGGTCATCCATCACATACCTGACAACTGGCTGCCCTCTGCTTTGCTTACTCACCAAATTAAGGCTATAGTAGTCATAATCTGCCACGTAGATGGCGATGGTACAGTCACCCCCTATACAGCCAGGTGACCCCATGTACTACTCGTGCACATAATGATCACACACGTCAGTCAATGACAGATAGATAGTCTAGCGCACAAGTTGTCAGGAAACCAGCCTATTTAATTGCTTGCTGAGATGCCCAAGGACGCATTTGGGGTCAGTGACAGTCCTCGCAACCATAGTTTCGTGATGGGTATAAAAGCATTTGTATTAAACCTCAGATTGCTTTTGGAACAGATCCAGGGTGAAGTGTGTGTCTCTGGGAGGATGTCGTGTCAGTGGCGTGTGCTTTCATATCCTACTACATGAAACACAGGAACTGACAGAGCTGTCATCAGCGGAGGGGAGTATACGGCAATACAGAGGAACTAAAGATTAGTGACTTAACATGCAGAATACTGATGAGATAAGGCTTCCTGGAAGGTGACACGACTGCCGCACACAACACCCGTGGACTCTGCCAGGAAGACTGCAGGAATATTAAGAAAGTACCTAAACGCTGAATCTACCCCATAATAGAGTCACTTAAAGGAACACGAAACTTAGAGCTCACCTTCTCTCATGAAGCTACAGGACAATGTTATGAGATTATACATAGTCCGGTCACATTACTGCGACCACCTGTCAAAATCCAGAATGACCCCCTTTGGTAGAGCGGACCGCTGCGAGACGTGCAGGAAGAGAGGGGATGTTGTGATGATGGTCACTGGGATGTTGAGCCATGCCGACTCCAGTGCCGTGGCTAGCTGTGCTAGGTTACGCGGTTGAGCATCCATGGCACAAACAACCCAATCGAGGTGGTCCCACGGATTCTCGATTGGGTTCAAGTCTGGGGAATTTGCTGGCCAAGGGAGTACGGTAAACTCATCCTGGTGCTCCTCGAACCACGCACGTACACTGCAAGCTTTATGACACTTCGCATTGTCCTGCATTGTCCTGCTGAGGAAAGACAATTCACATGTAGGGGTGAACATGGTCCACAAGGATAGATGCATACTTGTGTTGATCCATCATGCCTTCCACAATGATGAGTGCTGATGACATGTGCCTTCTGCGATTGGTTATTTAACGTTGATGTCAAAAGTAGGCGGTGGTCACATTAATATGACTGGACTGTGTAAAACGGGTTCAGAAGGTTTGTGGGTTTTCAGAAATGGTGCCATTCATTTCCAAAGACTTTGCCTGGTATTGCAACTCAGGATGCAGAGGAGCAGCGCAGGGCATTTGATTAGGTCAATTATGCCAAATTGCTTATAGTAACTAAGAGTATGGTGAACCTTTGTTAGTCAGCGCGAGGGAGCGCTCTTTGACGGAAATAGCCATGGTCTGTAGTGGCACTCTACTGAATGCGTATTATCCAACCTGGCTGCCCACCCGCACAGACAAGATGACGTAACATAGTCATGTCAGAAGAAAAAACAACAGACGTTCTTATATACCAGAAACATACTTTACTAATCTCAAATGCTGACAAGTGACCCACACACGGCGTACAGCACACTGTCCATAAGTAATTCAATGCTAAGGCCCCATGTACCGAGCCATAGCCAAAAAGCATTCACAGAAAGTCCACGGTTTTTGAAATCGCAGTTTTTCCACTGTGGTGTTTTTTCTGCAATGTGTGGATGGGAATAGCCAGAATCCACCTTGCAGGAACCGTTAAACGCTGTTTTCGCCATGGAGGGCCTAAAGGAGTTTTCCATGAAACAAGTGATCATCTATCCATAAGATAGGGAGTGACTTGCAAGTCACTGGTGGTGCAACTGCTCAGAACCCCCTCTGACCAGGAGAATAGGGAACTTTTGTGTCTGTTCTGAATGGGCACCATGCCCACCTCTCCATTCAGTCCAATGGAAGCACCAAAGATAGTCGAGCAATGTACTTCAGCTGTCTCCGGCACTCCTATTGAAAGGAACACGCTGCCCGACCACCACTCCATTCAGAACAGAGGTCATGGGAAGACCCCTTTAAGATACCCAGAGCTTAAACATAAGAGCACCACTCCTATTCCCCCAGGCGACGCTCTCTACAGCACTGACAAACTAGGCCTCCACTTCCTTTATGGGACAACGCAGATCAAGCAGTCGAATGAACTCACATCACATTCTGCAAAGTTGAAAAGGCTCTTCTATTTATAACAAGCCCTGACGTAACCAAGCATCACATCTCCACAAGTCTCCCCTGCAAAGGAAACACAGCATATACACTTTGCATTACCAATGGTAACAGAACATCGGACAATTTTTTCTCTAAGGGTGCATGCACACTACGTAACGCCGGGCGTGTATGAGAGCCGTACACGCCAGCGTTACAGCAGGGCTGCCGAACACTTCCCATTCACTTCAATGGGAGCGCTCGTAAACGCCGCTGTTACGAGCGCTCCCATTGAAGTGAATGGGAAGTGTTCGGCAGTCTGCTGTAATGCCGGCGTGTACGGCTCTCATACACGCCCGGCGTTACGTAGTGTGCATGCACCCTTAGCTTGCATTTCCATCATGCAAATGCACTCCGTCTGACAGAAAAGTTTTTATAAACAAAAGAACGATAAAAACGTAGAAAAAAAAATACTGCTTTTGAGTCCATTTGGTGAACTGTCCATCCCTGTCCACTTCTTCTGACAGACAGAGATGCATATCCTAAAACGCTTTACTGTCCTCTAAAAAAAAAAAAAAAAAAAGATCCACAACAAATCCGTTTTTTTTTTTTTTTTTTTTTTTTTACAAGAGTAAAATCCATTTGCACTTGTTCTTCTTTTACACCCAAAATACTATTATAACCATACCTCCGAACCGTCCTGGATTCAGCGGAACATTTCGGATTCCGGGTTGTGTCCCGCCATCCCAGTTTCAACTCATCTCCGACCAGAGGATGCAGCTGAGTTGACTACACTGGTTAATGAAAGAGTAGCTGTCAGCACTCACAGGAGCCCCATCACTCACATCGCGCCTCCAAGAACACTCCATGACTGAGACTGCAGACAGAGCGGCAGGGGAATGAGGAAAGGTGAGTATCAGTGGTTTTTATGTTAAAGTATGAGGGCAAATTGAGGGAGGAACATGATGAAGGGGGACATGAAACTAGGGGCAGATGAAGTGTGAGGGGAGATGGAGTAGGACATTAAACTAGCGGCATATGAAGGGGGTACATGAAGCTGGGGCAGAGATGGAGGGGGAACATTAAACTGGGGGCAGATAAAGGGGAGGAATTAAACTAGGGAAGAGATGGAGGGGGAACTTTAAATTGGGGGCACATGGAGGGGGGCATTTAAATTGGGGCAGATGAAGAGGGACATGAAACTGGGGATAAAAATGAAGGGGGACATGAAACTGTGGGAAGAGATGAAGGAGGGACATTAAACTGGGGGCAGATGAAGGGTCAAACCTAAACTGGGGAGATATTAAGAGAGACATTAAACTAGGGACAACTGGAGGGGGACATTAAACAATGGGGGTCACTGAAGGAGGACATTAAACTTGCTTGCATATTTAAAGCAGAATGGAAACGGAATCCATGAGCCCTCAACAAACACAGATGTGAACTAAGTATAACAGTGGCCTTTGGGGTACACCACAGTCCCCCATCTATGGTTGCTTAATTAAGAAGATTAACCTTCAACTTCTTACAAAGTACAAAGATGGGTCAGTCTCTGGCCAGCACTTTTTTTAGGAGGAATCCTTACCAGACCACAGTCTCTGCTATAGAGGGTCTAGTTTGTAACAATCTATAGATTAATAAATGATATAAAACTACAAGTAATAGTCCAGGCTTATCCGAAACCATAATCACAACACATTTCATCTCCGACAAGTCTCGGTAGGGGACCGTCTGCCAATTCCAGACCTTGAGGGGATGCAAGTTTACAATAACATGCAATTATCCTATATGGAGATGTACGTATATAGCATCCCTATTCACCTGCAGAATAATTATGGCTCCGTCTTCATTCTTTATAATAGTTATGAATATTTCCCCTCCTAAAGGTGACGTGACATTTGATATTGTCCTATGAGACCAACTAAATCATCAGACAGCAGACTCAGATCGTGTTACTGACATGGGGCCCTCGGCCCCCCAGCGCTTGTAGCAACCATTCTCTGATTGTCATCCATATGTCAGGCCAAACCTTAGAATGGTATTATGCACAGAGCGGGTTATGGCATCCAGTTTCCGCCTTAACAATGGGAGTACGAGAGAAGTGCATGGGCCAATATGACCTCCCCCATCTGGGAACTTGGGGGCCCCTGTAAATATATTTTATGTTATATTTTGCTACCATATGTTGCAATTAACCTGCTCATATCATACAATTAAGCAATACTGTGTATTAACCTGCCACATTAAATTTTTATGGTCTCTGTCTACCATGGGAGCTTCTGCCGTAATTTGGGAAAGATTTACTGGAATGGTTGTAAATCATATAAGGTAGACATAACAATTAAATCCCTAAATGTAGGGACAGGCATTTAATTGTATGGGATATAATAGGGCCACACCTTGGATCATAAGCCGTACAGCGGTATCTATTGTTTGAGCAGAGATAAGGGACCCTCTCTGAAGATCATTAAGCAGCTTTGACTAAGACCCCATCTGTTTCCTGGCTGGGTGTTAATAGAGACACTTGGGGTTAATAGACCATCCATGTAAATCCAGACTTCGAGGAAATGTACATAATGCATGAATAGTGCATATGGAGGAGCTCAGGCATGCACAAGTACAGTCAGCATGGAGGTTTTACAGATGCTCAGAGACTTTTATTAGCGGATCCCAGTAGGTTCATGGACCATCTAATGTCTGCTAGGAGACCTTTGTCCAATTCTTGAAGTCAGAGGAGAAATATCCCAATTCCTAATGTAGAGAGCGAATAAGTTTCTGAGATAGGAAACCCCTTTAAAGGGAACCTGTAAGGGAGATATGGGACACTAATCCTGTCCATGCCTGATACTTACCTGGAGATGAGTCCGATGAGTTGCAGCGGACTCATCGCTGTTGCTCCTGATGTTGGCACAGTGATTCAGTGAAGCCGGGACTGTACACCTTAATGTCACGGCGCATGCGTCAGGGTTACAGACTCTAGGTAAGTATAAAGGGTTTTTTGCAATGCAACACTAAACCATAAGGACCTGTAGGTGGTTTTGTGTCTCAAATAGCCCTGACAGGTTCCTCTTCAAGAGAATAGCATGTTAAGGCTAAGGCCCCACGTTGCGGAAACATAGTTTTTTTAGTTGCAGATTTTGTTGTGGTTTTTAGAGCCAAATCCAGGTGTGGATGAGCAGAAGGTAGAAATATAAGATCTTTCTATATATTCCCATTCCTTTTGTGGCTATTCTTAGCTTTGGCTCACAAAATCGCAGCAAAATCTACAACAAAAACCTGTGTTTCTGTAACGTAGGGTCTCAGCCTAAGACTAAGGCCCTGCGGGCCGGAAACACCGCGCTAAAGCACTGCGGGAACAACAGCGGCGGGAACGCATCGAGGTTCTTCCCGCAGCGCTTTCACAGAAAGTTCACAAGGTTTTCCTTCGCGGACTTTCTGTTACAATTATATCTACGGGAAATATATAATTGGCATGGTGCGATTTTCAATACCGCGATGTCCGCGTGTCCGATGTCAGGCTGATTTGAAGTAAACTTATGTTCTTGTGACCAAAGACATCATGTGGAGCGAGTTTTAGACACAATGGGACAGAAGTATGCGCCTTGGGGGAAATGTGTGCCAGCTTGAAGTTGGCATATATCTCCCCCACCAGATTTGTGGTGTAATTGATGATAAATATGGCGGGGCCTTTACATGTCTCCACCACACACCCTTTCCAGGAAAGGCGGTGCAGATTTCAAAAAGTTGCAATTTTTTTGTGCAAAACAACTGGCATACAAGGCATAATAACTCTGCCTCAATAGCCCAGATTTACTAATAGTTAGTATAAGATAGGAAGTGTAAAAGTACGCCAGATTTATCACAGTGACTAATCCTGCATGATAAATCTGGTGGATCTACAGACGGTCTCGTCTACATTAACACCACCTTTTAGTTAGCTTACTTTGAAGCAGAATTTTTTCAACACTACTACGGCACATTTTTGGTTTATGATGGCATATTTAAACCATGTCCCCTTCTCTGAGTATCTACACCCACATCTAGCATGTCGAAAAATTTGAGTCCAAACAAGATGCGCCACATTGCGCCTGAGATACATCATGTTTACACCAGTGTTTCTTCATGACCACAGTAGTAAATCTGGGTCAAAGAGGCCACACCATTCTTGCTTGCAGACTGATATTTAAGGTTAACGGTAAGTTCACACGGGGTATTTTGGTCAGGATTTTGAAGCCGTATCTGCATCAAAATCCTGACTAAAAAGACGGCTCCCATTGAAATCAATGGGAGCCGGTCAGTTCTTTTTTTGTCCGGGAGCCGTTTGTTCCAGCCCATTCATTTGGACCTAATCCAGAGCAGAGTGCGCGAATGGATGCCGGTGCACTGCACTGGCATCGAGGCCCAGCTACCCATATTTTGGTCCACAACCTGATGCGACCCTTATGTCATATGCAAATACCATTCACAAATCTGTGCCCAAATTTTTATAACTCAAACTACCCTTTTAGATCAGAGCAGATCTATTGTGTCGGTGACGCAACTAACAAGGAGAAATAAGGACTAGAGGAAGATAATAGAAGGATAATGTTCTATTACTATTACAATAGTATAATAGTGTTACAGTGGGGCCGGGGCTACATGTGTAACATCATCACTTTTATTACATCCAATATACATTACACAGTTGTAATTCTATTATTCTATAATTCTATTTTCTAGTAATATTTTGGCAGCATTAAAATAAGAAAAGCAAATAATTTTTGTAAGAAGCCTCCGCACTTCTGTCATGGCTGGTCTGCACTATAGGTGAGAAGTTCAGTATATGTTTACAATATATATATATATATATATATATATATATATATATATATATAGATATGTACCTCTAGCAGCCTCTAGTGGTCAGAGAGGAAGGTGCTGCTTATCAATTTCTGAATACAGTTACAGCTGTGCTATATATAATAGTCTGTACTGAGCCTGAGCTCATCCCCAAGTCAGGCCGGAAAATAAACAGAACTGCATTGGGTCATATTATAGATCACTATCATAACCTCTTGTGAAGAATGTGCGCTTATCTAAGCCATGGATGCAGCATTAAAGGGATCCTTTCATTAAAAGTCATTTTTTTGTCCCTAGGAATAGCCTTAAGAAAGTCTATTCTTCTACCATTAGATGTCTTCTCCGCACCGCCTTTCGGTATATAATCTGGTTTTTGTCAGTATGCAAATGAGTTCTCTCACAGCACTGGGGGCGTCCCCAATACTGCGAGAGAACTCTCCAGCGCCGCCTCCATCCTCTTCAAGAATGCCCTCTCCCTGTGTCTTCTTCCGGCAGTGGCTTCAAATATCTAGGCCTCGGGCAAAGCCGAATGCGCATGCCCGACGGCCACAAGAAAATGGTCGCTTGCACAGTATTGTAAGCGGACATTTTCTTGTGGCCAGCAGGCATGCGCCAGCCCCCAGTGCTGTAAGAGAACTTATTTGCATACCAATGAAAATCGGGATTTATACCGAACTACGGCGCGGAGAAGACGTCTAAAGGTAGGAGAAGAATAGCCTTTTGCTTTTTAATGATAAGATCCCTTTAAAAAATGTTATCACAGGCAAAACAGTGAAAAGAACGTTCCAGTACTTTTTTTTTTCCACTACACCATGCACCATAGGAGAAAAATATTCTTAGAAGTTTGTAGACCGGAGTTTTCGGACACAGGGATACCAAATGTGTATATGCTTCACAGCTATTTTCTACTTTTATATGTATTCAAGGGAAATGGGGGTGTCATTTGAACTTTTAATCCTTTTTATATTTTTTTGTTTTAGTACTTTATTAGGCCCCCTAGGGGGTCTTAAACAACAGGGTGTCTGATCTCTAATGCACTGCATTACAATACTAAGGCATTGACAGGCTTCATAAAGCAGTCTGTCATATAAGTGAATGCCAGACAAACCTGTGAGCCTTCCATATGCTCCGCCTTGCTGGCCCCAGATTTTGATTTTGTCCGTCATCAAAATGGTAGCGCCCTTGAGTCACCAGGAAAATGGAGACTTGGTCAGCTTTGGCCAAGGCACCAGGAAGATTAGCTACAGTGCCATGGGTTGTAAACTTCTTGATTATAATGTGCACCGAGGAACATCAAGATCCAAGGAGATCGACTTGTAACCTGAGATTGTTGATATTTTCCCACAATTTTGGTTCTCAAGTCTTCATAAAGTTCTTTTCTCCTCTTTCTGTTCTTCATGTTTAGTGTGGCACACACAGACACACAATGCAAAGATTGAGTCAACTTCTCTTCTTTTTATCTGGTTTCAGGTGTGATTTGTATATTACCCACACCTGTTACTTGCTACAAGTGAGCTTAAATGAGCATCACATGCTAAAAACAACGTTATTTACCCACAATTTTAAAAAGTTAATTTTTGTCTGGTCCATTTTCGGAGTTTTGTTTAAAATTATGTCCAATTTGCCCTTTTTTTTCCCCTCAGTTTATGAATGAATTGAAATAAAAGCGTATAACAACAAATGCTTAATTTTCTGGAAAAATTTCAGGGGTGCCAACACTTATCGCCATGACTGTATATTTCTTTATTGCAGTTTTAATAGGTTGATACTTACTGTTCTGTAGATTTCTGAATCAATAAGTTCTCAAAATTTTCTTAACGATATACCCCCCAACCATCCCACAAGGCCTGAAAAATCTCACTAGGGAGACTTATTATACTATACATGCTCTGCTAAGAATTCTGGGGTGGAAAATGTATCAAAGACCTCATTGGTTGGAAAGAGAAAATTTCTCATAACACCACCTTCTGGAAGGTAGCGCCCCCTATAGATTAATACATGGTGTTTGAAGAAACCTAAGGCATAATCTAGGAGTAATTCTCTATACAGAGTGCTATGCCTTATATGAGCACTAGATGGCACTCACGGGCTTCCAGGTGGCTGTATTGTGACCTGGTGCAGGTATTTATAATTCAGCTTCATGTTTTTTCTGTGTAGTCTGATTCTTTTCTTAAAAGTACAGTATATCTACGCCATCTGCGCAATGTTTTGTCTGATTTTGACAGAAGCTTAAGCTAAATGCAGCTCCAATGTGATGACATCTGCCTGTATAATGGAGGATGCCATCCAAATGTTGTTTTTTCCTGTAATAACCTAGTTCCCTAAGGTGTTTGTATACCCAGACACAGCGCTCCTAGCAGCCATGGCACTCTTTGTGCTCCAGTTTAAAAGCACATTCATGTATATGGATGTTGGATGTAGCTTCAGTTTTTGGATCTAACCCTTGAACCTCACCTGAGGAATCCGCAATATACAAACAAATTAGAGTAGAGTAATGCTCGGGCTATAGGATAACACCTCTACATCCCACCTATTGATAGTGAATGTGGGTGACATTCACAAGATTCTGGAACAACCTTAAAGGGATCCTATCATTAAAAGTCAATTTTTGTCCCGAACATGTAGGAATAGCCTTAAGAAAGACTACTCGTCTCCTAACTTTAGATGTCTTCTCCGCGCCGCCGTTCGGTATATAATCCAGTTTTCATCGGTATGTAAATGAGTTCTCTCATAGCACTGGGGGCGGTCCTCAGCGCTCAAACAGCACTGGGGGTGTCCGCAATGCTGCGAAAGAACTCTCCAGCGCCGCCTCCATCTTCTTCATGAATGCCTCCATCTTCTTCATCGCGTCTTCTTCCGGCGGTGGCATCAAACTTCTAGGGCAAAGCCGGCTGCGCATGCCCGGTAGCTACAAGAAAATGGTTGCTTACAATACTGAGCAAACAGCCATTTTCTTGTGGCTGGCAGGCAGGTGCAGTCGGCTTTGCCCTAGGCCCGAGGCCTAGAAGTTTGAAGCCATCGCCGGAAGAAGGTACAGGGAGAGGGCGCTCCTGAAGAAGATGGAGGCATCGCTGGAGAGTTCTCTCCCAGTTTGAGCGCTGGGGCCCGCCCCCAGTGCTGTGAGAGAACTCATTTGCATACCGATCAAAGCCGGATTATATACCGAACCAAACGAATTCAAAGAAACCACATGGACCCCATAGACTATAATGGGGTCCGTGTGGTTTCCGCTCAGTTTCTGCACGAAACATGTGGAGAGAACCGGGCCGATGACAGGGAAGAAAGCACCTGAGTAATTCCTAGGCTTACCATAAAGGCCCTTCTGAACACCACCACATGACTCAGGCTAAAAAAGGACCCCTCTCCAACTGCAACCCCCAGGGGAAACTACCACCACCATCAGCTGTAATCTCCAGGGGCACCAGGCAATAAGCATTCACGGGAGAAATGGAATCAATAATCTATACGTGTAGTGAATTAACCTCCCATGTCCTATAGAGTCCCTCCAGTATATAAGGGTCCCATATAGAGGCCACCCTCTATTAACTCAGGTTCCTTTAGGAAAAGTTTTGAAACTGAGCTGCCTATAGCTAACAACCCCTTTAAGAATGCATTAATGTCTGATGACCGTCCCTTTAAATAATTTACAGGAGAAGCCAATATAAGCCATCTATCCAGAAATTGATTTATAAAAATCCATCTACAAATAATAAAAAGGTTAATAACCTCTGGCGCAGCGGTCCGCTGGAAAGTCGCGTAATATTTGCCTAGTAGAGGAGGAAGATCCAGAAATCAGCAATAATAATGTCTCCATAAACATTCGTCTGTTCCTCTCTGATCACCTATCATTGTGATATTTGGACAGAGGCAGACAACCGGTGCAAGTAAGAGAAGATCCTTTCATGCTGTAAATGCGTGCCTTTTAGAATAATTGAGTCAAATGCCATATCTTAACTTAAAAGATGGCCGCGAAATGTCACGCGTACAATAACTGACATTTCAGCATAAAGAGGAAAAACACTTAGGGCGTCACATAAAAAGGAATCATTAGGGGCTGTGGGCTGACGGTGCCGCCGAACAAAGACTATGGCCGGAGAAACATTACCGCTCTGCGCTCTTCAATTTATATTATACATTACAGGAATAAAACACAACAGGTGTAGACTGTCCCTGATGGAAAGCACAATACAGCCGAGGAAGAAAGGGCTTCTACCCATTGTCATTAAGGAGGGGGCGCACGGTCACTCAGATAGTCTGATATTCCAATTTAAAGGGGTTTTCACATCAAGAACGTTCATCTCCTTTACACAGGATTGGAGATAAATAGAGAACAAATCTGATTCACTCCAAAATTGGCAAAAAATTGTGGCTACCACGTGGAAAGCAGGTGGGCTCACCCATGTGTTGTAAAAAGCTCTCACGACAGAGGACAGTCAGTCATGAAGGTCTGTAGGTATTAGGTCACTGACAGTATAAAAAGCCCAGGCAGAGAGATAAAATATTCATTTTGTGGGGAGAGATTAGAGAGATAGGGTCAGACTAAAAGAGATAGGAAATCATATATGTTGCTACGAGAGCATGGGGTTTCCTGAAAATTACCCACAATCAGGTGTTTTTTTTTTCCAGTGGGACACCAGCAAGTCTTCTGCAGATTTCCACCTTTGTGCAGTGAAAGCTGTAGAAATACTACATAATGCAGCGCAGGTCACGTCACTGTGCAGGTTTAGTAGCGGCACGAAACTGATTTATTGCTATCCATAATGGTGATACTGTGGTTTGCAACGAGTGAGCCATTGGTTGCAATGACTGCCTGTGTGTCTCTACCCTTGTGTTCTCCAAGGACTGAAACTCTGCTGATTGTCTGCAGTGTTTCTGCTGAAAATCCGGAGTAGAAACAAATATTGTGAGAATGCTGTGGATTTTCCGTAGCTTTCACTCTTGGTAATACAATGAATATTAAATAGGTGTTCCATTTCCTATTTTTACTCCTTAGGCCCGGTTCACATCGGCGCATGGGTTTCTGGGGACCCCCCAAACGGAAACCTAATCCGCATGAAAAAGCGCTTATATTAGAAAACCCGCAGAACCCATAGACTATAATGGGGTCCGTGTGTTTTCTACCCGGTGTCCGCACGAAAAATGCGGAGCGAAAAGTGCTGCTTGCAGGATTTTTCTCCCCGCATTTTTCATGACCGATCACGCCTTAGCATGACTTAAAATAACTGATCACACCTTAGCATGACTTAAAATTACAGACACTATACATCTAGGCATCCAGCAGAAAGTCTCCCCAGTTTTTGTTTACCTCTTCCCTGCACATGAAGGCATAAACCAAGGGCCAGAAAGAGATAAAGAATTTGACGCACCTCCTCTTTTTGCTGTGTGAACATACCCAAACACCCCTTTAACAGCATAAACCGTATATGAAGAATCCTTTCCACTGGACAGCTTTTGCTGTAGAATTTTTCTCCAACATATGGATGAGTTACGTAAAATCTCAATCACTTTTTTGGCACTATAATACACTGGATACACAGAATTTCTGCGCACAGTTCCATAACATGTGGACATAACCTAAATATATTTCAGATACAGATACACAGCAGCACTGTGTTAAAGGGATTCTACCATTAAAAAAAATTTTCATGTTGACACGTAGGAATAGCCTTAAGAAAGGCTATTCTTCTCCTACCTTTAGATTTCTTCTCCGCGCCGCCATTCTGTAGAAATCCCGGTTTTCGTCAGTATGCAAATGAGTTCTCTTGCAGCCCTGGGGGCGGGCCCCAGCGATCAAACAGCACTGAGGGCATCCCCAATGCTGCGAGAGAACTCCTCCATCTTCTTCAAGAACGTCCTCTTCACACATCTTCTTCCGGTGCAGGCGGTCAAACTTCTAGGCCTCGGGCAGAGCTGACTGCGGGAATGCGCAGTACACAGTAAGTAAGCAGCCATTTTCTTGTGGTCTGTGGGCATGCGCAGTCAGCTCTGCACGAGGCCTGAGGCCTACAAGTTTGACCGCCTGCGCCGGAAGAAGATTCGTGAAGAGGACGTTCCTGAAGATTGAGGCATCGCTGGAGAGTTCTCTCGCAGCATTGGGGACACCTCCAGTGCTGTTTAAGCGCTGGGGCCTACCTCCAGGGCTGTGAGAGAATTCATTTTCATTCCGAAGAAAACTGGGATTTCTACGGAACGGCGGCACGGAGAAGACATCTAAAGGTAGGAGAAGAATAGCCTTTCTTAAGGCTATTCCTACGTGTCAACAAGAAAAAAAATGTGTTTTAATGGTAGAGTCCCTTTAAATAATCGGTGCAACCTCTTAGACCTTTAACAAAAAAAAGATCCAGTAAATGCAAATAAGAAAAAGGCAGCCCTATAAAAAATAAAATGAAAAAGGCGGAATATTTTTAATGCACAACATCTCAGCTCTGAATGGCTTCTGAATGAGGAACTGAAATGTTGCACATAAAATAAACTGCACCTTTTCCTTCTTAGCCTATTTTTGGAGCGCCGTCTTCTTCTTATTTGTTTCCTAATATACAGTATATCTAGTTATTAGAGCTCTGCCTTGTATTGAAATGAATGAGGTTTGCATTGTTAGCTTCTTGGGTGCTTGGGGCTGTCATGTGGACATTGGATAACCTTTTATTATGCAATGATTAACCAGGGAAACTCCTTTAATAACATAGAATCTACATGCAGGGTAAATAGTCATTTAAAGAGCCCCTACATGTTTTCTTAAAGGGCATGTTAGTCTGTTATGGTCAGGGCATGAGGCTGTTTGTGTAGCAATTATGGTATATTATACACCAACTATGTACATATTGTCATATATACACATACTGTGAACGTACCGCTAGGGGGCACTGCAGTAGAATGTAAAAAAGACTAATATTGCACACCATGGGATATGTACTGTAAAAATGTAATACCTGGATACTTTTTATATTGCTATTGAGAGATATTGAAGTAGTAAAAGTAGTAGTGCAAGTTACTATATGATCCCATTTAGGGCCGGTTCCATGTGCCCATGAGCAATAGTCACAATGGGACACCTTATGTCACAACTTCTTTCATCCATCCAGTATACTATACTCCAGTAATTTCCCTTGTGATCCCTACTTTGTATAGTTTTCCCTTGTGGCCCTCAAACAGTATAATCTCCCTTCCTTGTGGCCCCCACACAATAAAATGTTGTCCTCCCCTTATAGCTTCCACACACCATAATGCACCCAACTTTGCGTCCCCACCAGTCCCCACACAGTATCATACCCCCTCTTTGTAGCTCTCCTGGTAGTTTCACCCAATTCTTTCAAAGTCCACTCCGTTTTCTCTGCGCTTTGGGAGCAGTAGGCATAATGTAGTTAGGTTACTACATCACAACTGCTGTTGTCTTGGGTGGATAGCAGGTGAATGGTGAAGCAGGGAGCTGACAGTTTCCTGCTTCACCATTGTGCTCTGCTTTATCTGTGTCTGAAAACAGCTTGCCACCTGGGTGGGTTCAGTATCTGCCCAAACATACCTGTTCACTTGTAAAACAGTGGAGGGTCCATCCATATGATTGTGTTTCAATGGGGAATTTTTGTTTTGTTATGAGATTGATAGAGGAGAGGATACATTTTGCTCGGGAAGTCAGGGATAGGCTAAACCGTTACTTGATGCATGCAGGGTAGCACTTTTTTGTGTGCTTGTCCAGTAGGCTATGTAGGCGATTTTACTTGCCAGGCACCTCACCAGAAGATGGGTGGAGATGGTTCCCCAGAAGTTGGTAGCGTGTGACGACCTCTGAACGGAGTGGCTGGAGGATAAGTTAGCTTGGAGTCCAGACTGTTGCCAATCAGAATTTTGTTTGAGTTGACTCTCTTCCCATTGTGGCTGGATGGCCAGTTGTTACTACAGAGCTGCACTACTGAACCTCTCCTCAATGGAGACACTCCATGAAGTAAAGATGTTTGGAATTTACAGCAGAAGTGTCTCCTTGCCCAACCACAACTTTACACGTTGACATCAGACCTGGCACCATAGTAATACTTCTTACGGGCTCCATTTGGACTTATCTTTTGGTGTCTATTTAGTTTCCTGTCTCTCTTCTTCCTATCCATGGTCTCCGAGAGATCTCCATTGATTTTTCTACTCCATTGATTTACCTCTGACTGGAAATTGCCCCCTTAGTTGTTGGGCCGTATGGCAGCTACTATGTCTGTTACCCTCGCAGCTATGCCCATATGACCACCATTACAGTTCAGACTCTAATAACAAAACCTAGGTTTCTACAAAGAACATCAGGTTATGGTCATATAAAGAAGTATTGTACACTCTTTATACTCGCTGCCAATTATCGTAACGTTAGGATCGGTTTCCATATAGTAAACCAGCAGTGGTGACCCTTTCAAAGGGATGGGGCTCCAGCCATGCCCAGTAAGAGCCTGATCTGTTCCGGTACATTCAACTCTTTTCAACATGCAACAAATGCAAGAGCTTTTTGTATCCATAATATTTCAGCATGTCTCCTTCCAAACATCTAAAGATGTACTGTGAGAAGCAATATAAAAGTAAGAACAGCATCATACAATATGTCGGCCTTTACTGTCTGCACTTTCATGTGAGATCTCACGTGCCCAAATGCCTACATGTGAAAGGCCTTTAGATCTGTTTGTACATCCATTGACAGTAAATAGAGATTGTAGTTGTAAGAGTTAAAATCCAGCCAAAAACACAAACTCTTCTATGCTCCTGAGTCCTTACATAGAGTAAATTTATGCAGTTTGTCTTATAAGCAGGGGCAGACTTGTCATTTTGGGGATCCCAAGCAAAATTATGTCTGGGGGTCCTCCAAATCCAAATTTTAGGCTACCTGTTTACAGGTCAAACAATCCAGACAAAATAGTGCAGCATTCTCCCTATGCTGATGCTGCACCCCTATATAGTTAACATAGGAGTGCTCCAGATATAATGTCCTCTTCTGGCCTCCATACAGGATAACGTTCCTTTACTGACTTCCACATAGTACAATTATTGCACTGTCTGGGGTCACTATAGAGCATTATACTGTGTGGTGCCACTTTGGAGCATTATACTATGGGTGGACGGCTCTGTGGAGCATATTATACCAAGTGGAGTCACTGTGAGGAGCATATTCTATTGTGTGGGACCACTTTAATGAATTTTATACTGTGTGGTGCCACTTTGGAGCATTATACTGTGGGGGCTCTGGGGAGAATATTATACTGTGTGGATCCACTGCGAGGAGCATATTATACTGTGTGGGGCCACTGTGAGGAGCATATTATTCTGTGTGGGGCCACTGTGAGGAGCATATTATACTGTGTGGGGCCACTGTGAGGAGCATATTATACTGTGTGGGGCCACTGTGAGGAGCATATTATACTGTGTGGGGCCACTGTGAGGAGCATATTATACTGTGCGGTGCCACTTTGGAGCATTATACTGTGGGGGCTCTGGGGAGAATATTATACTGTGTGGATCCACTGTGAGGAGCATATTATATTGTGTGGGACCACTTTAAAGAATTTTATACTGTGTGGAGCATTATACTGGGGGGAGCATATTATAATGTTTGGGGAAACTATGGAGCATTAATCATGTGGGGGATTCTGGGAAACATATCATACTGTATGGGGCCGCTGTGAAGCATTATACTGGGGGCGTGCAATGAGGAGCATGTTATA
The DNA here is from genome assembly GCF_031893055.1 of Leptodactylus fuscus. NCBI lineage: Eukaryota > Metazoa > Chordata > Amphibia > Anura > Leptodactylidae > Leptodactylus > Leptodactylus fuscus. Next base: position 31,034,133 of record NC_134270.1, on the reverse strand, counting down.
TTGTGTGGGGCCACCATGGAGCATTATACCGTGGGGGGGTCTCTGTGGATTCTAATCGATTTAGAGCCTTTAACCAAAGCATCTTCTCTCATTACCAAAAATAATAAAAGATATTGCAGTCTTCATTGCATCTTTATGATAGCTGAGCAATAATCCAGTGTATGAACAGAGCTAGGACATCAATAGGCCCAGGCAGTATTGATTTATGAACTGAAGACAATGATTACATCTGTTGTTTACAGCGGTAATAATTAAACTTCATTTCAGGCTTTTTCAAATTTTTTATAACTTTATCGTCATTCATGTTATTATAAATGAGATTTATCAACAATCGTTAACAAATTCACTCCAAGTCTACACTGTATAAACTTACCTTCTGTCACAATGTGCATTGCTGAAATTCATTCTGGACCACGGCCACTAGGGATACAATGACAAGTTGTTACGAATATGTTAATGGAAATGTTACTCTTCGCCGAGTTCCAACAACAAGTCCTAACAGTTGTCTATGGTTCCTGTGCTAAGTCATTACTTTCTCTGGTTCCTCCATAGTTCCTGCTTTTTTTGCCCATATATCTTTTGCTCTTGTTGCTAGCACCTGAAGATGGGGCCAGGTCTGTTGGCCTAATTTAAGGGGTATTGTCCAACCTTCCATTACTTGCTTATTGAGCGTCTTGTCCTTCATGTTTGTTTAGTTTACTTTTCTTGTCTTTTGGCCCAAGTGCTCTTCTGTTGGTTGTGGTAGAGTTAGTATTGTAGATAGTATAGTTTAGATTGTAGATTGTATAGTTTACATTAGAGATATCTTTAGGGATGGTGAGGGTCAGTGGTGTCTGGTGTTAGGGTATAAGCAGTAAGCTCTTACGGTCACCCATGGGCCCCTGGACAGTCAGAATTATGTCAGTTCACTATATGACTACAGGGCATGTGGAGAATATACAAATCTGACTTCCATGATGTAATTAGGAAGCCAGTGCCTCAAGAATGCACACCAATAGAGGGCGCTAACTGAGAATGTGCAAGTCTATCTTCCATGATGTAATTAGGAAGACAGAGTCTCAGTCGAGCTCCCTTTAACATCATGCCGACCTTCTCAGAGGCCTTTGTTTGCAATGATGTTGGGATTATACCAAGTACAGTCTCTCAGCCCAGGACAGCTGTATCAATGTTTTGCATCTCATCAGCTTGGCGCAGAGAGGACTGACCTGGCAGAGGTGAGGGGCTTCTAGACAGGGTTAAGGGGATATCGTCACTCCATAGGGAGAGAACCACCATTTAGGTGTGCCATGAGCGCTCCACTGTGCAAAGAAACATGGGAATATGCAATTACATCATTACATCATGGAAGTCAGATTTGCATATTCTTCCCATGTTCCTTTGCACAGAGGAGCGCTCATGGCTTAATAAGACTCCACACACCTAAATGGTGGTTCTCTCCCTATGGAGTGACGATATGCCCCCAACCCTACAGGGCATGTGATACTTTACATTTGACAATTAAAAATCCAGAAATTTCTCAACCTATCTGAAAAATGGTGTTGTACTAAGAGAGGGTCACTCACTTTAAGGTGGTACAGAAATAAGTCTTCTCTTTATACCTTTTACTTCCTCATTCTGCTATTATGGGGAAGTGATTTGTTTAGCTCGATAAAGCTATGAGAGTACCAGGTTCTATTAATGGATAGCTACAGAATATGGAACCTATCTGAAGACTCTTATCAGATGTCCAACTTCTCCTTTTAACCACACGTAGGTAACTCTATAGCTAGGGAGATAAAGAAGAATTTTCATGATGCTTCATAGTGTGTGAGGCTCAGAGGGCAAGGCATACATGGCATACAGTGGGTGGAGGTGCAGAAAATTCTGTAGCAGCAATGGTGAGGATCCAACCAGTCAAAGACAGGGACACGATGTCTGGTGCAAACAGGTTTATTTTGAAAAACATCAAAATGAATAAGCCTTCACTTCAGGTACAGAATAAGCAAAATAAAATATAGCCTTAACTTCAGGCAAAAACGTCAAAGAAAATCCTGCTCGTCCGAGCACTAACTAAACAGTAAAACGTAACTAAATATGTGGCTTACTACTAACCACACAAACAAACAAAATAGCACAGTACGGTCTCACCAATCATTATAGAATGTTCTATAATCAGCAAACCATTCTGTCAATTTGCATTCACTTTGCAAGATGATGCCTTGCTTTACAATACGCATCCATCCACGTTTCACCTTTGAAGCAGATCATGTTTAGAAATATCCCACAATGCAATGTGTAAGTAACGTTTTTCATTTCTCTACTGACCCTGATTTTCTATTGGGAGAATTGAGAAGTAATGTTACTGAGAAACCTTCTGACTTGGCCTTTCCATTGAAAGAACAGAATATTAACATGTAAATGAGACGTTGTCAATGGAGAGCAGTCAATTGTAATGGTTTGATGTTTACACATACTGGTGAATTACCCGAACACGTCATTTTCATGGTATTCTTAATATCATACACTTAATTAAACCTTTACTAATGAAACCAGAAAGAGTTGAATGATCTGCATTGGTCACCAGGAGCTCAGCACATTCTCATTTCCATGCTTGCCAGCTGTCGTGGGCAATAACATGGTTTTTTAGGTTTGTGTGCTTTGCACTATGACCTCGCCTTTGCTTGCATTATAGACACAGGAAGTTCACTCTTCGGAGCTGGTATGCTTCAATGCCCTTTAATCCTGCGAAAGAAGGGCACAGAGGCTCAGGGAGCTTGTGTAAGCTTCAAGTCTTTATTGAGAAGAGGGTAAAATTGCCCCTCGTGCTTAAATGGTGCTTCCCATAATCCATAGGTGATAAATGTCTGATATCTGGAGGCCTCACTAATGGGACCACCACCTATTACTTAGTACAGTGGTCCTGGTCTATGAATCTGGAGCATGCACAGGGCCAGCTTGTACTTCCCTTCCCTGTATTTTAAAGGGAGCCTGTCACCAGAACCCAACATTTCAACCCAACACTGCAGATAGATAAGGTTAGGACCACCTGAATCAAACCCTCTTGTGAATTGGTAGCTCCATTACCAAGATATTATCATTTTTTGTGAATATGCAAATGAGCTCTTGGGATCAATGAGGGCGCTGTCACTGCTCCAAAGAGATAAGTGGCAATGCCCCAAATTGCTGCAAAGAGCTCCTTGCTCATATATTGACTATGGCATCAATATCTCAGTAACAGAGGTACCAATTCACAAGAGGAAGACACTGTTTGATTCAGGTGACCTTGATCTGTCCTTCAGCAGGTCTGGGTTGAGTTGTTGGGTTATGGTGAGAGTCTCCCTTTAATGTAGTGCATGTGAAGAGGGGAATGTTTTGCAGACTGAAACCATCATTCTGAAAGGGTATGTGGCCATCTTGATGCACAATTCCTCTATACAGTGGCGTAACTACCACCATAGCAGCGGTAGCAGCTGCCACAGGGCCCGGGACATTAGGGGCCCGGTGACAGCTGCTACCTCTGCTATCATTATGCTCGGAGGTCTTTTCGGACCCCCGAGTATAATGATCGGGGCCCCCTGTTGGTGGAATACTTTCCACCAACAGGGGGCCCCGAAGCTGCAGCAACGGAGACACAGGAGCTGCAGCTCTGGCTCCTGTCAGCGCTGCAGGACGCTCCCCCTCTCTCCCCCCTCCCTTTCTCTGCTGTCCTCTGCCCACCAATGAGAGGAGGAGGCGGGGCTTATCCCTTCCGTCCTGCACAGAAGAGAAGAAGAGGAAGAAGCTGCTCCAGGAAAATGAAACTGAAGCTACACAGGTACGTACTGGGTTACTATACTTATTACTATCAGGCATTTGGGGGGATTACTTGTGTTTTAGTAACTCCATGTGCCTCATATTAATAGCAGTTAACCCCATCATCTCCCTCACATTAACCCCTGTTTGCCTCACCATAAGAGTTACTGATATGTGAGACATTTGGGGGTAATAGTAATGAAGATACTTTATTATTACCTCCACGTCTCTCACATATCAGTAACTCTTATGGTGAGGCAGACAGGGGTTAATGTGAGGGACATGATAGGGTTAACTGTTATTAATATGAGGCACATGGAGTTACTAAATTGTAATGCACATGACCAGATTTTTTTTTATCCACAATTTGTCCTGGTATAGCGGTCAGCGGTGACAGTATTTAGTCCTGTAGGGGCCACTAAGGGACATAATACTGTGTGCAGGGGCCACTAAGGGACATAATACTGTGTGCAGGGGCCACTATGGGACATAATAGAGCGCTCAGGAATGCGTAGGAGGGACTCGGTCGAGATCTTCGGTGTCGGGGGGGCCCCATGTCAAAAGTTCGCCACGGGGCCCCGCCATTCCTAGTTACGCCACTGCCTCTATACATGTGCTTCATCAATGATTCTTTGTGCTAGGCACTTCATCTGAACAGCTTTCAGCTTTATCTTTCCTCTTTTGTTTGCATATTGTAGAGAGGAGCATTTGCACATGGTCAAACTAAAGGGTAAAGGGTATATGGGCACTTTGAGATGAGAACTCCAATATACATGGGCTCCATTGCTACCATAATGGATGGCCCGGTGCAATGTTCTTCAGTCATACGAATGATTGACCATTCACCCATTTACATCTTATGGGCCTATAGGAACTTTTGTCTATCACCTTATATGCTTTGCATCAAGTAAACTACACTTTAAGAGATGTATGGTTATAAAATCTTTGTCTGGACGTTTCTGGGCGTCCCTTACTATAGTCTGCCAGCCCCCAAGGCACAGGTAAAAATGGGAGAGGAAGGAGGTGGTGGCGCGACACAGGGTTGGGTTCTGGTTCCAATCACTTGACTTAAGGCCTGGACCAATTCAGAACCACTATCTAAAAGCCTGCGGAGAAAGTGATCCAATGAATACTCCCTGAAGAACCCCTTTAATTCACGCGACCAGGAAGAAATGCGTTGATCATGAACACAGATACACACACCATGTACATTACAAAGATATCAATTGCTGTCTGTAAATAGCAGGGACTGATTCTCCTATTGACTCAAAAACCCCTTTAAGGGGCCATGGTCGGTTAAAATGTTCTTCTCATATCTATGCAAGTTTTACATGTCAAATGCATATAGCACTCAATAAAGTCTTGATACTACATATAAATATTGGTTTTCTGATTGAATTCGGAGCCACTCCTGCTCGATAGAGTATGTAAATATACAAAGTGCAGGAACAACATGCTGATAACATTAAGTATAATATCTTCAAAATAGTAGATCATCTAAAATAGTCATGGAGTTCCCCTTTATACTGGTTAAACAAAATCACTATCAACAGTAGACAAAATGCAAGTCATTTATGTACCCAAAAATGTGTGGTGTGGACCAAGAGCGTATGTACCAAATAAACAATGCTCTACAGCTTTGTCAGGGCTCCTGTTTAGTCTCATCCTCATTGTTTTATGGTATAGATTGGATTTCCAGATTTCAGGGTTGCTTGTCCCATAGTAAATAATTCCAGAGAAGGAGAGAAGCACAGGAGAAGTCCCTACTGTCAAACATCACTATTGACTATGATATCTAAGGAATTTAAAAGAACTGTATTGGTATATGATCAGAAATAAGGTTAAGGGGATATTGTCACTCCTTGGGGAGAGACCACCATATAGGTGTGTGGAGACTTATTAAGCCTTTAGCACTCCACTTCGCAAAGGACCATGGGAAGAATATGCAAATCTGTCTTCCATGATGTAATTAGGAAGTCAGCTGCTGCCTCAGTATTGCAAACCAATAGAGGCCGCTCACTGGAATGTGCAAGCCTGTCTTCCCTGATGTAGGAAGACAGAATTCCAGTGAAATAACCCAATAAAGGTTGCTCCCTTCCAAAATCTAAGGCATTGCAGTTAGCAACTGGATACCCAACCATATCACTTGCCACAAGTTATGGCAAACAATACAACTCACTTTTCTACGTAAACCCCCCAATTTCCATTCAATTCTATGTTCAGGACCCCCCTGAACGTATTACCGAACGCATTGGCAAGTGGTGTGCAATGAAAGCACACGGACCCCATGGACTATAATAGGATCCGTGTTCCTTCTGCACAGTATCCGCACGAGTCATGCGGACAGGAAAGTAGATCGTTAAGTAATTTTCTGTCCGCATGTTCCGTGCAGAGACTGTGCGGAAAGCACACAGACCCCATTATAGTCTATGAGGTCCGTGTGCTTTCACTGTACACCGCTTGCGAATGCGTTCGGTAGTCCGTTTGGGGGGGGGGGTCCCGAACGGATTACAGATGTAGATATGAACGAGGCGTTAAACTGCATGGCATGTGCTTGCTGAGGCCCATAGACCTATCAATGGAGGTTCCCCATGTCCTTTACTGGGCCATTTGGACCTTGGATAGTTGTTACATTGCATTGAATGTGGAAACTGAATATATTACCATAGATGATGAACAAAATGAGCGGACATTATTTGTTTAGCAGATTTGTTTAATAGGATGTGTCATGTGAGTTATATAACAGCCTAACACTATAAGGCATTTGATATGACACCTGCCTGAATGCTTCGTATACAAGTCATGTGAACATGCCATAGAAGTTTAGGAAGTAATCTTCCTGATCAGCTAATTGAGAATAATTAGATGGTTCAGGTCATAGTAAAGTAATGTCATGCTCCAAGCAATACAAAACCCATAATTCATTAGCAATCTTAATCATTGATGTATTTGCTTTATGAATTGCTCCGAAATGCTTTATACGGAGACCTTCTAAACAAAACACATTCATTTGATAAATCGCCTCCCTGTCAAGATGAGAGAAAATCATTACAAACCATTTTGTGCATTACGGAATTATATTATGTGTAACTAATTCCTTCCATTGCTTTGTGGCGTGTTTTCTGCTTGGATTGCAAAAGTAGATTGATTTCGTTCCCAATGTCTTCAACTTTATTCTGAATATCTTTGTAACGTCCATGAGCTAAACCAAGATGGCACATTTCACCTATAGAACCCCTTTCCCATGACCTGCAGTATGGATTGGGATACTCACCGGCCCCAGAACTACAGTGCCCTTAGTATAGTGTATGGATGACGCGTTTGGACCACTGAATATACATAAATAAATAAATAAAGTAGTCGTAAAGGGGTTGCACACTAAGCCCTGCTTCATCTCCGGTGTAGCAGTGCTGAGCGCACGGCCAGCACTGCTACATCTCGGCATAGGAATGCATTGACCATCGTTGATTGGCGAATGCCATACAGCGTACAGCATTCGGCCAATCAACGCTGGTTCTGCCGGAGGAGGCGGACTCTAAGATCAGTCCACAGCAGTCTCCATTCTTATCCGATCTTAGACTCCGCCTCCTCACAGACGAGCCTCCGCCAGAACCAGCGTTGATTGGCCCGAATGGTGTATTCTGTATGGCATTCGGCCAATCATCGCTGGTCAATGCATTCCTATGGGAAAAAATCAGCTCCCGCATATCACAAGCTGACAGGGATCCCAACCAGATAGAGCCCCAAAGAGCTGGGTGAGTGACATTCCCCCCTAAATAAAGGTAATCCCTAGCTAACCCTGCCAGTACATCTATCCCTGTCTCACAGTCACATAGTTCACAGTCTCATATGAACCAGATATTAAATCTACTGTTCGTATAAATTGGAGGTCACCTGAATTAGCCAGCCAATCACTTTTTCCGATTTTTTTTCAATGCCTCCGTTGTCGTAGTTCCTGTCCCTCCCACCTCAGTGCTCACATCTCTTTCCCCCTATTAGGATTGTACAGGGTTATACTATTGATGAGATATCTTATTGATGCATCATCACCCCTTGATATCCCCTTTTAAGCCTTATTCAGACAGCTATATTGTGACCATTTTTAGCACTCAATATTCCAGATGTAACACCCAGACACCACATGTCCATATTGAATTGAACCTGCAGTACCATAGAACTATATGGAGTTGTAAATTTGGCTCAGAATGTAGTCTAATATGGGTATAATATGTGAAAGAAGCCTTACCATGAGGGGCAATGTAATGTTTGGGCAGCTCTCCTCATGGGAATAGGACAAACCCGAGTTAAAGGGGTTGTCCAATTTCAGTAAACAAATGGTATTGTTTGTATAATGAAAAGCTGTACAATTTTCCAATGTACTTTCTGTATCAATTCCTCATGGTTTTCTAGATCTCTGTTTGCTGCCATCTATTGTTTACTTGCAGTGGATAAAAATCAGCCCATGGTCATGTGATATTCAGTCCATGGTCATGTGATATTAAGTCCATGGTCATGTGATATTCAGTCCATGGTCATGTGATATTAAGTCCATGGTCATGTGATATTAAGTCCATAGTCATGTGATATTAAGTCCATGGTCATGTGATATTCAGTCCATGGTCATGTGATATTAAGTCCATGGTCATGTGATATTCAGTCCATGGTCATGTGATATTAAGTCCATGGTCATGTGATATTCAGTCCATGGTCATGTGATATTAAGTCCATGGTCATGTGATATTCAGTCCATGGTCATGTGATATTCAGTCCATGGTCATGTCATATTAAGTCCATGGTCATGTGATATTCAGTCCATGGTCATGTGATATTCAGTCCATGGTCATGTGATGGACACACAGGTGCACATCTCATTACAAGACAGATTATCTGCTTACTGAGCTGTGACTGTAACGAGATGTGCACCTGTGTGTCCATCACATGACCATGGACTGAATATCACATGACTATGGACTTTATATCACATGACCATGGGCTGATTTTATCTACAGGAAATAAACAATGGATGACAGCAAGCAGAGATCTAGAAAATCGTGAGGAATTGATACAGAAAGTATATTGGGAATTTGTACAATTTTTTATTATACAAATATTAACATTGATTGAACAACCCCTTTAAGTTTCCCTCTAATTTCAATATCATATTAGCTGATGTGGTATGTATACTCTGGCTGACGCTTATATAGATAATTATGAGACCTGAGGTTCTCACAAGTACAGCTGATCTAGTTACAGTCTGTGCCTCTCTTGTACGTGCACAGACAGATAGTGACTAGTAATCCCAGTCCAAGCAGAGACCCAGGAATGAGATAATACACTGCTATGGACACGACCTGCAGCACATGCAGCTGAGTCAATGCTATGTCCCAGTCTCCTCGCAGTCCTACAAGGACCCGGCACTGCCTGACTCTTACACTTGGCTGCTATCTGACCTTGGCTGCTTATTTGCACCACTTTCAGCTCTGTTTTTTTGGAACCACCATTTCTCCAACTATTGCTGACTTCGACTGTATCCTGACCAGTATGTAACTAGCGGTCAGTTACATAACTTGTCCTCACTTCAACCTCACTTTTTGTTATCCTGAACTTGTCTATTATTTTACCCTTGATAATTCTTGGTCTATATCCTCAATCATTGCTAGTACAATGCTGACTACTGGCTATTACACTGTCCCATGGGAATTGGGGCTTGTTGTGTAAGAATACACATGTCTGCAAGCTAAGTGTGGACTTGTGGCTGAAAAATTAGATTACCCTTGAGGCACTCCCTATCTTTTCAAGGTCAAACCAAATATGTAATTTCTCAAAAATATTTTATAACTATGAGAATAGCATCATAGAAACGGTAAGTTAAGGCTAAGTTCACACCTGCATCAGCCTATACAGGCCCATTACATTTGTGGCAATAAAGCAACTTGGTCTCCCGAATTCTACTATTTGTTTGGAAAAAAGGGGCAGATTTACTAGTGAAAAAATGTGCCAAAATGTGGTGTGTTTTGGGCCATCTTTAAATGTGTCATGGGTTATTTTCTTCTAGTCTTATGCCTGGTTCACATCTGCATTAGGTACTCCGTTTGGGGAGTCCACTTGAGAACCCCCCCCAAACAGAATCCCAAATGCATTAAAAAGCGGTGAGCAAAGGAAGCACACGGACACCACAGACTATAATGGGGTCCGTGTGTTTTCCGTATGAATTATGCGTCGAGAAAAGTACCTCAAGCAGCACTTTTCTCTCTGCATGATTGATGTGGACACCGTGCGGAAAACACACGGACCCCATTATAGTCTATGGGGTCTGTGTGCTTTCTTTACTAACCGCTTTCTAATGTGTTTGGTATTCCCCAAGCGGACTCCCCAAATAGAATACTGAACGTACATGTGAACCGGGCCTAAAATACTATTTTTTTTTTACTTCAGCTGGAAGGGGATGTGGTTTACATGGGAGAAAAAGAAACAAACTGTTGCTTAAAATTCTTGACCAAAGTAACCCCGCGTGTGTTGGTTGGATTCACCAGCCTGTACAGTATTCCGAGCTAGGGATTCCTAGCAGTATAGTTATCTATGCTGATAAAAGTCCCTGTGTCCCAGCGACATACTGCCCGTACCAATTATAGTACCAGACAGTATGTTGCTCGGTGGTAGGGACTCCTAGCAGCATAGATAACTGCGCTGCTAAGAGCTAGTTCACACGTAGTTATTTGGTCTGGATTTTGACACGGAATCCACGTAAAAAAAACGCCTCCCTTTGAATTCAATAGGAGCCGGTCATTTCATAGAAGTGACCTGCCCTATCTTGCTGCAGCGTCCGCATCAAGACAATCCTTCCGGACTAGGCCCATTTATTTGGGCCTAGTCCGGAGTGGAAAGCCGCGTCTGACGAAAGCCGCGACTGTCAGAATCCGCGACAGTCGTGGCTAGCCGTGGCAGGCGCATTTTGGTCCGGAACCTGACGCGTCAAAATCCAGACCAAATAACTACGTATGAACTAGTCCTAAGGGTCCTTCTCCTGGGATAAAGTCCAGGCCCATGAATACGGCCAACACATGCAGGGTTATTTTGGTCCAGAATTTTAAGCTACAAGGTTTCCCTATAGGTATAATTGAAGCAGGGGAAGAAGAGGACTTTCTGTGAAATGCGCTGCGGGATAGAACGCGATTTTGCCCGCATTGTTTTTTTTGCTGCCGGACACTACGTGGGGCTTTAGCCTTAATCGGTAAAATACACCAAATCTGTCATCCAGCATCAGCTATTGTGATAAACTTGGCACCTATGTATACACGGTCTTACTATAGATCAGCGGTTCTCAACCTGTGGGTCGCGACCCCGGCGGGGGTTGAACGACCAAAACACAGGGGTTGCCACATACCTCCCAACCGTCCCGGTCGGTGGGAGGTATGTCCCGGTTTCAACTGATCGGCGCCCGGAGGACGCCGATGAGTTGAAAACACAGGCAATTAAAGCAGGAGCTGACACAGCCAGCTCCTGGATGCTTTGCTGCGGCTTCTGTATGTGTAGCCGCGATGTGATGACGTCACATCGCGGCTACAACTATATGAGTGTGCGAGACTGAGCGGGCAGCGGGGGAGCGTTGGAATGTGAGTGTGTTTTTTTGATTTTTTTTAAACATTAAGGTGGAACATAATGAAGGGGCAGATGAAGGGGGGACGACATGATATTGGGGGCAGAGATGGAGGGACATGAAACTGTGGGCAGATGAAGGGGGGACGGCATGACACTGGGGGCAGAGATGGAGGGACATGAAGCTCTGGGCAGAAATGGGGGAACATGAAACTGGGGAACAGATGGGGACAAGAAACTGGGGGAAGAGATGGGGGACATAAAACTGTGGGCAGATGAAGGGGGGGTACGGCTTGACACGGGAGGCAGAGATGGGGGGACATGAAACTGGGGAAGAGATGGGGGACATGAAACTGGGGGAAGAGATGGGGGGACATGAAACTGGGGGCAGAGATGGAGGGGGGGCATGAAACTGGGGGCAGATGAAGGGGTTATATGAAACTGGGGGAGTGATGGCAGGGGGACATATAATGTACGGGTGACTGTAGGAGGATTATACTGTGTGGGAGCACATGAAAAATGAATGAGAATGGGCGGAGTCAACATAAAAGTGGGCAGAGCTAAATTCGCCGTGGCGCGCATATTTTCTCCCTCTTTCTAATCTTCAAAAGTTGGGAGGTATGCTTAAAGCCATCAGAAAATACATATTTCCGATGGCTTTAGCCACTGAGAAGCCGCGCTACTGTCTGCAGCAGAGCTATTCAGCTGGAATGCACGCCGTTATGGACGCGTGTTCCAAACTGAATGGGGTCACCGCAACATGAGGAACTGTATTGCGGGGTCATGGCATTAGAAAGGTTGAGAACCACTGTTATAGATAAATGTGCGCTGTTGACTCCAAAACCAGGTCATGTTAATACTTGTGGGTTTTGCTTTAAAGTAAAATGTAGAAAAATGGTTAACACTGTAAATTAAAAATACCACAGGCTTCCTGAGATCACATTCAGTGAGAATATAACCGCGCCATCTGCTTCATCGCTCATGAAAAAATTATTTTCTAAAGAGCTAAAAAAAAATCGCAATAATTGCTGCAAATCTAGACACGCCTTCCAGATTTACTTATAAGTCACATCAAAGCGACTTCTTCCAGCTATTCCATCTTATTGTTGAAATTCGGTAGATTATAGAAAACCCATAACAATAAGCCACAGTAATGCTTTTATGATGGCAAACACTATCAGCTTTATCCATTATTAAAGAGAAAAGTAACAGTGAGATTTCCTAAACGGTTTAATCCCTAACTGCATGCAGGTGTCTCTATGGCAGGAACTGTATTATACTACAAAGAGAATGGGATCAAATGCAAAGGAAAACCTCTGCTAACAAATGCTACGTGTTCTCTTAGCCCACAGTACTTGAAACACTTGAAAAAGGATCGGCTATGGATATGAGCCAAAACGTTGCCAAGTTGTGACAACCTCAATAGAATGTATTTACTGGGGATCGGCGCTGTCGGACATCTTTTCTCCAGGACGTATGAGAATTGTCACTAGCAAATGGTCTGAAAGTGGCCAAGCCCTTTAAGCCCAATATGGAGAGACCAATGTTATTGTTTGTATAAAAAGTTGTATAATTTTCCAATATACTTTCTGTATCAATTCCTCATGGTTTTCTAGATCTATACTTGGTCTCTCAAAATTGGTCTGAAAGTGGCCAACCCCTTTAAATACGATTCGATCAAATTGTAAAAACAATAATTTTCCTGTATCCTTATATACAGTCGGTATTTGCCGTAATGCTCTTGGTGCTAGCAGAGTGCTTTTGAAGGTGTGTGGCTGACCTCCATTTTGGTCCATGCACAACACCCATCTTGTCCAAGTCCTGATTTCAAGTAGAGCGTAAAATGGGTTAACTACACCCTCCTATTTATTTAAGTCACAGGTCCAGAGAAAGGAGGATGTTTGTGGTGTATGCTAGGCATAATATGACTGAAATACACTTTCCCTTTAAGCATGGGAGGCCAAGGCTCTTAGAGAGGTGAGTCATCTTAGTGTGGCCGCTTTCTTACTGTGTAAGCCAGGGGTCCTCAAACTTTTTAAACAGTGGGCCGGAGGCAGAGCAGGTCGCACAGACATCGGGAGCGGTGCCCTCCAATAGGTAAAGTGAAGTATGCTCCATGGCCTGGCCCAAGCTCCCCAGGAGCTTCATTATAACTGCACGCCTGCCGGCGTTGTCGGCGGGGCCAGACAGAAGTGCTTGGCGGGCCGCAGTTTGAGGACCCCTGGTGTAAGCAGTCGGCTCTACCCGAGGCCTAGAAGTTTGACCCCCCAGCACCGGAAGAAGATGCGTGAAGAGGCCGTTCCTGAAGAACATGGAGGAGGCACTGGAGAGTTCTCTCGCAGCATTGGGGACGCCCCCAGTGCTGCGAGAGAACTCATTTACATACCGAGAAAAACCAGAATTTCAAGCAAACGGCAGTGCGGAGAAGACAACGAAAGGTAGGAGAAGAATAGCCTTACTTAAGGTTATTCCGACATGTTAGTTAGAAAAAAAAGGGTTTGAAAGATAGGATCCCTTTAAGGCTATTCCTATGTGTGATTGACAAAAAAATTGATTTTAATGGTATAATCCCTTTAAGGGTGTTGCCTGGTTTAGACAATACATGTTAGGGTCTTCAATATATCAAAAATGCTAAATAAAACTATGAATCTGCAGCTACTGTCTTAGGCTAGGTCCACACTTGCCCTGTACTCTCTGACCCAAACCGGCCGTCAGGGATGAACCTAGCTTTTATGCCGCCTGAGGCGGACGACAGAAAGCCCCCCCCCCCCCCCGGAAGGAGGGGGCGGAGCCGAAGGGCGGGGCGGAGCAAAGGGGTGGCGTTAGCAGGCAGGGAGAGGACCTGCTCTCTGCCTGAGCATGAGGGGAGGCCGATGGAGCAGCGCTGCGTCCAGCAGGGCCTCCCCAATCCACCGCTCGCTTCCTGTGCCAGGCTGCCGAGACGGTGATGCTAAGCCAGTCCAGCTTGTCCTGGACTGGCTTAGGTCAACATAAATGCCGCCCCCCCGGGGGCCCGGCATAGCGCCGCCTGAAGCGGCCGCTTCAGGTCGCCTCATGGGAGCTGCGGCACTGCCGTCCGTCCAATAAAACAGCCGTTGTTTGCAAACCCCATAGTCCTCCGTGCAGGACTCCGATGCTGATGTGACTTTAGCCTGAATAGGTGTTGATTAAAAAGTTTCTATTTGGTTTCTACATCTCTTATGCCGCCCCTGGTACTTCCATGGCATCAGACTACAAACAAGCACTGTGTCGTCTGATACCGCCGTCATACTCCATTTATCTATCGATACCCTTTGTAGGTGCGTTCCACTCCATTTTAAAGATTTCTTTGATAGTATTTTTATTCGAGCCATAGGTAATAAAAATCTATCTATAGAATACGCCATCGCATTTCATTAGATGGCAATCCAGATGCTGTGATTCCCACTAATTTGTCTATTGTTATGGCTGGAGTCCCCCTTTAGGCTCTGTTTACATGAGACTCCAAAACCCTTTCAAGGACTGGTGTTGCACAAGCAGTATATTTTACAATGTATTTCTACACCATCCAGCTCTTTGTTTATGCAGTTTTATTACAGTACATTATATTCTTTATGAAATCGAGTACATTCTCATGTTATGTATTTTGATCATTTCTTACCATAGAGTAGTTACCAAAGTCCAGCATACCTCACCTTCTTATCTGCGTAAGTTTCATCATAAGAATACAAATCATTTCCTCTGTCTCGCTATGTTTTCACATTTATTATGCCATTAACCCCGATTGATTCATCTTCAGCATTACGTGCCTCCATTTACATAGGACTTTCTGCACTTTGCACCATAACAAAAGCTTAGCGCTGTGTCATACTTACAAGAACAGGCCTAATATACAATTTGCATATTTCCATTCAGTACGTGTTTACTTGTTTTAATCTAATTTTTTAACTAGAAAATAATGTAATTTCATCTAAACAACTTCTTAAGGGTGCATTCACACTGAGTAAACGCTAACTTATTTTGTAGAGTAAAATTACACTTGTAAATTTTGCTATCCCATTG
Organism: Leptodactylus fuscus; assembly: GCF_031893055.1. Taxonomy (NCBI): domain Eukaryota; kingdom Metazoa; phylum Chordata; class Amphibia; order Anura; family Leptodactylidae; genus Leptodactylus; species Leptodactylus fuscus. Next base: position 31,018,725 of record NC_134270.1, on the reverse strand, counting down.
ACTTCAATGATATTTTTTTACAAGTGTAAAAATACGCCTGTAAAAAATACGCCTGTAAAAAATACGCCTGTAAAAAATACGCCTGTAAAAATACGCCTGTAAAATGTCATTGAAGTCAATGGGATAGCAAAATTTACAAGTGTAATTTTACTCTACAAAATAAGCTAGCGTTTACTCAGTGTGAATGCACCCTTATTGGATTCTTCTGTCATGTTGTTAAAGGGGATGTGCAGGATTATAAAACATGGCTGATTTCTTCTTAGGAAGTGATATCATGCGCGAGGGTTTGCCAGGCTTATCAATTGATGACCTATCCTTTAGAACAGTGGTTCTCAACCTATGGTACGTTTACCCTAGGGGGTATGCTGAGCAGTGTCAGGGGGTATGTGCCTGCGTCTGGAATTGGTGGATTTAGTGAGTGCTCAGGTTCCGAGGCTCCTGGGGTCTAGTGCTGCTGCTATTGCTAGCGTTGGGTTAAGGTTAAGGGGATGGGTCTCCTCCAGAGCAGGGGGTAGCCTGCGCTGAATAGACAGATGGCTTCTGAACTATGACTTGATATGTGAAAAGCTGGTCAGAAGCTAAAAGACCTGCAGAACTTCTAACATGTGCCCACCGGAGAAGCAAGGATTTGCTTGCACAATATCCATGCCAGTTTTTCTTCCCTAATGGAGATTGGGAGTAGGATCTTTCACGTGACAGACAACACAATGTATATTGGGGATATCAAAGTGTAATTTTTTTCACAAGGGGGTAATTGGATTTAAAAAGTTGAGAAACACTACTTTAGATCGAAGGGGGTCTGACATTGATAGCCCTACGGATCAACTATACAGTCCAGTCATATTAATGTGACCACCGCCTACTTTTGACATCAACGTTAAATAACCAATGGCAGAAGGCATGGGTCATCAGCCATCTGGGTGCACTCATCATTGTGGAAGGCACGATGGATCAACACAAGTATGCATCTATCCTTGCGGACCATGTTCACCCCTACATATGAAATGTTTCTCCTCAGGATGATGGCATCTACCAGCAGGACAATGCAACGTGTCATAAAGCTCGCAGTGTACGTGTGTGGTTTGTGGAGCACCAGGATGAGTTTACCGTACTTCCTTGGCCGTCTAATTCCCCGGACTTGAACCCAATCAAGAATCTGTGGGACTACCTCGATCGGGTTGTTCGCGCCATGGATGCTCAACCTAGCACAGCTAGCCACGGCACTGGAGTCGGCATGGCTCAACATCCCAGTGATCATCATCACAATATCCCTTCTCTTCCTGCACGCCTCACAGCGGTCCGCTCTGCCAAAGGTGGTTATTCTGGATTTTGACAGGTGGTGACATTAACTTGACTGGACTGTGTATTAAAGGATGTGTTCAGACGGTGGAATTTGCAGTTGATTTGGGGGTGTATGCTCAATCTTGCTGCAGCTTGAGACTCCCTCCTGATGAGGGCCATTCCTCCATGCCTAACCAGAATCGAGATGCTGTGATGGAATTCTGATGCACTGTCGTGTCGCTGCTAGACTGTGGTGTAAATGAGGGATTCCTCTTCATTTTCCGCCATCTCAACATACCAGTATTCAGCAGTGGCACTCCCTGATCTCACATTCAGCGATCATATGACCTCTACGCAGTTCAGTCCAATTCAAGTGAATGAAGCTGAGCTGAAATACCTAACACTCTAAAGTAAAATGCTGTTTAAATGCAAACACCATGACCCCTTCACTGTTTACATTGCATGCCCTTTGTATCACAGCAACCATGTGATGTAACTGCAGCCTCATCCCTTTCACTTCTCTGTAACTTGGCTATAATTAAAATAAGATAATCCTTTAATAGTCCCACCTTGGGGAAATTTCAGCATGTTACAGCAGCCTAGTAATACAGATACAGGATAAGACACAGTAATATATTACAGACGTAGGCACACATATGCTGGGAAGAGAAGATATACTAGGAGTCCATAGCAGCTAAGGAACAGAAGAAGAAAGAAGGAAGATGTCATAATCATAATCATTAGTTCTCTGTGCGGAGTGATCTTCGCTTGGTCTGATGTAGATTATACAGCCTGGTCGCGGTTGGAAGGAAGGACTTGCGATAGCTCCTTCTCACACTTGGGGTGAAGCAGAGGGTCACTTACAGTGCTGCCAAGTGCCATCAAGGTCTCATACATGGGGTGGGATTTGTTCTCCCGCATGGAGGTCACCACAGACAGTATCCTTCTGTCACCCACCACCTGTACTGGGTCCAAGGGGCTCCCCAGGACAGAGCTGGCCCTCCTGATCAGCCTGTCAAGTCTATTTCTGTCCCTGGTTGATATACTGCTCCCCCAGCAGGCCACACCGAAAAAGATGGCTGAAGCAACCACAGAGTTGAAGAAGGCCCTAAGAAGTGGCCCCTGGACTCTGAAGGCCCTCGGCCTCCTGAGCAGGTAGAGTCTGCTGTGGCCCTTTCTGTGCAGCGCCTCCAGGTGATCAGCCCAGTCTAGTTTATTATTGAGGAGCACACCCAGGTACTTATAGGTCCTGACTATCTCAATGCCTGTCCCTTAGATCTCCACTGGGGTCGGAGCACTTCTCCATTTACTAAAGTCCACCACCATCTCCTTGGTCTTCCCAGCATTAATCCTGAGGTGGTTCTGCTGGCACCATTCAACAAAATCCCGGTTTAAGTCTCTGTATTCCCTATTGTCGCCATCAGTGATAAGGCCTACTATAGCAGAGTCATTGGAGTACTTCTGTAAGTAACTGCTGGATGAGTTGTGCCTAAAGTCAGCAGTGTACAGTGTGAAGAGAAATGGGGCAAGAACTGTACCTTGTGGTCCCCCCGTACTACAGATCACAGTGTCAGACACACAGTCCTGGGCTCTCACATACTGAGGGCGGTTTGTCAGGTAGTCTAGGATCCAGTTGGACAGGTGATGGTCCACACCACCAAGGTTCAGCTTCTCCCTCAGTAGCCCTGGCTGAATGGTGTTGAAAGCACTGGAGAAGTCAAAGAACATTATTCTCACAGTGTTCCCGGGTTTCTCTAGGTGAGAGAGAGCTCTATGAAGAAGGTGGATGATGGCGTCATCTACCCCAATGCCCGGCCGATAGGCAAACTGGAGGGGGTCCAGAGCGGGGCACACTAGAGGGTGTAGGTGTGTCAGGACCAGTCTCTCTAGGACCTTCATCAGGTGGGATGTCAGTGCTACAGGTCGGTAGTCATTGTAGCCCATCGGGTTGGTTTTCTTGAAACCAATGGGGTGTGATGAAGGGTATAGGAAAGGGGTGAAGGGGTCACGGCACGTGTACCAGCAGCAATCATAGGTGTTGGACCCCAATGATTTGTTATTGAAGACTCATCCTTAAAGATTTGTCATCATCGGTAAAACAAAAAACTGGACAACCCCTTTAGCTTTCAGGTAGTACATATAATGACATTGTATGTTCGAAAGACGGACATGGTAGGGATGAAAGTATTCTGCAGCAACGTAGGGGATTGTAAGGTTATAGGTTGGACTTGATGGACTGATTTCTTCATCCAACCTCATATACTATGTAACTATGAAAGTATAATGTGGGCAGTAATAATGTGGCTAATGGCAGAACACTGGTTGAGCCTGTTCACAACCATTAACACTAAAAAGATTGTATGGGCTCAAAATATTGATGATCTATCCTAAATATATGTCACTAATATCAGACCTGTGGGGGTCTAATACCTGGCACCAGCACCAATCAGCTGTTCTCTGCAGATGGTATATAGAACAGGAAGCAGAAAGCACTGTACTATATGTAGTGGCTGAACTGAGTCACTGCAGCTTAGCTCCTATTCAAGTGAATGTGAGATGATCTGCAGTACCTGGTCTAGCCACTACAGTGAGAACGGAGCTGTCTGCTTCCTGTTGTATTCTCTGGGGGTGCATAAATATCCATGGGGGTGCTATACCCCATTAATTGGATATTGAGGACCTATCCTTAGGATAGGACATCAATATTTTTAGCTTGTAAAACCCTTTTGATGCAAATGTAGATATTTGCTGCAACACGTTCCCAATCTAGACTTGGCAAGGTCAAAATAAAGAGCGTGGTTTGATTTAGCTGCTGTGAATAGGAGTGTCTGTTGTCAGAGTCTACGGCTGTTACTCACTGACCCCTCCCGTATTTGCTCATACAAGCAGTGATAGGACACAAGCAAATTAAACAGTTAATTGGGATAAGGATACTAATGGAATTTTATCATACAATGAACTCTACTGGGACGACCGCAAGCTACATTATGAGACGCTGTAACTTTCCATGCTTAACATTTACTCTGTGCTGAGATCTTGCAGGAGATTGAATGTGCCAATCACAAGTGCAGCGAGCGATATATTTAATTAATGTGAGCATTATGTTAACAAGTAACCTTTTTCTGAAGGCTGTCACAGTGCAGACTGGCATTGATAAGACAAAATGTCAAATAAAGATCGTGGAGTTAATTCAATAAAAGGTGAATTGTTAAAAATCATTTGTTAGAAAAATAGCGGTCACAGGTATGCTCTGTCTACATTACATTGAAGCCTACTGCGAGGGATATACGGATAGGATGTATACGGTAAGTATACTCGATGTCTTTGATGAATGCCATACAGGGGCATCTATAACTAGAGATGAGCAAGTACTGTTCGGATCAGCCGATCCGAACAGCACGCATGCATTGAAATGAATGGACGTAGCCGGCACGCGGGGGGTTAAGCGGCCGGCCGGCGTCAAAGCGGAAGTACCAGGTGCATCCATTCATTTCAATGCGTGCGTGCTGTTCATATTGGCTGATCAGTACTCGCTCATCTCTATCTATAACGTATAAGGACCCAATGCAAAAAAACAGCATTTTTGTTTAGGTAGCCCTTTGTATAAGAAGGCATAGTCTGCTGTGTTTTCCTATACATTTGGAAAACATGGATGCTGACCCACTTTTGGCCTTAGTCTAGTAAATTGGGGCCCTTGGAAATGTTAATTGGGGCCCCGAATATATGTTAAACAAGGTGGGCAGGTGCAGTGTGCCTTAGCTTAAAGGGATCCTATCATTGGATACCCTTTTTTTCGCCCTAACACGTACGAATAGCCTTGAGAAAGGCTATTCGTCTCCTACCTTTAGATGTCTTCTCTGCGCCGCCGTTTGGTAGAAATCCAGGTTTTCTTCGGTATGCATATAAGTTCAGTCGCAGCACTAGGGGCGGTCCTGTATCGCCACCTCCATCTTCTTCTGGAATGCCTCTCTCCCTGTGTCTTCTTCCGTCCTGGGTTTCAATCTTCTAGGCCTCGGGCAGAGCTGACTACGCATGCCTGTGCCACAAATAAATGGCCATTTACACCAGCTTACTGTGTAAGCAGTCATTTTCTTGTGGCCCGTGCATACGCAGTCGGCTCTGCCCGAGGCTTATAAGATTGAAACCCATGACGGAAGAAGACACAGGGAGAGAGGCATTCCAGAAGAAGATGGAGGTGGCACTGGAGAGTTCTCTCGCAGCATTGGGGACGCCCCCAGTACTTTTTGAGTGCTGGGGCCCGCCCCCAGTGCTGCGAGAGAACTCATTTGCATACCGATGAAAACCGGATTATATACCGAACGGCGGCCTGGAGAAGACAGCTAAAGGTAGGAGAAGAATAGCCTTTCCTAAAGCTATTCCTACATGTTAGAGACAAAAAATTGACTTTTAATGATAGGATCCCTTTAAGGGATTTTCCGGTCCCTTATGGATGTTTCATACTGTCACACAAGCCACAAGATATGATATTGATGACTTATAGGAAGAATAAGCGATCAACGCTTGTTGGCCACCTTCATACCAATATTTACCGACAAATGTTATTGTTTGTATAATAAAAAAGATATACAATGCTCCAATATACTTTCTGTGCTGCTTTCTCGATCTCTGCAAAGTGACGATACATTCACACGACCGAGGTGCAAAGCAGATGGCTTCATCTTGTACCCAAGGGGCACCTGCTTTCAAGGATCCTTCATACATTTGAGTATGTAGAGGGATCTGTAACAACAGATAAAATAGAACATGACTTATATTTGGACAGTCCCATTCACATTAATAAATTTTAGCGCAGTCATGCGACAGCTGTCACACAGCCGATCTTCTCTATTGTGTGAATATAGCTTAAATAGTGTATTCACAAGTCCGTTTTGGGTTTTTTTAAATGTAGATTGTGAGCCCCATATAGAGATCACAATGTACGTTTATTTCCCTATCAGTATGTCTTTGTAGAATGGGAGGCAATCCATGCAAACACGGGGAGAACATACAAACTCCTTGCAGATGTTGTTCCTGGTGGGATTCGAACCCAGGACTCCAGTGCTAACCACTGAGCCACCCCTCAAGTTTTCTTGATGGACAGAAAAATGGATAAAAGGATGCAAAATGGATAACACTCAGCCATCAATAATGGAAAAACTGAATGGAACCCAGCAGCCGGTGTATGAGGTGAATTCCCTGCCAGCTTGTGGCATACACTTCCCACATTGTTTACGCCAGATCGCTCTTGCCACACACCCTTTTCGGGAAACCATGTTTTGCCCCAAAAATTGTGACTTGCATAATAAATCTGGGCGAATGCCTTCAGCATAGTTTTCTTTTAATGCCAGTTGAGAAAAGCAAATCTAATCTTAGACAGTCTAAGTAATGAATAGAGGATTTCTGTAGTCTGGGTGGAGTTGTGGATTCCTTGTGATCAGAGATGTTTCTGTGACCACAATACACATTACGCTGGGTTCACACCAGCGTCTGGACTCCGTTCTCAGGTTTCCGTCTTCTGCATGCAGAAGACGGAAACCTGTCATGCCGAGTCCAGCCATGAGCGCCGGTGAGCGTTTTATGCTCTCCGCCGCGAAACCGTTTTTTTTAAATTGGACACAGAGTACTGCATGTCCGACTCTGTGTCTGATTTTAAAAAAACGGTTTCGCGGCGGAGAGCATAAAACGCTCACTGGCGCACACGGCCGGACATCTTTCAAACCCATTCAAATGAATGGGTCTGAAAGAGTCCTGCAGCTTTCCGTCTCCTGCTCAGTTTTGTGCAGGAAACGGAAACCTGCAGAACGGAGACCGGGCGCAGATGTGAAGGAGCCCTTACCTGCTGTCTTATATTTAGGACTCAATGTAATAGCTGCTTCAAGATGACAGATGAAGAATAGGAAGAAATGTATATATATATATATATGTTCCTCCATCCGTGGATTGCTACCTGTCAGCTGCAGATCAGTAATCTCTAGACAAGTACAAGGAGTTCCCTGCCTTTCCTGCCAAAAAAAGGAAAGATAAAGTTATGATATGGCAATGCCAAGGTTATTTCTTCTAGTAAGCTGCTGTGAGGGTATGTGCAGGCAGCCCATAATAGTGATTGATCCCAAGGCTGCTCGATGTGACCCGCTGTCTCCATACTTCACATTCCACATGTAACACAATGAGAGGAACTGCTTGTGTGAATATTTGGCTGAAGTCTTGGGTGGGGTCACACTCTAGGGGCTTTACGCTTTAGTAAGTATTCTGGTGTTAACCATGTAATATTCTGGTTATTGTGGCAAAACAGTTTCTCATGTACTAGGAAACATTAAAAGGGTTACGTGAATATGGCTCATATCACCATGTGTTGGAGTGTCAGTAAAGGGCTGTAGGCATATGCGTTTGGTCACACAAGTTATTTTATTGCGTAAAGGTTTTTGACTGAGCTTTGTACATCATTGTTTGCAAATATAAGGCCTCGTTCACACGGGGCAAGAGGGGGGCGGATTTTGGCGCTCAATCCATGTCATAATCCGCCCCCTCACAATAGAGGTTGTTAGAGTTAAGTCCTCCATCTTTGTATTTTGGCAGCCATCTTGTGCTCTTTCACATAAGTATGTATTTTTCTGCTTAAGTCAAGGAGGCCCCTTGTTAGACTTTAAGGAATGTGATAATGAACGTTAATACATAGGTTGCTAATCATTATCTCTCAAGGGCCTCATTTTGAGAAGATGCAGCTGACTTTGTATATCTCTTACCTCCTTTACATGATGTATGGACACATAACCAACAAAAGTATTAATCTTATGGTATCTGGTCATATTTTATGGTATATGAAGGTCACTTAGAGTGTATAGACACAGGGTCTATGGAACGTGTCATCTTATCTCTTTTGCCATGATATATACATATAGACATAGTCTGGGATGTTAGCTCACACATAAGTATTTTGAATCCTTCTTTGTTTCATGGGAAAGTCCATCCCAGTGTGGAAAGCTATAATGAGATGCAGATTATAATGAGCCTCAGCCAATAGTCATGTGCCAGGCTTGTCTTATATCCCTATAACCAATCATGATTGTACTGATTAGAATAGCCAAGCCAGCTCTTTGTCTGTAATGTATTTAAACTACCTTTTTCTTATAATAAAATCAGAACTCTTTTGATACACTACCATCTTGTGTCTTTAATCAGTTCTCCAGGCCTAAAAGAAAGATGGCTGAAGTCCATCTAGGCCTGTTAATTAATTATCTAATTAGGACCTCTACAACATACGGAGGGATCCATATGTCCCTATCAAGGTCTATGGAGACTGCTAGCTTACTTTTTGCATATTGCCGCTCATGGAAAAAAGAAGCGAGCTGCCCTTTCTTCAGGCGGATTCCGAGGCTGATTCAGCCCTGGCGTCTGCCTCACGGCAGCAACCTCCAGATTAGGCCTATTTCATTTGGCCTACTCTGGAGTGGGAAGCTGCAACTGTTGGAAGCCATGACAGTCGTGGCAGGTGCATTTTGGCCCTATTCTGACACGGCTTCCCGCGTCACAATCAGGACCAAAATCCGCGATTCCACGTGTGAACTCTCTTTACACCAAAGAGGCCAGCCTACATTAAGAGAGTGAACTTCTGATGTAGTACTTAAAGGGATTGTCCAGCATAGATAACCTTTTCTCTAAATGACAATGAAAGGGGTCCGTGTAGGATCCCTGGTTAGGCAAACAGAGGAGAGGACTGAGTAGGTGACCCCAACCTTTACGGTGTCTCTGTGTTGTGTATCTAATGATACCTCACTCCAAGTAACTTCACACAGCTTTAAATGAAGAGGATTCCTCTTTATTTTCTGCTACCGAAGCAGAGCAGAGCTCAACTAGCCAAGCAATCCGTGGCAAGATTCAGAGCGGAATCTGCCTCTGATTTGGGGCCAGAATACATCCCAAAATTAGAGGCATATTCTACCGTGTGAGTGTGTGTCCAGTGGTTTGCTACAGTCCAGAATTTTCCATAACGTTGTCAGCTATCCAGAGTGTCCCTATAATAATGTCACATCTGCGTTCAGGTTTCCGTTCGGGGAGTCCGCATGGGATCTGTGTAGTTTCCAATCGGTTTCCACACGAAACATGCAGAGAGAAAAGTCTTGAACGTTTTATTTGAGGTCTGTATTTAAGGATAGTACTACTGTCTGGGTTCTATATTTAAAGGAGTCTGGTCTGGGATTTGTATTTAAGGGCGTTCTGGTCTGAGGTCTGTATGAAAGGAGAAGTTGTCCCCTAAACATTAGACAGGGATAATTGGAAGATAATTGGAAGTCCAACCACTGGTATCCCTACCAATCACAACAAAACAGGGTTCCCTTATACCCCCATATTAATGGTGTGGATGACTGCATATACTGTACATAGCCAATCCATTCCCTTCCATAAGAGTGCTGTACTTGGCTATCTTCGGCAGTCCCATACAGAATGCATAGATTAGCAGGATACATGCACTACTTGGAAGGGGATCATTTTAAATAGCTGAAATACTCCTTTAGGCCAGGGCCCCACAGGCCGGAAACGCCACGATTTGGCTGGGACATTTCCACTGCGGGCAAAGTCACGGCGTTGTACAGTACTTGCAAAGTGGATGGGATTCATGTGAATCCCACACCCACTTTGCGGAAAAATATCACAGAGCGGACACGCTGTGATTTCCAAAACCATTGCGGTTTTGAAAATCGCAGCATGTCAATTATATCTACGGAAACGCTGGCGGCTTTCCCATAGATATAATTGTAACAGAAAGTCCGCGGAGGAAAACTCTGTAAACTTTCTGTTCAAAGCTCTGCAGGAAGAACTGCAATGTGTTCATGCCGTGGTTTTTCCCGCAGCGCTTTAGCGCGGTAGTTCCGGCCCGTGGGGCCTTAGGCTGAGTCGCCATGTTGCAGAAATACAGCTTTTTTGTTGCAGATTTTGCTGAGTTTTTTTCTGAGCCAAAGCTACAAAAAGAATGGGAAATATCTAGGAACTTCTTATGCACCTAAATTTTGTACAATCCACTCCTGATTTTCGCTTAAAAAAACGCAGGAAAATCTCTGCGACGTTGGGTCTCAGCCATGGGGGCATTCACACGGAGTAACGCCGGGCGTGTATCACAGCCGTACACGCCGGCGTTACTGCAGACTGCCGAACACTTCCCATTCACTTCAATGGGAGCGCTCGTAACAGCGGCGTTTACGAGCGCTCCCATTGAAGTGAATGGGAAGTGTTCGGCAGTCTCCTGTAATGCCAGCGTGTACGGCTGTGATACACGCCCGGCGTTACTCCGTGTGAATGCCCCGTCTGGTCTGGGGTCTGTATTATGGGGTTTGTCTGCTCTAGGGTCTTACCTGAAAAGAGAGTCTTTTTTTTTTCGCGGGAGTCTAATCGTAGATCTTTAGGTGGTAGTTTGATCTGGGGTCTGTATTATGGGGTCAGTATTATGGGGTCAGTATTTAAGGTGAATCTGATCTGAAACATCTCAATGTTTAGGACATTTTCATCTATGGACGGCGCTTTATAGGTTTAGCCTAATGTTTGCAGTCGTTCAGGGGCTCTGGAGGGGTGTGTATTTATTTGGCGGGTCTGGTCTGAGTTTTATATTTGTTAAGGGGTTGTTATTCATTTTGGGACGTGATTATATTAGACATATGCAGTATTTAGGATCCATAGACGTTGGATGGAGGCATGTCCTTATAAATGGGTGGGGTACGAAGCCAAAAATGTAGTGACTACCCTTTCTATGTCCTCCTCCAGAATGCTGTCAGTAGTAGACAGGTATGACATAAGAGTGCCCCCATAACAACAGTCTATTATTATATGTCCATGTACAAGGTGCACCCTTTCTGCAGATACGCATTGACCATCGTATTTCGGCCACGTATTCAGTACTTTATTCGTTTTCCCATAAGATCGCAGGCTCTGCCCTCAGCCACGTTTTTCAACCCGGCTACAAGAAGCGTCGTGGTCTCCAAGCAACGGCAAAATTGTGCGCGTTGAGTTCTTTCCGCCTTCTTCGCGCAGTGCATGACGGGAATGTAAGTTCTCCCCGGCCGCAGCTGAAGCTTCTGTGACAGGACTTGAAACTACAATTCCCGTCATCCCCTGGGCGCGCTCGCCCATTCTCTTCAAAGGCGTAGAAGAGAATGAAGGCGGCTTTGTTACCTGGAGCAGACACAGACAGGTGAGGCGAAGGAGCCGCGCAGCATTCTGGGAGGCGTAGTCCGGCTGGCGGGGGTTTGACGTTGCTGCTTAATGAGGTCAGGTGCTGGGGAGACTACAAGTCCCAGGAGAAGGGACGCTGCGAAGATGAAACTGAGCTTTCGGGGTTGAAGAGTGACTTCTCATTGCGGAGGTAAGAGAAAGAAGATGCCGGGCAGTGTTAGTGATCCTCCGGTGTGTGTGCGCCTGCTGCAGGGGGCTGCGGATACCTATGGGGCTGGGGTCTCCATGGTCAGTGGATGAGTCCTGAGCAATCAGTGGTGGAAAGTTCACTCTTCATAAAACTTTATTGGCCACAAGGCAGATCATAGGGCACATTTATAGAGTGTTATTGTATATTGCCCATACTGTAGGTGGAATCTGGTGCGAGAACTACAGATTTCTCAATTTCCACCAAAAACAATTAAAATCTGGGCACATTGACTAATATTATAGCATGTATTGGTGATTATACTTGTGCACACTGCTGAATACATTGTAATAAATCACTGGGGGGACTTGGGTGCCGCGCCCACAATGGCGGTCACTAGTATACGGATGAGGGTTCATATAACCGTTATTTTATACGTTGTATTACACACCAGCCATTCAGATAAATGGAAACCTTGTGGCCAGGCCATGTCCGCCAGAGCAGCCCTTGCTTGATTTAGGGGGCACAAGCGGGGGATGTCAATCTATGAGGGAAGGACACAATGCAACCCCTTAAAATCACTGTAATTGTAATCTCTGTAAAGCGATTGTCCCGTTCCCAATGCTCCCTCTAAGGCCCGTTTCACATCTGCGTTCGGGGACCCCCCAAACAGAAACTTATCCGCATAACAAAGAAAACGATGGACCCCATAGACTATAATGGGGTCTGTGTGGTTTCCACATGAAAAAGCGAAAAGTGTTGCTTGTAGGACTTTCCTCTGCATATGTTATACAGATAGGGGAACGAAATGACCCGAATGCAGGTGTGAACCGGGCTTAAGCCTTAGCAGCTGCTAAATGGAGTGGTTAGGGTGATGGGCAAGGTCTCACCAATGATTGGGGGGGGGGGGGTGTTTATACTTGGCAACTTAAGGGTTAAGGGAGCCTTCACACGGAGTAAACGCGCGTGTATATTTGCAAAATACACGTGTAAAAATAAGACTCCCATTTGACTTCAATGACATTTTACAGGCGTATTTTTACACGTGTAAAAATGATCATTGACGTCAATGGGAGTCATATTTTTACACATGTATTTTGCAAAAATACACGTGCGTTTACTCTGTGTGAAGGCTCCCTAAGATGTTTGCAGGGAAGAAAAAAAAAAATTGGTGCGCGTTGGAATTTTTTAATTTTTTTTGCAGCACCCTTTACCCCTATTGCTGTTCTGTACCCCTATTATACCACAGTATAATAACTTCTTAAGATCCCATGTGCGGTATCATGACAGGGGTGTGAGCAGTGAGAGGGGGAGCAAGGCAATGAATCCCCCTTTCTCGCCGCTGAGGGGAGGGCATAGCAGCGAGGAGTGACTCTTTACCCGCTGCTTATTTACCTCACCTACCTTGTGCTACTTAGAATATTGGTATACTAGACATGGCAGAGGGGCCATTGGGAAAGGGTCCAGGGCGCAGTAGTGACTGCCGCTGCCTATAGCGACACGTTTGCCTTTTGTTCTATGGACTTGTAGGGAGTCCATACGCCGCCATACTGGTCCTGTACACAACTGTCAGCAAAAGGAAAACAAATAGTTTCTGAAATCTTTGTCATTCTGTCTCCTCTAAAACTACATGAGCTGGAGATGTAAACAGCGCCAATGTCATTAGTCTAATTATTCCGTATGGGATATTCGCGTCCCATGTGAGGAGGGAATAAGCCGCGCACCTCATGAGCTGCCTTACCTTAGTGCAAGGTCACACTAACACACATGTATGTGAGAGAACATCGATGTGTAATGAAGATACAAGATTTTTTTTTTTTTTTTTTTTTTGTGGCAGCCATTTTTCTTTGACGCCAGCTAGCGCTCCTGTAATGATTGTCCTCTTTCAATTGGCATCGTCCTAAGTTTCTATTATGAGTGAGCTGCTGACAGAATGACATTTTACTATCCATTTCTGGGAAACTAGAGACAACCAATATGGCTACATTTCCGGTTATGACTTTTCCAAAATGGCCGCCAAAACAAAAAGGAAAATTGACAATGGGGCACATTAATTTAAAGGAGACTAGGAGGTGGGTGTAAAACACACACACACACACAAAAAAAATCCTACACCCCCTGTCCCTGATGTTGTCCAGTCCCGATCCTATTACCGTCTCATGCTGGGACTCGCCATGCCAGAAGCGTAGACAGGTCTCCGTAATGGCTGGTAAGGAACCATAACGTGTGTAAGTGATGTCCTTGATCCCTCTGATGTCAGTCGAGACCTTCTTTGCTCCGGAGTCCCTGCACAAGAGGTAAAGGGGACCCGAACTGGACAATGAAGCGCAGGGGATAGATGTATAATATACAGACGAGTAACTGTCACTGTTTGGCGGTGACATAGCAGCTGCCTGACACCTCAGGGCTGCCTGTTATAAATCTGCTCATTATTCCCCATGTCTGTTCATAGCTGTGGACAGTCTGCTGAGGTTCACATGTGGTCACGGCACCAGGTCTACAGCTCAGTGTCCGAATCCTCCCTGCACCATAAAGCCTTGTTTCGAGGTGCAGGATACTCCCCTGTCTGTCTGTAAACGATCACCGTATAAACTTTACTAATTTTACATCTTACAGGAAGGAAGTTCACTGCGAAGGACTTCCCAGCACACGTCTCACGTCACCGACAGCTTTCCACAAGGTACGTGTTTTTGGGATGTTGTGAAGCCTCTGTGCCCCTTTTCCATGACTGCTTCAAGAGCAGAATCTGAAGAGTTAAAAATAAAACCTACACAATCCTCACCACCTTATATCGACCATAAGTTGATGGTTTTATCAGCTGTATCCTGCTCTGTGCAAGACAGTGTACAAGTCCTGCCATTTTGTAAGCTTCATAGTACGCAGACGGAGATCACATTGCTTATTCCTGACGTTTTATTTTAAATGGAGCCTGTGGGGTCCAAAATGTCTCCAAAACCAAAAATTAGTGCCATGTAGGCGTCTTTTATACTCATGTTTTTGGCCACAAGCTGATGGGGCAATGCAGAAATATGAACCTTTTTATGAATATTCAAATCAATCTGCAAGTGCACTGGGGGCGGGGTCTGATTTGGCTGACTTGCTTATTATGATCCTTGATGCCGGCATGAAGTTGAAATTGCCAGTCATAACTAAAGGGGCAGCGTCGGGCGCTGTTCTTAGAGCTTTTTTGGCTCTCCATAGGCAAGTCTGACAAATAAGGCCCCGCCCCTGGTGCACTTGCTGGATGATTTACTTAATCATAAAAAGTTGGTTATCTATGCATTGCCTCCTTGGTTGGTGGCCACATAGGTATGGGTTTACTCCTATCAAAGACCCCCTACGTGGCACTCTTATTGGTTTGGGAGGCATTTTATGGCATATGAAGAATCTGTAATCTAGCTATAGTTCTAAAATAATTTTAGGGAAGGTCTGTCTACATGGCTTCTCTCTATATGTCCCGCACAGCCTCGTGTTATGGCTGCTTGTTTGCCTTCATTGTTTGTATGTATATTTATTTTGGTCTGTTTGCTTTTTTTGTTAGTTTTGTATTTTATTTTATTTTTTTTTCCCTGTGTAAAAGAATTCTGCCCAATCCTGAAGGAAAGTCTAAAGCTGATGTCACTGTTTTTCCTGATTTTACAGTGTCTGGCTGGGACATTCAGAAGTCAAGATCTGCCTTGTATGAGAGGTGAATATTCCCGTATTTCTGTTGTCTTATACACTTCTGTAGAATCCTTTTTATTATTTGGGGCTGTAAGGGTGCATGCACACTGAGTAACGCCGGGCGTGTATGAGAGCCGTACACGCCGGCATTACGGCAGACTGCCGAACACTTCCCATTCACTTCAATGGGAGCGCTCGTAACATCGGCGTTTACGAGCGCTCCCATTGAAGTGAATGGGAAGTGTTCGGCAGCCCTGCTGTAACGCCGGCGTGTACGGCTCTCATACATGCCCGGCGTTACGTAGTGTGCATGCACCCTAAGCCTGCAAATGTGTTGGGCAGATATTCCTAAATATTTGCCGACAAGGTTCTTTTAAAGGGGGTTGTCCAGGTTTTTTTAGGCCCTAAATATATGATAGAGGGCTGGTCCCGGTCCGCCCTCTGGATAGATCTGCTTCTGGCACCCGTCCAGTACACACTACAGGGCCAGAAGTAGAAAACCCTTTATCTACTTTTACCATAGCTCAACGCCAATTGAAGTCAGTGGGACCTTATCTGCAGTGAAGGAGCAGGGCCACTTATACAGCAGACAGTGCTTTCTGCTTCCAGTCCTGTATTATGTACTGGATGGATGTCGGCTCTGTCCAGAGGCTAAGGATAGTCCATAATAAATTTAAAAAAACAACCCTTTTTAAGAGCCCTGACTAGACTGGGATTGCTGTTTTAGCTTTCAGACTCAGCAATACAGCTAATGGTATGTTCACAATGTGGAATTTGGAGCTGATTTTGAGACTGATTCTACCATTAAAATCACTTTTTTTTTTTTTTTTTTTTTCCCCCCCTCTCTATCACATGTTGGAATAGCCTAAAGAAAGGCTATTTGTCTCCTACCTTTAGATGTCTTCACCGCACCGCTGTTCAGTATATAATCCAGTTTTTGTCTGTACGCAAATGAGTTCTTTCCCAGCACTCAAACAGCACTGGGGGGCGTCCCCAATGCTGTAAGAGAAATCTCCAGAGCCACCTCCATCTTCCAGAATGGCCTCTCTGCGCGTCTTCTTCCGGAGCTGGGTTCAAACTTCTAGGCCACCAGCAGAGCCGACTGTGCATGCCCACAAGAAAAATGGCCGCTTACACAGTAAGCTGTGTAAGCAGCCATTTTCTTGTGGCCTTTGGGCATGCGCAGTTGGCTCTGCCGGAAGCCCGATGGCAGAGCTGACTGTGCATGCGTAGAAATTTGACTGCCAGCGCTGGAAGAAGACTCGTGAAGAGGCTGTTCCTGAAGAAGATTAAGGCGGTGCTGGAGAGTTCTCTCACAGCATTTGGGACGCCCCCAGTCCTGCGAGAGAACTCATTTGCATACAGACGAGAACTGGGATTTCTACCGAACGGCGGCGCAGAGAAGACATCTAAAGGTGGGAGAAAAATAGCCTTTCTTAAGGCTATTCCTACGTGTGATCGAGGGGAAAAATGTGATTTTAATGATGGAATCCCTTTAAAATCTAACCCAAATTCTGCACTGAATTTTCTTCCCTAATCAATGGTATTATGGCTCCTTACAAGTCCTATATTATAAAGGGTTCCCGGACAGGATGACTGACAGTTTTATGACACCGTTATATAAGTGTATATAGAAAAGGCAGACTGGGTAAACTGGACTCACCGAGGTAAATTTATTATAGGGTGTGAAAAGGTGCCAATTATAGGAGCTGGGGTGTGGAAAACAAAGACAAACCTCAGGCAGATGTCCACCTCTAATTCCCCTTCATTTTCCAGTGTGAACAGGCCCTTACTTTTACACCAAATGTGTGACTCTGCAGATTGTCGCTCTTTTGTCTACGACCCACTTTACCGACAGTTGTACTGATTATATTAATCTCCTGAGAACCTTTCTGAGATTTGCTAATAGCTAATTCACACGTAAAAACCTCCTGGCTTGTTTTGGTCCTGAAAAAAAACTTCCTAAGTAGGAAGCAGTTTTTTGACCTTGAGGCGTTTGTTTGTTTTTTTAGCTTTTTCTGGAGCAGTTTTTGGTAAAAACTGCTTCAGAAAACGCCAGGTGGTTTTCCCCTCCCCTAAAGTGAATGGACTATAAAAAAAAAAAAAAAAAAAGCTAAGGTGTTTTCAGTTGCTGTATTTTTGCAAAAAAAGCTAGATATTTTTCACCTCCCATTCACTTCTATTGCTTTCCTCAGGCGGAATCCGCCTGAAGAAAGGTCATGTCGCTTCTTTTTTTTCTGCTAGCAGAAAAAAACTGCTAGCAGAAAAAAAGCTAGCAGTCTCCATAGACCACCATTGTATGGAGGCAGATTTTGAGGTGAAATCTGTCAAATTATGAAGTTCACATGTATAAAAAGCCTTGCTTAATTTGGCACTGAAAATTCAGCGTCGCTTTTTTTTTTATGCCTTTTTTTTTTTTTGCATTGGACGCTGTTTTTGACGCTTTTTTTTTTACGCTGTTTCAGTTGCTTTTTTTTTTTTCAACCAGACCATTTTTTAACTAGCGAGCCCACTGGACATGGCCAAAACCCACCCCTTTTTGCCTCTAAGTGCCATTTTAGCTCACAACTCGGACAGAGAAGAGCTGACAGCTTTCTTTCAGAGCAGACTGCTTTTTAATATAAAAAAATTTTTTTAAAAAAAGGCATGGCTTCATGGCAGGAAGAAGCAAACACCCAGGACCACTCCTCTGGGATGTGACATAAAAAAGCCTCGCTGTTTCGGTCGCTTTTTTCCAAAACAGCGCTAAAAAAAGCGACCAAAATCAGCGAGGATTTTTTTTTTTTTTCAGTGCCCCATAGACTCCCATTGATTTCTTCAGGCGGAAAACGCCTGAAGAAAGGTCATGTCGCTTCTTTTTCTGGTAGCAGAAAAAAAAAATGGAGCTGATTTTGAAGTGAAATCAGCTGTCAAAAATCAGCCTCTTTGCCCTGGTGTGAACTAGCAGGAAACGTTATAACTTCATTGCTAAAAAAATACGAAACTTTACCACAAAGTATTGCCTGTGATCTGTGCACTTTATATTGTATTTTGCTTACGGGTTGTAAATCGTCTCCACATCTAACATAACCAACTTTCATCAGTTTTTTTGGCTTTCCCCATGAGTTACTTTAGCATTAGGAAATCAGGTTTGTGTCTGGTCATTGTACCGGAACAAAGCAAATCCTTCCATCTTGTAAACTCTATTGGAGATGCGGCTTATCTGTTGTCTATCTGTGTGTGCCCGGCAGGAGGTTGTCACTGCATGATTGCTATGTGTGCCCTTTATGTCCGGGCGACGTGTGCTGGGAATTGCTTTCTCCTGCCCCATCTCCCTGTCACTCGCACACCGCATGCCACACTGATTTCCACTCTTATTATCGGCTGTTCCACAGTCCTACCGAAAGTACATTGATTTTTCTTTTAATGGCAGGTCCTTGCGTGTGAAACTCATCCAGACGCTTCGAGATAACATCCCCGGTCACATAGCAACCAGGCAAAAAAAAGGGCAAAAAAATAATCAGTTGGCATGAAAATGCATGGGTAAAAAAATTTGGCTTTAATTCCAAGGTGAGTAAGTTGCTAATATTAGTAATAATAAAGATACATAGGATATACTATAATGGTCACGTGTATGTACCAGTACGCTGCTCTGACCCCGGTTTTCTTGTGTTAGAATGGCTGTGGCCTGTCTTGTGATCCTGGGCAGGGTCATCGTGGAGTCTGCGGGAGAATCTGTGAACTCTTTGGTATGTATAATCACCTGTATGATCCATCTCAAAGCAGTAAGTCTTACATTAAAGGGGCCCTGTCATTCATTTAGGGTAAGTTCACATGGGGGGTTTTTTTGAGTCTGGATTTTGAGGCCGTATCCGACTCAAAATCCTGACCGAAAAGACGGCTCCCCTTGAAACCAATGGGAGCCGCTCAGGTGTTTTTTCCGGGAGCCGTTTGTTCCGGCTCCCAGAGAAAAGAAGCGACATGCTCCATTCTTTCAGACAGTCGCCTCGTGACATCCACCTGAAGACACTCCCTCCCGACTAGGCCCATTCATTTGGGCCTAATCTGGAGCGGAGTGCGCGACTGGATGCCGGTGCACTGCACTGTCATCCAGTCACAGCTAACCGTATTTTGGACCGGAACCTGAGGCGGAGGCCTCCACAGTCCCCTATAGATGAATGGAGTGGCCGGGCACTTGGCTACCCACTGCATGAACAAGACGACTCTGGGACCTTTTTCCTCAAGCACCAGCTCTACCCATTGAACTTTTCTCCTATCTTGAGTGTAGGGTATAATTATTGTCCTTCAGAGCCATTCATGCTATAGGTTGTAGCATTATGACACTTAGGTTTATATAACTATACCTAGTATGGTGCCACCCTTGGGTGCTGTGTAAGATGATACTCCCCTGCACCCATTCACTTTAATGGGAGAGCTGGAGATGGCTTCCTGTACTTCAGCTATCTCAGGTGCTCTCATAGATGTGAATGGGAGTGCATTGGTGTCCACCGAGGTTTCAATGGCCTTCACAGAGAGGCTAAATTACAACAGGCCCCCTCTTTCCCTACCGTGCAATGAAATCACTATTTCTTGCGGTATCTTAGTAGTATAGCGGGGAAGACTTCTTTAAGAAGGGGCTACACTGTCATTGGAGGTGGAAGGAGACTTTCCTCAGGCCCAACTCCAAGAGTACAGATCAGTAACCAGACCGAGAGAGGAGAGAGAGAGACATTGAAGCAATAAAATAATGTTATCCCTTAAGGCTTCCATGTTTTCAATTACTGTATGTATATTCATATTCATCTGCAGTTTCCGGCTGAAAATTCACAGCTTGAGATTTCCAAGGTACAGGGCATAGTTCTGGAAATGTATATATGTTTTACATTCTCCTCATATAATGTGACCCTGTATAGAGTTTAAAGGTGACATCTGTTCTTTGTTAAGCAAAGCTTATAGTTTACACAGGGAGAAGTACAAATAGTTCAGTGTGAAACCGTATTGTATATAAATGAAACCGCTTGGCACACCTCGAGAAAAGGAGATAGATATAGATAGATATATGTGTGTGTGTGTATAATATATTATATACAGTATAATGCGTGTATGAGACTTAACCCTGTTTTGTATCATATCTGTCATATATCCTGAAGTCAAAGTAACATTCGTTTATTGGCCATCCATTGATTCCTATGTCAAGTGCCAGGCCTTAAAGGGAGGTCCAGGCAAAAATGGACAACCCTTTTAACTTTTAAATCAGCTGTAGGCAATCGGGGAGGAAGAAGGGGGGAAAAAAAACTGCATACACACCTGTCCAATTTTGTCTGTACAACCCCTTTAAAAGGATTTTCCAGGCTAATATTGATAAGCAATGGAGCATGAAGCAGACAGCATTGTTCTTGGTGTAGTGGCTGAAGTGAGTCATCTGGCCACTACTTGGAGAACAGTGCTGTCTGCTTCCTGCTCCATTCTCTACATCAGATGCTGAGAACTGATGATCCGTGGTCGGTGCTAGTGGTCAGATCCTCCCTGATCAGAATTATAGATGAGATGGGTCATCAGTCTTTTTAGGCTAAGGCCCCACGGACCATATCTGCAGCACTAAAGCGCTGCGGGAAGAACCGCTGTGTACACGCACTGTGGTTCTTTCTGCAGCGCTTTTAGGAGAAAGTTCAGAGTTTTCCTCTGCGGACTTTCTCTTAACATTATAATTACGGGAAAGCCGCCGCCGTTTCCGTAGAAATAATTGACATGCTGCGATTTGCAAATTGCAGTGTGTGTGTGTGCTGCAATCTTTTCCGCAAAGTGGGGATGGGATTCACATGAATCCCATCCACTTTTCCTGCACTGTACAACGCTGCGATTTTTCCCGCAGCATGTCCGCTGTGGGCAAATCGCTGTGTTGAAGTCCAGTGGGGCCCCAGCCTTAAGGTGAGAGCAGGACATAATGCAGCTCTTGGCTCTGTCAGGACATCTTACTCTGGTCCGCCCTATCAGTCCAGTGTTCCCTAATGGGGGGAATTTTATAGCACAGCCCATTTTAATAAAGGTGACGACTGAAGACACTCGTTGAGGTTTTTGGTGCAATTTTTGAGCCAAATCCAGGAGTTGCTTCAAAAGCAATGGGACCTATAATGCAATAACTTCTCTTCTTTCCTGCTGAATCCACTATTAGCTTTGGCTGACAAAATACTGCAAAATCTGCAGTAAAATTAGACAAATGATTAGAGAGGCAGACTTTGTTCCGTTCAAGGTAGTGAGGATTAGTTGCAATACCAGACATTGCCTATGGGTAGGAGTGGTGCATATTGTATGAAGACTAGAGAGCTTGCTACATGGGATACACGGCTTCTGAAAACGAACTTTGCTTTTATTCCCCCCTTTCCCATTATTAAACTATTTTGTCTTTCTTTGCTTGCATTAGGTCTCTGACTGTTGTAGCGACAGACTGTTCTTCAATGACTCCTGCCCTGTAGAAGAGCGATGCAGTCCAGGTACAGCAGATGCCACCCACAATGTGCTTCCTATTAATTACAATGGCATTAATGATTGTGTGTTACGTATGTTCAGCAGCTAGGGATGTGTAATGTTCCTGCAGCTTGGTAACCGATTAAATTGCCAAAATAAAGGTGTGGCTTATCTTGGACCACCCTTAAAACAGCATTTTAGCCGATTCTTGTGTGTAGCTATTTTCAGGGAATCGTAGAAATGGAACGTCACACTTACAGCCATTGGGCTTTTCATTTTGGCGCCATTTACTACCCACTCGTACCATTACTGATACAGCACAGCGGACCCTGCAGGCTTCACCGTGCGGAGAGCTTGTCATCTCCTATATCCAGGAAATCCTTTACTAGGAAGTGTAATTATTTGAATTGAAGAGTCTGAAGAAGATACATGAAATATCGAAAAACGTTTTACTCTACTTCAATAAATCATTTATTTCTTGGCACATTTACAAGTGTGACGTTCCATTTCTACGATATACTTGGGGTTGGGACCCTACGTCTACACCTACCCACTACTTGGGCCTTGCATCCCTCAACCCCATATTTTCAGGGAATATTCCATCTCTGATATTTATGGCCTATTCACAGGATACGCCAACAACGGTCTGTAGATGAGGATCCCACCTATTTCGTTAAAGGGGCTCCAGGATCCCGTGTGTGACTCTCCTGGTCCCCCCCACCCCCCATAGAAAAGAATAAAGAGCCGCACATGCATGACCACCTCTCCTCCATTCACCAGTAATGCAGGGGTATGAAGTTCTTGAAAAGAAGGACCTGCATCTATAAGACTTATGGCATCCAGTGGATATACTATAGATGTCAGAGATTGAAAGACCACCTCGTTGAGACACACAGGAGGCCAAAAAAGACCTTTTGCAGCAGTATTTATGCCACTGGCAGTATGTGAACGCCTTACTACTGCAGGGAGGGGTGTAGACTATTCAATGGCCATAGCGTTACATAATCTGTAGCACAGTCTGATGTTCCGTGGCTCTCAAGACTCCGCTTGCCACTTCTGGTACGAAAAAATTGGATTTTTTATTTATTTTTTTTTCTCTAAGGGTGAATTCACACTGAGTATACACCAGCTTATTCTGAATGTAAAACACGTTCAGAATCAGCGGCATATAAAGCAGTTCCCATTCATTTCTATGGGAGCCGGCATACGAGCGCTCCCCATAGAAATGAATGGGCTCCTTTTTTTTCACTACAAGCACTCCCATTGAAGTGAATGGGAAGCACTGCGTGTACGGCTCGGCATGAGCAGAGATTAGAAAAAATGTAGAAGGTTCACAGCTCACCCAAAATGAACAGAGTTGGCTAAACCTTTATGTGCACGAAAGATATACCCCCGGCTAGGGCAATAATGTAACCAGAAAAACAAACAATCTTCAGCACAAGAAGGTATTTCTTTAAAACATAGTATTTATTTCAAAAACATTTTAAAAAATATGAGCAGAGATAGCTGTACACGCGGGCAGTTTCCATTCACTTTCCTGATCAATAAGTGGAATTAGTTTTAATGGCTGTTGTGCGAACTAGATTGTGTCCTGCTCCTTCTTCCTTACACCACCCACTTGATATTAGAGCTCTGGTTAACATATCAGGCACCAAAACTGACTGCACTGATTGCTCAGGATCTGTGGGGGCTAGAGAAAAAAAAAAATCGAACACTGCTGGAATCTGTGTAGGGACGATTATTTAAAGGATGAAAAGAACTGGAGGTGGTTAAAGGTCCTGTTTAAGAATTGCCTCCAGGTATAGAGCAAAGGGTAACTCCTCGATCAGGCAGACCCTAATATATTCCTCTAAAATGAAGTTGACCCAGCATATACAGGATCGCAGAATATAAATGTGTTGTCCAGGCAGAAGCGGCTGAGACCAGTTATTCTAAACATGACGGAGAGGTTATGTCGTCTTAATAGCATTTGTTCTGACTACGGATCACACCCAAAATCCCTTCTCTGCACAAATCGTATTAGATGACCTAATCTCAAGAGGGCTCGCTGACTAAGGAATGGGATGGGTTTCTTCTTGGTATGTTGGGTGTATGCAGCAGAAGAGAAACATTGGAACACAACATTGTCACACGGCCTAAATTCTGCTCTTTTAATTTCATTTTATTAGTGCTAAAATATATCTTTAATCTGTCATCAAATATCTGATAATCCAACACTTGTTTTGACAACAGTTTTACGAGGCCAAAAGTAGAGGTCTGTTATTTCATCGCAGCAGTCTCACTTTACTGATGGCTGGAATGTGTGTTAAAATTTGACCTTCTCACCCACAGCAGGTCATATTACGGTCGTGTGTGTGTGTGTGTGCTTCACACGTGTTTTTTTTTTTTTTTTTTTTTTTTTTTTTTAAATCAATCTCAAAATCTAAAAAAAAAAAGTGTGTGTGTGTGTATATATATATATATATATATATATATATATATATATATATATATATATATATATATATATATATATAGTTATATAGTTCCATGGTGCTTTACATTTGGAGGTTACATACAATATACAGGTAGATATAATACTAACAATGACTGACTGGCACAGTGGGGTAGAGGGTCCTGCCCGCGAGGGCTTACAATCTATGAGGGAAGAGGGATAGAGACAGAAGGAGAGGGGGAGACTGTACAGATGGTGGTTCGGTGACAGTAGTGTTATTGGGGGTTGTAGGCCTTCCTGAATAGCTGAGTCTTCAGGGCCTTCTTGAATCCTGTGATTGTGGGGGTCAGTCTTATGTGTCTTGGTAAGGAGTTCCAGAGTATGGGGGATGCATGAGAGAAATCTTGGAGACTGCTGTGTGAGGAGCGGATGAGAGCAGAGCGGAGTAAGAGGTCATTGGAGGATCGGAGGTTACGTGTGGGCTGGTAGCGGGAGATTAGTTCAGAGATATATGGAGGGGACAGGGTGTGGATGGCTTTGTATGTTAGCGTTAGTAGCTTGAACTCAATTCGCTGGGCTATAGGTAGCCAGTGGAGGGACTGGCAGAGGGGAGCAGCCGATGAAGATCGGGGGGGTGAGGTGGATTAAGAGAGCAGCACAGTTTAAGGTGGACTGGAGGGGGGCGAGGGTGTTTGCTGGGAGTCCATGGAGAAGGGTGTTGCAGTAGTCTAAGCGGGAGATTATGAGGGCCTGGACGAGCATCTTCGTAAAATATTATCAATTACACACATGTGCGCACACACGACTAATATTTACATTGTACTGCTGGTCATGTACTGTAGACATCCTACTTGTTGATGCTTTCCATTCCTGTCTTTAATACACGTTTTGCCTTTCGTTTTCCTTAGGATGTTATCAGGTATGGAGTAATAATGGAAGCATTTCCTGTATTAGATGTACCAATGAAACCAACTTGGAAGTGTCCCAGAACCTGACAGTGTGTGGAGAAGGTGAGTGTCTGCGTGAGTCTGTGTGCATCACCTCTTAGTAATTCCTTTCATGTTGTGTAGGATGTATATACAACACATGTATAGTATAGCAGTCTCCAACCTGTCGTTCAGGAACTCCCAGAATGTCTTGTTCACGACTGATAAAAGCCACAGGTTGGAGACCCTATCTAAATGTTTTTATTTTTTTTTTGTACTGCCCCCTACCGCCCAGTCCGTCACTCTGTCAACTGTGGTACAGACGTGTTGATGTTCCTGTCAGATTGTGTAACATGAGGCAGCACATCCAGTTAGACCGGAGCGGCTGCATTCGGCACAGCTGCCTCACACATCTTTTATACTCACACAGACAAGTCATCTCTTGTCCACTTGACAGGGTGAATAAAGGTAGTGTGGACATTGTGTGAAGAGGAAACACAGAAACTATTTTGAAGGTAAGATCCGCAGCTCTTGTTCGTTGATAAAAAATAACTTTTATAGCTTCATTTAAAAATTGGTAAAGACACCATAACGTACAAGTGAAAAAAGATTAGAAAAAACACGAAAGTGAATTAAAAACCGCAATAACTACATATTAGGCTGACGCGTTTCGAGACACAAAAACGGTCTCTTATTCATAGTCTTGTAAATGCCCCTTGTTTAGGGCATTTACAAGACTATGAATAAGAGACCGTTTTTGTGTCTCGAAACGCGTCAGTCAGCCTAATATGTAGTTATTGCGGTTTTTAATTCACTTTCGTGTTTTTTCTAATCTTTTTTCACTTGTACGTTATGGTGTCTTTACCAATTTTTAAATGAAGCTATAAAAGTTATTTTTTATCAACGAACAAGAGCTGCGGATCTTACCTTCAAAATAGTTTCTGTGTTTCCTCTTCCTCCTCAAGTCCGGGAGAAATAGATCGTGCACCTTGCTTCGGGATATGGTGAGCTTTTACATTTGACTTTATTTGGACTATTGTGTGAAGAGTTGATCATACGGGATCATCACTGCTTGAGTATTTGTACCTGTCAAATAAAAAAAAAAAAAAAAGGTACGTGTTAGAAATTTTGGACTCTTACTGAGGTCTACATGGCTATACAAAGCTCTGATGGAGCTGACTTACTTCATGACCTTTGGCACTTAGGGCCCGTTCACACGGGGCAAGAGGGGGCGGATTTTGGCACTGAATCCACGTCATAATCCGCCCCCTCACAATGGAGGTCTATGGAGATCACTAGCTTACTTTTTTCCGTGAGCGGCATGTTGCCGCTCATGGGGAAAAAAAGAAGTGAGCTGCCCTTACTTCAGGCGGATTCCGCAGCTGATTCAGCCCTGCCGTCCGCCTCGCGACAGCACCCCCCCGGACTAGGCCCATTCATTTGAGCCTACTCCAGAGGCGGAAGCTGCGACAGTCGTGGCAGGCGCCTTTTGGCCATATTGTGACATGGCTTCCTGCATCGCAATCGGGACCAAAATACGCCATACTCCCGTGTGAATGAGGCCTTAATATAAAATTGCTTTACATTTGGGTGACAAATGGTTTGTAGAAACAGTGCCACATCGGTCCATAGGCTGTATCTAGTATTGCAGTACCAGTCACTCTATGGACAAGGGTGGCGCTGCAACGAGAAAAGGGCAAACCCTTTACAGGACCCACAATAACATTTCGAAATTATAAGGGTAAATACGTTTTTACTTGGCTAAATCAATGTTTGATCCTTGGGATACGTCATCAATTTAACGATGGTCAGGGACAACAAGAAACTTTCAACTTGCACCGCACCGTACATTTGTGCATTGGCTGTGCTTGGTATTGCAGCTCAGCCCATTCACTTGAATGGAACTGAGCTGCAATCAGGTTGTGTTCCTGATGAACAAGTACTCTGCTTTCCAGCTCTGTCTAGCTTGCAGTTCTTTGTGAGCTGGTGGCTGGAGACCTGCTGCCATATGTAGCATGCATAAATGCTCTTTGTAGCCCTTACCGCAAAGCTATGATTTCTATAGACGTAAACACACTAAGGTCCCACATTGCAAAGGAACCAACCTGTCAAGGCTTGCACAGATCTGATATTTATGTCCTAGGCGTACCGCACACGGATAATCCATAGTCTGTGGATGCCATCTGTGCTGTTCCTGTTCATGGATCCAGAGCATTAAAAATAACAAGTTCCTCCGCTGCTTCCATGCCACAGTATCCCGGTTCACATCTCTATCCCGGCCTCTTGCATTGATGTTTTCACTTGTGACCACGATACCCATGCACTGGGGTCACCAGGAATGGGCTTCACCTGTCACAGCATACAGAGACTGGCGGGAGACCTGTTTGGTATTTTAGACCCGTACTGAGTATTTATCCAAATCTTTAAGGGGCTGGACAACCCCTTTACGTTACCTGGAGCTTGCAGTCCGGCACAGACCAGAAATAGTCCTTCTTTGGAAGGGAACTGAGCTGTGGGGTCAGCGGCTATTAATATCACGCTGTTCTGGAACTTTCTGATCATTTGCACATCATTATTGTCATTGTTATTGTTTCTAGAAACTATTTGCATATCTGAACAGCCAGTCCTCTTCGCTTCATCAGAATTCTTGGCATCTCTCCCATGATTCACCTAAGTGCCGTTCTCCTAGTAATCCTGCACGTGCAATAAATCCTCCTTGCCAAGTTCTTGTTCTTTGAAGGATTTCAGCTATTACTACATGAAGCGTCCTTATTAACCTGTGACTGCGCACATTTACTTTGGTGCAAAACCAATCCAAAATAATTGACCGCATTTTATTCTAAGGATAAGGGACTGCGTTACTGCACGTGTGCACCCATTGGGCGCATAACTAATTTACAATGCAATCTCTGCAATAGGACTTCACATTGCATGCAAAAACTGGTCTTTTAGGGTATGTTCACACTATCATTATTGGGGTCTGGTGCTGTCATCTGTCATGGGATGAGCTGTGGACATTAACTGAGCCCCCTCTATCTCTGACTAGAAGATTAAAAAGCATGACTGATTCTTCATCCATTGTCATGTTTGTTTAGTCTTGTATGGTTTGAAGAAAAAAAAAAATGTCCGTTCTGATCTGTTGATGGATGTTACAACTGGCATTAAATAATAGTAGTGTGAACCCACCCTTATATGGGATGTGTCCCCTTCCCCAAATAAGATGGCTCAAATCCATTCATTAGGAGGAATTTATTAAACCATTCACCTTTGTTGTGCAAAAAATGCGACACAAGATTTCTTCTGCCCCCCCCCCCCCCCCTCGTGCCAAAGTAGGCCGACATCCGTTATACATGAAGCTTATGCCAGCTCCTGACTGGTGTAGACCTCAATTTTAGGGCACGGGAGTCTGATTTATTAAAAGGCTGGAACTTCTTAATTTGGTCTTCTCCCGTTTCTCATGGATTTCATAAGACTGTAGATTCTTATGGCAGTCTTTAATAAATTCCCCCATTAAAGGGATCTTATCATCCAGACGACATTTTTTTTCTAAGTACCACGTCAGAATAGCCTTAAAGACTATTCTTCTCCTACTTTTTGTTGTCTTTTCCGTGCCACTGTTCACCTACAATCCCGGTTCTTGTCAGTATGTAAACTAGCTCTCGCAGCACTGGGGGCGGGCTCCAGTGCTCAGACAGCACTGAGGCCGTCCCCCAACGCTGTGACAGAACTCTCTCCAGCGCTGCCTCCTCTTCTTCAGCAGCATACTCTTCAGCCTCTTCTTCCGGTGGTGGCCTGTAACTTCTAAGGCCTCCAGCCTTGGGCATAGCAGACTGCGCATGCCCATAGGCCATGAGAAAATGGACGCTTGCATAGTATTGTAAGCGGCCATTTTCTTGGGACCTGTGGGCATGCGCAGTCTGTTCTGCCCGAGGCCTAGAAGTAAGAAGACTCTGCCGAATGAAGAGGACATTCCTGACGAAGATGGAGGCGGTGCTGGAGAGCGTTCTTTTGCAGCATTGGGCTGCCCCCAGTGCTGCGAGAGCTAATTTACATACTGACAAGAACCTGGATTGTAGGCGAGCAGTGGCGCGGAGAAGACAACGAAAGGTAGGAGAGGAATGGCCTTTCTTAAGGCTATTCCGACGTGGTACTTAGGAAAAAAAAGTCGTCTGAATGATAGGATCCCTTTAAGTTCTATCAAAATTCGGTCCAAAAAACTGAACTCAGCATAACTGTGACGTCACAACTTCTTAGTTAGTTTACCTATTATTCACACTTGAGTTTTGGTTACCCCTGTTCACGCTACTTAGCATCTACTATAGATGAGTGGATCTGTTCACCATTTGATTGCTCCATAGATTACAATGGGAGAATCCATTCAACTATGCTCCATGGGTCTCTTCCTTTTGGGGGAGCCTCTGGTATGGCGAATGTGTTAATTTACGTACTCTATTTTGCCTTGAAATAATCTCAAAACTGAACTGATCCACCCATATAGTAGAATCTCTCATTGCATTGTAGCTTTGCAGTATTATTGTCTTTGGTCAGATCTGACCTGTGAAAACTTCTAAATAAATTGTATACAACTCTCCGTAGTTTCTCTGTGTTCTCCTGACATGGACATTTGACTGCTACAACTTCAGTGAACATCACATGTGCATATTGGGATGTTCCTCCATCTTGTCTTCCAGCCTTAGACTTGGATCACTGCAGTTGTACCATATGTGTTGGGGCGTCACTCATTGGTTGCAGTATTGTTGACCTGGGTGCAGATATGACCTGGAGCAACATCTACCTTAAGGGTAAGTTCACACAGGGTTTTTTGGTCCGGAACCTGAGGTGGAGGCCGTCTCAGGTTTCAGGCCAAAATACGGGTATCTGCAATTGGATGCCGGTGCCTACCATAGGAGTATGACTGTGGGCCAGTGAATGATGACTATTTCTGGCCAACGCTGCAGAATAGGTTGGCGCTATACAAACACAAACAATTGATACTCAGATCCTGCAGAAATGTGCACGTCTGAAATCTCCGCCTTGAACATGATGAAACTGCAGTTTTTTCAGACCTGATGAATTTCGCTGCCTCGGCCGGGCAGTCATTCCAGCATTGTTATTTCTGTTTCTGTTTTTACCATGTGTCAGTTACCACTCAAGCATCGGAAATCCACATGAATCTCAGCACAACTCCATCTGTTCCTCATCATCTGAGTAAGTGTAACGCTCTGTATGCCATTTGTTGTCTCACTGAATTCCCGATGACTGTTTTATGTTGCAAGGATGGGGATAGATGTTGGCCGGTGGGGAAGGGCAATCGTGGACACACCATATCCTACAGCGTAGAGTATATACAGGTAATGGAGGTCATGTTTGTTGGGTGCGCTCAGGATAGACATGGCGTTCACCTATATCTGGCGTCTGCATACCTTCAAAATATTGACTAGGATTTTTCAGCTACCTTTTTGACTCTGTCCCAGGCAGCGAAACTGCCTATGGTTGTGCCCAGCTTAGAAATTGGGGCAAATGAAATGTGAACCAATGTAGGTGCTACATTGGTTGGATATACTTATGGTTGCACATATTAGGGGAAACCTTTTTGGGTTGGGTACACTTAATAGGAGGCTGTGATATTTCTACAGTGGGAGTTTAGTAATATGTAGGGTAAATGCATTGAGAAGTGGTATAACTTTATTAGGGGACCTCCTAGTGGGATGAGTTGTATTTGTATGGTACTTTGGAGGAATCGCACTTGTTACATGCACTATTACCTACAAAGGCGCTTAGTGGGATTATATTACTAGTAGTCTATGGAAGATCTTACATTGTGGTGGGGGCATGTTACATAGGGACATGAGATCCATGTTATAGTAGCAAACAGTCTGTCCTCTGTTTATAACTAGAGCATTCGGCCTGAAACTTGGGGTACAATCCTCGATAACTAGTGCTGACAGATGGGGTTCACTAACCCCCCCAGCCCTGAAAGAAAATGACCTCATTCTAATAAATAAAAAATAAATATATAATATTACTATTGATCAGGTTTTATGTTAAACATAATTTAAAGAATTTATGGTGAATTTAATATAAACAGAAATTTTTTTAAAGGGATTCTACCATTAAAACTTTTTTTTTTTTTTTTTTTCGTGCGGATAAGACGTCGGCATAGCCTTTAGAAAGGCTATTCGTCTCTTACCTTTAGACGTGCTCTCCGGCGCGCCATTTCTTAGAAATATCGGTTTGTTTTTTTACCGGTATGCAAATGAGTTCTCCCGCAGCGATGAGGGCATCCCCACCACTGCCAGAGAAGTGTCTACAAGCGCCGCCTCCTTCTTCGTCCGCCGCGTCATCTTCAATGTCTTCCGGCGCAGGCTCGTAACTTCGAGCAGACTGTGCAGGCGCACAGGTCACGGGAAAATGGCCATTTGCACAGTATTGTTAGCGGCCATTTTCCCGTGGCCTGTGCAGTCTGCTCTGCTAGGTTACGAGCCTGCACCGGAAGAAGACATTGAACATGATGCCGCGGACGAAGGAGGCGGCGCTTGGAGACTCTTCTCTGGCAGCGGTGGGGATGCCCTCATTGCTGTTTGAGCGCTGGGGCCCGCCCCATCGCTGCCAGAGAACTAATTTGCATACCGGTAAAAACTGGTATTTCTGAGGAACGGCGCAGCAGAGATCACGTCTAAAGGTAATAGACGAATAGCCTTTCTAAAGGCTATTCAGACGTCTTATCCACAAAAAAAAAAAAGTTTTAATGGTAGAATCCCTTTTAAATCTCATCATAATCCATCAGTTCTGACTCCGACCACTAAGATATGTACAGTATGCTACGACTTCATGTTTTCTGTAGAGTTCTTTGCAGCAACGTATCAGCACGCTGAGGATCACAATTCTCATATGTAGATAAAACTCACCGGTCCCAATAGATCAGGGGTAGGGAACGTACGGCTCTCCAGCTGTTGCAAAACTACAACTCCCAGCATGCATACTGGCTCTGCTGTTCTCGGAACTCCCATGGAAGTGAATGGAGCATGATGGGATTTGTAGTTTCACAGCAGCTGGAGAGCCAAAGGTTCCCTACCCCTGCAATAGATGATCACAGATAAACTGACTATTTGAGGTCACTCTGACTGAATTGATCACAGAATACAGAGCACGTTTTGTGATGCATTTAGGTCTATGGGATTCATTTAGTTACGATAATGCGAATGATCATAGAGCAGGCCCTATATGGGTACAGAAGGCATTCACGTCTATAGGGCTTCCAGATTCAGTGTCATCCAACTGCTTTCTGTGATAATCCCAACACGATGCACATGTCATGGGCTCTTATCTCTAGAGGTGTGAACTTCTATTGTGATCCTGTCAGTCTTGTTCGTGATGTAAATAAGGTCACTTCTAAAATGAAAACCCCCTACAGAGTTAGTAAGTAATGATATGGCAAATCAAATTCTTAAACTTGTTTCTCATAAAAACTTTATTTAAAAATGGCCATATGCGGTGACTCCGTCATGGTGACCGTTTCTTGGCGATACTTTCCCTTTAAGCGGTTTCTGCAGACCTGAGCGCGGTTTGCAATGTCTGTTTAGTGACCTAGAAAAATGGAGGCACAAGACAAATCCCAGGAACAGTATGCCGCTCCGAGGTGGCTTCAGATTACTTGTGAGACCTAATGATTAAACTAAGATCAATACCCTTATCATAACTGTGATATGCAAATCCGGCGAGCTAGGAAGGGAAGTGAAGGCTAATGCTGCCGGCGTGGTCAGTGACAGTGTGTGCAGCCGAAACACAACGTGATCCTCCAGTTAGGATTGCGCCAAGTGTGACCTCTTGAAATATAGAGCACCTTTGAAATCCCTTCCAGAGCGACCTGTAAATTACGAGTCGTATCCCTATCACTCCACCCATTCTGCGCCATTTGTGAATTACTAAAACACCTAGGCCTTATTCACATGGCAGTGAAAAACCATGTGACTGCAGTTTTTAATGAGGGAGAAAGGCCTTATTCACATGACCCCATGAAAATCTGGGGACATGAACATAATCAAAGACAAGACCCTACATGTTGTATACATAAGACTTTACACAGAGCAGAATTTGCAAGGCATTAGGTGTGTGGTTTTTTTTCTTAAGAGCAGATCTCTGCCATCCTGGGTATGTAAGAAGCATGCCAAGGATTTTGGCACCCATTAATGGTTGGAATCTCTGCATCACATTGCCAATATAGACTTCTAAAAGATCGAGTTTGAGACTGAACAGAAATCTGTACCATATACAGCGCCCCTCTTGTCTGCTGCCTCTGTGTGGTATAACAGATCACATTGGAGCAGAATTACCAGTTCTAGCCTCTCTAAAAACATGGCGCTGTTTCTGGGAAGAGGTTTGGGGTAAAAAAACCCAAAAAAACTGGTTTCCATTCTAGGCTAACTTTTCAGTAAATTGCTCTCTTGACCATTCTCTTCCATAACCTTGTACTGTCAGGGGTGGGGGCGTTCCTCATAGCCTAGTGATGGCGCTAGGCTGTAAGACCTGACAGTGGGGTCAGATCCGTGTCTCCAGCACTGGGTCATGTATCGGGAAGGCTGACTGTGCACTTTCTAGCGGTATACAATACCGCACATCTGAGGACGTGAAAGGTCCTCTATAAATAGGCGGACCTATACATGCTCACGGTCCACTGCAGCGCCCTCTGGTGCCCAGGCGCTGCCGGTATTGATATTGATGGCATTTAGATTTCACTCCTTCGTCTTCTTAAACTGTTAAGCTTTCTAATGTTTTTATTTTTATTTTTTTTTTTATGTATTGTTACTTTTCAGCATTTTTCTTGTGCACCATTCTATGTGTATGTGTATGGACCTGCTTCCTTTACAAAGTTGTGACCCACTTTTATTAAATGACATTGATCTCATTCTCCACCCCCATGGGTTGGTCTGAGCAGAGCTGATAAGAGGACATATTAGTATTTTCCTTTGATAAGAGAGATCACAAAGTTTCTTATATTCAGCTGAACTATTGATTTTTTTAGGAAAAAAAATTAAAACCACCGTTACACTTTGACCTTTCAAATATTGAGCAATAATATTTATTAATTTTTTTTTTTTTTTTTTTTTTTTTTTTTTTTTTTTTTTTTTTGTCCATTGCCCACTCCAGGTAATCCGGGGGTGGCGGCCTCTCTCCTGCTGGGCACGCTCTTCATCAGTCTCTTCCTCGTTCTTTCTGTGGCCTCATTCTTTTACCTCAAACGCTCGCACATGCTGCCGGAAATTTTCTACAGAAGGAATAAAGGTATTGACATATGAAGTCGGGTGTGAAGGACGTTGGCGGCTTATGTTTTTTTTTTTTTTTTAGACTAGGATGGAGATAAATGTACTAGATTATAAGGGTATTTGTCACCAAGAATTACTGCATTTTTACCTTCAGTGTATTCTTGGTATCGGATATCTTTCTGTGAAACTTTTATCCTTCTGCCAAAGAACTTTCCGCGATGACTCAGTTTTACTTTAAAAACTGTTCCGTCTTCTGTATTACCACTCCTATGTGTCACCATTGTTACAGACTACAAAGAGGCCCGGCAGTCATGTTCCTCTCTTCCATTTGCTTTGTGTGTTAGGTTAACAAGAGGGGACAAAAGGAGAAGAGTAACTCATAACTCCAGGATCAGAGTAGGGTAGTCTGTAACCATGAAGACCCGAAGATCTATATAGGACTTATATAAACACTTAATTGGCACTTCTATTCAGTACATGGATGGCCATTCATTTGAATGGAGATCATGTAAGGCTGCAATTCCCTTGTTTAACCCCTTAGTAAAAAGAAGCTGCAGTGTTGGCCCGTGTGTGAGCCATTTATCAGGTGCAACAGCTCCGATTGGAGAGAGCTTAATGGCTGGTAAGGATCAACAGAAAGACAGATTATGGTCACCTGAATCATACTGTGTATTCCCCTTGTGAAACAGTACATCTGTTGCCGAGATATTGGCGTGTTGGTCAATATGCAAGTGGTCTCATTGGAGCAACGAGGGTGTTGCCAGTGCTCTAAACATCTCATTTGCATACTGACAAAAGTCGTAATTCCCAAGGGGAGAATACAGTTTGCTTCAGGTGACCCTAACCAAACCATGGAGCTAGGTTGACATGCTGGGTTCTGGTGACACTCCCTTTAAACTGGCTTTCCAGCACCAAATGTATCTTCCCTTCTGAGGACCTGTACATGAGATACTTCTTCAGTATCTGATCTTTAGGGTCTGACCTGTTCTGTGCTGCTGTGAATGGGTAGTACATTATTCGAAACAGCCGTTTCGAATAACACACTCCCATAGAAATAAATGGACGTAGCCGGCATGCGGGGGATTAAGCAGCTGGCCGCTGGCAAAGTCTTCGTGCTGGCCGCTTCCATTCATTTCTATGGGAGCGTGCTATTTGAAACGGCTGTTTCGAGTCGTGTTTGCTCATCTGTTAGTGGGCTTTCAAGTAATGGGATTGGAGCTACAGTTCTCCAGTAGCATCGCTTTATGGCGGAAAGGGATGTAACTATACTCCCATTACTTCAGTTGGAGCAGTCGTGCTTCCAGCAGTCAGATGAGCTGAACTGTGCAGGGTCTAGGTGTTGGCCCTCCATACACCAGATTGATCAATCTCATGGATGTCATCTGTGTGAAAACTATGTGTTTGGGGCTGGAAAACCCATTTTTAGGTTTTCTATATAGTGTGATGACTATTGCCCAAGTTCCAATCTATCCTTTTGCCTTCTATAATTCGGATGCCCCCAGTGTTGTGGAGCAGGTGCTGTGCTGTAGTGGCCATCGCTGTCATTTTATTTTTGTCCCTCACTTTCACCATATGTTACAGAAAGATCCTCTGTATCTGTCAATGATTTACATTTACACTCTAGATGGTCACCAAAATCATATCAGTGAAAGCTGTAATTCACTTATGTTTAGAGATACAAATCCTACAGAATGCATATCCTTAAAGAGACGGACTTATGAAGACTGGCGTTATCCTCTCTGTAGGACATACACCGGGTGGGCCTCATTTATGTGCCATTGATGTAGGTGATCATAAATCTAGCGGGATCGGTGGCAATGCCCCTCCCCACGGCCAATACCAGGAATATGGCAAAGATGGAGAAAAAGTGAATAGTCACAAATTTCTATTTAAAAAAAAAAAAAAAAAGTTAATACTGGCGTAGGAAATGCCAGTCTTGATGGCTCTCTCCCATTCTGTGACCCAAGCATGTAATTACCCACACAAATGGCTCATCTCTCCTTGACATCCAGTATGACAGTTTCTTTAGCCCTCTACCCTCTCACCTCCCCATATTAGGGGAACAGTCAGTACTGTAGGTCCCCACACTAATATATCCAATGGATTACACAATTTGTTCAAGAAAGTCCTGCAAAACAATCTAGCAATTGGGATGGATGCAAAACGCTACAAAAATATAAATAAAAAATATATATTATAATTTTTTTGTGTGTGTTATACAGTGTACATAACAAAAATGCAGTATACAAATGTATAAACAATTCAGTCTTGCATGTAAACTCCATATGCAATGAACCATTCATGAACAGGATTATATATTTTGCTTATTTTTTTCCTATCTAGCATCCATCTTACAGCCCAGTGAAATGGTAAGTTGTGATTTTGTCTTTTTTATGCTCCGATATAAAAAAAAGTTATATATTTTATTGCTAAAAATTACAAAAAAAAAAGCTGCTCTTCAAAGGTTTGTAGTGGAGGGGGGGGGGGAATTAAAATATTTGTTTTGTTTTTTTTTCCTCCAAAAACTTTGCTGCAAACCTTTTTTGTTTTTGCAATTTTGCGCAGACCAGTCATGTGACATTTTCAATTACCGTATTGATGCGAGTATAAGCAGAAGCGCACTTTCAGCACAAATACTGTGCTGAAAAACTCGGCTTATACTCGAGTATATACAGTACATTGCCTATATATGGTTTACGTCTTTATATCTTCTCTTTTAGGCATCCATGATTTCAGAGCCAAACCCTTCAGGTAACTCGCTGTATATCAGAGGTTTAGCTCTAGAAGTGACTAGTCTATACTGTAATTCTTTTAATTGTCATATGTATAAAATATAATATATACCGCACCCCTCCCCTCTGAGGGTAGTGCACCCGTTTCTGAATGTTAGGGATCACTACACTTTGTAGGCAGCAAATTATTCAAATTCCACTTTTCAATGCCCCAACATCAGTGCCAGACCCGCAGACCGATTACTTCTTCCCTAGTCCTACATTAACTGCAAGTGAATCCACTAGAAGTTCAGTGACTGTAGGTAGTTAACCCTAGACATGGGACCCTGTTCACATTTAGTGTTCTGGCTCTAATCATACCAAAGCAATAGCGGCCATGCAAGAACTATTTTTGAGGCTGATCCTTATAGACCCCATTAACTCTTCATTAGGGAGTCAGGTTTCCATTAATGTTCAGAGTAGTGCTGTAGGCTGCACGGATCTTACCAACAAGAATACTGGAACCACCGATGGAAACTTATTGTGAGGAGAATCTTCTCCTTGCCCTGACTATCCAGAATTACTTCAATGGTGTGGGGGCAACAAGGTGCTTCCAATGGGAGAACAAAGGATTGGGCATGTTTGACAGCTGGTTCTCCAACTCTCCCATTCACTTATATTTGGTTCAGTCACGTATTGTTAATGTTGAGGGCAAAGTAAGCTACTGTCTGTCACCTCTGGTGCCTGCTTATCTCCAAATACAACAAAGGTTGAGGTGTGATTAAAATGCAACATGCGTGATCCTTCCTTCCCCCATCATGTCTAGGTGGAGAATCGGGAGGCCCACCTACACATAAGATGGTTGGCTGGACCCATAAGAATTGGCTGGTTCGGTGACTTCGATCTAATATGTGCACCTTGTACCTCTTTGCTCTTTCAGGACGGAAACCAAGATATGTCAGGCGTGAAAGAACGCACAAAGCGGCGGCCCCGGTATTACTAGACCCTTCCGCTGACACACAAGTAAGCAACGTGTAAAGTGACGTCGGTGCCACCTGAAACTTTCCAAATGATTCTCATTGTGCCACTGTCAAGCAGAAGGAGCACCGTATAGGAAAGTGGATGATGAAGGAACAAACTCTCCAATGAAGGAGCCAAAGAACTGATAACATTTCAGCCCACGAGTCATGTGACTGAATTTTTTTTTTTTTTTAAACAATTTTGCAATTTAATTTGTGCAATTTTTTGTGAAGCCTCTTATAGAAATATGAAAACTTCACTGCTTGTTCAATATCCAACAGACCGAACAATATTCTGTTTTTTTTGTAAAATGTGTAAAGGTATCAT
Organism: Leptodactylus fuscus; assembly: GCF_031893055.1. Taxonomy (NCBI): domain Eukaryota; kingdom Metazoa; phylum Chordata; class Amphibia; order Anura; family Leptodactylidae; genus Leptodactylus; species Leptodactylus fuscus. The sequence goes on along the minus strand of NC_134270.1, from coordinate 30,980,308 downwards.
ATTTTTTTGCAATGAATTTCTATGTAATATGAACTACTGCACTGTGTTTTTATGTGAAGATTTCCTTTGTATTTTAATAGATTTCCATGGCTTTAATAAATGAAGGGAAATTATTTTTTTTGAAAGAACGTGCAGTGTTCAGTGTTTGCAGATTTATATTGTATGTTTGGTATAGAAGATGAAACTCGGGGTACTGGGATGACTAGATTGGTATCTTCATGTGTAAAATTATTTAAAAAAAAAATATATATATATATATATATATATATATATATATATATATATATATATATATATATATATATATATATATATTTTTATATTCCCCCCCCACCCCATCACAAAAAATGTACAGATCAAAAAAAAAAAAAAAATCTTGTGCATGTCCACCTACTGAGATGAATTTTGGTGGACACACATGCTCAGTCACTTTTCTTGGTAGCTCCAAGATCAGCAGAGCAACGTAGGAATTGAGACTTGTAATCTTACAAGAGCTGTAGCACAGAAGGTTGCCTACCCCTGCCATGCCCAATAAACTGTTCTTAGTATTGCTGACCAATATGGCCACACCCTACAGTTCCCATAAGGGTTGTAAGGTGGTGGTTCTAGGTTTGAGGTGCACGTATTTCCGCACCTGCAGTAATACTGGAGCAAGGTGTGGTGATCTACTGTATATCAGCGATTCTCAACCAGGGTGCCATGGAGAAGATCAGATTCCTAGGGAGTCCAACACCCCAACCGATTAGCTGTGCTCAGCAACTAAAGGGCTCGTTCACACTGGGCAAGAGGGGGTGGATTTTGGTGCTGAATCCACGTCATAATCCGCCCCCTCGCAATGGAGGTCTATGTAGACCGCTAGCTTTTTTTCCGTGAGCGGCATGTTCCCACGCACAGAAAAAAAGCGAGCTGTCCTTTCTTTAGGTGGACTCCGCGGCTGCCTCGGGGTCTGCCTCGCGACAGCAACCTCTGGTCTCTGCCCATTCATTTGAGCCTACTCCCGAGGGGGAAGCTGTGGCAGGTGCATTTTGGCCCTATTGTGATGCGGGAAGCCGCATCAAAATCTGGACCAAAACGCACCATACCGCCCCCAAGTGTGAACTAACCCAAATACTCGGAGAATGGGGCAGGAAGTGGACAGCGCTGTTCTGTGTAGTGGCTATATCACGCATTGTATATCCCATTTATTTGAATAGGACCTAAGATGCTGTAACTCCATTCTGCCACTACACAAAGAGCAGCGCTGTCTGCTTCCTATGCCATTCCCTGAGTATTTAGGATAGGTCTGGACAATCTAAGATAGCAAGAGAGTACTGGCTCGATTTGTGGTGGTTTATATATATTCGTGGAGAAGTTAATGTTTGTCCCTGGTGGTGATGAGAAATAGAAGTATTAATGTCCTTTCCGTGAAGGACTAGGGTAGGGTTAATATTGGCTGGTCCAGTGGATTATCGTGACCCCAGGCTCCCGTGTTAACCTGAAATTCGTCTTCCAGCCCTGTGTCGAGTATACAGGTCAGTGCTTTGCGTTAGACAGACATTTTGCCACTAGATCCAGCCTTGTACCCATTGATCAGCCAGTCATCCGGCTTGTCTTGGTTTCATCATGCTTGTATTGCTCATCAATAAGCTGGAGTCAGATTGGTGTTTTTAACCTTTACCCAGTGTAGACGTGAGCCCTTTATTAATTAAATCTACCGCCATCTACCTGACAATGTCAGTTGATTGATTTTCTTTCTCATTTATTAAACTGCATTGATGATGTTTATTACAGGCTGTTAAAGGTGTAATGATAAGGCTGGTAACTCTTCTTAGGCTGGGTTCACACTGCAGTTTTCTGTGCAGTATAGTTAGGGTTAAAGTATACTTTTCTTAAAAAAAAAAAAAAAAAAAAAAAAAAGTGCCTGTCTCTTCACTTATTTGACTCTTTTTGTCACTGATCAAATCCGTATAAAAGATGTCTATGGAGAGCGTCTCAAAAGCAGAGAGATGTGTGCACTATAAAGGCAGTTCTTTCACAACACATCTGCTTGATCAGGAATTACTAAACGGCTTATTCCTGAAAGAATGACTCATATAGTACTGTAGACAGTCTCCGATCTGTCTCACCCTCCCCTCTCTAGACTTCATTGTAACACTATTTCATATATGAATTTTTGTCCATGCTCTGTACACAAGCAAACAGATGTAATATGTTAGACTCTTAGCACTTTTTTTTTTTCTTTTTTTGTGGGAGATGAGAACCTGGCCCATGCACGGTACAACGTCCCATTTGCTGCCTCCACAGAATTTAACTCCACCCCCCCCCCCCTCTTTTCTGGCCCCATCCAATCTACAGCCTCACCTTATAACCCCACACTATATACTGCCTCCTTATTGGGCCCCATACCATTTGCTGCTTCCTTTACTGGCCTCTACACAGTTTTGGTGTCCCATTCTGGTCCCTCCACTCAGTATAGTATCTGAACCTGAAATTTTAAGGGTTTGCCACCTACAAACGCTTGTATTTTGGGGTCTCTTCAGGTGGAGACCAAGAGGAGGGGGTTAAATATAACAATGTTACTCACCTCTCCTGGGCTCTGGGGCGGGTCTTCCAGCCTCATGACTGACATCATTTGTGGTAATGCGGGTCACCCTGGAGCCCAGGAAAGGTGAGTTACACTGTTTAGGTTTACTCACCTCCCCTAGGCCTCCGATCATTATACACTGCAGTAGGAAGAAACCCAGAGCATAATAATAGTTCAATTTTGGACTTGTTCGGTCTGAACGAAACCACTGGGTGCCCTACAAATGTAAATAGGTAATATACTATACATCTAACTGGTTATATTAATAATAGAGATGAGCGAACACTGTTCGGATCAGCCGTTCCGAACAGCACGCTCCCATAGAAATGAATGGACGTAGCCGGCACGCGGGGGATTAAGCGACCGGCCGCCGGCAAAGTGTACGTGCTTCCATTCATTTCTATGGGAGCGTGCTGTTCGGAACGGCTGATCCTAACAGTGTTCGCTCATCTCTAATTAATAGTTAATTATAGAATATAGCAAAAAAAAAATTGGCGCCAGCTTTTAAATAAAATGATTAATCAGTAATTTTAACCCAAAATTGGTCCCAATATCATATATATATATATATATATATATATATATATATATATATTTTTATTTTTTTTTGTGTCACTAAGCAATGATGCAATATCTGTGGCCTCCTTAAATAGCTCCTTAAGTATCAATTTCTCATACAGCTTGTGTTCTGAAGAATTTGTATTGATGACCCCAAGACAGGAAGTTTGTGTTGTAATAGGTGGAGTGTTTATCAGGGTTGTATACAATGTGTACAGTAGCTGGTGTCAGTAGCTTACTCATATGTTATTCTTCTACTCTTCCTGTTAGATACAGTCTGTGTAAGGAAGTCTCCCCGCCAACACGTCCTCTTAATCTCTTTATGGCCTGATGTCACCGGCCCTACAGCCAGACTGGAGATGATGGTGATAACGTATCTAGGGAAGGTTTACTAATGTAACAAAGAAACCTCTGTATTCTTATCCCAATGGAATTAACCTGGTAATATCATCACGGATATTATCACAAGGCCATTGGCCAGGTATGTTTTGTGTACATGAGCAAGGGCACCCATCATGGATCCAGACGCCATTTACAAGGATGGCACCCATTTGTTGGTGCAGCAACCAACATGGTTCAGTGCCTATACCTAGTTTTGAGGGAGAAGTAACCCCAATGAGTGCAGGAAAATATTCAAATGTGAAAAATGGTTGTGTCTTATTGTTCGAGATACAAGAGACCTACGTATAGTCTTCTCTTTCTACCGCGTAATTTTTTTTCTTTTATTTGCTTACCCTTATGTCATGTACGTAGTATTCTATTCTTCCTAAAGACAAGTGGTTACCCCTCCCCAGAAAATGTCACACAATGCTACATGTCATGGAGACAAGAAAAATACACTTGTACACCTGTCATGAGTCAGTGGTATTGTATGTGTGACTGTGGTGGCCAACCTAGATGTTTGTCAGCACAGCGTCAGTGTGGAGCAGAGAAAGCACGAATGAAGTGCAGGAATCTATACATCGACCAGATAGGTGTCTGTATGTGGAGATGTAAAGTTCATTGCTCCAAATTAATGGTGAGTAGAGAATGTGAGTAGTATTCGATCGAATACTCATATCGGTCGAATACAATGTGGGAAAATTCCATTGAATTCAATGCAAAAACCTCCTTGTCCTGCTACTTCCGGAACTTGGAGGATCCAATGTGTCGAACTTTGGTTTCCATGGAAACCGGAACAGTAGTCCTGTTTTTTTTCCCATAAACTATGTTATTCGATATTCAAACAAATACTACTCGCTCATCTCTACTGGTGAAGACTTATTAACTATACCCTTTTTTAAAGGGGCTCTATCAGCAAAATTTTGCTGTATGAGCTCCACCTATGCGTGAATAGCCTTTAGAAAGGCTATTCAGGCACTGGTAATCTTATTTTAAACCCCGCTCCCGTTTTAAAATAAAAACATATATGTAAATCATACCTTTGCATGCGCAGGGGGCGGTCGTGCACGATCCAACGTCATCTTCGGTCTCACCTTGCTCTTCTTTCTTCTACCAACGACGTCCTCCTTGTCCTGGCTCTTCTCCGCCTTCATCTTCTGTTCTTCCGGCGGCTTGCATTCAAATCCTGCGCATGTGCAGGAGCGCTACTGCGCACGCACCGGCGTTATTTTTGTTGTAGTTCTAAGTATCCCTTAGAACTACGCAAGCATGCGCAGTACGCTCGCGAACATCTTCACTCCGGAAGAACAGAAGATGAAGGTGGAGAAGAGCCAGGTCGGGAGGGCGTCGCTGGAAGAAGAAAGAAGATGACGCTGGATTGTGCACGACTGCCCCCTGTACATGCAAAGGTATGATTTACATATTATGTTAAAACTGGAGCGGGGTTTAAAATAAGATTACCGGTGCCTGAATAGCCTTTCTAAAGGCTATTCACGCATATGTGGGGCTCATACAGCGAAATTTCGCTGATAGAGCCCCTTTAAGTGTCTTCGAAATTCAGGATGGATAATATGTATGATGGACACCAGGAAATGGATCACAGAGATATTGAGGAATTTTCCATATTAGAAATTTTACAAAAAAATGATGAAAATGGTGTTGATATCCTGAGCATTCAGCAAAAGTGGATGTTCAGATCGCACCGGCTATATTGACACATATAGAAAAAATATATATATATTGAGAGTCCAATACAGAGTCCTTGGGGCTTCATATTACAGATCCCCAGACACTCCGTATAGACACTCCGTGAGAAAGAGCTGCCATTCATAGGATCCTCACTGAACCTAACCTATTGTCACCCCTTGACAAAACAGAAACTGAGCTCTGTAATACGGTATATAGGGTTATATGATTTAGAGCAGGGTAAAAGCAGAGTCCTGACAAAACTCCTAGGTGCCCCAGTGGGAGTCCGGCTTACCCCCACCCTCACACAGTGATGGACAGCCATCAGGACTCTTTGGAGAAACTGAGAGTCCTGATAACCCCTCCCACACAGGATGATTGACAGCTTTCTCTGTTCATACACGGATACTGGGAGAGCACATAGGTAAATGTGAAAAGAAAATCATAAAATTTCACATTCATTAAATAGATTAAACCATGGCCGCCATATTAACACACAAACAGAAATACATGAGATCACCCAGTTATATCAAGAGACCCCACCAGTATTGCTCTGACACGGGTTGCTCTCACATAAATATTGGATAGATCTTATCTGATTATTAAGGTGTGGTTAGATCTTCAAGACCTATATGGTGGTCGCTTGGTAAAGGGCTACATCACCAAACCAAAGAGGCCCTACCAACTGTCCCTATTGGGCCCTAGAATACTCACCCTGCACCCTAAATAACTCCCTGACAAAGTACCCAGGCTCTCGCTTATGTCAATGCCCTATAAAACCATGTCCCTATACATATTTTACCTGGTAACATATCGGTATACATCAGAGAGCCTTCAAATACAAGAAGTCTATAGCAATATTGTAGGGCCGTACCCTATACAGGATAAGAGCGGGTTAATGGAATCTGCACCCCCCTACTGCCAGTTAGGGACTGAATATAATAGAGCTCAGCTTCTCTTCCACTATCATATCCTCTTCTCCAAGAAGGCAGTAATAATCATAGATCCAGAATTATGTGATAATACACTATTAATATGTCTTTACAGGGGTTCAAGCTCAAATTTTCTATCACAGAACTCTAAATCCCTTATATCGTTATCCATTATATTGAATATTTCTTTATTTTTGTCACCACTAGGGGGAGACTCTGCCTCCTATTACACTGAACTCAATAACATTAGTGCAGGGGATTTGGAGCTCTGTGTCAGAATAACTGCGCTCTGTTCCACGATCAAAGTAACAGAAAACTGGGTCTAGAAATGACATGGTGTTAAGTTATATCTATTAAGGATGCGATATCCCCATACCCCCGGTCAAAAAACACCTCAGCACACTTTTGGTCATACACGCCACCTGGCTCTTCTGCTGTGTAGTGCAGATTAACATCTAGGAACATTTCTTATCTGATTGTTCTAAGAACGTGGAGCCACATATCAAACACACGAATGCTTGAGAATATGAGTGTAAGTCATAAAGCAAACCCCTCCCGAAAAGGAATGTCAGAACACCAGGTATTGCCAAAACCACTTTAGGCTAAGACTGCACGTGGCAGAAACATAGCAGAAAAATACGCTTGGCAAAGTGTGCATGTGTTCTAAGTAGGAAGGGGGTATAGGCAACTGGTTTTGCTGCAATTACCAAGGGGCGTAACTACCGGGGTAGCAGCGGTAGTGGCTGCCACAGGGCCCGGCGACAGCTGCTACTGCTGCGTTTTTTGTTTTTTTTTTCCTTAATAGACCGTTACCGGCTGGAGTTACTCCAGCCGGTAATGGGCCCTATTTACTTACTGATCCTGGCAGGGTCTGTGATCGGTAAGTGACGCCACGGGCCCCACAAACACTATAATTATACTTTTCAGACCCCAGAGTATAATGATTGGAGGCCCGGGAGAGGTAAGGGAACATAAAAAACACTGCTACTTACCTCTCCGGGCTCCAGACAGGCTTCGGGCCTACTCCTGTGACGTCCCTGATGTCACATGACCAGGGCCTGTGTCCCGGGTCATGTGACGTCTTGGACGTCATTGAAGATGGCCGACACCACCAAGGAGTGCAGTGAAGCCGGCGGTAGGTAAGTAACAGTGTTTTTTATGTTGATATCCCCTCTCGGTCTCCGATTATTATACTCTGAGAGTATAATCTGTATAGTCTGAGAGTATAATAATTGTTCATGGATGTTCATTATGGGGCATAATAGTGTGTGCAGGGGGAACTATGGGGCATAATAGAGCGCGCAGGAATGGGGGGGGGGGGGGGTTGGTCAGGATCTTCGACCAGGGAGGGGGGGCCCACCATTCCTAGTAACGCCACTGGGACTACCATATGTAACTGTGTAGCCTCTTCTTACTCTAGAGCAGATTTTTCTGTCCTCCCTTTATATTGATTTGTAGGGGTTGTCTGAGATCATACAAAATGTAGCCAAGGTAAAGAAAAAGAAGGCCCATTGTGTACCTCGTAGCGCTCTCAGGTCTGTGAGTGGTTGCAGTGGTTACGTGTCATAAGTATGATGTCATCGGGGAGCAGGGCGGTGGTGATGTAATCGGGGATATTTATAGACTACTAATATTTTACTAAAGCTTCTCTTACTAGTAAAATCAAGGGGGGAGGGGACTATGGGGACATTGAAAGACTGACATCATATTCACAGGACTCGATTCCCATCTCAATATTTCCTTCAAAATTTTCAACTTATTTCCTTATTGCACCAAATCTAATCCATTTCCTTGTTCACATTAGGAAAGTTCACTTGAGTTACGCTTGCACAGCATGATGCTGCAGATATTTGAGATCTGGTGTAGATAGACCAGATGGACCCACTGATAACATGGCCTCGTCTTTAACCCCTTAGCACCAAGGCCGTGCCTACAGCTAAGTTTCTCAGGAATACACTGATGCATGAGTGTTGTGTCCATGTGACAAAGCATCAGGATGGGAGAAAGGCTGGGGACATTTTAGGACAGATTTACTAACTCTGTTTCGAATGTTGGTCCATGTCTTGGCTGGGTATATTGGCCTAAACCCAGGGGCGTAACTACTGGGGTAGCTGCGGTTTTTGTTGTTGTTTCTTTTTTAATAGGCCGTTACGGGCCCTATTTACTTACCGATCCTGGCAGGGGCCGGGATCGGTAAGTGACGCCACAGTCCCCACAAACACTATTATTATACTTGGGGGTCTTTTCAGACCCCCTAATATAATGATTGGAGGCCCAGGAGAGGTTAGGGAACATAAAAAAACACTGTTACTTACCTCTCCCAGCTCTGGGCAGGCTTCGGGTCTACTTGTCCTACTTATCCCTGACGTCACATGACCAGGGCCTGGTCATGTGACGTCCACACATCATTGAAGATGGCTGACACCACCGAGGAGTGCAGCGGAGCTAGGGAGAGGTAAGTAACAGTGGTTTTTTTATGTTGATATTTACTAGAGATGAGCGAACACTGTTCGGATCAGCCGATCCGAACAGTACGCTTCCATAGAAATGAATGGAAGCACCTGTGACGCTGACTTTGCTGGCGGCCGGCGTCACAGGTGCTTCCATTCATTTCTATGGGAGTGTGCTGTTCGGATCAGCTGATCCGAACAGTGTTCGCTCATCTCTAATATTTACCCTTGGTCTCTGATTATTATACTCTGGGGTCTGAAAAGACCTCTGAGTATAATAATTGTTCATGGGTGTCCACAGTGGGACATAATACTGTGTGCAAGGGCCACTATGGGGCAATAATACTGTGTGCAGGGGCCACTATAGGGCAGTTGGGGTCTTCAGCATCGGTTGGGAGGGGGCTCCATGTCAAAAGTTCGCCATGCGGCCCCTCCATTCCTAGTTACACCACTGTCTAAACCCTATGCATGGAGAGCAACTCTTACTACTATAGTTACCTATGCTGCAGGGAGTCCCCGTCTACCCGTGAGTATTATCCTGTATTGATTACAGTACGGAGCAGGATTTCACTTAATGCCATGTTATCAGCTAATACCCAAGTAAACAAAAAGGGGGGGGGGGGGAAGAGTGTCAAAAATGTATAATAAATGTAATACACAACTTATAGGCAGATTTCCAGTTCTTTCAGCATAATAAATCTCCATACTGGTACAAAAGTGAACACTGTATGAGCAGGATCTATTGTTATGTTAGGAATTGTGTTATATTGTATATCTTTATAGATCACATATAATACAATAAATGAGTGATTTTTTAAATAAATTATTTAAATAACAAGAACAAAAGAAAAACACATGTATAAAACCATTATAAACAAATAACAAGTCAGGACCCAGAAGACATAAAGGGGTCCAAAAACAGAACAAAACAGGACAACCAACAGCATAACAGGGTAAATCAGTTATAACAATGCGAGCAGAAACTCACAACCACCCAGACACAAGGAAAAGAGAGAGAAAGAGAATGAAGAAAAGAGAAGAAGAAGAAGAAAAAAGGGGGGAGGGGTTTACAGGAGTTAGTGAGCGACTCTGGCCCCAGGCGTGGGAAACAAGGTCCCCAATGCGGTCTCAACCCATCAGATCTCCATATGCTTGAACCCTGTAAGAGAATCTATGGTGTCCAAGCATCCATAAAGGAAGCACACGCGTCCCTCAGGGACGCCGTGAGATCCTCCATGCACTGGATGTCCTCCACTTTACGAACCCAGTGGCGAAGAGAAGGCGGGTGAGACAATTTCCAGAGCGCCGGAATACAAATACTAGTGGTGTTAATCATGTACCGCAGGGAAGACCTGCAGTAAGTCTACAAAGGGAGGTCTGAGAGGTGGAGAAGGAAGAGGGCCGGCGTACGGGGAAGGGGAGTTTGAAGGAATTGAACAATCTGTGAATATCATCCCAATACTCCCTCAACGCAGAACAGCTCCAAAAGATGTGCAAAAGTGTCCCCTCCTCTGCACCACAGCGCATAAATGAGTGGTATTATGTGATAACAGGCGCAAGGAAATCCAGCACTTCCTAATACTGGAAAGAACACTCCACTAATAAGTTATTATATATCACTGAGTAATTTTATTACCTGATTTCATCATATAAAGTTATTGCAGATCATTACAATTTACCCAACTGTGACTAAAGGAAGAGGGGGACAAGGGATTCGGGATCAAGGAAGAAGAAGAGGAAAATTCCATGCAAATGAATCTTCATTTTATTTCTCTGACCCTACTAAACAGCTACTTAACTATAGCAAAGCTTAAATGAGTCACCAGCATGGCTAGTGTTGGAACTAGTTAGACTTTGGTAGATGCTATGGTTCAGAGGGTCAGTCACATCTGGGCTCAGGAGTCTTAGAGGGGGCTCTTAAACGTTGGCATAACCATATTGGTTGCAGCTGCAACTGGGCCCATAAGCCAGGGGGGGCCCACAGGTTACTCTCACCACACTAAATCTGGTCAAGATAGAGAAGGAAAGGGGAATGTAAATGCTGCTAAAATGTACAGATGGGACAGCACGGATGGTCATGAGGAGAAGTTACACAAGAGCGCTCGAGCTGAGCTTTTCCACAGCGGTCACATGACTGATCCAAGGATATGGGTAATTTAATTAATTAAATTAATCTTTAATCTTTAATTATTTTATGGGGTCTGAGTACATGTAGCAATTCACTTTTAACAAAGGCCACATCTCTTATAAAAGCTCTTCACACTTTTGCCTCCATCTCCCATTTACGAATCACCCCGCTTAGGTCTTCCGTACTGGATGTTGCAAGTCAACTTTTTGAACTACCATCTTAAAAGGGTTGTCCAGAATATACAGTTTTTCACAAAGAGGCCAGAAACATGGTAGGAGACACAAAGGTGAGTATGGGCGTTTTTTGTTTCTTTGTCCACTTCCCCGGTCACCTTGCGAAAAACTGTACATCCTGGAAAACCCCTTTAAGTCATTTCACCTTCACGTATATCAATGAAGATGTGTTCAAAAGAAGGTCTTCTTGATTCTGTTGAACTAAGTCATTGCAGAGTCTCGCACGGTTGTATTGTTGATTTAACATTGACCATAACATGGATCAGTAACCCTATGAAGATCGTTTCTCAATTTTGGAGAAGATCCAAGTGAACTGCTCAACCTGTTTGTTCCAAACCACAGTATAATGGGACAACATTGTTTTAATTCCTTAAAAGTTCTTCAGAAAGTTCCTTACAAAAGTGAACCGTTCCAAAAACTAATTAAAGACGATGAAGTTATTTTACGATCATATTAGAACGGTGCTATTATTGGATCCATACATACTGTACCCGGTTACATAATTCTGGATACTATGAATACCAGAGACGCTTAGCTGCAGAACCAGTTTATCTAAACCTACCGTATATAATACTGGCTCAGACAACCAGGTAGCAGCACGTTCTCTGCTGGAAATAGGTTACCAAATGTCTCCCTGAAAATAATTTTCATGCATTTGCAATAGTCAAGTACAATGACATCTATGATGAAATTACTGTTTGTAGGAAACTACATATTTTTTTCTAGGAGTACCAATACTATTAGTAGAGGCCAAAGCGAATCAATATCTCCCCAAATAGTACAAGGTGACGGTATTTTGTAAAGAGTAGCGCTACCAATGAACAATAATGCTAGTATAATGCCCTCTCAGCAGTGGCATAACAAATGTGGTTGCAGGGGGTTCAACTGTGACCAGGCACTGATGAGTACGGAGCTAGAGGGCTGGGCACCAAAGTACTATGATAGCAGCTGTGGGACCAGGCTTTCCTCGACCGCTATCGTAGCTAGAAATTTAATTAAAGGGATTCTATCATTAGAAACCCTTTTTCAGGCCTACCATGTAGGAATAGGCCTATAGACTATTCTTCCCCTACCTTTAGAAGTCTTCTCCGCACTGCCGTTCCGGTGATATTTCCACTCTTACCATATGCAAATGAGCCTCCAAACTGCACTGGGGGTGGTTCCCCTGCGCTCAAACAGCACTGGGGGTGTCCCCTGTGCTGCCTGTAAACTCTCCAGCAACACCCTCCATATTCTTCTCGAAACCAAAAGAACCAACTGCGCATGTGCAGCGGTCATTTTCCTGTGGCCTCTTCCGCGATAGTCTGTTTGGCCACAGGAAAATTGCTGCCGCAAATGCGCAGTCAGTGCTTTTGGTTGAAGATGCGTAGTAGAGGCGGTCTCGTGAAGAAGATGGAGGGCGTCTCTGGAGAGTCTGCAGATAGCAGACTATCTAGAGACTCTCCAGCCTTTCTTAAGGTTATTCCGACGTGGTAGGCCTGAAAAAAGGGATTCTACTGATAGAATGGGAAGGGGCCCTTGCAAAATCACCACAGTCCCCTTAAACAGCTGATCATCAGGGGTCCCAGGTGTTAAAACAGTTGTGGGTACTAAAGCTGAATCCCTTTAAGTCTGAGATACCGCTGCAGTACCCATAACCCTTTCTGTCAAGAATATACTGTTGGGAGGAGGCCCTGGTCAAAGATTTCACCTGGGCCCACAAGACGTTAGTTATGCCACTGCCTCTCAGAACATAATGGGGTTGTATCACGTTTTCAGCTTATCAGGATATGGTAGGGGATAAATGTATGATTGATGTGGGTTAGATTACTGGAACCCTTACCAATCTTGAGAATGGGGGTCCTGTGACCCCCCCTTTAGAATGAACCAGTAGGTAGAGCATGCACCCTGTTGGTCCACTTATCTATATGGGACTGTCACAGAGAAGCCATTCACATTGCTCAGCTATATTCATCAGTCCCCTAGAGATGTAGTGAGCGGCCCATCCATCCATCCATCCATCCATCCATCCATTCATTCATTAGACCCTCGTGATCAGTAGTTGAAGCCACATAGATCAGACACTTATCACCTCTCCAATAGGGAACTATGGAGGAGAAATCTAGTGTTGAGAAGATCTTCACCAAGTCATTATAGTGTCTTACTGGGCTCTAGAATAAACATGAATACATAACCTACCAGTAAGAGACAGCTCATACTGAAGATAATCGGTGCATAGATGTCAACTAGTTTTGGAGAACATCCAGGTTTAGAACAGATATTGGGCTAAACCTGTAATATTTGGGCCAAGCCAAATTTCATCACATTTTTACAGCTTAGCATTCTTCTACTTTATAGTTCTCGAGCAGTAAAAAAAAGTTTCTAAAATTATATAACAAAAGCGGAGTTGGCCGGATCATCATCATAATGTCATGTTGATATTGTTTCCATAGATACTCTACCCAGATGAATTATAAAATCCAGAGATACTTTGCTGCAGAACAAGTTTATCGAAACTAACTATGTGAGATACTGGCTTAGACAACCACGTAACAGGTGCAGCACGTTCCCTACTGTGAACAGGTTACTGTACAATCTTATTCTAAAGATACTTTTCTTGAATTATACATTTCAAAGTCAATTAATAATAATATGAATGGGCCAAAGCTGCAATACCCAGAACGGCCTCTATGGCTGGGGGGGGGGGGGGGGCTCGTGTAGAGACCAATGTAAGCAATAAAGAAATCATAGAGTGCTGCAGACCTTTCACATAGTTGAGTGTGATGGTGTCAAGACTTAGACCCCACCAATCCATGATTTAGTGCTGCTATAGCAAGTCTGTCCACCAGGGACTCATTAACAATACAATACAAAGAAGCTTTATTGGCACGTCCAAATAGGTATTTGGCATTGCCAAAGCAAGTAGAGTGGTTGGGGTTGGGGTGTGGGTGGGCGTATAGTAGGTGGATGGGTGGAGTGGGTGGGAGGGTGGTTGGTTTGGGGTACAATAGTCCTTGGGATCTCGTCGTTCTCGTTTGGTGGCAGGTGGACAATGGACATGTGGTGGGTATGGGCGGGCGTAGGGTGGGTGGGTGATTTGGGGTATAATAGTCCTTGGAGTCTCATCTTCCCTTCATTTGGTGGTAGGTGGACACATATTGGGCAGCGATCTCCACAGTGGACTCCTCTTCTCCTAGTAGGATGTAGAGTTAATAAAATGAATCTGTGATTCTCACGAGATCCATGCTTAGCACTCCCGGTACATCCGCACTTTTCTGATGAAGCCAAGTTCACTGCACATGCGCTCGACATCTACTGACCTTGCCCCCCTCTCACTGATGGGGGTCTCGGTAAGAGGATAGTTACCTCATGCTATGGAAAGAGGATAAATATTTTTATGGCAAAACCCCTTTAACCACTTCCGGACCGCCCATAGACTATAAACGTCCGGGAAGTGGTTGCCTTGTTCTGACAGGACGTACCGGTACGTCCAATCAGAACACAGCAGCTGCACGGAGATCGTGCAGCTACTGAAGCTGGGAGCCGGCTGTAACTTCAGCCAGAGCTCCCAGAGAGATGGCAGGGAAGGTTTATTCCCTTCCCTGCCATCTCGATCGCTGTGTATACAGCGCTCAATGAGCACTGTATACATGGCTATGGGCGCCGCCATGATGCGGCCACCCTCTGACCCGGCGGTCACGTGATCCGCCAGGTTCAGTGTCTTACAAGAGCTGCTGGGTCCTACAGGACCCAGATCAGCTCTGTATACTGTGTATACAGTGTGCAGGAGGCTGTATTCCTCCTGCAACTGAGGCTAAATGTAGCAGCCCCAGTTGCAGGGGAAATCAGCCTCCAATACAAAAAAAAAAAGTGATCAGATGTCCCCAAGGGTCTCTTATCACCTTATGGGGACACAATCTAAAAAAAATAAAATATAATAAAAAAGTTTTTAAAAAATGTAAATAAAATAAAGACATAAAAATAAAGCCCTATGTGTCCCCGAAAAAAAACGCAAAAATTATTTGACTGATACATACGGGAAAATGTTACAGCCCTCAAAACCGCACATACAAAATAAACCTAAAATGTGTCGTGTCCTGGACGACAAATTGGCCCGGTACTGAAACACCGCAAGGGTAGACATACATGGCATAGGCAGGTTTGGTGCACTAAACCAAACCTGCTGACAGTTTCCCTTTAATGTTGGCCACCAAGGAGAAATGTAAACTTTACTCATTGAGTAGATTGCGTGCATAGGTATATATTTTAGGAAACTCTTACCTGTATACATTATCCATTGTGAGACGTCCAGTGTGGTTGCCAAGTTTGTGCAGATCACTGGATGAGCAGACGCCAGGCTATGCTTATCTGTGGAGTAATGGCCGGTGAGCTGTAGAATAAACTAAGAGGTATGTGTGATATATCTATGAATGTGCAAGATTACTGGAGAGCACATTATCCCTCACGGATGAGTACAGGCCTGTGTGAGTAAAACACCTCACCTGACAACTATTTCTACATGTGTAATGTACAAAATGGAGTCATCGCCAGGAATGTTCATCCCGCTACATCATCTCAATGCTCTGCGTAAAGGCTCAGCACCGGAGTGACTTTATAGTGATCCCTTTAATAGAATATACTATGGCAATTGCTTTTCTGTTGCCCCAAAAATCTACAGACCTCAGAGATCTCTATAGCTAAGAAACAGATCCGTTTTTGTTTTTACATTGATGTCTATGTAAACAGATCACTTACAGTTTGCATTTGTTTTTTTGCATCCATTAAGCTGATGTAAAAACCAGATGTAAAAATCGTAATCTGAATAGAACCCGACTCTTATTAGCATTCTCGCTGTTTATGACGGAGTAATCCAAAGAGCAGGGCACCGGTGGGTCAGGTCTCCGCTTACAGAGGCCCATATTTACACACATTTTTATGTTTGATGGGGAGGATTACCATTTATTCTATCCAAATTGTAATGGACCTCTGTAACCTTTGTAAGCTCTTCTCATAAAAACTATCCCCGGCTTCCAGTGTTTGTGTCACAAGCAATAAAACTGCTCTACAAAGATATTCCCACTAGATATCGAGCTGTCCATTCACAGCCTATGCAGAGAATTTTAATCTTTCAATTCGTAGGAATTGAAAAGTTGCTGTAATAGGGGTTGTCCAGTCAAATATACAGTATATATACAGTATATCAAATCAAAGAAGCTTTATTGGCACATCCGAATAGATATTTGGCATTGCCAAAGCAAGAAAAGTGGGGGGAGAGTTGGGGTTGGGTAGGGAGAATGGTGGGTATGGGGGGTGGGGTTGGTGATTTGGGGTATAATAGTCTTTGGGGTCTCATCTTCCTTTTAGTTGGTGGCACTTGGACACCTATTGGGCAGCGATCTCCACAATCGATTCCTCTTCTCCCAGTAGGATGTATATACACTAATAATAAAGCTTATCCTTTAATAGCAACAGATATGGATCTCACATGCTTGAAAGGGATACAACTATAGCACACCCACAACTGCGGTTATGGGAAACAGTTGAACTGCGGGGTCCCAACAGTCTGAGAAATCAGTGGGGCTCTAATACACAGGTCCCCTGCTGATCACTTTTTACATTGTACAGGATCTGTTTTACAGTTACCATGCAATGTAATTACAACCTGTAATAATATCACATGTGCTATAAAATAGATAGGGTGTGATGTAAATAATGCAGGGGCCCCACACAATATAATATATTCCCCAGAGCCCTCCGACAGTATACTGACCACAGTGGCCCCACACAGTATAATATGCTTCACAGCGGCCCTCACACAATGTAATGTGCCCGACTGTGGTCCTCTACACAGTATAATGTATCATGAAAAAAGAAAGAGGTAGGTGTCTTCTACATCCGGCTTCCATAAAACTTAACTTTTATTCCATTTGTTGATTAAAAATTATAAAATACAATACAAAGAAGAAAAAGGAAGAAAATACATCGTGGGACAGACAATAAAAAATCGCAGCTCAAAACTGACGCGTTTCGGGTTGCATATGAACCCTTAATCATAGCATGGCTACAAAAAAGTATGCTCTGAAGAGGCTATACTAAGTTCGGTTTATATGCCCAAATCACCAGCTGTAATCAATGTGCTAAAAATGCTTGCGTTCCAGGGTATTCCCCTAATTCGCTGGTTTGTATGAACAATAAAGTTTTATTTGAATTCAGCTCTATTTGTCTCTAAAACATTCGTGTGTCCAATTCATACCTATATATATGTATACATTTAGAATGCTAAATCCACAAAATACAAGTGAAGAAGGTTAACTGTATAATAATAATAATACGTGGTTTTGTGTAAATAAATAAATCTATCATACATTTGCAACTAATGTTTGCTGTGTCGAATATAGCGCATACACTTCACTAATGCAAGCGTATAAACAAGCGTATAAACAATAAGGAATCCTTTTATAAAGCTCTTACGTACAGCCTCCACAAATAATAATTTCAAATCCGCAAGTCTGTATCTTAACCTAGGTTCAAACAATGCGCATGCGGAAAAAGGACTAAGTGATACTAGACGCATAGTTGGCTTGCTCTAATACATAGACTCCATTCATAAATTTCTTTGAAGTCACGTGATCTACATCGACCAATCATATTCGGATTACTAGCTGCCTAATAACAGTATAATGTGCTCCACCGTGGCCCCACACACATAGTATAATATACTCCACAGTGGCCCCCGAACAGTATAATATTCTCAACAGTGGTCCCTACAAAGTATAATATGTTCCATGGTGGCCCCCTAAGTGAGTATAATATGCTCCAAAGTTGACCCCACACAGTATAATATGCTCCATTGTGACTTCCATACAGCATAATATGCTCCATAGTGATCTCGACACAGTATAAAATGTTCCCAAGCGTCCCCCTTGAGCTGCTTCAAGTGAACTCCATGAAATTTGATAAATATTCATGAGGTTCGGCATTCTGATTAGTTTCAGTGCCTCAGACCCCAGAGTATAATAATCGGTGGCCCAGAGGAGGTGATGGACAATAATAAACACATATACTCAACTTACCTCACCTCTCCTAGGCAATCCTCGCTCCCATCCGTTTCTCCTCAGAAACCTCCTCATTCCTCTTCTGCTTGTGACTGTGGTGACCTCAGTGCGCTAGCGTAATGACATCATCGTGCCCCACGTGACTAATGGGGCCAAATCACATTTCCCAGGAGTGACCCCTAGGGCGCATGACCTCAGTCATAGGCCGGAAGAGCCCTGAAACGTTGGCTGTGAACTGTCAGGAGCCCAGGAGAGGTGAGTATAAGTATTTGTTAGCCATAGAACATAAACAGGGAAAGTTATTATGAAACTTGTCATACGACCACATCTTCTGTGGCCTTGTGTTCCATATTTGTATATCCACTGAAACTATGGATGGTGCAATCACAGATCGCACAGTGTATGACGTCATATACACGAGATATACTGCCGGCTGCTGATATGGTGAAACACAGTTACTTGGATTATATCGCTATCATCTATTAACAGCAAAGACCTAGGAAACCTGTAAAATAGGTAATTGCAAAAAAAGAGGGATTTTTCTTTCCGAAGCACAACTGATACTTATCTGGCATTTTCCTATGACAAATTTGGTGCTTCCCTGCTTGTCTGCACTTGAAGGATATACAGTCTTTTCAATAGCCTGTGGGTATAATACGGGGATGGCACTGAGGCTATAATAAAGGTTTACCCATAAAAGTGAGCTATGTGTCAGTCTGTGCCAAAGCGCTAGAGATCCATTATTTCAGCGCGTATAACGTCTTCCTTATCTCTGTCTGATAGCTTTATGTCAGATTACACAGTCGCTTCCTCCGCAATGGACTTACGTCAATGTCCCTTGTAAACTTCTTTTCCTGACTCTTTACAGCAGGTTTCATATCTGGAGTATTGCAAATGTCCTATATTGTGCCATTAGTTTATTTAATGGGCAAGTGAATAATAAAAGGTGCCACGTCTCATTTTTACAATGTTTCGCACCCTCATCTTGTTTTCGGTTCTTTTGTACAACGACACTAAACTGATGTATAACCTTGTCGCCTGCTGGATCACAGTCTGCTCTACGCAGTTATATGGGAAATTGGAGGGGATGGCGGCTTTCGGAAAACCTCTTATCTCTTTAGGTGTGTAACTGGCAAACAGACATGTGGTCATAGCATGAATGTTCATGGAGGGGCATTTACCTGTGAAATATTGCACTGCACTCCATTACTCTGCCCCATCTGCTTTTTTTATAGCCGCAGAAGAAAATGAATTAGGTCAGTCTCATTCAGGTGAAATATGGACAGTACATCATCTCACAGAATCATCGCCATAGACATCATCTGTGAGACCGTGATCAGTCCGGGAAATACAGCTGACATATGGTCGTAGCTATAGGGGGTGCAGAGGTAGAAGTCACTACCGAGCCCTCTCTACAATATAATAAGATACCAATGTTATACAGAGCACATGGCAAGTGAGGCCCCAACCGCATATTTTGCATCGGGACCAAGAGCTGAATACACCTGTCTGAAAATGGTCTATGATTAGGGTTGAGCGATTGGGATCGGAAGATCGGATACCAAATTTCACGATCAGGATCAGCTGGAAAATGATTGGAAATCAGATTTTGAAATCTCAAGATCGGCTGAACCCTAAAAGTGACTTTTCCCATACAGAAGCATTGTCTAGGGTTGAGCGATCGGGATTGGGAAAGATCGGATCCCGATCGGCGATCGAGCAAATTTCACGATCAGGGTTCATCTGGAAAATGATCGGAAATCGGATTTTAAAATCGATCCTGAAATCTCAAGATCGGCTCAACCCTATCTATGATCACAATGACACTAGGTCCACATTTGCGCCAGTATCTCCATTCTTTGAGTTTTCCGGGGTACCCAAACGATGGAGAGGTGGACCGCTGTTTTAGAGGTTACACATGGACATTGGCGGACCCCATTGACTGTAATGGGGTCTGCTATTTCAAAACTAAAACTGGTGGATTGAAAAGTCCTCCGTGTAGACAATTCTCTCTGCAATTTTTGGCAGTTTCTGCTCGTGGAGTCTCCAACACAGACTATGGGGCAGATGTGAATTTAGGCCCATTGCACATGACTGTGTACAGGCCCACTGGTCATGGTTGTCATTTGTGTGCTGCCCATGCACCGGCCATGCTTCCTCAGCCCCATTCATTTAAAATATTAAGACCTGTCCTGAGTTTTGCGACCTGGACTGTCAGTCCACAGACTGATTTGTATAATACACTGTCATGTGCGTGGGCTGATAGAATTGAATGGGTCAGTTTGGCGTCTTGGTTTTTCCCACAGTCATGTGCAGAGGGCTTTAGCCTAAAGGGTATGTTCGCATTAAGTTTTTTTTCCAAAATCTTGGTCAAAAATTGTCTATTGATTTCAAAGGTACTCCTTTTTTCAGCATGTGGAAAGAAAAAGCCCCCTGTTCTATGTTGGTTAGTTTTAGCAGTAAAAACAGTGTTAACTACATGCTTATTCCTTAGGCCGGGTTCACATCTGCGTCCCGGCCTCCGTTATGCAGGTTTCCATATCCTGCACGGAACGGAGCAGGAGACGGAAACCTGCCGGCATTTTTCAAACCCATTCATTTGAATGAGTTTGAAAACTGTCCAGCCGTGAGCGCCGGTGAGCTTTTGTGCTCTTTGCAGCAAAACCGTTTTTTTTTTTTAACCGTTGGACATGCAGGACTTTATGTCTGGTTTAAAAAAAACGGTTTCGCTGCGGAGAGCACAAAATGCTCACCGGCGCTCACAGCCGGACAAAGTCTGTCGGGTTTCCGTCTTCTGCAGGCAGACAGAGACCGGGCGCAGATGTGAACGAGCTGCAAGTTGGTTAATGCTACAACCCTCTGCACAAAATTTGAGCCCCCCCACCACACCTCTCTTTACATAGCCACTTGGCTGCACAATTATCATGTACACTAATGACCCTAGGTTCACACCTGCATCCAGTTTGGAAACTTGATCCGCTTAAGTGGCTACCTGCGGAAACCCACGGACCCCATAGACTCTCCATCATCATGGAATGGATCCACTGATATTACTTAAATATAGTCAATGTACCTATAAACCTTCTGTTCGGAATAAACCATGGGTCTATTCTAAACAACTAACCTCCATATCCATCCTACAGAAAATGCATTGGACCCCAGCAGACACCAACCCACGTGCTACTCCACTGTCAAAGAATTCCAGTTTACTGGTCCATGCAAAGCGTATTATACAATGTAATATATCATCGCTGCCAACACCTTCCCCATTCCTGAACTACAGCTACAATGCAGCCAATAAAGAACAATCCGGCTCAGGCCGGGAGGGTGCAGTTCTGAATTGAGCACAATATAAGCAGGACGTGCGCTCAGATTTTTCTTTATGGTTATGATTAAATGAAGTATTAAAAGCTTAAGTGCCATAAACCTGCAGACGCTCTGGTATTATTTTTACTTATTATAATATAAAGTGGTCGTACTTCGCCGAAAATTGCTCGAAATCTTATATCGCTCCTTTGCTTAAAAGTCAAATAAAACATTAATTACCCCAAAGTTCTCAAGTGCAGACAGTAAAATACTGGTACAATGGCTATCATAGAATTCCAGGACCATCCCATTAATGGTAATTATAATAGTAATCATCTTAATTATATAGTCCCTACATAATCTGCAGTACTACACTCTGGGGAATATCATGCCAGCGATACAGGGCAAGTAACATGGACTGTCTTGTAACAATGGACCTTCTCCTTGAAGTTGATATGCTGGAAGTAGGGTTGGGCGATTTTACCAAAACAATCAAAATTTAGATTTCAAGTTAATTTTTTTTATTTTTTTTTACTTTAACTTCCTAGTGAACTGAAACCTGCGACTGCTCCAACGCTCAATGACATCACAGACTCCCCTCTACTCAGGCCGCCGACCCATTGAGTAGAGGGGAGTCAGTCACATAACCAAAAGTCAGAGTGCCATCAGGGGAGGCAGAAGAACGAGTCCGACCTCCACACATGTAATAAATGAGACTTCAAAGGACAGAGGTGTATATTAGTAATAAATCTGGTATCCCAGGATAACCTCTCGTAGAGATTTTACCATTCATAATGGGCATTCAGGTCCCTGCTCTACAGCCATTACATCAATGTCCAGCAGAAGAGAGCGTTGCCACACTTGGACAGTAGCTCGTGAGTTGTAGATATGCCGGTTATCTCATGTTCTGCCATGTTTGCATTTATACTGATATTATGCATGTTTTGTTTCCCACCGTTACCAGGGAAGAGCACAAGTATTATCATTTATGCTCCTCAGCAACCGGGTTGAGCAATAGTATTGTTCCAGAGAAAGATTCAGTAGAGCAGTTCAGTTTAGATTGGGTTACGTTGCGAGGACAGATAAAATGTAACACTAGGTTCACACTAGTATTTGGGTTTCCATCCTTCAAGTCCACTTGCTTTAAAAATTGAAACCCTATCTGATGAAAAAGCGGTTATACATGGAAACCCAAGGAGCCCATAGATTATAACGGGGTCCACCGTGTTTCTGACAAAAATGGTGGAGAGAAAAGTCCTCCTTGCAGGCCGATTTTAAGCAGAATGGAGGATGGAGAGGTTCAAACGCTATTGTGAACCTAGCGTAAGGTAGGAAGCATATCATGACCTGTAACTTGCCAGGATAACTTCTCATCAAGATTAGAGATGAGCGAGTAGTACTCGATCGAGTAGATATTCGATCGAATACTACGGTATTCAAAATACTCGTACTCGATCGAGTACCACTCGCTATTCGAATGGAAAAGTTCGATGCAGAACCAGCATTGATTGGCCGAATGCTATACAGTCGGCCAATCAACGCTGGTTCTTCTCCTACCTTTAGAAGTCTTCTCCGTGCAGCTTCCCCGCGGCGTCTTCCGGCTCTTCATTCACTCTGCCAGGCATCGGGCCTGGGCAGAGCCGACTGCGCATGCCCGCTTGTAGTGTGGACATGCGCAGTCGTCTCTGCCCAGGCCCGATGCCTGGCAGAGTGAATTCAGAGCCGGAAGATGCCACGGGGATGCTGCAAGGAGAAGACTTCTCGGAGGATCCAGCCCGACCCTCACTCGTGGACTTGGTAAGTGTAATTTGATCAAATGTTGCCTACCCCTGAAACGAGCATTTTCCCCCCCATAGACTATTAAGGGTTCGATATTCGATTCGAGTGGTCGAACATTGAGGGGCTACTCGAAACGAATATCGAATATCGAACATTTTACTGTACGCTCATCTCTAATCAAGATATGACTACTTGTGACGGGCATTCTTTGTGGCCACATACTTTGGGGAATATGTTTTATTGTTAAGTTTTATTATGTTTTTGTACATTGTGTATATTTTGACTTGCCGTCTCTCCCATAGGTTTACTGAGGAGGAACATAACTTGACCTATGGTTGGGGTTTCTGCTGATGGAGTCCTGGGCTAAAGCATTCTGTGGTGTATCCTCATGTAGGTGCAGTCTTGATGCTGGGCGAGGTTTCCCAACAAATGGCCCATGTGTCGTCATTTTGCAGTTCAGTTCCTGACAGTTTGCCATTCAGCCTGGACCATGTTCCGCTCTCTGGAATGAAGCCATTACATCATCTTAGACTTACAATATGGTCTACTTCAGTAACCGCTGTTTCCTAACTTCTACTACACCGTTTCACTAGCCTTGAGTCTCCAGTTTATGGACTTTGCTAAAATGATGGACGTGAAACCCATTTGCAGGGAATGGATATTCTGCTTGTCTTGATTTAATAAGTGTCTTTTGGTTTTCAACTGTTGGCTTATGTTTGAGTGAAGCGTTGTTCCTGCAAAAAAGTGAAAGTGTCCGTGTCAAGGTTTCCTTGACCTACCCCGAAAACACAACTACAGGTGAGGTTTTGCACTTCTATAGACCGTTTACTACATACAGACTTCTCAATCGATGTTCAACCACCACATGAAGACCATGCAGGGAGCCGCTCCAAATCAAACAGATGTACATATAGACTTGCAATGTACGGTATCCCAGGCATCTCTTGCCTATGACATTCCATCCAATAAAGGAAGAAGTATGAATATCAGCTCTCTCTGCCAGGAATTTGCTGCAAGGAAAAGAAAGCTGCTTGGCATCATATGAAGGGAGGGGATTTATCACATACCATTACTATACAATCCTAGATGTAGCATCCATGTGCACCATTCATTCCACCATTATATTGAGTTCATTGCCATTAGCGACATTTTCCTGTAGTCCACATTTAGGCAGGGCAAGAAAGTGCAGATTCTTCCATTGATTCTATCGATGTTGTCTCTCGGTTTCTCAGAACAATGTCTTAGGCCCATCACCTAAGTATTAAAATTCCAATTTTTTGAGTATCCATGATATCCATATGCGTTTCGAGCCAGACCAGCTGTTATCGTCAATGATTCCATCTAGTACTGCAGTGGTAATGAAGTCTCAGGTCATTCCTTATATTCTTATTCAGGTCAATAGATAAAGACGTATTCTTGTGACAGTGACAAGAAATAATGTTTTATACTTACAAGTGGAGTTAATCCTGTGACAAGGAGAAAGCGGGAGTGGTGCCATTGGCAGAACAAGATCAAAGAGGTTCTTCAATTCCAGGAATATAACACGGTTAGCTTCCAGATACACATGTTCCCATTAATTATAGCTATATAACAGGCTCCACCCGGCTTGATCTATCACATTCGTAGAATACAACTCGTAATTTGGCTCCTACCATCAGTCGCTTGAACCTCCCCTGTGAAGTCACTGCATTCTATAAAAAGCTGAATGCATCTATTAATACAAGTATTATTCTTTATGTAAGATAATTGTCAGGAATCTCAGTTTATCCGCAGTTACTTAAAGGTTACTGTGTCAATCTGTGAAGCTTCTGCAGGTTTCAGAGTTCTCCAATGCTTATCCAATTAGCAGCTGAGGAGGGATATTTAAGCCCTCTTCCTCCTCAGCCAGGTGCCTGCTATTTAGTGAGGCTTCCTTGCCTAGATTGTTTGTGCAGTATTGCTCTAATATTGTCCATTGACTGGTTAGTAAAAATATGCTCTAATGTTTCCACTCAGACTGACTATAGACTTAGATACTTTCATCTGCCTGATTCATCCCCTTGATCTGCCTTGTGAGTTCTGGCTTGACTTCAGTTTGTGGAGTATTTCTGCAGTGATAACTTGGCCCCATATTCAGTACAAGTCCATCTGGCTTCGCGGCTGGCACTGGTGAATACATTTGGGTGCCCAGGATCTATCTCTCAGCGATGTGTGAGATTTGGACAGATTGTTCTTCTGCTCTCTGTTGTCAGCCAGTTCCTGCAATTTCTGACATTTGTTCCAGAGATACCATCATAACAAAATGTCCAGTTTGGTCAACTCATTCTCATATTTCAAGACCCCCTTAAGGATCCTATACACTTTATAACTCTTTTGGCCAACAGCTATTTCTCCGAACCTCCCCCATACACTTGTATGTTCATTTCCACTGAATCGCTCCATACACATCTACACTCAGTTCCACGAACTTCACCCATATTTGATCTGCTACTTTGTAAATACTGTTAGCTTAACAGCCATTGAAATTTATTGGCATCCACTATGAAAGTGTCCTATGTTCTTCTAGTATCAAGGAAGCTCCGAGACACGGCTCTTGGCTATTAATAAGCTGTTCCAAGAAAGTGAGAGGTGAGAACTATACACCCACTGTCTGAAAATAATAGACTGCAATGTATCCTTTGAAGAGAACTTGTCACCAGAAAATGATCTATGTTTTCAATTAAGTTTTTATATTAAACATATTTTTTTAATACAATTTGTTTGATTTTTTTCATTTTCCATGTCAATTTTTTTTTTCTACAACTTTTATTCTGGCTGCTTAGAAACTGATACCAATTCTGCAGGGATTGTCTTTGCAGCAGTCGTTTACATCACAGATAAGATTGCAATGGAACATAACGCTACTAGAGATAACACAACGGATCGATCATTGCATCCATTACAGGCATCAGGCTCCACTACACTGCTTAGAGTAGATCTATAAAACTCTCCCATAGACCTCAATGAGTCGGCTCCAGTCTATTGCTGCCTATGGCCATGACTATGCTGTAAAGCAGATCACTAAATGCTGTTCACAGGAAAGATGGTCGCCCTCATAATCTTATTCAGAAAATAGAATATAAAAAAAAACTACACTTAGAAAATAAAAACAGATTAGAAAAAAATTATACATTTACTTTGACAGTGCATATACATATAAGTCATGTTACTGTATATAGGTTCTCTTGTTTTCCAGTTCAGCTAGATGGTAGAGCAGGGATAGGCAACCATCAGCACTCCAGCTGTTGTAAAACTACAACTCCCAGCATGCATACTTGTTCTGCTGTTCTTGGAACTCCCATGGAAGTGAATGGAGCATGTTAGGAGTTGTAGTTTCACAGCAGCTGGAGTACTCTGGATTGCTGACCCCTGTGTGCGCTAGAAAACCACAATGTGAAAGTGGCTCTGTGAGGGTACAGACGTGAGAGGCTATGTTTGGAGACTTCGCCGTAGTGTGCATTGAAAATCACTGGCCGAAAAAGTACTGCAAGTTCAATTATTTTGTTCCGTGGATTCACTTTAAAAGAATGGACACCTGCTGGATCCTATTATATTCAATGGTTTACGTCAAGCTCCATATGTGACTACTGTTGTAGCAGTCCGCCTATCTGTTGTTCTGGTCCTCCGACGGACCAGAACAATGGATAAACCATCTATAGTGTGAACCTAGAGTAACACCGTGCTATCAGACTGGTAGAAGGGTTTGCCTCGGAGAGCCCACTACTATGTGATATGCCGGGATCTGGTCAACTTTAAAGTGGTGGTAACTGGAGGTCATAATGTATGGGCCTGTGCGGGAACAGTGAATCAGATCACCTAGAGAGGGTCAATGAATTTGGAGGGGGGAGCATTTACCAAGTAATGCCTGGTGAGCAGGGGTGAACCTACCTTTTTCGCCGCCCGAGGAAGATGACAGAAAGCTGCCCCCCCCAGAGCGAAGGGGGCGTGGCAGTGCGGCGTTAGCAGGCAGAGAGAGGACCTGCTCTCTGCCTGAGCGCGAGGGGAGACCGCTGGAGCAGCGCTGCGTCCACAGGGCCGCCCCAATCCACCACTTGGTGATGGTGACGCTAAGCCAGTCCAGGACAGCTTGTCCTGGACTGACTTAGGTAAGCAAAAATGCCACTCTCCCCGGGGCCCTGGCATAGCGCCACCTGAAGTGGTCGCTTCAGGTCGCCTCATGGGAGGTGCGGTGCTGCTGGTGAGGGGTTCACAGCACAGAGGATTTGTCACGTTACCAGCAGGCAGCCTCTTTGGATCTTACGTGGACCTTCCTTTAGGTCAGCAGATCCTAACCTGCAGCTCTCCAGCTCTTACACAGCTTGGAATGAATGCCTTGCTAAGAGGACCACGGCTTTAATGCCGTATTGTAATATCTACTCTAATATAAAGGTGGTCATTTTGTAGATAAGCATTGACATTACACCGGCGTTGCTGCTGGCTATCATTCAAGCTGCAATACTTAACGCTATTTCCTATCTGGAATGTGTCACGGATGTCCAGGTATAAAGTGTTACATGCCAAGTACCAGCCTTTCTTCTCAGAAGACTTACACAATGCCACAGTACGTGCAGACAACCTGTTTTGCGCATCACTATGCAAATGTTGTTGACAATGACATACTGGTACATACAAGCTTTGTACAAGCTTCCAGCCCTGTTCCAGATTCTGCCTTATTTCTCTGCCAGGCGTCATTGACCTTGAGGAATGCCCATTTGGCTGGGCCATCTTAGATGAATTGCATTGTTTTTATAACAAACGCGTAGAAACAAGACTTTATTGTTCCTCTCCCAGCTCCTGTTGGCTAATCGTCCGCCGTACTGACATCACTAACTCACTCACCTTTATACCTACTACTTTAGTGTCCTGATAACATACCAGTTCCATCCTGCCCCAAAGGGTGTCTTGCAGTAAACTTAACAAGTTGTTCTTAGTGACGTCGTTGGGTTATGTGACTATAACATACAGGGTTGTTTTCATCTTTTTATTTGCCTCGTTTTTATATTGGCAGTGTGCCAAAAATCAAAGACAATAAGTGACCATCTCTGCACATAGATAGGAACGTGCTTGACTTTGGTCTACATCTGCTTGGTTCCTTAAAATTACATGGAGCATAGTGCATGGACTGGTCAACATTTCCATCGTGTGCCCCATGCAAACCCCTCAGTGAAAAGATGTAATACTTACCTTATATTACTGGACACCAGTGACCTTCTCAGGAGACATCTTGAAGACCTTGCAGAATAGCAGAAGACTACTCGTCTCCAAGACAGCACAGAGGTCCATGATGGTCACTTCGCTTCCGCAGCCTATGATACAAGGGAACAACCTAAAGTATTAGGACCGATTATCAATGTGGATCCTAAAATAGTCCTTAGAGAAATACTCACAGCAGAGACACTTAAGTGTTTCACCTTACAGAAGGGGGTGGGGCAGGGATGCATTATGGGCGTGGTCTAAGTCTCAGCTGGAAAAATATTTCATAAATGCCTACGGACAAGATGTTTTTCTTGCAAGAAATAGAGCACAGTGAAACTGGTCAGATCTGGTGCACAGCGGGTGCCGTTACATAATAACTATAAGTCATATTAATAACACTATTAACACATGCCTATGAATGGACTGAATGCCCTATTAAGGGCAATGGGAAAGCAGCTCAATCCATAGAGGGAGTTGCTGCAAGCGTCCAGTTTCTACAAGGGAAATGAAGCCTTACAAAGATTCCACTGAAATCATTGGGTTTTCCATGTAATACTGGATAATCTCGACAGTCACAGCTCAGCATTGGCAAACCGGTTTTTTTAACCAATACCTTTCCCTTCAGTTGTATATACATGCAGGGTAGCCATAGACGTCAAAGGGTTTCCCATGAACATCAATATTCAGATTTATAGGCAATTAAAAATTAAACATTTTGGCAAATATAAATTTTAAAATTTGCTGATTTCTAAACAATTTTCCCTAACCATCTTGGTGGTGACATCTATATCTTGATCAGTTGCCAATGGATATGACCATAGGAACTTGGACTTGTCAGAAACCCAGCCATACAATATGTGCAGATCACATCACTGTGCAGATACTGTTGGCAATAACATACTGGTACATGTAAGTTTCGTTGAGGTTTCCTGCCCTTATTTTTCTACCAGGTGTCATTGACCTTCATTTCTTTATTGTGGTCATGTTACCAGGCAGTGATACTATACTACATGTATGAGAAGATAACCCGACCACAATAAGGAAATCATGGCCGGGTTTCTGAGAAGCCTCAGACCATAGGAAGTTCCTGAATTTTTGGTCGTAAGAATTGGCAACTGATCAGGACAAATATTGTCACCACTAAGATGGTTAGAGAAAATCTTTAAAATTCTTCAGAATTTTTTTATTACTTCTATTTGCAAAAATGATTTCATTTTAATTTTCTACAAATTTAAATATGGTAATTGTCATGGGAACTCTCCTTTAAGATAGTTGTATTTGGCTAAAAGCTATTCCTCATGGCATACATGGTACATATACACGTACGATGAGCCAAGCCTGCATGTGTTCTGACGGGCAGAGCGGAGTAGGTTGGTGATGACAAATCTCTAATGGCAGCCTCTCTCGGTTGACAACAAAAGATCGGGCAGGTTGAAATTCAGCAGCCTGATCCTTCTTTCCCTCTAAAATTTGCTACTGGGAAAAAGTCAAGGTATATCCATAGATTGCCAAAATTGGTGGATTCGGCGGATATTAGACTTATGTGTATGGCCCAACTTAAAGGGATTCTACCATTAAAATCGAATTTTTTTCCCTAACACGTAGGAATAGCCTTAAGAAAGGCTATTCTTCTCCTACCTTTAGATGTCTTCTCCATGCCGCCGTTCTATAGAAATCCCGTATTTTGACGGTATGCAAATGAGTTCTCTCGCATCACTGGGGGCGTCCCCAATGCAGCAAGAGAACTCTCCACTGCCGCCTCCATCTTCTTCAGGAATGGGTCTTCTTTGCGTCTTCTTCCTGGGGTTGGCTTCAAACTTCTAGGTCTCGAGCAGCCGACTGCACATGCCTGCCGGCCATAAGAAAATAACCTCTTACAATACTGTGTAAGCGTCCATTTTCTTGAGGCCGGCGAGCATGTGCAGTCGGCTTTGTCCTAGGCCCGAGGCCTAGAAGTTTGAAGCCAACCCCCGGAAGAAGACGTGAAGAAGAGCCGTTCCTGAAGAAGATGGAGGCGGCGCTGGAGAGTTCTCTCGCAGTATTGGGGACGCCCCCAGTGCTGCAAGAGAACTAATTTGCATACCGGCAAAAAGCAGGATTTCTACGGAATGGCGGCGTGGAGAATACATCTAAAGGTAGGAGACGAATAGCCTTTCTTAAGGCTATTCCTACGTGTTAGGGACAAAAAAAATTGATTTTAATTGTAGAATCCCTTTAAGGCAAGCCAAAAAAGCTGTGGAAACAACTGTGGTGGAAACGCATGGGGTTTTTTTCCACACTGTTTTTCAAAGAACTTCTGCAAAGTTTTCC
Source organism: Leptodactylus fuscus (assembly GCF_031893055.1). NCBI lineage: Eukaryota > Metazoa > Chordata > Amphibia > Anura > Leptodactylidae > Leptodactylus > Leptodactylus fuscus. The sequence continues at coordinate 30,949,734 of NC_134270.1, read as the reverse complement.
TCTGCAGACTTTCTGCTTCTATTATACCTATACGGAAAACCCCAGCGTTTCCGTAGATATAACTGCTACGCTGCAACTTATAGAAACACGAGTGTTTTTGAAATCGCTGCATTTCCACTGAAATTTTTTTTCTGCAATGTGTGGATGGGAATAAACAGAATCCGCAGGAAATGTACAACATAGCGTTTTTTGGCGCAGTGTTTATGCAACATGGGGCCCTGGCCTAAAGAGGTTTTCCCACAAAACATATTTATAGCATTTACATAGGATATGTCATAAATGACAGATGCAGCTCCGACCTCTCCAAAATGCCCCCTCATCCCATAAATCACTGTTGTAGGCTAAGGTTCCGCATTGTACTTTGCAACAAAAAAAAAAAAAAAAAAAAACGCATTTCAGCAATGTGGGGCCTCAGTCTCACACTGTTTCCACAATTGTTTCTGTAAAACCCAACCATTGCTGACAGTCTGGATTTTGGAGTCAGCAAGGTCAGGTTGAGTTAAAGCCAAGGTGACAGACCCTGGGGGTTCGTTCTAGAAGTGCGACCCAAATCTATCATACATTTCATGGAAAAACTCCTCTAAGGCCCGGTTCACATCTGCGCAGGAGTTTCCGTTCAGGGGACTGCTTGGGGACCCCCCGAATGGAAACCTAATCCGCATAAAGCAGCGGTTACCTTAGAAAACCTGCGGACCCCATAGACTATGATAATGGGGTCCGTGTAGTTGCCACATGAAAAATACGGAGAGAAAAGTGCTGCTTGCCGAACAACAACTGCAATAACCTGCGCTCACATGTGAATGAATACAAATAATTGACGATATTATATATTAAAAAGATTAAAAACGCAGAAAATAGGATTCAGTTTATGCACCAAAAATATCTCAGAGAACACATTGTTACCTGTAGCCCGAATTCTGGATCCACTTCCCATAACAAATACACATCAAGCAATAACTCGTGCCAACGCATGCATGTCCTTTAATGTGGCCCCGGTGGTCTGGAAATCCTGCTGTCCTGGCGTTCATGAGAACTAACCCAAAGGTCATTACAAATCTGGAAATTCTGCAGGTTGTGGAATTTTTAGGGCAAAGACAAAGCCTTCAGTGGATATGTCAACAAAACACCTCCGAACGGCCCTGAGAGGGACGGGAAATGAATACTAACAGGCTGGCGGAGGGGCCGACCCTGCAAATCAATACAAGGCTGGAATTGGATTCCAGATGCTAAGGGTCTGATAATGTGGGCAATCTATAAAACTAATAATTTACCATTCCCAAGTGTGCCAGGATGTAGAGGTTTACTGTATAAACATTGCCACATAATAGGGAAGTCCAGCAAGTAAAATAAGAAAAGTGCTCAGGAGATTATAAAAGAATAAAAGTAGTAATACTAAGAGTAAGTTCACACTACTATTATTTAATGTCTGTTGTTGTCATTCGTCACAGGATGTGAGCAACGGACACAGTGGTGTAACGTGTCTTGTGGGCCCTGGTGCAAACCCCACCAACGCCCCCCACCCACCCACAGTATTACATGCCCAGCAGTGGCCCCCACACAGTATGACATGCCCAGCAGTGTCTCCCCCCCACACACAGTATTACATGCCCAGCAGTGTCTCCCCCACACACATAGTATTGTATCCCCAGCAGTGTCTCCCCCACACACACAGTATGACATGCCCAGCAGTGTCTCCCCCCCCCCCCACAGTATTACATGCCCAGCAGTGGCCCCCACACAGTATGACATGCCCAGCAGTGTCTCCCCCCCCACACAGTATTACATGCCCAGCAGTGTCTCCCCCACACACACAGTATTGTATGCCCAGCAGTGTCTCCCCCCACACACACAGTATGACATGCCCAGCAGTGTCTCCCCCACACACACAGTATTGTATGCCCAGCAGTGGCCCCCACACACACACAGTATGACATGCCCAGCAGTGTCTCCCCCACACACACAGTATTGTATGCCCAGCAGTGGCCCCCACACAGTATTACATGCCCAGCAGTGTCTCCCCCACACACACAGTATGACATGCCCAGCAGTGTCTCCCCCACACACACAGTATTGTATGCCCAGCAGTGGCCCCCACACAGTATGACATGCCCAGCAGTGTCTCCCCCACACACACAGTATTGTATGCCCAGCAGTGTCTCCCCCCACACACACAGTATGACATGCCCAGCAGTGTCTCCCCCACACACACAGTATTGTATGCCCAGCAGTGGCCCCCACACAGTATGACATGCCCAGCAGTGTCTCTCCCACACACAGTATTACATGCCCAGCAGTGTCTCCCCCACACACACAGTATGACATGCCCAGCAGTGTCTCTCCCACACACAGTATTACATGCCCAGCAGTGTCTCCCCCCCACACACACAGTGTTACATGCCCAGCAGTGGCCCTCACACAGTATGACATGCCCAGCAGTGTCTCCCCCCCACACACAGTATTGTATTCCCAGCAGTGGCCCCCACACAGTATTGTATTCCCAGCAGTGTCTCCCCCACACACACAGTATTACATGCCCAGCAGTGTCTCCCCCACACACACAGTATTACATGCCCAGCAGTGGCCCCCACACACACAGTATTACATACCCAGCCGTGTCTCCCCCACACACACAGTATTACATACCCAGCCGTGTCTTCCCCACACACACAGTATTACATGCCCAGCAGTGTCCCCCCCCACACACACTCACAGTATCACATGCCCAGCAGTCCCCCTTCCCACTACCACAGTATTACTATTCCCAACACCACAGTATTACTATTCCCAACAGCCCACTTCCACTCCGGTGCTATTATTATGCCCTTGGCACTCCTCAGACCCCAGAGTATAACAATCGGAGGCTCAGGGAAGGTGAATAAAAATAACAAACACTAATACTTACCTTGCCTGGGCATCCTGGCTCTGGCTATCTTCAGCATCTTCCTGATGTCCCTACTGAGACCGGTGGTTGGTCCTCTGCGGTCACCTGGCGTCATTACGCTGCCGCACCCCGTGTGACTGCTGGAGCATAATCACAGGCCTCAGTCACGAGACAGAAAAGCGCTGGAGAGGACACTGTGCTCAGGAGAGGCGAGTATAACTATTTATTATTTTAAGTCACCTCCCCTGGGCTAATATGTATAGCGGTAGGGGAACCAGGCTTTCCCCGACTGCTGTCATAGTTATACGGGGCCCTGGCCATCTCCAGCTAGCCGCGGTCCGCATACCACGATCATTACACCCCTGAATGGATATTAAAACTGCATACACACGACCAAGTATGCACTCAAGTTGGGGCCAATTTTGCAGTGGAATGTAAATGGATGACATTATATGAATGACGTCAGAGACCGCTGAGGCCTATAGCATAACATCACATGGATTAAGCCGGCGTCATGATGCCAACGTGAATGCTAAGTCCCAAACACAGACCTCAGCTGTCACTGACGTCATTGATGACGACTCTATGACCAGAAGAAGCCAGAAGACCTGCATTGGAGCCCAGGAAAGGTGAGTAACAGCATTATATTGGATCAGGCCCCTTGAAAAGACATAATAGCAGTCTCAGTTCCACCCAGTGGCCTCTGCTCTGAAGGTATAGAGCAGGGGCTGCTGGGATTCATTCTGTAGCAATGGTTAGGGTAATGGCTGGGCCTTGGGGCAGGTAGCTTGCTGACCAGGGGAGGGTAGCTTGCTGGCTAGGGGCCCCTATTAGAGTCGGCCCACCCAGACTTTTCCCAGTGATATACTGTACATGGCCTATCCACCCTGTTCTGAAGGCTTCTAGCCCTGTTGTCTTGCGTTGTGCCTAGGCTAAGCTGACTAATACAGTATTCCTAAAACATGCTGTACCTTAGCATCTCAAGACGTTATCTCAAACCTTTTTTTCTTCAAAAGCCCAAGTCTAAGTGTGCACATTACACGTTACTAGAGAACCACTCAGGCCATAGACATTCTGCACTAGATGATAAGATCAGTACAGTAGGCATTATGGGATTATCATTCGGAGGAACACAACATAATCCTTGTTCTATGTACATACATTGTTTGTTCATACATTAGTGACTAGTAATTGCTCAATATGTAAATTACATTTCTAGATCGTAGATCACAGCCAGCTATGATAGATTATGTAACGGCATCAGACAGAACAGCAGCCATAAGAAATAATAAGACACGTTAAAATACTTTATGGATGTCTTTTATACTATTATTAGGTTGTAGAAAATATTTAAAGTGCCAAGATGGCAACTCTACAGGAAGACAATGATTCAGAGGGCTAATGTGAAGCTCCTGGGCCCCGACAAAATTTGTGACAGGGCCCTGAACGATAAAACGTGCCATTTATACTAGTAATGGGACAGTGACTGACAATGCCTGTAAAGCCTATAAGACCTGTAAAGTCTATAAAGACCTTAAAAGGGGGAACATTTTTAAGGAAAAGCTAGTAAAAAAAATGAAGTGATATTCTTACACTGCTTTTCAGGTGAGTGTATCCTGGACTTCTGCGATGTCATTTCAACACATACAGGGGACCACTGCAGCGGTCTTACGTCCATGTTAAAACTTGAGGAAGTCCAGGATACAAAGACTGGTGGGAAACGTTGGGATCGGTAAGATGAGTATTATTGGTATTTTACCACCAAGACCAACTCCAACTCTTTGCATCCTCCAATAGATGCTATTCCACCGATTCTGGCACAAATGGAATTTTCTCTCTACTTCCCGACAAGACTAAATAAAAAACCGAGATGTAGGATGGAGCGCTACTGATACATGATAGGGACTCAAGGATGAGCTAAAAGTCTTTATTGGTTCCAGAAGACAGAGAAATGGCTCTGCGTTTTGACACCAGACTGGCATCTTCTTCAGGCCACTACGATTATTATTATTATCATTATTATTATTGTAGTGGTCTGAAGAAGACACCAGTCTGGCGTTGAAACGCAGAGCCATTTTTCTGTCTTCTGGAACCAATAAAGACTTTTAACTCATCCTTAAGTCGCTATCATGTATCAGTAGCGCTCCATCCTACATCCCGTTTTTTTTTATTTAGTCTTCTCTGCAATTCCCACCACCTTCCAGGTTGGTGTCTGGGTAGGAGCTGCCACTTTTGCACCATTATTATACCCACGGGTGTCAGGTTTTACACATATTCTTTCTACTTCCCTCCATTCCTGAGTAATTGCTCATGTAAGTTTCAACACCCAATATGCTATTTAGGGTCTTTACTGTCAAGTAGGCAGTCCTGGGCTTCAGTAGACAGCCTGGGACCACTCACCTTAGCCTACTGAACATATTGGGTGAAACAAAGTACCCTGAGTGCTCAGGAATGGTGGGGGCTATAAAAAAAAAAAAATTCCAACTGCGCCAGAAATAGTGGAGTGAAACCTACTAAAGGACATGGAGATTGAGAGTTGGTGAGGAGGTAGTAGCTTTAGTCCAAACATTCAAAGTAGTGGACCACATTTCTAAGTCCCAATAACAGTTCAGGACCAAGTTGCAACCGCAAACCCTCATAGAATCCAATTCTGTTATCCAGATCACCGACACATTACTACACAAATTTACCCAAAACAGATAGGGAATAGAGATGAGTGAACACTATTCGAAACAGTCGTTTCGAATAGCATGCTCCCATAGAAATGAATGGAAGCGGGGGGTTAAGTGGCCGGCAAAGTCTGCGTGCCGGCTGCGTCCATTCATTTCTATGGGAGCGTGCTATTCGAAACGGCTGTTTTGAATAGTGTTCGCTCATCTCTAATAGGGACCCCTCAATGTCACGTCACCCAGATTGAGGGGTCTATATGATAAGTGCTCACAAACACTAGTGTAACTTTTTCTTAACATTATGCCTATATCCCATCTTTTGTCTTATAATGGGGTCAGAGCTTAACACAGTGAGTCAACGTTGTGTTGCAATGTTGAGGTAGGTGCAGGTGAGTGGGCCCTTTAATGGAGCCTGCCAGGATACCATGGAAGTCAATGGTTATAAATGAATCCGTTTCCTCTAAGTTGTGTATTTAGTGTTACTGATAGTAGCCATGGCACATCTCCGAGCGGTGACCAAGACGAACTACATATATACGATGAAGGCTGTAGAGCGCAGGTCCCTCACATAAGTCACCTCAATATACCACAAGGTTGGCGTTACAATTGATCACCAGTAAGATTCAGATAAGTGTGAGTGATTGAACGCCTTGAGCAATGAAGTAAGTGAGGTCAACCCGGACATTAGCCCATGTTATACAGATATACAATTACAGTATGGGAGGTCAAAGTGTCCCAATAGTATGAATCATAAGATGAACGGAAGACAGCGTCATGGTGACAATACCTCAGCATTTTCATCTCGTCTTCTTATTCAGCCCTTATCATGAGCCGACAAATCATTAACCCGCCATGTAGTGATCCACAGGACACATTAGTGGTATATGGCAACTACACAAGAATCGATCAGTTCCCAACAGGCCGGAACAGGCCTCACTAATACGATGATTCATGAGCCACTTGTCAGAGTACATTAAAATTCTTATGTCTACCGCCACTAT